>NC_134532.1:207795331-209235331 GCF_050624435.1 Tenrec ecaudatus | reverse complement strand
TTCCAGCTCTACATTCTAGCAAGCCTTTTAGACAAGCTTCCGTAAACTGTTGCAACGTCAGAAATCTATAGGGGGGGTTGGCGGCTCTTTGGGCTTCTTTTCCAAAATACCCCCTTGGATAAACTCACTCTTCCTGTTCAGACCTTTTCCCCCTGACTCCGCTCTGACTTTTGTTCCTCGCCTGAAATCTTTTCCTGTGAGTGAAACAAGACCCCAAAGGTGGAGAGGCTCAAAACCTTGAGTCATCTCCGGATACCATAAGATCATGACCAGTTGAGGAAGACCAGCACTTTAAAATGTGCAGAAAGAAAGCATATGGCCCAGAAGGCAAGCTCTTGGGTGGCTGCGAACAAGGAAAGCTTTGCCTGTTGCAGACTCATCTGGGCATCTCTCTGAAGCCTCCCTGTCCGGAAGATGAGGTCTCTACTTGCTAGGGCTTCTCTCCACACCCCCTCCCCCCAGCTTTCCCTGGTACACCTGTCTCTGGCTCTCTTTCAAGTTACAGATACTCATCCTTGTGTGAGACAAGCTGCCTCACTAAGAAAACTCACTCAAGGCTCAACTTTGAAACCAGCATCATTTATTTTCATACTTCCAAGAAACGCAAACAATAGCTCACAACAGCCAGGATTTATATTTTTGGCTCAGTCACTGTGGATCCAAACATCCGACCTTGGTTTGTTCAGAGCTCATGAAATCTCTCCACGGTGCTCTGCCAACTTAGCTTAAAACTAAATACACAAACTCGACCCCTTCAACAGCGCTTGAATAAGGAAACCATTGTCCAGCTGACAAAGGCAGGGGCATTGCTTGGCCAGAGATTTGAAACAGGAGAACAATAAAAGGCCAGATATCGGTGTACAAACTTTTGCAGAAGGTACAAATACAAGTCCCAGCAGCACCATAAGAACCGGACTGAGATTTGCATTCAGTTCACATTTCCTTCAGAGGGTAGATCTTACTAGGATGTCAGTATCTAAAAACCGAAACCAAACCTCTTGCGGTCAAGTTGATTCCGGCTCACAGTGATGCCAGGTGTTACAGAGTAGAACGACCCCTGAGTGTTTTCTTGACAGGAACCTTTATAGAAGCAGGTTCCAGGCCTTTGTGCCTCAGAACTGCCGGGTGGGTTCAAAGTGCCAACTTTTACATCAGCGTTGTTGTTGAGGGGGGAGGGGCGGGTCGATTCTGTTGTTCTCTGTGTAAAGGCATTCTAGTGGTGCAGTGGGGAAGCCGCTGGCTAGAACGTTTGAACCACCAGCCACTCCACAGAAGAAAGATGTGGCAATCTGCTGCCGTAGAGATTGATGGCGCTGGAAACCCAGCGGGGTCAGTTCTACTCGATCCTACTCATGCTGATTCATAGTGACCCTACAGGACAAGATAGGACTGTCCCTGTGAGTTCCTGAGACTCTAGCTCTTTAAAGAAGCAGAAAGCCCAGTCTTTCTTGCACAGAGCAACTGGTGGTTTTGAACTTCTGGCCTTGCGGATCACAGCACAATGTGAAACAGCTACATCTTCAGGGCGCCTTGACGCCATCCTTTAGTCTCAGCATCCTTGCTTCTAAAGAGAACTCTGGCTGCATTTCTGGGATAGATTTATTTGCTCTTTTGGCAGCTCATGATACTTTCAATATTCTACACCAGTATCATAATTCAAATGCATCAACTCTTCCTCAGTCTTCTTCCTTTAATGTCCACTGCTTACATGCATCTGAGGCAAGTGCAAACACCACGGCTTGGATCAGGCCAACTTTAGTCCTCCCAGTGGCTCCTTACTCTCCAACACTTTAAAGAGACTTGTGCAGGAGATTGACCCAGCACAATGTGTGGTTTGAGTTACTGACGGCTGCTTCCATGAGCATAGATTGGGGATCCAAGCAAGATGAAATCCAAGATGAACAGCAGTCAGCAGTCAGCAGTCAGCGTAAAAGATATCTATCACCACACTCTTTTACATTGTGCCCGGTTCTGCTCTAAAGACTTAGCATGTGTTATCGTATTGGATCTTCTCCCCAACCCAATGAAGCCCCAGTGAGCCCCGTTTCAACAGATGGAAAAGTTGGTGCCCAGAGAAGAACTGCTAGTTGGTGCAGAGCAAGGACTATGATCTATGTGATCTAATGACAAAGTCTATGTTTAGGTCTTGGCCTTGACTTTGATCAGACATCCAGGGCAGCCAAACCAATGAGACGGCCAGTGGAGTAATAGGATTCTCAGCGAGGCAGTATTGCAAAGTAAAGATGTCACTTTGGAGACGAAGGCTCACCTGAACCAAGCCATGCTCATAGACGTAAATTGGATATTGAATATGCAAGTCGGAAGGAAGATGAATGCATTTGAACTACAGTGCTAGCAAAGAATATTGAAAGTACCGTGGCCTTCCAGAAGAACAAAAAGATCTGTGTCTGAAGAAGTACAACCAGAATGTTCTTTAGAAGCCACGATGGTGAGACTTGGTCTCAACTACTTTGGACGTGTTCTCAGAGGGGTCGAGGACACGACTTACCTCGGAAAGGACATTATGCTTGGTAAAGTAGAAGGGCAGCCAACAGGAGGAAGAGCCTGCACTCCAACCTAGCAACCATTCTGAGGCAGGCGCAGGACCAGGCAGTGCTCTGTTCTGTTGGGCACAGGGTCGGGTTGAGGTGGACCTACTTCACCAGCGCCGAACAACAGCGACTATATTACAAGAGTCCCTGGGTGGCAGAAAACGTTGGGCATTCGGTTACTAACTGACACATGGGGGGTTCAAATCCACACACACGCCCCTCAGAAGAAAAGTCTGGCCTTGGGATTCCAAAAGGCCACGGCCATGAAAGCCCTGGGAAACACCGGGGTGAATGCAACTCAGCGGCCACTGATGACAAGCAACACAAAGCCAATTCAAAGTCTGGTCAGAAGAGGTCGAATTGATTGTGTGTTCAGAAGCCAGTGTCCGGCGAACCAAGTGCTCTACGGGCTGTGGGCTGTACTCCAGAACTGTGGCCAAACTTTGCTGTCTTCCGTTCCCTCAGCTCCCGGGCTGGCACGGTTGACCAGGCGATGAAATAGAGCCATGTGTTGTCTCCCAGTTGGCAAATGCCCATGGGGAAAGGACTTCTCTTTCCCTGTTGACTGCTCTTAGGCAAACCCCCGAAAAAGACTCAGATTGGCCCTGCTTGATTCAAATGCCTGCCTCTGAACCAATCACCGTGGCTAGGACAATGTGCTACTCTGGCCAGCAAGAAAGAGATGTGCACACTGGGGCAGAGGCTCTGGAGTGGGATAGAGTGATGTCCAGAAGGAGGAGTGATTCGGAACCTAAAGAAGGAACTGGCTGTACAACAGCCCAGAGCGCCAGGTGTTTTCGCAGAGGACGTGTTCCAGCTCCGTCAGCTCCTGGCCTAGCAAGGCATATGAAGCCACCAATTAGTCATCTTTCCTGCTCCCTCGACAGCCCAACACCCCTCTTCTGGAGGAGCTTAATGAAATACACGGAGCAGAAGCCACGTACCAACAGCTCACCCCTCATAATACCCACAGGAGATTCGTGGGGAGATTGTCTTGCAATTTCCCAAGACGCTAAATACAATTTCTTTCTGTGAATTGGATAAATAGAAGAGCAGGTTGCATTTAGCCAGAGGAATGATGGGATTTCTTTTCAATATTTGCAAAGGCGTGATCTATAGCGGTAATAGTCTTGGCCCGCAATCTTACCGACATTCAGATAACAGCTCCCTTCTTCTCACAAACCATTTCCTTCCTGACAGGCTCAAGTGGATGAGCAATTGCCTCCCTGCTGTCTTCTTCAGGGGCGGAGTGAAGAGTGCCTTGGAACCAGCGCCCCGATCTCAGAGTGGTGTCTGCTCACATCAATTGCAAACACTTATGTTCAGTCTGCAGATGCAAGCCTTTGTGCGCGCGCGTGCACACACACACACACACACACATCAGGTTCCTTAATCTCCTATTCAGATCATGAGGAAAAGCATCATTGCAGTTGGATGGACAAAGAAATGATCCCAACAATTGCCATTAACTCTCAAGACTGTAAGTGACACTAATCTGGGAAGCCAGTGACTCTCCAAGACCAGGGATCGTGGCTGGGCCTTCCCAGGCTGCTAGTGTCATATGTGAATGGAAAAAAAGAAGTGAAAAAAGGGGGTTCATGGGAATGACTAATGGTGTTCCTGGGAAGCTGGGGAGCACCCAACTTTTCAGAGCAGCATTGGAAGGAGAATGAAGATTGTGCCCGTCCCCCAGGAACACATGAGCACATACATGCTGTCTTGGAGGGGCGCTAAGCCAATGGGGAGTGGAGGGGACATGTGTGCCAAGGGGGACCTGGGAACAGACCCTCAACATGAAAGGCCAGCACAGGGAGGAAGGAGTGTGGGTGTGGTGATAGCTGTCGCATTGTCATTGATGACGAGTCACGCAGTCATTTGCTCATGTTTTCCTGCCCCTACAGCTTTTTGACCTGGGCCTAACTTCATTGAAATGGAGCGCGGGGGTGGGATGACGGGGTGGGGAAGTGGTGAATAACAAGGCTCTGGAAACCAATCCAGGCTGTCGGCTAAGACTGATTGCTAAGAAGAAATTCTGTTGTATCCAGGTTTCTGGCCTAATTGAACAGAAAGCAAGAGGCAGGGCCGGCGTCATTTGGGGCGCTGAATTCCCTTCAGCAAGTGAGTTCCAAGCAACAGATGAAGCCAGACATTTTTAAAGATTTCAAGATAATGCAGCTGCATCAAGCACCATAATCCTGACGATTCTGTCACTAGAGGAGGGCCTTGTCCTTATTAGGTTCTTCGTTGCTACGTGAATGAGGGGGGACAGGGGATGGATCTTTAGTCTTGATCTCATTTTCAGATCAACATGAACTGATCTTCAACAACATCCTTGTGGGGCCACCCAAAGGGTCCTGTGAGTGAAACCCTTCCCACTTGATAGCTGAGGCATCTGCCATGGGCTGAGGTCATTTGAGAGGATAACATTTGATACATTGTGGGCGAGGTGGAGATAAAACATCTTTCCAACTTCCTGTTTCCCCTCCAGTGATTATTCCATTCTCATTGTTTTCTTCTCCTGGGTCCTTGGGGGCACTTCATAGTATAAGAACTGCAGGAAGAACCTTGACCTTCAAAGAAGATCTGCAACAAGCCAAGGCGGGTCCATTTATTAAACAGTATGCCCAAGGGGAATGTCCTTCCCGTTTCCTCCAAGTTTCCTCCCTCTTTGGAGGGAGTTTGTGATGCGTGATATTAACCGTGTTGGGGCTCACCTTTACCTTGAGATTTAATGAAGGACGATGGCCTCTAGGGTTTAAAGGATTCCTGTGTCCCCATTTCCAAGACACAACAATCAAGGAATGCTAAGGGAATCTTAGGAAGTCAAGTTCATAGCCAACCAAAACATTGATTGCTGTTTACTTAATAGAGGATTTGCCACGCAGGGTAACAGATAGACTATTTTTGTTAGGTGTCATCAGTCTGTCCGGCACCCAGTGACCCTCAGAGCACAAAGCCATTTTCACAGTCACTGTCAGGTCTGAGCCCGTTGTTGCAGCTACTGTGGCGATGCCGACTAGACCAATACATGTTCCAAAAATCTCAAGAATTCCAAAATTAACGTACCACGTCTTATTGGCATTTCCATGGAAACGGAGGGGGAGATGACCAGAATACTCTATATCATAGCAATTTAGCACAAAGCACAGCTTCCAGTTAGAGCCCCTGGCTCTCAAAACTGACTGTCACTGTTGTTAAGGGCTATCTAGTCAGTCCGCACTCATAATTGCCCTGCATACAACAGGATGAAAACACTCCGTAGTCCTGTGGCATAAACATAATCATTGTGATACCTGAGCCCGTGGTTGTAGCCATTGTGACATTCCATCACGTTGAGGGTCTTGATCTTTTTCAGTGAAAAAGAGCACTAACCCTCTCTCTACCATGTATGGTGTCCCTCTCCAGGGACCCGTCTCTCGTGATTACATGTCCAACGGAAAGAGACAAAGTCTTGCCATCCTCACTTTTTCTTTTCTTTTCTTTTGCCATCCTTACTTGTAAGGAGCATTCTCATTTTACTAATTCCAAGAAAAAACATATTCCTTCTTCTGGAAGTCAACAATATAGTCAATATTCTTTGCCAACACTATCATTCAGGGAAATCATTTTTTCTTCCATCACCTTTTTTTATTGTCCAGCTTTCACACGGATATGAAGCAACAGGAAATATCACGACTTGGGGCAGACGCACCTTAGTCGTCAAAGTGTTATCTTTAATTTTTGATATTTTAAGGGGGGGCCTGTGCATCAGATTTGCCCAGTTCTGTCATTTGGTTTCACAATTTCTCCTTCCATGAGCAAGGGCCCTGTTGCGTTGTCCACTGGGCTGCTAACACAAGGCCAGCAGTTTGAAACCACTACTCCGCCAGGAGAGGGAGGAGGAATTCTGCTCCAGTAAAACTTTACAGCCTCAGAAAACCAAAGAGACCGCTCTACTCTGTCCCAGAGGGTAACTGTGTTAGACCGGGTTGACTAGAGAAACAAATTCATAGAGTATATGTGTATAAGAAAGAGCTTTATATCAAAGAGCAATTGGATATTAAGAAAACATCCCATCCCAGTTCAGATCAAGTCCATGAGTCTGATATTAGCCCATAAGTCTGATACTAGTCCATAAATCCCTCTTCAGACTCACACAGCACATGCATCGATGCCAAATGCAGGGAGAACACAGGCCAGTGGGCACAGAGTCTGGTGGATCTAGTGGCAGTAGAAGCAACTCTCGGGCTCTCTCAAGTCTCAGCTTGGCTCCATGTGGCTTGTCAACAGGAGGGTGAAAAGCAGAGAGAGTGTGTGTCACCTGCTTCCAGGGAGGAAGAGGAAGACGCCAGCCTGGAGGGACATTTATCTTGGTTGCCCTGCAATCAAGCTGTCACCTGATTAACAGACTAAACTCCACCCACATGTTCCTATGGGAGCCATATTGGCACAAGAAACCTAACTATCTCAATAACTGTGAGTTCACCAAGGAGTGGCTGATGGGCCTGAACCTCCAATATTATGGTTAGCAGGTCAAAGCTCAATTGTTAACCCATAGCGCTACCTGGACTCCACTATGACAGTTTAGAAGTTAACCGCTGTCAGGTTGGCTCCAGCTCATAGCAAATGTACAGAGGATTGCTGAGACTGTGAACCTTTAGGGGTGCAGATGCCTCATCGTTTGAACCACTGTGGTTAGCAGTGCAGTGCCCAAGCCCAAATGTCTCAGTTTAGGAGGTTGAAAGTCCAAATTGAGGACATCGCCTCTAGGAGAAGCTCAATCAGTTCACTCTAGAAGAGTCCTCCCCCCTTTTTTTTCTTCCAATTTCTGTTTCTCAGAAATACTCAGGTAGCATATATCAGCCTCTCCTTTTGTGTTTTCTTCCTTGGGCATAATTTGCTATCCCAGCTCTCAAAAATTATAAACTTAAGACATAGCCTATATTGCTATTGTCTTATCAGCATACTAAAGGAAACTTATTCCCAAATGGAGTTATGTCCATAGTATGCCACTGTTGTTAGGTGCCATCAAGCCGGTTCTGACTAATAGTGACCCTGGGAACAAGGAACCAGTCCCGGTCCCGCACCAGCCTTAGTGTTGCTATGCTCGCGCCCCAGTGCCGCAGCCACTGTGTCAATCCATCTCACTGAGGATCTTCCCCATATTTTCATTCATAATATAAGTGCTAGGGTCTACAACACACACACACACACACACATATTTAATCATTTTATTGGGGGCTCCTACAGCTCCTACAACAATCCATCCATCCATCCATCCCTCCATCCATCCATCCATCCATCCATCCATTGTGTCAAGCACATTTGTACATTTGTTGCGTCATCAATGTTGCCCCCCCTACCACCACCCATAGACCCTTGATAAATTATATATTTTTTGCACGTCTTACACTGACAGATGTCTCCCTTCACTCACTTTTCTGTTTCTGTCACCCAGGGAGGGGGTTATATGTACATCCTTGTAAACGGTTGCCCCCCCCCTTTCTACCTTCCCTCCATTCTCATGGTATCGCCACTCTCAGCAGGGGTCCTCAAGGGATCAACCGTCCTGGATTCCAGTTCCTATCTGTACCTGTGTACATCCTCTGGTCTAGCCAGATTTATAAGGTAGAATTGGGATCATAATAGTGGGAGGGGCGGAGGAAGGAACCATTTAAGAACTAGAGGAAAGTTATATGTGTCATTGTTGCTACACTGCATCCTAACTGGCTTGTCTCCTCCCCACGACCTGTCTGTAAGGGGATATCCCGTTGCCTACAAGATGGGCTTTGGGTCTCCAATCTGCACACCCCCTCATTCACAATGATGTAATTTTTTGTTCTTTGGTGCCTGATACCTGATCACTTCTACAACTCGTGATCACATAGGCTGGTGGGCTTCTTTCATGTGAGCTTTGTTGCTTCTGAGCTAGATGGCTGTTTGTTTGTTAAGACCCCAGATGCTATATCTTTCCATAGTTGGGCACCATCAGCTTTCTTCACCACATTTGCTTATGCACCCGCTTTGCCTTCAGTGGCCATGTCGGGAAGGGGAGCATCATGGAATGCCAGTTTAATAAAATGAAGTGTTATTGCTTTGAGGGAGTACTTGAGTGGAGGCCCAATGTCCATCTAAGACCTTAATACTAAACCTATACATATATGTGCATAGATCTATTTCCCTATCATCATATATAAATATATTTACATATGTACATGCCTGTATTTAGACCTCTGTAAATGTCCTTTGCCTCCTAGTTCTTCCCTCTATTTTCCTTTTACTTTCCTCTTGTCCCACTATCATGCTCAGTCTTCATTTAGGTTTCAGTAATTCCTCTTGGTTACAATGCCCTTGATCAAGCCCTACCAGGCCTCTTAAACCCTTTCGCCACGGATTTTGGATTACTTGTTGTTCCCTTGTCCCTGGGTTTATTAACACCACTTCCTTTCCCCCACCCAACCCCCCCAATCTCCCATGTCACCCCAGAACAGGTCAGTCCTATTTTTTCTCCTCCAGATTGTTTATCCAGCCTATCTTGTCTAGATTGGCCTGCAGAGATAATAATATGCCCCCAAAAAAGCAAGACAGAGCAAAGCAAAGCAACAACACAAAACAATCACACACACAAAAATATGACCAAAAAGGAAAAACCTGTAAATAGTTCAAGGTCTGTTTGTTGACCTTTCACAGTGTTTTCTGGTTGAGTCTGATGGAGTGTCCCTGGTCCCAAAGTCTATTTTTGGTACTCCCTCAGGACTTCCTTGCTCTGTTCCCTTTGCTGTTCTGTTGCATAACCTCAGTGTTTTGCCTTGGTGTGAGGGGGTCAGATCGGGCACAATTTCCACACTGTGTCTCCAGTGTTGTCCACTGTAGGGTTATGGGTCAGTGAGGATGTCATGTCTCATAGTGGGGCCAGCCAGATAGTCTTCTCTGTGGATTGGCTGCTCTGAGAAAGGATATCGTCCTCAAAGCTTGGTAGATCAGGATGCGCTCCACTTTCTCTTTCTCCCACTTCATTTGCTCCCGTGTGCTCTGATTAAACATGTCCCTCTCCTTGAGCTGCACCTTCAGTGCTGTCCTCTTGAATTAGTTAGTTTATTGTGCCAACCTGGCCAATAAACATATATGGGGTTAGTCAAAGGGCAGAAGGATAAATGGCTTGGTGAGCCTCGCCTTTCTAGTTCTCGAGTCTCTTGCTTTGTGATTGTCGGATCAGGGTGCAACTGCCTTAGCAGTTCCCTGCTTCAGCTTGCAAGGCTCACTTCCTGCAAGACATCCCCAAGGAGAAGCCACATGGACCTACCCCAATGCAGCCCTGGATTCTGGAGCAGCCGTGTGGAGACCTGCCCACGGTGAGATGTTTACACGTTCACTGACTTGGCTTTCCTCCTGCAGTAGGCATCATTGCCTCTGCTTTATTTATTTATTTTTATTTTAACAATTTATTGGGGCTGATACAATTCTTTTCACAGTTCATACATATGCATACATCAATTGTATAAAGCACATCTGTACAGTCTTTGCCCTAATCATTTTTTTCTCTTTTCTTCTTTTACATTTTATTAGGGACTCAAACAACTCTTACCACAATCCATACATATACATACATCAATTGTATAAAGCACATCCATACATTCCCTACCCCAATCATTCTCAAGGCATTTGCTCTCCAGTTAAGCCCCTTGCATCAGGTCCTCTTTTTTTTTCCCCCCTCCCTCCCCATTCCCCCCTCCCTCATATGCCCTTGGTAATTTATACATCGTTATTTTGTCATATCTTGCCCTATCCGGAGTCTCCCTTCCCCCCTTCTCTGCTGTCCCTCTCCCAGGGAAGAGGTCACATGTGGATCCTTGTAATCAGTTCCCCCTTTCCAACCCACTCACCCTCCACTCTCCCAGCATCGTCCCTCACACCCTTGGTCCTGAAGGTATCATCCACCCTGGATTCCCTGTACCTCCAACCCTCATATGTACCAGTGTACAGCCTCTGTCCTATCCAGCCCTGCAAGGTAGAATTCGGATCATGGTAGTTGGGGGGAGGAAGCATCCAGGATCTGGGGGAAAGCTGTGTTCTTCATCGATACTACCTCACACCCTAATTAACCCATCTCCTCTCCTAAACCCCTCTATGAGGGGATCTCCATTTGGCCGACACTTGGGCCTTGGGTCTCCACTCTGCACTTCCCCCTTCATTTAATATGATATATATACATATATACACATACATATATACATATACACATATATACACATACATACACACACTTATATCTTTTTTTTTTTGCATGATGCCTTATACCTGGTCCCTTGGGCACCTCGTGATCGCACTGGCCGGTGTGCTTCTTCCATGTGGGCTTTTTTGCTTCTGAGCTAGATGGCCGCTTCTTCACCTTCAAGCCTTTAAGACCCCAGACACTATCTCTTTTGATAGCCGGGCACCATCAGCTTTCTTCACCACATTTGCTTATGCACCCATTTGTCTTCAGCGATCCTATCATGGAGGTGTGCAGTCAATGATATGATTTTTTGTTCTTTGATGCCTGGTAACTGATCCCTTTGGGACCACTTGATCACACAGGCTGGTGTGTTCTTCCATGTGGACTTTGTTGCTTCTGAGCTAGATGGCCGCTTGTTTATCTTCAAGCCTTTAAGACCCCAGTCACTATCTCTTTTGATAGCCAGGCACCATCAGCTTTCTTCACCACATTTACTTGTTCACCCACTTTGGCTCCAGCCGTTGTGTCGGGAGAGTGAGCATCATAGAGTTCCAATTTAATAAAAGAAAGTATTCATGCATTGAGGGAGTGTTTGAGTAGACATTGCCTCTGTTTTATGAGATGGAGGAGGTCTTTGTGGATTGGTGTTGGACATATGGGTTAATGGGTTAATGTTGGACTTGTGGGCTTGGGCAGCACTGGTTTGGGATGTTTTCTTGATGTGCACTTACCCTTTATATAAAACTCTCTTATACATGAGTTTCTGTGGATTTGTTTCTCTAAAGTACCCAAACTAACACACCTCTGAAGTAAATTCTTCTGAGGGGAGGGGCAGCTTTCCATGTAGATGGGATTGGGGCAGGCTCCTCAGACCTCTCTGCTGGTTCCGTGCTTCATGCCAGTATGTACAGCACATATTTTGGGGCAACATAGTGAAATATATAACAACATGTGAGAGGCAGGGGTGGTATTCCTTGGATTCTGGAATAATGCTCCCTCTGTCATCTAAAAGGTCCATGAAGAGATGTTTTGGCATCTCCCCTTGTTCCCATGTGGGAACTCAAGCTGCGACTGTGGGGAAATATATGGGACCCCAGCTTCCCACACAAGGAACCGTTCATCCTAGGATGCACTGTGATCCCAGGAGGACACATTTGAATTGTGGTGCTGGTGAAGAATATTGAAAATACCATGAACTGCCAAAAGGACAAACAAATCTATCTTAGAAAAGGACAGTCGGAAAGCTACTCATAGGCCAGGATGGTAAGAATTCATTGCACATACATTGGGCATGTTGTCAGGAGAGACCAGTTCCTTTAGCAGGACATCATGCTGGGTAAAATAGAGGGACAGGCAAGATCTCCTTGAGAAAGACCCTCAAGGAGATACACTGAGGCAGTGATGGCCACAATGGGTTCAGGCATGAGAACAAGTGTGAGGATGGCACAGGACCGGGCAATGTTTCATTCTGTCATGCACAGGGCACTGACTTGATGGCATTAACAACACCAACATTGAGTTCTTCATTTGTAACTCTATCAGAAGCTATCCTTTTATTTCTCATTTAATGGCAGGAATGCATGGCCTTAGCTCACAGCCCAGATCTGCTGTACTCTAGCTCTGTGACCTTCAGCAAGTTACCTAACCTCCCTGGACCTCAGTCTCCACATCTGTAAAATAGGAATGCTAAGATCACTGACGTCCACGGTGATTAGAGAGATTGAAAAGTCAACAGGCATAAAGTTATTTGAATGGGTCCCTGCACATGATGAACTTGCTCACTGTTCTCTTTGCTGGTTTTGCTCATCAGTATTATTATGCTGTGCTTAGACCTCGGTAGTCACTCAACCCAAACCAAACCATTGCCACTCAGTCACTTCTGACTCTGGGAAACCCCATGTGGATAAAATGTGGTTTTGGGGGCTGCAATCTTTGTGGAAGCAAACTGCCAAGTCTTTCTGCCATACGAATGGTTTTCACTCTTCTGGGTGATTGGGACGTCAAGACAGACTAACAAGCCAGGATCCTGCCTCTATGGAACCCAAGTCCACTGGGGAGCTGTATCTGGAGTTGAGTAGCCTGGCGTTGAGTCTCAGCTAACAATTGTGAATGGTGCGACCTTGAACGACTTAATTTCTGTAGCCTCCACCTCCCAGCTAAGAGAAGAAGGCACCCATCTTATAGGGGTATTTGGGGGTTTTGATGAGCACAAGATCCACTGCTGCCCAGGAAGCACGCTGGCAGCTGTTGCTGGGCACTTGCAGTTGTGGTTAATTGCCTCCGACTCTAACTCTTGGTGGCAGGCAACCTGTGTATTAAGTAAAATTACTCCATGTGGGTTTTAAGGCCTTGACCTTTTGGAATTGTTTTGCCAGATCTTCCTTTCAAGGAAGCATGGGGTGGGTTTGAACTGCCAACCTTTGGGGTAATAGAGAACTTTGTGATAAATATGGACAGTACCACGAACTACTTAAGGAACAACCAGGTCTGTCTTGGAAGAAGTCCAGCACCATGTTCCTTAGAGACAAGGATCGCAAGATTTCATCTCATGTCCTTTAGATATGTTGTCAGGAGAGACCAGTTGCTGGAGAAGGACATCATGCTTGTTTAAGTAGTGGGCATCGAAAAGGAGAAAGAATTTTGACAAGATAGATTGGCACAGTGGGCCACGTCAATGGGCTCCACCACAGGAACAATTATGAGGTTGACACAGGACCTTGCAGTGTTTCCTTCTGTTGTGCCTTGGGTCGATATGAGTAAGAAGTGACTTGACAGCACCTAACAAGAACAACAGAGTATTTCACTGGTACTTACAGTCAAAAGAAGATCATGTGAGGATAGCCGTAGAACCAAGGTGAGATAGGAGAGGATGTACACCCCACTCAGGCAGGTACGGAGGCAGGAGATGGCAATGATGTTTTCTGGAGGAGGGGGTCCCTGAGATAGGAGGTAAAGAATATGCAGGAGCTGACTAGGCAGGACAATGGAGGGCATTCTAAGTAGAAAACACAAGAGCCAGAACATGAACTGAAACAGAGACCTCTGTAGAGTCTGCTCGCTGCTGCATGCCTACAGGATAAAACCACTTTCCTGCCTAGTTTAGGTCAATAGAAAATGAATCCAGAAGTTTCAAAACTAGATTTTGAGTAAATTATCCACTAGGGACCAATTCAACTCCATGGTGCAGAGCCAAATCCCTCAGATTTGTTCGGAACACTGAAGCTTAGTGGTGTAGATGGACAAACTAACTCTGGGGGATGATCATCCATTACCACCTGCAATTGATGTGAAATTTGATGCGGACCCAGCCTGACAGAGCTAACTTTGAATTGGCCAGACTTAAGCCAATCCATGTATTCATCCATTCTGCTCCTTGGAAGGATACAATTAAGACACACAGCATGGGGAAGGTTAGCTCATCCTCTACTTAAGAAATTTTCAAAGTTTAAAATTCTGGCTGGCTCTCTCCAAGCCCAGGAGAATCCTAAGAACAGACGACAATGCTGACCAGCAGTTCCCTTCGGCAGTCAGACGACAAGGCTGACCAGACGACAATGCTGACAGGCTGACCAGCAGTTCCCTTCGGCAGTCAGACGACAATGCTGACAAGGCTGACCAGCAGTTCCCTTCGGCAGTCATCCCCTGCAAGGAAGAGAAGATGCTGCTCAACTGTGCTCAGGGCACATGAGAGGCCGAAACAGCGACGGTCTCCACTGAACAACCCCAAGACGCAGAGTCAGCCCCCAGGACCCTAACTCAGAATCTTTAAAATACAGGTTTTGTACGTCTGAAGATATTTTCTGTCACGCTGTGCTTGGCAGGGTCCCCAGCGATGCCAAAGGAGATGCGGCAGTTCTTGTTGGATGCCATCAAGGATGTTCCAGCGGAATGAAACACTGCTTGGTCCTGTGCCATCTTCACAACCGTGGCTCTGTTTCAACTCATTGTTGAAGTCACTGTGCCAGTCACCTTTTTAAATCATCCCTCGGTCTCCTGTCCCATGGATTTTGAGCTTGGTCAGGGGCTCACTGTGACTGAGAGACAAGAGACAATCTGGCATAAACCTACACCAGGTCTTTGGGGCTTGCTCCCTCTGAAAGCCTGGGAAGAAGCCCAAACTGACTAACGGAGGGCAAGGTGCCACTGAAGAAGATAAAGGATCCCTCTCGAGAATTTGTAGACCAAACAGCCTGCCAATCGTGGCACATAAAGTATGGTCATCGTAGACCTTATAGTTCCTGTCAAGATACCAGCTTACCAAAATGGTGTTGTTACATGCCATTGAGTTAGCTTAGTCATAGCAACCTTATGCACAACAGAGTGAAAGACTGCCTGGTCATGCGCTGTTCCCACAATCATTCTTATGTTTGAGCCCCTTCCTTGTTGCAGCAACTATGTCGATCCACCTCACCCAGGGCCTTCCTTGTTTTTTGCTGGCCCTTGACTTCACAAAGCATGATATCCTTCTTCAGGGACTTGTTTCTCTTGATAACAGATACAAACTATGTGAGAAGTCTCGCCATCCATGCCTCCACGGGACATTTGGGCTGTCCTTTTCTTGAGATGGATGTGCTTGTTCTTTTGGTAGACCATGGTACTTTCAATAGTCTGCACCAGCACCATAATTCAAATGCATTGATTCTTCATTGGCTTTCCTCTGTTGGTATGCATATGAGGCCGGTGAAAGCACTTTGGCTTGGGTCAATCACATCTTGGTCCTCAAAGGAGCATCTTTGCCTTTTAACAATGTCTTATGCAGCAGATTTCCTCATTCAAATGTGTCTTTTGATCTCTTGACTGCTGCTTCCATGTGCATTAATTATGGATTCAAGCAAGATGAAATCCTTGACTTCAATCTTTCCTCCTTTTTTCATGATGTTACCTATTGGCCAAGTTGTGACAATTTTGGTCGTCTTTGCATTGAGTTGTTGTGTTAATCTGGGTACTTTAGAGAAACAAATCCACAGAAGCTCATGTATACATAAGAGAGAGTTTAATATAAAGGTTAAGTATGCATCAAGAAAACATCCCAACCCAGTGCTGCCCAAGCCCACAAGTCCAACATTAACCCATTAACCCATATGTCCAACATCAATCCACAAAGACCTCCTCCATCTCACAAAACACACACTATGAGGCCTACTGCAGCAGGAAAGCTGAGCCAGTGAATGTGTAAACATCTCAGCGCTGGCAGGGGTCTCCACACGGCTGCTCCAGCACCCAGGGCTACATCGTGGTAGGTCCATGTGGCTTCTCCTCAGGGATGTCTTGCAGAAAGTGAGCCTTTTCAGTTGAAGCAGGGAACTGGCTAAGGCAGCTGTACCCTGGTCCGACCATCACAAAGCAAGAGACTCAAGAACTAGAAAGGCGAGGCTCACTGAGCCATTTATCCCTCAGCCCTTCAATTAACCCTACATGCGTTTATTGGCCAGGTTGGCACAATAAACTAACTACCTCAGTTTAATACATATTGAAGGATGTAATCCTTGATTTTTATTAGCAAGTACATCAAGTCCTCCTCACTTCAAACAAGCAAGTTTATGCCATCTGCATATCACAGATTTTTAATAAGCTTTCCTCTGATCCTGATGGCACATTCCTCCTACTTTGGTCCAGTTTCTCTGATCATTTGCTCAGCATACAGATTGAATAAATATGATGAGAGGTTACAACCCTGACTCGCACATCTGATTTTGAACCATGCAGTATCCCTTGTTCTAGTCACACACTGCCTCCTGATCCATGTACAAGATCATCATAAACACAATAAAATGCTCTAGAATTCCCATTCTTCTGTAGGTTATCCCTAATTGGTTATGGACCACACAGTCTAATGCCTTGACTTAGTCAATAAAACACAAGTGGACAGCTTTCTGGTATTTTTTGCTTTCAGTCAAGATCCATCTGATATCGACAGTAATATTCCTTGTTCCACATCCTCTTCTGAATTCAGACTGAACCTCAGCCAATTCCCTGTCAAAGAATTTCTGCAGCCATTGTTGGACAATCTTTAGTAATTTTACTTGCATGTGATATCAATAGCATTGTTCTATAATTTGAGCATTCTGTTGGGTTACCTTTCTTTAGAATGGGCACAAATATGGATCTCTCCAGTTAGTTGGCCAAGTAGCTGTCTTCCAAATTTCCTGGCATAGACAAGTGAGTGCTTCCAATGCTTCATCAGCTTGTTGAAACATTCCCCATTGATATTCCATCTATTCCTGGCACCTTGTTTTTGTCCAATGCTTTCAGTGCATCTTGAACTTCTGCCTTCAGCACCATTGGTTCTTGGTCATATGTTACCCCGCTAAAATGGTAGAATGTCAATTAGTACTCTTTTGGTACATTGACCCTGAGTAGTCTTTCCATCTTCCAGGATGCTTCTCTGAATTGATCTAGTTTAAATATCGTGCTTCTCTGAATTTGTTCTTTTTTTTTCTCCTTTCTCCACTATGCCACCTTAGCCCTGTCACTCCAAGGGATTGTTTTTAAAACTGTTAGGTAGCCAAGACTGGGACACGGGGTTGTCCCTCCCATGCCTGCACAGCCCACCCCCCACCCTACAAGAGGTCTGGAGGAAAAACCAGGCAAGCTTTAGCCACCTATGAAGACTTTAACTGGGCTTGCTCCAATTCAGTCCCCACCCCTCCGCCTCCAGCCAGGGTGGGCGTTACACCTGGGCAGCCCAAAGTAGGCCCAGGCTCAATGCTATACCCAGGTGGGCTTAATTTGGCCAATTGGGTCAACCAATACCTTAAACCATGCCCCCCCAGCCAGAGGTTTACAATACCCTGGCAATAGGAAAGCTCTTTGTAGTTTGCTCGTACCTAGGAGGCTTCCACACACTGCCTGGGCAGGGCCCCTCAGCACCCACTCCAGGCCTATTCAGGGCCCACAGCCTCTCTTCTCACTTACTCTCTTGGACCCCCACTCCCAGGCAGTGGCAGGTCGGTGAGGATTCTCTCCTCCTACTCTGCTCCTGCGCCCACTCCGGCCCTGCCGCTTGCTCTCTGGCCTCAGGTCACCACGTGTGGACATGCTGTCCCAGGAGGTCGCCTGTATTCGCACGTGGGCCCCAGCGCAGCTTCCAAGAGGTCTGGCACGCTTCCCTGAAATATCATGTACTCCTTAGAGACTATAAAACCTGAAACTTCTCCCATCCTTTATAAAAACCCACTTGGATTATAGGCTTCAGCGTGAATTCTTTCTTATATGAAGCCAAGAGCCAAGGTATTACCTACACGAGAAACCTAACAAAGCTACATATACCTGGGCTCAATTTAGGCTTGCATTTTGCTTGCTGATCCAGCATGTGTCTATGGGCATTGTGTTAAGCTGGCTTGACTAGAGAAACAAATCCAGAGATACTCACATATGTATAAAAAAAGCTTTTATCAAAGAGCAATTTTATATTGAGAAAACATCTCAGCCCAGTCCAACTCTAGTCCATAAGTCTGTTACTAGTCCATACATTCCTCTTAAGACTCACACACTACATGCAATGATGCTGAATGCAGGAAGCTCACAGGCCAGTGGGTGGACAGTCTTGTGGATCCAGTGTCCGTGGAAGCATCTCAGCACTGGCGAGGGTCTCCATGTGGCTCCTCCAGCTCTCCACGTGACTCAACAGCAGGAAGGTGAAGCAGAGGGAGACTCCTCACAAGTGTCAGCAAGTCTCCTATGGCTTGTCAACGGCGTGTCAAAGCAGAGAGCAAGAGAGAGGCCTGCCTCTTCTGAGGGCAAAGTCAAGAGACGGGAAATTCCCAGATTCCCAAGAGAAGGCCATGCGTACAAGGAGGTGTCTTTAGGCTATGACCTGATTGACAAGCCAGACTCTACCCTGGCATTCTTAATATCCTGAGATTGACAAGATTATGTAACAACCACAGGTGCACAGGCACACACATAGTCTTAGTACTTTCATGCCTTTATTTACACAAGGAGCTTCAAAAAATTAATGGAAAAAGCCCATTCTTTCATTCCATTTCCACTAACTTTTTGAAAACCAAATGCACGCTCATGGAGTTGATGCCAGCTGATAGCGAACCCACTGTGAGTATCTGAGACTAACTGCTTATTGGAGTGGAAAGCCCTGTCTTTCTCCAGAAGAGCTGCTAGTGGTTTCGAACTGCCGGCCATGTGGACCGCAATCCAAAGTGTAACCACTCCACCACCAGTGCTCCTTTCTGAACTTTTTGAAGCCACCTCATAAAAATAGAAATAGCAATATTCTGCGTCTAAGCATTGCATTCGGCAATGAAAGAGAAGTCCCTGCATGTGGTGTAAGAGCTTTACAGATACAGGAAACTGCTGTTATTTGTTTGAAGACTGTACTTCCAGTTTTTTTCCCCTACGAAGTGGCTTGCTCCTCCATTTACATAACTGCCCAACCAACTTGTGGCTTCTTTGATTTGTGAAAGCTGCTGACAAGCCATTGGAAGACCAATGGAAACATCAGAAACCAGGACTTCAAAGGGAAATTCCAGTGCCATCATCGAGAGAATGAAGGAAATGGCTCTTTCCTTCTGGCCCAGCCTCCCCAACAATTGCTTTCAGATTTTCTTTACAAAATGATTGCAACATGATCCTCAAGTTAGCTGCTCTGTCAAGAATAATCATCTCCTCGTCTGTAATTATTGACATGTGCCGAATCTTCACTTCTAACACACTCTCTTCATTTTTCTTTTAAATCATGATTTTGCTTGACATATTTTACTCATTCCAATATATCCCTTTCCTTCCCATACAGTTCTGTTGTTGACTCCCATCAGGTGGGGCTCTACAATCACCAATGTTATCAATTCCCCTCCACTTACTCTGCCCCTGCCCCCTCACTTCCCTTACCCTCAGGGAACCCTTACTCCTGTTAGTGTCTTTGAGGGGCCATATGGCTTGTACAAATGAACATATGCAAATCTAACATGATCAATGAGGTATATGAGGGGGAACACCCAAACAATGGGATTTTTGTTCAAAGCTATGTATTGAAATTTTTGTACAAAACAACCTCATCGCCTTCAAAGCACTCTCCATTATACTTAATATTTTTGTCAAATCTGCAATTGTATTCTTGGAACCATTTTTAAAACTCATTTGTTTGGATAGCTGACAGCACCTCCTTCATTTTTTTTTCTTCACCTCTTCTAGGTCATCAAATCGCTGTCCTTTCATGTCCCTTTCCCTTGCAGAAACAAAAGTCACATAGAACAAGGTCAGGTGAGTAAGGTGCGTGCGGCAAGAGAGACATGCTTTTTTTGCCTAAAACTGGATCACTGAGATGATTGGCAGCAGGTCCATTGTCGTGGTGGCAAGACCACTGCCACGTCCGCCACAAATCAGGCCTTTTATGTCACACACTGTTGCACAATCTTTTCAGAAATTCTAATTAGAAAGCTTGATTAAGAGGCTGACCTGGTAGAATGACCTCCAAACGCACCATCCCCCTCACATCAAAACAACCAATGAGCATCATCTTGATCTTTCATTTCACCTCCTGAGCTTCTTGTGAGCGAAGTGACAGTGGCGTCCTCCACTGGCTTGATTGGTGCTTGCTTTCAGGATCATAGAATAGAGTCATGTCTCTTCACCAGCAATGAGCTTGGAAACAAAGTCCGGGTGGCTTTGGAGCTCATCTTTTAAAGCACAGCATTTTTCCACTCGACACTCTTTCCTGGTCAGTCAGAACCTGAGGCACAAATTTTGCAGCGACCTTTCTCATTCCCAACTCTTCCATTAAAATCCACTGGACTGAGCTCCCACATAGTCCAGATAACTTCCCCATCTCTTCAATGGTCTGTGGTTGGTCTTCAAGCACACATGCATGAATTTTGTTGACATTTTCATCTGTTTGGGAAGTGAACGGATATCCAGAACGAGATTTGTCACCTTTTTTGAAACAGGAAAACTACTCATATGCTTGAATTTTTCCCCATGGTGCTGTCCTTGTGAGCTGTGTTCAATATCACAACAGTTTCTGTGACCTTTTTCCTGAGCAGGAAACAAAATTTCACAGCTTCCCCCATTCTCTTAAATTGATCATCAAAAAAACCCACGAAGTAGGAAAAAAAATTGAGTGAAACTGCTTATATAAAAAAAATTCACCGTGACCAGAGAGAACTTTCCCAGGTGACACCACTGGGTGCACTAATACAGAGCAAAAGTTGTTTGATGCCTGCCTAGCAGGAAAAATGTATATTATACAAATTCTGCCCAGTGGAGATTATTTTAGGGGGGTTGCACCCTCGTATCACATACTGACCATAATAGTAAGGGGGGAAATCTTAAAGAACTAGAAGATAGGCTTGTGTTTCATCAGTGACACACCACACGCTGGATTCATCCTCTGTTCCGTGAGGCCCTTCTAAGAGGGACTGTCCAATTGTCTTCCTGGTCCGTTTTGGATCTCCCCTACATCCACTCCCTTTCATATCAATTTAGATATGTGTTTTTTGAACTTCTGATACCTCTTGCTGTCGACACCTCATGATCACACAGCCTGGTGTACTTCTTCTATGTGGGCTTTGTTGCTTCTCTGTTAGATGGCCGCTTGTTTAACTCCAAGCCTTCAAGACCACAGATGCTATAGTTTTGGTAGCCGAGCTCCATTAGCTTTCTTCACCACATTGCTTTTGCACCCATTTTGTCTTGTCTTCAGTGATCATGCCAGGGAGCTGGGTATTATATAGTGTCATATTATTAGAACAAACCATTATTGAACAGAGGTAAGATTTAAGTAGAGACTCAAAGTCCATCTGCTTCTTTGGTTCATTTACATATATGTATATGTTTGCCTATTGTTCACCTCTCAGTAACTCCTCTAAGATACAATTTGATTGATCAAACATGCCCAGAAAAGCTAACCCCTCCTCACAGCCCATTTGAGAACTCTTACTATTCGCCTACACCTGTCATTGCTCTCCCTGCTCACCTCCCTACCTCCGTTCTCTCCCAGGAACCCCCAGGTCTGGCCGCTGTCTCCGTAAGACTGCCCATCTTACATTTCTTGTATAGATCAAGGCTAAAAAACAAAATAATAATAAAAGATTTGAAAAAATCGAAACAGCAACAATGACATTTAAATAGACACCAGACTAACAGAGATCATGACATAGAGTCACATTTGAGTCCAAAAGACACGTTTCCCATAGGTTTGCATTGCTTTTCCCACAGTCCGGGATGGGGCTGTCTTATAAACCCCACCTTCTCCCCCTGCCCCATTTATGCCAGAGACATTCAGTGTGGCCCCCTTGTGAGTAAGCCCCAACCAGTTCAAGTCCGGCCCCTAAGTCAGAAGTCTACAATCGGGGTTCCTTGGGAACTTGGTGGCTTCATTCCCATCACTGGTCTGTTGCACTCCCCTCTTAGTTTACCCCCATGTGGGAGGGTCAGACCAGTTGCTTTCCCTGAACTATATCTACAGGGGCCATCCGTTGTAGTGCTGCCATCTAGTGAGAGGTCAGACATGCCCTCTTATCTTAAGCAGGGAGAAGAAACAACCACATTACCCACAGATGTGACTAAAGAGGCTGAAACATTAGAATCCATGAAAAATTCTTCCTCTCATGGATTCCTTTATGTTACTGTGATATTATGTACTAATTAGATACTAAGTTCTAATTTAAAAATTGAGTATTTATTAGATACCATCAATATGCCATTATTTATCTTAACTCCTGTGAGAAAGACTTTTGTTTAAACCACTAGTGTCGGGAAATGGAGTCTCCAGGGAATTAGATAATTTATCCAAGTTCATACCATGAGTGGGAAAGGAACAAGCAAAGACCCAACACTGCCGACCACCCGAGTCTGATTCTAGGTGACCCCTCGGGTGCAAGAGTAGGATGGTACTCCACGCGGTTTCTATGGGATGGATTTTCCATAGAGTCCCAGTGATTTCTTATAAAATGTCTGGGTCAACCCAAGCCTCTTGGTTAGCAACCAAGTTTATTAACCTTTAGTACCATCAGTGGAAAAATAAAGGTGGAATTTGTCTTAGAAAGAAGTCAATCAAGGCTCTTATGCTTCCCATTCCACCCTATTTTGATCAGGAGACACAGCTGAATTTATAAAATAGGGTCATTGTTCTTTATTGGTGGTATTACCCCTTCAGTTAATTTTCAACTTATAGGGACCCCATGTGACAAAGGAGGACTACCGTGTAGGGGTTCCTAAGTTATAACCTTTACTGGAGCAGATGGGTAGGCCTCTCACCCATGAAGCCAGTTGGTGACCTCAAATTGTTAACCTTCAAGTTTAGGTTGCCAGCCCATTGTCCAAGTGTTACAAGAGCTCCCTGTAAAATGTGGAAGCTGATAGTAGGCATTTATTATTTTCTGAATGAGCTCCTATTGGTGGGAAATAAAGATGGACTTCATTGTCATGCTTTGATATACAAAGTGAAGTCCCTGGAGCAGCAGCACGAGCATGTGGGAGTTCGCTAGAAGACATGCAGGACTCAGACTCCACCCCAGATCTGCTGAATTAGGATTAGCCTTTCAGCGGAATGCTCAAGCTTATTTGTTTCTTTTGATATGGGACAAATTACTCAAAACATGGCAACTGAAAGCAACATCTAATTACTGGCTCACCGTTTTGAAAGTCAAATATGGCCAGACCAGCAGGGAGATCCGCTGCTCACAGACTCACAGGTTGGAAATCAAAGAATTGGCCATGCTGGATTCTAATCACAAGGCTTGAAGAAGATTCTGCTTCCAGCTCTTTGAGGTTGTTAACAGAATCCCTTCCTTCGTGATCGTCAGGCTTTGTTTCTTTGCTCACTGGTTCACTCTCTTCCCCAGAGGCCACCCACGTTTCTGCTCACGTGGACCATTTTGTTTTCAACACAGCAAGAGCACATTAAGTCCTCACACACCAAATCTCTCTAACTTCTTACTTGCCACCAGCTCAAGGATGCTCTCAGCTTTTAAGGGCTCATATAATCACTTCAAGAGCCCTTGGAGCACACTGGCGAAGTGATCAGCTGCTAACTAGAGGGTAGACAATTCAAAGCCACCAGCTGCTGTTTGGAAGAAAGACGTAGCAATCTTGTTCCATAAAAAGTTCACTCTTGCACAATCGCTGAAGACAAAATGGGTTCATAAGCAAATGTGGTGAAGAAAGTGCATGGTGCCTGGCTATCAAAAGATATAGTGTCAGGGGTCTTAAAGGCTTGAAGTTAAATAAGCATCCATCTAGCAGAGAAGCAACAAAGCCCACATGGAAGAAGCACACCAGCCTGTATGATCATGAAGCCCCAAACAAACAAACCATATTGTGAATGAGGGGGCTTAGAGTAGAGACCCAAAGCCCATCTGTAGACAATGGGACATCCCCTCACAAAGGGGTCACAGGGAAGAGCTGAGTCAATCAGGGTGCCGTAAAGCACTGATGAAGCACACAATACTCCTCTGGTTCCTTCAGGCTCCCTCACCCCCCACTATCATGACCCTAGTCCTGCCTTTCACTATGGACTAGACCAGAGTACATGCACAGGTACTGATAAGTCATAAGAGCTCACAACACACAAAATCCAGGCACAGGAATGGGAGTAGCAATACCAGGAGGGCAGGGAGAAGGTAGGGAGAGGAGGGAAGGAAGGGGGAACCAATCTCGATGATCGATGCATAACAGAACCGTGCCCTCTTCCCGCTCCCCTGTCCCCCCTTTACCCCCCACCCCCACCCCTCGGCATGCAGGACAAACAACAGAAACCATGAGGGAAGAGAGAGAGTGGTTGTGAAGGATATGAAAATAATAATAATTTATCAAGGGGTCATGAGGGTGGGGAGGGGAGGGGAGAAGAGGAACTGACACCAAGGGCTCAATAGAAAATAATGGCATATGCAAATGTGCTTGATACAATTAACGTAGGGATTGTTCCAAGAGCTGTAAGAGCTCTCAACAAAATCTTTAAACAAAAATAAAAAGTTCAGCCTTGGAAACTCTGTGGCACTGTGAGTTGGAGTCCATTCACTGGCAATGGGTTTAGGGTGAAAATATCAGGCCCACCCAAATAATCTTCCTATTTCTGGTCCAGTGTACCACATAGCAAAACATAATTCCTGGAATGATATCTTGTCACATTCACAGTTATGGTGATTAGGGATGGACTTCTAAGAAGGCCATCTTTGAATCTGGTCAAGCACATCAGTGAGGCTCATGCACATTAAACCTCAAGAAGCATCATTTTAGAATGCTAAGAATCTTGATTCACACAGTCCATTGTGACAGTGCGTACAGAAGAAATGGTCATAATTTGCTTACCATGCAATGCATCATGGCCCCCAAACTCAGCAAAATTGGTCTAAGACCAATGGAAAAAAGCTGAAGACCCAGAAATAAAAACATCAGCATACAGGCAACTGATCTTTGATAAGGGCCCAAAAAACATTAAATGGGAAGCAGATGCCATCTTCAATAAATGGTGCTGGAAAAAATGGATAGCTACCTGCAGAAAATTGAAGTAAGACCCTTACCTCACTCCATGCACAAGAGTAAACTCAAGGTGAATTACAGACCTTGAGATAAAACCCCAAACAATTAGGGCCATTA
The DNA here is from genome assembly GCF_050624435.1 of Tenrec ecaudatus. Taxonomy (NCBI): domain Eukaryota; kingdom Metazoa; phylum Chordata; class Mammalia; order Afrosoricida; family Tenrecidae; genus Tenrec; species Tenrec ecaudatus. Next base: position 209,210,035 of record NC_134532.1, on the reverse strand, counting down.
ATGAGGGAATTGGAACAAACCTGAGAACCTTGGCACAGGGAATACATAGGCTATCAGAAATAGGGAAGGATACAAATACAGAGGAGTCACAAATAGACAAGTGGGATATACTGAAGATAAGACACCTGTGTACATTGAAAAAATTCACCAAGAGAGTAATAAGAGAGTTCACTGACTGGGAAAACATATTTAGCAATGACACATCAGAAAAAAAGGCCTTATTACTAAAATCTACAATATTTTTCAAGCTTACAATAAGAGAAAAACTAATTGCTCACTGAGGAGGTGGGCAAGGACATGAACAGAAGTTTCACAGAGTCTGAAATCCAAATGGCCAATATACATATGAGAAAATGTTCTGGATCATTAGCAATAAGAGAAAGGCAAATCAAAACAACTATGAGATACCACCTAACACCCTCAAAGATAGCCCAATTCAAAAAATCAGAAAGCAACATGTGTTGGAGGGGCTGTGGTGAGATAGGAACTCTCATCCACTGCTTGTAGACCTGTAGGTATGTACAGCCACTATGGAAATCAATTTGGCGATTTCTCAAACAGATGGAAATTGAGTTACCATACGACCCGGCAATCCCTCTACTGGGCATATACCCAGAAGAGGCAAGAAACAAACCACGGCCAGACATGTGTGTTCTAATGTTCATTGCGGCACAGTTCACAATCGCAAGGAGTTGGAAACAACCCAACTTCCCTAACAGACGAATGGATTAAAAAACTGTGGTACATACATACAATGGAGTACTATGCATCACTAAAAAGCAGTGATGAACACATGAAACATATCACCGCATGGGAAGAACTGGAGGAAATTATGCTAAGAGGCACAGGGAAAAAGCTACTGTACACAAACACTCCAGGGGTGAGGTCCAGGTAGTATGGCAGGGGCCAGACCAAATCCAGGGGTAGCCAACTAAATATGGTAGCCAACAACATATAGTAGCCAACTAAAAAAGGAGGGGGTGTGTAGGGAGAAAAGGAGAAAGAAAAGAAAAAAAAAAGATGTGTGATGGAGGAATCGGGCACTGACCCATCCAAGGGCAGGGTATTGTTTGTGCCTCCACAGGGAAAGAGGGACCAGATTTAAAGCCAGTGCCAGATGAATGCAGTATGCCACCAAGGAGTGGGGATCCAGTGGAGGGGCCTGAGGGCTCGACCCCATACCAGCTACTTGGACAACTGCCTCTCCCTCCCAGAAGAATTTATTTTAGAGGACAGCGCTGAAGCTGCAGCTAGGGGAGAGGGGCATGTCTGATCAGAGCAAATGGGAGCAAATGAAGGGGGAGGAAAGAGAGAGTGGAGCACATCCTGCCCCACCAGACCTGGAGGACAATATCCCTGCTCTGAACAGCCAATGGACAGAGTGGACAATATGGCTCATCCCACTACAAGACACGCCATCCCTTGATGGCCCAGGGTCCTTAAGGGTTATAACACTGGAAACTCAGTGTCGGAATTGGCCTAGACTGACCCTGTGACACTGAGGCAAACCACTAAAAGCATGTGGCAGAGCAACCATGGGAGCAGAGCAGGGAGCCCCTGAGGGAGTACAAAGGACAGACTCTGGGGCCAAAGCATGGTACTCCATTGGATCTGACTGAAGGACACGCAAAGAGATCAAAAATCAGACCTTGATCTATTTACAGGTTTTTTCTTTCTTTAAAATTTTTATTTTCTTTTAATTAATTTATTCTTCTATGGGTAATTGGCATCCTTTTTTTGCTGTCATTGCTGTGTTGTCACTCATCGGCTATCTTGCTATGGCTTGATTTTTGGTGCATATTATTATCTCTACAGATCTGTCTAGATAAGATAGACTGGATAAATAGTCTGGAGGAGAAAACAATGGGATCAATGGTTCCGGGGGGCACGGGAGAGAGGGAGGAGGTTAGGAGGTGGTACTGACCAACCCAGGGACAAGAGAGCAACCAGTGATCCAAAAATCAGTGGCAAGGAGGGTGCGAAAGGCATGATAGGGATTCAGCAAGGGCAAGGTAACCAAGAGAAATTACTGAAATCCAAATGAAGGCTGAGCATGCTAGTGGGACAAGAGGAAAGTAAAAGGAAATAGAGGAAAGAACTAGGTGACAAAGGGTATTTATACAGGTCTAAAGACTGGAATGTACATATGTAAATATATTTATATAAGAGTGTGGGGAAGCAGATCTATGTGCATGTATTTATAGGTTTAGTATTAAGGCAGCAGATGGACATTGGGCCTCCACTCAAGCACTTGCTCAATGCAAGAACACGTTGTTCCATTAAATTGGCATTCCAGGATGCACACCTTCCCGACATGATTGATGAAGAAAACTGTGTGCATAAGCAAATGTGGTGAAGAAAACTGATGGTGCCCGGCCATCAAAAGATATAGTGCCTGGGGTCTTAAAGGCTTGAAGATAAACAAACTACCATCTAGCTGAGATGCATCAAAGCCCACATGGAAGAAGCACACCAGCCTGTCTTACCACGAGGTGTAGAAGGGACCAGTTATCAGACATCAAAGAACTAAAAATCATAGCAGTGGGTGCCCACCTTCCTGATATGATCACTGAAGACAAAGATGTGCATAAGCAAATGTGGTGAAGAAAGCTGATGGTGCCTGGCTATCAAAAGATATAGCATCTGGGGTCTTAAAGGCTTGAAGATAAACAAGAGGCCATCTAGTTCAGAAGCAACAAAGCCCACATGGAGGAAGCACACTAGCCTGTGTGACCACAAACTGTCGAAGGGGTCAGGTATTAAGCATCAAAGAACAAAAAATCACATAATTGTACATGAGGGTGAGTGCAGAGTGGAGACTCAAAACCCATCGGTAGGCAACTGGACACCCCCTTACTGAAGAGTCATGGGGAGGAGATGAGCCAGTCAGGGTGCAGGGTAGCAACAACGAAACATATAACTTTCTTCTGGTTATCATGATCCCAATTCTACCTTACAAATCTGGCTAGAACAGAAGATGTACATTGGTACAGATAGCAACTGGAAACACAGGGAATGCAGGACAGTTGACTCCTTCAGGACCAGTGGTGAGAATGGCAATGCCTGGATGATGGAGGGAATGTAGGGTAGAAAGGGGAAACCAATTACAAGAATCTACATATAGCCTCCTCCCTGGGGGATGGAGAGCAGAGAAGAGGGCGGGGGGAGACGTCAGACAGTGTAACATATGACAAAATAATAATAATTTATGAATTATGAATTATGAAAGGTTCCTGAGTGGGGAGGGAGGGGGAAAATGAGCAGTAGCTATTTTTTTAATTTGGATTTAATTTTATTGGGGATTTGGCTGAGGTTACATGATTTTCTGTTTGCTTTGGTCAATGTATTCCTTTACGAGGTAAGATAAGGGAATTTCCATGAGGAAAACGCTAACACAGTCTCACTGGATATTCAATTTTCTAATTTATATTACTTTTCTTTTTTTTTTAATTAATTAATTTATTTATTTTAACAATTTATTGGGGCTGATACAATTCTTTTCACAGTTCATACATATACATACATCAATTGTATAAAGCACATCTGTACAGTCTTTGCCCTAATCATTTTTTTTCTCTTTTCTTTTTTACATTTTATTAGGGACTCATACAACTCTTACCACAATCCATACATATACATACATCAATTGTATAAAGCACATCCATACATTCCCTGCCCCAATCATTCTCAAGGCATTTCCTCTCCACTTAAACCCCTTGCATCAGGTCCTCTTTTTTTTCCCCTCCCTCCCCATTCCCCCCTCCCTCATATGCCCTTGGTAATTTATACATCGTTATTTTGTCATATCTTGCCCTATCCGGAGTCTCCCTTCCCCCCTTCTCTGCTGTCCCTCTCCCAGGGAAGAGGTCACATGTGGATCCTTGTAATCAGTTCCCCCTTTCCAACCCACTCACCCTCCACTCTCCCAGCATCGTCCCTCACACCCTTGGTCCTGAAGGTATCATCCACCCTGGATTCCCTGTACCTCCAACCCTCATATGTACCAGTGTACAGCCTCTGTCCTATCCAGCCCTGCAAGGTAGAATTCGGATCATGGTAGTTGGGGGGAGGAAGCATCCAGGATCTGGGGGAAAGCTGTGTTCTTCATCGATACTACCTCACACCCTTTTTAACCCATCTCCTCTCCTAAACCCCTCTATGAGGGGATCTCCATTTGGCCGACACTTGGGCCTTGGGTCTCCACTCTGCACTTCCCCCTTCATTTGATATGATATATATATACATATATACACATACATATATACATATACACATACATACACACACTTATATCTTTTTTTTTTTGCATGATGCCTTATACCTGGTCCCTTGGGCACCTCGTGATCGCACTGGCCGGTGTGCTTCTTCCATGTGGGCTTATTTGCTTCTGAGCTAGATGGCCGCTTGTTCACCTTCAAGCCTTTAAGACCCCAGACACTATCTCTTTTGATAGCCGGGCACCATCAGCTTTCTTCACCACATTTGCTTATACACCCATTTGTCTTCAGCGATCCTATCATGGAGGTGTGCAGTCAATGATATGATTTTTTGTTCTTTGATGCCTGGTAACTGATCCCTTTGGGACCACTCGATCACACAGGCTGGTGTGTTCTTCCATGTGGACTTTGTTGCTTCTGAGCTAGATGGCCGCTTGTTTATCTTCAAGCCTTTAAGACCCCAGTCACTATCTCTTTTGATAGCCGGGCACCATCAGCTTTCTTCACCACATTTACTTGTTCACCCACTTTGGCTCCAGCCGTTGTGTCGAGAGAGTGAGCATCGTAGAGTTCCAATTTAATAAAAGAAGGTATTCATGCATTGAGGGAGTGTTTGAGTAGAGGCCCAAGGTCCTTCTGCCACCTTAATACTTGACCTATAAATATAGACACATAGATCTATTTCCCCATCCTCCTATATATATTTGCATGTACATGTCTTTGTCTAGACCTCCATGAATGCCCTTTGACTCCTAGCTCTTTCCTCCATCTCCCTTGACTTTCCTCCTGCCCTACTACCATGCTTCATCGTCACCTGGGCTAGAGTATACCTCTTCTCTAAGCAACCTTACCCTTGATCATTTCCCACCAGGCCTGCCACTCCCCCTTCTCTACCATTTGGGGTCCCATGTTTTTCCCTTGTCCCTGGGTTTGTTAACACCACTTCCTTACCCCCCCTACCCCCCCACCCCAAGTCCCCCCGGAACTGTCGGTCCCGTTGTTTTTCCTCCAGATAGTTCATCAAGCCTGTCCTAGTCAGACAGACCTGTGGAGTCACTAACATGCACAAAAACTAGACAGAGGAAAACAAAGCAACAGTATACAACCAGACAACAAAACAACAAAAACAAACCACTGACAAAGAACAGAACAAAACAGTTCACAAGAGAAAAGCTTGTAGTTAGTTCAGGGATCGTTTGCTGGCCCTTAGGAGCGTTTTCCAGTCCAGTCTGTTGGGGCACCACGCCCTGGCCCCAAAGTCCACTTTCAGCATTCCCTGGGGACCTTGCCACTCCATTCCCTTGCTGTTCCGCTGCACTCCCCCAGTGATTTGCCTCGGTGTGGTGGGATCAGGTCAGGTGCAATTCCCACACTGTGTCTCCCGTGCTGTCCCCTGTATCGCCCTTAGTCACTGAGGGGCATCATGTCTCATAGTAGGGCCAGCCATGTTGTTCTCTCTGTGGACTGGCTGCTCTACTCAGGAACATCATGAAAGGTTCCTGAGTGGGGAGGGAGGGGGAAAATGAGCAGTAGCTATTAAGGGCTCAAGTGGAGGGCAAATGTTTTGAGCTCAAGTGGCGGGCAAATGTTTTGAGAATGATGATGGCAACAAATGTATATAAGTGCTTGACACAATGGATGTATGTATGGATTGTGATAAGATTTGAGCAAGCCCTCAATAAAATGATTTTTTTAATTGGTCTAAGAATTGCAGTCGTAAGACACACAGTGGAGGTATCCATTTTTAAGTGAAAAGAAAATAACATAAAAGTGGGAAACCAGTGAATGTTATTGCTTGTGATACGATACTCACACATGTCCAAATCACATAATGTCGCATTTCACAGGACATACCATGGATATTAAGCAACACTGAAATTTGACAACATCATACGCAATGTTCCCTCAGGCCTAGAAATCATGGAAGTCCAGTATCATGGACCCTGTCCAGTTATGGAACTAAAGTCCTACTGAAAAGACTGTAACTCCACCCTTACTCTCCACCATCAACTTTTTCTTTGATATTTGAATAACTTCGATGGAAAACTCTTGCTGTTGTTAGGTGCCATCAAATCAGGTCCAACCCAGAGTGACCTTGTGCACAACAAAACAGAACACTGCCTGGTCCGGTGCCAGCCTCACCATTGTTCCTCTGCTTGGGGCCATTGTTGCAGCCACGGTGTCAACCCATCTTCTTGAGGGCCTTCCTCCTTTACTGCCCCTCTACTTTACCAAGCGTGATGAACATGATGTCCTTTTCCAGGGACTGCTGTCTCCTCACAACATGTCCAAAGTATGGAAAACTCTTGGGACCCTCATTTTTAAAGCATGGTGAGTCGTGCAATTATGTTAAATGTCCCACCTACAGACTTTTTTTCATCTGAGAGATTACATATATATAATCCAACATATGAGATTGGAAGAAGGCTTATTAACAACCTGCAATATGCAGATAACACAATCTTGTTGCTGAAAGTAAGGAGGGCTTGAAGCACTGGCTGATGAAGATAAAAAATTGTAGCCTTCAGAGTGGATTACAATTCATTGTCAAGAAAACAAACATCCTCACAATTAGACCAACATGTAACATCATGACAAATGAAGAAAAGATTGAAATTGTCAAGGATTTCTTCTTGCTTAATTCCACAATCAATGCTCATGTAATGAGGTAGTTACTTTATTGTGCCAACCTGGCCCATAAACACATGTGGGGTTAATTGAAGGGCAGAGGGATAAATGGCTCAGTGAGCCTCGCGTTTCTAGTTCTCAGGTCTCTTGCTTTGTGATGGTTGGACCAAGGTACAGCTGCCTTAGCCAGTTCCCTGCTTCAGCTGGCGAGGCTCACTTCCTGCAAGACATCCCTGAGGAGAAGCCACATGGACTTACCCCAGTGGAGCCCTGGGTGCTGGAGCAGCCGTGTGGAGACCCCTGACAGCACTGAGATGCTTACACATTCACTGACTCAGCTTTCCTCCTGCAATCGGCATCATTGCATTTGTTTTGTAAAATGGAGGAGGACTTTGTGGATTGGTGTGTTGGACTTGTGGGTTTGGGCAGCACTGGGAAGGGATGTTTTCTTGATGCACACTTAAACTTTATATAAAACTCTCTCTTATACATGAGTTGCTGTGGATTTGTTTCTCTAAAGTACCCAGACTAACACATGTAAACACCAGTCAAGAGATCAAGTGACACATTAAATTGGTAAAACTGTTGCACAAGACCTTTTTAAGGAATTGAAAAGCAGCAAAGATATTTCTTTGATGATTAATGTGCCTGATCTAAGCCATAATATTTTCAATCACCTATATGCATGTGAAAGTCGAATATTGAATAAGAAGACAGAAGAAGAATCTATGCATTGAAACTATGGGGCTGGTGAAGAATATTGAAAGAAAACAAATCTGCTTTTAGAAGCAATACAGCCAGAATTCTTCTTCTCAGCATCCTTAGAAGCTGGTATGGTGTAACTTTGTCACACTCTTTGGGCATGTTACTGGGAAAGAACAGTCCTTGGAAAAGGACGTCATGCTAAGTAAAGCAGAAAGGCAGCATAGAAGATCCTCGACAAGATGGATTGACACCACGACTGCAACAATGGGATCAGCCATGGTAACAACTGGGAGGCTGACACAGGACCACATGGTTTTCTACTCTGTTGCATGTATGATTGCTATGAGTTGGAACTGCCTGACTCCTCAGCACTGGCAACATGTATGTACAACATGTACAACATGTGTGCGCAACAGTTTATTTTGACTCTCTGGATGCCAAGAATCACACTCCACAGCCAGGTAAGTTTATCTGTAGAGGCAGGATGAAAGGATAGCCAGGCTCTCTGTTCATCCCTGAGGCCCAACCCACTTGAAAATCCTTTCCTGATTTTCTTTTCTTTATTATTTGATTCTGGCAATAAATTCACCATCAGAGTGAAATCATTTCCATTTCTCTTTTCTTGTAAGAATTATAATATGATATCCTCCGGTCCTGCACATTCTTTCTGGTAGCATTTACCAACTGTTTGGGGGAAAAAAACCGTTGAAAGCTTGTACACATGCCTTAAATTTACTCCTTAACTCTGAGCACATTTTTATAACATAACCCTTCAAATGGAATTGCCCTTCTGTGGTTTCGCATCAAAATTTCTTATAGGGTATACATAAGCTCCCCATATTATGTGAACCACTAGGGAAAACAGAAAGTTAGAATGAAGGGTAAAAAACAGCCTTTCAGACATTCATATTACAATCTATATTTAAAAGGCGCATGCTTCAAGGTCTACTGTTGTTTTTAGGTGTCATGGAGTTGGTTCTGACTCATAGCTGTTAGTCGGTCACAAAAGGTCCCCAGTTAAGGGAAAAAATGAAAACAAGACAAGACTCTCTGTTATTCTGGTTTACTAGAGAAACTAATTCATAGCCTCCCATGTGTATAAGAAAGCTTTCTATCAAAGAGTAATTGTATATTAGGAAAACAGCAAAGCCAAGTCCAGATCAAGTCCATAAGTCTGATATTAGTCCAAAATATGTCTGATACAGGCCTATAAATTCCTCTTCAGACTCATGCAACACATGCAATGATGCCAAATGCAGGAAGCTCACAGGCCAGTGGGTGGGAAAAAAATCTTGTGGATCCAGTGGCAGTGGAAGCATCTCAGTGCAGGCGTGGATCTCCACGTGGGTCCTGTTTGTCAAGAGGAATGTCAAGCAGAGTGTGTGTGTCCTGCCTCCAGGGTGGAAGAGAAGAGTTCCCAGGATCCTCAGGAGAGAACCACGCCCACACAGAGGCATGATTGGCTACGACTTGATTGACAGTCTAGACTCCACCCCCTTGCTCAAGTTAACAGGAGATTATGCAACTGTCACACTGCCATAAAAAAGGATACTGACTTTGAAGGTTGTCAAGGAGATGGGGCGGGGCAAGGAGGGAAAATAAAGCTATGGACTAGACAGGTAGTACAATAGCTGCCACCATCGCTTCAAACACAAGAACAATCATGAGGCTAGCACAGGCCTGGACAATGTGTCCTTCTGTTGTATATAGGGTCACTGTGCGTCACAGTCGACTTAGAGCACCTAAGAGCGAGGCCCTACTGGTGATGCATGTTAACTTGGGTGAAATAGAAGATGGTAGCCCACAAGCGGGAGAAGAGAAATCAGGGCATGGGTGAGTGGTAAAGTATTGGCGGGTTTGATGAGTGGCTTAAACTGTTGAATACACAGTTGATGATCTGAAATATAAACCTTCACTGAATTCCCAATGATTTTTTAAAAGCCTGGTCTTTGATATTTGTAAAAAGTGAAAAAAAATTATAGAACTCTGCCACCAGCGGATCGCAGCCAGGGTGCCGTGAGTCAGATGTATGACTGTGTCTTGAAAGCACTGAGTAGCCTTATATGTGGGGCTTTACTCTACAGACAAGGACTGGGAGCCAGGTAGGGTGTTTATTAGCCAGGTAGGGTGTTTATTAATAGCAGCTGGACAAACACATTGGTTGGGGAAAAGAACAATTGAACTTCTCAAACAGCACGAGGCTTATGCTCCTAAATCATACGGAGCTTTCCTTCTCCTTCCCTGTCCCACCCATCAAATCCACAAAGGCAAGTCCTGAATCTGTTTACTTGACCAATTATATGAGTTGAAAATCTAAAATAGCGGGGGGTGAGGGGAGTGGACATGGCAGGTCTACTTTGTGGGACTACGGCAGGCTTGTTATTCAAACTCAAAACACACTGCCATCAAGTTGTTTCCAATTCATAACAACTCAATAGGATAGGGCGGAACTGCCCTTGTGGGCATCTGAGAATATAACTCTTCCCAAAGCAAAAGCCAAACTCACTGCCATGGAGTTGATGATGACTTATAGTGACCCTATAAGACAGGGAGGGTAGAATTGCCCCTATGTGTTTCCAAGAGCAGAATCCCCTGTTTTCTCCATCCAGTGACTGGTGGTCACAGCTGAACCCGTAACCACTACACCACGAGGGCTTCTTGTAACTCCTTCCAGCAGTAGAAATCTTTCTCTTAATTCTGAAGAGAGGCTGGTGGTTTCAAACGGCTGACCTTGAAGTTAGCAGCCTAACCGCTACACTACCAGGGTTACTATGGCGGGCTTGTTACGACATTTAAAATAAGCTGTGGCCAAGTTGTTGATTCTGACTTAGGGTGACCCCATGTGTTTCAGGGTAGAGCGGTGCTCCATAGAGTTTCCACCATGATCTTTCAAGAAACTGGATGGCCAGATGTTTCTTCCAAGGTTCCACTGGATCGATTCCAACTACCAAACTTTAAACTGAGCACCTACATTTCTGTGCCACCCAGTGACTCTTGTTACTGGATGGACACAGAACATTGGAAATTGTTCACTTCCTTGGGCAGAGGAAGTGAAAGGGTAGATCAGAAGCATGTCCTTGTCTACTCTGGTATATCACCGGAATCACAAGTGAGTTCAGCCAGTCTGTCAAGGTTCTGTCTCCATCCACTAGTGAATTTCAATTTCCTTCTAATTAAATGATAACACCTTGGCTGGTGGGAAATAAGATGATGAAGGGAAGTTAGTGGAAAAGGGAGCAGTAGTATGCTTCCTCTCCCCTGTGATCTGAAGATGAGTTATGAACAGGGATGGGGATATTTCTCCTCTTTCTACAAGCATCATTGTCTTGGACTAGCTACTTCTTGAATGGGGTTTTCCATAACATCTGTACCTGAATGTGCTCCTTCCCTGCCTATTAGGAACTGTTTACAAGAGTCGAAAGACCCATCTTTCTCCCTCAGAGCGACTAGCGGTTGCAAACTGTAGTATTAGGAACTGTTTACAGGTAGGTGCTCAGTTTAAAGGTTGGTAGTTCGAATCTATCCAGTGGAACCTTGGAAACTCCTGGCCTTGGGGTTAGCAGCCCAAAGCATAACTACTATATTTTTCACCAGCACTCCCTTGGTGAAAAATAAGGATCCAGGAATTTACAAAAATCCAACTGAGATATTTCAACAAATGGACAAATGCTAGAAGCACTGACTCTTCTATATCAAGAATTTGGAAGACAATTGACCAACTGACTGGAAGAGGTCCATATCTGTACCCATCCCCAAGAAAGATGATCCAACAGGAGGCAAAACTTATCAAAAAAAAATCAGTAGTGTTTCAATGACAACCCAAAGCATCTGACTGTATGGGGTCATAACAAAGTTATGGGTGACATTGCAGTGAATGGGAATTTCAGAATACTTTATTGTGCTCATGTGAAACTGTACATAGACTAAGAAGCAGTCATCCCAACAGAACAAAGGGAGACGGTATAGTTTAATCCAAGGAAAAGTATGCGTTAGGATTGTATGCTTTCCTATGCTTGTTTAGTCTGTATGCCGAGAATAATTTGAGAAGAACGATATGTATACTGAAATCATCTGAGATACTAGACCACCACATCAGAACTGGAGGAGACTCATTAAAAACCCATAGTTTTCACATAACACAGACTTGCTTTCTTAAAGTGGAGAAGATTTGACTTTTTAAAATTTATTTTTATGTTTAAATAATTTTCTCCTTCCCTAACCCACCCTACCTCCCTCATGAACACTTGATAATGTTTTTTTTAATTCATTTTATTGGGGGCTCATACAACTCTTATCACAATCCATGCATCCATACATCCATTGTGTCAAGCACAGTTGTACATTTGTTGCCAACATCATTCTCAAAACATTTTCTTTCTATTTGAGCCCTTGGTATCAGCACCTCATTTTTTCCACTCCCTCCCCCACCCTCCCTCCTTCCCAAACCCTTGATAATTTATACTTTTTTTTCATGTCTTACACTGTCTGATGTCTCCCTTCGTCCACTTTTCTGTTGTCTGTCCCCCAGGGAGGGGGTTATATGTAGATTTTTGTGATCGGTTCCCCCTTTCTACTCCACCTTCCTCTTCCCCTCCTGTATAATCGATACTCTCATTATTGTTCCTGAGGGCTTTATCTACCCTGGATTCCCTGTTTTTCCAGTTCTTATCTGTACCAGTGTACATCCTCTGGTCTAGCCAGATTTGTAAGGTAGAATTGGGATCATGATAGTGTGGGGGAGGAAGCATTAAAGAACTAGAGGAAAGTTTTATGTTTCATCATTGCTACACTGCATCTTGACTGGCTCATCTCCTCCCAGCGACTCTTCTGTAAGGGGATGTCCAGTTGCCTACAGATGGGCTTTGGGTCTTCACTCCACACTCTCCCTCATTCACAGTGATTTGAGTTTTTGTTCTTTGATGCCTGGTACCTGATCCTATCAGCACCTCATGATCACATAGGCTGGTGTGCTTCTTCCATGTGGGCTTTGTTCCTTCTCAACTAGATGGCCACTTGTTTATCTTCAAGGCTTTAAGACCCCAGATGCCATATATATTTTTTTTATAGCTGGGCGCCATCAGCTTTCTTTATATATTTGCTCATGCACCCGCTTTTTGATTCACTTTCTGATGATGATCAGTCTACAGCCTTCAATATGGATTACTTTTCAAGATAAAGAAAACCCAATCCTCATAACTTGACCAAGCAGTATCATCATAAAAAGAGAAAATATTGAAGTTGTTATAATTTTTATATTACTTGGATCAACAATCAATTCCCATGGAAGTAGCAGTTCAATAATTATTTAATGATATAGTTAGATCAAAATGTAATATCTTATTATTTGATTTTTTTAAAACAAAATTTAAAGCTGTTTCAGTTTTTTAAAAAAATTAAAAAGCAAGGGATAAATAAACACAGAGTAAGACCAGGCATGTAAATAGTTTTGCGAGGATGAAGATGTATTGGAAAGTGGGTTGTTACAGACATGGTTAGGTTAAAATTTAGTACCCCATCATTTGATGTCTCTTATGATCCATTTAAATTAGTTTTAGATTTTGACATCTTCTCTCTTCTATTGAAGTTTTAATACTTCTACTTTGTTATTCTTTTTAGCTTTGTTTGTTTGGTTCATTGGCTGTTTTGTTGTTTTTAATGTTTTTATGCACATAAAAACCAGGATAGGTAAATGTATCGAGACAGTAACTGGATTAATGGTTTTATGGCAGTATGACATGAGAGGTTAGAGGGAAATAATGATGAGTATAAGAAGGAAGACAATATTTAAAAGTGTATTGTGGTGATGATTGTACAACTCTTGATGATGGAAATATAATTTTTAAAAATCTGGGTGAAAAATTACTTTGAAGACTAAGCTGTCTCTGATACAAGTCATGATATTTTCAATCATCTTATAGGTCTATGAATAGGAAGGAAAACCAAAAGGTGGTGCCTTTGAATTTTATGTTGATCCAGAATATTGGAGTTACTAAGAAAAGCCCCCAAATCAGTAAATCTATCTTGAAAGAAGTGCAGCCAGAGTGCCTCCTCGGAGGGAAGATGACAAGATTTATTTTCTTGTGCTTTGGACATATTATCAGAAGGGAGTAAGTAGTCCCTGGAGAAGGACTTCATGTTTGGTAAAGTCAAGGATCAGTGAAACAGAGGAAGATCTTCAATGAGATGCGGACTGACACTGACTGCAACCATGAGCTCAGGCAGAGGAACAGTTGTCAGGGCCAGTCCAATCAAGCAATGTTTCATTCTGATGTACAGAAAGGTCCTGATGATTCAGAGCTAACTTGATGACACTTCCCAAAGCTCAAAATCAAAACCCATCATCACTGAGTTGACTCGAATTCATAAATACAAATTCTTTGAATCAACAGTTTCTTTATAGACTACATAATATCATCTCCTTTAGTTAAGACTGATTGATGCTATCAATTTTGATACTTTCTATCAACTTATTTGAGTATATTCTCTCACACTGACTCTAGACTGGGCCATGTGACCAGTTTTAGTCAATTGGTCAGGAGCAAATGCAAGCAAGGGCTCAACAAAACGCGTGCATCTATCCACTTCTCTTGCACTCTATTTGCTTGAGGACATGGGCAGGTTCACTTGCTGGAGGAGGAGACACATGGAGCATACAAAGCCAGTTGCTCTAGCCAAGGCCATCCTAGCTTGGCCAGCAGCCAGCAGACCACTAGACACATGAATGAGTTTCAGCCAAGAGCAGAACTGCCTAGCCACGCTCCATGCAAACTTAGCTGAACTTCCCAGCTGACCCAGAGATTCATAGGAAATAAGACATGATTATTCTTCAACGTCTTTAACTTTTGTTTATTTTAATCATGGCAATAGCTAACTGATACATCCAAAATAACTTTACCATGATAGCCTTTTCCATGAGACCTTTCCAGGAAGAACTAAGCAGTCCTAATACAAATCACTCATTTCCTAGTGGCCCTACGAGGCAGAGTAGAAGTACTACCTAGGGTTTCTGCACCTGTCAATCTTTAGAAGAGCAGAGAGCCTCGTGTTTCGGCCCCTGGTTATCTGGTAGGTTTGAACGGCTGACCTTGTGGTAGTTAGTAGTCACTCAATGCTTCAACTCCATGCAGTTGGTTTACGTTTGGTTGAGATAATATACAGGCCCATGGGATGACCAATTTGAGAGACATAATAAACCACATGACAATCTGGATTTTTATGCTGGAAGGATTTGGGGGAGTGGGAAGAGGAGAGAACATATGACAACTAGCGAAAGCCTTGGGGAATTTATGAAGACGAGTATGTTGGGGGTGGTCAATAGGTTTGCTTTAGAGATATTTAACTGGATGAGAAAGCACCATCTTCAGTGAGAGAGATGTCTTATTAGGTGCCATAGAGTCTGTTCCAACTCATAGCGACCTGATGTACAACGGAAGGATACACTGGCCAGTCCTGAGCCAGCCTCACAATTGTTCTTGTTTGAGCCCATTGTCACAGTCACTGAGTCCATCCATCTCATCAAAGGTATTCCTCCTTTTCACTGCCTCTCTTCCACCAAGCTTGATGTCCTTCTTCATGGACTGGTCCCTCGTGACAACATGTCCATATTACTGGAGAGGACATCTCCCCATCATTGTTTCTAAAGAGCATTCTGGCTGTACTTCTGCTGAGACAGATCGTTTTGTTCTTTCAACAGTTCATGGTACGTTCAATGTTCTTCTCCAGCATCACAATTCAAATGCACACATTTTTCTTTGGTCTTCCTTATTCAGTGTGCAACTTCTACCTGCAGATGAGGCAATGGAGAATTCCATGGCTTGGGCTGGGCACACCTTAGTCCTCAAAGTAACATCCTTGCTCTTCAATAGTCTAAAGATGTCTTGTGCAGCAGGTTTACCTAATGTAGCTTGTCTTTTGATTTCTTTAACCGCTGCTTCCATGAGCACTGATTATGAATTCAAGCTGATGAAATTCTTGTCAACTTCAAAGTTTTTTCCATTTATCCTCCTGCTAACTATTGGTTCAGTTGTGAGGATGTTGGTGTTCTTGGCACTGAGTTGCCATCTATACTGAAGGATGCAATCCTTGACCTTCATTAGCAAGTCTTCAAGCCCTCCTCACTTTCAGCAAGCAAGGTTGTGTCATCTACATATGGAGGGTTTTTTATACGTCTTTCTCCAATTTTGATGCCACATTCTTCTTCATATAAGCCAGCTTCTCTGATAATTTGCTCATACAAATTGATAATATGGTGAAAGGGCACAATCCTGATGCATACCTATTCTAATGTAAAAGCATGCAACATTACCTTGTTCTCTCCACACAATTAACTGCCTCTTGATCTATATACAAGTTCTACATGAACACAATGAAGTGCGCTGAAATTTCCATTCTTCTTAAGTCTATCCATAATTTGGTATAATTCACAGTCTAATGCTTTTGCATTGTCAATGAAACATAAGTAAATATTTTTCTGGTGTTTTCTTTGTTCAGCCAACATCCATATGACATCAGCAATAATATCCTCTGTTCCACTTCCAATTTTGAATCCAGCCTGAACCTCTGTCAATGTACTGCTGAAACTGTTGTTGGATGATCTCCAGCAAAATTTTATTTGCATTTGATACCAATGACATGGTTGTATAATTTAGATTACCTTTCTTTAGAATAGGTACAAACACAGACCACTTCCAGTCAGTTGGCCAGGCAGCAGCCTTCCAAATTCCCTGGCATAGATGAATGAATGCATCCAATGCTTCATCAGCTTATTGAAAGATTTAAATGGGTATTTCATCAATTGCTGGAGCCTTGCCTTTGGCTAACGATTTCACTGCAGATTAAATTTCTTCTTTCAGTACCATTGTTCTTGCTCATATGCTACACCTTAAGATGGCAGAATATCACCTATTCTGCCCTTTTTTTTTTTGCACAACGACTCTGTGTATTTTCTTCCATATTCCACCTGCACCGTTCAATATTTTGTCCATAGAAACTTTCAATATGGCAAGACAAAACTTCATTTTTCTTTAGTTCTTTTTGTTTAGGATATGCGGAGTATGTTCTTTCTTTCTGGTTTTCTAACTCTCGATCTTTTCTCCTTTATAATAGTTTACTTTGTCTTCTGGAATTGCCCTTTGAAATTTTCTGTCCATCTCTTTGACATCACCATTTCCCCCAATTTCCTTAGCTACTCTGTGGCCAAGGGCAATCCTGACATACACATCGATCATTCTTTCTTTCCTGTATTTTGATGACCTTTTGCTTTCTTCATGATGGTCTTCTTGACCTCCGTCCACAGCTCATCGGGTCTTCCAGCATTAAACACTCATGGAGTTGTTTCATTTTCTTCCACTTCATCCTGAACTGACCTACAAGCAATCGCTGGTGTAATCCACAACTGGCTGCTGGCCTGCTTTTAGCTGCTGGTGTTAACTGCACCACCCTCTTCCCACAGTTGTAGTCCATTTAATTGTTAGATATTCCATCTATAGAAGTCTACTTTTTTTTATTTTGTTGAAAAAAGGTATATTTGATGAAGCCTTTGGTCTTGCAAAATTTTGTCATGCAGTCTTCAGTTGCTGTTGTTGTTTATCACCAAGACCATATTTTCCAACTGCTGTTCCTTCCCCTTTATTTCCAACTTTTGCATTCCATCGCCAATAATTATCAATGCATCTTGATCGCATGTTTGATGGTGGTAGCATTTTCAAATTCGGTGACACTAGCTTTAGTGGTTGGTGCACACATTTGAACAATAGTTGCAGCGGCTGCATTTCCTTTCATTTGGGTAAACATTAACCTATCACAGACACGTTGTTCTTCAACCGGTAAGTTCAGGTTGAAGTAAATGAAAATAAGTCCATGGGAGCCCAAAGGAGGACATCCAGAGGACTGTACACGAAGAAAGCAAGAGCGTTGAATACAGTGCCATTCCTCTTGATGGGGTCAGAGCCAGCATCGGAAACCTTGTGATTGTCTGATTCAGGATGGACGATCCCAGTCCATTTTAGCTTAGTAATGCCTAGAATATCGATCTTTATGCATTCCATTTTATTTTTCATGACTTCCAATTTTCCCTGATTCATTCTGCATACACTCCAAGTTCCAATCATTGTTTGATGTTTACAGTTGTATCTTCTTGTTTTGAGTCTTGTCCCATAAGTAAATGAAGATCCTGAAGGCTTTACTCCTATGGAGGCTTTACTCCCTCTGCCTCACGGTGATGCACTCTGCTTTGAGAAGATAGCTCTTCTTCCGTCATTTTTGAGTGCCTTCTGACCTGAAGGGGCTTATCTTCTGGGCCCATCTCTTACAACGTTCTGCTTCTAGTTATAAGGTTATCCAGAACTGACAAGGTTTTGTGAAGACTCAATTATCCACGGAGTTTTCAGTGACCGATCCCTCTGAAGTGGACAGCCTGTGCCTTCCCCACAGTGTGTTGTTTGTCTGGAAGCTCTGCTGAAACCTGTTCACCTGCAGTGACTCTGCTGATACTTGATGCGCCAGGGACATAGCCCTGCAGCATCACAGCAACTCAGAGGCCCACGCTGTACAAACATCCCACAGACAAGGGATGGGAGTTCAAGGTCGCAAGCACTAAAAAAAGGTTAGTGACACCCAAGGGAGAAGGCAAGATTGTCATATGTATTCTGAGTGGTGATTGATCGAGTCATGAATGGGGTCCTGAAATGAGAGGAGAATCAAGGGCCACGTGAAGTGCCTCATAATGTTGTGATCCTGATGGGTCATGGTCAGAGGCCAAGAGTGGGAAACAGAGTTCTCAAGGTCAACGGCAGAGCTGAGATTGTAAACCAAACCCTTGATGTCTTGGTCAGCTCACCATACTGCTCATGAGCCATCGACCATTAATGGCAATGTGCTGGAGGGCACCCAAGATGGCCACCTAGTTGAAATATTGTATAAAAAATAGTAGAAAGATCAAGAGACACTGAGCATGGAGAAAGGGAGGTGAAGTTGGGGGTTAGGAACTCATAGTTGCCTAAAAAGTTTAGAAGGCTTTCAGATATGAAAAAATGCAGTAGAAATTTTCATTGCTGTTCAGCTCATATGTCAGTGCCTTTTGAAGGCAAGTCTCCTCCAAGACTATTCAGGGAATTTTTAAGAGAGAGAGAGAGAGAGAGAGAGAGAGAGAGAGAATTGGAATACTCTTGAGTGTTCTTCCAAACCTGATCCTGCCTCTCACTCTGTGATTGTGACTCTCTGCAATCAGCTGATGACAAGACCTTCAGGTATGCACACTGTGTGTGTCATGAACTGAACTATGTTCCCCAGAAATAGGGGCTGTGAGTCTCAACTCCTATACTGGTGAACATGATCCCGTTTGGATCTAGAGTTTTCTTTGCTGGGGTAATGAAGGTGTTTCAGTTCAAAGAGTGTGTCTTACAACTATCACTTGTGAGAAAGAAAAGGAGAGATTCGACATGAGCTGGACTGACACTGTTAGAAGACAATGGAGGCAGAGAGTAGCTTACAGGCTCAGGAACTCTAAGGACCACTTGCTAGAGCCACTGAGACAGGACCATCCCCAAAGCTGACAGAGAGCCTGCCTGACAGCGCAAAATATGGACTTCTAGCTTCCACCTGTGAGAAGAGCAGTGTACTTGTGTTATTTCTGTTCTAACAGCACCATAAACTCACATTCAAAGTCATAGATTCTGTCCTGTTTGTGTCTCTCATACTCAACAGTGATACACATCCAGCGGTCATCTATACACCACCTAACTACCATTTGGAGGAGGGTCACTGGTCCCTGAATGGTTTCACCTTGAAGTCTGGCTTGGATTATTTCCCACCACTTTTAATAAAGAATATTGCATTTGACCCCAACTCCACATTTTAATAATGTCTTCCAAAAAGATGAGTCTCCCAACATAGCTCATTCGTTCATTGGCCTCCTCTTCAATGGTCTCACAAGATCAATAGCACTCAGCAGGTTTTAATATAAAACTCAGATGAAACCACCTGGGCTTCAGGGATTGACCTGAAACGTGACTGGCTCCATGCAGCCCAAGGAGAAGAAATAAAATGAACTGCTGGAGCACAAAGCTTCTGATATGAAAGAACGTTCAAATGTCTATAATTACATTCAGAGAGGGGTGCAGGTGCTTTCCAAGAATAACAATTTGCTTCCTCTAAGGGTCTAGGACAGCTTTTAGCAGTAATCTGCCCTAATCTCATGTGCAAAGGAGGCTGGGAAATATACATCATTTAAGTTGAGGTGTGTTTTTTTGCTGTTGTTCTGTTTTTGCATTTGGCACAGAGGATGGGCTCCAGCTCTGCACTGCCAAGGGTTTTGGAATCCCAGTCGTGTGAGTTGGAAGCTTCCTGGTTGTATGAACTTGAATTAGTCACTTCTCCTGCCCATGCTTTGAGTCCTCCAACAGCCAAGGGGGATGTTTTTATTAACTCCATGGGACTGTAGAGAGGATAAAATGGGTCCATGTGTTTATAGAGTACATAGATCAGAGCCTAATAAATACATCACTCAAAACCTCACTGCCTAGGAGTCGTTGCTGACTGCTAGCAGCTATATCAGACAGGGTAAAACTGCCTCCCTTGGGTTTCGGAAGCTATAAATCTTTCCAGGAGCAGAAAGCCTTCTCCTCCCTTGAAGTGTTTGGTGGATTCACACACTGACCTGACCAATTAGCAGCCCACCACAGAACCCACTGGACCACGGGGCTCACATAAATCCACATTGTTACGATTGTTATTATTACTGAGTCCCTTCCAGCTCCTAGCAACCCTGAGCGCGGCAGAACAAAACACTGGCCGGTCCTGGGCCATCCTCACGATTCTTCTCCCGTTTGAACCCATTGCTGCAGCCGCTGGTCGATCCGGCGTCCTGAGGTCCTTCCTCCTCTGCCACTCTCTACCTTACAAGCTGATGTCCTTCTCCTGGGACTGGTCTCCCCTCACACCAGGTCCACACACATGACGTGAAGTCTCACCATCTTGGCTTCTAAGGAGCATTCTGGCTGTACTTCTTCCAAAACAGATCTCTTTGTTCTTTTGGAAGTGTGTGATACTTTCGACATAAACATGTAGCTGTTGATAATTGAGATTGAGTCTGACTCATGGCAACCGAGGTGCAGTAGAACGCAATGTTCCCCCATTGGGTGCCATCTTCAGGATCATTGGTAGGTAAGCTTGAGCCCACTGTCAGGGTTGCTGGGTATTTTGAACACCTTTGAACCGACTGGGCTCATCTTTAAGCTTTATATCAAAAAGTATCCATGGGGCTTTCCTTGGCTAATTTCCTAAAGTACATCACCAGGACTTTCTTCCTAGTCTGTCTTTGTCTGGCAGCTCCACTGAAACCTGCCCACCGTGGGTGATGCTGCTGCCGGTGTTTGTCATACCTGTGGCTTAGCTTCCAGCATGGCAGCCACATGCTGGCCCCCACAGAAGAACACACTGACAGACAGGTGGTGAGATACATAGATAGCGCTTAACAAATGTTTATAAGCATGGTTGCTTTAAAAATGTTAGACAAGAAAGGGGGCTGACCGTTTTAAATGGATTTGCACAATAAAGGAAGCCATGATCCTAGTGGGAAATTATCCAAATAGCTGAGGTAGAAGCCAGTATTTAGTCTGGGAACATGTAGATGTTTCTGTTTAGAGCCATTTAACGCCAGTGGGAAACCCCTGGGGACTGGAGGGCAGTCTGCAGAAAGGCTGGTTCTTAAGTGACATCATGAGGCAGGGAGCCATTTTCCACCAAGGTGCTGCCCCCACAGTCAATGTTTAGATGGTGGAATCATGGGGTGCACACAGCAGGACAAACGTGTGGTGAGTGCAGAGGGTGTGGGTAGCATGAACTGCGAAGGAGGGGACATTCAAACAGCACTTTGAAATGTGCCAGTAAAACCTGACAGCAACACCCCTCCCCCCCCCCCATTGGACTCTTTCTCGAGCAAAAGCTGGAGGTCAATTCCATTTCCATCCCACCTACCAATCAGCCCAGCGGAACCAAAGTCCGCACATCCTAGGTGAGTGAACGTGCGATGATGCTCAAGGACGAACGTGCGATGATGCTCAAGGTCGCTTACTGAAACTCAGGCTTGGTGTTGGCTGGCTTCGTTCAGTGCTGTTGGGCCATGCCTTACTCCGGGCAATCCAGCCTCCAACACGATGGAGTATTTCTCTGTCCTGTACTGTCCTCATGATTCCCGGCATGCTCCAGCCTGTGGCTGTAGCCACTGTTTATCCGAGTGCTTTCTGACCTTGGGGACCCCTCTTCCAGCACCCTATTGGTAAACATTCCATTATGATCCTCAGGCTTTTCGTGACTAGTTCAGGAGTAGGTCACCAGGCCTTTCTTCTCACCATATAGGAGCACAGAATAAAATTAAAATAAAACTGACCATGCCTCGTGGCCTGCTCTGTGCCAGGGGCTAGTCTAGGTGCTTTCTCTACATAATTTCCTATATTGGCTCATTTAAAGGCACAAAGAGGCAGATCTTTTCTTGTCTAATGTTTGTTGTTTAAAAAATAACCATTGTACGTATTGAGTGACGCAGTGACATAGAGTCAGAATGGACTTGACCACATATAAGAACAGTGACATGAAAGTCAATGGTATTGTAGGGAGGAGGAATGTGACCACACTCATGATTACTCAGCTAGGAGAAGCAGACCCCGTTGCCATCAAGTCCATTGGGAATCATATTCCCAAACCCACTGCCATCAAGTTGATTCCATCTCACAGGGAGCCCTTTCCAGAGAGCCTCATCTTTCTTCCAAGGATTGGCTGCCGCGTTTGATCCATCAACATTGCAGTTAGCAGCCCAGCACCTACCAGCACTGCCACCACCAGCAGGGCTCTGAGAGAAGCAGAACTAGGATTCAAATCCAGACAGTTCAACTCTTGAGTCTACCTATCTAACGGTCTCCAGTGCTCCTTTCTCCCCAAGTCACGTTTTTCTCCTTTGGAATAGAGGGCAAACAAACGAAGCTTGCGGACAGAGGGTTAAGAAAGAAGAAAGAAACACTGGGAGGCAGTGGGATTAGTAACGGCACCATGACGGGGTTCACATGGAGGAGCGGAAACAAAACACGTGTAAACTGTTGAATGTAAAAGCTGGTGGCGTTCTGAAACCTTTACCTAAATCACAAAAATACAAGTGTTGTTTTTTTGGGTTTTTTTGCTGTGTTTTCTTTTTAAATGAAGCTTGCAGATTTGATGTGAAAACAGATGAAACGACTTTCGAGAATTCTTGGCTCACCGTTGAAGTTCAATGAATCATAATTATTACTCTTATACATTAGGCACCCTGGTAGTGTATTGGGTTACGCTTTGGGCTGCTTGCTGCAAAGTGGAAACTAGCAGCCTCTCTGTAACAAATCACACATTGGTGTAACAAAGCACAGTCTCAGAAAGTTCTCGGCAGCTGTTCTATCCTGTCCTAGAGGGTTGCTGTGACGGTATCCACTGGACGACAGTGATTTTGGTTTTTAGGTTTGGTCATACATTGGATTTGTTCTGCTACCATTTAACCAATTATATAAAAAGAAAAGAATCAATAAAGGAAGTAGAGAAGAAAACAATGGCGTTTACCAAGTAATGGAGAGCTTTTCGTTCATGACTTGAATGCTTACTAATACATTCTTCCTTGAAGTGGAGACACCCACCTGACCACTCTCCATGGCACTGACAAACTTCTGAGTTGCAGCTTTGAATTGTGTTCTCCAAAAAGATGTGTTTATATATTATGTCTTGTGGGGAGGAGTAGGTTCTTGATATGTCCTGATTCTGTTCTTTGAGAGAAATGTCCTTGTCCATGAATCTACAACACTGGCTTCTCATTCTGCTAAGTTCTTCTTGTCCATCCTTCTCCCAGGCCCAGCCCTGCAGTGGGTGTCAGGGAGCCTTCCCTTCACTCAGGCCTGCAGCCTTTCCTCCAGTGCAATGGGGTTGAGGGTGGTTCTCTGACTTGAAAGACATTTTTAGAACAGGCTCACATGGTTTTGTGTTTTCTGTTTCTTCTCACTCTGTTGTTGTTAGGTGCTAATAAGGGGGTTCTGAGTGATGGTAACCTTATGTACAACGAAGGAAACGCTGCATGGTCCTGCACCATCTACACTAGCCCTACGTTTGAGCCCATTGTTGCAGCTACTGTGTCAGTTCGTCTCCTTGAAGGCATTCCGTTCCTCCGTTTCCCTGCCCCTCCACTTTGCCATGCGGGGTGTCCTTCTCCGGGGACTGGTCTCTCCTGACAACACATCTAAAGTACATAAGACAAAGTCTCAGCCATCCTTCCTCTCAGGAACGTGTTGGCCATACTTCTTCTAAGACAGGTTGGTTTCTGCAAATACTTTTGGCAGCCTGGGGTCCTTTCACTGTGCTTCCCCAGTACCACAGTCAGCAAGTCCCTCACAGCTGTGAGGAGGTTTCTGGAAGTCAACGGATAGGTATATCCACTCACTGCCCTCTTTCCCTTCATTTTGCTATATTCAGTCGGATCTTTGCTGAGCTGTCCCTTCCTGAAGCACCTGACCCAATGTGGCCTCCCGTAGCACACAAGCACAACTCAGATTGTTTTTATTTATTCCTTTCTCTAGAGTTGCAAGGCCACTTGAGGAGCACTGGAGTAGAAGTGGCTACATATTGAGCTTCTTACCGCAAGGTCAACTGTTCAAACCCACCAGCCACCCTATAGAGGGGAAAGAAGTTGCTTTCCAATCCCATAAAGAGTTACCATCTCAGAAATTCACAGGGGGGTTAGTTCTACCTTGTCCTATAAGGTCGCTAAGAAATGGAATCAACTCTAAGGCAGTGGATTAAGATAAGGCTACTTGTTAGCACATAGATTGTCTTCTCAGTTGTCACCATTGTTAGTGTCACCATTTTGTTGTTGCCGCCACTGAACAGCATGAAACAGTATTCTTTCAGACCTGGCAATGAGGCCAACTCCATGGAACTTGGATTCTTGTTGGAGCAATATCCCATGTCCGTGGCCAGTCTTCTGTGCGTCAGGAAAAGGCATGCTCTCCACTCTCAAAGCGTCTCTAAACCTCAGAGACTCGTGAATGGTTCTTCATACCAGAATACATAAGGAGGTGTTCCGATAATCTCTTTTATGAAATGGATATATTTTTACGTGTATTTCTAACAATACTTGTTTTGACATCATTGTGTGGAATCATTCACAGCTTTAGAAAGCAAAGTTTAAAGGAATTAAGTAACACCTTCACAGTCACACAACTGGAAGGGATATGGCCGGTTGGGGCCCAGGATCATACATGCATGTGTGTCTGCAGATCCTTTGCCATAGAAAGCAGTGCAAAACCGCGGACCACTTTTTAATCTGTACCCAGAGCCCCCACACCTGGCCACCTCCCTCTGGTTCAGTCCCTTCCCCAGCTTTGCACTATTCCAATTATTGTCTTTTGTTCATTGCTCAGCAGCCACTTGTGTTGTTGGTGTTAGGTGTTTTCAGTGGACCGTGGAATGAAACGCTGCCTGGCCTTGCACCACTCTTAGGACCACTCGTTACAGCATGGCGAGCCAGGGGCTTTTCATTGGCTGGTTTTTAGATCTGCCGGCCTTTCTTCCTATGCTCAGGCTGGAAGTTCCATTGAAACTTGTTCTGTATCATATGAACACTTAAGTCTCCATTACAGGTGGTGGCTTTGGCTGAGAATGGAACCTGGTTTGCCACATAGAAGGCAGACATGTTACCAGTCAGCCCTACCAAACCCTCCCCCTCTCCCACCCTGATTGTTACTTTCAAACAAAACAAGCCAAACACACAGCTGTTGAGTCGATTCTGATTCATGGTGACCCCGAAAGGCAAGGCAGGGCTGTGCCAGGCCATTTCTGAGACTGGGACACAGAACCCAGGGGAGGGAACACATCTCTGGTTTGTGAGAAAACAAACAAGGCTTTGATAGTGACATGTGTTAATAAGTTTTCATGATGCACATACTGAACAGACGATGCTGTGTCAGCATTTCTATTCTCCAACAAACGGTTTATTTTACTGCTATTGTATTAGACTTTATTTTATTTATATAAATCTTTGTATTTATAAATATTTTATTTATGCATTTATTTTTATATCTTATTGTACATATGCATTTTGTAGGTACTTATTTTACTATACTTTATTTCGCTATTCATTCTGGGGATTTCGTCACATCCTCTCGATGAAGTCTGAGGAGGCATGCGTTTTCCTGTGCTCACCATAACAGCTTTGACATGCAACCGTCCTTAACGATCGTAATCCAACCTGCCCAAACTCAATTGATCTGAAAAGAACATCATCTCATTCATTCAGTTGTCCAGAAACACTGTTCAGTGACTCTGGTTTGACTTTGTAAGGACCTGTGTGTGTGTGTGTGTGTGTGTGTGTGTGTGTGTGTGTTTGCAGTCGGGGGAAGGGTGAAGGAAAGAATAAACTGTGTCATATCAGTTACAAACTCCAGGTGAAAGCACTTACATGGTTACGGGGATTCTTCAGAATAAGCTATCTTTCTGTGAGTTCATGATTCACGTGCAGAATGAAAATGAGAGCAAGACCAGGGTAAGTGAGATGATTTTAAGTATCCCCACTCCACCCTCCCCCCTTTAGGGAAATACATGATTTATCAAACAGGTAAATTCCAATGCCAGGAAACATTCTTTTCGCACACACAATACTGAAATGTAATTTGACCAGCAAACAAAAGCAGCACACTCACTGAAGTAGAAAGCCCTGTCTTTTTCCAATGGGGTGGCTGGTGGTTTCGAATTGCTGACCTCACGGTTAGCAGCCCAACACAGAAGTCACTACACCACCAGGAAAATTGTACAAGGTCTAGCGGTTGGAGGATGTGCTTGCCTCCGGTGGAGAGAGGTCAAGTTGGTTGCAAGACATCACTCTAAAGGACAATAAGCAGCGTGAAACCTTTTGATGAGCAGAGCTGTGGATTGAAAAAAAATAAACAAAAAGATACCTGAGACCCCGGCTTTTCATTCGTCTCCTCCGTGGCTCGCAGAAGAGCATTAGCCCCCCCTGGCTCGTTCCTAACTAGTGTATATATTAAGCTCTTTGAAATGTGAGTATGATGGGGAGGATCGCAGTTGCTTTAAATTATAGAAGTTGGCAAGTGCCTGGAAGCAGGAGTGGGAGGTTGTTGAAACGGAGAGAGACGGCTGCGAAACGTGGTCCCGCGGCAATGAGCTCCCCGCTTGAGACGCATTCTCACGGCCAGAAGAGCGCTGTGTTTTTCATCAGGTTGCTGTTATGACTGCTTGTTGACCTGGCTTCGCAGCCGCCCCAGCCACAAGCGCCGATTTCGGCTGGAACTGTTTTCATGGGCTCGAACTTCATGGCACGGCCAGGCGAGGGACGCTGGCTGTTGGCGGGGAGAGTGTGCTGAGGAGCAAGGCCCCCAAAAGGTAAGCTTCCCTTTTTCCTGCGCTTGGCCCTCTTGGGTGCGCCCCGCTTTGCTGTGGTGTTTGTCAAAACCGGTGACTGCGAGGACTTCAGCCAGCCACTTGGGAGGACACGGGGAGACTTGCAGAAAGTGTGTCAGCAAATGGGAAATCCGAGGTCAGAGAATTTCAGCAACAGCGCTTGACGCATGAACCTCGGGAAAAGAGCTTTGACGGGTTTTTTTGGTTTGTTTTTTATTTCCACCTCTCTTTACAAAAATAAGTTGGGAGGTTCTTCTGAATGTTGAGCATGAGGAGTTTAAGGTTCACCTTGATATCCTGGCTAATGTTTTGCCCGGCTCAGCGTGTCTCGATTTTCCTACCCGTTATATGCCGCTCAACCTCCGGACTTCCGATCCTTTCTGTCAGCTTAGAAATCCTTGCCTGGGAAGAGTTTAGGATCTTTTCAAACGTCCTCCAAAGCATGGTTACTCGGATGTCTCCTAAACATGTTTTGCAGAGACTGGATTTTAAAAGTAAAATCAGTGCTTTGCCTTTTCCTTTGTAAGCAAGCTGGAAGAAGCTGCAGATATTTCATATCTAGGGCCTGGGGGGGGGGGGGCTGGGGGTCTAACTGCAGCGCAACTCAGCATGGGTTCACTAGGGTCCCAGCCTGGGGACAGGGCTTTCTGAGCGCAGTGCCTTTGGGTCCACTGAAGGTGGAGGCAATGGCAAGTCTCTGTGGTCTCCTGAAGACGCCGAGACCTCCGTCTTCCTGAGCAGATGTGAGGGTGCATGGTGTATTCCTCATGTCCTGTGAAAGGCTGATATCAGCATTCCTATCTTTCAGAGCTGAATTCCAGGTACTTTTAAAGAAAAAACCCAAATAACCTAGACATTCACAGGGACCTGTGACTTCGTACCCCTTGCAGCTGCTATTTGGTGGAGGTGGCTCGGTTGGGGACATCCTAGCTGACCTCAGTCTACCAAACCTCCTTGGACAGAAACGCTAGCAAACACGCTCACTAGGCCAGGGAAGAGCCCGGAGTCCTGCTGCCTCCCTTGCCGAACCGGCTGTGGCTGTTTCGGGAACTTTCTTTTTCGTTTCTGCATCACATTCTGGTTACGGAAGGTGAAGGATCACAGCTTCCTGTGCCTTTGGTGGGCTTCCCAAAGGGAGGGCAAGGGACTAAGTTCAGAGGAAGGGCATTAGGGTGAGAAGGGAGGAGGTAGCTGGCCTGGTCAGTTCACGCCTGGGTGACAGAGCGCACCCTTTATTGGTGAAGCGGGAAAGGGACCCAGAACTTCCATCCTCTGCCTTGGTCCCTGTCGGACTGTGGGACACCACAGAGAAAGAAGGAATGGTGAGTTGGTGGGACAGGCTTCTCCCCGTCTCTCCTTCCTGGTCCCGGCCAGTTGGGAAAACTCCCACCCTATTTGGAGGAGGAAGGGGCTCCTCAAGGCCCCACCCCATGACCTCATCGCAGGCAAGCAGGGGGCTGGGAAAGCCGCTTGCGTGGCGCCGGAGCGCACCCAGGGGATGGGTGTGGCTGGGAAAAGCACCGCTGGGCGAGACGTGGCGAGCGCCATCATGGTTTCCATAGAGGCCAGCCGGCCAGGCCCCTCCTCTGGGACCCCGAAGGACACAAACAAAGCAGGCAATCAGGGTTGTTGATGGAGTCCCAGGCCAGCTGACTCATCGAGGCCCGGTCACCAGGGCGCTGCATCGTGAGACCTGGACAGAGCCCTGGAAAGGACAGGTCAGGGTGACCTCATGTGCTTCCTCACCTCAGAGAGGTCAGGAGAGAGGTGGGGAGCGTAGGCAGGGTGACTCCGAATGGATTCAGGTGTCACCGAGGCCCAGACCAGATAAGCTAAAGATTTGATACTGAGCCTGTGAACCATAACTGGACACAGTCACTCACTGCCATACGGTTGGTTGAGACTCATAGTGACCCTATGAGATCCTATGGACATGTAGAACTGCCTGGCTTTCTGAGACAGGAACTCTTTAGGGCAATAGAAAGCCTTATCTTTCTCCTGCAGAGCGGCTAGTGATTTCAAACTGCTGAACTTGGGCTTAGCATTCCAACTAGCAACCTACACTATGCCACGACAGCTCTTTCAAGTCCCCAAGGGCCTGGGAAAGAGACGCCATTCAATAACCAGTTGCCATCAGCCAGTTCTCACTCCTGGCACAGTCCATGCCTGCCCGAGTAGCACTGGGCTCCACAGGGTTTCCAGTGGCTGCATTATGAGAAGTAAATTCCAATGCCCTGCTTCCAAGGTGCCTCTGGGTGGGTTCCAACCCCAACCTTTTGGTTAAGAGCCCTGCATATTAACTGTCTTCACCACCCATGGATGCCCAAACCCTAATCGTGGGACCTGTTTGAACAGGTCTGCTCTTTGAACATGGCCGCCGACAACCATACACCAAGCAGAAGTATCAACTACAAACCCAGCATGAGCAGCTGTTGCCAGGGAGCTGAGTCTGACTCGCAGGGCTCCCCATGGGGCCAGAGTAGAATGAGTAGGCCTACTCTATAGAGTTTTCAAGGCTGCAACCTTTCAGATGCCAGACCTGTCTTCTGGGATGTCTTGGGTGGGTTTGAACAACCAACCTTTAGGTTAATAGGATAGCCCTTAACTGTTGGCACCACCCAGGCCCCCTACCCCCCTCCCTAAAACAAAAGCTACAGTACAGAAAATATGGTGAGAAAACACAGAGGAGCTTTGCAAATTGGGCTGCTGAATCACAGCAGGAGAAAGCTGAGGCTGCCTGCCTCCGGGACAAGTCACCATCTCAGAAAACCCGGGAGCAGTTCTCCTCTGTTCTATAGGCTTGCTTTGAGTGGGAATCTACTCGACACCCATGGGCTTCGGGGTTTTCCCAGGGGAGGGGCAGTCTTGGCTGGTGCAAATGGTTAATACATTCAGCTGCTAAGCCAACCGTTGGAGGTTCAAGTGTATCCAGAGACACCTCAGAAGAAAGACCTGGAGATCCACTCTTGAAAAAGTAGTTCTCCAAAACCCAGTGGAGCACAGTGCTATTCTGACGCACACGGAATCAGAACCCACTCGATGGGAACTAGAACGGAAACTGATTGGAATTGTAAGAGTTAAGCTAGAACGAGGAGGAGGCGTGAGGTGTCTTGATAGAGGCCCACAAAATGGGCCAGGGAGCCTGGCAAAGATTGGCGTGCAAAGGCACAGGTGTTTCAAGATCAGAGTGACTCACATAGCCAAGGAGGAGCTTCAAGATGGCTACTGCGCTCTACTTCTCAAAGTGGGTTCCAGAGAACACCAGCTGCACCAATTATTAAAGAGAGACGGACAGATTTGGGGATGTAACAAGTTGTGAACTGTCTTGGATCAGAGCTTGGGATCTTGGGTTGTGAATGTCTGACGTCAAAGCCCACCTCTGCTCTCCAGCTGCTGTGTGAACTTCAGGCCTCAGTATCTAATGATTACATCGTTAATTTCTCTGGGGCTTAGATAAGATAATTCATATGATAAAATTTAACAAATGATGCTTGTGTTGTTGTTATTTGGTGTCAATACGTGGTTCTGACTCATAGCGACCCTCTGTACAACAGAATGAAACAATGCCTGATCCCGCACCATCCTCACAATTGTTCCTAGGCTTGAGCCCATTGCTGCAGCCACATGTCAGCCCATTTCCTTGACAGGCTTCCTTCATCTTGGTGCCCCTCCACTTTACCAAGCACCATGTCCTTTTCCAGGGACTAGTCTCTCCTGACAATGTGCCTAAAGTAAGTTAGAGGCAGGCTCCCCACGCTGGCCTCTAAGGAGCATTCTGGCTGTACTTGGTCCAAGGCAAGTTTGTTTGTCCTCTTGGCAGGTCATGGTCATGAGAATGATATTAACAAAGACGTGAAGGAGAACGCGCGTGCACAGAGGGCAGAAGGAAATGAGCTCAAACCGCTTGGTTGGAATCAGATTATAGAAAGCCTTGAATGCCAAAACCAATTCAAGCCACAAGTTTGAATTTTTAAGTGGAGTGATCATTAAAAGTGTATAAACAGGACGTAGCGTGATAGAAACAGTGACTGAGGATGCCTACTCAATGCACAGGAGGAACAGAGCTGAAATCGCTTGTCCAGGCAAACGATAACAGAATGTTCACACAACGGGAGGCCTGCACATCTGGCCCTGGCTACTAGGCCTCCTCTCCTAAGACCTGGACCATCATCACGGTCTCTCCCAATCCCAGCCCAGGGCCTTCACCCAGTCCACATCCAACCCCGTACCATGGGAGGAGCAAGCACGGGATGGGAGGGGTGGGAGGGGTCAGTTGAATCTTGAGGACCTTTCCAGCTTTCAAGTTGCACAAATTGTAAGTACTTTTATGGAAATCGTTTACTGTCCAGTTCCTATGTGATCGCTAAGCTCCAGACTGCTTCTTCATAGCAAGCAGGAATATTTCCAAAAGAACTTTAAGATCTACTCAGGTTTTATGGGCTTACAGATAAAGCAATTCCATCCTAGAGATGTTGGCATGCACTGACTGGGAGGGAGGAGTTCTTTTAATATATTCCTTCAGGAAAAATGGTCTCCATCATTCTGACCACCTGCCTTTTGCAACTAGTGGGTTTTCTTTCTCTGGTGAGTGGAGCTCTTGCTTCAGTTCATGCCTTGAATGAGTACTCAAAGCAGTTGTGGTGTAGTGGGCTTCTTCTTCGCCTTCAGTCCTCAAACAGATAAGTTTCCAGAGAGCAGGGACTAGTTCCTGTTTAGATTTTTCCCATGCCTTGCCATTGTAGCAGATTTGAATCCTTACTCTGTAAACAGGGGTTTGCTAGAAATGTCACACTTCCTAATTTTAACATAACACCAAAGTGCTGTCCATGCCTACCGTCAGTCTTACATGAAATGAGTGACAGAAAAGGGATTCCAAGTCGAATCCACCTGATGTCCGCAAGGATCCATTTCAATTCAAGACCTTCCATTTCACAAATTCTTGGCAGCTCCTATTTGGCCACTTCCAACCCCCTGATCACACAAAGGTGCTGAGAGACCTCCCTTGCCATTGTTGGTGTTGTTAGGTGCCGTTGAGTTGGTTCAGATGTAGAACCAACCACAGAACAAGACTGCCCAGTCCCATGCCATCCTCACAGGGTTCTTATGTGTGTGCCCATTGCTGCAGCCACTGTGTCAGTCCATCATATCTTGGGCCTTCCTCGCTTTCCCTGCCCCATCACATGGATTATGTCCAATGCCTTTGATGTATCAGGGTTCCACTTTCAAATTCTGCTTGGAGACTGGGACTTGTCTTGTCAGAAATCTGGTGTCCACACTGGATGGCCCTCCTCTCTGAGGGCTTTCAATGCAGGATGAGTGTTTCTGCTTCTTCCAGAGGCGCCCACCTGAGTCCTTTCCAAACCTTCACTTATGGGTGAGGGAACCAAAGAGGGAGAGTTGATCTTTAATGAGAGCGGAGAACAAAGTCTGGACTTGTCTGAGACTACTTTGCTAGAAGAAAGCTCAAACACATCTGTCTATCTTATACCTGTAAATCAAGAGGCAACCCCAAGCCTGACTATAGAAAGTATTAAATATTAGCAAATTGAAACCCCTGATGGGCAGCCAATAGAAAAAAAAACAGTCGATTCAGTTTCTGTAAAACACCCCCTTCCAGGATCAGGTATTAGACATCAAAGAACAAAAAAAAATCACACCATTGTGTGCTCATCTTCCCAGTACGATGGCTGAAGACAAATGGATGCATGGGCAAAAGTGTTGAAGAAAGCTGATGGTGCCTCGCTGTCAAAAGATATAGTGTCTTAAAGGCTTGAAGGTAAACAAGCGTCCATCTAGCTCAGAAGCAACAAGTCCACACGGAAGAGGCACACCAGCCTGTGCGATCACGAGATGTCAAAGGGATCAGGTATCAGGCATCAAAGAACAAAAAATCAAATCATTGTGAATGGGGGGGGTGCAGATTGGGAACCCAAGACCCATTGTAGACAACTGGACATCCCCTTAAAGAAGGGTCGTGGGGAGGAGACCAGCCAGTCAGAGTGCAGTGTAGCAACGAGGAAACATACAACTTTCCTCTAGTTCCTAAATGCTTCCTCCACCCCCCTTCCCCCGCCACTCCCCACACCTACTATCATGATTCCAATTCTACCTTACAAATCTGGCTCAACCAGAGGATGTACACTGATACAGAGAGGAACTGGAAACACAGGGAATCCAGGACTGATGATCCCTTCAGGACCACTGCTGAGAGTGACAATACCAAGAGGGTGGAGGGAGGGTGGGATGGAAAGGGGGAACCGATCACAAGGAGCTACACATAACCTCCTCCCTGAAGGACGGACAACAGAAAAGTGGGTGAAGGGGGATGTCAGACAGTATAAGATATGATAAAATAATAATAATTTATAAATTATAAAGGGTTCATTAGGAAGTGGGGAGGGAGGGGAAAAATGAGGAGCTGACACCAAGGGCTCAAGTAGAAGGCAAATGTTTTGAGGATGATGATGGCAACAAATGTACAAATGTGCTTAACACAATGGATGGATGTATGGATTGTGATAAGAGTTGTACGAGCCCCCAATAAAATGATTAAACAACAACAAAAACACCCCCTTCCAGACGTGCTTTCAATCACTGAGCAATGCCATATGAATTGGCAGGCTGGCCCCAAACTCCTCTTTGACTTAAACTGAATGGGAATTTAAGCTTCTTTGCTTCTCCCTTGCATCACCAATTTCTCTAGGACAGCAGTTCTTAACCTGTGAGTCGCGACCCCTTAGGGTTTGACGACCCTTTCACAGGGGTTGTCTGATTCATAACAATAACAAAATTAAAGAAGTAGCAACAAAAATAATTTTGTGATTGGGGGGTTCACCACAACATGAGGGACTATATTAAAGAGTCGCGGCATTAAGAAGGTTGAGAACCACTGCTCTGAGATGATACTATGCATAGTAAATTTTTAATCTCATTCCTCATTAAAGTGTAATTCACCAGCCAAGCAATTTGTGTGGAAAGATTCTTTGAATACATCAAAATTACCAATGCATTCTACCCTGGCAGGCCCTATTGATTTCTAAGGTCATTAGCATCTTTTCTCTTCTTTCACACACACAAAACCATGTTCCTTGGCATGGCGTTAGGGCATCTTTCAAAATATATTGACCATCTTCTTCATCTATTATTGCCCTACCTTCATGCTTGGTAAAATAGAGGGTCACCCCAAAAGAAGAAGACCCTCAAGAAAATGGATTGACAATGGGCTCAACCCCAACAGTGATTGTAAGGATGCCGAAGAACTGGCGGGGCTTTGGTCAGGGGTTCTTCGAGTTGCTATGAGCCCAAACTGACTAAACAGCATCTAAGCAACATTCTCCATCGTATAATTTATGCCTATAAACCAGGAACCCTGGTGGCCTGACAGTTACACGTTGGGATGCTAACTGCAAGGGCAAGAGTTGGAAACCAGCCACCACATCTGGGGAGAAAGACAGGGCTTTCTACTCCCATAAAGCATTACAATCTAAGAAACTCACAGCGGCAGTTCTGCCCTGTCCTATATGAGTCAGCATAGGCTCGATGGCAGTGAGTCTGGTGATGCTGCCACCGGAGCGAGGTGGTTTAGAACAATCCAGGGAGCCTGCACAAGCAGATAGCTACACGTTACCCTGGGTTATGGGTTGTAGTGAAGGTTGTCATTTCCAGAGGGATGCTGAGCAATTTTTTTTTTTCTGCAAAGGAACTGGTGGGCCAAAGAAGTTTGGGAACTTATGCTACCCATGGTGAAATGTTCAGTTCATCTAAGTGACATGGGGCTAAAGAATCTTTATTTATGAAATCCCTCACAGTCCACCATTTCTTCACCTTTCAAAAAAAAAGTGCTTTGCATGGTCCCTTCCCAATATAATTTTGACATTTAAAGGAAGCTCCCCAAAACAAGTTTGGTCCAAGGCTCTTAAATTCCAACAAAACACGTAGATTATCTTGCCATTTGCCCCAGAGTCTGAGAGATCGGTGGTATCTAAACAGACTTTTAGAATTTATTGGGGGCCCGGTCTGACTCTCAGCTTCCAAGCCGGCAGTAAACAGACAGCTCATACCGGGAAGGCAATGTGACTGCTCACTGCCACGGTCTCCCAGTCCATTCTGGTTCACTGATCACTGTTGATGCTGTTGTGAGGTGCCATCGAGTCAGGTCCAACTCCCAGCGACTTCACCAACAACACCACACCACACCACCCTCACAATCCTCCTTGCGTTGGAGCCCCTGGTTGCAGTCTAGTGATCTATCCGGTCACTAGAAAGTTCTTTTTAACTATGCTGTCAGTGTTCCTTCTAATAGCCTTCAACTGACCCTTGTGCTTCTTTTTGAAGTGACAAAGCAGGGGCAACCTCTACCTTCCGACATGGTAAACACCTGAAGACTCCAGATGCTCCTTGGAACCCCCTCCTGGTGGCTCGCAGTCGGGGGATGGGGTGGGTGGAGGGGGATTTCCTGTGAACACCCTGTGCTTCATCTAGGGCAGGAGCTGGCAAACTTTTGAGATGGAGCAGCCAACCCTGTCTCTTGCAACAAGTTAAACTTGATTCAAGCGCCAAAAGTATATATTTGCAAACAAATGAAATCACCCTTATCTGAACAATAGCCTACAATTGTTTCCAATTTGACTTCAGAGCTCCGTGTACGTACTGAAAGAGCCGAATATGGCTGGTAGCCACAGTCTGCCATCCCCTGATCTAGGCTGTCTCTGCACCTCTTAACACAGACACGCAAGCCTGGGCACAGATCCCAGGGGACTTGCACATTTAGTGTCCACTGTGCTGGGAGGGAGGGATCGAGGCTACTGGCCTGAGTCTTGTGTTGAGAAAGAATCGGGACGCAGTGAGTGAGTTTGTTGCAGAGAATTTTGAGACTAAATCGTGATATCTAAGAGATAATCAGATACTGTTAGTGGTCCACTCACTAACATGTGGTAGCTGGACACTAAACAACCATGCGTTTGAATTATGGTGCTGGGGAGGAATACTGAGAGTGCCACGGTGGCCAGAAGCAGCACTGGAGGAATGCTCCTTGGAAGGAGGGATGGCAAGACTTCGTCCCGAGCACTTTGGACATGTCGTCAGGAGACTGTAGTCCCAGGAGAAGGACATCATGCTTGGTAAAGCGGAGAGGCAACCACAAAGAGGAAAGATGTCAGAGATGGATTGAAACCATGGCTGTGACAATGGGCACAAGCATCAGAACAGTTGTGAGGATGGGGCAGGACCCAGTAGGGTTTTGCTTTGCTGTGCATAGGCCGTCATGAGCAGGAACTGACTAAACAGCACCTACTAACAACAAGAACTGTGACTACAGGGAATGTGGTGATGCAGTGGTGAAGGTAGGTGGTTCGAATCCACCAGCTGTTTGCTTCCATCATGATTTTAGCCTTGACATCCCTATGACCCAGGTCCCTTCTGTCCTGTCGTGTCACTATGAGTCAGCATCATCAACTCAATGACAACTGGGTTTTGTTTAACTTAAAAAATAAGAATGAATCAATAGCTTTCAAGTCGGCTCTGACTCATGGTGCCGCCGCCATGTATCTCAGCACAGACCCTTATGCCATTGGAGTTTAAATGACATTTTTGGAAGATCAATCGGCTTCTTTCCCCCCACTGTCTCTGGATATTTGAACACTCGACCTCCCTGACAAAGCCAATCACTGACGCGATGTCAGAATCCCAGTACACACGAGAAACACTGTGATGTCAGCCTCCCCTTCCCACTCAGGATTCTGGGGAAACTAAAAGACACCAACAAAACAAAGCCACTTCAGTGGAAACAGAAAATTCAAGTCCCGAGAAGGAGGAAGGGAAGAAAACAACACTTGAATTACAAAGGCCAGTCTGGTGACTGTGGTGGAGCATGAAATTTCACTTCCTGGAGGCCAAATCCAGTCCTTTCAGACTTCAAGTGACCGAGCACTCTCCTGTGGGCTCGGGGAGGGCTGGGGGAAGGACATGGGTCTCCTTTCGCCCTGACCTGGGGCCTGCTATGGGCTAAAGCTTTTCCCTCCACCCCCAGTTTCTTTCTTAGCAACCTATAGGTCACTCACAGGACCTCCAATCCCCTACTTAGAACGTTGCTTTGTTGCTTGGGTTTTGCTAAGGGAAACGGTAGTTAAACAGAGAGCTTATTGAATGCAGCCGGACGATGTGTGTGATGTGCACATTAGAGGATGGGAGGGAGGGGGACAGGAAAGATTAACCCAACCTCACTGCCATCAAGTCTCTTCTGACTCGAAATGACCCCATACATAGGACGGAGTAGAAGTGCCACTGTGGGTTTCTGAGACTGCCCACCTTTTGTGGTCATCTTTGTCCTGTGGAGCCGCTTAGTGGTTTCAAACTGCTGACCTTGGGGTGAGCAGTCCAGTGTATAACTACTATGCAAACTGGGCTCCTGGGAGACATGAAGAGAGAGAGGGGGGGGGAGGAGGAAGGAAGGAAGGAAGGAAGGAAGAAAGGAAAGAGGGAAAGAAGGAAGGAAGGAAGGAAGGAAGGAAGGAAGGAAGGAAGGAAGGAAGGAAGGAAGGAAGGAAGGAAGGAAGGAAAGAGTGGAGTGAAGAAAGAAAAAGAGAAACTTTTCTGAATTTCTTTGGTCTTTCTTGGTCCATTGAGTTGCCTCGGACTCAGAGGCCATCAGGGTGTAGCTGTGCTCTGCAGGGACTGCTCATTCAGAAGCTGATCACCAGGTCTTCCTTCTGAGGCACCTCTCAGCTGAGTGCTTTAACTGCACCACCCAGGGACTTGCACCCCCATCTCTCCCTGCCCTGTGTCCTTTCCCACGATGCCATTGGCTTCCCTCTAAGCTGGAGCTTCCCAGATTTATGTGGCCTGCTTCTCCATTTTCAGAGGAAAAAATTACTCAGCCTTCCACCACTAGCAATTCAAAGCTTTTGTACGATAGCTATGATCCAGGGTAAAGTGTAGGTATCTCGGTTTGTAGACACCCCACCCTGATCCTGCCCTCAGGGGGCAGTATTGCCCACTTTGGGAAACACTGCTCTAAGCTCTGCCGATCAACCCCAGGTTCTACATGGTTCCTCCCTTTCAATAGAAATCTGATAGTCCATTATTGTCAGCACTCTGCTCGACAGGGATATTTAACTATTGCCACCATTTGCAAAAGATTGCTTTCCACCCCACCATCCTCCCAAACCACCAGTGAGCCCTGATTGCTGCCTATGGCTCTCTGAGTCACCAGGCTCTGGATACCCCAAGTCGGAAGGCTATTGTGAAGATGAGGGTTGAGACGTAGGAAACTCAAAGCACACCAATATAAGTGAGGGTCTTGGGTGTGGCTCTACACAGCAGAAGGAAAAGTTAATGGGAGACTTAGATTAGGGGCGTGGATTCTCCTTCCTGTCAGGGCAGTTAGAGAGGTATCACATCACGCATGAGCCATATGAAATCATCCGCTTTAAAATTACCCGGTTGTAGTTGGTCACGCATTTAATTAGCTCGTCCTTCATGGAGGGCTGGCTGGGAATGCTTCTCTTTGGTGCAGCGGGAGATGTTGACTGGTTTGGATGATTTTGCGGGCCTTCCATAGCCCTGGGATCAAACGCCCCCCCACCTCTGCTTCACTTCATTTGATTTCTCCCTCTTGTAAGATTTCCAAAGCCATTCCCCAACATTTGGTGTCCATTAGTTCCGATTCTCAGGCAGTAGTGGTTCCGTCAGGGAATTCCCACCTTTCTCTCGGGGAAAGAGGAGTTTGAATGCCATTCCGGGCACCTCATAAGTAGCCCCAGCTGTTTGTCCTTGCAGGCGTAGATGGTGCGATGAAGCTGAGCCAGTTCCAGGGGCTGCTTCCGGACCAACGTGAACATTTACTTGAGAACAGTAGGGTATGCGGCCGCTACGGATCACAGCCGTCTGTGTGCGGGACAGGACCAGGCATGGGGTGTATGCTTCTGTAGTACAAGGCGGTGCCATGAGCTGAGGGCAGACTTCACAGCAGCTGACAGCGGTTTGGGTTTTTTTTAAATCATGTTACTGGGGGCTCTTACAGCTCTGTGTGAGTCTGGGTACTTTAGAGAAACAAATTCATAGAAACTCAAGTGTAAGAGAGAGTTTTATATAAAGGTTAAGTGCACATCAAGAAAACATCCCTACCCATAATCATTTTCAAAACATTTTCTGTCTACTTGAGCCCTTGTTATCAGTTTTTTTTCCCTCCCTCCCACCCTTGTTAGCCCTCGATAAATTATAAAGTATTATTATTTTCATATCTTACACCATCTGTCTGCTGTCTCCCTTCACCCACGTTTCTGTTGTTCATCCCCCTCGGGGGCAGGGTGTATGCGTTCCATCGAGGATTGTGATCGGTTCCCCCTTTCTTCCATCACCTTTCCCCTACCCTCCTGGTATTTCTACTCTCATTATTGTTCCTGAGAGGGTTATCTGTCCTGGATTTCAGGTGTCGAGAGCTCGTATCTGTACAGTGTACATGCTCTGGTCTAGCCAGATTTGTAAGGTAGAACTGGGGTCAGGATGGCGGTGGGGTGGAGGTGAGGTGGTTAGTATTAAAGAACTAGAAGGATGCTGTGTGTTTCATCAGTGCTGTACTGCACCCTGGCTGGCTCCTCCCTTCCTTGTGACCCTTCTGTGTGGGGATGTCCAATTGACAACAGTTTAAGAGTCTAATCAAGCAAGGCAGAAACTTGTGGGCTGGCCCTTTAACCAGAATTGACTGAGTTCAAATCCAACTCTGTTCTTATTGATGTTCATGTCCTCTTAACCTCTCAATGCCTCTGATCCTGGGGTGTAACCATTAAAAGACTTAAAAGGCTGTCGAATCCTATCTGTGTTTGGCTGGGTTGTCTAGACAAAGAAACCGTGACACTCATCTATGGACAAGAAAGAGCCTTGCGTCAAGAAGCAACTCTACATCACGGAGATGTCCCCAGCCCAGTCCAATCAAGCCCAGAGATAGCTGATGCTAACCCGGCCCTCCTCAGACACACGTAGCTGCAGGCCGATGATCAAGCTGGAAGCTGGGAGATCACAGGCAGGTGGGGATCCCAGGTGGGTCGTGCCAACTGCAATCAGGATTGGGCAGCCCAGGTTGAATCCCAGCAAGCAGGAAGGTGACGGGGCAGAGAGAGAAGTTCCCACGGCCCCTCGCTCTTATACTCCAAGGAGGTGTCTTCAGGCTACCTCCTTGACCCACGGAACTCTGCCCCTAGACAGGAACGTCTGCTTGTCACATCCTTCCCGGTTACAAGGACCATCAGGTTGACATAACATTTAACTACCATGGTGTTCATCTGATTACGGTTCTTGTGGGGACGCGTGAGCTAATGTAGTAGTCAGTAGACTGTAGCTAATATGTCTGCTCTTGTTTGTCTACGGGGACGCAACCCAAGAGAAAGTACAAGCCTAGGTGTGCGGGATTATTGGGCCGTTTGACTCATGAAGCATATGATGTAATGTTCTGTCCCTTCCCTCCCATTTTGCTTCTTTCCTTTCCTCCTCACTTCCTCCCTCTCTTCCTTCCCTCCCTCCCTTTCTTCCTGCCATTTCCCTTCCCCATTGCCACGTATCCGTAGCACTAACCTGCATTTGGTGAGCCTCGGACACCAAATGGTGTCTCTAGGAACACGCTTGTATTCACTTCAGCTATAATTGTTTTTAATAAGTTTGCGATGCAAATCAGCATTCTACACCGATTTGTCAGAGCTTCTGAAAGAGATCTAGAAGTTTATAACTTTACCATCATGTTAGTGAAGGAGAGTTCGGGGCTGGCCATGGTTCTCAATGTTGGCAGAGCTCGCCAATCAGTGAGGGAGCTTTAAAAATCCCAAAGCCAAGGCCGGACCCAAGACCAATGACGTAGGACTGGTGACAGTAGGTGGCAAGTATAAATGGCATTGAAAGCTTTCTGGGAGATGGTGACGTGCAGCCTAGACTGAGAAGCTTGGTGTGTGGGCAAAGGCTGGGCACTGGCGTGCAAGCCTGCAGAGTTGCCAGGTCTGGTGTTCAGTGTGGGGGTTGTGAGGATATCAGTCACTATCTAGACCCCAGGGCGATGTCCCAGGAGCGCTGTGGAAATGGACGTCAGGCTGTAGAAGGAAAAGCTCAATGGAGGATTCATCATATCCGGAAGGAAGGATAGGGGTGGGGGTGGGGAGCTTGAAGGGTCTTCAACAGCAATATAGTCTATGTTTAGAAGAGAATCTCTGCTTAGACTATGATAGACAGTATATTTGAGATGGACCGCATGCACAGTTAAGCATTTGACTCCTAGCTGAAAGGGTGGCGGCTTGACCTCACACAGGGGTGCCTCAGAAGAAAGGAGTGGTGATCTGTTTCTGAATGGTCACAGCTTTGAACAGCCTACAGAGCCCAGCTTCACTGAGGAACACACAGAGTCCGTCTCCACGACTCAGAGTGAACTCAGCAGCCACTCACAACAAACGTACGTGAACCAACGATGAGTCTACATGATCTTTGATGTTTGCTATTTAATGTCTGGAAAGTCATGATTGAAAAAATGTTTTTGTTTGTTTTACACAGCTGCAATAGATTTCCTTGTGAAGATTTTAATTTTACCAGCATGTCTTCTGCAAACAGCCCCTCTGCTCGAGGCTCCCCGACTTGTTTCATTCTGATGGTTATTTATTAAATTTCCTGCTCGGGTATCAGATAGTCATAGCTGTGGTTGTTGCATGCCAATGACTCGACTCTGACTCAGTAGAATGGCCCCATGGGGGTTCTTAGGGTGTAATATTAATGCGTTTACACCTGGGACCTACTTTCGCTGATTCTAAGGTCATTAATTAGTCTTGGATATTTCTCCTACAGAACTGCTGCTGAGTTTGAACCTCCAACCTTTCTGTTAACAGTCAAGCACTGAGCCATTGAGCCACTGGGGCACCTTCAATGATGCCTTATCAAACCAAACCAAGCTACTGCCCTTGAACTGAACCGACACACTGCACCCTTGTAGGGCAGAGTAGAATTGCCCCAGATGGCTTATAAGGCTGGGATTTTTTCAGAAGCAGACTGCCACAGCTCTCCTCCTCCAAAGGGCCGATAGCTTTGAACTGCTGAGCTATTGGCTAAGTGCCAAGTGTTTCAGCATCATGCCAACAGGGCACCTGCAAATGTACCTTCATCCACAGCAAACCTTGTCAAGTGGCTGCCTCTTAAGCTGCAGATGGGATATTTTATATATCAAAACACAGTCTGTCCCTGGACAGCTGCATGGTTCCATTAAAGGCTACAAAGTAACCAAAGTATTGCCCTTGAAAGGTAATGCCCCGCCACTGTGGCTTTTGGTGATGGGCAGCACATGAAAAGTGACAATGGATCAGCAACGACAGCTACGACTTCAGAGGCTTTGAGCAAAGTGCCAATGCGTCCTTTCCCGTGATCCGCATAGATGATAGGAAGGTGGTGGAGAAAACTCTGCAGTCTGGGTGGCCTGAACCTGGCTGTTTTCAGGGTCAGTTGCTCCCAGTCCATTCTGGCTTATTGTGACGCCATGCGTGCAGGGTCACTCTGTGCTCCATAGAGTTCTCCAGGCTGTGAACTTTGGGAAGAAGAGGGCCAAGCCTCTCCTGGGCCCCCTCTGGGAGGGCCTGAATTGCCAACCTTTTGCCAGTAGTTGATAGCGTCAGAGTCTGTGACAGGCACGGATTCCTCCATAAGTTACACTAATTTGAAAATGTCCTATCTTCATTGGTGTGCAGTTGGGATGGGGCTAGGACTTGTCACTCTCAATCCTTATTCCTCTTCAACCAGACCACCCTTTCTCCTTCCCTGGACACAGTCCTTGCTGACCTCCACTTGGTAAATCATCCATTCCATGCAGACCAGCTCCTTTGGTGCCCTCGCCTGCTGAAACCAAGCCTGCACATCCCTTGATGACTCTGGAACACTGTTTAGGAGCCATTCGATTGTGGTACTTTTCTCCTTGGGTTTCCAGGTGTATGTGGTACAGTTATTGTTAGTTGCTATCGAATCATTTCTGATTCATGGAGATCCCATATGACCCCATGTATGCAGAGGAGCAGCACGTCATAGATGTTTCAAGGTTATGACCTTTGGGTGCTTCTGGGTGGGTCCCAACCAGCAACGTTTCTACTAGTGGGTCCAGTGGTTGATCGTGTATGCAATCAAGGAGGTCCTTAGCGCCCAGAGGGCTGATTTAGTTTCTGGAATGTCAGCTTAAAGGAGAATAGGATTGAATAAAGAATATTCATTCCAAATAACTGCATCGTCTGGGTCTGGGAGATGATTTTCATTTGGTCTGGGCTCGGGTGCTGGTCGCAGTGACCACTAGCAGTGAGACAGGACCCCAAGAAAAATGGTGCTTTCCCTTCCAAGGAAAAGTCCCTAGCTCCTGGGAACTGCTGATGCCGTGACCACATGAAAGAGCCAGTGACATCTTAGTGTTTTTAAAAAAACCAAAAACAACCTTATATTTTTTTTCATCCTGAAATGACACTGGCCAGGAAGGTTATTCTGGGACAAGATTTAGATTCTATGAGAAGAAAGTTGGGTAAAGCTATAACAGAACTGTTTAGTTTGGACAGACATTGCCAGCCCATAAAAGGGTGGACTGGCTTGAGTATTTTTCTTTCAACTAAGTTGTTCAGCTTTTCTTCAAAAGATAGCCTGACAAAAATTTGAGAGAAGCCACATGGCACTCTCATAAAATGCACACTCCTCCCATGAGTCTGGGGCGTCTGGAGTGATATGCACAAGCTTGCTTGCTATGATTCTCCTGGGTTGTTAGAAGAGTCCTTGGTGGAAAGGAAGGGAAGTGCATTGGCCGAGTTCCCACAAGGTAGCTTGTCCTAGGTTCTAACGAGATGCTACACAAACTTCCTC
The DNA here is from genome assembly GCF_050624435.1 of Tenrec ecaudatus. Classification (NCBI taxonomy): domain Eukaryota; kingdom Metazoa; phylum Chordata; class Mammalia; order Afrosoricida; family Tenrecidae; genus Tenrec; species Tenrec ecaudatus. Next base: position 209,166,215 of record NC_134532.1, on the reverse strand, counting down.
TCACTTCATCCTCCCATGACCCTGTAAGGGTGATAAGATTCCCAATAGACTAAGAAGTGGAGGAAGCGTGGTTCAGGTCTCCATGCTGGAGACCCAGGTTTGATTCCCAGCCAGGGCGCATTGCGAGGATGCTGTGCTGGTTCATCAGAGCTTCCAGACTAAGATGGACTGGAAAGGAAGGCCGGGAGTTTTACCTCCAAAAATCGCTCAATGAGTACTTTTCTGGTTAAAACTGACTGACCTACAACCAGGTATGGGGCAGCGGTTATCATGTGCATTGGGTTTCATGAGAGGACTCATTGGCCGCTCACAACAGCAACAGCCAAAAAGAACCTGAAACTGAGAAGGATGGATAATTGGGCAACATGTCAAGTATATACAGGAGAAACTAGTCAAAGAAGGAAACAGAAACCATCATTTGTCCGTAAAGTGTTTGAGTTAATGAATGAATGTAGAAGGTAATAATAAAAGAATATGTTAATAGATTATGGATTTATACATCCTTTACCTAGTCTCACTCTTGGAAATGAGAATAAGAGATATAGATATAGATTAATCCATAAATCCAATTAGCCCATATGTCCTATACAAGTCCATAAATTCCTCTTCAGACTCACTCACAATGGTGCTGAATGCAGGGAGATCAAAGGCAGGTGAGGGAAAAGTCTTGTGGATCCAATGGCAGTGGAAGCGTCACCAGGCTGTGTCCGCTGGTCTCTGCTGCATGGCTTGTCAACAGGAAGACCAAGGCAGAGAGAGAGTATATGCTACCTGACAGGTATCCTTACAAGAAGACCACAAGGCAGCTCATCAGACTGGCCCAACTGACAAGCTAGACTCTAGCCCTATACCTTTTATCAAGTTGATATGAAATTAGGTAGCTACCACACTATATAAATGTACATGTTATATTAAAATATTATTGCAAATATCTGTAGTAGTTATAGATTTTATGTCAACTAGACACTTCTGGCAGGGAGTGGAGTCAGACCTATCAATCAGCTCACAACCTGATGGTGCTTCTTTGGGGATGTGCCCTTTTCATAAGGAGGATCCTAGGAGAGAAAAGGGCCCCCTTCACCCTGTCCCCCTTTGCTTTTCTGCTTGTTGGCCACCATGAGAATGGCCAGAGCCCTTCCATATTTCCACTGACCTCAGAGCCACACGACTCTTCACCTACCAGCCTGTGATCTTCCAGCATTCTGCATCATTTCTTGCGGCTACATGAGTCTAAAGATGCACTTATAGACTAGTATTGGACTTACGGACTTGAGTTGAACTGAGCTTGGATGCTTTCTAGATATATAATTAGTTCTTGGTATAAAGATCTTTAATATACATAGAATGTGCAGTGTCATTGGATTTGCTTCTTTAGTTAACCTGCCTAATATAATAGATAAAGATTTACTAAATATGTAATATATAAAAATATATTATAGAATATATAACAATATGTCTTTTAATCGGTCTGAGGAACTTTCTTAAGTGACATCTCTAGGTACATATCCACCAGGAGCCCTGAGTGACATCAAGGGTAGGAAGCCACACTCACCAATGTCTTTAACCCCATAAACCCCATCCTCCTGACTGTCCTGTGTGTTGCCAAGGTCTTCCTCGTTCTTTCATTTTTTCCTTCAATTTTAATAGTGTATTGGCATATAACTTGTGCATCATACAGTTCAATACTTTAAACATACTAACAAGAATTGTGCTGTTATTGCCACAATCAAGTTTATAACATTTTCTTCTCTTTTGTACTCATTATTAATAGCCCCTCATTTCTTTTCAGCCATCCCTGATGTCACCCCAAGAAATTATTAATCCAGTTACCGTCTCAATAGATTGACCTACTCTGGATTTCACATAAAGTAAAACGTACAAAACCAGAAATCCAATGACAATAACAAAATACAGCAATGAAAAACTTGGTTGAGAAGATAACAGAAAATAAAAACTAGAACAAATTCAAAATGAGTCAAAGGGAGAACAAATGATAAGATAGGAAATATTAACCTAATAACATCTACTTTCCAATGCACCCTGTCTGATAGGAATCTTATTCATGTTCCTCTACTGTGGTCAAAGGGGATTCATTTGTGGCTTATTCCAAGTGGAGACCCTGCCAATAGATTTTAGGCTTTCACTGTATTCTGCAAACTGGGTCCTCATCATTTTGCCTCCTCCTCCTGTCCTGGATTTTATTGTTTACAATCCTTGGATCACACAGGGTGGTGTACTTCATCCAGATGGACTCAGCTGTCACCTCATTCAGATAGTGGGGTTGGTTTAAGATAAGCCTTTAAGACCCCAGATGCTATTCTTTCTGATAGCCAGACACCATCTGATTTTATTTGTGTTAGCATAAAACTTCAGTCAAGGCATATCCCCATAATTATTCATCTCCACAAAGAACGACAGTCATCCCCTTCCCATCCCCACTAGGCATTTGCTGGTAACCTCGTCAATGCACTACTCTGAACATGGAATGAATGGAGAGAAAACAGGAAGGCTACTAGCCACCGTGGTGAGGGTGGTTAGAGGCAGCTGCTTTGATAGGAAGCTTTCTATGTGAAATTAATCTTCAGAAGAACCCTCTTTCCAGGTGGGGAAAATGAGAGGCTTGGGGATATCAAACCAAGGTGTGAGTAGGGTGGCAATTTGAGTAGAGTCTTGTAGGAAGGAGAGAACCCACATATTCAGTGAGGACCAGGAAAATGGAAAGTGCCAAACATGGAGTACCAGTAGAAGCCAAGTAGATTCATTTGAAGAAAAGAATGTTGGGGAGTGAGGTGGGGGGTGGGATACAGTAAACTAAAAGTTGACTGAGGTTGAAGCTGAGAGGCACTTGGAAATCTAGGAGAGGTGACTTGACTGAGGCACTTGGAAATCTAGGAGAGGTGACTTGACTGAGTGATGAAGAACGGGGGAACGCAGCAAAGGCTTTGAGTGAGGCTGAGGCATATGGGCAGCAGAGTTTTATACAGATCCGCTGGCTGTGTGTGTGTGTGTGTGTGTGTGTGTGTGTGTGTGTGTGTGTGTGTGTGTGCGTGTGTGTGTGTAGCAATTGGAAACTGGGAGACCAGATGGGGCCCTTTCCTCTGAAGAACCCCACAACATTCTCAAGACCTCTCTCTCCAAGGCCTTGCGTGTCATCGGAGTCCGGCTGCGCAATGCCTTGGGCGCCGGGAAGTGGTTGAGATGAGCAGCCCCTTTCAGGCTCTGTCTGTTCCGCTTAATGTGGCTTCCCACTGAATGCTCTAAAATCCCCATGGCCTTTGATGTAGAAAGTCACCCAGACAGAGGGAATTCCAGGAACTCTTCCTGAGAGGGCACCCCAGAGAGGGGACCCATGCTACACACATGCTGACCAAGGAGGCAGAGACGCTGCTGAGGAACAGGCCCCCCCAGGGAAAGAATGTTTCCCCCCAGTGCTTCAGAACAGCTGTGAGGATGGTGCAGGGCCAGACGGTGTTTCATTCTGTTGTGCACACAGTGGCTTTGAGTTGGGACTGACTCAATGGTACCTAACAACACAACAGCAACAGCAGCAGCAGCAGCAGCAGCAGCAGCAGGGCACACCTTCTAATGATGCGGCCCAGGGAGAAACATCAGGAGGTGCAAGGTTTGCTTTCCATTGAAATGCTGCCTCGCTCCCTTCCTCCCACCTAGCAATGCTGCATTCTTGCTTTTGTCAGAGCGCTCTCCAGAGGCCAGTATGTTGTGAATATTCTAGCTGAACCTTTGCTTTTGGGGAAACACGTTGGAAAAGGCAGGGGAATGAAGTTTGGATCTCATGGCCATAACCTTGCATAAGCCCTGGTGGTGTGGTATGATGCATTGAACTGCTAAACGTAAGGTCGTTCAAAACCACCAGATGCTCCTTGGGACAAAGATGGGGCTTTCTTCTCCCATAAAGAATGACTGCCTTTTAAGCCCACAGGGCCAGTTCTATTTCATCCTATAGGGTCACTACGTGTCAGAAATGACTGTTGACAGGGAGCTAACACAAGTTCACGCTGTTGCAGAATAGTAATAAAAAATGATCGAATGAGACCATATATATACCAGCATCTTACACAAAGTAAAAGGCTAATGTGTTACATTATAAAGTTGTACCTATGGGAATAGTCAGGACATACAAATGAATGCAAACCTGGGAAACTAGAGTCCCCATCCACAGAGGGGACCCATGGCCACACCCATTGACTGCCACCAGGAAAGCCAGAAACGGGCGTGTTTATAATGTGTATACATAGTATATATGATGTTTATGTAGTATGTATATTTTCTATATAGAGAGAGACATAGAAAGATATATTTACATCAAGAAAATGACACACGTGGTTGTAGAAGTGGAAAAGTCCCTTCTGAATCTCCACAGGCTGGTGGCTACAGAAGCCGAAAAATCCAAGACCACAGGTCAAGCTTGTGACTGGAGAGATGAATGAATCTAAGGTCGGCAGTTCATATGTCTGGTCCGATGGCTCTGGAGATCAATCGGCGATATGGCAGGCTATTGATTCAGATGCAACGAACGCAAATTCCAGTCCATGCCCAGTACAAAGCAAACAAGCTTTTCTGCATCGCCCTTATATAGGAAGTAGGCCTATCACCCAGGAAACGTCCTTTCAATTGTATAAGGCTATGACCCCAGTAAAGAGGTTAGGCTCCACCCTAATCTTCTTACAGCAGATTCTATCATGGAAGTGGTTACATTGTGTTTCATAGTGTTCTTGGGGAGTGTGGGGGGAGGGTGTTGTTACTAAATCTCAACTGCTGAGGGAATATATGACATTTAAATGACCCACTTCAGGACGACAGGGGTACAGTGGAGAATTAATATGGCCAAGAAGTGTGGAGGGAAAGGGGCACCAGCACATTTAAGGCAGGTTCGGCGAGGAGTGGGCAGGGTCAACTTCATGGACCTGTGACCAGTGTAGCCACACAAGCCTCAGGCTCATCAGAAGCCTTCTGTTTAGAATTTAATACTCTTTGTTCCCTGTCCTGAAATTTTTAATAGTTTTGCCTTTGAACTTATGTTTTACCAAGTGAAGGGTAGTGGGACAATGAAGCAGGTGCTAGAGACTTTGGGCTTTGACTCAGGCTTTACAGCGGCTCCTGCTGCCCCTTGCCTCCTGAGACGAGTTCCCAGTCATAGCTCTCTTTTACCTGTGTGTGACCACTAACTCCTTCGATTCCTGGAGAAGACCTGGGCACAGTCACAAAAAAAGTTCAGGTACTCATGCGCCACATAGCCTCATTGCAACCTGCTTGCCCTCACTAACAAGCAGCCCATGCCCGAGGCAGCAGCAACAAATAACAAAAACCACCGGTATTTCCTAGCTCTGTTGCTATAAGTACCTGTTGTTCTACGTACAGGTTAATTGTATGCCTGAGTGCTATGAAGTGTTCTGGAATTTCCCATCTTCTCAGTAGGATCCATAGCTTCTGTGGTAGTTACATACTCTTGTGTCAACTTGAGGGTATTAAGAATGAAGGGGCGGAGTCTAGCCTGTCAATCAGGTCCCAGCTTGATGATCCCCCCTTTTGAGTGTAGCCTTTTCATGAGGATTCTGGGAACTTCGTCTCTCTGCCTTTGTTTTCCTGTTGACAAGCCACAAGGAGACCTGTGAGGGACCCTCTCTCCTTCACCTTTCTGTTGGTGAGCCGTGCGACTGAGGTCTACCAGAGCTTTGTGATGCTTCCACCACCATTGGATCCACAAGTCCCTGCACCCACCGGCCTGTGATCTTCCTGCATTCACCATCATTGCATACAGCTGCTTGAGTCTGAAGAGATATTATTGACTAGTATTGGACTTATGGACTGGATTTGTTCTGGGCTGGGCTGCTTCCTTGATATCAATTACTCCTTGGTATAAAGTTCTTTCTTATACATATCTGAGTGTCCTTGGATTTATTTCTCTAGTCAACCCAGTCTAACACAGTTTCTTCATTTCCACATAGTGGAATGCCTTTGCATAGTCAATAAAACAGGTAAACACCTTTCTGATGTTCTCTGTTTTCAGTTAAGGGCCATCCAGTGTCTGCCCTGATAGTCCTCGTGTCACATCCTCTTCTAAATCCAGCTTGAAATCCAGGCAGTTCCCTGTCGATCAATGCAATGCTGTAACTGATTTCGAATGACCTTCCACAAGCATATACTTGTATGTGATATTAACAATATTGTTCAAAAATCTCCGCGTTCTGTTGGGCCACCTTTCTGTGGTATGGGCACAACTATGGATCTCTTCCAGTTGGTGGACCAGGTCCTGTCTCCCAACTTTCTTAGCACAGCTGAGTGAGTGCTTTGATAGCTGCTTGACTTGACTGAAACATTTCAGTTGGTGTCCCATCAAATCCGGAGTCTTGTGTCTCCCTAGGCTAACAGCCGGTCTTTAAGGTTTATGTGATTTATAGGTCTTCTCTTTTATTTTGTTCGTTTTGTTTTCTACATGGGTAAGTTAGTACTGGTAGACTAAAGAAACAAATTAATTGACACTTACATATGGGTCAGGGAGAACTTTATATCAAAGAAATATATTAAGAAAATATACCAGCCCACTCCAGACCAAGTCTATAAGTCCAAGTCTATAAGTCCAATATTTGCCCATATGCCCAATACCAGTCTAGATATTCCTCTTCAGACTCAGGCAACACATGCAATGATGCTGAATACAGAAAGATCACAGGCCAGTGAGTGGACAGTCTTCTGGATCCAGTGGCAGTGGAAGCATCTCAGCACTGGCAGGGGTCTCCACATAGCTCCTCCAGCTCCAGGGCTCTGGCTGCCATCAGCATAGCTCCAAGTGGCTGTTCAACAGGAAGACAAAGCAGAGAGAGTATATGTCCCACCTCCAGGGAGGAAGACAGGAGTTCCCAGAATCCTCAGGAGAAGGCCAAGCCCCCACACTGAGGCATGACTAACTATGACCTGATTGACAGGCTAGCCTGCACCCCTTTGCTCATGTTGCCAGGAGATTATGTAACTGCCACAATGGCATTTGTAAGAAGGACAGATAATTCTGTTTCATTTTTTATCAAGACTACAGTTGAAACAATCCTTTGGTAGTTCCCTGTTTTCAGGATAAAGTCCAACATGATGACCTGGAAGATAAGGCATTTACGATATTACCTCTTCCCTGTTAGGTTCTTAAAGTCTTCAGAGACACCTCCTGAGTTAGTCCTTAGAGACTAGCAGTTAAAGAGTCAGCCCTGGCTTGACAGTGACCTCATCCATGCATAATGGAGCAAACGCTGTCTGGTTCTGTACCATTTCCGTGGTCAGTTGCAGATTGAACTGATAGTGTATCCAGCACCCATGTTATTTTCCAACATGACCATGAAAGTCCAGGAGGATCTAAATAATATTGTTCTTAATGATCTTTGTGCAGAAAGGCAATTTAGTCTCAGCATAGGCAAATTAATCGTTTACAATATTGACCATATTATCTGGGAGTAGGAGGACCTTTCATTGCTCTATCAATATAAACGATCAAAATGATTCATAAAATGTGCATTGCTCTTTGGAGAGGAAGGGACTAACGCATTTAGGATAATGTTTTAGCTAAACCTTAATGCCCAGTTTGCAAACATATGCCCTGGATAGTCAGATTTCACTCATATGGTCTGCTATGACTTCTTAGTTTCTTTCATTATAGAAATTTAATATTGAGTTTCAAAACTCAAGTGACATAAATCGATTGCAGATGTCTTTCTGAATCCCTAAATCCCACACTAGAATAAGGAAAGACTTTGCTAGATATGAGTAGATGGTTACAATTTCATTTACTGAAAAGCCAAAGAGATCTTTAGACAGAGCCTCACTCTTCTTCCATCAAGAAAGTATATTAACTCTTTTGAGTTTCTTAAGAAAATTCTAAAGCCTAAGGATCCACAGCTCACCTGACATATGTTTTTCAGCTTTCTTTTTCTCCAGGAGGGATTATGTAGCATCAAGGTGAAGTGTAGGGCCCAGGGGACTAAGCTGTCTGGGTCTCAATTCACCTGGAAGACATCAAACAAGTTAATCTTTCTACTCCTCAATTTGTTCACCTGTAAAATGGGGATAGTGCCGACCTCAAAGCATTGTTATAGAGATTGATGAGGTGAATTAGAGCTTTCAGTCCAGTGCGAGCCACAAAGCAAAACGACTACTTAAGGGGTGTGTGTAAAGGGAGATCCTAAATGGTGTCAAGAGTTAACAGGCATAGGTGCTCAAGGGCACCCAGGGGCATCTTGGGAAAACAAGACCTGGTGTGATGCTTCTTAAAAGCCAGCCACTGTGGAGCTCAATTCCCCTTGAATGCAAGTGAAGTCAACATGAGTTAGGGAGTGCTCAGCAGCCATTGCTGTGAGGACGGTGCCATAGAAGGGCCAAAACACTGAGAAATTCCCTCCCCACACCTCACCTCCCTCCCCCACCTCTCCTCCCTCCCCTACCTCTCCTCCCTCCCCCACCTCTCCTCCCTCCCCACACCTCACCTCCCTCCCCCACCTCACCAACAGGGCTCTGTTCTAGTGCAATAAAAAAGACCCGTTTATCAAGTCTTAAACGGGACAGAGGAGACAATCAAGCAGATGAGAAAGACTGTCAGCCTGAGGCCATATACTGTGTGTGGGATTCACGGCCAGGTTGCTAATGATAGAATGTAGAAAATAAGAGAAGTTTGGCACAAAATGATGATTAGTGGTCAATCAGCTGAGCACAGTGACAGGCAGGGAATACAGACAGAAGTGGGAAATGGGGCAGTGTTTGTTAGACACACGCCATTGTGGATTAGGCACTCTTGTGCCTTCTAGACACCTTGGTCAGGAACTGACTCATAACCACGTGACCCGGGCACCCCAGAATCCATGAAGGACATAGTTAGGCTAGTCTCAGAGAGGGCTTCTGATCCTCCCTGGGCTAGCTAGGAGACACCTAGTAATCCATGTTCAGACATACTTTCCTGAGGGCCAGGCTTTTTACACTGCCAGTTAATGATCAGAAAGAACTTGATGGAGGCTTATTTATGTAGAGATATAAAATGGAGAGGGCTTCCGCTGTAAAATACAGCCTTCGAAAAGCCATCTGTTTAGAATTCAAGCTCGTGCACAGCTCTTTAAACTTGCATTAAGGAGACTCTCGTGGGCCCCTGTGACTAGTCAGCAAAATTCACAGACCCACTGCTCTGAGCGGGGGCTCAGGCTCCAACCTCCGCTGCCTAAGTGGGCGCCCCTAACCCTTGTGCCTAAGTCATGGTTCCTCTACCAACTTTGCGTCTTCTGGGGTGTCTTCACCTAGAAAGACATCACATTTGTTCCTCAGAGAATTTGGGACAGAGCATCGCTTCCCTTATTAATTAAATAAAGGAGGGGAGATGTGGGAGACACCCACATGTTTCCAAAGTACTGAAAAAGTTTTGAGAATGCAGAGGGTAACAAATGTACAAATCTCCTTTACACAGTTGATGCATGTATGGATTGTGATACGAGTTGTATGAGCCCCCAATAACATGATTAAAAATAAATTAATTAAATAAAATAATGAAAGCATTAAAAGAAAAGAAAATATTGAAGGCACCATGGACTATCAAGAGAACAAACAAATCCATCTTGGAAGAGAGGCAGCCAGAAGGCTCCTTAGAAGCGAAGATGGTGAGACTTGATCTCCCCTAATTTGGATAGGATGTCAGGAGAGACCTACCCCAAACTCTCCAAACTCACAGCCATCAAATAGATGCCAACCCAGTGACCTTATAGAGCATGGGAGAACTGCCTCTCTGAGTGTCCAAGACAGTAACTATTTACAGGAGTAGAAAGCCTCATGTCTCCCCTCAGAGCTGACTGGTGGCTTCAAACAGCCACCGTGCAGATTGCAGCCCCATGCATAACCACTGGGCCACCCAGACTGCTTCAGGACATCCTGCTTGATAAACAGAAGGGCAGTGAAGAAAAGGTAGGCCCTCGGGGAGACGGCTTGACACGTGGGGCAGTGTTTCATTCTTGTACACAGAGTCACTATCAGTCAGAACAAAGTGAAAGGCACCTAACACCTAGGGGGGGGAGGACTGTTCTCTTTCTCCCCTCCCCTCCCCTCCCCTCCCCTCCCCTCCCCTCCCCTCCCCTCCCCTCCCCTCCCCTCCCCTCCCCTCCATTACTGACTGGCACTTCTGTTTGCAAGAAGCACTTCATTTAGCCTTTACTGCTAACCCTTACGGGAGAATTTACAGTCCATAGATCCTTCAGCAACTCGGCCTCACACCTCCAGACCGTGGACTAGTGTCAGAAGGAGGTATTCACATGTCACATATACATACACACCACATGGGAACGAAAACTCAGACAATAGCCCATTGGGGACCAGACTTCCCACCCGCTCCACCTTATTCACCCTTCACACCAATGCGCTAAGCAGCTGATACTGTTAGGATGCTGATGATTTTGCAGTGTGGAAGACTTACCCGAGATTCCATAGCTACTAAATTGGCTCCATAGGGATTTGAACTGGGATTCTTTGACTGAAATTCTGTCTTTGTTTCCTTCCTCCCTAACTACATTGCTAAAACTATAGGACTCCGGAGTATGAACATTGGGGAAGCCTCTCAACTTCTCGGGTGGCATCTCTTCCACTGCATATTATTTCTTTTATGTTTAATGTTCGATTTTCTGCTTCATCTTCTCTTACCCTGGGTGGCAGGATTAAGGCTAGCAGAGTCATTGATCCAAGTTGAAGCTGATTCTGTAGGCTATAATTAGTGTGTGTCGGATGGTTTGTTTGGAAGGGGGGGGGTAAGACAAGGATAATTGATGTTTTCTTTCAAGTGCAATTGTACGTTCTGCTGCAGCCAAATGCTGCTCCATCTAAAAAGAAAACGAAAGGAGTTTTATACAAACTTTTTTTACAAAAAGAAATTTTTATACAAAAAGAAGGCAAACCTTTGGCATCAGCAAAGGCATTCTGGACAATTGTGGAAATATTACATATTGAGAATAGGAAGGAAATATATAGAAGAGATGCACACACTAGAGGATAGGCTTGATTTTATGCAACCGAGACCCAACTTCCATGACCCAGCCTAAAAGGGGGACTTTTTTTCTCATGTGAAAGGAAGTTTAATTAGGCATGCTGGGGCCGTGGTTAAAGTGCTTGGCTGCTAACTAGAGGTGGGGATTTCAACCATCACACCGTGGTGGCAGAAAGCTGTGGAAATCTGCGTCCATGAAGATTTACAACCGTAGCAAACTCTGTGGGGGAGTTCTGTTGTTGTTTTTAGGAGCTAGCGTCCCGTCAGTTCTGACTCATAGTGATCCTGTGAACAGCACAACGAAACCCTGCCCCGTGCCGAGCCGTCCTCAACATTGCTGTCACATTGCAGCACTTTGTTGCAGCCTCTGTGTCAACCCAACTTGGTGCGTTGGGGGGAGGTGGGGAGGGGGTTCCACTTTTCAGCTACTGTTCTACTTTGTTCTATGGTGTGGGAAACTAGGAATCAGAAATGATTTGGCAGTAATGAGTTTGGTTTTGCTTTATTTGTAAGTCTCTGGAAGTATGCGTTGGGGCAGGTTGTCTAGTGGAGCTAATCCAGTGACACTGCTCTAGGTATAAGAGTGAGCTTTATATCAAGACGTGATTCTATATCCATAAGGCAGCCCTGCCAAGTCCAACTGAAGTCTATAAGGCCAATGCTGGATACTAAGTCCCTCATCAGACTCCCGTGGTTCAGGCCAGCGACACAGAAAGGTGAACCAGGACGTGGGAAAAGCCCAGGCTGGTGATGCAGGGCTGCGTGGATCAAGGTCGGTGGGAACACAGAGGGATGCTGACAGCATTCAGGGTCACGCATCCCTCATGGAGACACCCATAGAGGCAAGCAGAGTCCCAGAAGCAGGAAGGCAGAAGGTCAAAGAGAGAGGAAGGTTCCCAGTGCCTTCTTATAAGAAGACCACACCCCCAACGAGGCATCATCAGGCTGACTTGATTTTCAGGTGGGTCTGCACCACCACACGTCCATACAAATTCAAGTTGACATAAAGTTATCCATCGTAAGGTGTGCAGGCAATGGCTGGTGTGTTGGCTTTGCGACCCCATCAAAGTCTTGGGTTTCTTTTCAATTTCTGCCCCTCCACCTTAGTAGGGGCTCTTTATCAAAATTGCACGATAGCTACTTCCAGGTCACGAGTAAAGGAGAACCAGTAGTTGTGGTGTGGACTTGCCATGTGGGCCCCTCAGGTGCCATCAGAATAGGGCCGTGCTCCACAAGATGTTCAAGGTCTGATTTTTCAAAAATATGCCACGTCTTTTTTTCCCAAGCTACTTCTGGGTGGGCTTGAACCTTGAATCTTTTAGTCAGCAGCCAGGCTGGTTAACCTCTTACACCACTCAGAGACTCAAGGAAGAAGGGCGCGAGCAGAAAATGAAAAGCGGAAGAGGTGCTGCTATCCTCTATGGGAGACTTGTCCAACAACCCCTTCCTGCGAACACAACATTGTCTCCGATGGGTTGGCCATATGATGTTCTTCGGCCAGCAGAGAGTCTGGGAATGTGGGTATTTTTAGCTGGTCACATTGTCTCTGCAGACGAATGGGCCTTCTGTCTGCTAACGAGAAAGGACAAAATGAACATTGCAGAGCAAATAACAGAGTCAGTTAAAAGAAGGGGCATTCAATACAATGGGCCAGGCTCACACTAAGACAATGCTAAGAAAGAAGTCACACTCTTCTTGAATTAAACATAAAGAAAACGATAGCCAGAAAGAAGCTCGATAGGAAATCAGATGCACATGTTTTAAGAAGATTATCATGAGGATTGTTTCCCCTCTCTGCCCATTCTCAATTTCTCGTGAGACAACATTTGGCACAGAGCAGGCCCTCAAAATCAGCTACAGGAAGGAAGCTGGAAGAGTCCTGTTCCATCGTAGGAACTGCAATCAATGTTATGGACAATACGTGTATTGAGTTGTTCAATGGAACACAAGTTTGCTTGGTAAGCTTTCACCTAAATCACAGCACAAAAAGAACACAAAAGGAAAGCAAAGGGCTTAGAAGTGGGTTTCCTAGGGTGCAGTGTAGCACCGACGAAACACACAACATTCCTCTAGTTCCTTAATGCTTCCCCCCACCCCACCCCACTATCATGACCCCAGTTCTACCTTACAAATAAGGCTAGACTGGAGCTTGTACATTGGTACAGATAAGAGCTCTGGACACACAGAATCCAGGACAGATAAAATTCCCAGGAACAATAATGAGAGTAGCAATACCAGGAGGATGGGGGGAGAAAACTGGAACCGGTCCCAGTGACCAACGCCTGCAGGGGGACAAACAACAGAAACATGGATGAAGGGAGACAGTGGACAGGGTAAGATATGAAAGTAATAATATTTGATAACTTATCAAGAGTTCATGAAGGTGAGAGGGTGGGGGAGGGAGGGGGAAAAGAGGAGCTGATACCAAGGGCTCAAGTAGAAAGAAAATTCTTTAAAACTGATGGCAACGCATGCCCAAATGTAACTGATGCAATTGATGTATGGATTATTGTAAGAGCTGCGAGAGCCCGCAATAAAATGATTAAAATGAAAATAGCTATGCAACACCCTCTTTGGTTTGGACTGTCTCCGTACTTGGTGCTGTGGATGAGGTGCTGGGCTGCTGGTTGCAAGGTCGGCAGGTTCAAACCCACCTGCCACTCTGAGGGTGAAAAATAAGGCTGTCTACTCCTACAAAGTTTTTAACCTTGGAAAATCCTGTCTAGGATCATGATGAGTTGGAATCAACTCTACAGCATTGGGTTTTAATTTAATCTGGGTAAGATCTAACTGCTACCCCAAATCCCACCCCGCCAACCCCCACCGCGCCCCCATTAATGTCAAACTTAGCCCCCCCTGCCTTTCCTGTTAGGTATGCTCACTCTCTTTGGTTGGCTTTTTGACTATGTAATGATATTGTTATCACTTTTAATTTCTTCAGCCAAGGCATAAATAGTCTTTACTTTGGAAGCTTACCAGGAAGGTTGGCACTTAGTTAGGAGCTCCATGACATCTGCTGTATGAATGACTCCTAGTTTCACCAATTACCAGCTGTGTGAGCTTTGGTTCTGCAGAACAGGGGGCAGGAGGGGGGGGGGTGCTGTCTGATCCTGTAAAGAATTACTGTCTCAGAAACCATACATAGGGCGGTGTAAGTATGCCGTACATATTTGTCTTGGTTTGATTTGGTTTTTAGTCTTTGGCAAGTTTCTTAACTTCCAATGGGGAGAAGAAGAGTTGAGAAATGCTTGTTGTTATCAGTCACTGCTGCAAAGTGGGCTGAATGTGTGGGGCTTAAATAAGCCATTTCATTTGAATTATGATGTTGGCCAAGAATATTGAAAGCACCATGGACTTCTAGAAGAACAAGCAATGCTGTCTTGGAAGAAGTACAGTCAGAAAGTTCCTGAGAAGCAAGGATGGCAAGACTTTGTCTCACATACTTTGGACATGCTGTCAGGAAAGACATGTCCCTGTTTTACCTGTCCACTTCGGAGGCAGTGGGTAAGCCTAGAAGGAACTACAGGTGACAGCCATGTTCCCAGTCATAGTGACCTGTGTCCAACAGAGACAAACACCAGCCCCAGTCCTGCGCCATCCTCACAACTGTTCTTAGTTTGACCACATTGTCGCCCACTGATAACCAACTAGAGCTACCTAAAGAAATGGAGTTGCCCAAGGACAATCTGGGGAGACACTTAAACCAAAACCAGAAAAGATCCCCGCCATAGAGTGGACAACGTCACACATAATCCTGGGCCATGGCAGATGCTCCACAATGAGCTAATGAGTTTCTTGCATAGTATTCCAAGACATAAGAAGCGCAGTTTACTAGTGCATCCAAAGATAGGGTGACCAACTTGTGTTCTACCTTTCCTGGTTTAAGTATTAAAAGTCCCAGGCCCTGGGAAAAACCCCTGACTCCCAGGAAAGCCAGAACATCTGGTCATCCTCTCCAAAGACATGTGTAAGTGTAAATCATAATAATTGAAGTGTCCGTGCAGCTTATTAGTTGTTGGCATTGATGGAATCATATGGTTCTTCCAAAACTAAGGATTACATCATAAAATATTTAACTATTGCTGTAACTACTATAGCTATGAAGCAAACTTTTGGACATTTTATGAAAACCGTCAAAAAATCAAACCATGTATTTCATGGTACAAAAGGTCTCTTTAAAATGATAAAGCAAAGATGACCACGGTGCACATGCTTCATGCCATGGTGTTTTCAATCATGAGAAAGCCAAGGAACATGGATGACTGGAGAAGAATTGATGCCTTTGGATTATGGTGTGGGCAAAGAATATTCGAAGTACCATGTACTGCCAGGAGAATCATCTGTGTCGGAAGAAGTAGGGCCAGAGTGCTTGGTCCTTACCAGTAAGGCCGGAAGACTTTACCTCCCTTACTTTGGATCTGCCATCAGGAGGGACCAGTCTCCAGAGAAGAATCTTATGCTTGGTAAAGCGAAGGGTCCATGAAAAACAGGAAGGCCCTCAGTGTAGTGGTTATAACAGTGGACGCAAACACAGCATCAACTGTGAGGATGGCACATGACCAGACAGTGTGTCCCTCTGTTGTATAGAAGGTTGCTGTGATTGGAATTGACTTGATTGGAATTGCTATGATTGGAATTGATTGGAACCAAGAACATCAAAACAATCATGAAGCAACTTTTATGAAAGTTATTTTTCCACCTATGTTTCAGGTGAACTTGTATGTCACTAAAATTTCTAATTGCACTTTTTCAATTTTACTTTTCCGCCTTTTCCAGCCACTCAGACCAATATTTTCGATCCTAGGAGAGTTTTAAGGCCGTGAGTCTTCACTCTCGGTGTTTTGTTTTGTATTTGATTTATATATTCTTTTATTTAACTCGGGCTTTTTAAAGAACTATATAGCACGAGCTATATAATTGCGCCGCCAGTGGAACTGTATGAGAGGAGAAAACCGCAAGTGTGGAATATGGTAGGAAATGCAAGAGAGAGCCAGACGGGTGAGGAGTGGACCAGCTTACGTTCCCTCCAGGAAGCACATTGAGGGGAATGTGGGCTGCCGTGAAAGGATTTATCAACACAGAGGAGGCTAAGAGTGTGGCGTTGGCGCCCATCAGTGGAGACCCAAGGGAGCCCCCACAGCTTCCTGGTTTCACGGTGCACTGGATAAGTATATCCTGACTCAAGTCAACGAGCCGGGAATCCTCTGAGAGCAAGAAGAGAGGCTTGTGCTCAGTGTCTATAAGAGGAGAGGATGTCAAGGCAAATATGCGATGGAAAGAGCCGGATCCTGGCCTTCCGTTTCTATTTGCCCATTGCCATTTTTATCTTTGAGACTTTGAGGAAAGAAGTAAGTGCCAGCTTTACAAAGTTAAGAGGATTCGATTAACTGAAGAAACAACTAGAGCATCATACGCAGAGATTGCTGCGGTGAGGTGGCCGTATGGACAGGAGAACAAAATCTTTTGTGTAACAACAAAATCTGACCAGGTGCCAAGCTGTCTTCATGGTCATTACCATATTGATGTCATTGTTTCGGCGGCGGCTGTGTCAGGCCTTCTTACTGCGGCCTTCTCTCTCCTTCACTGGCTTTCCAACTTCTCAACCATGATGTCTTTTCTAGCCCTAGCTTTTCCCCAATGGCTTGTCCAGGTTAAGCACGCTTTCTTCTCTCACTTTTCTGAAGCAGTTCAATAAGAAATTTGCTTTACAGATGACAGGGAGCAAATTTGAGCTGCAGTGACATTTAAAGAATGAATCTGTGAAAACGTGAAGGAAGTGAAGGGAATAATGAAATAGGAGCTGGAATGGGGTGCTTGAACATTTCAGAAGATGAGGTTGATCTTGGTTCATTTGGCGTTTGGTCTTTCGTGCCCCGTGTGGATTAAAGACAGCCTCCCACACCACACCCCATTTGCCAGGACTCCAGGGATGTTTTTCTACTGTGAGAAAACCTTGTTTGATGCCCTGGTGGTACAAAAGTTCACTCAAGTTAGTGATTCCGCTGCAGCTATGGCTTGGTGGCCTGTCATACTGCTCCGTGGCCATCACTGCCTGGAAACCCCGTGCTGCAGTTCGTTTCGGGCACATGAGTCACTCTGAGCTGACAGCAACCTGGCATTGGCTTTTTAGGAAATGGAAGAACATGCTGAACTCTACAAAGGAAACTCAGCAGTGGCAAACTTGGGGTGAGGAGGGTGGGAAGGGGGGAAGCAGTGTACTAGCGGGGAATGAAGGTGACATCTTCTCTTTAAGGGGAGCAGGCAGGAAGATGAAGGCACCAACAGGGAGGCCTGGCACCAAGAGCACTAAGATTCACGTCCCAGCAGGAAGTGGCAAATGGCCTGGCACTATCCCACCAGCGAGGTTTTCTGTGGGAGTTGCTGTGATTGGTACTGGGCATGGCCATTTCAGAGCCTAGAAATGCTGCCAAGTCCATTGCCAAGAAGGATCTCCTGTAATCCTCACTACAGCAAGATGAGGCCTGTACCCGCACGCCACAGCCACCGAGTCAATTCTGACCCCCAGTGATCCTCTAAAAGACAATAGAGCCGCCTCTGCCGAATTTCCAAGGCTGCATTCTTTATGGACACCTACCACCACATCCTTCTCCCGCGGCATGGCTACGGGGTTCCCCTGCCGACCTTGCCATTAGCAGCCAAACACTGAACGACTGTGCCACCTGGGTTCTTGGAGGGGAGTTCAATGGGGAGTCTTTTCCCACTGTGCGGATTGTGGGTTTTCTTGGCTAGTACATATCAAAGGCAGAGGCTGAAACATAGTTAATGATTCTAGATCCAGTGTCCTTTCTGTAACAAAAGCAGAGTCACACGGTGTGCTTTCACCATGTCTTGATCCAGCAGAACAAAGTCAACTGTTATCTTCATGTCCCATCCCACTCCCTCCCCAATGATCTCCACCCAAAATCAATTGTTGGCTTTATCCGGCACAGAAAACTAACATTAGAAACGTTGGATTGTATGAGCCCCTAATAAAATGTTTTTTAAAAAAAGAAGAAATGTTGGAAATGTTACAATGGAACAACCAATGGAACACAGGGCCATGTTGTCCACGTGTTATCCTATAACTGCCTTTATCCCGAGCAAACCACCTCACGGCAGTCACCGTATTGCATGAACGAGCAAAGGTATGTACCATCCTGACTCCCATTTTACAGCCATGAGAATCAAGACTCAGAAACACTGAGGACCACATCAAATGGCATGTATCCTAAAGCTAATGAAACGGATGAGCTGTCTCATTACGGGCCT
The DNA here is from genome assembly GCF_050624435.1 of Tenrec ecaudatus. NCBI lineage: Eukaryota > Metazoa > Chordata > Mammalia > Afrosoricida > Tenrecidae > Tenrec > Tenrec ecaudatus. Next base: position 209,147,938 of record NC_134532.1, on the reverse strand, counting down.
TCTAGAGCACTGGGATGACTTTGAGGCCTATTTTTTCACTAACTGCTGTAAAATTTGAGAGAAGCCCTGGTGGTGTAGTGGATTACCTGGTGAGATGTTAACCACAAAGTCGGCAGTTCTAAACCACTGGACACTCCTTGCGGGGGGGAAATGAGGCTTTCTACTCCTGTAAAGATTTAGTCTCAGAATTCCAGGGGACCAGTTCTGCTCTGTCCTATAAGGTCCCTGTGAGTCAGTATAAACTCAATGGCAGTGAGTTTAGAGTTTACTTATTTTAAGTGGGTGCTCGTCTACACCCTTGGTTTCATTTTTCTTCCACTATAAGCTACCATGTCTGCCAGGGTCTGTCCGTCTTATCTCTAAAATAACTCACAAGAATGCAAACACCAGGCACTTTCTGAGGTCCCCCGGAAGGAGAGATTGGAAGGCATTCAGCTCAAAGAATCTAAGAACAGATTTTTGTCTAGCCTCTTGGTTCCATCTCCCAAACATAATCCAGGGAGTGAGCCAGCAGATAAAGCTGGATATTTATTTTTGTTTGTCACGTGGACAAGTGCTGCTTTGGGGCTCCGTCAGACACGCCGAGCTTGGTGTAGAGCACAGCGTAGTCGCTGAGTGGAACTCTCCCTCTCTCTCTGCCGCCCCTCGAGGTCCGGGACAACGCCTTGGCAGGTGAAGCAGGAAATCACTTATCAATCTGAAGCCTCCACGAGTTATGATTCTTCGCCACTGGCAGAGAGCAGTGGATGTCGAGCGAAGCCGCACATCTGTGCTCGCTGGAGTCAAAGATTCCAGCTGTGAGGAGAGCCTGGGAGCACCGTGAGTAAGCCCTGTTTCTCCAAATGAAGCAAGCTTCTTCATTCTCCCCAGGAGCGCTTTGGCTCACATGGGCTTGCTCCTCGGTCCTTCTAACAGGTTTGAAGGGTGATTACGGCCTGGGGCTTCATCAATAAAATATCTCCTGTGGGGTTCTGCTTCTGCTGAACAGAAAAGGGAAAGTGAGAGTCTTCAGAATTGGCTTTGCTCAAGGAAGGCTTGTTTGGAAAAGAGTGTCTCGCTTGCCAGCTGTGTCCTGCAGTCAGCGTGTAGCTATGGGAGTGTGTATGTAGTCTGGGTGTAGGCGTGTAGCTATGGGAGTGTGTATGTAGTCTGGATGTAGGCGTGTAGCTATGGGAGTGTGTATGTAGTCTGGATGTAGGCATGTAGTTATGGGAGAGTGTATGTAGTCTGAATGTAGGTGTGTAGCTATGGATCTCTTGCAAGGGGAGCTCAAGGCCGACACAGAGACTTGAGGGAGCAGACAGCAGTGGTTCATACCCTCCCTTGGGACCAAAGTATGTTCCCATTGAGTCTGTGCTGGCCTAATTCAAATTTAAGGCGCTTCCTTCATCGTGAATGACTGTAGGGTTTAATGGGAGGGAAACTGGACATTGAATTGGATAGGATGGATATTGTGGAGATGCCCTGCAATAGCATCGGTCCTGTGCTCAGCTTATGCTGGTTAAAGGCGATGCTTTATTGACTGTTGATTTTACTACAGCAATGTGCTCCTCGCTCCACATGCCTCTCAGCGAGAAGGCGGTTATCTCTATACATGCATATGAACATCTGAGCTCAGAGGCGGAAGACTTGCATGGTTGTCAGTTGCTGTCCTGTTGATTCTGACTCATAGGAACCTCAAGAACAGATAGGACGGCCCCCATAGGGTTGCCTGGACTGTCATCTTATGAGAGAAGACTGAGGGCGGGGAGCTGGGCTGTTGCTGTCGTTAGGTGCAATTGAGTCAGTCCTGAGCCATAGCAACTCTACACACAACAGAATGCAACACTACATGGTTGGGAGCCACCTCCATGATTGCTCCTGTGCTGGAGCCTATTGTTGCAGCCATGTGGACTGTGTCGGAGATGCTTATAGGAATGGGTGGCATCATTACACAAGTGATTCATTGTATTTGGGTACATGCATCTCTGTTAGAGGTATATTTTGTGCTTGTTGATTGGGAAGTAATGGAGAGACTCAAAGTTAATAGGAATGAAATGTTTTTATTTTGACTCACCTTTGCAAGGCTCTATTTCATGAGATCCTATTTCACGAGCTTCTACAGGAATGCAGGTGCCCTTTTCCTGTGTCCTTCATCCAGGGCACAGTAGCTAGAGAGAACATGTATCCCCAGTTCTCACACCCTCTCCTGTCCTCAGGCCAAGCACCTCCCAATGTCTCTGCATTAATAATCGCCAAAATAAATCCTGGACATTGCCAATCTCCCAGTTCCCTGGGAAGCACCCCAGAATGACAAGACCAACTGCTCCTCCCTTTTATCAGTGCTTGACTTCCTCTCTTCCCTTGGAGCCACTGTGGCTCCCTTTTCTGCATCCTGTGGCGAGGCTGTGCTCCTTCCTCAAACACAGCCAGTTGTCAGCACATCCGCAAGACACTTACCTAGGAGCACAGGAAGGGATCCAGGGAGCTGGATTTTTAAAAATCGTTTTATTAGGGCCCATACAACTCTTATCACAATCCATACATACATCAATTGTGTAAAGCACATTTGTACATCCATTGCCCTCATCATTCTCAAAACATTTGCTCTTCATCTAAGCCCCTGGCATCAGCTCCTCATCCCCCCCCCCTCCCAGCTCCCCTCTCCCTCATGAACCCTTGATAATTTATCATTTATTATTTTGTCATCTCTTGCCCTGTCCGATGTCTACCTTTACCCACTTTTCTGTTGTCTGTCCCACAGGGAGGAGGTTATATGGAGATCCTTGTAATTGGATCCCCCTTTCCAACCCACCCTCCTTCCAGCCTTCTGGTATCGCCACTCACACCACTGGTCCTGAAGGGATCATCTGTCCTGGATTCTCTGTGTTTCCAGGTCTTATCTGCACCAGTGTATATCGTCTGCTTTACCCAGATTTGTAAGGTAGAATTGGGATCATGATAGCGTGTGTGTGTGTGTGTGTGTGTGTGTGTGTGTGTGTGTGTGGTGGGTGGGACGGGGTGTAGAGGAAGCTTTTTGGAACTAGAGGAAAGTTATATGTTTCATCTTTGCTACATTGCAGCCTGACTGACTGTCTTCTCCCCGAAACCCTTCCATAAGGGGATGTCCAGTGGCCTACAAATGGGCTTTGGGTCTCTACCTGCACACTGCCCCCCTCATTCACAGTGATATGATTTTTTTGTTTTGATGATGCCTGATACCTAATCCCTTTGACACCTCATGATCACACCAGCTGGTGTGCTTTTTTGATGTGGGCTTTGTTGCTTCTGAGCTAGATGGCTGCTTGCTTATCTACAAGCTTTTAAGACCCCACACACTTTATCTTTTGATAGCCGGGCACCATCAGCTTTCTTTGCCATATTTTCTTATTCACCCGCTTTGTCTTAAGCGATTGTGTCAGGAAGGTGAGCATCATAGAATACTAGTTAATAGAACAAAGTATTCTTGCATTGAGGGAGTACTTGGGTGGAGGTCCAATGTCCATCTGCTACCATAATACTAAACCTATAAATAAATACACATAGATCTATTTCCCCATTCTCATATATAAATATATTCACATATGTACATGCCTTTATTTAGACCTCTATAAATGCCCTTTGCCTCCTAGCTTTTTCCACTATTTCCTTCGGCTTTCCTTTTGTCCCACTATCATGCTCAGTCTTCATTTGGGTTTCAGTAATTCCTCTTGGTTACATTACCCTTGATCACACCCTACCAGGCCTCCTATACCCTCCTCACCACCAATTTGTATCACTAGTTGTTCCCTTGTCCCTGGGTTTGTTAACACCAATACCTTCCCCCCCCCTCTCCCCCCTCCTACATGCCTCTGGAACTGTCGGCTCTGTTGTTTTCTCCTCCAGATTGTTCATCCAGCCTATCTTATTTAGACAGACCTGTGGAGATAATAACATGCACAAACACAAGACAGAGCAAAACCAAGCAACAATATACAATAAAACAACAACAAACTAATGACAAAAAACAACAACAAGAAAGAAAAGCTTGTAGTTAGTTCAAGGACTGTTTATTGGCCTTTAGGTGTGTTTTCCAGTCCAGTCTGTTAGGGCACCACGCCCTGGCCCCAAAGTCCACCTTTGGCATTCCTTGGGGACCTCACTGCTCTGTTCCCTTGCTCTCCTATTGCACCCAGGGGGCTGGATTTCGGTTACTGGGAATTTACAAGTGCCTATATCCCCATGGCATAGTGGTTGCAAGTTGGGCTGCTAACTGCTAGGTAAGCAGTTCAAAGTCACCAACCTTCCATGGGAGAAAGACAGGACTCTCTACTCCCCTAAAGAATTACAATCTCAAAAGCTTGCAGGGATAGGTCTACCTTGTTCTCTAGGACCGCTCTGGGTAACCATGACATGCTGGCAGTGAGTTTGGTTGTTTGGGTGGATAGAGTTGCTATGAGTTAGAATGGACTGTATAGCAGGGAGTTTGCTTCTTATTTCCTAAATTGCTGTTGGTTTGGCTGCCATCAGGTCAATCAGGACTCACGGCAATTCAATGTGGGCAGATGGATCTGTGTTCCCTGGGGTCGTCAAGGTCGAGATGTTTGGGAACCAGATCACCAGACCTGGCTCCTGGGATGATTCTGGGTGGGTTCAAACCGACAACTTTTCAGCTAATAATAGAGCACTTCACAGTTTGGATCAACTCAGGCCTCCATATCCTAAATAAATGTCCCTCCCACCCCTACCCCCACCAAAAAAACATTAAACAATTAATCTCTACGTTGAGTCTGAGATACTCTCTAAACTTTCTCCTTTACTTAATAAATACATCTTAAATGCCTGCAGGCGGAAGGCAATGGAAACCAAATGTGAGGCAACCCTTCCCTCTAGGAACAAAACCCCAAAGCCAAACACAAAAACCACACATGCTTGCCGAGCTGTAACCCAAGTGTCCTTGCGTTTTCATGAAACACAGTTGAGCTCCGGTGTCTGAGACATGCGGTGTCATCGGTCTTATACGAGAGGGAGGTGAGTGTGCAGAAATGAAAAGAAATTATCCAAATATGGGCAGCATGCAGTGAGCCACATGCTGGGCCTTCTGCTCAACAGGTCTCCAGGCTTTGGGAATCGAGGCAGAGCCATGGTTAGGAGCAGAGGCTCTGCAGCTGGCCACCTAATTCACATCTGTAGCCTCTCTCTAATCGTGGTGTGGTTACTTACCATTCAGTTCCTCGGTTTCGTACCCATCAAATACAGGTGATTAGAGCCAGGAACCTGTGAAGGTAATGAGTTAATATAAATAAAGGGTTCTTTGTTATTTTAGACACTTTTTAATATCTAAGAAAACTGAGCTCTGAGAAGATCAATAACTTGCCCACAGCAGCTCAGGCATCTTTATGGGAGCAGCCAGCTTCCTCTTTCTCCCAAAGTGTGGCTGGTCATTTCAAACTGATGACCTTGTGACTAGCAACCTAAAGCATAACCTACCACACCACCAGGGCTCCCCGACCTGAGTCCCACAGGGAAGAGCATATAGTCAAATAAACAGTTGGAAGAGACTCACTGGCAGTGCATTTGCTTTGGATTTGGTTTTGACATAAGTAGCCAGTTGCCATTAAGTCACAGTAGGACCGTGCTCCACAAGGCTTTCCGTGGCTGACTTTTTCTGAAGTAGAGAGATCAGCAAGTCTGTATTGCAATGTGCTTCTACATGATCTTGAATGATCAGCCTTTGCACCATCCAAGGACAACCATGGTCATTGCTGCCCCTTTGTTGGCAAATTGATTCCAGCTCAGAGAGACTAGAATTGCCCTGTTAGATTCCAAGGCTGTCAATCATTGCAGAAACAGACTACCACCAACTTGTCATTAACAGTTGCATGCTTAACTACTGTAACACATGGCACCTTTGCAATGGTAGTAAACCCACTGTCATTGAGTTGACTCTGGCTCGTAGTGACCCTACATAGGGTTTACAAGGCTATAAAGCAGTGGGAGTAGAAAGCCTCAGCATTCTCCAGAGGTCCTTACAATTAGCATCTCAAATCATAACCCGTTCCCCTACCAGATGATCATCCATCAGACCCTTACTCTGGTTTGGCACAGTGCATGGTTAATTAAGGCAGATACCTGGGTACCTGGTTAAGAAGTTCCCCCAAATGATTCCAGTGTGCTTCAAAGTTTGGCAAGCACAACCCTCAAAATGGTTGATGTTGAGTTGATTCCAATGCATGCTGACTGTGATAGGCAGGTTTATTGTGCCAACCTGGCCAAGAGGAACAGGTGGGATTAATCAGGTCTCAGTTTCATTGGAAGGCAAAGGCATAAATGACTCTACAAGATCTTCCCTCCTCTCTCTTACTCTTTGGTGATCAAACCAATGTGCTGCTACTTTAGTTAGTTTGCTGCTTTAGCTAGTTCTCTGCCTCAACCTGTTAGCTACCCTACCTGTGGGCCACGCCAAACTGTGAATTGTGTTGCTAGAGCTTGAGACTCCTTCAAGACCTGGCTTGCATGCTCCTAATGTGTACATCACTTGAACTTGAGGCTGGTGGATCCTGTCTCCTTGCATTGCTAAGTTTCTGAGCTACTAACTGTTGGTGTCCCACCCTGCTGTTTGCTGCCGGTGGGCAGACTCTGCCTTCCTTGCCTGAGAGAGGACTCCACTGTCTGCTTCCTTGACCTTGGACCCGGCAGCCCTCATGAGTTGAAGGACTTCTAGTACATTTGCTGTTCCACAGTGAGTTGAACTGAACCCTCTGTACTGCTGTGTAGACTGACTAGCTGTTGTATTCCTTCTCGCCGTATAAACCTATCCTGTTCTATATATATACCTATAAGTGTCCTGGTTTCATCTCTCTAGAGAACCCTGCCTAACAAAATGAGCTCATGTATAAAATAGAACTGATCTGTGGGATCTGTAATCTCTACAGAAGCACATCACTAGACCTTTTCTTGGGTTTGAATCAGCAACCTTGAAGTTTGCTGTAGAATGTAAACCACGCCATGCAGCAATCTTAGAAACCAACAGAAGAATGTCAAATGGACACTGGGGGTCATGGGAACTGAAGAAATGTCCAACTGAATCTATTGCCACAGAATCAATTCTAACCCATAGCAACACTGTAGAACACAGAATTCCACCCATTGCATTTCCATGGTGATACTCTCCGTGGAAACAGATGGCCACATTTTCCTCCCAGCAGAGTTGTTGATAGGTTCGACTCTCCAGCCTTCCCATTAGCAGTCAACCACTTTAACCATTGTGCCAATAAATAGTATTTCTTAGTAGGAACTTAGATGTCTCTAAATGAAATCTCAGATGGTGTGAACCCTGGAAATAATTTTCTGTGGAACCAAATATCAGGATTTGAAGCAATTTTAGTTCCAAATTTTGGTGCCATTACTTTCTAATTGCAGACCAATCCGCATGCTACTTACCTCTTAAACTACAACAGTTGAGTTGATTTTGACTCATAGCAACCCTACAGGACAGGGTAACTGCCCCTGTGGGTTTCTGATACTGTAACTATTTACAGGACTAGAAAATCTCGCCTTTGCCCCCAAGACCATGTAAAATAGCATCTGCGGGACGGAGTGGAATGATGAAAGCAAATGCAACGACATAAAGCCATCGTTGAGTCGTTAAACTAACCACGTGACACTGAAAAAGCCATAAAACCTCTCTTGGTCTCAATTTTATTGTCTATAAATACACAGGACTTCTTTTAGCCCTGAACTTCTACTCTGTCGTTTCTCTTCTTAGCACCATATACCAAAAGAAACAGGGATAAAAATGAACATCTCTGTACTAAATTGTACCACGGTTGTTGTTTTCATTCTTCCATCCCATTGCCTAAGTTAAAAAAAAAGAAAGAAAGAAATGTGCCTCCTCCTCAAAGATATAGAAGTAGGCCCTCAGACAGTGAAGGATAATTAATATTTGTTGTATAGCCCAAATCATCACAATTCCTAGGAATTACCCTGTTGGAAGAGACCAGAAGCACTGCACAGCAGATTTGGGAGATGAGCCGCGCAGTTTGACAATTGCTTCCTGTGTGGCTTCAAGTCTGAAATTGTACATATGTGAGTGGAGCCAGCATGAGGAACTGCCAGGAGTCAGCCGATCCAACTTCTATTACCCAAGAGTCATGTGGACAGCCTTTAAAAAAGCAATTCAGAGTCTGAAATATTTCCTTTCTTAAAAAGGTTCAGCAGGGCTTGCTGGAGTCTGAGGCGGAGTCTGTCCTAAGTGACATGAGAGAGATAGCGCGTACCAAAGTTGTCTTTGTCTTTCAATGAGCCAAAAAGCCATGCAACCGTAGATGGTATGGCACCACTCGAAGGGGGCACCAATGAGCAGTTTCTATTAACTCCTGCTGTTTCCATCACCAGCTGGGAGAGCTCATTCAGCAAGTGAGACAACAAATACTTTCATATTTAAGAGCCTCCATGTGCCAAGACCAGTGATTGTCAACCCTCCTAATGCCACGGCCCTTTAATACAATTCCTCTTTTTTTTTTTTTTTGGTTTTAAACATTTTATTAGGGGCTCATACAACTCTTATCACAGTCCATACATATACATACATCAATTGTATAAAGCACATCTGTACATTCTTTGTCCTAATCATTTTCTTTTCTTTCTTTTTTTTCCCTTTTCTTTTTTTACATTTTATTAGGGACTCATAAAACTCTTATCACAATCCATACATATATATACATCAATTGTATAAAGCACATCCATACATTCCCCGCCCCAATCATTCTCAAAGCATTTGCTCTCCACTTAAGCCCTTTGCATCAGGTCCTCTTTTTTTTCCCTCTCCCTCCCCGCTCCCCCCTCCCTCATGTGCCCTTTGTAATTTATACATCGTTATTTTGTCATATCTTGCTCTATCCGGAGTCTCCCTTCGCCCCCTTCTCTACCGTCCCTCTCCCAGGGAAGAGGTCACATGGGGATCCTTGTAATCAGTTCCCCCTTTCCAACCCACTCACCCTCCACTCTCCCAGCATCACCCCTCACACCCTTGGTCCTGAAGGTATCATCCACCCTGGATTCCCTGTGCCTCCAGCCCTCATATGTACCAGTGTACAACCTCTGCCCTATCCAGCCCTGCAAGGTAGAATTCGGATCATGGTAGTTGTGGGGAGGAAGCATCCAGGATCTGGGGGAAAGCTGTGCTCTTCGTCGGTACTACCTTGCACCCTGACTGACCCATCTCCTCTCCTATACCCCTCTATGAGGGGATCTCCATTTGGCCGACACTTGGGCCTTGGGTCTCCACTCTGCACTTCCCCCTTCATTCAATGTGGTATATATATATATATATATATATATATATATATATATATATATATATATATATATATATATACACACACACAATACAATTCCTCTTGTTGTGGTGACACCAACCATAAAATTATTTTCATTGCTACTTCATAACTGTAATTTTGCTACTGTTATGAATTGGGAGACCCCTGTGAAAGGGTCATTTGAGTTTGACCCCCAAAGAGGGCAAGACCCACAGATTGAGAACCACTGGTCAAGACAGAGTGTGTGATCTCACTCTGACTTGGGGAGAGAAAAGAAATGGAGAGAAGAAAGAATATATTTTGAGTACAGTGAAAGCAAAGAAGTCACAGTTGTCGTTTCATGTTGTGCCATACTGTGTTGAATTTAGAAAAGTTGCTCTCTCTCCTCCATTGAATGAGTTCCAACTCATAGTGACCCTAGAGAACTTCCCCTGTAGTCTTCTGGGACTGTAGATCTTTATGGGAGCAGAAAGCCTCATTTTTCTCCCACAGAGTGGAGCATGGTTTCAAACTGCTGACCTTGTGTTAGCCATCTGTGGTTAGCAGTATTAGGTCAGGTTGACTAGAGAAACAAATCCAGTGACACTCATATGTGTCTAAGAAAGAGCTATATATCAAGAAAGTGTCCCAGCCCAGTCCAACTCAAGTCTGTAAGACCATTACCAGTCCATAAGTTCCTCTCCAGACTCATGTAGCCACGTGCAATGATGCCGAATGCAGGGAGATCACAGGCCAGCGGGTGGAGAGCCATGTGGATTCAAGGTAGGTGGAAATATGCAGGGCTACAGCAGCTCTCAGGGGCATTGGCAGAGAGACCCAGTGAGCAGGAAGGCAAAGGGGAAGAGAGGAGATTCCTAGGGCCCTCCTTATGATGAGACACCAACCTAAGGAAGCACCATCAGGCTGTAACCTGACAGATTGTATTCTACCCTTACTCTTTGATACATCTTCAAGTTGACATAAAATCATCTAACTACCAGACAGCCCAACATTAATATTATGGAAAAGTTACCGGTATGTAAAAAGATGAGTGTCAGATGTCTGGACAGAATGCAGCTCGTAGTGTTTGCCAGGCACCCGTGCAAATAACTGTTGTTGCTACTGCTATTAGCCATTGAGTTAATTCCAATTTCAGGCTGAGCCAACGTGTGCACAGAATGACTCCTTGGGATTTTCGAGGTTAGGACCTAGCCTTAGCAGTCACCAGACCAGCCTTCTGAAGTGCCTCCGGATAAGTTCACACCATGAACCTTTCAGTCAGTAGTTGAGCACTTAGCCGTTTGCGCCACTCAGAAATGATCCAATTAGCTGCAGTGAGAATATTCTTGGCTGTAACTATAAGTCGGCTGTGTCATCAATTTTGCCACCATGGGGTTAACCTAAATTCCAGTACCAGAGCCTACAATGAGGATTTGTTTCACATGGCAACATGTAAATAGGGAGACCACACATTGTTCAGACTTAGTAGTATATGTTCATATCAGTGTTTTCAATTTTCCAGCACTGATCTGTTTGCTTAATTTATGAAACGTGACATCACTAAGAGCAATCATATTTTAAATTTTTTTTCATATTTTAAATTTTTATATTGAACATAGTGTCTGTATTAAGGTGGATTCTATAAAGAAGCAAACCTAGTGAAGCTTATATATGTATGTATGTATATAGAAAGAAGTTTATATCAAGAAATGGCTCCAGCTTCCTGGCCCACCAAGCCCTGAGGATGATGTTCCTACACAGAGCAGCCAATGCACAGAAAGAACCATGGGCTGGCCCCACTATGAGAAACAATGTCCCTCACTGACCATAGCACTACCAGGGACAATACTGGATTCACAGTGAGGGAATTGTGCCCAATCTTACCCGATCACACCGAGATGAAACACTAAGGGGGGGCAAAAGAACAGCAAGGGGAGCAGAGCAACGAAGACCCCAAGGAATACCAAAAATAGACTTTGGGGCCAAGGTGTGCCACCCCATCAGATTCTACAGGAAAGCACTCCATAAGGCCAACAAACAGACCTTAAACTATTTGTAGGCTTTTCTTTTTGTTGTTTTTGTTTTATTTTCTTTTGTTGATTTGTTTTGCTCTGTCTTGTTTTTTGTGCATATTACTATCTCTGCATGTCTATCTAGATAAAATAGGTGGGATAAACAATCCAGAGGAGAAAACAACAGGACCTACAGTTCCAGGGAAACACAGGAATGGGGAGATGGAGGAAAGGAAGGGTGGTATCAACAAACCCAGGGACAAGGAAACAACAAGTGATCCAAACTTGATGGGGAGGAGGTATAGGATGTCTGGCGGGACTTGATTCAGGGCAATGTAGCCGACAGGAATTACTGAAACCTGAATGAAGGCTGGATATGAGAGTGAGACAAGAAGAAAGTAAAAGGAAATAAAAGACAGAAGTAGGAGGCAAAGGTCATTTATAGAGGTCTAAATACAGGCAGGCACACATGTAAATATATTTATGTATAACAATAGGGGAAAAAAACAATAGGGAAATAGATCTATGTACATATATTTATATGTTAAGTTGTAAGATAGCAGGCAGACACTGGGCCTCTATTCAAATACTCCCTCAAGGCAAGAATACTTTGTTCTAATAATCTGTCATTCCATTATGCTTACCCTCCTGACATGATCGCTAATGAAAAAATGGGTGCATAAGCAAATGTGGTGAAGAAAGCTGATGGTGTCCAGCTATCAAAAGATATAGCATCTGAGGTCTTAAAGACTTTAAGATAAGCAAGCAGCCATTTAGGAGAAGCAACAAAGCCCACTTGGAAGAAGCATACCAGTCTATGTGATCACAAGAGGTCGATGGGATCAGGTCTCAGGCATCAAAGACCCAGAACCAAAAATCATATCAATGTGAATGAGGGGGAGGGCAGAGTGGAAACCCAAAGCCCATCTGTTCATAATTGGACATCCCCTTACAGAAGGGTCACAAGGAAGAGATGAGCCAGCCAGGGTGCAGTATACCACCAATGAAACATACAACTTTCCTCTAGTTCTTTAATGCTTTCTCCTCCCCTATACCATCATCACCCCAATTCTACCTTACAAATCTGGCTAGATCAGAGCATGTGCAAGTATACAGATATGAGCTGGAAACACAGGGAATCTAGGACAGATAAACCCCTCAGGACCAATAATGAGAGTATCCATACCAGACGCATAAGAGGAAGATGGGGAGAGTTAAGGAGAACTGATCACAACGATCTACCTATAACCCCCTCCAAGAGGATAGACAACAGAAAAGTAAGTGAAGGGAGACATTGGCCAGTGTAAGACATGAAAAAATATTAATAATTTATATATTATCAAGGGTTCATGAGGGAAGGAGGGGGGAAATGATAAGCTGATACCAAGGGCTCAAGTAGAAATAAAATGTTTTGAGAATGAGGATGGCAACAAATGTACAAATATGCTTGACACAATGGATGGGTGTATGGATTGTGATAAGAGTCATATGAGCCCCCAATAAAATGATAAAAAGAAATGGTTCCAACAGTTGTAGAAGACAGTAAGTGCAGTCTCATTCCCTTCTGTGGGTCAGCTGGTAAGCTGGAAGCTTCTTCTGATTCATAACTGCAGCAGATGACAAACCAGGAAGCAGGAAGCCACAGACTGGTGGATGCAAAGCCAAACCCAAGGCTGTCCGAATGCTGATGACTCCTGGATTCAGCAGGCAATATGAACCTGAAGTCAATGAAACACATGGAGGGTTCAGATCCAGCAGAAGTAAATCTTGGCCATGGAGTCAGCTTAGAAAGGATCAGGCCACATTGCTGAAGAGTCTTTTTTCCAATTTCATCAAGGCTGGAATGTAATCAAGGGGCCTACATTCCAGCACAGATGCTGGCTGCTTTCACAGTTGATAAAGTCCTATTAGATCCCATCATGGGGTGGATTGCATTGTCTTCGATTACATCCTGGGGGATTACAGCCAACCTACTGAGAACCAAGTGCCCAGTTCCTGGAGAAGGATATCATGCTTGGTAAAGTAGAGGGGTAGCAAAACAAATAGATGGCCTTTGACAAGATGGACTGACACAGTGGCTGCAACCGTGGGCTCAAACATAACAATTGTGAGGATGTTACAGGATCACGGAGTAGTACTTCATTCTTGCACATAGGGTCACAGTTAGCTGGAATCAATGGCACCTCACAACGGACACAGCTGAGAACCATGACCTCGCCAAGTTGACACCACACTGTTAACAATCACAGTGTCCAAAGTTAAGACACAAGGATGAGGTTAGGAAAATGGAGCTAACGAATCCATCGCAGAAAATAGTTTGGGGGGTGGGGAGAGCTAATCCAGTGATACTCTTCTGGGCTCTGCAGTGGTTGCACCCAGACAAAAACGGTCAGAGAGTAGGATGTCAGGGAACTACAGCTGAGTACCCATTTTTATTGCAAGTAATTTCCCCAACATCCACAGTGACACAAGCAGCTAACACATTCATCTGCTAATTGAAAGCGTGGTGTCCAGAAAAGAAAGCCTGGAGATCTATTTCTAAAAAAAAGAAATAAAATCACCCAGCCATTGAAAACCCTACAGAGTACGGTCCCATTTTCATACACAGGGGATGAGGGAGAAACTTTGAGTCAGAACAGAATCTAAGGCAACTGTTTGTTTGCTTTTTAATCATTTTATTTGGGGCCATGTAACTCTTATCACAATCCATCCATCCATCCATTGTGACAAGCACATTTGTACCTTTGTTGCCATCATGGTTCTCAAAACATTTGCTTTCTACTTGAGCCCTTGGTATCAGCTCCTCATTTTTTCCATTTCCTCCCCGCTGCCTCCGCCCTCATGAACCCTTGACAATCTACGAATTATTACTATTTTGTCATATCTCACCAGAATGCTTATGCTAAGTTCCATCAAGTTTACTGCAACTCGTAACAATACCATGTGACAGGACAGAGCCTGGTGGAGCCTCTGGGAGGATACAAACGGTCACCCTTTCCGTTAGTTGATGAGTGTTGTCGTATAGCTAGTTCTCGGTGTACAGATGGAACCAGGGGTCTGGTGAAATAGCACAGACCTCACCAACTAGCTAAGGGAAAAGCTACAACGTTGCCCTGTGACTGTGTAGCTCCATAGCCCTGCACCTTTGTTATTTTATTGTTCTGCTTTAAAAAAAATAATAGGTTGCTCTTTTTTTTTTACTTTATTCCTCACATGCAATAAAGATTCAATGTAAGCAAAAGAAGTATTTATTGAAAGTTTTTAAATGTTGAAATGGCCTCTTGGGGGAAGAAGCGGAGAGAGTATCTTCTTTGGAGGTCTATTAAAACCAGAGCTATGTCATTATCCATGTCTGGTATATGACTTCAGTATGGTACTCCCCCAAGGTTAAAAGATAGACGCTGATTCCCCAAGTGCTTTTCTTGGCTTTCTTATGAAGACCATATCTATTTCATATGAGGTGTGTTAGTCTGGGTAGACTAGAGAAACACATTCATAAACACGCATATGTATATAAGGGAGAAGTTTATATACAAGAGGAATTAAACATTGAGAAAACATCCCAATCCAGTCCAGTCCAAGGCCATAGTCTGATATTAGCCCATATCTGATATCAAAATACAAAGTCCTCTTGAGGCTCTCAAAACACATGCAATGACACTGAATGCAGAAGATCGCAGGCCAGTGGGTAGAAAGTCTTTGGATCCAGTGTCATTGGAAACATCTCAGCACTGGCAGGGGTCTCTCTGTGGCATTTCCAGCTTCCAAGGTCTGGTTGTGTCCATGTGGCTTGTCTTCCGCAATGTCTCCCAGGGAGTAGCAGAGAGAGAGAGGTGTCTTCCGCCTCCTAAGAGGAAGTATCAGATTTTGCAGAATTCTCAGGAGACGGTCACACCCACAGAAGTCTCATTGGCTGTCTCCAGATTGACACCCTAGACTCCACCCCTACACTCTTAATCCTTAATTGACACCAGATTAGGTGACTACCACATGAGACAAAATGGTGGTGATGTGTTGAATCCTGCCATCCTGTTTAACTCCTCACCCCATGCCGTTTTCTGTGGTTGAAATGATGTCCTTGGTGTCTGCACTGGCCACAGGTACTGGATCACAGTCTCTGCTGGCTGTTCCCCCCAGCAAAGGAGAGGACCCCACTCCCTATCAGTTTGTGTCCCACGAAACGAACTCCACTCCATTGACCTGGCCTGGTTTCCTAGTGCTGCCAAAGCCACAAGTGGGGCGCTTAAAAGAATAGAGAGGTACACCCTCACAGTTCTGGAGAGTAGAAGCCAAAGTGGGGGTCTCATCAATGTCACCTCTTTCCAGAGTGCTCTCTCCCAGGTCCTGGTGACCGCTGGCCACCCTTGCCATTCCTTTTCCTGTAGCTGAACCTCTGATGGCATCTGTCTTTCTCCTCCCTCTCTGGAAGATGTGTCTCTGTGTGTTCTGCTCTTTCAAGGATGTGCCTTAGATGTGATTAGGTGTAGGACTCACCCTACTCTGGTATGCTCTCCCTAGCATGACAAAAGAAAACGCTTATTTCCAAACAGTGTCCTATGTACAAGGATAGATTTAGGACTCAGCGCATGTGGGGGAGGTGGAGGGAGCATCATTGAGCCCTAATAGAATGTAATGTCTCATTTGATGGTTATACGTACAATGCTTCAGAAAAGGAAGTGAGACAAAAGTGGCATAAAAGTGGAACTGTGTGAGAAAACGTCTTTTAAAATTCTGGCTTTTATGAGTGTCAGTTCGTAGTTCTATATTAGCCCATGGTTCTGTTCACAAAAAAAAGGGGCATATACATTGATGTTGTTGTTGTGGGCAGTCAATTGAATTCCAACTCCTAGCAACTCTGGGGGACAAGGTAGAACTGCCCCCATAGAGCCTCCTGGGCTGAAGTCTGAGAGCAGATGTCCAGGCTTATTTACTTATAGAAGTTAGTGGGTTTGAGAAACGATCTTTTGGTTAGCAGCAGAGATAGGGGCAGTGTTCTACTTGTATTATGGCAGAGCATTGGACAAACTTGATTTGGGTATCACATCAAAGTTTCCATCCAAGCTCTATGCCTAATTGGGTGCCAGCTATTTCTCCGGGCTTCATTTTCTTGATGTGTAAAATAGTTACCCGTTAGAGTTGCTTCAGAAATAAACAGGCTCACAACAGACCTTCAGCCGATGAGAGTTTTTCTCTCTTTGGAGTCACACCTTTTATGATTCAGCCAGTGTATAAACCTCCGTGAAACCGAATTCAGTCCATGCTGACAGTTGAAGATTCAACCACAATGGCAAGATCCTCAAATAAATCCACGGAATGGAATTGCCTTTCTCCATCAGGGCATGCCAAGTTTCTTTCCTTTGGGGCTTCATCACATTATCTTAGCAAACCAGACAAAACTGCCTAAGTGAGTTTGCTTTCCAAGTTGCCTCACGCACTTCAAAGTGCCATCTGTTTGTGACTGGTGACAAAACAGAGTCAACAGAGCCTGTTGGTGACATTTTAAAAAGTGACTTCAGTGTTTATCACTGAGGGATATAATTGCTAGAATTTGTGCAATATGTTCTGTGTTGTTGGGATGTGAAATGAAGCTTTCATAAAGGCTCTCAGCTGCTTGAAGACATTTTCTTCATCTTAACCCATGATGCCAGGTTTTAAATTGGGTTTCTTCCCATGTTAATTATCTCCTCGTCTCACACCAGACTTTCCAGTCAAAGATGGATGCTTGAGGTAAAACTGAGGAGCTGATGCCAGGGGCTTAGGTGGAGAGCAAACATTTTGAGAATGATGAGGGCAGTAAATGTACAAATGTGCCTTACACAATTGATGTATGAATGTATGTATGGATTGTGATAAGAGCTGTATGAGCCCCTAATAAAACGATAAAAAAGAAGAGCTGATACAACAAGGACTCAAGTTGAAATATACAACAAGGACTCAAGTTGAAATAAAATGTTTTGAGAATGATGATTGGAACAAATGTACAAATGTACTTCACACAATGGATGGATGGCTGGATTGTGATAAGAGTTGTATGAACCCTCAATAAAATGATTTTTTAAAAATAAAAACAAAGATGGATGCTTGAAGCTTATCACCTCACAGTCATCCTCACATTTAAATGCAGAAATAGAGCAAATTATATATATATAATTTGCTCTATTTCTGTGTATATATATATATATATATATAAAACATGGATCCACATAGATTAGCTCGATTACTCAACATCTCATCTCTACCCCATGGTACAGCAAAGGGCATGGGTGGCAACTAGATACAATACCACGCCTTGAGTTCTTGCTCAGGTATGAAGTCTGTAACCTTCAGCAAGCCATATAACCTTATCTTCTGTCCTTTTTACCTAGAAAAGCAAAATGAACCTACTGGTCCCATGCATTCTCAGAGGGCTGACATTGAGATTATTGAGAGAATGTTCTGGAAGTACTGTTGAAAGGCAATGCATGGGGTCATCAAGCCTGTGCTGGCATGATCTAGTGTACAACAACATTCTGTACTCACATCTGATTTCATGACGTCTTGCTATAACCAAGCTTTCTTCTTTGTGCTTTCTTCAGTATCCTCTTTCTTGCTTTTTCCTCTGGATTTGGACAATTCTACCTGGGTTCTAATGGATTTTAGCTGCTCAGCTTACACTGGACTCAAGTAGAACTTTGAGAACTACGGTGTGTTTGGCGCAAGCCATGGTATCTTCAGTCACCTCATATGCATGTGAACGCTAGACAATGAAAAAGAAAAACTGAAGAAGAATTGATGCATTTGAATTATTGTGTGGGTGAAATTATTGAAAGTACTGTGGACTTCCAGAAGAACTAAATAAATCTTTCTTGAAAGAAGCACAACAAGTCCTCCTGAGAAGCAAGGTTGGCAAGTCGATGTCTTTTGTGTTTATGTCATGTTATCAGGAGAGCCCGGTCCCGGAAAAGGATATCTTGCCTGGTTAAGCGGAGGGTCAGCAAGAGGAGGAAGACTCGGTGGATGGACTTTCATAGCAATCACCACAATGAGCTCAAAGGTGGCCTCTGTTGTGAGATTGATTTGGGACCATATCATGGTTTCTGCTGTTGTACAAAGGGTCACTCAGAGATGGGAGTGACAATGGTGCCTGACAACAAACAACAGTGGACTAAATCTCTAGCTCTCTATAGACTGACCACCTTTTCTCAGCCCAATTGCATCCAGATTCACCTCCTATTTATGAAGCTACATTTATGAAACCCCGTTGGTATGGGGTTGACTCCAACTCAAGACTACCCCATTTGGCCCAGGGATGAACTATGTTCCACAAGGTATTCGATGACTGACTTTGTGGAAGCAGATTGCCAGGTCTTTCCTTCTATGCAATTTGGGGTTTACTAGCCCTTCAGTCCGTAAATGAGCATGTTTACTATGAGCACCAGCAAAGGCTCCGTTGGTATGTTTTGTTGTTGATGTCAGGTGTAATCAAGTTGGCCTTGACTCCTAACAATCCTATGTACAGCAGAACAAAACACTGCTCAGTCCTCCTCCATCCTCACGATTGTTATCATGGTTGAGCTCATGGTTGCTGTTGCAGCCACTGGATCAATCCAGCACCTCCAGAGTCACTGTCTTTTTCATAGACCTTCCACTTTACCAATCATGGCATCCTTTTCCAGGGACTGGTTCTCCAGTTCTCCAAATTATATATCCAAAGCTTGTGAGACCAAGTCTCACCATCCTCACTTCAAGGAGCCTTTTGGTTGTACTTCTTTTAATACAGATGCAGTTGTTCTTCTGGAAGTCCGTAGTACTTTCAATGTCCTTCACCATAATCAAAATGCATCCATTCTTCTGGGTTCAGAGATGCCTGGTGGTAGGAGTAGGATCAAAGGAGTCGCGTTGAGACAAGGTGGTTTAGAATGTATGAGTTGAGGGTAAGTGACCAATAGGAAAATTTTAAGACAGCAAAGAATGACAGAAGGGGACTGGGCCAGGTAATCTAGGAAAGGCCAAAAGGGTGAGATCAAAGCAGTCACCCAGCGAGAGCGGTTGGTCTTGTACAAGCTTGGGCCCTTAGCCTAAGGTAGCACAGTAGCAAAGGAGGGTGCATAAGCATGCGGATACAATAGTAGCAGGGACTTGAGATGGAAGCAGGAGTCAAGAAATCAAATGATGTATTGCACTGGGAAAATCTGGTTCAAAGGATCTCTTGAAAGTTTTTTGTTTTCTTTTTTAAAGCAAAGATGTCACTTTCATGACTCAGGTGCTCCTGATCCAAGCCCTAATCCCTTTAATCCCCTCAGAGCCGTGCAAAAACTTGATCATGAAAAAGGGATACAGAAGAAGAATGGGCGCCCTTGAAAGGCGGTGCTGGGGGAGAATATTGAATTTATTGGGACTGCCAGAAAAAACAAATCCGTTTTAAGCAAAAGGCAGCCAGAATGCCCTTCAGAACTGAGGTTGGCAAGACTTCTCCTTGCTTACCTTAGGCACATCGTTAGGAAAGATCAGTCACTAGATTGGCTAATGGATGTCCAACAAAGAGGGGAGGCTCTCTAGGAGACCAGGATGGACACAGTAGCTTCAACAATGGGCACAAACCTACCAAGTCTTGTGCAGATGGCACAGGACTGGGAAATGTTTCATTCTGTTGTGTGATAAGGTCACCAAGAATCCGAGACAACACAGTGGCCACTGACAAGGGAGTGGAAGGCTCATAATGGCACTTCTGACAGCGAGATGATGGCGAGCTGGTCACACTTGTGCTGAGAGCGCCCAGCAGGTGCTTGCCATGAGAAAGCACTAGAAACAATTATACTCGCTTCTTCCCCTGGACTGCAGTTTATAACAAGTATGTGGCTCCAAAGATCTCATCGAAAAATAGCCCCCATGACAACATCTGTGTATTTTGTGCTGGAAGTGAAACAGCTGAGCCTCCCTGAAATGTTTACATTCCACCTTGAACTGTATTGACCTCTGAAAACTCATCGCGGTATGGGAAATGACTTGACTCAAGAGCACGCCGGCCCAGAAGCCCTCTGACCTCACATCTCCTCTTTCGGGGACGCAGAAGTCTAGTGCATGCTCTGGAACCTCACCAGCTAAGAGGTATGTGTGCAGGAAGAAAGCTCAACTCCGGAGCTTTCATATCCAGTGTGGGGAAAATGCTTCCAGACAGACAAATGAGGAAGAGGAGGATCATCTAAAACACAGACCACGTGCATATGTGACCTTTGAAGATTTCATAAGCATCAGCTTTCTGGAACCAAATCAGGTTCCTGGCTTCCAAATGTTCAATTAAACTGTCTTCCTTGATTCTGTGAAAGCAGGCGGGCTGCCCTGTAGAGGGTTGGTGCTTAGACTGAAGGACTTTCCAGACAGACCACAGCAGGAAGGGAGTGGTCCCTTGTTGGGAGACCCCTCACCCTACCTTCCTGCCAAATGCTAAACATTTAAACCCATTGACCTCCGGTCTCATAGGGACCTTACAGGATAGAGCAGACAGAATTGCCCCACAGGGCTGCCAAGTCTGCAAATCTTCACAGAAGACTGCCCCACCTTGTTGCTCTAAGAGCCGCAGGTGCATCTGAACCACTGGCCTTTCGGTGAGCCCTACCCCTGTGCCACCAGGATGGCTTCGGAGCAGCACATTGGGAATTAAGTGAGCCCAAATGTAGCAACATTAGAATTTCAGGGCTGGTAAGAGAAGATTTCTTTCTTTTTTTTCTTTTCTTTATTTTAATTGTTTTATTAGGGGCTCATACAACTCTTATCACAATCCACGCATGCATCCATTGTGTAAAGCATATTTGTACATTCATTGCCCTCATCATGCTCAAAACATTTGCTCTCCATCTAAGCTCCTGGCAGCAGCTCCTCATTTTTCCCTTCCCTTGCCTCTCCCTCCTCCCTCCTGAACCCTTGATAAGTTATAAATTATTGTTTGTGACCTCCTCCCTGGGGGACGGACAAGAGTAGAGTTCTTTTACAAGAATAAGAGTTAGGATCTTGGGAATTCCTGGAGGTCTCGCCTCCTTTCTTCCTCAATCCATTGTAAGTAGGTTCTGATCCCGTCGGCTGTTCTTGCAGAAATTCTGGTCATCCACAAGACCATCGCAGTGATAAAGCCCACCCAGCTACCACCAAAATGATGCCAACTCACGGCAGCACCACGGGCGTCAAAGTAAAACTTGCCAATGGCTACTTTTTCAGAAGTCAATCACCAGAATTTTCTTTCCAGGTGTTTCTGGGTGGCCTCAGCCAGATTTCCCAGCCTTTGGGTCAGCCACCGAACCTATCAACCATATGTGCCACTGGGAGAAATCAAGAGTCATAATGGGAGTCAGGATGAGAGGGTGCGATAGTGATGAAGTGTTTGTCACTATTTGAGAAACTGAGGACACAGCTGGGACCAAAATAGACCAATGCCTTGTGCCCCTGGCTTGACACCCCTGTAGCAGAGTAGAGAGATAAACAACCAAGATACAAAGATGTGAATATAATGAGGTGAGGAGGGTCATTGAAGAAGAAGGGAGCAGATTAGGGGAAACAATGTGGACACGTGGGTCAGGGTTCACAGAAGGCTGGGGATTACAGAATGCTGACATGTGAGCAGAGAATTGCAGGTAAAGAGGTATGAAGCACACCTGGGTGTGGGGGTAGAGCCTTCTTGGCTGAAGAAGTTACAAGTAGGGGAGCGCAAGGACATCACTGGAAAGGACAGAGCAAAAAGGAGACAAGAGGCCAGAAGTATTGGGCAACCAGGTCGTCTAAGGTTTGCCATAGCTTTGAGCTTTATTCTGAGGGAGATAGGAAGCCATGGCAGGCTTTTAACGCTGAGAGTGATTGACAGGTTCTGACGTAGACCCAGAATGTGCTAATATGGAGAGTTATTTGGAAAACTGGCTGCCATGTGGGGTGGATTGATCATTCCCCAGTCTTTGGTAGGTTTACCACGTGGAACACTTGATACAGAACTGGAAGTCTTAAAAAACAAACAAACATCAAGTTGGATGCCAACTACCTTCCAGTTCATAGCTTGCATTAGGTGGCTCTGCTTAAAGACAGAGAAGTCACCATGCGGCACGGAAATAAGATGCCATTCGTTCCACGACAGCCCGTTCTATGTGTGCCATTTCATTTTCACAGGCAGAAAGTGCATGTTGTTAGTAGGCGCCATCAAGTTAGCGCTGACTTATCGTGGCCCCGTGGACAACAGAACAAAATATTGCCCCGTCTTTCGCCATCTCCATGATTGTTGCTAAGTTTGAGCTCATTGTTTTGGCTGGACCATCCATCTAAGCTGAAATGTCAGACTGTTGTGGTGAAACCCAGACCTGGAAGGCATAGGAGACAGCTATGTGTTTGCCGGTCTCTCCTGGCAATTGGAAGGCTATCCTCTAGAGGGCAAGGAGCACATGTGGGATCCAGCCCAACACACCAGCGCTCTGGGGACCGTGTAGAAAGAAACTAGATCATTGAAGACTTGGATATGAGAAAGCACGAGTCTCAGCCAGTATCCGCCCAGCAATCTAGCTTTTATGAATTTACTTCACCCCATAATACACGTGCCTGCTAGGTGCCAGGAACTGTCCCAGATGCTCAGCATTCAGCAGCAGAGTACACACACACAAGCACCTGCCCTCATTCTAGTAGCGGAAATAAAAATAAGTAGAATGTAGGCGGTTGGTGCAGTTAGGTGCTGCCGAGTCAGTGCTGACTCTCGCCACACCGTGCAAGATGTGGCTCAATCCTGAGCCAGCCTCACCATCGCTATGTTGGAGCCAGTTGTTGCAGTCACCATGACAGTCTGTCTTGCGACGGTCTTCCTCTTTTTTGTGGCCCTGCTACCTCACCCAGCATGATGTCCTTTTTCATGGACTGGTCTCTCCTGATAACGTGTCCAAAGTCCCTGAGATGAAGCCTCGCCTTCCTTGCTTCTAAGGAGTATACTGGTTGTACTTCTTCCAAGACACGTTTGCTTGTTCGTCTGGTAGTCCATGGACTTGTCGATACTCTTCCTCAGCAGCGTGGTTCAAAACCATCCGTCCTTCCATCTGCTTTACACATGCATAGGAGACCATGGAAAATATCATGACTTGGATCAGGTATACCTTAGTCCTCAAAGTGACTTTAGGTGGTTTTGTGCAGCAGATTGACCCCAGGCATTTTGTCATTTGCTTTCTTGATTGCTGCTTCTTTACGCATTGACTGTGGATCCAAGTAAGAAAGTCCCAGGCAATGCCAATTATTTCCCCCTTTATTGTGTTATCTATTGACCGAATGGGGAGGATTTTGATTTTGTTTGGATTGAGTTGCAATCCAGACTGAGAGCTCTAACCTTTAATCTTCATCAGCAAATTCTTCAAGTTCTCTTCGCTTTCAGCAAGCAAGGCAGATCAGCTGCAGGTTGTTTATAAGTCTTCTTTCAATCCTGGTGCTGTTCCTCTTCATGTAGTCAAACTTCCTGGAATACTTTCTCAGCACACAGATAGAATACATTTACTGAGGGGATACACCCCTAATGCATACATTTCCTGATTTTAAACCACGAACTATTTCTTTCTTCTGATGGGATGACTGCCTCTTGGCCATGTACAGAGTCTGGAATTCCCATTCTCCTCAAAGTTATCCATTGATGATTCACACAGCTGAGTTATTTTGAATAGTCAATAAAGCACAAACATCTTTGTGGCAGTCTCTGCCATCAATCGTGATCCGTGTGATATCAGCAATGATATCCCTTGTTCTATGTCCTCTTCTGAATCCTGCTTAAGATTTCAGCAGTTCTCTGTCAGTGTACTGCTTCAAGTTGGATCTTGAAATTTTACCTGTATATGATATCATTGATATTGTTCTATGATTCTCACATTCTGTTGGGTCATCTTAATTTGGAATGGGTAAAATATAGTTCTTTTCCAGGAGGTTGGTGAGATATCTGTCTCCCAAAATTTCCTGACATAGACTAATGGGTGTTTCTAGTGCGTCCTCAGCTTGTTGGAAAATTTCCGTTGGTGTTCTGTCAATTCCTGGTGCCTTTAATTGCTTATTTATGGCTAATGCCTTCAGTGAAACTTGGACTCTTTTCCTCAGTGCCATCAGTTTTTGGTCATATCTACCTCTTCTAATGGTTGAACGTCAACCAGTTTTTTTTGGTACAGTGACTGGGTTCATTCCTTTTATCTTCTGAAGCATCCTGCATCATCAGCAACTTGCTCTGAGCTAGTGCATAGAGCGGCATCCCCTGGGAATGTTCTCTCTGGTCACAGTGAATTTGTTCATAAAAGCAGTTTCACTCAAACCTCGTTTTTTATGATGGCCCATTTAAGAGAACATGGAGCAGCTGTGAAATTTTGTTTCCTGCTTGGGAAAAATGCTGCAGAAACTGTTGTGATGTTTAACATAGCTTGCAAGGATAGCGGTATGGGGGAAATGTAGATGGATGACAAACCTCATTCTGGACGTTGATCAACAGATGAAAATGTCGACAAAATTCATGCATTTGTGCTAGAAGAACAGTGATAGACCATTGAAGAGATGGGAACATTATCTGGACTATCTTGGGACTTGGCTCGGTGAATTTTAATGGAAGATTTTGGAATCAGATGAGGCCTTGTGAAATTTGTGCCTCGGGTTCTGACTGACCAGGAAAAGAGAACGTCAAGTGGAAACATGCTGTGCTTTGAAAGAACAGCTCCAAAGTGACCCAGCCTTTTTTTCTCAAGGTCATTACTGGTAAGGGGACATAGTGTTGTTATTACAGCTCCCAAAGCAAACATCAATCAAGCCAGTGGAGGACACCATCCTCACCTCATCAAAAAGAAAAAAAAAACTCATCAAGTGAAATCAAAGGTCAAGAAGATGTTTTATTGTTGTTTGTTTTGGGTTTTTTTTTTTATATGAGAGGGATAGTGCATTTGGAGTTCATTGCACCAGATCAGATAATTAATCAAGTTTTTTATTTAAAAGTTCTGAAAAGATTGTTCAACAGTGTGTGACAAAAAAGGCCTGATTTGTGGGAAATGGAGGACTGGTTTTGCCATTACAATGCACCTGTTCACACAGTCATCTCAGTGTGCCAGTTTTTGGGAAAACACATGCCTCTCTTGACCCCCACACCTTACTCACTGTCCTGACTCCATGGGACTTCATTTTGTTTCCAAGAATGAAGAGGGACATGAAAGGACAGTGATTTGATTGCCTAGAAGAGGTGAAGAATAAAAAAATGAGGAAGGTTCTGTTAGCCTTCCAAACAGATGAGTTTGAAAAATGCTTCCAAGAATGGAATCACAGATTTGACAAGTGTATTAAGTGTAATGGAGAGTACTTTTAAGGTGATAAGGTTTTTTGTAAAAAAAAAAAAAAAAAACCAAAAAAAACAACCCTTAAATATATAGCTTTGAAAAGAAATCTGTTTGGGGGGGGGGTACCCCCTCATATGTTTGAGTCATTTGTTGTGATTATTGTGTGAACCAGCCCATGGAGCGCTTCTGTTTTTGCTGCCCCTTCACTTTACCAAACTTGATGTTAGTCTTTCCTGCTGTTATGGCCAAAGTGAGCGTGCCCAAATCTCAATGCCGTCTCTCCTAAGGAGCATTATGGTTTTATTTCTAGTAAGACTAATGCGTTCTGATATTTGAAGTGTCCCAACTGTGGTGTGGGAGGCCAATATTGAATATACTCTGCACTGCCAAGAAGCCCTGGGGACAATGTTGAATAACGACTGCTAACCCCGAGATCAGCGGATCAAGCCCAGCAGCTGCTCCATGACAGAAAAGGAGGCTATCCGCTCCCGTCAAGTTACAAGCCTTGGAAACCATGTCCAGGTCACTCTCAGTCAGGAGCACTCAATGATGGTGGGTTTGGTTTGGGTGGACTTCCCAAATAACGATCCCATCAGTCTTTAAAGAGGCACTGTCCACAGCAGTTGAGCCCAGGCAGTTCGAATCCTACTGTCGGTAGTGACCATTCCAATCTGCTGCCTTATGGCCTTGGACCAGTCCTTTCATATCTCTGAGCCTCAATGTCTTCCCTCCTGAGTGGAAATGAGAACAGAAACATAAGTCCTTAGACAGACTGTATGGCATAACCTCTGTGAGCACAGAGTTGGCACTCAAATGTTACCTATTATCATCTCACAACATGCACAATCCTATTTAATAGTTAATTTGCTTATCACCTACTTACGTTTGTCTTAAAAAAACAAACTCCCTCTCAGGGAGTTGATGCCAACTCACAGCAACTCTGTAGGACAAGGTAGAACTTGTCCCAGCAAGTTTTTGAGACTGTCCCTGTTTAGGGGAGTAGAAAACCCCATCTTTCTCAATAGTGGCTGGTGGTCTGGTGGTTTAGAACTCTGGATCTTGTTGTTAGCAGCCCATAACCACTACACAACCTATTTTTTGGAAGTTTAAGACAACCTAGAGGTGTTTTAGATTTCAAGTCCTGGTGATCTGCATCTGTTCACACACCCCCTCCTCCAAACCCGCTTCTCCACCACTGAAAGGATGAGTGAGTTTTAAAGTGGTAGCAAAGAGAGGAACCCCAAGGACTCTGGAGGAGCTTGTTCAAGGTCTCTATCTGATGAGCCAGAGGCTCGTGACAACAGGGAAGTCAGAGGGGGTCGGATACGTCCACCTCCATTGCCACTGACTGCACTGATAGCTGACACAGAGGAGAAAATGAGCTCAGAAAATGTATGTGCTTCTTCCTGGGGCCATGCCATCAGTAATTGGCAAGGCAGCAATGTAGCTTGGGTTGTCTGCTTTAGGGAAGAAACATCACTGTGGATCTAAGATGCATTTGAGGGAAATGGGGCAGGAGCTAAGATACTTTAATTCTCTCTAGACCTACTGAAGCCCAGCAGCAATGCAGAGATGTGGGGATATGATCTTCAGGGGAGTGGGGGTGGAATGTCTTGGGTTATACTCACACTTTGTTTTTTAAATATCTAGAAAAGAAATAACGGAGGGGGAGGGAGGAGAAAACGTTTGCAGGCAGTGAGTTGCAACAAGCCCCGGAGGCAGCAGCTCGGCTGGCACTTTGCGGAATACAGGATTGGATTCGCCTCTCATAAATCAGAGGGAGTGAATAAGGCTGGCAGCAGTGCTAAGTGTGCTGCACGGAAAGATGGGTTCCTGTGGAAGGAAGCCGACAGAAACAGAAAAGGATTTGCCTCCGTCATTTTGGTTTTGGAATGAACACAAGAAATCTGAAACCCACAGCAGCAAAAGGCCTTGACTTTGGAGGTTCCACAAAATCTCCCTGCAGCATCCTCCTGATTCGCTCCTGCACCCCTCGAGCTAGTTGGTGCCCTGGGTGGATGAACTCTGCTCTGATGCACACCGTCCACACAGGTCTCCCAGGGCCCTGGGCACCCAGGCTTGCTAATGTTTGGTATGGCCATCAGCGACTTGTCCTATGTTTGTCAAATAAGGGCAGCTTAGTCAGGAACAACCAACCTAGTGTCCACTGCCATCTAGTCCGCTCCAACTCACCTGATTGGACAGAGTAGAACTGTTCCTTAGGGCTTCTGAGATTGTAAACCTTTATGAATACAGACAGTCTCATCTTTCTTCCAAGAGAAGGCTGGTGGTCTTGAGCCAATGACCTTGGAGTTATCCCAACCTTAATACAAGGCATTACCAGAGATCCTGAGCACCTTCTCACTGTCATCGAGCCAATGCGAATTCACAATGATTGTATAAGACAGGGTAGAACTGCGCCTGGGTGTTTCTGAGACTGTAACACTTTATGGGAGTCAAAAGCCCCATCTCACTCTCAGAGTGGTCGGTAGCTTCAAACTACCAACCTTGCCGATATAAGCATGAAGCGTCGGTCACAAACAAATCCTCAATGGAAGTGGCTGAAACTAGCACAGGTTTCTTGTTTATTCTACAAGCCAGAAGGCGGTTCTGTTCAGCGTGGACACACAGAGATTAGCTGACTTGTTGATCTTCCAAAGCCCATGTCAGAGCTCCTGGCTTCTGAGTTCACCATGGAAGAGAGCAGGTGGGAGGCTCGTGTTACCCTCTCTATTCTTCCCCGGCCCAAGAAATTCATCTGGATTGGCTTTAGGGAAAGACTTGGGGGACAGATCATCCTGCCAGGTGTGGAGGAAGACACTAGAATGAGAATTGCTGGGCCGGGATGCAAGGGTGGGTGAGCAGAACAGCCTACCATACCCTCTCCGTAGTACTTCCCCCTTACGGTCCTTCACCTCCGCAAGGTGCACGAGCGGAAGACTACCATCATGTGGACACATCTAGAATCCTGCTCTGCCATTCTGGGGCTTTTTGAACCTCATTTAGAGCCATCTCTTCTCTCAGAACTTCCACTTTCATATCTGGAAAACGGACATATCTTTGCATTGTTGGTGGGGCTGAGGGGATAATGCATAGATGAACTCATGAGGAAGACACAAGGGGTCTGTGCCCAAAGGAATTCACTCTAGTAATGGTTGGAAGGGGAAGGGGAAAGAATAAAACCTGGAGATAGAAAAGACCAGTGGTGGGCTTGTTAGGGACGAGTGGGCCTGAAACATAGTCTTTTGTGGGCCACTCTGTAATGAAAACCAAAATCCTCACAACCGGACCAGTAAGAACATCGTGGTAAACAAGGAAAGGATTGAAGTGGTCAAGGATTTCCTCCTGCTGGATCCACCATCAATTTCACGGAAGCAGCCATCAAGAGATCAAGTAATGTAAGTGCCTCAATACTCGCTGTCATGAAGTGCTCCCTGAAGATCAGGGTGCTACAGCAAAGTGTGGTGAAGAAGGCAGATAGTGCCTGGGTGTCTGGGGCCTTGTAGTTTTATATTCAAACAAGCAGTCATCTAAGGGTCGTGTCTGCCAAGTCCGCATGGAAGAAGCACATCCGCCTGTGTGATCCAAAGAAGACAACTAACAAAATCCAAATGTGGTGAAGGGAAAGGTACCAGAGATAAATTGTGAACACACAATACGTGGGAGGCTATGGAGGACAGTGGCAGCCCCAAAGTCATTAGCGTGCCTATTAGGATCAAGCCTTTGGCAGATCCCCTCTAGCCACAGTTAAGGTACTCGAACAGCCTTAATATGAGACAGATTATTATATACTCAATTATGGTGGATGGAACTACAGTATAATATGATACCTAGTCAGTTGACTTCCCTCTTGACCCATCTGAATTTGCTCTAAGTTTAAATATTTGTTGTTTGTTCCGAGACAGAAAATTTTCCTCTGGCTTATTTTAATATTGCTGGTAGTCTTGTCTTTCTTCCTTTTATTCTGTTAGATTTTGTTTTTTATTGTTTCTGTTTCCCAGTTTATGAAGCATAGAAAGAGTGGATGCATAGAGCCAATTACTGATGGAATAGTTGGGGGGTGGGGAGGATAAATTGAAGGCAATTGGAGAGAAAATTGTGAGTGTGGGAGGGGGTGTGTGTATTAGAGCCGATTGTAATGATACATATACAACTCTTTTTAAAATCAACTAAATTATGGAAGTATATGGTGTGACTTTTAAATCAATTAAACTATTTTTAAAAATAATGTATTGCATTGGGTAAATTTGCTGCACAAGACCTCAATCAAGTAAGGAAAAGCAAGAATGTTTCCTTGAGGATTAAGGTGCACCCGACACAAGTCATGGTATTTTCAGTCGCCTCATGTGCATGTGAAATTGGATATTGAATGATGAAGAGTGGATGTATTTGAACTATGGTGCTGGAGAAGAATATTGAAAGTGCCATTAATCTCTAAAAGGGCATCTCTAAAAGGGCAAACTGGTGTGTCTTGGGAGAAGTACAGGTGAACGTGCTTCTTGGAGGCAAGGAGGATGAGATTCCATCTTACATAGTTTGGACATGTTGTCAGGAGAAACTCGCCCCTGGAGAAGGGCATTCTGCTTGGTGAAGCAGCAGGGCGATGAAAAAGAGGAAGACCTTCAACAAGATGGACTGACACAGTGATTGCATCCATGGGCTGGGCCATGAAGAGCAATCGTGCAGATCCCACAGGACTGGGTGGTGTTTTGCGCTGTTGTTGCTTTGTGTTGGAGCTGACTCCCTGGCACTGACAAACAACAGCAGCAGCCTGGGCCCCTAGTATCCGAGACTTGCCAGAAGCAAGTCAGAAATTGATTAAATAATCAATGGGAAAATGTCATTGAACTAAGCGCAAGAAAAGACAAAACAAGCTTGTTGCCATCGAGCTGATTATAGCTCATGATGTATCTAAATAGACTTGTGCTCCACACAGTTTTCTTACCTGTAATTTTCATAGAAGCAGACTGCCAGGCTTTTTTTTCTCTGGCCTTGTTGAGTGGGTTTGATCTGCCAACTTTCAGATTAATATTGTTGTTGTTAGGTGCCATTAAGTCACTTCTGGCTCATAGCGACCCTATAACAACAGTGAGAAATGCTGCTACCCGGTTCTGTACCATTCTCACAATTCTTCCTATGCTTGAACCCATGGTGCTACCATTGGGTCAATCCCTTTTGTTGGGGGTCTTTAGGCTAATAATTGTGTGCAAACCATCTCAACCCCCACTGACCTTAGTGAAATCACAAATCACTCCCTAAACTCCCTGTTGTGAAGCGGACTCTGACTCACAGTCATTACAAGTGCGTGTCTGAGCTGAACTGCTCCCTAAGGTTTCCAAGGCTGACTTGTACCTTTCTCCCTCAGAGTACGTGGCAAGTAGGTTTCAACCACCGGCCTTCCAGTTAGTGCCAACGTGGCTCCTCCTGGTAGGTATAACTCAGTCATGATTGGTGCTCCATCGAGCAGAGTGACAACAGTGACAGAAGGATTTATGGCATGTGAAATGGGATTAAGGATAAATTGACTCCACTATCCTACCTAAAGCCCCTAAAAAAACACTGAAGTATATATGAAATATTCTATTTTCGAATAAGCAAGCACGATGTCTATATGTAGAATTTAAGCCAAACTTTGGGAGAATCCTGAAAACCTCCTCAGACCCTTCACAACTGAAGAGGTCTCACCGAGAGTCTTCACTGTGAAGGTCCCACCCAACCATCGGTCTTTGGATGCGACGGTATCCGATGTGTCTGGGTAAGTCTTAACAGACTCCCAAAAGTCCTATACAAATCATACTTGAAGCAAGTAAATGAAGAAGGCTGAGTGATATGGAGAGGAGGAACCCTTGAATTCCTACACCATGCATATCTTCCAGTGCTTGTTATGAGTAGTTCTGGCCTCCTGAATGTCTCAAAATATTTCATCTGGGTGAATCGACTAGGAGAGCAACGCGTACAAACTTACCTTGTAGTTAGTTGCAATTGAGTCAGCTTGACCCTTGGGCACCTTGTATATAGCAAAGTGAAACAAGTCCCAGTCCTGGGTCATCTTTATAACTCTTGGTATATTTAAGTCCATTGTTGCAGCTCCTGTGTGATGCCCATCAACCTAGGGGACCAGCATTATACGAGACAGTATTCTGTCGGGATCAATAAGGATTTCATTGGCTAATTTTCAGAAATAGATCACCCACTGGGTCTTTTTTCCAAGTCTGTCTTAGTCTGGCAGCTCCACTGAGATCTATCCATCATGGACGGTGGCTGGAATTTGAAATGTCGGTGACAGAGCTTACAGCACAGCGGGCCTATGTGCCACAGACTGAAACACCGCCCGGTCCTGCATCACATTCACAATTGTTCCTATGTTGGAGGTCATCCTTGCAGCCATTGTTTCAATCCATCTTGTCAAGGGCCATAAGAAAGTCTCGGGTGAACAAACTGCCAGGCAATGGAGGAAACCTAACTCGGAGGCCACTTCCCCATACCTTTCAAGCCCCTTTTAGTCAATCAGATGATCATATTGAAGTAAAATCGTGCAAGAAACTCGGTGAAGATCTAGTCATGAACACTGCGAGAAAAGAAAAATAAGGTGAAAAAGAAAGGAAAGAAAGATAAAAAAAATTACACAGCAAAAAGTCATGTATCTCAGAGAACCTCTGTGCCAAACTGATAATGTCGCTTCATGGCAAGGAGAGTTCAGAGAATAAATAGAAATGATCGAAAGCACAATAAGAAGACAACTTGCGCAGTTAAGGGAAGAGCTCAGGAAACAAATGGAAGATAAAAATAAAATAATTATAGAGAAGAAGATTTATTTAGAAGCAATGGGCAATAAAGACTCTTCTAGGCACAAGCTGCGCTCCTTTTTTAAAAAAAATCATGCAAAATTAAATAGAAAGAAGCAATCCACTATAATGTACAGATAAGGGCATACCAGAAGAAGGATAAAGTAGGCTGGCACACTTAAATTGGTATCCTCAACAAGAAAATGGGAACCGAGGTGGGGCATGTGGTAGTATGTAAAGAATATTCCAAAAAAAGGGTTTTTGAAGTAAAGGAAACTAGAAATCGCTAGACTTCAAAGACAGCCCGTGGTGTCCCAAGAGGAATCTGTGGAGGAAAAGCCTCTAGATCTGAATTGGCAAGATACTAAAAATGCAAGGGAAACATTCTGTTTGCATTGAGCAGAGAAAAGAATTACGCGGAGACCTGGCTGTCTCACCTCCAGCCCTTTATAACCCTCAGCTCAAAAAGTCAGCAGAGCGACGACGTCTACCGAGTTCTGAGAAGGGTGAGGGCATGGAGGGTCCCCTGAGGGTTATCCACTGAGCCCCGTTGCGATGTGCCTATAAAAGAAACCATTCTTCAACATTCCAGAACGCAAAGATTACAGTGAGAAGTCATCTGGATCAATCTCTGGGGCTGAAATCCAGTCTAGCCAGGAAAGGAATCAACATTGTGGTTAGTTGCCCTGTTTGAGTCCAGATTTGGTTTTTTTGTTTTGTTTCCTGGAAAATTCCAGCGACTTATATTTAATCATTTTCATTTAAAAATAGCATGCATGGCATGACTGTTTTTGTAAAGACATATTTATATCTACAAAGGCTTCTGGAGAACATGAGCTAAGGGAGAACGCTGGCATGATGCACATCAAATGTTGGCAAAGCGATTTCTGAGAGGTGCAGGCTTGGCTTTGCTTTTTGCTTCTTTCTGTTCTCTTTCCTGAATTCTAAACATTTTTGTAATCATCGGTTACCATTTCCACATCTACAAGGCATTCTGTCCATGGCTGAAGCATCACCCAAGTAAGCAGGCTCTGAGGATAAGATCACCTCCTTGGTTTTTTTTGGATAGGTGGCATTGAGTCAGCTCAGACTCAAAGTGACACCTTATACTACAGAGTGCCTGTACTCACTCACTCACTCACTCACTCACTCACTCACTCACTCACTCACTCACTCACTCACTGCCATTGAACCAAGAACTGGCCCTGTGGGTTTCCGGGACTGTAACTGTTTACCAGAGTAGAAAGCCCTGTCTCTCCCGCCAGAAAATACTAGCACATTGTTATTTTGTAGAGAGCGTACTGTTGTGGGAACTAGATGATGTCACAATAAGAGTAAAAAGAAGAAAATCATAACCATGTGGGGTGTCTTCCTAATCTGTGTCTGTGAACTAGCAAACAGACGAAGGGGGGAGCATGAGCAAGCGCATTCGGGTTCAGAGCAGGACCCCACACTCTGTGGAAGGGAACGAGGAGACCAGAAAAGAGGGTGGATGTCCTTCGCTGAGAAAAGATGGATCTAGAGAGCCAGGTGATCACAGGCTTGCCTCTTTTGAGGGATGCGGGCAGCGAGCTAGCGTGAGAGCAAGCGAGCACGGGGTCAGTGTGCCGGTGCCTCAGTGCTGTATGTTTGCAGGATTTCTGCACTTTCTTTTGAGAGACAAATGTCTCCCCGCATTCTCCAACCCCTTGCAATGCCCCCCTTGGCAGAGCTGCTGCTCACCAGCTTCCTTCCCAGACACTCCTCCCCTCTGATGTCTTCCTAGAACTGCAGCCAAAGGTGCTTGAGTTCCCTGTGTCTACAAAGTTTCCAGAATCATGGGCAGATTCACGTCCATCACCCACTTTCTATCTTGAGTGGCTTCCGACCTCGGGAGGCTCATATTCCAGCATCCTTCATTCGGCTGTGAGCCTCGGGGTTTTCATTGAACGATTTTCAAAAGTAGATCATCAGGCCTTTCTTCCTAGTCTGTGTTAGTCTGGAAGCCCCACTGAAACTGGAGCACCGTGGGTGAGCCTTCTAGTATCTGAAATACCGGTGGGATAGTTTCCAGCAACACCAAGACCACCACAATTGGAACGCTGCCAAAGGGCGGTGGACCACCTACGTAGACCATAGTGACAGTTGGCTGGTCCCTGCACTTCAGGATTTTCAGAGACGTTGTACACGACCAGCAGTCTGTTCTGCTTGGGGAGTCTGTGCCTGTCTGTCCCACACAACTCCTCCTCCCTGTGTTGGTGGTGGTGTTTGGGGCACAGTAGGAAAGGAGAGTGGCTAGACACTAGATAACAGGATCTGGAGCAACTCAAGGCCCAGAGAGCTGAGACAACTAACATTTTCCCAAAACAAGAGTGCTTTTGCTTAGTCAACGTCTAACAAAGGGTTGTCACCCGTCCTTGGGTGGGGAGGGGAGGGCGGAATGTAATAACCAGGAGAGTTGGAATTGAGAGGACATGCTTATCAGAGTGAGCTTGTCGAAATCAAAAGCAGATCGGGTCACTCCCCTGCCTCCTTTAGGGTATTTTTTTTTTTACCATTTTATTAGGGGCGCATATAACTCTTATCACAATCCATACATGCATCGATTGGGTCGAGTACATTTGTACATATGTTGACATCATCATTCTCAAAACACCTGCTTTCTACTTGAGCCCTTGCTTTCAGCTCCTCATTTCCCCCTCCCTTCCTGCTCCCCCCTCCTCCCCGAACCCTTGATAATTTATAAATTATTATTCTAAGGTATTTTCTTTGATATTCAAGACTTTTCATTAGGTAGGCACTGTCCAGCCTCTCAGGCTTCATCTAGCATTAGTCCCTGATCTCTCGTCTCTCCCCTATCTGCTGTCTTGGGAACAGTCTGGCTTGACCCCACAACACAGCCTCACATGCTACCCCTTGTCAGGGAACTTTTGTCCTCCACAACACTTCTGCTCATGCGATAGACTTGTCAGTCTCTAGACTTCTTTTCCTCAGAGAAACCTCCTCTCAGCTCCCTCTGAGCTCACCACCAGTCCTCTAGTCCCCAAATTTTAAGAGCCTCTAAATCACTTGTCTTTCTGGCTCTTAGTAAGACTTATTTGCATGGGAAGTGATCCCTGTCTTTGCATGCTTGTTTATTAGGACATTGGAGGTTCTGTGGTAGAACTCTTGCCCGCCATCCAGAAGGCCTCTTTAAAGTGTTACAGCACAAAGATATCACTGTGAGGACCAAGGTGCACCTGACTCAAACCAAGACCTTTTCAAACACCTCCCCTTCCTGTGAAAATTGGATGATGACTAAGGACGACTCAAGAGGAGCTGATGCATTTGGGTTATTGTGTTGGCAAAGAATATTGGAAGTCCCACGGAAGAGCAAACAAATCTGTCTTGGAGGAAATGTAGCCTGAAAGCTCATTAGAAGTGAAGGGGAATTCTACCTTGCAAGTCTGGATAGAGCAGAGGCTGTACACTGGTGCAGATAGGAGCTGGAGGCACAGGGAACCCAGGGTGGATGATACCTTCAGAACCAGGGGGTGAGGGGCGATACTGGGAGAGAAGAGGGTGAGTGGTTTGGAAAGGGGGAACTAATTACAAGGGTCTACATGTGACCTTCTCCCTGGGGGACAGACAACAGAGAAAGGTGAGAAGGGAGACGCCGGATAGGGCAAGATATGACAAAATAATAATCTATAAGTTATCAAGGGCTCATGAGGGAGCGGGGAGCGGGGAGGGAGGGGGTAAAGAGGACCTGATGCAAAGGGCTTAAGTGGAGAGCAAATGCTTTGAAAATGATTAGGGCAAAGAATGTACAGATGTGCTTTATACAATTGATGTATGTATATGTATGGATTGTGATAAGAGTTATATGAGCCCCTAATAAAATGTTTTTTTTTTTAAAGAAGTGAAGGTGGTGAGACTTTTTTTGTCTCATGTACTTCGAACACATTGTCAGAAGAGACACGTCCCTGGAAAAGGACAGAATGCCTAAAAGAGCAGAGTCAGTAGAAAGGAGAAACCCCCTCAATGAAATGGATTGGAACCATGGCTGCAACAGTGAGCTCAGACAGAACAACATTTGTGAGGATGGGGCAAGACCGGGATATGCTGTGTTTTCTGTTGTACATTGGTCTGCTATGAGTTGCAATCAACTCAAGGGCAACGAACAGCCATGACAGCATGCACAGAACTCAGCTTAGATGAAGGCAGACTAGGAAGAAAGGCTTGATGAATTGCTTCCAAAAGTCAGCCAATGAAATGTCTATGGAAATGAATGACCTGGCCCAGGGCTGGGCGTCGCGCCCTTCCATTGTGTATGGGGTGACCATGTGTTAAGACTCTCGGGCAGCTACCAAGAATAATGATCATTTACAATGTCACTTCCTGAGGTCAGGTTTCTGTCTTACTGATGTTTTTCTTGTGCCTTAGAGCCCTGCATGGTATGTAACAGATGCTCCAGAGCTCCCTGTTGAATGGCAGGGTGGTCTAGAGACAAAGACCTGAAGTCAAATATCAAAACCAAACAGCAATGTGGACTCAAGGTCAGAGTTATAGGACATGGTTAAAGCACACTGAGGCTTTCCACTGTCCTAAGTGTTACAGAGGATAGCAGCATGTGTGCGCAGCCTCCAAATGGGCAAACAACACACCAAGGAAGATACACACACACACACACACAATACAGGCATCTATAAAGGTCAGTGTGTTAGACTGGCTTGTCTAAAGAAACAAAATCAATGATGCTCATATATGAATTAGAAAGAACTTTATTTCAAGAAGTAATTTTATACCAAGAAGGCAGCCTAGTCCAGTCCAACTCAAGTAACCAAGTATGATGCAAGCTGGGGCTCTCTTCAGACTCAAGGAGCTGCAGGCCGATAACAAAGAGATGACCCAGAAAGGTGAAGTCATATGAAGGACGATCATAGGCTAGTAGATGCAGAGTTGGGTGAAGACATGGCAGAGCATTGACAGCTCTCAAGGTCAGACGACCCGCATGGGGCCACACCTAGAGGCAAGCAGAGTCCTAGCAAGCAGGCTGCAAAGTGGCAGGGAAGTTCCCAGTTTCTGCCTTATAAGAAGGCCACACCCCAAAAGGCATCTTCAGGCAGTGGCCTGATTGACAGGTTGCACTCCACCAAATCACTGCCATACAATTTCAAGTTGACATAATATCATCCAACTATATTCCAACCACAGGGAGTAAGAGGCAACACTGGGTGTGGGCTGAGTGTGAAGCTTGCCAACTTCAAACTTCCAAATTGGAAAATTGGTACACACAGATTTCACTATAATAATACTTATTGCAATGTTGTTGGCAAAAACAAAGATTACAAACAAACCATCCAACAAGATGGAATTCATTAAGGCAACTTAAATACATGCATAAAATGAAGCACTTGAGAGGGATTAGTAAATAAATTTTGGTGCATGGCAGAATTATATTTTATTACACGGAAAGATGCTCACATATATGTTAAGCGTTCCCAAATCAGTTCCAATTCATAGTGAACTCCCGGTAAAACAGAACAAAACCCTGCCAAGCACTGCACTGAGCTTCCAGTCGTGGCTCTGTTAAACCCGTGGTTACAGTCATTGTGTCAATCCATCGCATTGTGGAGCTGCTTTTGTTTTTGTTTTGTTGTTTTGGGGGGTTGGGGGTTTGGACTTAGCATATGTCTTTCTATGGGGATTGGGCCCTTCTGATAACATGTCCAGAGTCAAAACAAAACAAAAACTCATTGCCATCAAGCCGACACCTACCCAGCGTAACCCTGTAGGACTGAGTAAACCGCCCCTGTGGTTTTCCGAGAGTGGATCTCTGACAGGGGCCGAGAGCCTTCCCTTTCTCCTGGTGTCCAGAGCACGCAGGATGAAGTCCTACTGTCTTCAGTTCTGAAGAGCCGTCGCT
This sequence comes from Tenrec ecaudatus, assembly GCF_050624435.1. Classification (NCBI taxonomy): domain Eukaryota; kingdom Metazoa; phylum Chordata; class Mammalia; order Afrosoricida; family Tenrecidae; genus Tenrec; species Tenrec ecaudatus. The sequence goes on along the minus strand of NC_134532.1, from coordinate 209,109,715 downwards.
CTGTCTGTGTTTTCCAAGACTGAGTTGCTCATTCTTCTGACAGTCCATGATAGATTCAATGTTTCCTCCTACCTGATTGGTCAGAATTATTCATTCTTTTGTGGTCTTCTTTTTCCACGGTCCACCTTTTGGAGAAAATACCATGTCTTGCGTGAGGTGCGTCTTAGTCCCCAAAGTGATGACTTTGCTCTCTAACATTTTAAGAGTCCTTGTACAGTAGATTCACCCAATACAATCTGGCATTTGATTTCTTTCTTCTTTCTTTTTTAAACAAAATTAAAACTGAGAATGTTTTCTTCTAGAGAGCTTTGAGTGGAGGGTAGAAAGGCATTGTGTTAAAGATAAGAGCCATGATGTGTAGTGAGTTTGGGGTTGGGCTGCTAACCACAAGGTCAGTGGTTCAAACCTACCAGCTGCCCTGAGGGAGAAAGATGAGACATTCTACCCCAGTAAAGATTTACAGGTTCTGAAACCCACAGGGGCAGTTTTACTCTGTTCTTGAGGCTCGTGAAGGGTGTTTTGGGTTTGATTTTTTGACTATTGTTGCATGAGGATTGATGGCAGAGCCAAATAAAAAGAAATCCTTGACAATTTCAGTACCACCTCTGCTTATCGTGGTGTTGCTTATCAATGCAGTTGTGAGGATTTTGCTTTTCTTCATGTTGAGGTCTCTTCACTTTCAGCAAGCCAGGTTGTGGTCTATTGTATGTCTCATGTTTCTATGGACTTTTCCTTTAATCCTGATGCCGTTCCCTGGAGAAGGACTTCATGCTTGGAAACTGAAGGGGCATCAAAAGAAAGAAAGGGCCTCAGTGATGAGATGGTTGACAGGGTGGCTGCGTCGATGGGCTCAGACATAGGAACAATTGTGAGGATGGCGCAGGAGCACTCAGTGTTTCCTCCTGTGGGACACGGGGCCACTCTGAGTCAGCACCAACTCAGCAGCCAGCACCTGAGAACAACGTAGGAAACACAGAGAGCAATGTATGGAACAGTGCCGTGTTTACACAGAAAGCAATGTATGGAACAGTGCCGTGTTTACAGCAGACGGGAAGAGGAACGAAGACAGAGACTAAAAAGGAGGGCCTGCATCTTTCCAGAAGTGGATCTCAATGTGTCAGCAAGGTTGTTTCTGGGTGGTCTCATTTACAGCTGATTTCCATTTTCTTCCTGTTGTTTATCCATATACTGGCGCTTTCCCGTGGCTAGCATGCATCAGTTGTATAATTGCCAAGCTGAAATTAATGAATTAAAGTTCATGATTTAAATCTTACCTCAACTCCGAAAAAAAAAACAAACTCACTGCCACTGAGTCGATTTTTACTCATAGTGATCCTATAGGACAGAGTAAAATTGCTCCTGTAAGGTTACTTTGTATTGTTTTGTTTGTTTGTTTTTTAAAGTGAAGTGGAATAGCCTGGCTATCATGCGGAGTACATTGGAAAGTGGATTATTGCAGACACGGTTAGAATAAATTTGAACACCTCATCATTTGATCTCCCTTTGGACTCATTTTAAATTTGTTCTCATTTTTAATATTTTGTACGTTCTTTTCTATTGAGGCCTTTTTCTGTTTTACATTATTGTTAAGTTAAGTTATTTTGTTTTCCTGTATATGAAATCCAGGACAGTAAATCTATAGAGACAGGAATTGGATTCATGATTTCTTGGGGGTAAGGCAGGAGAGGTTGGGGGGCAGGGGGAGGTTATGACAAGGGGTAAAAGAAAGAAGATTCAGGTCTAAAATTGATTGTGGTGATGAGTATTCAACCCTTTTAACTATGATTGAACTGTTGGATTGTGGGAGGTTTGAATTACATGTCAATAAAACAGTTTAAAAGAAAAAGTAGGTAATCCCGTATTTCTCCCCTGGAGCGCCCGCTGGTTAAGAACTGCTGGCCTTTTAGTAGGCAGCTTAGTGTGTATGCCACTGGGACTGCTCAGTATCCACTCTTTCGTTGGAGCTCCGGAGCATAGTTGATGCCCTCAAATATGACTGCAGGCACGAGCACATGCCCAAGACATCAGCTGGTCATGGGGACAAGTGTGCCCTGAGGACACCACTCAGGACACAGCCGTGAAGACCTACATGGCCCCTTGACCGGACAGATGACAGCACTGTATGGCTTTGAAAATAGATGCACAGATGCCCTTTCAATTAGAGTCATGTCCCGTGAGAAGAGTTTCTTCATCCTCTCAGCCATTTGACTCTTAATCCTCTGCCCTCCTCAGGCAATGTTACAAAGCCCTGCAGTGTTGCCAATAACAGCACAAGGGGTGTGTTACTCCGCCAGCCAAAGGTACTCAACTCTAGCTCCACCCTATCCTCAGGTTATGTGGTTGGCTGTTGGAGAAGATAGTGACTCTGGGCCACCTGCACTGCAGAATAACAAAAGCCAGTGAGACCTGATCTTGCTGCTGCTTGCTAGTGCTGGCATGCTTCAGTCCATTGCTGCAGCTATTGGGCCAGTCCGTCTCGTGGAGGGTTCCTTCTTCTGACCCTTCCCCAAACATGATGTCCTTTCCTAGCAATTTCTGACATTTCACCAGTGCACCAGCTGGGGATCTAGGACATATGAAAATTTCAAATCAACATTCCACTCTGTTTCTGCTCAGAAACACTTCCTCTGAAAACGCCCCTGAAATTTTAAAAAAGACATGGAGACCAGAGTTGACCTCTTCTAACTGCACAAGGAGGAAGGAGGATCGAAAGCCACATCAGCCCAAGGTGAATGCCTATGAGGCTGAGGTCAGACATGCCTCCACTCTCCGCACTTCCTAGTGAGTCTCCCACCAACCATCCTTCTGTGGAACTCTACAACTGTGTTGGGCTCCATGCAATGCCCACACTGAGTTCCCAGACCATTCTTTAAATGATGGGTTTAATTAGTGAAGTTTAAATCAAACATCAAACTCACTGCCATGCAATCAATTGTGACTCGTAGCAACCCTATTGGCCAGAGCAGAATTGTCCCCTTTGGATTTCCGAGACTTTAAATCTTTACAGAAGTAGACAGCTTCTTCTTTATCCTAGGAAGCAGCTGGTGGGCTCAAACTTCAGATCTTGTGGTTAGCAGTGCAGTGCTTAGCTTACTATCCCACCAGGGTAATGAACAACATTGCAATTCAGAATCAGAAATGCTCAGGATATACTTCTTCAGTCAGGACCACCTCTCCGTAGTCATGCCTAGAAGGAGACCTCTCCTTCTGTTCTTCATCCTCTCAGCCACTTTACTCTTAATCCTCTGCCCTGCTCAGGCAATATTACAAAGCCCCGTGGTGTTGCCAATAACAGCACAAAGGGTGTGTCACTCCGCCAGCCAAAGGCACTCAACTCTAGCTCCATGGGCCAGCAAGCCTAGCTTCCCAATTAAGTGTCTGAAGACATCTTCCTTCACAAACCAGCCTTCTGCCCACAGGTACTCAGTTCTCCTCCCTCCATATGCCAGGACCCCTACTCCTCTGTCTCCTGCTCTGGTTCTTGGTTCTGCTGCTGCCAGTCTTCTGTTGCTTCTCTGATACCACAGCTTTCAGATCAAGGAGGTTCAAAGAGCAGGGATCTCATGACACCCTTCCCTCTTCCCTCTTCTCTCTTTCTGGAAGGGAGATTCCCCCTTGGGAGATGGCTCATTTGGTACCCAGCATGGTGGCAAAATGGACAAGTCCCTACATTAGAGTTCCAAGTCTTCACAGTCGTAATGTGGAATGTAACAAGCATTTACAACTGAATCAGTGTCTTCCCCCAATTTCTCTTACCTGGACCCATTGGGGAAAAGCCCTTTTGATGGGGGTTACAAAGACTGACTAAGAAATCCCTATCAAGTCACTCACTACATCACTGCACCACTCTTAAATGATTGCGCTTTGCAAATCCAAGAAAAAAAACGAACTGGTTTCACAAAGCGTTTTATCTCACTGAGAGGTTACAAGGAGCTAAAATATTGTTCATTAAATAGAGTGAGTTCGTCTCCTTTTTCGTTCATGTATGTCACATTACATCACTGGAGCACTGGGTTTTTGTTCCCCAATTAGCTGATTGTTAAAACTCCAGGTTTCTGGGCAGGTCTAGCAGATTCCCATCCAAAAGAACTTGGAATGGTTTCCAGATATCGGTACTCATTTCACACTCTCCATTTAGTTTGGCTCCTGAGGGAGAGAAACTGGGGGATGTGTCACAGATATGGAAGGAAGGCATATTTTCACGGTGTTATGCATGTTTTTATTGTATGAAAGTTTTTAGCCTCGTTTTGAGCTGTCTCTTTGAAACCGCCATTGCTGTTAGGTGCCACTGAGTCAGTTCTGACTCATGACCAGCCTATCACAACAGAATGAAGTGCCCCATGATCCTGTGCCAGCCTCGCAGCTGTTCCCAGGCCTGAGCCCATTGTTACAGCCACTGTGTCGATTCATGTCGTTGAGGGCTTTCCTGTCCTTCGCTGCCCCTCCACTTTACCAAGTATGATGTCCTCCTCCAGGGACTGGTCTCTTCAGATACATGTCTTAAGTACGTAAGCCAAAGTCTCACCCTCCTTGCCTCTAAGAAGCACTCCAGACATACTTCTTCCAAGACAGATTGCTTTGTCCTTTTAGCAGTCCATGGTACTGTCTATATTCTGTGCCAGCAGCACAATCCAAATGCATCGATTTGTCGTCAGTCGTCCTAATTCATTGTCCAAATTCATATGCATGTGAGGCAATGGAAAATACCATGGCTTGGGTCAGGCACACTTTAGTCCTCAAAGTAACAGCCTGGCCTTTCAACACTCTAAAGAGGTCTTGTGCAGCAGATTTACCTAATGCAACACATCTTGAAAATTACACTACACATAAGAGCTCCCGTGTACAGCCATGGAGCCAGTGAGAGACTATATTTCTGTTTTTGTTTTTCAAGTTAGCATGTCCTACAGAATCTCAGAATCCCTGGAAAGGGGCAGATGCTTGGTAAGGTAGAAAGACAGGGAAAAATATGAAGATGGCCAAGTAGATGAATCTACACAGTCGCTGCAACAATGGGCTCGAACATCACAATTGTGAGGATGGCACAGGACCAGGTAGAGTTTTATCCTGTTGTACATGGGGTTGCTATGGGTCAGAACCACTTGACTGTGCCTGACAACAGAATCCCGGAGGCAACAGTGGTGCAATTTGAATCTTCCATGCAGTCACCAAAACCAGACTTGCTGCCATCAAGTCAATTCTGACCCATGGCAACCCTATTGGGCAGAGTAGAATTGCCTTTGTGAGTTTCAGAGACTGTAACTCTTTACGGAAATAGAAAACCCGGCCTTTCTCCCGTGGAGCAGCTGGCAGTTGTAAACCACAGACGTTTCAGATCGCAGCCCAAAGCGTAACTACTATGACACCAGAACCCCTTCTCCATGCAGTAAACCTGGGTTCAATTCCAGGCCAATTCACCTCACGCACAGTCACCACCCTCTTCCCAGGCAGACTTGCATGTTGCTAAGGTGGCAGACCAGGCTTCACAGGAACTTCCAAACTAAGACAGACTAGGAATAAAGTTCTGGAATTCTTCTTCTCAAACTCAGGCATCGAGAGCCCTCTGGAACGATATTCTGATCTGCAACCAGCCATAGCAATGGTGCAGAGGGGGCAAGCAGCCTACAATTTCTTTGTGCCAGGGCTCTCCTGCATTCCAGGATGAATCCAGGAAGGCAATTAATAATAGCAGAATTTCAAAATCCCCCGCACCTTAAGTAGTGGAGAGTCCCTGGTCAGGATACCAGGCTGTGGAGTCACACAACTCCTGATTTGAACCTACCGCTGTCTCAAGAAGGCCTGGTGGCACTGTGAGTTAGGTGTTGAGCTGCCATTCACAAGGTCAGCAGTTCAAACCTACCTGTGGGAGAAAGACAAGGCTATCTGCTTCCATAGAGATTTACAGTCTCAGAAACTGTAAGAAGCAGCTCTACTCCGTCTTATAGGGTGGAGTATATGAGGTAGGGATTTTCTACCTCAATGAAGAGGATGCCACAGCTGGTTGTTGAATTTTCTGAGCATCACATCTATAAAACCAGGTCTAGCAGAGTTGTGGCACAAGCTGTTTGTGCTTGACTACTACAAGAAAGGTTGGAGGTTCAAATCTACCCATCAGCACTATGGAGAAAGGGGCTAAAAATCTGCTTCCATTCAAATTCCAGACATCCAAACTCAATGCCATCAAGTCAATTCTGATTCATGGCGACTCTAAAGGGCAGGGTAGAACTTCCCTTGTGGGTTTCCAAGAGAGTAACTCTTGAGGAGATAAAAAGCCTCATCTTTCTCCCACAGAGTGGCAAGTGGTTTCAAACTCCTGATCTCACAGTTTGTGGCCCAAAAGACAACTTACTACGCCACCATGGGTTCCTCATGAGTCTGAATCCCACCAGCAAAGGAGTCCGCAGGGCTGTGAGGTTAAATAAGGCATTACAATAAAACCTGCAAAAGCCAGAACCCATGTAAGGCAGGAGCCTCTCAGAACAGGACAATGCAAATATTTACCAATTCTAGAAAAAAAAAAACATTTCTAGAAAAGCCTTCAGACCGCATCCTGGCAAAGGCCGGTCAAAGCAAACCAGTCCCATCGAGTTCTGGCGTTCACAGACTTCACTGGGATTTGGTTTCATGAAACAGTGAAGTTTTCCTTCCCCCAAAATTCTGCTCTGCTCTTCTCAGGAGCTCACCTGTTAGTACCGGCACTGGTAGGGTTCATTCCGTTATACGTAGAGTCAGAACCAACAAAACGGTACCTAACACCCACAACGCAGTGCTTATTCACGGCCAGGATTCCCGCAGAGGCCTTCTTCCCAGGAGCGCTGATTCAGGGGAGTCAGACAGGGAACCATTTTTACTCAGACTGAAAAATATGTGAACGTGTCGTTCTCTTGAACAAGCTCCCCATTGTTTGAACACTTTGACTTATTGCTTTATATTTTCCAAAAAAAGTTGGAGCATTTCCTTCTTTGATTTTTTTAAACTGATAAATAATAACATGGAGTATTTGGAAACTAGAGAGAATGAAGGAAATTCAGAATTTTACCACCTTCCCGCAAATGAATGTCAGGCTCTGCGTATATATTCTGGTGAACTGTTAATATGTATGTGTGTGAGTGCCTGTGTTCTCACAGCCTTAAACTCACCCTGAACACATTCTTTCTCACTATTTTTCTCACAATAGCAGAGGGAAAACATGCTCTATCTTATGGCAAAGTCATTTCAACCACAATTTCTTCTAGCTGCATAATGGCCCACTGAGTAATGATACCAGAAGAGACCTGACCATTTCCCTATCATCTAACATTAAAATTCATTCCAGGTTTTCTTGGGGGTGGGTGGCTGTTTTTAATAAAGCTGCCACGGACATCTTGGTATGTAGCTATCTTTATCATGTTGAGAATTATTTCCTGAGGCTAGTTTCACACAAGGGGTAAGTGAGTGTCCTGTTTGTCATACAGAAAATGATATTAGAGGATGGGATTTTCCTACTGAGATGAACTTAGCAAAGCCTTTAATATTTCGTGTGAACATGCTTCTCCTTGGCTTTCAAACCGATCAGAGGGAACAGATTTTGGGAAAGCAGCAGCTCAAGCCAAAGCCCGAATCCACCGCCCTCAAGTCTATTCCATTGCATAGCTACCCAACGGAACAGATGAGAACCACTCCCTGGGGTTTCTGAGCTCTGCGTCTTCACGGATACTTGTGGCACTTATTCCTGTGGCACTTATCCTCGGAGAAGAATATCAAAAGCATCATGGGCTGCAAAAAGAACAAACAAGTCTGTCTTGGAAGAAGTACAGGCCAAATGGTCCGTAGAAGCAAGGTGGTGAGGTTTGGTGTCACATGCTTTGGACGTGTTGTCAGGAGAGATCAGTTCCTGGAGGACATCCTGCTTGGTAAAGTGGAGGGGCAGTGAAAGAGTGGAAGATCCTCGACAAGGTGAATGGACATAATGACTGCCTTGATGGACTCAAACATAGGAACAATGGCAGGGATGGAAAAGACCGGGTGATGCTTCGTTCTGAGGCACTTAAGTCTGCTACGAGTCAGGACCGACTCCAGGACACCGAACCACCACAACAAAAACACAGCCGGTGACATCCTGCTGCACAGTACAACGTGTGAGAGCCAGAACTCATTTGAGAGTCCTTGCTTTTCCGGGTCTCGCAAGTGTCCGTCTTTGGCAGAGCACACTAAGATTGCGTGTGAAAGAGGTGAGTCTTTTTTTGACAAGTCACAGCCTTACACAAGGGATCCAACTTTCACAGATGGTATGATATTCCTTGAAGAGCCATCATGGCGCAGTGGGGTACGAGTTTGGCTGCTAACTGCAAGAACAGCACTGAACTCCAGCAGCACTTCTGCGAGAGACAGACGGGGTTGTCAGCTCCCATGAAGGTCTCACGTCTCAGAAGCTGAAAGGGGCTACAAGTCACAATCAACTGGATGGCAGGGGGTTGTGGTTTATTGTGCTGATCTTTCTTTTGAATGTCCGGGACATTTTTCAGGCAGAGTTTTGTTTTGTTTATAATTGCAGGGTGTGTTTTTCTTTCTTGTTTCTTTCCCTCCCCTAACCCGCAACCCCCGCCCTGCCCCTTACAAAATCATTCGCACATATTTTTGTATCAGCATTTTTTCACTAACCATTATAAAATAAAAATGCCTCTGCTGTCTCTCATATCTTTGAAGCTCCAGTGAAGCTAAAGAATGAGCTCACATGACTTTGGGGGATGGGTACAAACTTTTTAATAATTCCCCCCAGGGTGTGTTATCAATCTCCACATTAGCTTAATCAAAAAAAAAAAAAGAATTCTGTCTGCATCCCAGCGTTATAAGCCCATCATCGGTTTCCCAGTTCTACCAGGACATCATATCGTTTGCCTCTTGGCTTTAGGTTTATTTATTTCTTTTTTTAATCTGTGGCCTAAGGAGGTGTCTTCCTTCCTCTCATTATGAGCAATAACAGGCCTCGAACTCTAGCCCCAGATGCTCTTCCAAGTGTCCATTAGCAAAGTGTGAGGCTGGGCATGCTGATTCTGTATGGTTTCTTTTTCTACTATTAAAAAAGAAAGCTGTTTTCATGAACTCAAAAAATGTGTTACTCATAGCCATCAGAGAGTTCCAGTTGATGATTAAAAAACAAATGAGATTTGGGATCAAATCCAAGAGGCCTTTGAGACACCACGTCCATTCCTAGTCAAAAGCGAGCAGGGCCCAGTGCCTTGAAAGCAAACATCATGTTATGAAAGCAAACATGAGTGAGTATATATGCCCTTACATCACTCAGGCCGCGAAGATTAATAGACATGCTGAAAGCATTTGCTTCACACTTGCTCAACTGCACAAAAATATCTCTTCACAAAACAGGCCAAAACTTTGGCTATTCCCAGATGTCAAAAACCCAGGACTCTCCACCTTCAAATTCCTCAATGAGGAAGTGCAGGGGAAAAGAATTTGGGGCTTTTACCAAGTGTTCCAATCGGTGTTGGGAACAAAGGGAGCTAGAATTTATATAGAAGAATGTTTTTAAGACTAGAAGAAAGAGGAGAATCTAATGATAAAAATATCCCAAATTAGTCTTTTCTAATAACAGTATTTTATGTCGTAGAGTTAAAAAAAGGAATTGCTCTACATACTATATTGTCCACCAAGTAGCTAGCTTGAATTTGTTTAGCTTTGATTTAGCATGTATTCACTTAAAAAAATAAAAAGACCACATGAAATATGATTGCCCCTTGTAGAAAACTTGAAAAGTACAATTAAAAAAATGAAAGCAGCGAGGACGAATTATTCACAACACTGTCTATCCAGGAACACATTTGTTGTTAAGTGACATTGAGTCTTTTCCAAGTCATAAGGACCCCGTGTCAACAGAACTGAACACTGCCTGGTCCTGCCCCATCCTCACAGTTGTTCTTATGTATGGGTCCATTGCTAACAGCCACGGTACCAGTCCATCTTGACAAGGGCCCCCGTCAGCTTTCACCGCCTCTCTACTCCACCAAGCAGGGTGTCCTTCTCCAGGGAATGGTCTCTCCTGACACCATGTCCACAGTGCATGTGATGAAGTCTCACCACATTTGCCTCTAGGGAACATCCTGGTGGTTTCTTGTCGGCAGTCCATGGTATTTTTGGCATTCTTCTCCAGCTCCTCCATTCAGATGCATTGAGTTTTCTTTAGTCTTCCATATTCAATGTCCAACTTTCACATGCATGGGAGATGGTTGAAAATTACATGGCTTGAATCAGCTGCGCCTTAGCTTTCAAGGCAGCACAGGGACACAGCTACACATTAATCTTGTGGTGTTGGGCCTTGTCATCTTTTTATTTGAGATATAAACTATTTGACATATCTATGCTTTTGATTTAAAGTACTTTTTTAGTGGCCTCTGAGTCCATTCCAAATCACAGAAACACTATGCATTACAAATTAAACTGGCGTCACGGCTTCTAACGCATTTGATAGTTTTGGAATTGTATCCCCAGGCCTGTCTTCCAAGACACTCCTTTCTTTTTCTTTTGTGTGTGTGTGTGTGTGTGTGTGTGTGTGTGAGACGATGAGTTTGCCTTGTGTTCCTTTTTTTTTTAATCGTATTATTAGGAGCTCACACAACTCTTATCACAATCCATACATACATCAATTGTGTCAAGCACATTTGTACATTCATTGCCCTCATCATTCTCAAAACATTTGCTCTCCACTTAAGCCCCTGGCATCAGCTCCTCATTTCCCCCTTCCTCCCTGCTTCCCCCTCCCTCATGAACCCTTGATAATCTATAAATTATTATTTTGTCATATCCTGCCCTGTCCATGTCTCTCTTCACCCACTTTTCCCTTGTCCGTCCCCCAGGGAGGAGGTTACATGTAGATCCTTGTAATCAGTTCCCCCTTTCTAACCCACTCTTCCAACACCGCCACTCACACCACTGGTCCTGAAGGGATCATTCGCCCTGGATTCCCTGTGCTTCCAGTTCCCATCTGTACCAGTGTGCATCCTCTGGTCCAGCCAGACCTGCAAGGTAGAATTGGGATCATGATAGTGGGGGCGGGGAGGGGCCACATTTAGGAACCAGTGGAAAGCTGTGTCTTCCATCGTTGCCACATCGCACCCTGACTGGTTCATCTCCTCCCCAAGACCCTTCTGCAAAGGGATCTCCAGTGGCCCACAAATGGGCTTTGGGTCTCCCCTCCACACTCTCCCCCCTCATTCACTATGATAAGATTTTTTGTTCTGATGGTACCTGATACCTGATTCCTTCAACACCTTGTGATCACACAGGCTGGTGTGCTTAGTCCATGTGGGCTCCGCTGCTTCTGAGCTAGAAGGCTGCTTGTAACCTTCAACCCTTTAAGACCCCAGATGCTATATTTTTTGATAGCCGGGCACCATCAGCCTTCTTCTCCAAGGCACTCCTTTCATCTAGTAGTCAGGCACTTATGTATAGAGCAGTGGTGGCCAATGAAGTAAGCTACTGAGCCATCATTAGCTTGGAACATTCATTTGTTTTAAACAATTATATATATCATTCACTTGGGTTTGAAATTTTATATTGCTACATTATGTTATAAATTATAATTATAATGTGCATATACATTATAAAATTCATTGGTGTTTGAAAAATAATATTAATCATAAATATATATCTAAATTATTCATTTTTATTGATTCATATGTAACTAATCTTTATAATTATGTAGACATATAATTTTTAGATAAAAATGCATATTTGAAACTAAAGATGCTTTTTGGTATTCTATTTTCCCCCCTAAGTTGTGCATTATAAAATTTTGTCTTTTCTATTAAATGTCCTTCCAGAAACATAGATTTGAAGGGCTAAGTAATAGTTCTTTAGTTGATATGCCTTTTACTTCATACAACTGTGTGATGAATGTATCACACACTCATACAAAATATGTGTTCAGAACCCTCCTGCCAAACTCTCTGCTCACATTTCTTTTTATTATATTCTTTAAATTAAATCCACACAGTAGCTAATCCAGGGACAAGGGAATAGCAAGTGAACTAAAATCAATGGAGAGCTAAATCAAGGGCCATGTAGCAGCGAGGAATTATTAAACCTGAATGAAGGTCAAACATGACAGTGGGACAAGAGCAAAGTAAAAGGAAATAGAGGAAAGAATCAGGAGGCAAAGGAAATTTATAGAGATCTAAATACAGGCATGTACATAGGTAAATGTATGTAAATATATTTATATACAACAAGAGGAGAATAGATCCACGTACTTATATGTATATATTAAGAATTAAGGTTGTCAATGGACATTGGGCCTCCACTCAAGTACTCCCTCAATGCAAGAACATTTTGTTCTAATAATCTGGCATTCTGTGATGCTCACCTTCCCAACAGGATCACTGAACACAAAGCGAATGCATAAACAAATGTGAAGAAAGCTGATGGTGGCCGGCTATCAAAAGATAGAGTGTTTGGGGTCTTAAAGGATTGAAGATAAACAAGTGGCCATATAGCTAAGAAGCATCAGAGGCTACATGGAAGAAGCACACCAGTCTGTGTGATCATGATGTATCAATGGTATCAGGTATCTAAGACCCAGAACAAAATCCTACCCAGTGTGAATTTGGCCGGGGGAGGCATGGAGTGAAGACCCAGTGCTCATCACTAGACAATTGAACATCCCCTCACAGAGAGGTAACAGGGAAGATATGAACCAGTCAGGGTGCAGTGTAGCACCGATGAAACACACAACTTTCCTCTAGTTCTTTGGTGCTTCCTTCCCCCCATTATCATGACCTCAATTCTACCTTACAAATCAGATTAGACCAGAACGTGCACACTGCTACAGATAAGAGCTCAAAACACAGGGAATCCAGGATAGATAAACCCCTCACGGCCAACAATGAGAATAGAGATACCAGGAGGAAAAGGGGAGGGTAGGGGAAGAAAGGGAGAATTGATCACAAGGATAAACATATAACCCCCTCTGAGGGGGATGAACAACGGAGAAGTAGGTGAAGGGTGACAGAGGATGATATAAGATATGAAAATAACAATCTATAACTTATCAAGGGTTCATGAGGGAGGGTAGGGGGGAGGGAGGGATATGAGGAGCTGATATCAAGGGCTCAAGTAGTGAGAAAATGCTTTGAAAATGATGATGGCAGCATACGTGCAAATGTGCTTGACACAATGGATGAATGTGTGGATTGTGATAAGAGATGTAAGAGCCCCAATGAAAGTATTTAATAAAATATTTTTTTATTTAAAAAAATCCTCACAGTGAAAATATTCAGATGCCAGGTTTTCACAATTCCAGATTGCTAATATTTATCCATCAATATAAGCTTTGCACTCCTAAAAGATTACAGTGGCCCTGGTGGTACATTGGGCCACAGACATACTGGACTGCTAACCACAAGGTTGGAGGTTCAAACCCACTAGTGGGTTTAAGGGAGAAAGATAAGGCTTTCTGCTCCAGCAAATACTTATAACCTCAAAAACCTTTAGGGACAATTCTGTTCTGTCTATAGGGTCACTATGAATTGGAATTGACTCAATGGCATTGAGTTTGAGTTTGGGGTTTTTTTCTTTACCTGCCGTACTTTGGACATGTTGTCAGGAGAGACCAGTCCTAGAGAAAGACATCATGCCTGGTAAAGAAGAGAGGGATCAAAAAATAGGAAGGCCTCAGTGAGATCAATTGACACAGTGGCTGTAACTGTGGCCTTAAGTGTAGGAACAATTGTGAAGATGCCACAGGACTGGGCAATGTTTCTGTCTGCTGTGCATAAGAATGCTAGAGGTCAGAACAGACTCACTGACACCTCACATCAATCTATCCATCTTCTTGCCAACACCCTATGACCATGCCTGTCTCCCGATGCATTTTATTCTATGCATCTTTATTAAGTTTCTGTAGTAGTCGTTATTGCTAGAGGCCTTGAGGTTGTTCTGACTCATAGCGGTCCTATGTACAACAGAACAAAGTACCCCTCGGTCGCCCTCACAATCATTCCTGTTGGAACCCACTATTGCATCCACTGGGTCCATCCATGTCCCTGAGGGTCTTCCTTTTCCCACTGACCTTTTACCAAGCATGACGTACTTCTCCAAGAGCATCAAGAACATGAGGGGAAGTCTTGTCATCCTCCCTTCTGAGGAACAGTCTGGCTGGACTTCTTCCAACAGATCGTTTATTCTTCTAGAAGTTCATGGTGCATTCTGTCCTCTTCACCAACATCATAACTCAAAGGTATCAGTCGCTCGACCATCTTCTTTCTTCATTCCCCAGCTTTCCCTTGCACACGAGGTGGTGGGAAACACTGTGGCGTGAATCAGCCGCTCCCTGGTCTTCAAAAGGGCACCCTGCTCGTGAACACTTTAAGGAAACTTCCCAGTAGATTTGTCTTCTGCAACAAGTACTTCTTTTAATTTTCTCACCGCTGCTTCCATGAACATTGATTAGGGCTTCAAGTAAAATCAACTTCCTGACAAGTTCAGTCTTTTCTTGCTTCTCATTTGCCCAGCTGTGAGCAGTTTGGTTTTCTTTTTGCTTAGGCGTCATTCTTATGGGAAGATGTAGTCTTTGATTTTCATCAGCAAGTGCTTCTACTCTTCGCTTTCAGCAAGCAAGGTTGTGTCACCGCGTATTGCAGGTGTTCGTTTTGTGTTCTCCCTTCAAAGTTCAAAGCATGTTCTTCCTCACAGAGTCTAGCTTCCTGGGCTATTTGCTCAGCAAATATGTGTGGTGAAAGGCTGCAACCCTGACACGCACCTTTCCTGATTTCAAGCCACGCAGTCTGCCCTTGTTCTGTTTGAATGAAGGTCTCCTGGTCCACGTGCAGTTCCAAATTCTTCAAGCATTTAAAAACATTGTGTCATTTTGCTATCATTCATTTATTCATTCAGTATGTATTTATCAAACACCTCTTCTGTGCTAGGCTCCATTCAAAGGCTTGGATATTCCAGTGTTTGCAGGCTTTGGCATGAGACAGAACAGACAGGAATCTAAGCTCCATCTCTGGATGCCTCTTTGTGAACGACTTCCTCACTTGAACCTCCACCCTCCACGTGCTCTGCTGCAAAAGAGAGGCAGACAAAGCGCACCCAGGAAGTGATTCTGGTGGTTAATGGCCTCGACATGTACACAGGACCTGGCCAGCTCGGAGACTGTGCAACCACTTGGTAATATCTGTATGCCAGGATGCACTTTCCCACAACTCGGGGCTGAGATTCACTAGATCAGTGGTTCTCAACCTTCCTAATGCTGCGACCCTTTAATACAGTTCCTCAGGTTGTGGTGACCCCCCAACCATAAGATTATTTTCATTGCTACTTTGTAACTGTAATTTTGCTACTGTTATGAATTGCAATGCAGGATATATTAGAGGATGTGCAGGATATATTAGGTGACCCCTGTGAAAGGGTCATTTGACCCCCAAAGGGGTCACGACCCACAGGTTGAGAACCGCTGCGCTAGATGATTCAGAAGAATCATGACATTTGATTCTGCTTTGGTTGCAGGCACACAGCCTCCCACCCTGAGAACACACTGTGTCTCTAATTATTTCTCTCATGACCGAGGGAAGAAAGATTAGTCATGGGAAACCCATGTCTTGTTTGACATCCTATTGGTGTCACATTCACTTCTATTAAAAACAGTGGCCCCGAATCACCAAGTCTGGATCTCATGACTCTGATGTCCCTCCTCTTGCATTAGAATCTGAAGACTTTTAATGAAAAGGTCGTTTGATAGGGACCGCAAGTCGAATAAGGGCTTCTTGGGAAGGGTGTACAGTAGTGGAGGGGAGGGGGGTAAGAGGGAGTCTGTGCCAAGGATCCCAGGAAGAAAAAGTCTGTTTAGACACTGTAGTAGCAACTGTATAATACTGCTTGATGTGACTGAACTATGGAATGGTACAATATATGTATTAACCCCCCATTTAAGAAAAAGCAAAAGCAAAGATAATTCAACTGAAACTTGGCCAGCTCTGCCTTCAAGCTCAACTTTTGCACCTATTTATCTTAGCTCCATTCTTATAAGAGAAAAAGTGTCCAGTCCTAATCCTAAGGAACTCCAGAAGAGCAAATAGAGCTGTGTTGGAAGAAGTCCGGGAAGGCAGCGTGCTCCTTAGCAGCAAAAATGGAGAGACTTCATCTCATATATTTGGACAGGTTGTCAGGAGAGCCCAGTCCCAGAAGAACCTCAGCGGCATGGGTTGACATGATGGCTGGAACAAGGGGTTCAAATTAAACAATCGTGAAGATGGCTCAAGGCAGCACAGTGTTTCATTCTGTTTCACGTAGAGTTGCTCTGAGTGGGAACCAACTTCATAGCATCTCCCAACAACACAACCCTCCCAAGAAGTGGTGTATTCCTAGGCGCCCCACACAACAACAAACACCTGTTATGTTTTGTGTCTGTTTTAGTTTCATCGGCATCATTTGCTGCCTTCTGTATGGTGCCAGGATTTGTAATTCAGTGTGGATTTGTAACCAGGATCTTGCTCCCCTAAAGCCCAAGTCGAGTAGGAAGGGTGGGCTCAAAGGGTAGCTGGATGCTCAGGATCATGGTTTTTGTACTGTTGTTATCGTTGGTTTTGGTGTCATGAAATCAGTTTGGACCCATAGCAACCCTATGCACAACAGAAGGAAACACTGCCCAGTTCTGCTGCCATCTCATAATTGTTCCTGTACTTGAACCCATGGTTGCAGCCACGGTGTTAATCCGTCTCCTAGAGGGCCTTCCTTTTTTTTTTTTTTTTTTTGCTGCCTCTCTACTTTACCACACATGATGTCTTTCTCCAGGGACTGGTCTCTCCTGACAATGCGTCCTAAGGATGTAGGGTGAAGGCTTCCATCCCTTGCCTCTAAGGAGCGCTCTGGCCTGCCTTGCTCCCAAACCAATTAGTGTGTCCGTTTAGCAGTGCACAGTACTTCTGATATTCTTCTCCAGCCCCACAACTCAAAAGCATTGATTCATCTTGGTCTGTCTTAGTCAATGTTCAACTTTCACAGGCATATGAGGCCATGGAAAAGACCGTGGCTTATGTCGGGCACACCTGATTCTTCAAAGTAACAGCCTTGATTTTTAATACTCTAAAGAGATCTTATGCAGCAGATTTATCCAATGTAGCGTGTCTTTTGCTCTCTTGACTGCTGATTCCATGAACATTGATCGTGGACCCAAGGAGACCCTAGATTCAACCAATGGCCTCAGTACTTCATAATTATGTGAGCCACTATGATAAAGACCATTGACCTCCGGTTGCCTCAGTTCCCACATCTGTGAAATGAAAATGGAAAAAAAAAAGCCAATTATATTAGAATGCAAGCAGTCCTTAAGGGATGTAAATGGCTGATGCGCTTGGCTGCTAACCAAAAGCTCAGAAATTTAAGTCCAGCTAGAGGCACTCGAGAAAGAATTGGTAATGTCTGTGTGTTAGTCCAAGTAGATTAGAGAAACAAATCCAGGGAGACTCATATATGCATAGGAAAAAACTTTATGTCATTGAGTAATTGCATATTGAGAAAACATCCCAGTCCAGTCCAGATCAAGTCCATAAGTCTGATACTAGCCCATGTATCTGATACCAGTCCATTAACTCCTCTTCAGACTCATGCAGCCATGAAATCATGCCATACATGGGAAGATCACAGGCCTGTGGGTGGAAAGTCTTGTGGATCCAGTGGCGGTGGAAGCATCTCCATGCTAGTGTGGGTCTCCATGTGGCTCCTCCAGCTCCAGGGCCCTTCAGCATAGCTCCATGTGTCTTGTTAACAGGAATGTCTCAAGGGGAGAAAGTCTAGAACTCGTGAGAATTTGAAATTTTGTTCTACACCTCCCTTTTCAAATCAGGATTCTACTATAGAATCTTTGATAGAAGCATTCAGTAGGTACCATCCCTGGAGTCTACAGAGAGGCAAAGCTTTCCCTTAGAGCTGGTAACCTGAATTTGCACATCTAGCCTCCTAAACAGTGAAAAACTAAGCTTCAGTTTGTAAAAGCCACACACTTGTGGTATTTCTGTGCCAACAGCACTAGATTCCTATGTCAGCAGCCCTATTCCTTATCGAAGCAGTTTTTCCATCCCTGTAAACTGAAACTCGGCGCTCCATAACCTGTAATCCTCTCCCCACTCCTGCCTATCTCTCAAAACCACTTGCATACTTTGGTCTCTATACATTACCTGTTCTTGTCTTTACATACAAGGGATGTCATACAATACGTGTCCCTTTGTGATTGATTTATTTCACTCAGTATGCTGTCTTCAAACTCCATCCACATTGTAGCATGCATCAAGACTTCATTTCTGTTACAGGGTGAGTACTTTCCCATTGTATGCATGTACTGTATTTTCGTTATCTATTCCCCCACAGGAGTATTTAGGTTGTTTCCATCCTTGGGGTACTGTGAAGAATGCTACGGTGAACATTGCTATGTATGTTTAAGCAAGTGTTTTGGGTATATACATAGGAGTGGGATCACTGGGTTGTAGATTCGTTCTAATTTTTACATTGTAGTTTCTAGTTTTTCAAGGAACCATCTCACTGTTTTCCCCCAATGGTTATACCATTTTGTATTTACACCAGCAATGGATGTTGTTGCTGTCATTGTTGTTGTTGTTGTTGTTGTCAGATGCCGTTGAGTCAGTTATGTCCCACTGTGACCTTATGCACCACAGAAGAAAACAGTGTATTGTCCTGCACCATCCTCACACTTGCTCCTATGCTTGAGCCTGTTGCTGCAACCACGGTATCAGTCCATCTCCTTGAGGACCTTCATCTCCTTAGTTGCCCCTCCCTACTATATAACATGCTGTCCTTCTCCAGGTACCAGCCTCTCCTGACAATATGTCCAACGTTGGTAAGATCAACCGTGCCTCTAAGATATACTTTGGTCATACTTTGTGGTAGTGACATAATCTGTTGTCCTTTTGAGACTTAATCTGTTGTCCTTTTGAGACTATTAAGAGTAAAGGGGTGGGGTTTAGCCTGTCAATCAGGTCATAGCTTGATGACCTCATTTGGAGGTGCTAAGGAGATAAATAGCTCGATGGAGAGAGGACACATGCTCACTCCCTGGGAGACATTTCTGCTGACAAGACACTTGGAGCCACTAGTGCCTGGAGCTGGAGGAGCCACATAGAAAACACTGTCAGCACTGAGATACTTACACCGCCACTGGATCCACAAGCTTTCCATCCACTGGCCTGTGGTCTTCCGGCATTTGGTGTCACTGCATGTTTTATGTGAGTCTGAAATGGAATTTATAAATTGGTATCAGACATATGGGCTAATATCGGACTTATGGCACTTGATCTGGACCGGGCTGGGATGTTGTCTCAATACACAATTGCTCTTTTATATAAAGCTCTTTCTTAAGCACATATGAGGGTCTGTGAATTTGTTTCTCTAGTTATCCTGGACTAACACGCACCTCTTCCAAGACAGCTTGGCTTGTCCTTTCATCGGTTCACAGTACTTCCAATGTCCTTCTCCATCCCCACAGTTCAGATTGTTAGGTTCCTCTTCAGCCTTCTTTCCACAATGGATGAGGATCCCAGTTTTCCCACATCCTTGTCAAGGTTTAGTCCTGTTTTGTTTGTTTTTATCCACATCATCCGATAAAGAAATTAGTGCCCTGCTGTCGAGTTTGTTCTGACTCACAGTGACCCCATGAAGCAGAGTCGACGTTTCCCATAGGGTTTCTGAGACTCATCTTTCTGGAAGCTGACTGCCACATCTTTCGCCCAGGTCACAGTCCGTGGCTTCCAACCACCAACATTTTGGTTCACAGCCAAGCACTTTAGCCACTGAGCCACCAGGGCTTCCTTTAGCCTTCCTAGAAGGAACTCTGCCAACATAGCGAGTTACATATTAGGCTACTAACCACAAGGTCAGCAGTTTGAAAACACTAGCTACTACAAGGAAGAAAGATGAGGCTTTCTATGCCTGAAATGAGTTATAGTCTTGGAAGCCCATAAGGGCAGTTCTACCATGTCTTTTGGGTTCAATATGAGTCAGGATCAAATCTGTGAATTTGGTTTTGTAGTTGTTGAGTGGGAATGAAAGGATACCACACTTTTTTTAGGTGTGCATTTCGCTGAATGGTTAATACATTGAGTGTCTTTCCATGTGTTTGGTAGCCATTTGGATTTCCAGTTTGGTGAAATGTCTGTTCAAGGGGGAAACATTTTTAAGAATGGCCCATACTTCAAGACCCTCTAGGATGGGCCTCTGGTTCCCCTGGGCACTGGTCATACTAGGGATCGCTGTTGTGTTGCAACACCAAAGTGCATCCTGCCAGGTTGTCTGCCCCGGGACAATAGTGAGTGAATGACTTCCACCCATGTAGTGCACCTCAGTATCTGTATCCAATTCCACCAATGTAGGGTGACCATCTACTATGTGCCAGACATGACTCTAGCTCTTTGAGCTTACAAATGAACAGCACTTAGACCCTGGCATGGGTTGTACAGAAAATTGGGGGTTGTTTGTGCAAACCACTTCAGAGGTGCATTCAACTAAGAAGTGGTACAAATGAAATACCATGCAGAATACACTTTGAAGCCTTCTCAACAAAATCCGCCTCTGTTTGCACATATCGGTGGGAGCTAAATTTGGCTGATCTTTAAAGTTACTTCCAAAACTGAGATTCCCAGGCTCTGTCCGTGTTCCAGGGACAAAGGGTGCCTGGTTGTTGAGGAACTAACATTCCACTGGGCTTTGTTTTCATGCAGAGATGGGGCGGCATAAATTCATACAAGTCTTTTTGGAAAGCAGTTTGGCAATGTGTAACAAGAAAGGCATAAAACATCCTAACCTCTTGACCTAGTCATTTCATTTCTGGGAATCTATCCTAAAGAAATAATCCCAAATAGGGATCAAGGCTTATGCACACAAGCTTTGAATGTAATCTCATTTGTAATAGAAAAAACATACAAATGACTTGCCATATTTACTGGTTTTGCATGCTGTGCAGCCCCATGTGTGATTTTTCTAAGAGCACGATATCAATATTTTTTTACATATTTCTGACTTCAATTTTAATTTCTTCCATCCAGCAGACTTAATATAAAGTCTTTGTCATGGTGCCTCCTGATGGGGAAGAATCTATTCTTGAGTTGGGCAGCCAGCCATCTGAATGTCCTTTTTCATAAAGAGTCCCTCTCCTAACAGGATTCCTTCCCTGCTCTGCACACCTCTTTCTTTCTCCAGCACAAGCAGAAATCATGTTTTTTCCAGCCTGAACACAACTTTCATCAAGGTAACCTACCCCAGCCCAAGAATTCTGCACACCAGTACACTCCAGGCCAGAGAGGTCACTCATATGGGCAAGGCTGGCATGATGTGCATTTGCCCCACCACCCAGCTGGCTTGTCACCAAGCTCAGGTCACTTAAATCTTCTGTCCATGGGCCACCACAGAGACTGATTTAAAGTGCTTACCCATTCATGCTTTATCTTCTACCCAGCTTCACACAAGTCCAGCACCACAGAGCCCAGGGCCACTCAAGCAACAGCCTCTGTCAGATACTGGACCAGTCTGTGCTCAGTCTTTGGCAGTCTGACCCAGAGGCCTCTGTGCCAACATGTTCCTGGGCACAGATCAGCTACAAGGAATTCCACTGATCTCACGTCCAACCGCAAACAGCCTCATAGCAAATGCATGATTTCCATGGCTTAGTTTCTGATATCAAATGTACAGATGATCCTTAGTTTATGAATAAGATCTGTTCCTGTGTATTTAAGAATTTGTCAGGGTGTGGGAAGAGGGAGAAAAGAAAAAGAATTTGTCAGGGCTTCTAACCAGTTTTGCCCAATTCAGTTGAAGCCGAGAAATCATCATCAAAACAAACCTGAATTTTTAAAGTTATGATGAGTGGGAAAGCTAGCCAGAAATACAGATATATAGATTGAGAGAGATATATTTTACAGGTCAACTCAAAGTCAATTGACATAACCTAGTTCACAAAGATTGAAGTAAAACAAAAAATTAAATACAAGTCCACAAGAGCCAAAATACGGCCTTGAGTATACCCCACTTAAAATTTGAGATCATCTCAAGAATGTATTTAATACCTTGAATGCTGATGATAAAAGACTTGGATTCAGAAGAGGATGTGGAAAAAGAGATATTATTGCTGATGTCAGACGCATCTTGGCTGAAAGCTGAGAATACCATGAAGATGTTCACTTGTGTCTGATTGACAATGCAAAGACATTCTTCAACTATGTGGATCATAACAAATCATAGATAACATTGAGAAGAATGAGAATTCCAGAACATTTCAGTGTACTCGTGCAAATCCTAGGCCGGGATAGTTCGCACGGGACAAAAATAAGGTTTAAAATAAGGAAAGGTATGTGTCAAACTTGTAACATTTCCACATACTTATGCAATCTGTGCGCTGAACAAATAATCCAAGAAGTTGAATTATATAAAAAAGAGCTTGGCATCAGGATTGAAGGAAGACTTATTAGTAGCCCATGATATGGATAAGTCACAACCTTGCTGGCTGAAAGCCAGCAGGGCTCAAAGTGTCTGCTGATGAATATCAAAGACTGCAGAATCCACTGTGGATTATGGCTCAATATTAAGAAACCAAAAATTCTCAGAACTAGAACAATAAACAATATCATGATAAAAAGAAAAATCAAAGTTGTCAAAGATTTCATTTTGCTTGAATCCACAGTCATTGCTCATGGAAGTCTCAGTCAAGAAATTAGACAGCATCCTGCATGGGGTAAGTCCACTGCACAAAACCTATTTCAGTGCTGAAGAGGAAGGATGGCACCTTAAAGACTAAGGCATGTCTGGCCCAAACTATGGTGTTTTCAATGACTTCATCTGCATATGGAAGGTGGACACTGAATAAGGAAGACAAAAGAGGGATCTATGTATTCAAATTATGATGTTAGTAAAGAATGTTGAAAGGATCTTGGCCTGCTAGAAGAACATAAAAACCTGTGTTGAAGAAGTACAGCCAGAATGTTCCTTAGAAGTGGGGATGGCAATGCTCTGTCTCATGTACTTCAGAAAAGTTATCAATCAGGAAAAGCACACCATACTTGGTAAAAAGGAAGAAAAGGGGGAAGATAAGTGTGATGAGTAGGTTTATTGTGCCAATCTGGCCAATAGGAGCATGTACAGTTTGCAATTTGATTGCTATTGATTGGAGGGCAAAGATTAACCAGTTTGCAATTTGATTGGAGGGCAAAGATATAAATGACTTTGAAATACCCACTCCCTCTCTTTTACTGTCTGGTGATCATACCACTGTGCTGCTTCTTTAGCTAGTTCTCTGCTTCAACCTGTGAACTACACTGCCTGTGGGTCAAGCCAACCCATGGATCATGTTGCTAGAGCTTGAGGCTCCTTCAAGGCTGCTTCACCATGCTGCTGGTGCATACATCACTTGATTTTGAGGCTGGTGGGTCCTGTTGCCTTGCATTGCTTGAGTTCGACATCCTATCTGGGCTTGCTTCACTAAGTTCCCAAGCTACTAACTGTTGGTGACCCACCCTGCTGTTTGCTGCCTGTGGGCAGACCCTGCTTGCCTTGCCCAAGAGAGGGCTCCACTGTCAATTTCCTTGGCCTTGAACTCAGCAGCCAACTTGAATTGAAGGACTTCTAGTGTATTAACTGTTCCATGGAAGTGAGTTGAACTCTGTACTGCTGTGTGGACTAATTAACTGTTATATTATTTCTCACTGTATAAACATCTCTCTATCTATCTATCTACCTATCTCCTGGTTTTGTTTCTCTAAAGAACCCTGCCTAACACAACCATCAAGGAGATTAATGGATAAAGTGGCTATGACAATGGGTTCAAATGAAACAAAAAATGCAAGGCTGTTACAGCACTGGATAGTGTCTCGTTCTGTTGTGCATTGGATCACTGTGACTGAAACGGGCTTGACAGAACCTAACAACAACAATGGTCAGGAAGAGAGTGCAGAACTCAACAGGCTCCTATTCTATGTGTGGCCTCCATAAGTCAGAGCCATCAGGGCTAGGTCTAGCCCTTGGTCTCCATCCTCATCTCTTGACATTTCGTCTTCACACTTGTGTAGCCTAGCCCCATCCCTTACCCTGCCTTTCTCCAGAATGACCTGCTCTCTCAATGTCTTTTACCCACACCTTGACACCAGTTTTCCTGGTCAATCTCCCAACTGTTTCAACTATTTAAACTGCTGAAAAATCCTTTTCACGTCCCTGACCATGTATGTCTATAAAATCACAGGCCTAGAGCCCAGAGGGATTGCTTCTAAAACCATCCTATTTCCAACCCTGGAAAGAAGGTAAATTATAAATACTATGAGGAAAAAGAGATGAGGCTTCCTACTTCCATACAGAGTTGCAGTCTCAGAAGCCCACAGGGGCTGTTCGTTCTGTTCTATAGGGTCCTTATGAATCAGAAGCTACTCAATGGCAGTGAGAAATAGAGTAGGTTGAAAAAAAAATAAGCAAAGGGGCTTTAACTTATAGCCCAGCATTTCCATCTACCCAGAAGATGCAAGGCTTCATTAAACCTCATAGCAATTTTATCTGACCTGCGCATTTTAACTCTTCAATTTATAGAAAATAAAATTAAGGTCAGAGCAATGATACAAACTGTGGTCACTTGCCTGGGTAAGAATGCTGTTGCCTTTAGAGTCAGTGGTCTACCTGTTATAAATGACCATCCCATGGATGTTAGGTTAAAAAATTATCCTATAAATGTATAATTTCTTTTTCTCCATGGTACTTAAAAACTTGTATCATTGCCTTTTTTCGTGATATTATTATTAGGATTACTAAATGTTCACAGGGGTTATTTAAATTATTTCTCAGCAAGCTGGTAAAGTTGCTTCTAAAATGGGTCAGAGATATATCTATAAACTTTAGATGTATTGATTGATTTTGAACTCACATTTCATCATAAGCTATATTCTAAGAATAACTCGTTCTAAAAATGTGACCTTACTCAATGCTTGCCCTCTTGAAGTGATCACTGAAGATATGGGTGCTGTAGCAAACTGTGCTGAAGAAACCAGAAGATGCCTGGATATCAGAAAGAAAAGCACCTGGGGTCGTAAAGACTGGTATGAAAATAAGCAGGAATAGAAGTTAAATGTCTCTAACTTCATAGCGAAGGAACACACTGGACTGTGTGATCCAAGGACTGTAAACAATGAAATCCAAGATCCATTGAATTTCCTAAGACCATTGATGAGGGATGTGAGAAGTCTTGCCCTCAGACAGAGTGCACTGGAAAATGAACACTCAGACATCAGTAGAGTAAATTTAACGTATTGTTATTTGTTATCTCTTTTGACCTATTTTTAATTTGTTCTAGTTTCCATTATTTTCTGTTTCACTTGTATTGAGTTTTTTGTGTTTTATTTTGTTGTCATTGTTTGGGGTTTTTAAAAATCCTTTTATTGGGGGCTCATACAACTCTTATCACAATCCATACATATATCCATTGTGTCAAGCACATTTGTACATTTGTTGCCATCATCATTCTCAAAACATTTTCTTTCTACTTGAGCCCTTGGTATCGGCTCCTCATTTCCCCCCTCCCTCCCCACCTCTTCTCCCTTACGAACCCTTGATAATTATAAATTATTTTGTCATGTCTTACACAGTCCAATGTCTCCCTTCATACACTTTTCTGTTGCCTGTCCCCCAGGGAGAGGGTTATATGTATATTCTTGTAATCAGTTCCCCCTTTCTACCCCACTTTCCTCTTACCCTCCTGGTATCGCCACTCTTATCACTGGTCCTGGAGGAGTCATCTGTCCTGGATTCCCTGTGTTTCCAGTTCCTATCTGTACCAGTGTACGTCATCTGGTCTAGCCGGATTTGTAAGGCAGAATTGGGATCATGAGAGTCGAGTGGGAGGAAGCATTAAAAAACTAGAGGAAAGTTGTATGTTGATCGTTGCTACACTGCCCCCTGACTGGCTCATCTCCTCCCCGCACCGTTTGGTAAGGGGATATTCAGTTGCCTGCAGATGGGCTTTGGGTCCCCACTCCACACTCCCTTTCATTCACAATGATGTGATTTTTTTGTTCTTTGATGCCTGATACATTGTTGTATGATTTCTTTTTGTATGATTTCTTTTTATGAAACCCAGGATAGGAGCTCCATAGAGACAGTAACTAAATTAATAGTTCCTTAGGGTCATGGCAGGGAAGGTTGGAGAGTAATGGGGAACTAATCATAATGTGTGTAATAAATGAAGAAAATGTACTAGTGTTGATTGTGGTGATGATTGTATAATTCTTCTTAACATTTTAAATCAGAGGTTCTCAAACTATGGCCCGCGGGCCACATGCAACCTGCCAAGGACTTTTATCCGGCAACTGACTCATCCAGAGTGCATAGGAATTTGTTTATAGTTGGGTTTTTTTTAACTATAGTCCGGCCCTCCAATGATCTGAGGAACAGTGGACTGGTCCCCTGTTTAAAAAGCTTGAGGGCCCCTGTTTTAAGCCATTGAATTATATAGTGTGTGAATTTTATGTCAATAACATTGTGTGTATTTTTTTAAGTTGTACCAAATCTTTGAATTAAAAGAGAATCAAGAGGTATTATACACACTTGCATGCACACACATGCACACACATATACACATACAGCCAGGGGTCTTACTGCACTGGCCAGCACAGAGACAGGTAGGAGAGGAGATACAGAGAGTCCTCTTTTATAGTAGCATTCTCTTGCTTTTATTCTTTGGGGCAAAGCCACGGTGTTCAGCTTTTCTCTCCAACCCTCTGAGTCACTGATGACCTCCGAGCCCTGTCTCCAATGTGATGTTATGTCTGGAAGAGGATGTGTATGAAAGAGGTACCACCTGATGGCAAATTCTTCCCTTTTGTTTCATCATAGCTCTTGGCCTTGATCTTGGCTCTTATCCACAGGCTAGTTCCCCAGAAAGCCTTATAAGATTCAACAGGAAAGCAAAGCCAAAGATACATGTCCTCTATGATCTACCTATTCACTGTGTGACCAGGGTCCACTGTGGCCAGCACATACCAGCACCAAAAACAAACAAACAAACAAAACCCAAATCCGCTGTCATTAAGTCAATTCTGGCTCAGAGTTAGCACCCTAAGCACTTAACTGGATGCTGTCATTCAATGTCTTTGAACTAGGAATCCCAGTAACAGATGTTGACTATCAATCCGCTGAAAAACTTCCTTGGGGCTTTTGGGTCCCTGTGCTCAAACTCTTCTGGGTCCCTGTGCTCGCTCCCTGGTGGACATCCTGACAGACTGGTGTGTGCATCTCAGTGCTTGCGCCTCTGCAACAGTGGGGCAGTAGCCAGCTGGAAGGGAGAGCAGAGAGTCGTAGCTACCAAGGTGCTCTGGGAATCCAAGATCAAGGTGAGTGTCAACATTCCAATTAATGCCACCCATGAGTTGGCAAAGAATATTTCTCATTTGTACCTGCTCTAACTTACCCTAGTATTTGCCGCCTGGCCAACTTCTGAGTGAGGAGCCACCTTTGAGCTAATTTTTCATTATTCTTTACAAGCTGGAGATTATTTTTAGCCCGTTGCCAGGAGCTGCTGCTGCTTCTCTCAACATCAAGAAGGACCCTCAAGTCTTCTGCCCTTGGAGCGTCTCTGGGAGAGGCCTGGGAGAACCTCCCTCCGGAATAGGCATATCACCAAAATGTGGCCCTGGGAAAACCAGAGTGGCCTGCAAGTCTCAGGCTCCTCCTCTTCCTCCGCTTCGCCTCAGACCAACTCACAGTGGGCCAGCCAGAGTGACACTCCCAGCAGGGTCTCGTGGTGCCTCCTGCACCACTCACAGCCTCGCCAACCATTGCAGGAAAATTGCTGTGCAAACTTGGGAGTTTAGAAGAGTCGGCTGGAAGCCAAACACTCCACCTCCTGTGCCAACAGCTGCCAAATACATGACTTGGACAAGTCCCTTACCCTTCTGAAGTCAGAGTTTTCATAGATGCAACCTCCCTTCTTGCCATGGAGTTATGCAAGTGGACAACTGAAATAAAGTCATGTTGACATCTGCATGTGGAGAACAAATCTCTACGCTTATCCCCTTTGCCAAAACTGGGTTGAAATGTTTTCGGGAACTAAATTAAAAAGGTTTTAAGCACAAAATTTTTAGAAGAAAGCATAGACAAATGCATGTGTGATCTTCAGTGATGCAGACGTTGCCTAGACAGGACGCAGAAGCAGAAAGAAGAAAGAAAAGCAGTGATAAATTGTACTTAACCAAAAGTCAAATGACACTGAGTAATGGTACTTCTTCAACAGTCTTTGTTGAGATTCCCCTGTGATCCACACCCGGTGCTTGTCTGCTCGGCGCCTAGGACACTGCATCCTGACCTCATACAGTGTGAAGAACATAAAATCAATATTCCAGGTGCTGGTGTAGTGCCTGGCAAGGTCAAATGCTCAAACGCTCTGCTATCGAGTCAATTCCGACTCCTAGCAATCTTTCTCCCACAGAACGACTGGTTGATTTTACCTACAGACCTTGCGGTTAACAGCCCAGTGCATAACCCATCACACCCCCCAGGGCTTCATACCTGGTATGTCATAAGCATCCACTACAACTCAGCTGTTATCAACACGATTACGATGGTGGTCATTTCTGTGAGGGCCTTTATCGGTTTTGCAATCCAGTTCAAAATTCAAACAGTCAACATGTTTCCAAATCAGGCATCTTGCTTCAGTCAGCTCTTTAACATAAACTCATTGCCATTGCGGGCACCTGAGCCTATAGGGTTTCCTAGGCTGTAGTCCGTGTGGGAGCAGACTGCCATCTCTTCCTCCCTTAGGGCAGCTGGTAGGTCAGGACCACCAATCTCTTAATGAGGGGCTACTGAATGCTTAAGCTTCAGGACCCCTTCCTTTAACATAAACACCACCTAGGAATAAGGTCCAAGTATTATACACCGATAAAAATAAATAATGTCTATAGCAAGTAGCAGATTCTTAGCAGGTTGGCTTAACCCATTCTTTATTATTGGTTTTTATATATTTTTTCTTTCAATCAAATAAAACTACTCAACTCTCACTCACTTCCATAGATTCAGTTCTGACTCTGACCATTTAAGGCTGCTCCTGTGAGTTTCTGAGACTGTAACGAGTTATGAGAGTAGAAAGTTCCTTCTTTCTTTCTCCTGCAGAGCACCCAGTGGTTTCCAACTGCTGACCTTGAGGTTAGCAGCCCACTGTATAACCATTATGCCACAAGGGCTCTTAATAAAACTACAGAGTGGGTAAAACTATTGGAATGACACTAAAGAGAGGGGTGATGTTATTTGTTCATTTAACAATTTCTGATCATTCGGTTCCCAAATGCTGACCACTTGGGCTCACTTTGGCAGCAGATTAGATGATGGGGGAAAGCAAGAGAGTCATTAAGAGGAGGCCTACAAGGACACCACGCTTGGTAAAGGAAGGGTGTAGTGAAAAAGAGGAACCCCTCAACAAGATGGATTGGCACAGTGGCTACATTGCTTGGGTCAAACATAAGACCAATTGTGAGGATGGCCCAGGACCGGGCAGTGTTTCATTCTATTGTGCACAGGGTCTCTGTGAGTCAGAATCAACTCAACACCATCTAACAAGAGCAATAACGATAATACACTGACACAGGTGATGTAGGGAAAGGTTGTTGGTGACCTCCAGACTCTAGGCAGCATTGAAGATGACTTTTCCTGCTCATATTTTGACATTTAATTAGAATGAATCATAAAATTATTCATCCTACTGGATGTTTATGCAAATAACACATGCCATTTACATTTGTTTGCCAACTGCTCCCTCCTCCAGAAAGTATTTCAGTAAGGTACTGTTATGACAATATTTCATGTCATTGTAGAAGAAGGAAAAAATAGCATAGTATGTTTAGAAAAATGCCTCCCAAGGGGAAGCAGCAGTTGACAAATAAACCTATAAGGCACATGGTCTTTGTGTGAAAATACCAGTGTATAGGGCATATCTTGATTACCTGTTTGAGATTTCTTGATGCAAAAAATGAGTAAGTCAGAGTTTTTAATCCTCAAACCAGCCTATTGTAGGGTGCACAGACTTATATCTGGTATCATTTTGAGAGTAACTCATGTACTGAAGTCTAGCTTTCTCTGATACAGTGCAAACATCTTAAGATGAAGGCTTTATCTTCCATACAATTGTATTTTGGTCTAATAAGCTGTCCTATATACATTCACTTTCCATTTCTAAACAGTATTTGTGTCAGTCTGGGTAGACTAGAAAAATAAATCCATGGACACACATATGTGTATAAGAAGGATATTTATATATAAGAGCAATTGAACATTGAGAAAACATCCCAACCCAGTCCAGTCCAAGGTCATAAGTCTAATATTAGCCCATATTTCCAATACCAATCTATAAAGTCCTCTTCAGACTAATGAAACACCTGCAACGTTGCCGAATGCAAGATGATCACAGGCCAGTGGGTAGAAAGTCTTTGGATCCAGTGGTGTTGTAAGTATCTCAGTGCTGGCAGGAGTCTCTCTGTGGCTTCTCCGGCTTCCGAGGTCTGGTTGTATCTTTGTGTCTTGTCTTCTGCAATGTCTCCCAGAGAGTAGCAGAGAGAGAGAGAGAGAGAGAGAGAGAGAGAGAGAGAGAGAGAGAGAGAGAGAGAGAGGTCTTACTCCTCCAAGGAGAAAGTACCAGATTTCCCAGAATTCTCAGAAGGCCAGGCCCACACAGAAGTGTGGCTACCTCCAGACTGACAGCCTAGAGCCCACCCCTACACTCTTAATCCTTAAATTGATATCAGATTAGGTGACTGCCACAGTATTTGAAATTGTATACCATTAGCTAAATTAAGGCTACCATCAGTAGATTTACCATGTGCCATATGGGGATGATTTAAAATGCTCCCGTCAAGAGATCACATGATACATTGTATGAGTAAATTAGCTGCACATGCCCTCCCTAAAATATGGAAAATCTAGGGTGTTACTTTGAGGACTATGGTGTGCCTGATCCAAGCCATCGTATTCTCCATCACATTATCGTATGCATCTCAAAGTTGGACATAGAATAAGGGAGACAATAGAATCAGTGCATTTGAATTTTGGCACTGGTGAAGAATATTGAAAATACACTGGACTGTCAAAAGAGCAAACGAATCTCTCTTGGAAGAGGGACAACCTGATGCCTCCTTAGAGGCAAGGATGGTGAGACTTCATCTTATGTGTCTTGGACATGTTTTAGGGAGAGACTCGTCTCTGGAGAGAAGGACATCATGTTTGGTAAAGTAGAGGGGCAGCAGAAGAAAGACCTGTGACAAGATGGATTGGCACAAGGACTGCATAGATGGGCTCAAACATAAGAACAATTGTGTACAGGACCAGGCAATGTTTTGTTCTATTGGACATAATGTTGCTTTGAGTCTGAACCAATTAGACAGCACAAAACAGCAACAGTATCAATAGAAGTATCAAATGCTCCATGGGGATGATTTATGATGTTCCTCCAATAAAAGGATAATGAGGTCTCTAAAGTGAACCAAGACAGATATAAGCCATAGATACCTAAACGGATTTTGAGTTCACACTTAATTGTAAGCCATAATCTAAAGTAAATCGTTTTTTAATCATTTTATTGGGGGGCTTGTACAATTCTTATCACAATCCACACATGCATCCATTGTGTCAAGAACATATGTACATTTGTTGCCATCATCATTCTCAAAACAGTTGCCTTCTACTTGAGACGACCTTAATATCTGCTGCTCATTTTCCCCCTTCCTCCCTACTCACCCCTACCTCATGAACCCTTCATCATTCATAAATTATTATTATTTTGTCATCTATTACACTGTCTGACATCTCCCCCACCTTCTTCTCTGCTGTCCCTCCCCCAGGGAGGAGGTTATACATAGATTCTTGTAATCAGTTCCCCCTTTCTACCCTACATTCTCTCCACCCTCCAGGCACTGCCACTCTCACCACTGGTCCTAGAGGAGTCATCTGTCCTGGATTCCCAGTGTTTCCAGTTGCTATCTGTGCCTATGTACATCCTCTAGTCTAGCCAGATTTGTAAGATAGAATTGGGATCATGATAGTTGAGGGGGGAAGAAAGTATTAAAGAACTAGAGGAAAGTTATATGTTTCATTGTTGCTACCCTGCACCCTGCCTGGTTCATCTCCTCCCCAGTAAGGGGGTGTCTGGTTGGCTACCGATGGGCTTTGAGTCTCCACTCTGCACTCACCCACATTTACAATGATATGATTTTTTGTTCCTTTATGCTTGATACGTACATATGTGATGGACACAATGGATGGATGTATGGATTTTGATAACAATTGTACCAGCTCCCATTAAAATAATTTTTTAAAAGAATTAAGGGGTAGAGTTTAGCCTGTCAATTAGGTCACAGCTTGATGACCTCATTTGGAGGTACTTCAGAGAAAATACCTCACAGCAGGCCAGATTCTCTTTCTCCTTGGTCTTCTTGCTGACAAGCCACAAGGAGCTATACTGATGGCTCCAGAGCCCTGGAGCTGAAGGAGTCACGTGAAGACCTCCATCAGTGCTTAAATGTTTCCACCACTACTGGATCCACAAGACTCCACCCACTGGCCAATCATCTTCCTGCATTCAGGATCATTGCATGTGTTGTGTTAGTCTGAAGAGGAGTTTATAGACTGGTATCAGACATATAGCTAATATTGGACTTATGGACATCATCTGGATTAGACTGGGATATTTTCTTAATGTACAATTGCTCTTTGATATAAAGTTCTCTCTTACTCACATATGAGAGTCTATGAATTTTGTTTCTCTGGTCTACCTGGACTAACACATCAAAGATGATGCCTTCCTCCAGGTATTCATCCCTCCTAACATGTCCAAAATATGTGAGCTGAAGTCTTGCCATCCTTGTCTCTAAGGAACACTCTGGATGTAGCAAAAACAATAACAAAACAAAATGCAGGAAAATCTCAATATAAATGCAAACAGAAAATTATAAAATGTAGAATAAATTTAATATTGGTCAAAGGGGAGAAGGAATGATAAGGTGTTAAAATTTAACCTAACTACATCTGTGTTCCAGATGTTACCCAGTTAAGTTGCCCATAAAAACTGCATTCCAGATGTTGCTGGCTTTTTTGTTTTTTGTTTGTTTTTCTTCAATTGAGGGTTCTCTGTTTTATTTTGTTATTGGGATTTTTGTTATTGCTGTTGTTGTTTTGTTCTTTGTTTTTGTATATGTCTCGCTATATAAAATATGGGATAGGTAAATCTACAGAAACAGTAACTTAATTAATAGCTTCTTGGGGATATGGCAGGGAGTTGGGAAGTTTGTTGGGTTCTCTAGAGAAGAAAAACCATTGAGGCTCATATGTATAGATATATAGAAAGAGAATCATATCAAGAAATGACTTGCACAGTTGTAGAAGTAGATAAGCTCAGTCTGGTTCAAGTCTGTTGGCCAGGTATGAGCTGAAGGCCTCTCTGACATGTGGAGCTGACAGGAAGTAGGATGACAAAGCAGGAGGGCCACAGACTGGTAGACGCAGAACTAAATGAATCCAGAGTTCAGCCCAATGAATCCAAGGACGGCAGTCTACTACAGATTCCTGGGACCAGCACGGTACACAACAGGAAGTCAACAAACCAGTTGCAGGATCCAGCTCCAGCAAAAGGTGAAAGACCATGAGAGACCTAGGCTCTGCTTAGGATCTCTTATACAACAGGCCACACCCCAATGAGATGTTGTCAGGCTGAGTGATAAATTTGGCTCTCCACCCTTACCTTCCCCTAGGAGTGTCTATCTTACATAAACTCTGCTGATCATAGGAGGGAAATAATAATAATGAGTACAAGGAAGAAAAATGTGTTCTAGCAATAATTATAGCAATGATTGAACAGCTCTTTTTACTGTTGTTAGACTATTGAACTCTATGATTTGTGAATCTTAAGTCAAAGCTATAAAAAACAGTTTAGTAGTTTTCTATAAAGTTAAAATATATACTTAACACTCCATTCAGCAACACTACTTCTAAGTATTTACTCAAGAAAAATGGAAATATATGTTCACTCAAAAACCTGCACAGGACTACTCAAGCAGCGTTAATCCATAACAGCCTCAACTGGAAACAAGCCCAATGTCC
The DNA here is from genome assembly GCF_050624435.1 of Tenrec ecaudatus. NCBI lineage: Eukaryota > Metazoa > Chordata > Mammalia > Afrosoricida > Tenrecidae > Tenrec > Tenrec ecaudatus. The sequence goes on along the minus strand of NC_134532.1, from coordinate 209,075,617 downwards.
TTCCATTGATAAACAGATAACCAAATTATGGTGCACCCACACAGTAAAACGAGGAACCCTGATTGTGCAAGTTAAGTATGTAAGTGATCACTGAAAAGTTGACAGTTCGACTCACCCAGCAGACCTAGCAATCTGTTCTATCACTTGGGAATACTATGGCTTGAAATTGACTCAACGGCACCTAACCACTTCATATTCAGCAACGAAAAGAAATATGCAACATAACTGACTTTCAAAAGCTCTATACCAAGTGAAAGAAGCAAGACTCAAGAGGCTACATATTATATAATTCCATTTTCTGGTTCCATTTATATAGTTGTAACAGTTCACTTTCTGGCTAGCTTGGCTAGGGAACATTGACCAGTTGTTTGAACAAACACAAGTACAGATGTTGACAGGAAGGTACCTTGTAGATCTGAATAACATTTACAGTCAGCCGACTCTAAATGAATACAATTAAACTTCAGAATGTTAAGGGAGTAGAAAGCCTCGTCTTTCTCCTGCATCACAGCCATCGAAGACAAAATAAAATTTCCCCAAAGGGCTTCCAGGGCAGTTAGCTTTATGAAAGCAGATGATTGGCTCTTTCTCTTGAGAAATGACTCATAGATTCCAGTTGTCAACCTTTCAGTTAATAGGCGAGCACTTAAATCGATGCACCACCACAGCTGCTAAAAAATAAAACAACAAACATTTTGACAGCTATGTAAAATTACAGTTTAGAATTTTCAGTACACAAACTAGCAGCTTGTGAGTAATGTGATTTTAAGACTGTTGGTTTTGTTTTGACTTAAAATATGCCAGTTTTTCATTACCAGGCCCCAAGGACCTATGAAGTTACATGGTGTCAATCATTCTGTTACTGTCCAAGAGAATAAAAATTCCTGGGTTTTACAGAAAGAGTTATGGGCTAAAGGATATGGTGTTGGAGTTGTCTTCAACCCATAAAACAAGCAGAGCTGCGGGCAGGAGGGAGCGGGAGGGTGAGGAATAAAAGCGTTGTTGCTGACTCACAGTAATTCTGTCCGTGTGTGTCAGGGTAGAGCTGCGCTTCATGGGATTCTCAGGGGCAGATGTTTTCCAGAAGTTGATTACCAAGTCTGGGTTCCAAGGATTCTCGGGGTGAACTTGAACTGCCAGTCTTTTGGTTAGCAATGGAATGCCTTCGCTATTTACCCCAATAGGGTTATGGTATTTGTTGAAGCTGTGTAGTAGGTAAATATCTACTTGATGTCTATGTTTCCCTACATTTAATTTTTATTTCATATTTCCAACTCTTTGTGTTTTAAGATTTTAAAAAGTGATGTTTGGGCCATAAGGCCTCTTATCAGGCCACACCCCTAAGAAGACATCATCAGGCTGTGACCTGATTGACAGATTTAATTCTATCTTTATACTTTCTTACATATTTAAGTTGACATAAAATCATCTAACTGCCACAGGAAATAACACAAAAATCTTCATAACTGGGCTGATAAACAACAGCATAATGCAGATGGAAGAAACTGACCTAGACACTGGTTTTATTCAACTTAGATCAACAATCAGTGTCTAAGGACACAGCAGGCAGAAAATCTACCAGCATCCTGCACTAGGGAAATCTGGTGCACAACACTCTCGGAAGTGATAAGGAGCAAAGATGTCACTTTTGAGGATTACAATGCACCTGACTCAGGCCAGAGTATTTTCAGTTGCCTTGTGCATGTGAGATTTGGATACTGAAAAAGGAAGCAAAAGAATTGATGCATTTAATTAAACTGTGATGTTGGGAGAGAATATTGAATATACCGGAAGAATGAGCAAAGCAGTCTCAAAACTAAAATATGCCTGAGAAACAAAGTGGTAGAGACCTTGTCTGGATTTGGAGATGTCATCAGGTAAAGCCATTACCTAGAAAAGCACAACATATCTGGGTCATCTTAAAGGGCCCTCTAAAATGAAGGAAGCCCTCAGTGAAATACATTCACTCACTAACTGTAACCAAGGACTCAAGTACATCAAATATCATGATGATTTTGAAGCACGAGGCAGCAGTTCCTTCTGTCATACCTGGGAAGTCAGAGCCAACTGGATGGCAACAGTAACAGTATGTTGGGGCTGTCAGGTGCCATCACGTTGGTCCTTACTCATAGTGACCCAGTGGACATCAGAGTAAAACACTACCCGGTCCTGTTCCATCCGCACAATTGTTCCTATGTTTGAGCCCAAGGTTGCAGCCACCATGTCAACCTACCTTGTTGAGAGCTTTCTTCTGTTTGCTGCCCCTCTGCTTTACTGAGCATGGTGTCCTTCTCCAAAGGCTGGTCTCTCTTGACCACAGGTCCGAAGTAAGTGCAACAAAGTCTCACCAACCTTGCCTCTAAGAAATATTCTGGCTGTGCTTCCTCCAAGGAGGATAAGTTGGTTCTCTCAGCAGACTGTTACTTTTTAAGATTCTTCACCAGTACTGGAATTCAAATGCATCAATTCTTCCGTCTTCTTTATTCAATGTCCAAGTTTCAGATGTATATGAAGTGGTGAAAATGCCCCTGCTTGGGTCAAGCACACCTTATTCTCCAAAGTAACCTCCTTGCTTTTCAACATTTGAAAGATGGCTTGTGCAGAAGATTTTTCCAATATAATGCTTCATTTGATCTCTTGCTGCTGCTTCCATGAGCATTTACTGTGGATCCAAGCAAGACGAAATCCTTGACACCATTATTCTTTTCTTCATTTATCATGATGTTACCTTTTGGTCCAATTGTGAGGATTTAGGTCTTCTATACATTGAGTTGTAAGCCCCCAGGGATCCTTCTAACAACAATACACAAATGTATAAAAATATATAGAGAGAAGTGTGCATAAATATAATCACATATATAATCAGTGTGTGCCGAACACCTTCAGTCTAAGTAATGAGAAGCAACTATGTGCACATAGTCCCAATGTTTCATTCACCGAGGGTCAGGATGGCCATAATGGGAATGTTCACGACAAGGAGACTAACAAACCCTACAGACTCAGAGCTGTGTGTGTGTGTGTGTGTGTGTGTGTGTGTGAGAGAGAGAGAGAGAGAGAGAGAGAGAGAGAGAGAGAGAGAGAGAGAGAGAAAGTGAAAGAGGGAAACAAAGACAGAGGTAGAGACACTCTCCGATTCACTGTGAACATTATATCGGACTAGATCCAAGCAAAAAGTGAAGAAGGGCTATAGGAAAACAAAAGCACAAACAGAGAAAGAAAATTCCTGTCTTAAAACAGAGTAAGGGGCTGGCTTTGGGGTGAGCAGAGGTACAGATAGAATCTGATTTTTCCCTCTAAGCCCGTCCTCACTCAGCCTTTTTTCTTTCCCATCACTCTGGAGCTCTCTCTCTAAAACACATGTTCAAATAAACCAAGCGAAATAACAGGAAACTCAATTGCTTTAGCCACACTGAGTTCTGAGTGCTTTGAGAGAATTCCAAAATTCATTTTAAAGCGTATCCTCTCATGGAGGAATAAATTCAGAGAAATATAGATTATAGTTAATTATCCAAGAGTTTTTTTTAAAAAAATAATGAAACACGAAAACAATCCAATACTGAAGAATGGGGGGTGGGGTGGACAAAGACAACAATGTGATACTTTGAACAATACACTATGCCTCATCATCCCAAGTGTGGTCAATAAACAGTAAAGGGGAATTAGGGAAGCTATAAATGACACAGATAAGCAAGTAGGAATTCTCATAAATTGCATCAACACTTGGACCAGGGAAGGCAGTGAACTAACACATCTACATCTTTTAGAGGTTAGCCAATTGATCCATTTCTAAGCTCTTTGGCAGCGATTGTGCTATTTCCAAGAAGAGTGAATGAGAAAATCCCATTAAGAAAGGTCATCACTTGTAAACAGATGAGTGAACACATTGAAGGCTGGAGGAACTAAAGTGAATCTCTTTGGGACTACTTTTCTTTACTTTTTTTTTAACATGGTAAGTGTTCTTTTTGATTGTTTGTTTCAATGATCATTTTATTGAGGGCTCTTACAGACATTATAACAATCCATAAATCAATTATATCAAGTTAACTTGTACAGATGGTGTCATCATCATTTTCAAAATATTTTCTTTCTATGTGAACCCTTAATAAATTATATTTTTTCAAATTTTACACCATCTGACATATCCTTTTGTGTTAGTCCAGATAGATTAGAGAAACAAACTCATAGACACATATGTGTAGAAAAGAGTTTTATATAAAGGGTAATTGTACATGAAGAAAGCATCCCAACCCAGTCACGTCCAATATTAGCCCTTATATCCGAAACCAATCTATAAAGGCCTCTTCAGACTTATGAAACACATGCAATGATGCCTAATGCAGGAAGATCACAGACCAGTGGGTGGGAAGTCGTGGAGATAGAGTGGTATTGTAAGCATCTCAGCGCTGGCCGGGGTCTCCATATGGCGTCTCCTGATCCAGGGGGTCTGGTTGCATCAGGCTAGGTCCATGTGGCTTTTCCTCAGGCATATCTCACAGGGAGTCAACCTTGTTAGTAGAGTGTCTCCAAGAAAGTGAGCTGAGAGAGTGTCTCCCACCTCCAAGGAGGAAAATATAGAAGTTCCCAGGATTCTCAGGAGGAGGCCATGCCCACATAGAGACCCTCATTAGCAATTACCCACTTGACAGACTAGACTCCACCCTTGCACTCTTAATCCCCTTAAGTCCCAAATTGACACCAGATTATGTAACTACCACACCATTCACCCGCAGTTCTGTTATTAATACCCTTGGGGGGGGTGGGTGCATCCATCAATGTTATCTGGTCCCCCTTTCCTCCTATCCTTCCCATATCTTCATGGAATCCTTACTCCCATTATTGTTTCTGAGGGGTTTATCTATCCTGGTTTCTGCATGTCAAAAGCTCTTATCTGTACTAATGTACATATGCCAGTCCAGCAGGATTTTTGGGGTTGAACTGGGGCCATGGTAGTGGGGGGAGGAAGCATTAAAGAACTAGAGAAATGTGCTATACTGCACCCTGGACAAGTTCTAGGACTAGTTTTTTATTCCAACCTTTGGGAAGACTTTGGTGAAGCCCATGGAGACGTCTCTTAGAGTCAAGACAATTATCCATGGAGCTGCCGGATGGCACAATGGTTAAGCACTCAACTACCAAAATGTTAGAGATTTGAATTCACCTAGATGCACCCTAGAAGAAAGACCTGGAGATCTTCCACTTCCAAAAGATCACAGTCATTGAAATTCCCATGGAGCACAGTTCTACTTCAACACCCTTAAGATTCCCATGAGTCAGAATCTACTGAATGGCAACTGGTTAGGATATCTCTGGATAGTACACGGAGTTAAAGCTACTAACGGAAAGATTGAAGGTTGATATCAAAAGAAAACCGTGTTCATCTATTTCTGAAATAATGCAGCTATCGAGAACCCCATGGAAGGCACTTTCACTCTGACATGCGTGGGCTCACCCTGAGTCACAATCAACTGAGCGCAATCAAACAATGGTTTGGTTTTCCTTAAAAATGGGAACAGATTTCTCCATGATAATATGGATGCAGCAAACTAATGTAGCTCCTCTGGCAGTCTTCACCAATACTGTCACACCATTTTTATTCTTCCTTTAAATTCTTTCATCTGCAAGATTAATCAAGATCTGAGTTTTCCTTTCATGAGTGATCTAAGATCTCAAAGAAGCTTCCTGGTTTATACACAGGTGCTGTTGTGAGGTGCCATCCAGTCCTTTCTGACACATAACATCCCTCTGTACAGCAGAATAAAACACCACCCAGTCCAGACTGAGCCCACTGTTACAGCCACTGTGTCAATACATCTCATCCTTTTAAGGAACTGGTCTCTCCTATTAACATGTCCAAAGTAGGTGAGATTAAGGATCACCATCCTCCCTTCCAGGGAGCTTGCTGGTTATACTTCTTCCAGGAAAGATCTGGTTGTTCTCCAGGCAGTCCATAGTACTTTCAAGTTTCTCACCAGCATCATATTTCAAATGCAGCAATTCTTCTTCACCCTTCCTTTTTCACTGTCCAGCTTTCATATGCGTATGAGGAGATTGAAAGTACCTTGGCTTGGGTCAGAAGCTCTTTATCTTCTAAGAAACAGCCTTGCTCCTAAAGACTTGCAAGTGATTTTGTGCCACAGATTCGCCCAATCCAATAGGTCCTTTGATTTCTTGACTGCTCTTTCCATGAGCATTGATGGTGGATCCAAGCAAGATGAGATCCTTGATAACTTCTATTTTTTATCCATTTATCTTGACATGATTTGCTGGTCCATTGTGAGGATTTCCGTTTTCTTGACATTGAACTGTAATCCACACTGAAGGCTGCCCTTGATTTTCATCAGCAAATGCTCGTCGTCCTTGCTGGCATCCGCATACTGAAGGTTGTTGATAAGTCTTCCTACAACCCTGACGCCGCATTCTTCTTCAGTCTAGCTTCTCAGATTATCTGCTCAGCACATAGACCGAATATATAGAGCGAAATAATGCCATCCAGATGCATACCTTTCATCGTCCAAAATCACTCAAAATTATTTCCTTGTTCTGATTAAATGACTACTTCTAGGTTCGTGTAAGAATTCAGTGTGAGCACAGTGAAATGTTCTGGAATTCCCATTCTTCTCAAGACTACCCATAGTTTGTCATGATCCACACACTCAAGTAAACAAAGCAGGAAGTGAAAGCAAAACTTTTGCTTGTCCTTTGAATCCCTGGTAGTGCAAAGTTTAATCTCTTCGTTGCTAACTTAACATCAAGCTGCTGCAACCCACCAACCTCTCTGTGAGAGAAAGAAGTGGCTGTCTGCATCCCTATAGCTTATAGCTGTGGAAACCTTATGAGGAAATGCTACTCTGTAGTCTCTCTACTCCATCTGTGGTCTAGAGCAGTGGTTCTCAACCTTCCTAATGCCACGACCCTTTAACACAGTTCCTCATGTTGTGGTGACCCCCAACCATAAAATTATTTTCATTGCTACTTCACAACTGTAATTTTGCTACTGGCATGAATTTTAATATAAATATCTGATGTGCAGGATGTATTTTCATTGTTACAAATTGAACATAATTAAAGCATCATGATCAATCACAAAAACAATCTATAATTGTTTATTGTGAAATATTTACTTATAATTACAAGTAAATTAAATTTTGTCTTGAAGTCTGGTGCAGCATGGGTAACAGTCTTAATAAACAACAGTAAACTACATTGCTACATTTTACAATGGTGTGCATAAAAAGCCAACGTCAGTGTGAAGGTTGCGATCGTTTCTTTCTCACCAGATCAGAATTCTCAGGGCAGTCTTCGCAAGAGCACAACAAAGATCATCTTCCACAAGTCTACTTCTGTATTTAGACTTGATAACCAAACAAGCAGGAAAACCCTGTTTCACAAAGACATATTGTTAGAAATGGAAGAAGACGGCGCAATACAGTCTCAGACAGAAAAGGACATGACTGCAAACACTTGATCCAGAATTTTATAACTGGCATTGTAGTGAAATCAGTTCTTGCTGCATCCTTGTCAATAAGTTCAATGAAATCTTGTGCTGTCTCAGGAACATCTTCAACTTTGACTGTGAATGGGCTTCTGGGAAGTGTAAATGGGGTTTCAGGTAGATTTGGAAAGTACGATGAAATTTTATCTGCAAGCATGGTCAAGTGTCATCATAATCCTTTTGTCTAGTTCAATGTCATGTTCCTCAAAGAAAGAAGATAAGATAGGCAACATGTAAATTTTATTTTCATCCTTTTTTTTTTTTTGCCAAAGCTGAGGTTTCATTTGGAGTGATTAGATCTTTTCAGATGAATCGAGGAATGTTGTATTTGGTCCTTGCCATGATAAATTTAACTTATTCAAGATGCCCAAGATGTCAACCAAGTAAGCTATTTTCTGCAGTTAGCTTTTATCGCTGAAAAGTGCTTCAAACTGCGGTCTTGCTTTCTTATTTTAAAATATTTTGAGTTCATCATGAAGCTCAAAAACATGTTTTAAAACTTTTCCTCTCGACAACAATTTCACTTGTGTGAAATAGCAGAGCATTATTCGGAGCATCCAACTCGTTGCACAGTTGCAAAAACAGTCGGCTGTTTAAAGTGCACGCGTTTACAAAATTGATGGAACTTATGACACATTTCATTACTTCTTAAACTCTTGTGGCAGTGTTTTCATTGCTACTACTTGCTGATGAATCATACAGTCAGTTCCGATGACTTTTGGTGACTCATTCAGTACCAAACATTGAAATCCAGATAAAAATCCTAACATAGCTAGAGCACCCTCTGTGCAAACACCACAAACCTTTTCCCAAGAGATCTTATGCTCTTTCAGAAATGAACCAACTGTGTCAAAAAATCACGTGCAGTAGGCTGTTGTTTCAAGAGGTTTTCAAAAAAGAAACAACTTTAAAGTCACCATCATTAATATACTTCACATAAACCAGTAACTATGAACAGTTTGCCACGTATGTAGAGTCATCAAGCTGGATGCTAAATATGGGAAGTGGAGCAGATTTAATTTCCTGGATTACCTCATCAAGAATATTCAGCAGAGCAAAAAAATCACATCATTGTGAATGCGGGGGAGTGCCGAGTGGAGACCCAATGCACATCTGTAGGAAACTGGACAACCCCTTATAGAAGGGTCACAGGGAGATGATGAGCCAGTCAGGGTGCAGTATAGCACCAATGAAACATACAACTTTCCTATAATCCTTTACTGCTTCCTACCCCCTCCCGCCCCCACTATCATGATCCCAATTCTCCCTTACAAATCTGGCTAAACTAGAGGGTGTACACTTGCACAGATAAGAACTGGAAACACAGGGAATACAGGACAGAAAAAACCCTCAGGACCAATTATGAGAGTAGCAATACCAGGAGGGTAAGGGAAAGGTGGGGTAGAATTGGGGGGGGGGACTGAGCACAAGAATCTGCATATAATGGACAGACAACAGAATAGTGGTTGAAGGGAGACATCGGAGAGTGTAAGACATGACAAAATAATAATAATTTATAAATGATCAATGGTTTGTGAGGGAGGGGGGCAGGGAGGGAGGGGGAAAATGAGGAGCTGATGCTAAAGGCTCAAGTAGAAAGAAAATGTTTTGAGAATGGTGATGGCAACAAATGTACAAATGTACTTGACACAATGGATGGATGGATGGATGGATGGAGTTGTATAAACCCTCAATAAAATCATTTTTAAAAGAAAAAAAAAGAATATTGACAGGCATGTCATCTATTCTTCTGTAGACAGTGTTGTTAGATAAGGAAATTGCACTCAATTCGTAACAAATTCATCTCTGATCATAGCTCAAACAATGTCTTTGGCCACTGGCAGCAGTAAATCCCCAGCAATGGGGTGAGGTTTCATAGCTCTGGCGATTCTGAGTGCCACCAAATATGAAGGAAGCTTCAATGGCTGCTCTTTTGTTTGTAGTATTTCTACCAGTGTCAAGTCTGGCTTTCTTGAGTCTGTCAGTTTTGCTTCTAAAATAGTTGGTATCCTTGCCAGCAAAGTTTGGATGCTTGCTATCAAAATAGTGCTTAGTTTGTTCAGCTTCATGGATTCGGCTGATAGAACTTCACAACGAATAACACGCTGCATTTTCTCAATTCCTGCTGTCATTATTGAGGTAAAACCACATTGTAAGAAATCCTCACTAAATTTTCTTTTCTTACATTCTTCTCTACACAATCAGTTGTCAGGGATTGTTTGCTAATGAAAATAACATATAACAATAGCTTTAATAATACAAAAGATGATACATGGCATAGTTCAGTCAATATAGTTCATTAAAGTTTCCTATGATTTACATTCTGTGTTTTTTTACATACCTGTTATTATCACAATGGGGCAGTATTCACATCAACCTCAACTGAATATAAAAAGACCGATCAGCATCCAGATTAAGTTCCCATGGTACAGGTTCTTTTTTGCAATAGTTGATGATGTCACAGTATATGACTTTACATTTACCCAGTAATTATAATTCATGAAGTGTCATTTTACCTCCAATACTGATACTTTCAACACAGTAGCTGCTTTTAACAGAGTAGCTGCTCGCTACACAGTAGCTGCTCTCTACACATGTGTGACTGGTCTGCATAAGTACATTATGGCGCCAACCCTGTCACATACACCTGTATTTGTATGGGGTGAATGTGATTGGATTGGCACGATGATGTCCTCACACTGGGTACTTGTATGTGAGCATATCTGCATGTGGGTGTACCTGCCTGGAGACAGAGGAGCGGTGTCTCAGTTCCTAAGACCATTGGAAATGTGTATTTTCCAATGACCTTAGGAGACCCCTGTAAAAGTGTCGTTCAACCCCCAAAGGGATGTCGCCAGTTGAGAACCACTTATCTATAGGGTTGCTCTAAGTTGGAATTGACTTGATGGCAGTGGGTTTGTTTGGTTGGTCCACTCACCCAGTTGCTTTAGCTGCCACCACATGGTTCACCTGATGAATAAAACTTGTCCACATTTTAGTCCATGATTGTCCACTTCTAGGGATGTGCTTGTTGACTCCTGAGTTGCTTTCTTACTGTGTTGCAATAAAACAATGCTTTTGATTCATCACTGTAGGTCCAAGGCAATGGTGTGGGAGCCGTGTCAGACCTATTCCACCTAAACAAAGTGACAGGAGAACCTAACTTCAATTACCCACAGATTGGTCCATTGGTCTCTGCCTTACGCAATTAAGTATTACAAAGCTCCTTTTGTTGTTGTTGTTGTTTTTAGGTACCATGGAGTCAGTTTAGACTCATGGTGGCCTTATGTACAACAAAATGAAACACTGCCTCATCCTGCATCACCCACACAACTGTTCATAAGGCTGACCACATTGTTGCAGCTACTGTGTCAATCTATTTCCTTGAGGGCCCGCCTCTCTTTCAATTCCCCGCCACTTTACCAAACATAATGTCCTTCACCAGAGACTAGTCTCTTCTGACAACATGTCCAGAGTGTATGAGACAAAGTCTCTCTATCCTTGCCTCTACCGAGCATTCTGGCTGTACTTCTTCAAGAGAGATTTCTTGGTTCTTTTGTCAGTGCACTGTCCTTTCAAGATTCTTTGCCAGAACCATAATTCAAACACTTTGATTCATTTTCAGTTAGCCCTACTCAATGCCCAACTTTTGCCTGCATATGAGGCAAAAGAAACTATCGTGGTTTGGCTGAAGGGCACCTTAGTCCTCAAAGTAACAACCTTGCTTTCCAAAACTCTAAAGAGGTCTTGTGCAGCACATTCACTCAATGCAATGCATCCTTTGATCTCTTGAGTGCTGTTTCCAGGAGCATTGATTGTGGATCCAAACAAGATTAAATCCTTGATGATGTAAATCTTCTCTCTGTTACCATGATGTTATCTAGGAATTGGTCCAGTTGTGCGCATTTTGGTCTTCCTTACTTTGAGTTGTAATCCGTACAAAAGGCTTCCATCCATGACCGCCATCAGCAAGTGCTTCAATTCCTTTTCACTTTTAGCAAGCAAGAGTGCGGCATCTGCACACTGCAGGTTGTTAAGACACCTTCCTCCAGTCCCGAAGTCGCACTGCTCTACAATGAGTATGACACCATTACTCTTGAGTGTGCCATTCCCAGAATTCAAAATGGTGAACACCATTCCATTTCAGCTCACTAATGCCTGGATATCAATCTTTTTGTGTTCCATTTTATTTTTGATGACTTCCAATATTCCTAGATTTTTACCTCGCTTGTTCCAAATTTCAATTATTGGTGGATTTTTGCAGTCATTTCTGCTCATTTTGAGGTGTGCTCCATCATCAGCAAATGAAGGTCCTGAAGGCTGTGTTAGCACAGGCTTTACTCCATCCATGTCACTATGGCCCAGTCCAATTTGAGAAGGCAGTACTTCCTCAGTCATACTGTGAGTGCCTTCAGACCTGAGGGGCTCATCTTGTGGAGCTACGTCTGACAATGCTCTGCTTCTCTTCATTATGTCTTTAGTATCTGAAATTTTTTTCCATAAGACTTTCAACCGCTAATTTCTCTGAAATGTACAGCCTATTGCTTCTTCATAGTTTGCTTTTAGTTGGAAGCTTTGCTTAAACTGTTCATTTTCAGTAACCCAGTTAGTGTTTAAAATACCGGTAACATAGCTTCCAGAATCACAGCAACACACACAAGCCACGGCAGTATGACAAACTGACAAAGTTCTTTAGTACTGATAAATGCTCAAAGGGCATCCCACTCCACACACCTGCCTCCTGCCCCAAACCCCACTCGTTCCATGAGCCAGGAAACCTAGAGTTCTGTTTCCTAGTCTATCATGTCAAGTATATTTTCTTTTATTTTTAATCATTTTATTGGGGGCTTGTACAACTCTTATCACAATCCATACATATATCCATTGTGTCAAGCACATTTGTACATTTGTTGCCATCATCATTATCAAAACATTTGCTTTCTACTTGAGCTCTTGGTATCAGCTCCTCATTTTCCCCCTCCCTCCCCGCCTCTGCCCTCACAAACCCTTGATAATTTATCAATTGTTATTATTTTGTCATGTCTTACACTGTCTAACGTCTCCCTTAATCCACTTGTCTGTTGTCCATTCCCCTGGGAGGGGGTTATATATAGGTCCTTGTAATCGGTTGCCCCTTACTACCCCAGCTTCCCTGCACCCTCCCGGTATCACCACTCTCATTATTGGTCTTGAGGGGTTTATCTGTCCTGTATTCCCTGTGTTTCCACTTCTTATCTGTACCAGGGCACATTCTCTAGTCTAGCCAGATTTGTAAGGTAGAATTGGGGTCATGATAGTGTGCAGGGGGAGGAAGCATTAAAGAACCAGAGGAAAGTTGTATGTTTCATCATTGCTACATTGCACCCTGACTGGCTCATTTCCTTGCCGCGACCCTTCTGTAAGGAGATTTCCAGTTGCCTACAGATGGACTTTGTGATTTCCAATGCACACCCCTCTTATTCACAATGATATTATTTTTTGTTCTTTGATTCCTGATACTTGATCCCATCCACACCTTGTAATCACACAGGCTAGTGTGCTTCTTCCATGTGGGCTTTGTTGTTTCTCGGCTAGATGGCTGCATGTTTATCTTCAAGCCTTTAAGACCCCAGATGCCTGATGCTACATCTTTTGATAGCTGGCCACCATCAGCTTTCTTCACCACATTTGCTTATGCACCCACTTGGTCTTCAGCAATTGTGTTGGGAAGGTGAGCATCGTGGGATACATGGTAGGTATGTTGAATGCAATATGCATTCTTTCATTCTGACTCTTATTTCTTCCAGGCCATGAGAGTCTCTGTTCCTGCTCTGACATGGCTCACTTTGTACCCAGTAGAATGGAAAGACTAATCAATCCCCTAGTTTGGAGTCCTCTACCCCTTAATGACATGTCATTTGGTGGGAGTTACAAAGACTTTGGGTAGAAGAGCCATATCAAGTAATTTCATTTCACCACATTCCCCTGAAGAACTATTCTAGGAAAAAAACATTCCAACAATCTTCAGGGCTTTTCATCCATATCCCCATTTGTCATGTTGTCGTTCTCCAACCAAATTCACTGCCACCGAGTCAGTGCTGACTCACACCGACCCCTATGGGTTTCCAAGACTGTAACTGTTTACAAGAGTAGGAAGGCCAGTCTTTCTCCCGAAAAGCTGTTGGCTATTTTGAACTGCCGAACATTCAGATCACAGCCCAAATCATAGCCAGATGTCATTAAATCAGTCCCTGGCTCATGGAAAGCCCCAGCATAGTTGAATGCAATGATGCCTGGTGCTGTGCCATGCCCATGATTGTCTTCTGGGATCCGTCCATTTTGCATTGGCTGATTTTCAGAACTAGATTGCCCAGACTTTCTTCCTAGTCTGAAAGCTCTGGTCTGCTCTACGGGAACACAGCAGCCTCCATTGCCTGACAGGTGGTGGCTGTACCCAACGAGCATTGGCTGGGCATCAAACCCAGGTCTCCCACACAGGAGGTGAGAATGCCACCACTGCCCTCCACGCCCACTTACAACCTCCCAGTATGTGGTCAAGTGTCTGTTCTTAACAGTAGGCTTTGGATCGGGCTAGCTCTATAGCACAAGACTCACAAAATGGAAACCTCACTGCCATCGAGAACTCGTAGCAACCCTACAGAACAGGCTAGAAATGCCCCTGTGAATTTCTGAGACTCCTGTTGGGAGGAGAAAGCACAGTGTTTCTCCAGAGGAGCAGCAGGTGGTTTCAAACTGCTGGCCTTGGGGTTAGCAGTCTAACACATAACCACTATGCCACTAGGGTTCCTTCAACACCAGACTGGTTTTCCTAACTTTTCAACATGGCAAGATGTTGGACTCTTGCTTCTGTCCTTTCCAGAAGGTTCTGGGTGCTTTTTACAAAAAATCTCAACCCACTTCCAGCCAAAGGTCCCAGAAGGGTGGATTTCGGCTCAGCCAACACTTAATGCTCCCTATACATTTAGCTCTAAGGGAACTACTTCTCGCCATTAGAATGAATAGCAGCTGCTAGATCACAGGGACCTCTACATAGATAAATGGAGTGGAAAAGTTGTTTTGTTTTGTTTACTTTTACTTTACCAGGAACTAGCACTTTAAAAAAAATCATTTTATTGGGTCTCGTACAACTCATGACCCTTCTGTAAGGGGATGGGCTTTGGGCCTCCACTCTGGGCTACCCCTCATTCACAATGATATGATTTTTTGTTCTTTGATGCCTGACACTTGATCCCATTGACACCCATTATCACACAGGTTGGTGTGCTTTATCCACGTGGGCTTTGTTGCTTCTCACCTAGATGGCCGCATGTTTATCTTCAAGTCTTAAGACCCCAGATGCTATATCTTTTGATAGCTGGGCACCATCAGCTTTCTTCACCACATTTTTTTATGCGCCCGCTTTGAATTCAGAGATTGTGTCGGGAAGGTGAGCATCACAAAATGCCAAGTTATTAGAACAAAGTGTTCTTGCCTTGAGGAAGTACTTGAGTGGAGGTCTAATGTCCACCAGCTACTTTAATAGTAACCCTATACATATATTCACATAGATCTATTTCCCCATCATCGTCTATAAACATATTTAAATATGTACATGGCTGTATTCAGACATCTATAAATGCCCTTTGCCTCCTAGTTCTTGCCTTTATTTCCTTTTACTTTTCTCTTGTCCTACTATCATGTGCACCCCCTTGATCAAGCCCTACCAGGTCTCCTAAACACTCCTCACCACCAATTTTGAAAGATTTGTTCCCTTGAACCTGGGTTTATTAACACCCACTTCCTTTTCCCCACCTCCCCCTCCCATGTCCCCTTGGAACCATCAGTCCCATTGTTTTCTCCTCCAATTGTTTATCCTGCCTATTTTATTTAGATAGAACTGCAGAGATAATAATATGCACAAAAACAAGACAGAGCAAAGCAACAAAAGAAAACAAAACAATAAAAAAAAACCAATGACAAAAAAATAGAAAAGGCTGTAAATAGTTCCAAGTCTGTTTCTTGACCTTTAGGAGTGTTTTATGGTGGAGTCTGATCGGGTGCCATGCCCTGGCCCCAAAGTCTATTTTTTGTATTCTCTTGGGAATTCTTTGCTCTGTTCCCCTTACTGTTCTTTTGCACACCTTAGTGTTTTGCCTCGGTGTGGTGGGGTCAGATCAGGCTATTTCCAGTGTTGTCCCAAGTAGGGCTATGAGTCAGTGAGAGATGTCATGTCTCATAGTGGGACCAGCCATATGAGCCTCTCTTTGCATTGGCTGCTATGAGCAGGGATATCGTCCTCAAGGCTTGGTGGGCCAGGATGTGCTCTACTCTCTATTCATTTGCTCCTGTGTGCTCTGATCAGATCTGTCTCTCTCCCTGAGCTGCAACTTCAGTGCTGTCCTCTGAAGTAAATTCTTCTGGGGGATGGCTGTCCACATAGTTAGGATTGGGGCCAGCCCCTCAGATCTCTCCACTGGTTCCCTGCTTAATGCCGGTATGTTGCATTCACATCTTGGAGCATGGGGTTGAAGGAAGGAAGGAAGGAAGGAAGGAAGGAAGGAAGGAAGGAAGGAAGGAAGGAAGGAAGGAAGGAAGAGAATTATTGCACATATAGCTAGGGTAAAATTTAACAACTTAATATTTGTTTTCCCTTTAAACTATTCTTAATTTGTTCTGTTTTTGTTTTTTGCTTCCTTTTGGATTGAAAAAAAAATGTAACCCATGTCATTGAACAAGTTGTATGGACATTGTTCAATGAAAACCTAATCTGCTGTATAAACTTTCACTGAAAGCACAATAAAATTTTATTTTCAAAAAAAAAGAAACAGAAAGAAAAGACAAACCCTGGAACTATATTAGATTAAAGTTATACTCCAGGTTAAGAAGGCGGGTGGGTGGGGCGAAAAGTGCACTTACTTCTACACTCAAGACACTGTTCCAGGACTTCTTGATGCCGATCAGGTTCTGGAGATTGAAAGACTGTTTCCTCTCATTGGAATGGTAGACGTTGTTGTTAGCTGTCAACAAGTTAAGTCCTACATGTGGGAATCCCATGGAGAGCAGAGGACAACATGCCCCAGGCCTTCACCACCCTCATGATCATCTCCATGACTACTGTTTCTGTGGGCCTTCAGTGTCTGTGGTAGTTACATAATTTCACGTCAACTTGATGGAGTGAAGGGGTGGAGTTTAGCCTGTCAATCAGGTCACAGCATGGTTGTGCCTTCTGGTAGGTGTGGCCTTCTCTGTGGATTCTGGGGAATGTCTCTCTTCCTCCCTGGAGGCTGGACACACTCTCTCTGCTACACATTCCTGTTGACAAGCCACAAGGAGCCATGCTGATGGTAGCCAGAGCCCTGGAGAGGCATCCACTGCCATTGGACCAGCAGGACTTGCCACCCACCGGCCTGTGATCTTCCTGCGTTCAGCATCATTGCATGTACTGCGTGAGTCTGAAGAGGAATTCGTGGGCTATTATCAGACTTCTGGACTTGATCTGGACTGGGCTGGGAGGTTTTAGTGATGCTTGATAACTTCCTGGTATAAAGTTCTCGCTGCAACAGAGGAATGTCTCTGTATTTGTTTCTCTAGTCAACCTGGCCTAGCACGTGCCTTCCAAGCTCGGGGCTCATCTCCCACGACTATATCAGACCTCGTGGAGGGTTTTCCATCCGCAGGTTTTTCATGGGCTAATTACTGAAAGTTTATTGTCAAGCTTTTCTTCCTCATCCATCCTAATCTGGAAATTCTGCTCAAGCCTGTCCACCACGGGGGACCCTGGTGGTATTTGACATCCCCACAGCCTAGCTTTCAGAGTCACAGTAATGCACGTGGCATCATGGCATGCCATCCTGACAGACTGGTGCAAAGGGGTGTGGATCCCGAAAGTAAAATGCAACTGACTGGGATGAAGAGCTGGCCATGGCCACCTCTCCAACTCTGCACACAGTACTTTCCTTTAGAGTTCTCATGGCTTGAGATGAATGAGACAGAAAGCAAGCTTTCCAGTGACTTCAATTCCATAGAAAATGGCATGAATTATACCCTGCTGTTGCTAAGGAGCTGTAAGAACTACTGATCAGAAGGAAACAAAAATATCTGATTGCCTCGAAGATAACAAGTCATAGGTCTTAGAGGCCAAGTCAGCCTTTTGAGCTGTAATGTTTAGGTATCGACAGGAACACAGGCATGTCGGTCTTCTAAAGCTGCCCCATCATTCACGCATTCAGCGGAGGGCGAAGTAAACACCCGCACACGAAGGGACTCATCCTCTCAGCAGCACGCAGAAGGAGGGCCCTTTTCTTGCCAAACGCCGATTTACTAAGAATCAGGGCTGCCTTGCCCCGTGAGCTCATGAAACACCAGCTCATGTCCAGAACCTACAAGTTCTGCGCTGAAAATCCTCACATGAGAAATGACTCCCCTAAGGTAGCCACGCATTCTACTTGGTGAGTCCTTCCCCACCCCCAGGCCCCCCCCCCGCGACCTCCCCTCAGTGGAACACAAAGGAAAATGGACACATGTCAGTGCTTTTGCCAGGCAGTCCACGACACGCAGAGATGCAGGAGCTTCGCAACAAGAAAAGCAGGCTCTTCCGTTTTATCCCAAACACAACAGTAATTTTAACTGGCCCCAGGGTTGAGCGTCACCCGATGAATGGCTTCCAGGGCCTCTGGCTCTTTGGGACACATGGAGAAAAGTATTTTTAGCACAGCTATTTGGAAATCTTTGAGAACTCAGATCTGTTATTCCGCCTGGTACCAAAGAAAGTTTTCCCTCGGTGTTCTCATAAAAGACACCCAGACACCAGTATCCTACGGCGACCCATTCCCAGCGGAAGGTAAAGTGTTTATTTTTATTTTGCTTCCTCTTCACTATCTTTCTTTTTTCTTTAGAATTTTAGCAAACGGAGATGTGAGAGCTTGTGTTCATGACTAGAGTTTGCGAGTTGATTAGACAACTGGCCCTCTAGAGAGGGTTCAGGGAAAAGAAAACCTGAGTCCCAGTCTCGGTTCTGATGCTGGACTTCTAACGATGGACCCATGAGCAGGCTTCTCTGGCCCTCAGCCATCTGTCTGGTCTACCATCAGAGGGTCTGTGGGAGGACGATATGAGCCCGACATCCCCTTGTAGGCTAGAAAATGCTTTGCAGATGTCAGCATGGGACTTCTGTGCCAGCTAGCAGTTCATGTCAAGCAGCCAAGGCTCTCTAATTCATAAACTCTTGATAATAAGAAGTCTGTATACACGACTACGCTTCTCTTGCTGCAACCTGAGTTGAGTCTAGACGAGCCTTTGCCCAAGAGTTCAGTGACTCGGTGATCGCACTGTGCTGAGGAAAGGGACTTGTCTCGTCGCAATGAGACACTGTGACTGTGCTGTCCTGCAGGGTGAGTAGTGGCGGGGGAGGTGGAAGCAATTCAAAGCACAAGTAATCAGGAAATTAAGAGGGGGGATTGGAACGCCAAAGGCAAAGAGCTGAGAAACCACAACACAGAAGTTCTCACATTTGCTCATGCACGGTGCCACTCCTAAGGCAGCTAGGACAGGATAAATGCGGCTATTGTGAAATCTGTACTTTGTAGGCCAAGGATATGTCTTCTTTTGGCCGTCCCTGTTTACCTACCTTCTTCCTAATGACTTCCAGGCAGAGCGCAGTTGCCAACTTGCATGAATAATCAAGTCCAGCCCTCTGTCGTGAAGTAATTATGTCACAGTTTCCTTCGCATGATGTAGGTGAAAACATGAGCATTTTGACACGACTGGAACCTGGATAAAGTCTTGGCTGTGTCATCTTATGGCTGTGTAGACTTGAGTCATCACAGTCCAGTCTTATTATTTGTGAAGATAATGACGTCACGAAAGTGTGGTGGGAATGAAATAGATGATGTCTCTGATACACCTGGCACAGAGGCAAAGACTATAGTATGTTAGCCCTTCTCAATTAGATATTCCTTACATACGCACGCGCGCGTGTGTGTATAAAACTCTGAACCAAATTTCTAGAAATTGAGTCTGTAAACTGATGTCATCAGAATTTCTCCAAGCAGTTTCCATTGCTAGTTTAGCAAGAACAATGGGTGATGTGAATTTAAAGAGTTACAAGACACTATACAAATCCAAGATACACAATAACCTGAAGGCTCTGCCATATACAGTCGTATAAATCAACGTTTAAGTGTTTAAAGAACCTGCTGCTTTGTAGTGGCTGCAGACATTTTAAAAAGTGCATACAGTAGATCATTTACAATGCTCAGAATGGATTTGTTCAAGAACAGTACTATTTCCAGAGCTTTCATTTTCCCACTCCAAAGGAGCAACCCCAACCCACAATTCCCCACACTGTGACCTACATGAAGCACAGTAACTGGCTCCTTAGGGTCTCAGACACTGAAAATCTTGATGTGAACAGTCTCTTTTTGTATTTTTAAGTCATTTTATTGGGGGTTTGTATAACTCTTATCACATCCATACTTACATCCATGTGCCCAGCGCACTTCTCCATTTGTTGCCATCATCATTTTCTTTTTTTTTAATTGTTTAACCTAGTTCTTTGTTGGTGGTACACCTTTGATAAATAATATATATCAAATTTTATTCATGTTAAATGCCTATAATGTATTTATTATTATGTCTATTATTATTTTATAAATCATTTCATTAGGGGCTCATACAATTCTTATCACAATCCATACATCAATCCATTGTGTCAAGCACATTTGTACATTTGTTGCTATCATCACTCTCAAAACATTTTCTTTCTACTTGAGTCCTTGGTATCAGCTCCTCATTTTTCCCCTCCCACCCCCAACTTCCCTCCCTCATGAACCCTTGATAATTTATAAATTATTACTATTTTTCCATGTCTTACACTGACTGATGTCTCTCTTCACCCATTTTCTGTTGTCCATCCCCCTGGGTGGGGGTTATATGTAGATCATTGTGATCAGTTCCCCTTTTCTCGGCCCACTTTCCCCTTCCCCTCCTGGTATGGTTATTCTCAATATTGGTCCTAAGGGGTTTATCTGTCCTAGATTTCCTATGTTTCCAGCTCTTATATGTACCCATGTACATGCTCTGGTCTAGCCAGATTTGTAAGGTAAAATTGAGATCATGATAGTGCGGGGGAAGCATTAAAGAACTAGAGGAAAGTTGTATGTTTCATCATTACTGCACTGCACCCTGACTGGCTCGTCTCCTCCCTGTGACCATTTCCTCCCTGTGACCATTCTGTAAGGGGATGTCCAGTTGCCTACAGATGGGCTTTGGGTCTTCACTCCACAATCTCCCTCATTCATAATATGATTTTTTTTTGTTCTGGGTCTTTGATGCCTGATACCTGATCCTATTGACAACTCATGATCACACAGCTGGTGTGCTTATTCCATGTGGGCTTTATTGCTTCTTGGCTAGATGGCCGCTTGTTTACCCTCAAACCTTTAAGGCCCCAGATACTATGTCTTTTGATAGCCGGGTACTATCAGCTTTCTTCACCACATTGGCTTATGCACCCACTTTGTCATCAGCAATTGTGTCGGGAAGGTGAGCATCATGGAATGCCAGGTTAATAGAACAAAGTGTTCTTGCATTGAGGGAGTACTTGAGTGGAGGCCCAATATCCATCTGCTACCTTAATACTAAACCTACACATATATGCACATAGATCTATTCCCCATCATCATATATAAATATATTTACATATGCACATGCCTGTATTTAGAACTCTAAGTGCCTTTTTGCTTGCTAGTTCTTTCCTCTACTTATTTTTACTTTCCTCTTGTCCCACTATCATGTTCAGCCTTCATTTGGGTTTCAGTAATTCAGTTACCTGGTTACATTGCTCTTGAGCATGCCCTACCAGGCATCCTACACCCTCCTAACCATCAATTTTAGATCATTTATTGTTACCTTGTCTCTGGGTTTGTTAACACCCACTTCCTTTCCCCCGCCTCCCCCTCTCCTATGTCCCCCTGGAACAGATGGTCCCAATGTTTTCTCCTCTGATAGTTTATCCCACCTATCTTATCTAGATAAACATGCAGAGACAATAATCCACACTAAACAAGACAGAGTAAAACAAAGCAACAAAAGAAAACAAAACAATAACAAGAAAGAAAGAACAGCTTATAAATAGTTCCAGGTCTGTTTGTTGACCTTTAGAAGTGTTTTCTGGTCAAGTCTGATGGGGTGCCATGCCCTGGCCCCAAAGTCTATTTTTGGTATTCCCCAGGGACTTCATTGCTCTGCTTCCCTTGCTGTTCTGTTACACACCCTTAGTGTTTCGCCTTGGTGTGGTGGGGTCAGATTGGGCACAATACCTGTACTGTGTCTCCAGTGTTGTCCATGGTATTGCTATGGATCAGTGAAGGATGTTGTGTCTCGTGGTGGGGTTGGCTATATGGTCCTCTGTGCATTGGCTGCTCAGAGCAGGAATATCATTCTCAAGGTTTAATGGGCCAGGATGTGTTGTTCCACTCTCTCCCCTCTCCCTTCATTCTCTCCTGTGTGCTCTGATCAGACATATCCCTCTCCCTGAGCTGTAGCTTCAGTGCTGTCCTCTGAAGTGCATTCTTCTGGGGCACTGCAGGCTGGAACAAACAGTTTCATCTTCTCCCCTGGGGCAGCTGGTCGGTCTGAAACACCGACTTGTGATTGAGAGCCTAGTACTTATCCCACAAGGGCTCCTTCCAAAGAAGCGTCCAGTGGGAAAAACACATGTTAGCACATAGTCTACATAGATTTGCATATTTCCATCCAATCCTTTGAAGCCTATTGTCTGAGGAGCGGCTAGGAATGGGCACCAGGTTTCTTACTGGGGTAATGAAAATGTTCTGAAGTTAGATGGTGGCATGCATTGAATTGTGTACTTTAAACAGATTAGCTCATAAATGGAGTAATCCTATGGTATGTAAACTATATCTCCATAAGACTAATGAGAGATATTGTCATGTTTTTAAATCCATGACCTACGTGGCTCTGTTCCATTAAAAATAACCAAGTTCATTCCAATGCAAAGACTTGTTAAGGGGTCACAACCGGCTCAGTGGCACCAATCACAGCAGTTAGACTCCTATATGGACAGTATGTCGTGCATTTATGAGTAAAAGACAATTAATTTGTTCAGTGGATGAATTTGATCGTGTCAGTTGTTTCAATTCATTCCTTCTTGTACATAGGTATGTACATGCACATATGCATACACAAACATGTACATGTGCTTATGCATACACACCAGGATGTCTTACTCATCGGGAGCCATGATTCTCAGCCACCAGCTCTGGGAGGGAAACCCGAGTGCTATTAGATCTGCGCAGAAGAGACACGCTTCTGGATCACATGGTGTAAGGCCTGGCTTAAATTCACTCAGCTCTTTCATTGAGACCCTCGGGCTAATGGCGTCTTGGGGCACCACTGTCTTGTTTTCTGCAGATTTTAAATTAATGTTTGAGCCCCCCTCCCATCAGGATGAGCAGAGCACTCTAATGAACTGGTCCTGCACGTGGTTTTCCCATGAAAAGCAGGATTGTCCCAAAAGTGGCACTGCCTTGCTCCAGGTTTTGAATTCCCATAAAGGCGAAGGGAACCACCAATGTGGTTGGAAAAAGTACAGTCCGATTACTCCTTAGAAGGGAGGGTGGCAAGACTTTGGACATGTTGTCATGAGAGACCAGTTCCTGGAGAAGGACGTCTTGTTTGATAAAGCAGAGGGGCAGTGAAAAAGAGCAAGATCTTGAAGAAGGTGAGCTGTCATGGTAATTCCAACAAGGGGCTCGACCATTACAACCATGGTGACAATGGCACAGAGCTGGGTAGAGTTTCATTCTGCTGGCCTCGAGGTCAAGGTCATTGTGAGATGGGGTCAACTGGACAGCACCTAAGAACAGCAACAGCGATAGCATGGTGTGTACAAAGCATTCACCTGGTAGCAGTGTAGATGTCTGTAATGAGCGAGCACGTAGGTAAAGAGCTGTGAGGTCAAGAGTGAAATTATTTGATGCGATTGTTTTTTTGCTGTGGAGAGATGTTCAGGACAGGTGAAGGGAAAGGCGTTAAAGAATTATAATAATGACCTGATATCACTTTTCTCTAGAGCATAGAGTAGCTAGGATGCCAACCAAAATGGGAAGAACAAGAGAGCTACCAGAGATCCGTATTCATTTGCCTCCTAATTGCCTGTTCTTTTTCATACATACTTTTTGCAGAGAAGTCCTGGTGGTGTAGTGGTTACTTGTAGGCTTCGAACTCCAAGGTCAGCAGTTGGAAACCACCAGCCACTCCTTGGGATAAAGACAGGCCTCTGTGTTCCCGTAAACATTTACAGTCTCAGAAACCCACAGGGGCAGTTCTACCCTGTCCTATAGTCGCTATGAGTCAGCATTGCCTCAATGGCACTGAGTTTTGCATTTTGTTTTTCCAAATAAGTGTATATATATGTGTGTGTGTGTGTGTATACATGTCCATTTTTATCTTTGTTTCCTGTAGAGTAGGTGCAACAGTAATGGATTTAGAAATTTTAAAAATCAATCCTCATCCTCCCAACCCCTGTGTTGACCTTGTTCGCTGCTACCAGGAGATCCTGAGGATTGACATGGTTTGGGATGAATGTGCTCAGAGACAAGCAGCAAAGTCAGTTGCTGCCAACGCCCTTCTCACCTCCACGCAGACTCAATCTTGCCAGAAGGCCCATCTGAAAGGGACACTTACGCCCCTGTGTTTCTCTTCCAGAACCGAAGATGTTTGTCTTGCTCTATGTCACAAGTTTTGCCATCTGTGCAAGCGGCCAGCCTCGGGGTAACCAGTTCAAAGGAGAGAACTACTCCCCGAGATATATCTGCAGCATCCCCGGCTTACCTGGACCGCCAGGTCCCACAGGAGCAAATGGTTCCCCTGGGCACCACGGTCGGATCGGCCTTCCCGGAAGGGATGGGCGAGATGGCAGGAAAGGAGAGAAGGGCGAAAAGGGAGCTCCAGGTAATGATACTGAAGTTGTGCAAATCCTCTCCTTCCCCTTCCCCTTCCTGTGCGGCATTTTCTCACGAGAGCAGTCCCTTCAGCTCCTTCTCTATTTCATCTTCGCTGATGATAATAATAATTTATTGACATCTAAGATGCTTCAGAGTCCCTGGGTAGTACGAGAGAGTTAGGATGGAAGCTCCAGGTTGCCCAGCAGAACTGCGGAAGAAAGGCTTGACAATGTGAAAAATCAGTCCCTGAACCCTACCTGGGCACACAAGGGGTTGCCATCCAGCTGACTCACCTTGGCAGCAACGAACAGCTAGAACTAGGTTTCAGGAACAGCCCCAAATGCATGTCCTCATTTCATTGCACCTTCCAGGTGAAGGTTATCACATTTGATAGGTAAACAAACAATTACACACAAACAAGACGAATCACACCAAACAAGTGCTGGTCCATGGGGTGGGGGAGGTTAATTGAATCACTAGAGATGAGATAGTGTTGCTAGTAATGGCAGAGCTGGATCCAAACATCTGATGCCTGGAACCAGTGGGCCTCCTTTTAACCCATTACCAGAGTGTGATCCTGGTCACAAGAGCAGGCCTTGGCCAGGTGTGGGGAGGTGTGCATGGGTGGACAGACAGACGGATGCGATTGGAGGTGTACACAATGCTCAGAGGCAGGGATCTGGAAGTACAGGTGCCATCCCTGCCCTTGTACAAATCTCCCAAATCAAGAAGAGAAAGGCCTCCGGGGTCTGATTCTTGGCACATGCCGTGACGAGATTCCTCAGTAGGCTCCCTCTGCTAGCTCCTCGCCATCCCATCCCTCCTGTGGCTGCTGATATAATACCCCAGCCCTTCTCGGCATCACACTGTCCCTGAGTTCTTCGGTCATTTCCACCTTTGTTTTTGGCCACAAATCAATTGGCCCAGGAACCTTGGCCGATTCCAAGTAAACAGAATGTTAAATTCTACAGAGGTTGTGGAAGTGCTCAAAGAGGAAATGGTTTGGAATCAATCTTGGAAAGCAATGCCTGAGTGTGAAAGCTGGGACCAAAGATAAGGAGGAGGGCAGGGGCGGGGGTGGGGGGTGAATCCCTAGATCTGGGCACTGTGTCTTTCTCTGGTGGTTGCATCTGATGCATAGTGTTCTCTCGTGCTACTTAAGAGGCACTCAAAGTGTTAGCTCATTATTCTTCTGGATGCAAAGACACTTTGTCTATCACATCAGTAGCTATCACCTCCTGGTGAATTGCTCGACATAAGACAAAGACCCTTCAGATACAGGTATCTCATCAAATAAAGAACCTTGCATTTGGAGCGAGGACCATATTTTTCAAAGGTGGTTGCACCCTCACACCTGTGGACACATGTGATTGCTTTGCCTTGGCCATGGATATTTTTGAACTTCAGTAGTAACACCAGGGTCAGAATTTGTACCAGTGGCCCTTTTCGCTTACTTTGTCTAGAGGCAATGATGTAGTAGTGATGCACACCTGCTTTTGAATCAGAGAGGTGTTAGGTCCCAACCCTGACATTTTCAATTAAAAACTTTGTATTCTTGAGCTCTGGTGGCGTAGTGGCTATAATTTGGGCAGCAATCTGCAAGGTCAGCAGTTGAATGCCACCAATCACTCCTTAGGAGAAAGATGGAGCTTTCTACTTCTGTAAAGAGTTGTGATCTCAGAAACTCACGGGGGGCAGTTCTACCCTGTGCTGTGAGTTGGCAGTTCTCTCAGTTGTACATGGTGGCACTTAACAACAATTTCCTTGGGAAAATAGCCCATTTGAGCCTAAGTTTCCTGTGGTTCCCTGGTGGTACAGTGCATTACACACTGGGCTGCAACTGCAAGGTTGGCAGTTCGAACCCCACCAGATAATCTCAGGAAGAAAGATGAGGCTTTCTGCTCCTGTAAAGGCTTTCAGCCTTGGAAACCCCAAGGGAAAGCTTTCCTCTGCCCAAAGGGTTGCTATGAGCCAGAATTGCCTTGATAGTTATCTTTGGGTTTTGTTTTTGTTTTAAGTAAAGGTGATTGTACGGATGAAGGCCAGTAATATAGCCTAAGCCCTCAAAAGAATAAGCACTCATAAATATGAGCTGTTACTGTTTATTACACTATGCTTTACAACAATGATGTTAATTAATACTTATTACATTGGGATTTACAAATGTGGCTCATCACTCATTTGAGGAGGATCCACACATCATTGAGTGAAGTGGAGATGAATGATCTGTCTCATGAGGTCATTCTGGTGTTCTCTGACGGTGTTTGTATGTATATGCATTCAGATGAAATTAAATGTTCCTAATTGCTGCCATTTTTACCCTACAAGGGGACATCAAAAAGCTTAAGGGAAAAAATGACATGAAAAGATGGTAGAATGTTTCCATGAACTTTGGATAGTCCCTCCTCTGGCCCCGTCCCTCTATACAATAGTAACTAAACTCCCACATTCCTCAGTCTAGTTCATGACGTTGCCCATATGTTATTCATCCCTCAGCCCCTTTGAGCACCTACCAGCAAGCTGTGCTCGTCAAGACCAGGGTTTCCCATCGTGGTGTTCATGATGTCTTAGGTTGGCCATTCTTTGCTGTGGAGGACGGTCCTGAACAGTAAGGGATATTTAACACCATCCCACTAGAGGCCAGTAGTGCCCCCACACAAGCTTTGGCATCCCTAGTGAGTGGTGTAGGTGGGCAACTCTAGTGGTGAGTGCTGAATAGGAAGACCTTTGAGTGGGAGAGGCCAATCTGTACACGCATAATTACGTCGCCTCCGAATATACTAATAAGGACCACTTATGAAGACTGAGAGCCGTTCTGGAGTAGCTGTTATACAGTGGGGTGCTAACCGAAAGGTCAGCACTTCAAAACCACCTGTGGGAGAAAGATGGGGCTTTCTGCTCCGGTAATGGGTTACAGCCTTGGAAACTCACAGGGGCAGTTCTACCTTGCCCTATAGGGTTGCTATGAGTGCATGTCACCTCAATGGCAGTGGGATGAAGGTGATCTTACATGTCAGGCACTTTGCAGTCAGTGTTGAATGCCCTCCACAATTCTCTGGTCAATAATCAGAGTCAGCAATAGAAAGAGACTTACACATGAAAAAAGAAATGAAATTTGACCAAAGAAAATTACACTTCCAGCCTGAGATCATTTAAATCCAGTACACCTAGGGATATTCAAAGGTAAGAAAGGAGAGGTCAGCGTCCTTGTAAGATCAATGAAAAGAAACAGCCCTCACTTACAAATGAGAGAACCAAGGCCCTGGGGTTTGGGGGATGTGTCACTGGGCAGGAAACCCCAGCATTTTGTCAGCCATGTGCCCTGTTACAAATCCTCACTACAAACACCCTAGTGCATGCAACAAGTTCAGGCACAAACACATCTCTTTTTCCAATTCCCTAGCCTAGGTTGAAAATATAGGTCTTATTATTCAGAATTCTGAATCTTCAGTAAAGATGTCTGTCTCCCTCACTGACCTTCTGACTCTGAAGCACAGTAGCATGGTAGCAGATTGTTGCTGCTGCGTAAGGCCAGGGGTTGCGCTCTGACTCAGTTTCCTTATGCACAACAGAGCCAAACACTGACGACTTGCACCTCTCCGAATGTGTGGCCATGGCCATGTCTTCGAATACTTCTCGCATGACTTCAGAGATGGGACCACTTGGCTTCCGTTTATCCTCCAGCTTCAGACACGTGAGAGGACAGACTAGGGACCCACATGGGGCAGTTCTCCCCTGACCTGTAGGGTCACGAAGAGCTGGGACCAACTCAACAGCTTACAATAACAATTATTTATGGTTTGGTCTCTGAGAAGTTTCAAGTGGCTGAGATCTCAAGCAATCTAGCCCACCCCTTTCTTTGATAGGCCTGAGAACTAACACCAATGAGATCAAGGCCCTTCTTCACCCAGCTCACAAGAGCTGAGCTGGGAGCTTGATCCCACATCTGCTGAGTCATGGTTTATGACTTTTCCTATCAACACAATGTAAAGTCCCAATGGGCATGGGTAGTTTCCCTTATCCCATTTAAATCTAATTTGTTTCCCCTGTTACAAATGGGCCAATGGGAACCCAGAGAGGTGAGCTGACTTGCCCAGAGTACTAGAGTTAGAGGTAGGATAATGTGAGTACACAGTGAAGCAGAATGATTGACACTGTTGCTTTGTTAAGCCAGTAAACATTCGGCTTCTGCTGAAGATTGCAAAGAAAAATCAAAAGAAGTCTGGAGACTCAAGTCATTAACTAAAAAGCAAATTCAGCAGCAAGATTGTCTCTGTACTCGGTTTCTAATGCCCCAAAAGGTGAAAATAGAAAAAATCAGACTCTGATGGCCTTACTTCAAGAGCTCAAGAACAGAATCTTTTCTGGCTGGGGCTAATCACCATGTACCCCATGGACAGTGAGAGGCCAGCACAGCCCTCAAAAGCATGGACAGTCACCAGAAAAGGCCACAGGCACCATCAGCCTCTTCTCAGCAGCATAATTTTTGAGCAGCCTTTCCCCAAAGTATTAAAACAAACATCTTGATACATTAAGAGAAAAGCCTCCATTCTCTTCAAAGTTACATTGCCCAGAACTCTCCATGACTAACTTCACCAAACAGTTGAGGAATGATGAAATCATCCAGCATATACATGTGTGATGCTCCAATAAATAACATCATAGCGTGTTCTGCACTTTTAAAAACCTCAGCTCAATAAACGTATGTTAGACAGGGTTCTCTAGAGAAACAAAACCAGGACACTTATGGTTTTATATATATTTGATAGCTAGGTAGATATAACATAAGAAAATAAACAATCTATAGAGCAGTACAAATGGCTCAGTGCAACTCACTTTCATGAGACAGCTAATACACTGGCAGTCCTTCAATCCTTGAGGGCTGCCAGGTAGTCCTCTGTAGAGCAATTCAAGCTATGCAGCCACAGGCAGCAAACAGCAAGGTGGGTCAGCAACAGTCAGCCAGATGACAGGATCTGACAGTCCCCAGCTCAAGCGATGTACACTCTAGTAGCCTGGCAAAGCAGGTCTTGAAGGAGCCTCAAACTACAGCAACACAGTTGATGGGTTAGGTGTCCCACAGGTAATGCAAACTGAGGCAGAGAACAAGCTAAGGTCCACTCATCAAAGAGTAAGAGACAAGAAAGGCGAAGCTCGCAGAGCCATTTATCTCTCCACCCTTCAATTAATCCCACATGTGTTCATTAGCCAGGCTGGCACAAAAACCCTACCTATCACAATCAATCCCTTGCCAACTTGGCACCTGTACACAATTCTTAAGCCATATGTAATTTCCAGACATTAATGAAATCACACATATACTTAACATCAAACATCTATCATACATATAAATGAAAACACACTGAGTCCAATTGTATCTGATACATCCTACATGAACAAAGGAAAGATTCAATAAGCACATATAAAGAAAACAAACTGACAATCACAAACCTCACTTCTGCAATTGATCATGTGGTCGTAACTGATAGAACTACCTTCTTCTACATTCTGTATTACCTTTGTCCTCAGCAAGCACCCTTAGCTGACAGTGTTCTTTTTCCTTGTGGGGTGACCCAGGCCTTCATTCCTGAGGGATCTGGGTTATTAGACATCCTGTCAGGATTGGCTTGCTGTAACTTACCATTTACTTTAACCACAGGACATGGTAGCACTAAGAGTCGGCCTATGGGATCTCCTGGATTCTAAACATATTCTTCTTTACCTCCATTGTGTAGCACCAGGCAAATTTCTCCTTGGTAATCAGGATCAATCCACCACTCAGTACTGTGACACCCTTCCTGACCTGTTGATCCAAAGGCATGTGAATCCCAAAATGGACAGGGGTCATTCTCAGCTACCAGTTCAGTGGAATCCGTGCTGTGTTTCCAGGTGGGAGAGTTCCTTCCTTCGGGACCAGAACCTCCACGTCTGAAGCACACAGGGTTGCTGGGACAGGAAGCAAAAATACTGCAAGTGGATCAATAGGAGTAATAGTGAGTGGTGCGACACCAGTTTCCACCCCTTGGTTCCTGGACCCATGAATTCTGGCTATTGGAGACACAACACCATATATTGGCCACTGGTTTAGAGCGCACACAGCGTCCTGGAGAGCATTGCCCCAGCCCCGCAAGTTGCTGCCACTAGTCTCACATCTGTCCATTTTCCCTTGCAGGCAAACTGAATGGCCAGATACACTGCTCGAAGTTCTGCCCATTAGGAGGATTTCCCTTCACCACTGCCCTTTAGGGAAATCCCAGAAAGGGGCTGTGATGCTGCTGCTGTCCACTTATGAGTGGTACCTGCATATCATGCAGAGCCATCCGTAAACCAAGCATGACTTTTTCATTCTTCAGTTAACCTATCATTAGGAACTCCAGAAGGCCATAGGTGCAGACTGGGAGAAAGACGGCACTGTGACAGGAGTGGGGACTGTGGGCATTTGGGCCACTTCTTCATGCAGCTTCCTTGTACCTTCAAGTCCTGCTTTGGCCCGATCTCATATATACCACTCCCATTTAACAATGGAGTGTTGCTGCACATGTCCAACTTTAGGGACAGATAGATATTTAGGCTGAAAATACAGAATACATAGGCAATGCATTTTCCCTAATGACAAACGTGCAGTATAGATTATTAATAATCCAAAGAACGTTGTTCTCACCAGCACTGTTTAGGGAGTGTGTTGGCAATAACATTGGATGCATTGAATGCTATAACAGTACTAATGTATTGTTGTGATATATTGGTGTAAATTTTTAAGTAGTGTTTGCCTATCATTTTCAACCAATCCGCCTATGACACCAAAAGATGGCTGTTGTAATTCCTAATACAAAATTTTGTTGTGGGGCTTAAATCAGATAATGCAAATAAATTATGCACTCCCTGGTACATACAGGCTTAATAAGTACACTCCTCACTCACTGCCATAGAGTTAATTCCAACTCATACCAACCACATAGGACAGAGTAGAACTGCCCCATAGATTGCCGAGACCATCAGTCAGGGAGCTTCACGTTTCTCCCAGGTAGCAGCTCAAGCCTATGCTGCCAAGACTCCACAATAAACACAGCTCATCTATTTTTTATTAATTATTCAATTATCAATACTAATAAAAGCAGAATGGGATAGAAGACATAGATGGCTGAGGATTCACCTGGTTCTGTCTGTCCTCATGACCAGAGCACTGGGGAATGATGTCCCTACGCTCACTGAGTTCCACCTTCATCACTGAGCACTTGTTGGCGATGGATGTAGTACTAGATGGTTCATCATCAGAATGATAGCCACTCGCTTTAGATTAACCAGGATTTAAATGATGTAGCACCAACTCAGGGAAATGTACTTGGAGATCTGCGCCATCATTACAAATTACATTTCCATTTTTAATAAATAGATTGATTTTTGAAAGCTCTTTCATGGGAGGGCATACTGTTGAAAGTATACGGACAAGGCACGCTGAGGGCTGGCTGGGATTGCGTGGGTCCCCCGCGGATGACTCCATACTTAGAGGAACTCTCAATTAACTCTGAACTCTTTTTAAAGGTTTGAAAGGGAAGACTGGACCCCTAGGCCTTGCTGGAGAGAAAGGGGACCAAGGAGAGACTGGGAAGAAAGGACCCCTGGGGCCGGAGGGAGAGAAAGGAGAAATAGGTCCCGTTGGGTCTCCTGGACCAAAGGGAGACAGAGGTGACCAAGGGGACCCAGGCCCACGTGGAGTCTGCAGGTGCGGAAGCATCGTGCTCAAATCGGCCTTTTCTGTTGGCATCACGACCAGTTACCCGGAAGAAAGGCTACCAATTATATTTAACAAGGTTCTCTTCAATGAGGGTGAGCACTACAACCCTGCCACTGGCAAGTTCATCTGTGCCTTCCCAGGGATCTATTACTTTTCTTATGATATCACGTTGGCGAACAAGCACCTGGCGATTGGGCTGGTGCACAACGGGCAATACAGGATAAGGACCTTCGACGCCAACACGGGGAATCATGATGTGGCTTCCGGGTCTACAGTCATCTACCTTCAACCAGAGGATGAGGTCTGGCTGGAGATCTTCTTCAGAGACCAGAATGGCCTCTTCTCAGACCCAGGTTGGGCAGACAGCTTGTTCTCTGGATTTCTCTTATATGTGGACACGGATTATCTAGATTCCATATCAGAAGATGATGAACTGTGACCAGGGCGACTGGTCTAAACATTCCAAGTTCCTGGTGGCAAACACTTGATTCAATCCGAGGCCCTACATGGAGGAACCAGTAGCAGTGAGGCTCAAAGACAGTCCCAGTGGGCTTCTTGAACATCATCAGAGATTTATAGCACAAGCAATGAAAACAAGATGCACAGCCAAACAGGGGGGACATGGTTATGAACAAAGTCATTTCCTGAGTAGTTGGCTAAGTCAAATCTGTAGGTAAATTGGTGCAGGTGCATACAATTCTTATTTAGCTTCTCTTAGTGCATGAACGGGCTTGAAGCAGGATTTAAAAGCTATAAATACAGCAAGGGAAGGTGAATGCAATAAAGAATTTGTTTCAAGTAAGAATTGGCTCAATCATTTCAAAGTGAGGGCAAATTTTATCCAACTTTAAAAGACAGTATGAATTATCTGTCATTTGGATGTTTGTAATGCTGGTGATTTACTGTACACCAAAATGAAATGTATACAACAATAATCCCAGATATGCATTCTTTTTAAAGTGATGCTCATAAATATTTAAGCAAACTAAGGACAATGTAAATAAATGTTCCATTAAATACCGTGAGTAATAAAACCAGCTGGCAGTGGTCTTGTCTCATTAAACCTTCATAACATTGCATTTGGCCTGTTCTTTAAGAGACTTATAAAATCTCAGATGATGTCTGATAAATCTCAGCCATGAAGGGTAAGAGCAATGAGTGTTTTTAAGCGATCTAAAGTGAGGTGATGACATCCTACTATTTAGCCCTACCTGCTTCATTCAACCACATGTTAATGAGCTAGGGTGTCTGAGGCAGTGCACATTGGGGCAGATTTAGTAATCAGTGGAAACCCCTACCTTTAAGAGCTTCCTGCCGAGGGTCTGATGTCACACCATCCAATGTGATCAGAGGGCCCAGGGCACCTGCTCTTCCTATCTGTATGGGGAAGGGCAGAGTTGGCTCACCATATGAGGAAAGACGAGACCAAATAAGGAGTGAGTGAGTTTGAGAGAGACTGTGTGTGTGTGTGTGTGTGTGTGTGTGTGTGTGTGTGTAGCTGGAGGTGATGGACAGGCAGCAAGGTAATTCAGCAGCTTCACTCTCACCTGACCCCACCCTCAGTGCACTTTTTACCTTTTCCAGTTGGGAATGAGTAAAAAGTCTAAAGGTACAAGGGTTGGGAGCAGTAGCAGTAGAAATCTCTTTGGGGCATTTAAGATACTAAGTTTTTAAGTGAATCCAGGTGTCTTTATTCCTAAGTAAAGATGGAAATTAAGAGGGAAAAGTTACTGAAGCAAACCAGTAGAGTGTTCTCCTGACTCCTTTAGATTAATGGTTCCCGGGACAGTGATCCGTCCATAGAGCTTCCTCACACGTAAGGGCCATCCATTGTTTCTCAGGAACTTCGTAGGTCTTGGATAGATCTTCCAGCATCTCAGCAACACACAAGTCATCGCAGTATGACAGACTGACAGACAAGTGGTAGTACCAGTGGTACTAGCATGCTTGTATCCACAATAAATGCTCATGGAAGTAGCAGTCAAGAGATTAAAGAACTCATTGGATTAGGTAAATCTGCTACACAAGACCTCTTTAAAGGGTGGAAAAGCAAGGATGTTACTTTGAAGACTAAGGCACGCCTGACGAAAGCCATGGAATTTTCCATTACCTCTCGGGCATGCTGAGATTGGACATTGAGGAAGTAAAAGTGAAGAAAACTCAATGCACTTGAACTATCGTGCTGGTGAAGAATATTGAGAGTACTATGGGCTGTCAAAGGACAAACAAACCTGTCTTGGAGGAAGAACAACTAGTGTGCTCTTTAGAAGCCAGGACACTGAGACATTGTCTCACGTACTTTGGACATGCTATCAAGAGAGAGCAGTCTCTGGAGGAGGACGTCATGCTTGGGAAAGTAGAGGGGCAAGGAAAATGAGGAAGGCCCTCAACAAGATGGATTCTGACAGGGCTACAGTAATGGGTTGAAGCATAAGACTGGTTGTGGGGGTAATGCCGAGCTAGGCAGTGTTCTGTTCTACTGTGCATGGGGTCGATATGAGTCAGAACTCACTTGACGGCACCTAACAATAACAACAACAACATTCTCCCAAAAACTCTTGGATGCTTCACTGAAGCAATTTACCTTTGATCTCTTGATGGCTGCTTCCATAAGCATTGATTGTGCTATAATCAAGATGAAATCCTTGACAACTTTAATCTTTCTTCCATTCATCATGATCTGACCTATTGCTCCAGTTTGATAATTCTGGTCTTCTTCACACTGAGTCATAATCCACAGTGAAGGATGCAATCCTTCCTCTTCATCAGCAAGTATTTCAAGTCCTCCTCACTCTCAGCAAGCAAAGTTGTGTCATATGCATGTCGCAGGTCGTTAGTAAGCCTTCCTCCAATCCCGATGCCATGCTCTTCTTCATATAAGCCAATTGCTCTGATTGCTCAGCATACAGAGTGAATGAATATGGTGAAAGGATACAACCCTGACCCACACCTTTCTTGATTTTAAATCATTCATGATCCCCTTGTCCTGTTCCCACAACTGCCTCTTGATCTATGTACAAGTTTCTGCAGGAGCACAGTGAAATGTTCTGGAATTCCCATTCTTCTCCAGCATATCCATAGTTTGTTATTATCCACACAATAGCATGCTGTGCTAGGCCAGGTTATCAAGAGAGATGAGAGACTCATCTCAGTATTAGAAAGAGCTTTATATCAAGAAATAATTATATATCAAGAAGGCAACCCAGTCCAGTCCAACTCAAGTCTTTAAGTCAGTTACTAGTCCCTCTTCCAACTCACATAGCCACATGCAGTGATGAGAAAGGCAATACAGACGGCAAGAACATCACAGGCTGCTGGGTACAGAGTCACATGGATCCAAGGTGGGTGTAAACATGGCAGGGCCCTGGCAGCTTTCAGGATCAGGGGAAGAATCCCAGCAAACAGAAAAGCAACGAGGTAGAAAGAGAGGGAAGTTCCCAGTCCTCCCCCACCCCACCCCCTTGAAGGCAACACTCCCAAGGAGGAATTATCAGGCTGTAACGTGATTAACAGGTTGGATTGCACCCTTACACTTTCGGGATTGCACCCCTGTGCTTCCATACATTTTCATGTTGACATAAAATCATCAAACTACTACATAGGTCTTTGCATTGTCAATGAAGCACAAGTGAACATCTTTCTGGTTTTCTCTGGTTTCAGCTAAGATTCATCCTAGGTCAGCAATGGTATCCCTTGTGCCTCTCAGGTATCTGGCCTGACCCTCTGGCAACTCCCTGTCAATGTACTGATGCAACCATTGTTGAATGATCTGCAGAAGTTTACCCTGTGTGGGATACCAATAATACTGCTCTATCATTGGAGCATTCTGTCAAGTCACCTTTCTTGGGAATGGTGAAAATTATGCAAAACCAATGACTTCATCACAAATATCTTTTTAGATGTAGGTTTCTCTAAATGGAATACTCATAAATCAAATTGACTACATCTGTGGGAGGACAAGATGGAGAAGCTCAATATCAGCAGCTAAAACCAGGCCAGGGGCTGCCTGTGGAACTGATCATCAATTGCTCATATGTAAGTTCAGGTTGAAGTTGAAGAAAATGAAAGCAAGCCTAAACATGACCGTGAGTACATCATAGTGACCCTATAGGACAGGCTAGAACTACCCCTGTGAGTTCCTAAGACTTTTACCCTTTATGGGCATCGAAAGCCCCATCTTTCTCCCAAGGAGTGGCTGGTAGTTTTAAACTGCTGACTGTGCAGTTGACAGGCCAAAGTATAACCACTACTCCACCAGAGCTCCCTTCTGGAGAATAGGCCTCTTTAATTTGGTCACAGCCTTGATATGATCAAGGGATCCTTTAATTGGGGTATGGCCTACTCTTAGTATAAATTGACAGTGTATGGAAACTAGCTCACTTCTACTGGATTTGGATCTTGCATCTGGCTTAGGGACCTCTCATTATATCGCCTGCCAACGCCAGGAGCCATCAGCAGACTGCCAACCTTGGATCTATTCAGATCATCTCAGATTTATTCAGCTCTGTTTCCACCAGTCTGTGGTCTTCCTGCTTCACCTTCTAGCTTCCTGTTCATTAAAACCTGTAAGAGTCAAAAGAACCCTTCACCCTCCATCTGACCCATAAACTTGAAACAAATAGGCTTCTACTTCTACAACTGTGTGAGCCATTTCTTGATATGAATCTATATATATAACAAATACACGCCTCACTGGCTTTGCTTCTCTAAAGAACCTCGCCTAACACACAGCACAGAAATCCACTCTCGAGAATCTTTGGTTCAGGTGACCCAGCCAATGCCAATGAGACGTTGCAGGCGCTACTATAGAAGAGCATCTCATTCATTACCATTGTACTTAGGCCCATAATCCTCTGGCCTACATCATACAAGGCAAAACACAGTCCAAGGACAGGCCATCCACAGATGCAGCAAGAAGAGAGAAAGAAAGCGAGAACCTTTTGGCTTGGAGTCATCCTGATCTACACATATGTACACAAGCTCTTCCTGTGGACTTGCCTGTTATGGTAGCCATTAAATGCTGTGTTGTGGCCTCAGTCCTTTTTGAGTGGGGTCACTTGGCGCAGTTGGGATCCTTCCAATTAGTCATACAAACACCCTTCAGTGCAGCACACTAGACCTCTGGGGTAGAGCCTCTGCTCACTTCTTTCCCATCTCCAAAACTCACTACAGACAAGTCTACAATAATGGTTGCTCTGGGATCCGGTGCTCTCACGGACACTTTGCTCTAGCAGAATCTTTGTATGCTCGGCTTCATTTACACGCATTGCCCTCGCTGCCTTTGTCTGACAGGCTAGCTCAACTCTCAAGGCTCAGCTTAACAGTCACTTCCTTTGGGAAGTATGGCCAAATATTGAATGATACAGGAAGCATTCAGTATCATCAACCATAAACCTCCTCTGCTGCTGGACTTACAAGGCTTCATAAGTGGGCCTTCCTGAGCCTGTGGACACTAGTGTGCAGGCACGGTAGGAATAGTGAACCCTTGCAAGACATTGTCTTAAGTGCTTCACACATAGTAGCTTATGTGGGCCTCCCAACAATTCTATAAAATAGGCTCAATTTAGAGCATAGCTCAAAATTATAAGAAAGAGCTACCAATAAAATGATTTTTAAAAACAGGCTCAATTATGTTCCCACTTACAGATGAGCAAACAGGGCTAGAGAGGGTAAGCATGAGGTAAATGTAGGAGGCACCATAGATCTTTCCAGCATAGACCTTCACAGCCATGTTGCATCTTCTCCTTAGGCTGTACTTGTATTGCAATTGCTCCGTTAGGGTATTGTTCAGACTTTTTTTGTTTTACATTTGTTTGCTTATCCAAGCAATAGTGAACATCTTAAGAAAGCAGACTTTTTCTATTTTTAATTTTTTTCTTTTTAATTTTAGTTCTTTCATTCACTTGTTCTTTTCTCTCTCCTCAGAGGCCTCTCATGATCCTCCTTGAGACTTTGTGGGGCTTGTTTCCTTATTGAGGTCTATAAGGGGGTGTCAAGGCCTTTGGGGTGAAAATGGATTTAAAAGATTATAAGGTTTATTATCCCTTTGTTTATCAGCAATGCAACCTTTGCCTCTTCTACAACCCTTCCCATCTACACCTCAAGGGCGGTGCCTGCACCCATCATGGTGTTACGCCATCAGTCACTGCCACCAATTTTAAGGAGGGTTGGGAATTGGGTCCCATCTTGATCACCTGGGACATAGTGCTTGCCATAGCATGTGCTCGATGAAAAGGTGACAAATTCATAAACCACTGGCTCCTTTGCATCCTGATTTCTACACATGGAAGTGGAACGAGGGGTTGAGGCAGAAAAGCCTCTGATCACTCTGTGCGTGAGTCAACACATGGTGAATTGCAGCTGTCAAAACTCCAACTGGCTCAAGGAAAAGGAAACTTGTTAAAATAGCAGAAAAATCTCCAACAAGCTCCGGAGCTCAATCTTTGCCACCAGAATTAGGCCTTCTTACCTCACCTCTCGAGCTCATTTCGCAGAGCCGTCCTCACACTTCAGACGGGCCCTTCGATTTGCAACAAAGATGGCCGCCAGCAGCTCCAGGTGTTTATTTTGCAGCCACATCAGGGACAGAAGAAATGACCTCTCTCAGTAATCCCAGTGAGTCCAATTCGAGTTATGAGCCTCCCTCCCTCACTGACTGGCTCCTGTCACTTGACCCGTCTCGAGCTAGAAACAGAGCAGCCCCCAGGACTGCTGGGTTGGTTCTGACGGATAATCACTATATAGGACAGAATAGAACTTCCCCCCACCCTTGGGTTTCTGAAGCTACAAATCTGTCCAGGAGTCAGATCATCTTTCTCCACCTGAGTGGCTGGGGGGTTTGAACCACTAACCTTCAGGTTAGCGGTCCAATGCTTAGGCAGCAGAGCCACCAGTCCCATTTAAATCCCCAACTAGTAAAAGAAAGGGAGTGGGGGAAGAACAGTTGCTATTGAACTAACTCCAGGTCATGGAGACCCATGTATGTGAAATTAGAATTATACTCCATAGGGTGCTTCTTGCATTTGAACTGTGATGCCAGTGAAGAATATTGAGAGTACCATGGACTGCTGAAAGGACAGATGGATCTGTCTGGAAGGAAGTAAGGGCATAGTGCTCCTTAGAGGCAAGGATAGCAAGATATCATCTTACATGCTTTGGATACATAGTCATGAGAGACCAGTCCCTGGAAAAGGACATCATGTTTGGTAAAGTGGAGGGGACAGTAAAAAAGAGGAAGGGCCTCAAGGAGAGGGATGGACACGGTGGCTGCCTCAATGGGCTCAAGATGGTGCAGGACCGGGCAGTGTTTCCTTCTGTGGTGCATAGGGTTGCTATGGGTCAGAGCTAAATCAATGGCACCTAACAACAACAACAGGGCTTGTTGTTGTTGTTGTTTTTGTTGTTGTTGCTTTTGTTACCTCTCTCTGTCTCTGTCTCTCTCTCTTTCTCTTTCTTTCTTTCTTGTGATCTGTGTGACAGTTTGCGGAGCAGCAAAGTTGATTTGCTATTCAATGATTCATGCATGTTTGGTTCCAGCACATTGATTGCAACCCCTGATTCCTCATCTCATTTCATCCCTGTGCTTAAGCTTTCCCCTCCTTCTGTCCATTCCCTGCCGACCTTCGGAGCTTTTTGGTGGGCAGACGCTGCCCTTTTAGTCTCATGAAACTGATTGCTCCAACCGCAAGGTTTTCAATGGCTGTTGCTTTGAAATAGGTTACTGATTTTCTTTGGAAGAGCCTCTGGGTGGATTTGAACTTCCAGCCAAGCAAGGAACCATTCACACTGCCCAGGGAATCCACCTTAAGTCATGTTGCTGTTGTTCGGTGCCATCAAGTTGGCTCTGACTCATCCTGGCCTTGTGTGCCACAGAGAGAAGCATTGCCCAGTCCAGCGCCATCCTCACAATGTTCCTATGTGTGAGCCCAATGGTGCAGCCACTGTGTCCATCATGTCCGGGAAGGCAGGCCTTCTTCTTTTTTCACTGACCCTGTACCCAGCATGATGTCCTTCTCTAGGGACAGGTCTCCTGACAATATGTCCAAAGTCTGTAAAATGAAGTCTCCCCGTCTTTGCCTCTAAGGAGAACTCTTCTCAACTTCTTCGGAGGAAGATTGGTTGGTCCTTTAGGCAGTCCATGGTCCTTTCCTGTTCTTCACCAGCATCATCATCCAAAAACATGTATTCTTCCTCATCTCTTCTCATTCAGTGTCTAACTTGCTTATGCACGTGAGGCAATTGAAGACACTGTGGCTTGAATTAGGCACTCCCTAGTCTTCAAATTAATATCCTTACCTTTCAACATGTTAAAGTAATCTTGTGTCATAACTTTACCCAATGGAATGCCTGAAAATAGGATAGTAGTTGATGTCAAAAGAGCAGGTGACTTTGGTAGACGCTACATAACATCAACGCCACATTCGTTTTATCTGCATGATGCAGAAGAAATATGCTGCTGTCATGTTATTTGCCATTGAGATTCTCTAATTTTGGTCATAGTCAAATTTAACTGCCATTGTATTCTATGAGCCTGACCTCTAGAAATGTCTCATCCTGCAGACCAAACAAAACTTCTCATGAGAGACTATCTGAGTCTCATCTACAGAGAATGTGGCCAATGGGGCAACCTCTCACAGAAGGATCGCAAGGAAGGGACGAGTCAACCAGGGTGCAGTGAAGCACCAATGAAGCACGTGGTTCTGAAGGGGTCCGTTATCAGGCATCAAAGAACAAAAAATCATATCATTGGCTGCACACCTCCATGATAGATCGCCGAGGACAAATGGGTGCATCAGCAAATGTGTCGAAGAAAGCTGATGGTGCCCAGCTATCAAAAGAGATAGTGTCTGGGGTCTTAAAAGCTTGAAGGTGAACAAGCGGCCATCTAGCTCAGAAGCAACAAAGCCCACATGGAAGAAGCACACCAGCCTGTGTGACTACGAGGTGTCAAAGGGATCAGGTATAAGGCATCATCAAAAAAAAATCTTACCATAGTGAATGAAGGGGGAAGTGCAGAGTGGAGACCCAAAGCCCATTTGTCAGCCACTGGAGATCCCCTCACAGAGAGGTCTAGGGGAGGAGATGAGTCAGTCAGGGTGCGACGTAGCACGGATGAAGAATACAGCTTTCCTCCAGTTCCTAAATGCTTCCTCTCCCCGCCCCTACTACCATGATCTGAATTCTGCCTTGTAAGTCTGGATAGAGCAGAGGTTGTACACTGTTGCATATAGGAGCTGGAGAAAAAGGAAATCCAGGGTGGATGATACCTTCAGGACCAGGGGTGTGAGGGGCGATACTGGGAGAGTAGAGGGTGAGTGGGTTGGAAAGGGGGAACCGATTACAAGGATCTACATGTGACCTCCTCCCTGGGGAATGGACAACAGAAAAGGGGAAAGATATGACAAAATAATAATTTATAAATTATCAAGGGCTCATGAGGGAGGGGGGAGCATAGAGGGAGGGGGAAAAGGAGGACCTGATGCAAAGGGCTTAAGTGGAGAGCAAATGCTCTGAAAATGATTAGGGCAAAGAATGTACAGATGTGCTTTATACAATTGATGTATGTATGGATTGTGATAAGAGTTGTATGATCCCCTAATAAAATGTTAATATATATATAATATGAAACACACAATATTCCTCTGGTCCCTTGAGGCTCACACACACACACACACACACACACACACACACACACACACACCACTATCATGACCCCAGTCCTGCCTTCACTGTGGGCTAGGCCAGAGCATGTGCACAGGTACAAATAAGAGAAAAGAGCTCCCGACACACGAATCCAGAAACAGGAATGGAAGTAGCGATATACCAGGAGAGTGAGAGCAAGATGGGGAAAGGAGGAGCGGAAGAGGGAACTGATCACAATAATTGACACATTACCACCTCCCCTTCTCCAGGGGAATGAACAACAGAAACAATGGGGGAAGTTAGACAGCAGTTCGTGTAAGATATGAAAATAATAATAATTTATAAAATTATCAAGGGGCACAAGACTGGGGGGGGGAGAAAAGAGGAGCTGGTACCAAGGACTGAGTAGAAAGTAAATGTCTATAAAATAATGATGGCAACATGTGTACAAATCTGCTTGATACAATTGAAGTAGGGATTGTTATAAAAACTGTAAGAGCCCCCAGTAAAATGATCTCTTAATAAGAAAACAGAGAATACAGCATAAGGAGAGATTATCTTATCTTTTGCAAAGGTAAAAAGCACTGATTTATATACATATGCCTTAAACTATAAGGCCACTGTAAGTCAGAGTGGACTCTATGGCAGTAAATTCGACTTGTTTGGATTTGGGGAAATTCAAAATCAAAAAACCAAAGTTACTGCCATATAGTGGATTCCATAGTGACCCTATACTATAGGTCAGGACTAAACTGCCCAACCCCATGGTTTCCAAGACTGTGACTCTTTACAGGATGACAAAGCTTCCCCTTTCTCTCGTGGAGTTGCTGATGGTTTCAAACTACTGACTTTGTGATTTGAAGCCCAATGTGAAACCACAATGCCACCAGGGCTTCGTCCTCCTGGCAGATTAGACAACAGCATATGCATTTATCTTTGAAACTTACCAAAAAGAATGGGAAACGGTGTCTCTACCAAAGGAATAAAGGGTCAGTGATTCC
The DNA here is from genome assembly GCF_050624435.1 of Tenrec ecaudatus. NCBI lineage: Eukaryota > Metazoa > Chordata > Mammalia > Afrosoricida > Tenrecidae > Tenrec > Tenrec ecaudatus. The sequence continues at coordinate 209,032,804 of NC_134532.1, read as the reverse complement.
GGGTCGTCCATTGGTCAGTGGAACAAAATCAGTTAAAAGAGAGATGAGATGGCTCACTTAGGTCATCCATCCATTGCTGTCTTTGTGTTTTCAGTATTTGTTTGATTGTGGAATCCTAAATCACTGCCTGATGAGAACAAAAGGATCCCTGGGTGTTGCACCAGCTGCTAACTGACAGCCCGGAGGCCCGCGTCCACCTGGACAGGCCCGTGACGGAAGACTGGCAACGTGCTGCTGACAAGCATCCTCCCCTACGGTCCCGCAGAGCGCAGCTGTGCTCCGACACACTGGTTGCCATGACTGTCAATTGGATGGTGACAGGTTGAATGACGGTGACAATTTACTCCTTAATCGCTGGTACCAAGCTGGGCCCCTTCAACATGATACGCTACTCCGTCTTCCAGCAGCGGTCCCGTGAATGGCATATAGGCTAACATCGAGTAGTTAGTCACAGCGTCTCCCACTTCCATCCTCCCTAGAGAGAGGAGCTTGGGTACAGACATGTAGGAGCCCTTGTGATGGGACGTTGCTTAATCCTGACGCAGAAAGAGAGTAAAGGCTCTGGAAGCCACCTATCAAGGTCTCTGTGGGTTCTTCACTCTTGGGCAGGGGCCACCCAGCGCCAACACACACTCTTGGAGATTTCACCAAGGAGAATGTAATGGAAGGACTGTGTTTAGAGGTACAGACAAGATTAGAAAGGACCAGGCTTTCTAATTTGGGGGATGTCAAGGGAGCCAATACTCAGCAACAGTAGACCCTATTGCTACCCCAAAGCCTGAGAGGGGGAGGGGGAGAAGGAATGGCTTCCACAGAGACCACTGTAGAGTAGTTAGGCCTAGAGATGAGCCCAGAACCATGAGCAAACAAGGAGGAGGCTGATTGAGGATATCCCCAAACCACACTCTCTTTCTTCTCAACAGCCAGCCGTCTACCAGGCCTCACTGGACAAACTCAGTAAACCCAGGGCCCCCACATCCTGAATGGCATGGTGCACACAGACAGAGGAAGGAAGTGTCAGGAGCCTGAGCCCATCGTGGGAAGCAAGCAGTTGGCCTTTCCTCTTTCTTCCCCGTGCTTTCGGCATCTTCTCAAGAACTTTATGCAGCTCTTGCAATGAAGGGGTGCCCTGTCTTGAGAAGGGCAGTGGGGACACTTAGAGAGCTGTGAATAGTACAAGGAGTCTTCAGGAAGTGGAAGTGTTCAATTCACAAGAAAATGGCATGGGAGCTTGAAATCAGGTTCTTCCCATCTTGGGGACCTAGGTCTTGCCATAGCGCCTCCTCTCATCTTCCGTCTTCAACTTGCACCCACAAAGGGTCTCAAGATTCTAGCCACGCCACTTTCCAGTTCACCGTGAGTTAAATGCTGCTTTACCCCTTAAGTTCTGTGTGTGCTGAGGCTCAGAGACCTGAACCTGCCAGCTGCTTCCAACACCACATCCTCTCAGTACACCTCACTCTGCACACACATGTCCCTGCCACTCAAGACTGCTTGTTTTAGTTGTTGTTGAATGGATTCTTCATGGTGACCCTGTGTGTGTAGGACACAACTGTCCTCCACACGGTTTTTTTTGTTTCTGCTTAATTTTGTCGTGGTGGCTCTTGAGACTGTCCAGCAAATCAAACCCTGATTCAGCCATTTCCATTTGTACGATGCTTTGGCTGTGTCCTTCCAGTTGTGCAGGCATGCACACCCCGCTTTTCGGAGCTCCTCCCCCCTCTGTGGACATGAACTCACTGCTGCCCAGGGATTCCTTCAAATCGCTCGAGTTACTGCGGTCAAAAGCACTTCTGAAGAGACGATGTCACAGACAGGGATTGAGCAATTGGGAAAGGATGGCCAGTCTCTTGATGTTTCTTCCTGTGATGCTGGGAAGCATCTTTTTCCTCCTGCCTCAGCTGGAGATAAACCTGTCGCCGCACGACTGGCAGGAGCAGATGTGTCTCTGCTCAGCATCCTTGCTCAGCACAAGGAATAAAGCTGCGCCCCACGGCGCCTGAGCCAAGTCTTCCTCCCTTTCTATTTTTTTTCCTATCAAACATGCATTCACACGCGTGCGCGCGCACACACACACATATACACACACACAAACATTCTCTCCCCCACCCTCTCCTGCCCTCTTTTCTTCCTCCTACTTCCCCCCACACCTCTGTCTGTCATATTCTCACACGCACAACACAAATACACAGTTGTATCAAGATGTTTCCTACAAAGATCAGGGAACACACTTTCCAGCAGGACTCAGGTGCCCCTCAGAGTCTTTGCAGCTCAAGTTCAAGACAGGCCAAATGTGCTGAGTCACTGAAGAGTCTTTTCTAAGGGGGGAGGGAGGAGAGGGGGTGGAATTTTTTTTAACAGGTACAAAATTTGCAATGAGGATTATTTAAATGTTGTGCCCTGGTCTCCCAAAGATCCAGTTAACTCACCCTTTCTTGTTAGCCAGGTGCCCAGAGGTGGAGTGGTTACCCACGGGGCTCCATCCACAAAATCAGGATCATAAGCATCAGGCACTCCTCTGGTAAAGATGAGGTGTTCTGCTCGCTTCCCAGTTGCAGTCTAGGAAACTCACTGAGGCATTCTACCTTGTACTACAGGGTCACTATGAATTGCCAGTTCACTCAATGTCAATGAGCTTGGTTTGGGTGGGTTTCTTCTTCTTCTACTACTACTACTACCACCACCACCGGAGAAACGGGCTGTCCTTTGATCTGCAGGATGGTTAGCAACATCCCAGACCTGTACCTTATTAGAGAAAATAGGATACCCTCTTCAGTTAAGACCAAAAAATGCCTCCAGACCTCTGGGGAGGAAGGCGACCCCTACTTGAGAAATATTTGTCTGCAAGTTTTTCATAGTAACATGAAGATCTCCCATGAAAAATCTACCCAGCCCACACAGCTACCTGTTGACCTGTTTGCCAGCAGCCCTTGCTCAATTGACTCTTTTGTTGTTGTTGTTGTTGTTGTTTAACAGACTTATCCATATGGTTGGTCATCACTTAAGGCCAGATATCTGCCCCTGGTGAGAAATCCCATCTTGGCAGACTCACAAGAAAGACCAAGAAGATATGCCTTCATCCCAATCCCCCTATAGCAGTGGTTCTCAACCTTCCTAATGCCACGGCCCTTTAATACAGTTCCTCATGTTGTGGTGACGCCCGCCGCCCCACAACCATAAAAATTTTTTCATTGCTACTTCATAACTGTAATTTTGCTATTTTTATGAATCGGGAGACCCCTGCAAAACGGTCTTTCGACTCCCAAAGGGGTCGTGACCCACAGGTTGAGAACCGCTGCCCTATAACGTCTCCAAAGTGTTTCTTTCTTTCTTGTTTTGTCTAAAATCTGAAGTCTCCGACATCAGAATAATGTGTGCAAATGTTTAATGACAGAAAGAACGTTGTGGTAAATTTCTTAGCAGGAAAAATTGGGGCAGGGGGTAAAAATCTAAATATCTGTTAATTGGGGATTAGCTAGATCAACTGAGCCAATGAGCAACAACAGCAGGATCCCATTGCTACCCAAACCTTGGCGGGGGGAGAACTGGAGACTTAGAAGAGAGACCACTCTAGAGGAGGTAGGCCTATAAATGAGCCCAGAACCGCAAGCAAACAAGGGGGAATATGTCCCCAAACTACACTGAAAGAGTATATCCCCAAACCACACTCTCTTTCTATTCAACAGCCATCTACCAGGACCTCACTGGCCAAACCCAGTAAGCCTAGGGGCCATCAGAGCCTGAATGACATGGTGCACAAAGACAGTCTTTTTTTCAACCAAGGTTGCATTTCACAAGCCATGTGTAAAAGATTGTACTTTCGTAAGGTGTGAGCACCTTGGCAATCCCTAAGTTTATGATTTTTTTCTACAATCAGAGCTCTTGGGTCTTTTCAGCTGTGATGCAGTCAACTAATGGAATATATATGTCATTAAAAATGAGACTTTATTGACACAATATGATGACACCCTTAGATGTTCATGAAATGGTAAGGGAGCAAAGAAGATGATTAAACAGTATTTTCAGTCATTCTGGTTTTTTTAAAATGTGTCCTCCTATGCCCATAGAAAACGTCTAGATAAAAATAAGTACAATAGGCATGTTTTCAATATGTTTTCCTTTTAAAATATACATGCTCAACTTATTTTCCATTGTAACTTTTTGAAAGATCAGCTTCTGGATGGTTACACTAGGAGCCCTTTATTATATTTCCAAAGGATATATTTTTTCCGCCCCATCCTAATTTGAACAGGGAAGGAAATGAGTCTTGAATTGGCACCATTTGACTGCATTTTTATTAGGCCAGAACTATGAAGCCAATGGGTTGGCCGTCGGATGAGGTCATCAGCATCAGTGCGTTGGTCAGATGGTGAAGACATTCTGAGCAGCAAGCTGGAGAAGATGGGACTCGGGCTCCACTCCAGTGCCATCGTGGGGGTGGCAGGCTTTACTGAATTAAAGACTTTCCAGCCCAGTCAGAATTCCAAGAAACGACCCAAGAGCTCTGGCAGTAGAAAACTCTTAAACTCTTAGGGACTTGCGAAGATGCTCACACCTTACAAAAGCACAACTGTTTACACATTGCTTGTGAGATGCAACCTCGGTTGGAAGAAGGAGAGAAGCTGGAATCGCTGGGATCTCTCCCAGCACAGGTGCACTTCACATCCCTGCAGTTGCAGATTTTTTTCTTAATTTACAGACGAAGCCCGACTTAGTTGCACTCAGAACTAAAATTAAAACGCATCTTCCAGGCCCTCCAATCTGTCCATCTATTGACAGACAATAATAACTTGGATCTAGTCCATGCAAGGAGCAGGTGCAGGATCCCTGTGCTTCGGTACAGCAAGACAAACACAAAAGATGTCATTACCCTCTCCACTCCCCATTATGCTTGTATGATCAATCATAGGTTGCGCCATCAAACTTGCATTTCTGAGCATACGGTAAATCATTCTTTGGCATCAGGATGTCTCCAAGACCCCGGGGTAGCACAAATGGTTTGCACTCAGCAGATAACCAAAAGATTGATGGTTCAAAACTACCACCCACCAAAGAAACAGGCCTGGCAATCTGCCTCCGTGAAGATTATAGCCCAGAAATCCTGCAGAGTGATTCTGCTCCATGATGCACAGGGTCTTGTGAACCACAATTAACAGCAAGAACACAATCAAGAACAAAATAACTGACATCCCAAGCATTTAACTGGGTGCTCTCTATTTTTATTAGCGAAATCTGGCAAGGCCACAAATACATACTGTGAACTCAAGTGAACTTGTTCAGGTCTGGTCACTTAATTTCCCATATGTTAGTAGTACCTAATCCCTATAAGAAGGGAGTCTTAGCTTCCATAAATAGCTTTCAAGGCCAAAGTTACATGAGAAACATCTGGGTGTAGGAAACAGTTAACAAGCTCTTCTGTTAACTAAAAAGTTGCAGTGGTGAGCCCACCAAGACACGCAAGAAGGAAGTTCAGATGACCTACCTCTGAAAACCCACCCATCAACTCCAAACTGAACTCCCTGGCCTTGAGCTGATTCCAACTCCGAGCGACCCTACAGGATGGAGTGGAACTGTCCCTGAGGGTTTCCAAGGTTGTAAATGTCACAAGAGCAGAAAGCCTCATCTTTCTCCCAGAGATCAGCTGGTGGTTTTGAACTGCCAACCTGGCAGTTCACAGTCTGATGCGTAACCCACTGTGCCACCTGGGCTCCTATTTAAAGGCCTGGAGATGAAGAAACAGAGGACTTAAGTGACACTACAAACAAACAAGATTTAACAGCCATGTACAACACTCCACCCAAAAGGAACCTGGTAAACACCGGCAGCATTCTTTAAGATGAACCCGCTTTATGTCACAGAGTGGGTATTCAGACATTGAAAGAGATAGAAATAATTCCCAGGGTCTCCTCTGACCCCAAGGGACTAAAGCGAGATGCCAGCCGCTCTGAGGGAGAAAGATGAGGCTGTCTACACCCATAAAAATATTTTACAGACTTGAAAACCCTAAGAGCAGTTCTGTTCTGTCCTATAGGGTCTCTGTGATTCAGAAATGACTCCGTGGGGTGTGGGGCTGATAAATACAACTACAAGGATCAAAATAGCCTGGTCCTTGTATAACCATGAACACCTAGGCCAGTGCAATAGAATTCAGAGTGCATAATTAAACCACACATCTGTGATCAATTGATTTTTAATAAGAATGCTAAGTCCATTCTATAGGAAAATAAGACTCTATTTACTAAAGGTTTTTGCTCTTGTTGCTATTGTTACATGCCATCAGGTTGATTTGCACTCATCACAACTATCTGTACAATGGAACACAACACTGCCTGGCTCTGCACCATTTTCACAACGGATTTTATATTTGAGCCTATTGTTGAAGCCACTGTGTCGATCCATCTCCTTGAGGGTTTTACTCTTTTTCCTTGTGCCGCTTCTAAGCACGATGTCCTATTCCAGAGACTGGTCTCTCCTGATAATACAACCAAAGTGCACGTGACAAAGTTTTGCCATCCTTTATATAAGGAGTATAAGAAGGCTGAAGCAGATCAATTTATTCTTCTGGCAGTCCATGGGGCTTTCAATATTTTTCACCAACACCAAAATCCAAATGCATCAATTCTTCTTTGGTCTACCTTAGCCATTTTCCAACTTTCAGAGGTGAGTGAAAAGATATCATAGTTCGGGTCAGGTGCATGTTAGTCCCCAAAATGACATTGTTGCTTTTTAAGACTTCATAATGGTAATGAAAAATTGGATTTTCACATGCATAAAAATAGAACAGAATCCAAGCATCACAGCATAGACAAATATCAATTCAAAATGGATTAAGATCTAAATGTGCAAACTAAAGTCATAAAATTCTTAGAAGAACAGCCAGGGGCAGCTTTCAACAATGGATGATCTAATAAACTAACAAAACCGCAAAAGACAGAATAAATCAATGAAACCTCAGGAAAAAATGGAAAACTTGTTTATCAAAAGACTTTACTCCCCCAAAAAAGTGACGAGACATGCTAATGACAAAGAGAATATTTTTGGAAACCACAGACCCAACAAAGATATATAACTATCATATAAACAAAAATTTAACAACGTAGTCAGAAGTCAAATGACCCAATTACAACATGGTCGGAGGACTTAGAGTAGATATTTCACCAAAGAGGAAACTCACATGGTCACCAAATGCATGGATACATGCCCATTATCCTTAGCCATTGACGAGATGCACATCAAAATCTCCACCAGAATGAGTAAGAAGAAAGAGCGACAGAGTGAGAGAGAGAAAAGGAAGAGGGGGAGGGAAGGGAAGCAAATGTGGGCAAGAATATGGCAACTGGGAGAATGAAAAGAGGGTTGAAGTTCCTGCAGAGGCTCAAAGTAGAGCTACCATGTTGGTTTTTGTTGGATGCCACTGAGTCTGGTCCAACCCATAGCAACCCCTCGGCACAACAGAGTGAAATACTGCCTACATTTATATCCAAGCAGAAATTCAAACAGAGGCTGTACACCCGTGTTTGCACCGCACTATTAACAAGAACCCGAAGCTGGAAACAACCTAAATGGCCAATCAACATATAACTGGATAAATAAAATGTGGTGTGTGCATACAAGAGGAAGACAAAAAGTATTACTGCAAAATCCTAGAACTATTTATTAAAGAAAAAGTGAAATAGAAAGTTAGTGCATCTCATCATACCCTTCGCCTCGGTCTATATGCTTCTGAAAATGGCGTTTCCATCTCCCTACCACAAAGAATTGCACAATCCTCAGGTTTCTTGTGGTGAGGTGTCCTCAAGTTGGTTCCAACTCATAGCGACCCTGTGTTTAGCAGAAGGAAGCACTGCTCAGCCCTGCACCATCCTCACAATCATTCTTATGTTTGAGCCCATGGTTGCAGCCACTGTGTCAATACATCTTGTTGAGAGCCTTCAGTATATGAGCAGGTATCCCCCCAAAAAAAACGAATTGCACTGGGTGGAGCAGAGTTTTTGTATTATGCATTTTTCCCCACTAGGTGAGCAAGGAGCAACAACTCTCTCTGAGTTAGTGCACCCAGTGGTGTCACCTGGGAAGGTTCTCTCTGGTCACAGTGAATTTTTTCATAAAAGCAGTTTTATTCAAACCTAATTTTTTGTGATAGTCACAGAAAGAAAAGAGAAGGTAGCCCGCAGCTGTAAAATTTTGTTTCCTGCTCCAGAAAAATACCACAGAAACTGTTGTGATGTTGAACACAGCTGACAAGGACAGTGCTATGGGAAAACTCAAGTGTATGAGTGCCTTTCTCTTTTCACAAAAGGTGAAATGTTGATGGATGACAAACTTCATTCTGGATATCTGGCAGCTTCCCAAATGGATAAAAATGTCGGCTTCTAGTGCATTCAGAGTTCATTCCACCAGGCCAGACTGTTAGACAAACCTTCTATTTAGAGTTTCTATAAAGATTGCATGGCAGTGTGCCACTAAAAATGCGATTTCTGGCAGATGGGGGACTGGATTTGCCCTCAGGACAATGCACCTGCTCACACAGCCATCTCGGTGCACCAGTTTGGTGTTCGTTTGTTTTTGTTTTTTTTTTGCTGGGCTGACAGCATGCCTCTCTTGCCCCATGCAAAAGACTCACCTGACCTCACCCCATGGGACTTCTTTTTGTTTCTTTGAATGAAGAGGGACATGAAAAGACAGCGATTTGATGACGTAGAAGAGGTGACGGAAAAAACTAGGGAGGTGCTGTCAGCCATCCAGACAGATGAGTGAAAATGATCCCAAGAAGGGAATCATAGACTTGACCACTGCGTTAAGTGCAACGGAGGGGACTGTGAAGGTGATGAGGTTGTTTTGGTTTGCTTTGGTTTTTAATTAAATACACAGCTTTGAAAAATATTCTAGTTTCTTTTGGGATATACCACCTCAAAAGTCCATTTGACATCCTCTGCTGCCTCAAATTGAGTTCCTTCTCAATGTTCTTTGGGTTTGGAGAACAAAAAGGAGTCTAAAGCGTGGTTGGGTAAGCCATTCCTTGATATCCGATCTTGAAGTTGAAGAAGATGCATTATCCTGATGAAGAGTAACTTCTTGGACCAGTTTTCCTGGCCCTTTTCTCACCGATGCAGCTTTCAATTTTCTTAAAACTTCTTCATAGTAAACCCCCTGTGTAAACCCGCCCTGTGTCCTTCAAGAAAATCTATCATGGCTCCTCAGAAGTGAAGAGAATCGTTTCCATAATCTTCTGAGCTGCTTGCTCCACCTTGAATGTAACAGTTCCAACGCACCCTCTTGGAAGTCATGGTTGTGCTTGGACTTTTTATTTTTTAAGACACTCTCAAATGAGACAAGTGTATTTCAGGGGAAAAAAACAAACCGCATCTGCGGTGATGCACAGATCAAAGAGAAGTGATTGACCTTAGAGACGTCACAAAAGGCACTTTGCCTATCTGCTGTCTTGGGGCCTGGAAGGGGGTGGGGGCTGTATGCCGAAGGTCAAGTGTGGCGCAAGCCGTGGGCCTACTCCCAGGAAGCTGCTGATGCTTCTTCTCTCCGGCAAAAACACTTCCTGGGCAACCCAGTCATCGGGACAGGCAGTCAAGGTGGATTTTTTTTTTTTAAGTGACAGGTGACTCCATAGGGTTTTCCTGTGTGTGAGACCGTCAGAAAGACATCTCCGGATCTTGCTTCTGTGATCCTTCAGGGTGTTGAGCAACCAGCCCTTGGGTGAGCAGCTCAGCATTTAGCCACTTGTTCGACCTGGGGACTCTGTGCCTCAATTCTCCTCCCAGCAATCCAGCGATGAGCCTTCTGTGTCTCTTGAACAAGTCATCTATGTTTGGTAGGCCTTTGTTTCCACCCGAGGTCACTGATGACACAGAGGTGCTTGCTCCTCTTCCTGGGATCTTGTGGCAGACATGGCAGAGCCATCTTCACATCATTTCCCATGATGCCCAGAGGCGGCCTGGGAATCCCTATAAAAAACATGTTCTCGGCAGCAATCAGCAGGCATCGTCCACCCATGAGATTAAGTCAATGTGAATGAAATGACCCGACGGCATTCCCTCCCCTTTTAGTTAGGGCCTGGCATTTCTTCTATTACATGGCAGTTCTCAACAGTGAAGTGGTGCAGAGCTTCACAACCTGTCTTTCAAAATAAAATTGAACGGCTGTCCTTTACAAACTCACAGAAGGCGCCCATGGCTCTCAAATGGCCCCCCACCGGACTCAGTAGGTCCCTACTCTGGCTCCAACTGCCCTAGTTTCCCAGCTGTGTCCAGGAGTTTCTCACACAGCTTGCCAGCTTCTTAACAACCTGTATATCTTTTTTTATTATTATTATTCCATGAATCCTGCTTTCATGTGATTGCAATCCCTCTTGACCTCTCATTGCCCAACTCTTGATCCCAAAATCTTTATTGTGGTTTGCTCTGCTCGGCTACTGCCCCATTCTCTATTTCCCACCCCAATTGCCCAGAATAAGGATGTAAGCACTCCACTGGCCCCTGTCTGCCAACTGACCACTGAGTCAGGACCCCCTCTGTTGGTCCAGCCGGTTAAAACTGGAACTACCTACTAGAATAAATACAGGATTGCATAGATCAGGCAAACATTTGAGATGGAAGAACCAATCCTGTCCCTCACAACCATTTGAAAATGATTCGAGAGCCATGCATATATTTTCACAAACAAGTGAAATCACCATTATCTGAAGAATACCCTTTATGATTTTACCTCAGAGTCACATGAATGTACCAACAGATCCACAGCTTTCCCAACCCCTGTCCTGGGCAAATCCCATCAGCACTCTGGCAGGATTTGGCTGGGTTTGGGTCATTCCCTACCAAAGCATTTAGGCAGGGCAGGCTCCATCAGAGCTGGTTGTCAGGCCTGTTCAAGACCAAAAAGGATAATATATGCAAAAGGCTACTATTTCAGCAGAATCCCTCCAAGAGCTTCCTCTGAGGCCGAGATGTGAGGGTAGTCATGCTGGTGCAGAAAACACCAACAGGGTAGTAAGAAGTGAAGGGTAGGCATGCTGGTGCAGGAAACACCAACAGGGTACTAAGAAGTGCTGAGGGAGATGCGGGCAGCAAGTGTGTGACTAATCAAGCTTCCGCAGGAGCTTCCTGCAAAGGGAGGCTCCTGCAGTAACACAGAGCACACGGCAAGAGGACACGCTGCCTAGAGTGAGGACTCTGGAGCGTGGAAGGGACCAATCCCGAGACTCACTGGTTGGGGGAAGTTCCCAGAGATACAATGGGGACTTGGGCAGAATGAGTTCTTAAGATTCAAGAAAGAGGCTTCAGACACAGAAATGAAGACCAGGGAGTTGGAAATCTACCACAGCACCCTAAATAGGGAAAGCTCCAGGGATACAAGAGAGGCACCGTCTACCTGCAAATCAGTAGCACTGCCGTGACTGGGGCCAGGGGTCTGTTTGGTCCAGCACTGCATCTCCACTACCAGAACCAGTGCCCAGCATGAAATATTTGCTGAATAATTCCTGACATGATCGCTGAAGACAAAGCGCGTGCATAAGCAAATGTGAAGAAAGTTGATGGTGCCCGGCTATCAAAAGATATAGCCTCTGGGATTTTAAGACTTGAAGATAAACAAGCAGCCATCTAGTTGAGAAGCAACAAAGTCCACATGGAAGAAACACACCAGCCTGTGTGATCATGAGGTGTCGATATAATCAGGTATTGGGCATCAAAGATCAAAAATTATATCATTGTGAATGAGGGGGAGTGTGGAGTAGAGACCCGAAGCTCATCTGTAGGCAACTGAACATCTCCTTACAGAAGGGTCACAGGAAGGAGATGAGCCAGTCAGCGTGCAGTATAGCACCAATGAAATATACAACTTTCCTCTAGTTCTTTAATGCTTCCTGCCCGCCACTATGATGATCCCAATTCTACTCTACAAATCTGGCTAGACCAGAGGATGTACACTGGTACAGATCAGAGCTGGAAACACAGGGAATCCAGAACAGATAAACCCCTCAGGACCAACAATGAGTGCAGTGATATCAGGAAGGTAAGGTGTAGGTGGGGGAGAAAGAGGGAACCAATCACGATTATCTATATATAACCTTCCACCTAGGGGACAACAGAAAATGGGTGAAGGGAGACATCAGACAGTGTTAGACATGAAAAATAATAATAATTTGTAAATTATGAAGGGTCCATGAGGGAGGGAGGGGGAGGAAGGGAGGAAAATGAGGAGCTGTTACCAAGTGCTCAAGTAGAAAGAAAATGTTTTGAGAATGATGATGGCAACAAATTTCCAAATGTGCTTGACACAATGGATGGATGGATGGATGGTCATAAGAGTTGTATGAACCCCCAATAAAATGATTTAAAAACAAGCAAACAAATATTTCATATTAATAAAATATACTTTTGCTAATAAAAGCTATAATAAATACTGCTTTATACTAAAAAATGAATAACCATCAAAAAAAGAAACCTATGCTGAATAAATATTTGTGGAGTCACTAAATTGACGAACATAGGCTAACTCAGTCAAGCCAGGGACTTGATTCTGATACTTGGTGAGATGTGTGTGCAGGATGAGAACCAAACTCAATGCCATTGAGTCCATTCTAACTCGTGATGGCCCTACAAAGCCTCATCTTCAAAACTTCCCGCCACTCCAAGAGAGAAAAACGGGGCTTTCTACTCCCATCCAGAGCTACAGTCTTGGAAACTCACAGCTGCAGTCTCACCCTGTCCTGTAGGGTTGCTATGAGCAAGTCAGCATCAACTCGATGGCAGTGTGTTTGCTTTGGGTTTTGTTCGTGGCGGAGCTTGTCATTTTGAACTGCTGACCTTGTGTTTAGCAGCCCAGCTCAGCAACCCATTAAGCCATCAGGGCTCCTGGCAAACACACTAAGTGGCTCTTTTCCAAAGGCTTCTGATGGCTCTGACCATTCGGAAATCCATTATCAAACCACGCCACTGTTATCACCTACTTGCTCTGTTCAACTTGCTTGTTCCAATTATCTGTTCAACTGACAAAAGGACAAGCAAATCTGCCTTAAAAGCAAGGATGGCAAGATTCCAGCTCGTATCCTTTGAACACGTTTCCAGAGGGACCAGTCCCTGGAGAAGGACGTCGTGCTTGGTAAAGTAGAAGGGTACCCAGCAAGAGGAAGATCCCTCAACGGGATGGACTGACATGGTGGCTGCAACACGGGGCTCAAAAGCGACAGCAATTGTGAGGACACTGCAGGACCAGGCAGTGTTTTGTTCTGTTGTACAGAGAAACTTTGTGGGTCGGAACCAATTCGGTGGCACCTAACAACAACAACACTATTACTGTTGGAGAAATGGTTGTGGATCCTTCATATGTCTGGCTTTCCTTGTGGGAGTGAAGAACCAACGTGATGAGAGTAGGGTCCGTTGAAGCAGAGAGGGGATCACGCAGGAGCACTGCCTAGTATGAAAAAAAAAAATTCTAAGTTTTTGCACCCCTTTCGCAACACTGGCTAAAGCAAGAAATACACCTCTCTGTGACATTCTTCTGAAATGGTATTTTCATTTGTTTCATTTTGTATTTTCAGGGCTCAATATTCATTTTCATTTGATTTCAACTTCTTAAACCAACACTATGTGGAGGAGAATTATGGTTGACTTCAATCCCCAGGCCTACCTCATCAAAGTTACCCTGAACCCTACTCTTGCCTCAACCCTAGCCCAAGACTTCACACACAGCATAGCTGTACTTGGTGTTACGGGCATTTGAACCCACCAGCTGCTCCTTGGGAGAAATATGAGGCTGTCTACTCCCGTGAGGATGTACAGCCTCTGAAACCCAAAGGGAAGCTCCACTCGATCCTATGTTGTTATTGTCAGGTGCTGTCAAGTTGGTTCGGACCCACAGCAACCCCATCAATGCACAACCAAAGTCCCGAGCCATCCTCACAATTGTTCTTAGGCTTGAGCCCATTGTTGCAGCCAATGTGTCTGTCCATCTCCTGGAGGGCATCCTCTTTTCGCTGCCCCTGTACTTTACCAAGCATGATGTCCTTCTCCAGGGACTGGTCTCTCCTGACAAGAGGTGAAACCAAATCTTGGCATTCTTGCCTCTAAGGAACACCCTGCTATACAAGACAGATGTGTCTGTGCTGTTAGCAGTCCGTGGAACTTCCAGTATTCCTTACCAGCACCACAAATCAAATGCTTCAGTCCTTAGTCAACTTTTCCAACTTTTTCACGTGCTTATGAGGCAGTCGGAAATTCCATGGCTTGGGTCAGGAACACCCTAGTCCTAAAAGTAACATCCTTGTTTTGCAATCCTCTACAGAACTCTTGTGCAGCAGATTTACCTAATGCAGCTCATCTTTCAACTCAAGCAAGACAAAATTCTTCAACCTTTTCTCCACTTTTTTTCATCATGTTACCTATGAGTCCAGTTGTGAGAATGCTGATCTGCTTTCCATTAAGTTGTAATCTGTACCGAAGCCTGTGAGCCTCGTTCTTCATCAGGAAGAGCTTCGATTCCTCCTCACTTTCAGCAAGCATGGTAGTTCATAAGCCTTCCTCCAATCCCGATGCTGCATTCTTCTTCATATGAGCCAGCTTCTCTGGTGATCAGTTCAGCATACAGACTGAATAACTATGGTGAGAAGCTACAACCCTATTGGACACCTTTCCTGATTTTACACCATGCACTCTTACTATAAGGTCACTCTAAGTCAGACTTGACTCGATGGCAGTGCATGTATTTGATGGCAGTGGCTTCGGTTTGGGTTTCTTCTATCAGAAGGGTCACTGCAAGACAGAGATAGGTCAAAGCTATCCTTATGAGCCAGTGGAGCAAAGTGACAGGAACACAACCGAGAAAGGGTAAGTGCTGGTCTGACAGTCCATTTTCCCCTTGATTCTTAGAGATTTACTGACTGGGCAGGAGCAGACGGGAAATGCCCGGGGGCTGGTTCGCCAGAAGGTCACTTTCAGTTTCTCTTTCCTTCTGTCACAAACCAAGTGCTTCCACAAGCAGAGCTAGTGCTCTGTGCACCCCGTGTCTCACACGAAGAGTGCTAGTAAACTCTGCCGGGAGTGCTAGCCAGAGAGAGTTCCGAAATGTCAAGACGCAGGCTGTCATAAGTCAAAGGGAAAGCTATTTCTTTGGGAACGTTTCTCCCGAAGCAGTAAGAAGACAGTCATTTCGCTTTTGCTTCAAGATCTACTTGGCTGGCCCGGGAGTTTACTTTTTAAATGACTGACCCCTAGCGGCCAACGATGGTAACTACTCTGAGAGAGACTGCATTTTGTAAGATTTTTGTAAAATCTAAGAAAATGTTCCAGAAGGTTTCAAGATTGTCCTTCTCTGCCGATTTCATGCTCCAAAAACCAAGGTCACTGCCATCCAGTCGATGGCGACTCCTAGCACCCCTATGGGACAGGCCGGAACGGCCCCTGAGAATGGAGACTGTAACTAAGGGAGTAGAAAGCCCTGTCTTTTCCCCGCGGAGTAGCTGGTGGTTTGGAACTGCTGACCTTGCTGTTACTCGTAACTAGTACACCAACAGGGCTCCTGATCTCCCGCTACAGAGCGGGACACGGAGAACCATAAGAAATGCGCCTGCTTTCAGGTATTAAAGACCCAGAGCAAAAAAATCCTGTCTCTGTGAATGAGGGAGGGCAGAGTGGAGACCCGAAGCCCATCTGGACATTTCCTCACAGAAGGGTCACAAGGAAGGGACCAGGCAGCCAGGGTGCAGCATAGCACCCATGAAACACAACATTCCTCTAGTTCTTTAGTGCTTCCTCCCACCCCCCACCCCCAGCCCACTATCGTGGCCCTAGTTTTACCTTACAAATCTGGCTAGACCGGAGCATGTACGTTCGTACAGATAAGAACTCTCAACACACAGAATCCAGGGCAGCTAAACCCCTCAGGACCAGTAATGAGAGTAGCAATACCATGAGGGTGGGGGAAGGGGGGGACGAAGGGGGAGCAGATCATAATGATCGATGTAGAACTGCCCTGTGAGTTTCAGAGACTCAGTACTCTTTATGGGAGTAGACAGCCCATCTGTTTCCCACAGAAAGATTGGTGCTTTCGAACTGCTGACTTTGTGGTTCCAACAATAACAATAGGAATTTGGCCCATTCTTGATGGCATGTTAAAAGCTGGAGTGGGGGTGAGGTGGAGGATATGGTGGTGGCATACCATGATAGAGCATAGACCGTTCATTATTGTGGTTGATGTTAGGTGCTTTCGAGTTCGTTCCAGCCAATAGTGATCCTGTGTACAACACATCGAAACACCGCCTGGCCCTGCACCATCCTTACCGTTGTTCTAGTTAAGCCCATTGGTTATTATTAGGAAGAATAATGGGAACATTTTGTTGTTGATACGTGCTTTGGACTGATTCCCACTAGAGCGACCCTGTCCTTGTAGAACTGACCCAGACCGTGCCTGATCCTGCGCCATCCTCAATCACCGGGAGGCTCGAGCCCATTCTTCTTCTTCTTTTTTAAAGATTATTTTCCTGGGGGCTCTTAGAGCTCTTATAACAATGCATGCACAATTGATGTCTGGATGGATTGTGATAAGGTTGTATGAGCCCCCAATAAAATGATTTTTTAAATCCATGCATCAGTTGTATCAAGCATATTTGTACATATATTGTCATCGTTATTTTCTAAACATTTAGAAATGAGCCGGAGGTATCAGCTCCTCTTTTTCCCTCCCTTCCCGCCCCACCCTCATGACCCCTTGATAAATTATAAATTATTATTATTTTCATATCTTACACTGATCGCTGTCTCCCTTCCCCCACTGTTTCTGTTGTTTGTCCTCCTGGGGAGGGGGTATGTGACCATCATTGTGTTCAGTTCCCCTTCCTCCCCGCCTCTCCCCACCTTCTCCATACCGCCTTGGTGTCTCTACTCTGATTCCTGTTCCTGGATTCTGTGTGTTGTGAGCGTTGATGTCTGTACCTATGCACATGCTCTGGCCTAGCCTGCAGTGAAAGGCAGCACTGGGCTCATGAGAGTAGGGGTGAGGAAGCCTCAGGGAGTATTGTGTGTTTCATTGGCGCTTTACTGCACCCTGGTTGACTGCTCCCTTCCTTGTGACCCTTTTGTGAGGGGATGTCCCATTCTCTACAGATGGGTTTTGGATCTCTGCTCCACCCCCACCCCTCATTCTCAACAATATGGCTTGTTTGTTTGTTTGCATGCCTAAGACCTTCTGATGCCTGTTACCCGCTCCTGTCAACACCTCATAATCGCACAGGCTGGTATGCTTCTTCCATGTGGACTTGTTGCTCCTCTGCTAAGTGGCCACTTGTTTAACTTCAAGCCTTTAAGACCCTAGATGCTATATCTTTTGATAGCTGGGCACCATCTTCTCCACATTTGCTTATGCACCAATTTTGTTTTCAGCGATTGTGCCAGGAGGGTGAGCATCACAGGATGCCAGCTTGTTAGATCAAAGTGTTCTTGCTTTGAGGGAGGGCTTGAACAGAGGCGCAAAGCCCATCTACTACCTCAGTGCACATAAATATATGTGTACTCTATATTTATGAATTAATGTATTTACATATTACATTACATGTACACATCTATGCTTATCCCTCTATCCATAGCTTTGCTTTCTAGATCTTTCCTCTGTTTCCTTTTACCTTCCTCCTGCCCCACCATCACACTTTCCCTTATTGCACCACTTTAGCAATTCCTCTCAGGTCAGTTTCTATTCCTCTGACACCCCAGAATCTTTACATCTTCCTTGTTGTTGATTTTAATTCCCTAGTTTTTCCCTTGTCCATGGTGTTGTTTCCTCACCACTCCCTTCCTCTGCTTCTTTTCCCCGCCAAGTTCCTCTGGAAGTTTCAGTCCCATTGCTTTCTCCTCGAGCTTGCTTCCCATGCCTATCTTATATAAGTAGGCAAACCAACAATCACAGAAAACAAAGAAAAGATTGAATGAGAAGAGAAACAGAAAGGAAACAAAAAAGATAATAATAACTATCTTAAAAAAAGCATATCACATTGGGCCTCCACTCAAGTACTCCCTCAATGCAAGAACAATTTGCTCTATTAAACTTGTATTCCATGATGCTCACCTTCCTGACACGATCTCAGAAGAAAAATGGGTGCATAAGCAAATGTGGTGAAGAAAGTTGATGGTGCCCAGCTATTAAAAGAGATAGCATCTGGGGTCTTAAAGGCCCGAAAATAAACAAACAGCCATTTAGCTCAAAAGCAATAAAACCCACATGAAAGAAGCATACCAGCCTATGTGATCTTGAGGTGCAGAAGGGATCAGGTATTAAAGAACAAAGAATCATTTCATTGTGAATGAGGGGGAGTGCAGAGTGGGGACCCAAAGCCCATCACTAGACAATTGGACATCCCCTTACAGAAGGGTTTGGGGGAGGAGACGAGCCAGTCAGGGTGTAGGGTGGCAACGAGGAAACATACAACTTTCCTCTGGTTCTTTAATGCTTCCTCCCCCCTACTATCATGATCCCAATTCTACCTTACACATCCGGCTAGACCAGAGGATGTACACTAGTACAGATAGGAACTGGAAACACAGGGAATCCAGGACAGATGAACACTTCAGGACCAGTGGTGAGAGTGGCGATACCGGGAGGGTGGACAGAGGTTGGCTGGATGTATGGATTGTGATGAGAATTGTGCAAATCCCCAATAATTTTTTTTCAAAAACCATGCATAATTCCAGGTCTGTCCACTGACCTTCCTGACTTATCTCCCCCCTGGTGCTGGACAAATTCCGGGAACTGCCCTTCCTAACCTGAAGTCTATTTGGGGGCACCTCAGGGGCTTTGTGTCTATTCTTTGCTCCCGTTGCTGATCTGGGGTCACATCTGATCTGGGGGAACATCTTCCTGGCATCCTGTGCTCCAAATCCTACGGATCTGTGGGTTTCATGGAAGCTCATGACCCCCACTCCCTGCTTCACATCTCTCTCTCTCTCTCTCTCTCTCTCTCTCTCTCTCTCTCTCTCTCTCTCTCTCTCTCGCTTCAGCCATCCCTCCATCCATCCCCCATGTGCTTTGCCCTGCCTCCCATTTTCTTTTTTTAATCGTTTTATTAGGGGCTCATACAACTCTTATCACAATCCATCCATACATCAATTGTGTAAAGCACATCTGTACATTCATTGCCGTCATCATTCTCAAAACATTTGCTCTCCACTTAAGCCCCTGGCATCAGGTCTTTGTTTTTCCCCTCCCTCCCTCATGAACCCTTGATAATTTATAAATTATTATTTCATCATACCTTACACTGTCTGACATCTCCCTTCACCCACTTTTCTGTTGCGTGTCCCCCAGGGAGGAGGTTATATGTAGATCCTTGCAATCAGTTCCCCCTTTCCCACCCACCCTCCCCCTACTCTCCCAGTATCGCCACTCACACCACTGGTCCTGAAGGGATCATCAGTCCTGGACTCCCTCGTGTTTCCAGTTCCTATCTGTACCAGTGTACATCCTCTGGTCTAGCCAGACTTGCAAGGTAGAATTGGGATCATGATAGTTGTGGGGTGGGAGGAGGGAAGCATTTAGGAACTAGAGGAAAGTTGTATGTTTCATCATTGCTATATTGCACCCTGACTGGCTCATCTCTTCCGGAGACCCTTCTGTAAGGGGATGTCCAGTGCTACCTCCTGTTTTCATCACCTTCTTCGAACCCACCCTGTACGCCCCCTGGCAGAACAGTTAGTGAGATTCAGAAAGTCCTCAGAGATGAACCACCCAACGCTCCGTGAAACATCTGTGGATGTCCTAAGCACCCTGGAAGAGCCCGTGCAGCTGACCAGCAAAAATCTCCCCCCAGCTGTGGAGCGGTGACCTCTGGTGTTTGTAAATTGTTCCACCCTGCGCATCGTCTCATCTGTCTTTAACCAGGAGTCCCAGTCCCCGTGAAGTCCTGTCTGGGGAGGAGAGGGTGTTTGTGCTCTAAAACTTGACCTCATTTCTGCCCAGCTCCTCCCCCCTTGGTTGGTTTCTCTTTGTCCTTCTCCTCTAAGCTCTGCTCCCTCTGCACACGAAGAGTGTGTTCATTCCAGGTTAAGAAGTAACCTGTCACTTTAAAGGGAAAAAAGGAAATGCCACCTGGAGTGCCTGTCCTTGGGAACGGGTTGCTAAGGGGGTGTTTCTGCTGGAGAGGAGCCCTGGCTGCCGCTTCCCTGGGAGTGGCCCAGGGCTTGCTGCACACTTGGCCTCCCTGCACCGGATCGGCTTAGAAGATTTCACCAGCTAGACTGATCCCTCTCCTCTCTCCTCTCATCCAGAAAGCAGATAGGCCAAGCGCCTTTTGTGAAGTGTCTAAGGTAAATCGTTCCCGCAGGGCTGGGGCTGCAGCCAAGCCGGGTTTCCTGGTTTGTGTTCCTGGGTGTGGAGCTCAGCCTCTTCCCCAGGGAAGAGGGGGGGAGGGGTGCTTGCTGGCTGGTGGAGTTAATGGATGGTCAGGTTAGAGGGACCCATGCTGACAGTTGATCTTGTGTTTGTTTGTGGAATAAGACTGCCAGGCATGATTGGAACTGCTTTGAATGGAGCTGCTGGCTGGTGCCTGGTTTGCAGGCACCTTACAAGCAGCCCCGAGGCTTCCCGGGCCTTTATGGGAATGTACATGCCATCCTGGGGCAGGCCAGTCCCCAGGAAACACTTGCTGCATGCCAGAGGTTTTCTGGGCCTGGTGGTGGGCTCAGATTGATTGGGTAAATACCAAAAGGGTCACCGACCCCAGGGCTAGGGCTAGAGTTTCATGGACTGCCATGGCAACAGACTGCTCCTCTGCATTGCCAAGCAATGCTAGAAGAAGCTAATCAAAGACTCATGGAGAAAGATTAGGTTACTAGATGTCCACAAAACCGCCTCTACAAGAACGAGGGGGCTTCCTTCACAAGGCTTATGGAAAATTCTTACTATCTCTTCATTCCAGTTTTCCAGGAACATTCAGAAGCCCCTTTTTAAATTCAGGCCCAGAATAAAATCCACATTTATAGATGAGAGATTGATAGGTAGATAAATAGATGATAGATATATAGATACCTAAGTGATAGGTAAATAGTTAAGTGATAGATGATGGATAGGTAGATAGACAGACAAGTAGTTGGTGGGATATAGGTACATAGACAAATGATATGGAGGTAGGTAGGTAGGTAGATGATAGATAGATAGATAGATAGATAGATAGATAGATAGATAGATACAAATAGATGGTGGTAGGTAGATACATAGACAAGTGAAAGATAGACAGATAAAAAATAGACAGACAAGTAGATGGTTGGTAGGTAAGTAGGTACTTAGGCAAATGATAGGTTGTTAGGTAGGTAGATAGACAGAGAGATAGACATCTCTCTTACAACTCATTGAAAGAACCATTCATGCAAACCTAGAATCAACAATGTGCTTAAATTCAGACTATACGAAACCAATTAGATTACTCAGAGGCTCAGAGCTTGTTGGAGAAGACACGCCTATAAACAGATAATAACCGTGCAGTGAGGCCGTGCCCTGAGTGATTTATGAGAAGAGCTACAGTACTTGAGTGCAGCAGGGCTACATCTCAGGAAGGGTTGGGAGGATCGAGTTTATCAAGTGAATGCACTGGTCATGTACACAGCACAGTTCAAACATGCTATTTATATGCACTCTTCCAAGGCAGTATCTATTGCTTCAAGCTGCTTAAATGATTCCATAAAGCTACTTGTCACTAGCCCTATTCTGAGGGGAACTGTGGCCGGGATAACTGACAGAATTGGAAAATGAATTCAGAGAAGATGTGTTGGCAGGAATCCAGGCTCCAGCCCTAACACCATGAGACAGAGCATGCCCATTGCTGCAGACAGAGAGGACATGCTCAGAGCTGCCAGCACAGGAGAAAGTTTCAGAAACATCAAACAGATGCAGGAAAACAGAAAGGGAGCTGCCCTGAGCCTGGCCAGAGATTGGGAGGAAGGGAGAGTGAAGCCAAGAGATTGAAGGTAAGTCAGGGAAAATGATATCGGAGCTCTTTAACATCCCCAAGGAGGCCCTGGGTGGTGTTAACCAAAAGGTTGGAGGTTCAAATCCACCCATGGCACCTCAGAAGAAAGCTATGGCCATCTACTCAATGATCTAGGCCACTGGACACCCTATGAACATCCTTCTCCTCTGTGCACATAACTGAGTCAAAATTACCTCCATGGCAACTAGTTTTACTGTCACCAAGGTCTTCCTCATGACTCACCTTCGGCCCCGAAAACATATCCTTCTCCCCTCTTTCCTTCTGCCTCCCCCCTCTTCCATCATCTTTTCTTAAAGCTTACCAATAGTCGTACATTTATACATCCTATGTTCTGAGCCTTAATGGGTACTTGCAGCTGCTGCTTCTCATGTTGAGTCATGCCACATTCCCAAAGGAAGGTCCCGCAAGCTTTACTCCATCCATCATTAGTATCAACTCCACTCTGAGGAGGAAGCTCTTCCTCGGTAGTATTGTTGAGCGCCTGCCAATCCAAAAGACTCATCTTCCAGCAGTATATTGGACAATGTTCCATGGCTGTGTGTAAGGTTTTCACTGACCAATTTTTTTAAAGCAGATTGTCAGGTTCTTCTTCCTAGTCTATGTGCATCTGGAAGCTCCGATGAGACCTGTCCACCATGGGAGACCCTGCTAGCAATTGAAATAACAGTGTCAGGGCTACCAGCATCACAAGAATATACAGGTCACTGTAGTTCAACAGCCTGCACAGATTCTTAGGCCTTAACCCTTGCAAAATAAGCATCATGCAAGGTAGGAACTGTTATCTCACTTTTACAGGTAAGGAAATCTGTCTTTAAGATTTTCCCAAATATCCTCTAGTGCAGCTGTTCTCAACCTGTGGGTCACGACCCCTTTGGGGTCAAACGACCCATTCACAGGGGTTGCCCAATTCATAACAGTAGCAAAATTAAAGTTATGCAGTAGTAACAAAAATGACTTTATGGTTGAGGGGGGTCACCACATGAGGAACTGTATTAAAGGGTCACGGCATGAGGAAAGTTGAGAACCACTGGTTTAGAGGAACACAGAATCTCATTGGTTGCATCACATTTTTTAGCTGCTCTGTGTTTTGACTGATAGTTGACCACTGGTAGTTGTTTGAGTTCCAAGGGTGATAGTCTAGATGGGGGGTGGGGGAAGTTCTCCAGTCTCTATTAGTCCAGTAAATCTGACTCTTTCAGGAATTTGTGTTTTGTTTTACATTTTTCTCGAAGTCGATCTAGGGCACTCTATGGCACCTCTGATCAGTGCTAGCCGGGCACCATCTAGTGCTTCTGGTCTCAATGTGGGCAAGGTCATGGTGTGTGCAGATGAGTATTCCTATAAACTAATTTCTTCTTTGGGCTTTTGGTTTCCTTCTTCCACTTTTGTTCCAGATGCATGGAGACCCATAGTTGTATACTAGATGGATCTTGTGTTGTCTTTAGCAGCCTTCATGGCTCCCCCTTCCAGGTACCTTTGTTCTTTTTTCTCTGCATCTTACATAATTTATCACTGATTGAATGAAGGTCATGTAAAACATAGCCTCCACTTGCCTGAGATTGGAAGAACTAAATGGTTCCCAACTACCTCTCTGATCAGGGTCACACTAACAGGCCCTGGACAGAAAAGGGTACAAATGTAGGAAAAATTCTTAAATCATTTTTAAAAGACCAGATTTAATGGTTGGTTAGAGACTGGTGGAATTCCTGAGACTGTAACCCTGAGATATCCTTCTAGCCTAGAGCTGAATCAACCCCTGGGATCCCCTTCCAGCCAAATAATATTATTGTTATTAAGTGCCATCAAGTTCATTTGGACCCACAGAGACCCACAAGACCTCTCTGCACTACACAACAGTCCTGAATCATCCTAACAATTGCTCCTATGCCCGAGCCCATTGTTGCAGCTACTGCATCAACCCAACCTGTTGAGGGCCAAACAATAGACAGGCCTAGACATCAGGAAGGGCCATACTCCATATTGCAATCAACCACACAAGATCAAAAGGGTAGCATTTGCCCAAGACCAACACTCAGAAGGTAAGAAGAGGCGACAAGGAAGGACAAATGGAAAAGGGAATACACCGAGGCAGTGGAAGAGTGTCGTCACACTGAGGAGATTGTCATTGATGTCATGAAACAAAATGTGTATAAATTGTTGAGCCCGAATTCCTTACCCAAACTATAATAAAGACTTCAAAAATTTTATGATAATAAAGCCTGCAATAAACCATGGATCCTATTTTAATGTTGCCAATAGGGAGACATTCTAAAGCAGGTGATGTGTTTGTAAGTCAAAATCAACTCTAAGGCAGTGAATTTAGTGGAGGTCTATGCTACCAGAATTTCAAATGCCATCAGTGTCACCCATGGTGGGCAGGTTTCAATACCTATTTCAGATTAAAACAGACCAAGAGAAAGAGCCTATCAATCTACATCTGAAAACCAGCCACTGACACCCATGAGAGTAACATGATTGTGAGGATGGCACAGAACCGGGCAAGATCTCTTTCTGTTGAAGAGAAAGGCCACTGACACTGATACCACCATCAACAAGCCGAGTTGAAGATATCCATCAGGCCGGGGATAGTTGAGTAGTCTGGAATTCTGCAGAGAAGGCAAGGTCCGGGATGTGAATTTGGGGAGCACCAGCATGCCGGCAGTGTCCTAAGACAAGGACAGGATGAGTGCTTCCAGGAGATGCGCACCATCAGAGCTGAACCCCAACATACCCACATGGTGCCAGGAGATGGGAAGAACCCAGTAAGGAGTTGGAGAAGGAGCAACCAGTGGGTAGGAGAAAACCAGGATGCCAAGTGAAGCAAGTGTTTTAAGGAAGGAGGGACCAAGTGCTCTACGCAAAGGGTCCAACAAATTGAAGAATGATGCCTCGTTAGGTGTGGCAATGATAAGGTCATTGGAGATCCCAATAAGAAGAGGAAATGGTGAACCCAAAGAAAATATCGGAGGTGGGGAGGGGGGTGTTTAGAGAAGCTTTCCTGTAAAGGATCAAAAGCTATGGTTAAAAGAGAGAAATGAAGTCAAGGGAGGTCTTTCTTTAAAGGAAGGGACAATTGCAGCGCTTTTTACACGGATGGGAGTGAGACAGTAGAGCAGGAATACATAAGGATCCTGGTCATGGAAGAACTTTCCGGGAGTGAGACAGTAGAGCAGGAATACATAAGGATCCTGGTCATGGAAGAACTTTCCCCAAGGAGGGGAGGGGAGAGAGCTCATGAGTGAGCAGAGGATCTGGCCCAGATCCATGCTGCAGTGGTTCACAGAAGCACAGGGAAGCCAAGAATGAGATGGACAAGTGAGACAGGTGGATGGGCAGGCAAGAGATTTGGAGGCCCTCTCTGGTCTTATCTTTCTACTTGGGGAAATGAGAAACGAGGCCTGGTGGGAGAATGAGGAGGCAAGGGAAGGGCGCGGGTTGGAAGGGACAGGTTATTGTTCTTGTTAGCTGTCGTTGAGTTGATCCATGACTCATGGTCATCCCACCCAGGATGGGACGAAATGCCACCCTGGCCTTGTGACCAGTGGCAGGGGCAGACGGTGGTATTCTTTGGGTTTTCTTTAGGGTTGAGGGTGTCCATACGGTTTTTCTTCTTTTTTTTAGATCATTTTATTCAAACCTCATCCACCTCTTATCACAATCCATACATATATCCTTTGTGTCAAGCACATCTGTACATATGTTGCCCTCATCATTTTCAAAACCTTTTCTTTCACCCTGAGCACTTGGTATCAGTTCCTCATTTTTTTTCCTTCTTCCCCCCTCCCCCTCCCCCATGAAACCTTGATAATTTATATATCTTTCTCATGTCGTACACCCACTGCTGTCTCCCTTCACCCGCTTTTCTGTTGTCCGTCCCCCTGGGAGGAGGTCACATGGAGATCCTTGTAATCGGCTCCCCCTTACTTCCCTTCCCCCTTCCCTTCCCCTCCTAGTATCGCTACTCACATTATTGGTCTTGAAGGGTTTATCTTTCCTGGATTCCCTGTGTTGTGAGCTCTTATCTGTACCAGTGTACATCCTCTGGTCTAGCCAGATTTGTAAGGTAGAATTGGGGTCAGGATAGTGGGGGGGGGGGAGAGCATTAAAGGATTAGAGGAAAGTTGTGTGTTTAGTCGGCACTATACTGCACCCTGACTGGCTCCTTTCTTCCTTGTGGCCCTTCTGACAGGGGATATCCAATCAACTACTGATGGACTTTGGGTCTCCACTCTTCCCTCCCCCTCATTCACATTGATATTATTTTTTTCTGTTTTGTTTTGTTTGGGGTCTTTGAGGCCTGATACCTGATCCCAGCTATACCTCATGATCACACAGGCTGGTGTGCTTCTTCCATGTGGACTCTGTTGCTTTACAGCTAGATGGATGCTTGTTTATCTTTAAGCCTTTAAGACCCCAAGCACTATATCTTTTGATAGTAGGGCACCGTCAGCTTTCTTTGCCACTTTTGCTTATGCACCCATTTGTCTTCAGCGATTGTATCATGGAGGTGATCATGCAATGATATGATTTTTGTTCTTTGATGTCTGATAACTGATCCCTTCGGCACCTTGTGATCACACAGGCTGATGTGCTTCTTCCATGTGGGCTTTGTTGTTTCTGAGCTAGATGGCTGCTTATTTACCTTCAAGCCTTTAAGACCCCACATGCTATATCTTTTGATAGCCAGGCACCATCAGCTTTCTTCACCACATTTGCTTATGCACCCATTTTGTCTTCAGCGATGACAGGTTAGTAGAACAAAATGTTCTTGCATTGAGGAAGTACTTCAGTGGAGGCCCAAGGTCCATGTGCTGCCATAACATTTTATAAATAAGTATATGTACATGGAACTATCACCAATCATTATATATAAATATACTTACATACATACATCCCTGTATTTTGACCTCTATACATGTCCTTTGCCTCCCAGTTCTTTCCTCTATTTCCTTTAACTTTCCCCTTGGCCCACTATCATGCTCAGCCTTTGTTTGGGTTTTGGTAATTCCTCTCAGCTTCGTTGCCCTTGATCATGACCACCACCCCCAGCCCTCCTCGCCCTTTATTTTAGATCACTTGTTCTTCCCTTGTCCCTGGGTTTTTTGGCAACCCCTTTCCTTTTCCCCACCTTCCCATCTTCCGTGTCCCCCTGGAACCATTGTTCCCACTGTTCTCTCCTCTGGATTGTTCATCCCGCCTATATTGTCCAGATAGACATGCAGAGACAATATTGTGCGCAAAAAACAAAGCGAAGCAAAACATAAAAGCAAAAGAAAACAACAACTCAAAAAAAAAACCAGCAAAAAAAGGTACTCAAACAGTTCCAGGTCTGTCCGTTGACCTTTATGAGTGTTTTCCAGTTAAGTCCACTGAGGTGCCACACCCTGGCCCACAAATTGTCAATAGGTTTTTCGATAGCTGGTTTTCATGCATAGATTTCCAGGTCCTTTTTCCTTGCCTTTCTTAGTCTCCCCTGAAATCTGTTCAGCAACTTCCAAGATAGTTCGTGACTCCATCTGAGGCGCATTGACTGGGAATGGAACCCAGGTCTCCTGCAAGGGAGATGAGAATCTTACCACCAGCCACCAGCACTATCCCTGATCAGAGAGGAGGAGCCGAGAGCGGGGATGCAGCCAATGTTATCCAACTCCACGAGTGTCCCATGCTCCCGCTTCTTGTCAAGTAAAGCCAGGCGTATGGGGAGGGAGGTGGGCATCTTGCTCTTGTGGTTGGACTTGTTTCCACCCGTCCTGAGGTCCCCAAGAGCAGATCCCTTGTGAATGGAAAGCCTCCTGAGCTCAAACATTTCACTCGAAATCAAGATTGGCTGCCTATTTAACAAGAGCCAGGAATAAAGATGCCTCGTTGGTTTCAAACTCATCTGACCTCTTTCTCTGTTCTTTGTCCTCAGAGACACATCACCGTAGAAATGAATCCCAAGGAAGAAAAAGTGAAGATTATTACAGAGGTAAGTGTTTGTCTGCGGGGGGTGCTCTGGGATGTGTCTGGTTTATGTTATGTGTGTGCAGGTCATGCATGCAGGTAGCTTAGGATGCTAAGTTACCAACAAGCATGTGCTGCTCCTACTGAGAACAGAGACCACTGTGTGAGGCGTATGGTGAAGATGCAGTGGATGCTGTGGGAACTACAGGGCCTTCTGCTCAACATGAATGTCCTAGAACTGTTTTGTCACCAATGTTGACAAAGCAATTCTTGTTTACCATCGACTCCTGGGTTCAGCTCTGCCTGAAACACACTGGTTTCTAAAGAAACTCAGAAGGAAGGCAATTGTTTAGAATATCATGGATGATTAAACATTTTAACAGTTTTATTGGCATTTCATCCATATGTCATACAATTCAACATTTCAATCATATCAGGAAGAACTGTACAATTGTTACCACAAGCAATTTTAGAACCTTTTCTTCTTCCTTACACTCATTGCTATTCATATAGCTTAAAAAAAATTCTGTCAAACATATACACAAAATGTCTCCAATTCAGTGTCTACGTGTATAATTCAGTACCATTGATTACAATCTCTGCGTTGTAAAAGCATTATTGCTATCCTTTTCCAAATGATTCTACCACCATTAACAATAAACTCAATGCCGCCTAAGCAGAACCCTTCCTCCTTCATTCACGGTAAACATCAGTCAAGTTTTGTTCCTTTTCTTTCTTGTAGTAGTTTTTTATTCACATATCATACACTTCCATAGTTAAATCACGTTTTAAAAGAGCTGTCTATACATCATCACCATCAGTTCTAATGGCTAATAAAAAACCTTCCTATGAACCTATAAAGATAACAAGCAGAGTAAGGGTCCCTGGGGGGTACCGTGAGGGATGGGGAAAGAGGAGCTGATACCAAGGAGTTCAAGAAGGAAGAAAGTGTTTTGAAACTGATTGTGGTAGCAATTGTACAATAATGCTTGATGTGATTGAACTATAGAATGATATATGTATTCACTCCCAATAAAATGGTTTTGAAAAAATAAAATAAAATTATAAATAAGAAAAAAACTTTGGAGCCTATTCAGCCTTATAGAGTCCTAAAATTTCTGACTTATGGGCAAAAAAAATGAAACAAAGCATCTAGCTACAGGGAGCCGAGAGCTGCACTGTAACTCACTGGACTGACGTCCCTGAGAGGGGCAAATAGGGACCATACTTGGAGGTGAGCCACAAGAGGGAACATTCAGCTCCACCCAGAAGTACGCTATCTGCCCCATAAAGATCCCAGAAGAACTAAACACACTGCCATTGAGTGAATTCCGACTCATAGTGACTCCAAATGGGCCTTCAAAAGCTTCGTAAATCTTCCTGAGAGCAGACAGCCTCATTGTTCTCCCTTACAGTGACTGGTGGGTTTGAACCTCCGACCTTTTAGTTAGCAGTCCAATGCTCACCTGAGAGCACCACCAGGGCTGGTAAAGATTGTAGCTAAGAGACCCCGTGGGGGCAATTTTACTCCATTGAAGGGCATGGCTTTGATTTGAGATGGGCTCAACCACACCCATCGTCCACAAAACACCCAAGTGTCCATATCTTGGTCTCCTGTGATGTGGTCTGTCTTTGTAATCAGACCATCTGTCCAGAGAGAGTCGCACATTCTTCCATCCCCTACATTAAATCAAGCCTCCAATGTGCCATAGTTTACATTCACCTCGGTGTTCCCAGGACCAGCGACACAGGAAGGGTCCCGACACTCAACACTCGTTTTGAGCATGAACTAAAACCTGGGGTGACGAAACTCTGACGTCATCTTGGTTAAGCTGTCTCCAGGATGGGTGGCTCCAGGATGAGAGGAAGATAGGGCACCTATGTCTGTAAAGTCTGGGAAACCCTTTGCCATGGAGTTGATTTCAATGCACAGCGACCCTGCCTTGTGCTCGAGGGTCACTGTGAGTCAAAACAGACTCTATGGCAGTGGATTTCTATCGTTTAAACCCCTGAACTCATACTGAGCCTCAGTGGAGGAAAGATCAGGGACAAGTTGATGAGGGTAATTTCAGTATTATGAAAATCAGCCCGCTCTTTCTCCCGTGATTCACAAACAAACTCACTGCTATCAAGGTGATGTTGACTCATTGGTGACCCATAAAGGGTAGAAATAAATACCCCTGTGAGTTTCTGAGACTAAAACTACTTACAGGAACAGAAAGCCCCGTCTTTCTCCCATGGAGCGCCTGGTGGTACGTGAACTGCTGACCTTCTGGTTCGTTGTAGCCCAATGTGCAACCACTACCCCCACCAGGGCTCCTTTCCGAATTCCTCCTGCCAAGTGCCAACTCTTTCTTTTGTGCGTTTCCCCAAAGGAGCTCCTAGACCAAGAGGAGCATGCCCCCGAGGAAAGAAAGAAGAAGAGACCCAAGGGCCAAAGGCAGAAAAGAAAGCAGCAGGTAAGGCCTGGCAAAAAGCGCATCCCGGCTCCTCACCACCTGCCTGCACCCACCTGCACATACACACCGGAGGTGCAGGTGGTTGGTCCGCAGTCTGGTTTGGGAGCTTACAGATCGTCCTCAGGAGATCTTGGATGGTGCCAAAGATTACCAATCGGATGCTGAGTGAAAGGTTAGAGTTTGGAGTGAACCTAAATGCACCTCCGAAGAAAGGCCTGGTGCTCGACTTTGGGAAACCCAGCCATGGGCAGGCTTAGGGAGCACCGCCCAGATCCTCTGTGAGGCTGGTGGTAGATGATGCTGGCAGCAAGGTCCGGAGTTGTCACCAGCACATCTGGAAATGACTGGAGGGTTTCCTGGCTTGTCACTGCCGCCGTAACTAAGCCTGGCAGTAGATGGCAGTGCAGGACTGACTACACATCCTGGGCATCCCTTAGTTCTCCAACTCCAGTCAAAATTCCCGGGCTCTAGTCTGCAACACTTCCTCCCCACCTCTCCGCGGAGTGGCCCGGGCAGCATCCCATCCCGTGCAAGGTAAACCTTCGTGCAGGTGGATGCGTTCGTGGGTCAGGAGCTGTTCTGTTCTGAGAAGGGAGGCAGGGAAGACAGGGGTGGGCGCTGGGAGCAATCCTAATGCCAGGAGGAGAGGAAAGGGGAAGGGAGGGCGCGCCATCTTGAGCCTGCAGACACGTGATAGGGCGGTGGGGAAGGGACCTGAGAGAACGCTCCCTTGGTGTAAGTAAGCTCTTTTCCCAACACTGGCTGGTATGGAGGCAGTGGAATGAGCAGGAGGGATGCTGGGTATAGGTGCCACGTGGCCAGGGCAGGACCCAGGGGCAGGGAAGTGCTCCGCGGACTGGGTGGCCAGTGCGGAGGGTTGAGCCAAAGCACTAGCTCCGCTTCCTTCAGGATAAGCAGCGGTCTGGGCTGACAGGCCGGCACTGATAGAGAGGGCCAAGTGCGGGAGTCTATCCTGACCCATGAAGTGGGGGAATTGGTGAGGGTGGGTGTGGAGCTCAGGCTGAACAGGAGAAAGGGCAGAGATGGAGAAGAGAATGCGCTCAGACGCTCAGCATCCAAGAGCGTTTCTTGGCCATCTTCCCAGCACACAAAACTTGATTGCACATTGGAAAGCATCTTTGTTCAGTGCTTAGTTACACCCAGAGCAGGGTTTCTTAAGGCCTGGCAACAATTCAGTCACCTGGAGTATTTTCTTTTCAAGAAGATGCCCCCAGAGCACCCTACCCCAGACTAGTTATTTACCGTGGTTTTCACAACTCATGCCTTCTCTGTGCAAAAATCTGCCCAGTCGGAATCTCTGTGTCCTGCAAGACGCCTGATTCAGAGAAGCATCCCAGTCCTTGGAAGGTTTTTATTGCCCTTTTGTAGCGTAGGGCTTCTTGAACTTTTCCCACGGAGACCCCTTTTAGCTGAAGAGATTTGTAGCGCAGGGACTCACTTCCAGCAACATCGCAGATGCCCGACGCTTTGGGATTTTGAGTTAATTTGGGGGTGCTATGAGTTCAGAAAACCTTTACTGTGGCCAGATTTTTTAGACGCCCACATTCCCTTAAAGCCTTGCTTTCAGAAGCTTTGTTGTAGAGGAGAAACTGATCGCCAACGAAGTTCAGCCACTTGCTGCAAACGCCCTAGTGCATCGGCACTGGGAGGCATGCCTGCTGCCATTCATGAGGTTTACCTGCCTCCTTCATGTTGGATTGTTAACTGCAATGCCATGGGTTTGGATGCAGCTGACAGATCCTCGGGAGAAAGACCAGGCTGTCTGCTCCTATAAAGATTCCACTAGGATGCTCCTAAGGCACAAATGGTGAGACTTTGACTCACGTTCTTTGGACATGCTGTCAGGAGAGACCAGTCCCTGGAGAAGGACATCCTGCTTGGTATGGTAGTGGGGCATTAAACAAGAAGAGCAAGACCCTGGAGGAGATGGATTGACGCAGTGGCTGCCACCATGGGCTCGGGCATAAGAACAATTGGCAGGGTGGCGTAGGCCCAGCGCTCTCTCCTTTTGTTATCCCAGGGGTCACTGTGAGTCAGAGCTGTCTGAGCTGGACTCATCCCGAGGGCAGGGGGGCTGTTTTTCGGTTTTGCCTGGCCCCCAGCACTCCACTGAAAACACAGTGGCCATTGAGTGGGTTCCAATAGCTGCTTGTTAGTTTGTTGTGCTTTGGTTTCACAGAAGTAGATCGCCATGCCTTTCTTCTGAGGCACATCAGTTCATTGCTGAGTGGATTAACGCTTTTCCACCACTCACGGCCTTCTCTGCCAGCACAGGCAGATAGGCCTTCCTCTGAGGGCTTGGGGAAGTGACCAGAAGCTGCTCCTGGGGGTGCTGTGCCCCGAATTATTCAGGGACATGATAGGGAGTGTTTGCAAACTATTGGGAGTTTGGGACTCACTGATTGATTGTGAACATGCTACTTGCTGGTCCTGACACCCCCCCGACCTATCTGCAGAGCGCTACACTTTTGACACAGGGAAAGTGAAGATACCTGTGTTCTGTTTGGGATTCCGTGGGTCCTTGATATCTTGAGGAAGCTCCAAGACACACACAGGCTTAGGGTCCCTTCCCCGGGACATGGGCCATGAGCCAGTGCAGGGACCACACTCATGCCATTCTGAGAGTCCGAGCGTCTGACTCCTGAGGTGAAGCACCAGCATCCCAAATCTCGAACCCTCCCCCTACCCACAGCCTCCACCAGCTGGTCCCGAGGAGATGGTGTCCGGACAATCCCACGATGAGATCCAGCCGGAGTCCATGCAGGAAGAGCCAGAGACCCAACTCCTGAGCTTGACAGCCCGGCGAGGCCCACGGAGTAAGTGGCTTTCAGTCCAATTCAGGTGGGACGCCATTGTGCTTTCAACCCCAAGGTCAGCGGTTGAAAACCACCAGCTGCTCCTTGGGAGAAAGATATGCTTTCTACTCCCATTAAGAATTACAACTCGAAAACCCACAGGGGCAGTTCTGCCCTGGCCTGTAGGGTCGCTGTGGGTCAGAACTGACACTATGGCCAGGAGTTTGAGTTGTGCGTTTGTAGTGTGTTGCCCATTAAGCCCCTAGGCCTAAGCTTAGTGGTTAGAACCCAGCAGCCGTTTCTCCGGAGAAAGGAGAGGCTGTCTGATCTGGTAACGAGAGGGCCTCAGAAACCCCAAGACTACTTGCCAAGAGGTCTCTGCGTCAGAATCGCTTGGGGAAGTGAGCTTGGGGCTTTCTTCTGGTCTGTGAACCCATCAGTGAGGAGTATGAGGACTTTGGTGAAATTGTTTTTCACATGTGGTGTCTTTGGTACCTAGTGCGGCAATCCCAGAAATACCTAAGGGGATGGACGATCAGAGATGTATTCTCTCACAGGTTAAGATGTTACTATCTAAATTCAGGGCGCCAGATCTAGGGGAAGGCTTTCTCCCACCGCTGCCTCTGGGGGGAAGTCCTGGTCTCCTTTCAGTATCTGTGGCCCGGGCATACCTGGGAGATCTTCTTGTGTCTTGGCAGCCATCTTGCCCTGGTCTAGGAAGTTCCCAACAGAGGGAACGTGGGTCTAAATGACTCACCCCACGGCCAGCCCTTCTTTCTTGATGGTAGGTGCTAAGGTCCCCTTCCTCTCTGCTTGCTAGTTTAATGCCTTTAAAAATCAGAAAAGAGAGGGACTCAGGAAACAGCTTCAGCCTGTACATTGCAACCTGCATCGTTCACATAACTGCCTGTGATGCTGCTTCATTAACACCCTGCAGTTGCGAGGTGCCACCAAGTCCTTTCTGACTCACAGCAACTGATGTACAACAGGAAAAGAAATCTCACACAACCCTAACCGTCCTCACAATTGTTCTGATGTTTGAGCCCATGGTGGCAGCCAGTGGGCCGACCCATCTCGTCCAGAGCCTTTCCTGCTTTCCCTGCCCTCTACTTCATGAAGCGTGCTGTCTTTTTCCAGGGACTGATCTCTCCCGAGAACATGTCCAAATCCCTCGAGATGAAGTGTAGCCACCCATGCTTCTAATGAGCATCCTGGCTGTACTTCTTCCAAAACAGGTTTGTTTGTTCCTTTGGCCGTTCGTGATGCTTTGAAGATTCTTCTCCAGGACCATAATTCAAATGCATCTATTTCTCATCACTCTTTCTTGTTCAATGCCCAACTTACACGTGCATATGAAAAGGCCACGGTGGGTCAGGCACAACTTAGCCCTCAAAAGAGCATTCCTCGTTTCAACACTTTTAGAGAGGTCTTGCCTAGCAAGTTTACCCAGTGCAATGTGTTGGTTCATCTCTCAATTCCTGCTTCCATGAGCAATGATATGGACCCAAGCAAGATTAAATCCTTGACAACTTCGAACATTTCCCCATTTGTCATGACATTACCTATTGATCTGCTTATGAGGATTTGGGTCTTCTTGGCATTGGGTCATGATCCATACCTGTAATCCTTGACCTTCACCAGCAAGTGCTTCAAGTTCTTCTCACTTTCAGCAAGCAAGGTTGTGCCATCTGGGTGTTAGGCCAGGTTGATTAGAGAAACAAATCCAGTGACACTCATATATGTGTAAGAACGAACTTTATATCAAGAAGTAATTATACATTAAGAAAACACCCCAGCCCAGTCTGTAAGCCCTATACTAGTTCGTAAGTTCCTCCTCAGACGCCCGCAGCCACACGCAATGATGCCGAATGCAGAAAGATCACAGGCTGATGGGTGCAAAGTCGGGTGGATCTGTCGTCAGTGGAAACGAGGCAGCTCTCTGGTGGCCAGCAAGCAGGAGAGTGAAGGCAGAGAGAGAGAAGGGGAGGTTCCCTGAGCCCTCTTTCTGAGAAGGCCATACTCACAAGGAGGTGCCATCAGGCTGTGACCTGATTGGCAGCGTGGACACCACCACTACACTTTTATATATCTTCAGGTGGGCGAAATTATGTAACTACCCCAATCTGCATTTCGCAGGTCCTCCTCCGCGCCTGATGTCACACTCTTCTTTATATAATCCAGCCTCCCTGATGATTGGCCCAGCATACACACTGATTAAGAATAATGAGAGGTCTACAACCCTGACACACACCTTTCCTGATTTTTAAAACGTGGTGTTTCCTTTTTCTGTTCCTGCAACTACCTCGTGATCCATGTACAGGTTCCCCCAGAGCGCAATGAAGTGCTCTGAAATGCTCATTTGTCTCAAGACTATCCATAGTTTATGTCCACAGAGTCAAATGCTTTTGCATCGTCAATGAAACACAAATAAACATCTCTCTGATAGTCTCCGCTTTTAGCCAATACCTATCTGTCATCAACGACGATATCACTTGTTTCACATCCTCTTCTGAATCTTGTCTGGACCTCTGTCAGCTCCCTGTCAATGTCCTGCTGCAACACTTTGGGCTGGGCTTTCTACTTGCATGTGATATAGATGATATTGTTCTACAATGGAACCATTCTGTTGGGTCACCATTTGGAATGGGCACAAATATGACTCTCTTCCAGTCAGTTGGCCAAGAAGCTGTCTCCAAATTTCCTTGGGTAGATGAATGAATGCTTCCAGTGTTCCACTGGCTTGTTGAAACGTGTCAATCGGTATTCCATCAATTCTGGAGCCTTGTTTTTGGCTAATCTTTCCAGGACAGCTTGAACTTTTCCTTCAGTACCATTGGTTCTTGCTCATATGCTACTTCCTGAGATGGTGGACTGTCAGTTAGTTCTTTCTGGTGCAGTGACTCTGTGGATTCTTTCCATCTTCCTTGGATGCTTCCTGCATCACCCAATATTTTGCCCGTAGTATCTTTCAATATTGTAATTCAAGTTCTTTCTCGAGTTTATTCGGTATAAGATATGCTGAGTGGATTCTTTCTTTTTGGTTTTCTAACTCTAGGTCTTTGCACGTTTTATGTATTTGACTTCGTCTTCTCTAGCTTCCCTTTGAAATTTTCAGTTCAACTCTTTGACTTTATTATTTCTTCCATTCGCCTTAGCTGCTTTATGACTAAGAGCCAGTTTCAGAGTCTCTCCTGACATCCACTTTGATCTTTTCTTTATTTCCTGTCTTTTTAATATCCTTTTGCTTTTTCATGAATGATGCTCTTCATGTCCTCCCACAACTCATCAGGTCTCGTCATTAGTACTGCTGCGTTATTTAATGCATCAAATATGGTCTCAGATGGTCTTGGAACTAAGGTAACATAGTCTCAAGGTCATATTTTGGCAATGGTAGACTTGTTTTAAAATTTGTCAGCTTCAACTGAAACTTGCATAGGAACGATTGATAGTCAGTCCCACTGTTGGCCCTTGGCCTCCTTTTAATTGCTGATATTGAGCTTTTCCATTGTCTCATCCCACAGATGTAGTCAATTTGGTTTTTGTTTATTGCAACTGGAGAAGTCCCTGAGCATAGTGGCCTCTTGTGTTGTTGGAAAACAGTATTTGTAGTGAAGAAGTCTTGGTCTTGCACAACTCTTATCATGTGATCTCCAGCTTTGTTTCAGTCAACAAGACTATATTTTCCACATATTGCTTCCAACTTTCGCATTCCATTTGGCATTATCAACGCATCTTGAGTGCATCTTTGATCAATTTCAGACTGAAGTTCTTGGTAAATGTCTCAATGTCTTTATCACCAGCTTTAATGGTTGGTGCTTACATTTGAATAATCGTTGTATTGACTCAAATTTCTTTGTATGCGAATCAATATTTTCCTATCGTAGACAGCATTGTACTTCAGGATAGACCTTAAATATCCATTTTGATGAAGAATGCTCTGCCATTCCTCTTGGATCTGTCATTTTCAGCATAGTAAGCCACCTGATTACCTGATCTTTAGAGCAATACCTGTCCATTGAAGCTTACTAACACCTAGGATATCGATCTTTATGAAGTCTTTTTTTTTCTGATGACTTCTAACCTTCCTAGATTCATACTTCATACTTTCCAACTTCCAATTATTAATAGCTATTGTAGCTGTTTCTTCTTATTAGGAGTCATGCTCCACCAGCAAATGAAGGTCCTGAAAGCGTTCCTCCCACAGGCTTTGCTCCATCTATGTCATTAGAGCCAACAGTACTTTGAGAGGACAGCTCGTTCTCAGTCCTTCTGACGTGAGGGCCCATCTTCTGGCACTATCTCTGACAATGGTCTGCTGCTCTTCGTGTGGTTTTCAGTATCTGACAATGTTTCAATGCTTCCATAGGGTATCCAACATGGTCAGCCAATTCCTTCTTCTTACTCTGACCTTAGTCTGGAAGTTCTGCTGAAACCTGTTCATTTTGAGTGACGCTGCTGGTATTTGAACATATCAGTGACATAGCTTCCAGCATCACAACACACAAGCTACCAGGGTATGAGAAACTGACAAATGGTGACATTAGCATCATAAGGATGAGGATTCACC
Organism: Tenrec ecaudatus; assembly: GCF_050624435.1. NCBI lineage: Eukaryota > Metazoa > Chordata > Mammalia > Afrosoricida > Tenrecidae > Tenrec > Tenrec ecaudatus. The sequence continues at coordinate 208,995,040 of NC_134532.1, read as the reverse complement.
ATACACAGGAGAATGACATCGGATCACAAAATAGATGAGTACATGGTATTGAGAAGCATGGCTTAGCCAAGTGAATATGCATTTGGGCGGGCAGGGGGCAAAATTCAATTCATAACATATGCATAGCATGCCTCCATTCCAAAATACTCCAACTTATGGGTAATTTTCTTGATTACTGTTTGTCTGGAAGACAGGACCTTTGTCCTTAGACAAGCTTATGTAACAATACCAGCTGTAAACCTTGTCAGTTGCTGCCAGATTGACTTCAGCTCATAAAGATCCAGAACACAACAGAAAGAAGTCAGACATTGCTCAGACTTGTGCCAAGTCCACGATTGTCCGTTCATTTCAGTCCATTACTCCAGCCACGGTGCATTTGACTCCCTTCTGATCCCACGTGCCCATCTTCCACCACTATATTGAATAATTCTGTGTAACCCATACGGTTTTCATTGACTCGTTTTCAGAAGTATGGGTAGTCCCCGATTTACAGCAGGAACAAATCCACTACCAATCAGCACGTTACACACGGTAGCACTGTATGTGGTACATAACATATCAAAATGTAAAAGGATGAAGAAGGAAGACCAAGAAGAATTAATGAATTTGAATCGTGGTGTTGGAGAAGAATATTGAAATTTAGACATAACAAAATAATAATAATTTATAAATTATCAAGGGTTCAATGGGGGGGGGGAATGAGGAGCTGATACCAAGGGCTCAAGTGGAAAGCAAATGTTTTGAGAATGATGAGGGCAACAAATATACAAATGTGCCTGACACGATGGATGGATGGATGGATTGTGATAAGAGTTACACAAGACCCCAATAAAGCTATTTTTTTAAAAAAGAAAGTGGACTTCCAAAAGAACAAGCATATTTGTCTTGGAAGAAGTAGAGCCAGATGTGTGATCACAAGGTGTCAAGGAATCAGGTAGCAGGCGTCATGAGAACAAAAAAAATCTTACCATAGTGAATGAGCAGGGAGTGCGGAATGGAGACCCAAAGCCCATTTGTAGGTCACTGGACATCCCCTTACAGAAGGGTCTTGGGGAGGAGACGAGACAGTCAGGGTGCGATGTAGCAACGATGAAAAATACAACTTTCCTCTAGTCCCTAAATGCTTCCTCCCTGCCCCTCCCCCCCCTCCACACACACACACACACACACACACACACACACACACTGTCATGATCTGAGTCCTACCTTGCAAGTCTGACTAAACCAGAGGATGTACACTGGTACAGATGGGAACAGGAAACACAGGGAAGTCAGAGGGGATGATCCTCTCCAGGAGCAGTGGTGTGAGTGGCAATACTGGGAGGGTAGAGGGAGAGTGGGTTGGAAAGGGGGAACCTATTTCAAGGATCTACATGTAACCTCCCTGGGGGACGGACAACAGAAAAGTAGGGGAAGGGAGACGTGGGACAGAGCAAGATATGATGAAATAATAATTTATAAATTATCAAGGGTTCATGAAGGAGTGGGGAGGGAGGGGGAAAAAAGAGGACCTGATGCCAGGGGTTTGGGTGGAGAGCAAATGTTTTGAGAATGATGAGGGCAATGAATGGGCAAATGTGCTTTACACAGTTGATGTATGTCTGGATTGTGATAGGAGTTGTATGAGCCCCTAATAAAGTGATTTTTTAAAAATGAGCTGATACCAAGGGCTTAAGTAGAAAGCAAATGTTTTGAGAATGATGATGGCAACAAATGTACAAATGTGCTTGATACATGATGTGTACCAATGTGCTTTATACATATATAGATTGTGATAAGAGTTGGACGAGCCCCCAATAAAATGATTGGGGAAAAAGGAATACATGACAAATGGGTATATAATTTCTGTCTGAATACCTAGAGAGAGAGAAAGCAAGTCAACCCATCCCATTATGGTCAACTTTTGTTAGAAATTTCTTGCTTACACTGAATTAAATATGTTTCTTTGTAACTTATAGCTACTGGTATTAGTTTTATGTTTTGATACAATGTCAATTAAATAGAATCTTTCTTTTATGTGATTAAAAAAAAGTAGAGCCAGAATGCTCCTTAGAAGCAAAGATGACAAGACTTGGTCTCACATATTTTGGGCATGCTACCAAGAGGGTCCAATCTTCCCCAAAGAACATCATCCTTAAAAAAAAAAATCATCCTTGGTAAGGTAGAGGACCGTCTAAAAAGAGGATGAGATGGATTGACACAGTGGTTATAACAGTGGTCTCAGATAGAGCAATGATTATGAGGCCGGTGCAGGACCAGGAAATGTTTGTGTTGTGTGTGTTGTGGAACATAGGGTCACATTGAATCAGAATTGACTTGATGGCCCTGAACAAGGAAAACAAAATCTACAAAAGAAAATAGACAGTCATTACCACAAATTGACCCTCCTCCTTCCAAGGATCGGGGTTCTTTTTCTACGATTGTTCCTGTCTTGTTGTGATAGTTAGATAATTTTATGTCAACTTGAAGATATGTAAAAGTGTAGGTGGTACCCAACCTCTCAATCAGGTTGTGGCCTGATGGTGCCTCCTTGGGGGTGTGGCCTTCTCATAAGGAGGGGCCGGGAAACCTCCCCCTCTCTCTGCCTTCACCTGCCTGCTGGCTGACCACCCTGGGAGTTGACTGAGCCCTGCTGTGTTTCCACCGACTTTGAATCCTTGCCGTTTTTGCAACCATGGAGCCTGTAATAATCCTGCATTCTGCAGCATTGCATGCTACTGTGTGAGTCTGGAGGGGGACTTACAGACTAGAGTCAGATTTATGAACTCGAGTTGGACTGGGCTGGGATGTTTTCTTGATATATAATTACTTCTTGATATAAAGCTCTCTCTCTTTTTAAATCATTTTATTGGCTCATACAACTCTTATCACAATCCATAAATACATCCATTGTGTCAAACACATTTGTACATTTGTTGCCATCATCATTCTCAAAAATTTTGCTTTCTACTTGAGCCCTTGGTATCAGCTTCTCATTCCCCCCTCCATCCCTGCCCCCCCCACGAATCCTTGATAATTTATGAATTATTATTTTGTCATGTCTTACACTGTCCGACATCGCCCTTCACCTACTTTTCTGTTGCCCGTCCCCCAGGGAAAGGGTTATATGTAGGTTCTTGTGATTGGTTCCCTCTTTCTACTCCACCTTCCCTCCACCCTCCCGGTATCGCCACTCTCACCACTAGTCCTGAGGGATTCATCTGTCCTGGATTCCCTGTGTTTCCAGTTCCTATCTGTACCAGTGTACATTCTCTGGTCTAGCCGGATTTGTAAGGTGGAATTGAGATCAAGATAGTGGGGGGTGAGGGTGGGGAGAAAGGAAGCATTAAAGAACTAGAGGAAAGTTGTATGTTTCATCTCCTCCCCATAACCCTCTGTAAGGGGATGTCCAGTTGCCTACAGATGGGCTTTGGGTCCCCATTCTGCACTCCCTCTCTTTCACAATGATATGATTTTTTTTTTGTTCTTTGATGCCTGATACCTGATCCCTTTGACACCTCATGATCACACAGGCTGGTGTACTTCTTCCATGTGGGCTTTGTTGCTTCTGAGCTAGATGGCCACTTGTTTATCTTCAAGCCTTTAAGACCCCAGATGCAATACTTTTGGTAGCGTCAGATAAAGCTCTCTCTGATACATATGTGAGTGTCACTGGATTTGTTTCTCTAGTTTCTAGTCAGCCTAACACACCTATAATATGAAAAATGTCAATTAACTTTTATAAGTGCAAAATGGTAAAGTTTATTTAAATAGATAAAGCATTTTATCGGGGGGCTCTTACAGCTCTTATAACAATCCATACATCAATTGTATGGAGCACATTTGTACATAGGTTGGCATCAACATTTTCAAAATATTTTCTTTCTACTTGAGCCCTTGGTATTGGCTCCTCATTTTTTCCTTCCCTCCACCACCTTCATGAACCCTTGATAATTTATAAATTACTTTTATTTTCATATTTTACACCATCTACCGTCTCCCTGTCAATTAGCTACTTATTGTAGGAGGAAAAAAATCATGATCCTTTGTTTGTTGCTTTTCATGAAAAAAAATGGATTAGAGGAGAGAAGGGCATTGCTAGAGTCTCCATGTGTTATTCAAGAGTTACACAACTGCTACATGGGTTCACTGTGGCAGATGGGGAATCAGCTTGTGGTTAGATGCTGGACAGCATAATGACCCTACGACCCTACACACAACAGAATGAAGCAACACTGCCCTGTCCTGTGCCATCCGCACAATTGCTGCTCCGTTTGAGCCATGAACTACAATCACAGTGTTAATGCAGCTCAATGAAGGTCGTCTTCTTTTTTTTTCACTGACCCTCTCGGTTAGCAAGCACAATTTCTGGCCACAGGGACTGATGCTAAGTCCAAAGTTCATGAAACAAATAAAGCTAACCGTTGAGAGTCCGAGGGCTTTGGAAAGTGAGTTGATTCAAAGTTCTGCCCCTGCAAACTAACAAGAGTATGGTTACTGAGGGCTGTTACAAATTAGCAAGAAACAGAACATTTCTTTTGCTAACTGCTCAGAATTATAGACATTGAAGGTAACTATTGAGTAAGTAGTTGGCTTTACAATCAAAGAGGAGAATGGTACCCCATCTGGTCATAAATGCGCTGTAGTGTGACGACAAGTAGATTACCTCTTTATATCTAAAGTGACGGGAATGTTGGCCTCGTATCCCCATGGGGCAATTGGATAGATCACATGAATATATGGCTACGTAAGTATTTTGAATATTAGAAAACATTTGCCAAGTGTATCGCAACTGTGGGTTTGAGAGTGAGATAAGAGATCAAATCTATCCATTAATTCAAGAAGAAGAAAAGCTTCACTATTTCTGATGTGGAGAACAAGAAGATGTGGAGTTCATAAGAAGCACAGCCTTGCCTGGCTGTGCAAAGCCACGGCCACCAGGTGTGTGGGCCGCCCTGGGTAGACTGAAAGCTGTAGTTGACTAGGCCTCCGAGACACGCTGAAGCCTATTGTCATCCAATCAGTGTTGGCTCGTGGCAAGCAGTGTGTTACAGAGTAGAACTGCTTCCTGGGGCTCTCCTGGGGGTAACCTTTACAGAAGCAGATCAGTAGATCTTTCTTCCACTGAGCCACAAGGTGAGTCCAGAACACCGAGCTTTGAGTTAGCAACTGAGCACAAGGTCGAGAAAGCATGCGCCCTATGGATAAAACGTCTGCATGAGCAAGGATCAGTGGGTTGTTAGGCTGGGTTGTCTGAAGAAACAAACCAGTGATACTCATCATTTATAAGAAAGAGCTTTAAATCAAGAAGGATTTCTAGAACAAGAAGGCTTCTCAGCCCAGTCCAACTCCAGTATATCAGTTCAATGCTAGTGCATAAGTAAGTCCCGCTTCCAACTCACATAGCTGTAGGTGATGTTGCAGAAAGGTCATACAGCATGCAGAAAGATCGCAGACTAGTCACCTGAACCCAAGGGTGGTGGAAACCTAGCAGGGCACCGACAGCTCTCGGGGTCCGGCCAGGTGGCCCACATGGGGGCAGGCAGAGTTCCAGCAGGCAGGAAGGCAGAGAAGCAAAGAGAGAGGCAGTTCCCAGAGCCCCTCACTGTCCTCCAACAAACTACATCCTCAACGAGGTGCCATCAAGCGACCAATTGGTTGACAGGATTAATTCTACCCCTAGCCAGGAGTGTATAGTTGGCATCACATCATGCAATTACCATGGTGAAAATGAGAGGTTAAACCAGCAGGAAGTGAGCCTCAAGATAGTGGATCAGGAGGAAGCAGACATCATTCATCATGTGGACACACAGCGGAGTAGGAGACACGTTACAAAGAATGATGAGGGCTCGAAAGAGCCTGACGAGGAGTGTCTGCCAGTGATGGGCAGGAAAGGGCCACAGCAGAGGAGACAGAGGAAGTGGGTCTTGATGGGGGAGTAGGAGTGACCACGGAGGAGTGTTGGGGGTGAGCATTCCAGAACCTGGAAAGACGTGAACATGTTTATAGAGTGCATGTAGGGGATGGAAAATGATGGGTTTGCTATGGGAATGAGGTATACGGTGAGCAGTGAAATGGAAAGGTGGGTCAGGGGCATGCTGGGGATTTAGGGTTTAATGGCCATCCTGGTGGGCAAGTTGAGAGTGCCTGTGAGGAACTGAGGCTGGAAGAAGAGAGATGAGGTCAGACATGAGTACCATTGACATGGGGGCAAAAAATAGGCTCTGGTCTCATGAAGCATCATGAAGACAGTGATGTTGGAACTGCCAGGTCCAAGGTTAATGGCAGCCTTTGCTATCCTCCCAACCAGGGAGAACTCCGATTCAGGTGTTGGGGCTGGGCCAACCATAGCTGCTAGGACAGCAAGGTCAAGTCAATATGCTGTGAAATTGCCACAGTGCCAGTCTGAGTCCTGAGAGGGTGGAGGGAAGGAAGGAGGACTGGGCTGAGGAGACTGACCGAAATGCTGCTCCGAGGAGAGTCTTAGCCTGATCCCCACCAGCAGGGACATGTCTGTGGGCCCAAGTTGCCCATCAGAATCTGTCTGTGTCAAAAAGGGCCCAAGAGGGACATGTACATCGTGTCCATTGCAGCACACTCCAGCACGCATGGTGTCCTTCTTTAGGGACTGGTCTCTCCTGACAACATGCCCACAGTGTATGAGACAAAGTCTCACCATCCTTGCCTCTAAGGAGCGTTCTGAGCATACTTCTTCTGAGACAGATTTGTTTGTTCTTTTGGCAACCCATGGTACTTTCAATATTCTTAATTCAAATGCATTGAGTCTTCTATACACCCGTATATTATCCTGCTATTCACCCTTAGAGATATGTAGATATATCCTTAAAGGTAAGAAAGACCTTTCTAGGGGTTTCGATATTATCTTCCACTTCTAGATCGATCGATCTTAAAATGTCCTTTCTGATGATAAATGTGACACCAGTTCTCTTGAATTTAGTATTCCCAGCTCAGTAAGCCATACGAGTGACCAGTTCAAAATGGTCACTATCTGTTCATTTCAGCTCACTAATGCCCAGAACACATCTTTATGCATTTCCATTTCATATTTGACAACTTCCAGTGTCCCTGATTCAAACTTCATGTTTTTCACATTCAGATTTTTAACGGATGTTTGCCATTGTTTCTTCTCACCTTGAGCTGTGCTCAATTAGCAGGCAAAGGTTTCCAAGCTTTGCTCCGCCAATGTCATTCAGGCGCACGCTACTTTGAGGAGGCGGCTCTTCCCAGTTGTAGCTACAGTGCCTTCTAGCCTGAGGGGCTCACCTGCCAGCACTGTACCTGACCATGTTCTGTGCTCTTCATTCAGTAGCTCATCCCTCAGAAGCTGACAGTCTGTTGTATCTATTGGTGGTCTCTTCATAGTCTGGAGACACTGCTGAAACCTCTTTATCATGAATGACCCTCCTGGAACTTGAAATACTGGTGTTATAGCTTTCAGCAACATTCAACCACCAGAGTCCAACAAACTGACAGACAAGTAGGAAAAACGGTACATGTAGCATGTGTGGAAGAGATGTATGTTTGACTGTGTCTGTTGCTACCAAAAGCAAAAGGCAATTAGAATTTGGGGAAAAGATTACACCCAAGAAAACCCTGTAGGACCTACAATCCCCATGAATCAGAACTGACTGGAAGGCAACCGTTCAATGATGTACAGCGTCCCTCCTGTTCTTGGGGTGCAAAGGCTAACGTTCCGCTCTTCTCAGCAGAGTACTAGCCCCCAGGTGGTCCTCAACACAAAGTATGTGAAAACAATGGTAACTGAGCAAATGCCTCAGATTGGTATCTCTGCTTGGTACACAAGACTGTGACCTGGCTCAAGCATGTTAATACCCGCAACCCGCCGCATCATGCTGCTCTCCTCCATCCAGCCCTTTGATTCTTCCCCAACCTCCAGACCTCTCTTTGTTCTGGCTAGCCCTTCCCTTCTACCAGTCTACCTCCTGCCCCCCAACCATGCTGCAGCACTCCTGTTGGGCTCCCAGTATTGTCCGAGGTCACTTGTATCTGGAGACCTTCCACTTGCCCTACACAAAGCACATGCCAAGAGATGCCTTTTTCCTGTGGAACAGCAGCCCAGATGCATGCAGTGAAAAACACATCTTCTAATGCGCTATTAAAACATAGATTCTGTCCTGGCATGCCATACAGAGCATTTCCCTGAGCATACACCGTTCCAAGGGAAAGAGACATTAGAAGGCACTGCACACGTTCGCCCACGATCCATCCCGCTCCTTCTCTTCAGGGAGCAGCTGTCAAACGTTAAGTAGTTTCTTATGGACACACAGCTCTTCATGACAAACATCTGCTTTCCATTCCCTCGTGTTAGTTTCTCTGATGAGAGTGTCATTTTGGAGCCAATTTCTCAGTCAGTAATGGTCCCGAAGAAAGTTCAGAGCCCAGTGAAATAGGATACAAATGGAAGGAAATGGATCGTTTACTTTAGGCGAGTCATCAGGACCCTGGGAGGCTAGCCCAGGAAACCAAGGTTACAGAGCACTGGAGGAGAGAGCAGAGAAGCCCTGCCCAAGGGAACTGGGTCTGGGAACTACGCAGAGCTGGGCAGCTGGAGAAGAGGAAGGACATTCTCAACAGTGGATACGCAAGAGGAAGCAAAGGGAAGTCAAGTTCACGAAGCAAGACTGCAGTGTTAAACAAAGAGCTTTATAGCAAAAAACATTAAAAAATTATTCAAGGCATCCCAGTCCATGAATCCGATCCTAGTCCATAAATCCCTCCTCAGACTCACGTAGCCACGGGCAGGTGATGCAGAAATGTGAAGCAAGAAGATCACAGGCTAAGTGGGTGCCAAGTTGTGTTGATCCAAGGTCAGTGGGAGCATGGAAGAGCATCAACTGCTCCCAGGGTTGGGGGGTACACAGGGGACTGCCCCTAGAGGCAGACACAGAGCCCCAGTAAGCAAGAAGACAAAGTCCTAGAGAGCAGTTCCCAGAGTCCTTCACTCTTATATAAAAGACAACACCCCCAAGGAGGTATCATCAAGCTACCATTTGATTGACAGGTTTGACTCCACCTCTAGCCATGAGCAACTACCGCACTAGCTCACCAGGTTCAGGGTGGCTGGAATAAAGTATGAAGTTAATAAATAAAAGTGACCTTTCATTCTTAAAGACTGAAGTTGTCAAGGATTTAGTCTTGCTTGGATCTCCAATCAATGTTCATAGAAGCACCAGTCAAGAGCTCAAAGGATACATTACATTGGGTAAATCTGCCGTGCCTGACTTCTTTAAAATGTTGAAAAGCAAGGATATTGCTTGGAGGACTAAGGTGGCCTGACCAAGCCAGGGTGTTCTCAATCACCTCATATGCATGTAAAAGTTGTACGTTGAGTAAGGAAAACCGAAGAAGAATCAATACATTTGGATTATTGTTCTGGCGAAGAATATTGTAAGTACCATGGACTGCCGAAAGAACAAGCTCATCTGTATTGGAAGATGTAAAGGAAGGCTGCTCCTTAGACGCAAGGATGATGAGACTCCTTCTCATCTGCTCTGGACACCTTGTCAGGAGAGAAGGACATCATGAGTGGTGAAGTTGGGGGGCAGTGAAAAAGAGGAAGACCCTCAATGATGTGCATTGACATGGTGGCTACCATAGTGGGCTCAGACACAAGGACAACTGTGAGCACTAGGCAGCGTTTCCTTCTGTTGGGCATACTGTCACTAAGCAGTGGAACCGACTCAATGGCAATGAACAACAACAGTTATTACTGGAGTCAGGCCCTCCACCACCTCTACCCGTGGCTCCATTTGCCTGACCTCATTCCAAACAGAACCCTCAGTCGGGGATTGAATGATGTGCTCCAAAAATAGGTGTTGGAATCCTAACCCCTGCTTATGTCAGCTCCGTTGAGTCGTTTCTTACTCATGCGGATGCCTTTCCATCCAGAGTAGGACCGCTCCTCCAAGTTGCGACCTCTCAGAGACAGGTCACCAGGCTTGTCTTCTGAGGCACCGCTAGTGATTGAGGACTTAAACCATCTGTTCTACCAGGGCCTTCCTCCTCATCTCTGCACTGAGTGGATACGATCTCAGTGGGACAGAGGCATTTCTTCGTTCTGTTCATTGCATATCAATGTAGGCTGTATTGTATATCAGTGTAAGCTGTATCTCAAGCTATGTTGTATGTCAGTGTATTGTGTATCAATGTATGTCATTGATACTGCATATCAATGTAGGCTGTATCTCAAGCTAATGGGTTTTGAGGAATAAAGAGATCAGAGAAGATGAACACCACATGAGGATCCCCAAAGAACTGAGGCTGAATGAGACCCAGATATTCCCCAGAGCTGACAGGGAGAGATTTCTCTTAGAACCAACACCCTGGAGTCAGACATCTAGCCTCTGAGAATGTGAGAAAGTAAATTTGTTTATTCAAGCCGCTCCCTGTGATATTTCTCTTACAACAGCGCTAACCAAAACTCCTTACGAGTTCTCTGTCCATAAGAGTTCTTTGTCACCCAACAGAAAAGTGGGTCAAGGGAGACGTCGGACAGTGTAAGATATGACAAAATAATGATTTATAAATTATGAAGGGTTCATGAGGGAGGGGAGAGAGGGAAGGGAAGGGAAAAAATGAGGAGCTGATGCCAGGGGCTTAGGTGGAGAGCAAATGTTTTGAGAATGATGAGGGTAACGAATGTACAAATGTGCTTTACACAATTGATGTATAATGGATGGATGGTGATAAGAGTTGTATGAGCCCCAATAAAATGATCTTTTTAAAAAGGTTATTTGTCTCCATTTTCATCTCCTTTTCCTGAACTCTCGCCAGTCTAGTGCGCATCCCACCACTCCATCAAATCCGCTCTTACGAAGGTCACCAATGAAATACACATTGAATACTTCCCGCAGAACTTAGTCTTTATCTGTATTTGTTTTCTAGACTTATGCTAACCAATTACCGAAAAGAAAGTGGATGAAAACCCCGGAGTATTTTTCTTGCACAGGCTGAAGTCAAGGTGTTGGCCTGGCCATGCCCCCTCTGAAGACACTAGGGAAGAATCCTATTTTGCCTCATCTAGAGACTGCTGATTACGGGAAATCCTTGGTGTTTCTTGGCTTGCAACACTGTTACTCCAGTCTCTTCATGCATCATCATCTCCTTCCCTGGTAGTATCGGTGTCTTGTCTCCTGTTAGAAGGAAACCAGTCATGTTGGATTTCGGATCTACTCGAATCCAGTGTGCCCTCGTCTGAACTTGATTGCATAAGCAAAGACCCTATTCCCAAATAAGGTCACAGTCACAGTAATGGAGGTTAGGACGGCAATATATCTTTTGAGGGACACGATTTAGTGCACAACATTATCGCACTTGCTTTTTCAGCAGCCTTTGATGTAGCCTAGCACTTCCTCTTCTTGGCTTTGCTTCCAGGATCCAGGATCCTGGTTTTATTCCTATCTCATTGACTGTACCTCCCTATTCCCCTTTCCAGTTCTTCCTCACCCTCTGACCTCTAATTGTTCCAGTGTACCAGTCTGTGTCTGCTCCCTGCCCTTCCTACCAATATTTATTCTTGTGTTTATCTCATCCAGGCACAAGGGTTTAAATTCTACCTGTGCACTCATCGGTCCCAAATTTTAATCTCCACATCAAGTAAGTGGAAAGACAACCCACAAATGGGAAAAGGTACTTTCAAATTGTATCTGCTAAGGCTCTCGCCCCCAGAATATGAAAAGAATGCTTAAAATTCAAAGACTAATAGCGTAATAAGAAAGTTGGGGAGCAGTTTGAACAGACATGTCTCCCAGAAGATATGCAAATGACCATCAAGCACATGAAAAGATAGGCAACATCATTAGTTGCTCCTCACTCTGCGTCATACTGACCCTACAGAATGCGTTTCTTCCTAAGACTGCCCCGTAGCGTTACCATGGCTATATCGTCACAGAATCAGAAGGCCACAAATGTCACCCATCTAGCGGCTGCTAGGCTCAAACTACCAACCTATGGTTAGCAGCCTAGCACATTAAGCGATGCTTATGTGCATGTGAATGCACCCCAGGCATTGGGTTTGGAGAAGAAGGTGGATGAGAAGAATGGGAAAATCGCCCTTGTGGCAAGGACGCTGGATTTTGAACTTGATGTCACCAGTGGAAGAGCTTACAGATCGTGAAGAAGGGAAATTGGCAGAACTTCGTGGGTCTTGAGGAGGAAAGAAATGCTGAAGAAGAAAGGAATCGTGAGGAAGAAGAAGGAAAGAATATTTGACCATGAGAAGACCTTCTAACTCACTGCTGAGTCAGTACTGACACAGCGACTCCCTGTGGTTGGGTGTCGGAGACAGTAGCTGTTTACAGGAGGAGAAAGCCCAGTCTTTCTCCCGGGAGAGGATCAGCTGGACTTTTTTCCTAGACATGGACACAAATGCTAATGGTTTGCTAAGGCTGGTTGGCAGATGCAGGAAGCTGTGAGATGTTATCGTAAAGTATATGAGGAAAAAGAAAGAACCATGCAGCCAAGACTCACTACATTTCTGACTAGAAATGCCACCTAAGCCCCAACAATAACCCAGGTGATCCAGAAGCTTCCAAAAGTGACATTCTCACCACAACTGAAGAATGCCAGGGTTGTCCAACTACTCTTCATCGTCAGAGTAAACGTTAATGATTTATGCGTTCTTTGATTGCATTTCTGTATTGAGATAAATCTGTACATTGATAGGGAATACGTCCAACTGCTAAAGACAACGTTAGGATCAATGAAGATACTGATAATAAAAGATGATGTTAATCATACATTTTTATTGAAATGCTCAACTTACCTCAGAACTGGCTTAGGATGGAGTCATCAGAATAGAACCGTGTTGTTAGTTGGGGGCTACCTGTACTACTTTTCACCCAGTGGGACCTTCCTGGTAGAGGGGTGGGGTTTGGGCAGCTCAAACCCTACTGGCAGCTTCAAGGGAAGGAGCAATCTGCTTCCATGAAGATTCTCTCAAAACTCACTGATGTCGAGAGGACTCTGACTCACAGTGACTCCCATAGGACAGAGCAGAACTGTTTTTTGTGGGTTTATGAGATTATAAATATATTATATATATAATCTTTTATAATATATATATATAAATTTTTATTGGGGGCTCGTACAACTCTTATCACAAGCCATCCATCCATCCATTGTATGTCAGAGATTATAAATCTTTATGAGAGTAGAAAAATCTTAACTTCCTCATGAAGAGGAGCAGGTGGTTTGGAATGCCAGTCTTATGGCTAGGTGCCCAGTGTGAAACCCGCTATGTCTAGATGCTCACCTAGAAAATCCTGTGAAGCAGTCCTGCTCTGTCATGCAGGGTCACCAAGAGTCAGAATGGACTCCATGGCAGACAGCAAAGACAACCGGATGACTAGCGTTTTTAAAAGACAATAACTGATATTAGAAAACTGTGGAGAAATTTATTAAGGGTGGGAATGTAACATGGCATAACTGCTTTAGAATTCACTTTGGCGGTTCCTCCAGAAGTTAAACAGAATATCACACATGAGCCATATGACTAAACGGTGACCCTCCTGCTTAGATACCCAATGACAAGGAAAATACATATTCATCCCCAAAGTCATACATAGATATTTCTAGCCGCATTACTTACAATAGCCCCAAAGTGAAAAACATCCCCCAATGTCCTGATGAATGAATAACTAAAAGGTGTGAAAGCTTTATCTTCAATTCTAAGGAGCGCTTGGGCGGTACTTGTGTCAGTCTGGGTACTCTAGAGAAACAAATCCACAGAAACGCATGTATAGGAGAGAGTTTTATATAAAGGTTAAGTGCACATCAAGAAAACATCCCAACCCACTGCTGCCCAAGCCCACAAGTCCAACATTAACCCATATGTCCGACACCAATCCACAAAGTCCTCCATCTCACAAAACACACACTATGACACTGACTGCAGGAGGAAAGGTGAATCAGTGAACATGTAAGCATCTCAGCACTGGCAGGGGCTTCCATACAGCTTCTCCAGCACCCAGGTCTGCATCGGGGTAGGATCATGCGGTTTCTCCTCAGGGATGGCTTGCAGGAAGTCAGCCTTGCCAGCTGAAGCAGGGAACTGGCTAAGGCAGCTGCACCCTGGTCCGACCATCACAGAGCAAGAGACCCAAGAACCAGAAAGGCAAGGGTCACCGAGCCATTTATCCCTCTGCCCTTCAATTAACCCCACATGTGTTTATCAGCCAGATTGGCACAATAAGCTTTAATTAACTCAATCCACCCCTTACCAATTTGGGAGCTGTGCATAATTCTTGAGCCTCACAATTGCAACTAAGTAACACCTACACCTTAATGCTGTGAATATGTTTCCCCCACCTATGAAAGTTTGTAAGCCAACCATTTCATGCCTTCATCCCCCAATTTTGGGTATCCAATTTAGTAGTTCTTTCATGATTTGATTTGTTCTTTCTCCTGGCATCCTTCTTAGAAGCGAGGATGGTTCCCCACACATGCTTCACACATGTTCTCAGGAGGGACCAGTCCCTTGAAATAGTCAAGGTTCAGTGAAAAAGAGGAAGACCCCATGAGGTGAGACAGGCCCTCAAACATAGGAACGACCGTGAGGATGGTCGAGGCTAGGCAGTGTTTTGTTACGTCATCTATAAGGTCACCACGAGTTGGATCAGCAAATCAAAAACATCGAATAACAAAGTTAGACATGTAGCATCATGTTTCAGCAAAAGGTTGGTGGTTCAAACCCACTCAACAGTTCCATGAGAGGAAATCCCGGTGACCTGCTCGCAGATGATTAAGAGAAAGAACCTGGAGCGTGAAGATCTGAAGGCGATTTGCAAGCACGCAGGGGTTCATGGGTTCTCAGGGACTGAAGACAACATGACGGAGCCCAAGTCCCCTTCCTGCTGCTCATTGAAAGCAGCACATTGTCAAGGTCATCTGCGTTTCACTCCCTTGGCTTTGTGGACCCTTTCCCTTGACTAGTATATCCTGAAAAGCTCTCCCTGTCCCTAAGGTTGACTGTCCCCAGGCCACATCTCTTAATAATTAAAAAAAAAAAGATGTTCAGATTCACTCTGCCTCTCGTGCTGCAGAAACGTGATCTCTGCACAATCGGGTTAGGTGCATCCAAGAGCTATTTTCTGAATATGAAATCCCACCCTTCCTCAGGGTTGACAAGTCAGTGCTCATCCCCAGAGAAGGAAAACGGAACCAGCCATAGCTGCTCAGCAACGTGATGGAGTAATAGACAGCAGATTTGTAGCAGGAATGGGATGGGGTTGGGGTTGGGGAATGTTTTATGTGAATTGTCTTAGTATTCCTTGCAGTTTATTTGAAAAACCACTGTTTTGCCATATCTTACTGAAATAAAAACAAAAGTATTTCATTGCCATTAGTTCTCATGCACAATAGAGTAAATTCTTTTGTTTATCAGTTCTCATGTCAATTAGTTTATTAGTTCTTGTGCCTGAGCAAATAATCAGAGAAGCTGGATTAGGTGGAGAAGAATGCATCACCAGAAGTGGAGGCAGGCTTATCCACAGCATATGCTTTGCAGGTGGCACGACCTGGCTTGCTAGACGTGAGGAGGACTCGAAGCACTTGCTGATGAAGATCAAGGATTACAGCCTTAAAAAAAAAAAAAAGAATTACAGCCTTTGGTATGTATAGATTACAACCCAATGTAAAGTAGCCAAAATCCTCACAACTGGACCAATGGGTAACATCATGATAAAGGGAGAAAAGATGGAAGTGGTTAAGGATTTGGTCTTGTTCAGATCCATAATCCGTGCTCATGGCATCAGCAGTCAAGAAGTGATCAAATGACTCGTTGCATCTGGTCAGTGTTCTGTACAAGGCCTCTTTATATGTTGAAAAACGAGGATGTTGCCTTGAGGATTAAAGTGTGCCTGGCCCAAGCCGTGGACTTTTCAGTTGCCTCATCTGCATGTGAAAGTTTGACATTGAATCGGAAGATCGAATAAGAATCCATGTGTGCGTTGCGGTGCTGCTGAGGAAAGTTGAAATGGCCGTGGACTTCCACAGAAACAAACACATCTGTCTTGGGGGAAGTGCAGCCAGAGTGCCCCTCAGGGGCAATGATGGCTAGACGTCATCTCCCATACTTTGGACATGTTGTCAGGAGAAACCAGTCCCTGGAGAATCACATCATGCTTGGTAAAGTGGAGGGGCAGCACAAACGAGGAAAGTCCACAACGATATGGACGGACAGAGTGACTAGAACAATGGGTTCCAACATAAGAACAATGTTGATGACGGTGCAAGACTGGGCAGTGTTTCCTTCTGTTATCCACGGGGCCGCTGCGAGTAGGAACAGACGCGGTGACACCTAACAACAAGGATACAGACCAGTTTGTCGTTCTCTGGAGCTTGCACGAGGGGATGATGCTGGAAGTGGAGCTTCTATGCTGAGACAGAGTAGGGAGAAAGTGCAGCCAGTTTGCTTTAGCCAGTGAAAACTCTATGCTGCACAGCAGAATACTGCCAGCTATCGTCCTAGAAGATGAACCCCTGAATTGAAAGGCACTGAAAATACACATCGCCCTTCCCCTGAAATGGATTCAAACAAAGCGTGAGCCGTGAAGATGGTGCAGGAGCAGGCACTGTTGAGTTTTGTTGTGTTATAAATGGGGTCGCCGCAAGCTAAAACCCACGGGAGGGCCTCTAATATCGAGAGAGAGCCCAGGGCTATAGAATAGATCTCTCTGATGAGAAGCTAGCACTTGCCCACTGCTGTCAAGTTGCTTGCAACTCATAGCAACTTTATAGGGCAGAGGAGAACTGCCCGTGGGTTTCTAAGACTGTAACTCTTCACGGGAGTAGAAAGTCTCATCTTTCTACCAAGGTCTGGTTGGCTACTTAGACCCGCTGACCTTGTGGTTAGCAGCCCAACACATAACCTCTATGCCACTGGGGCTCTGTTAAAAGTCAAACCCTACAGCCCCAAACTCATGGCCATCCATTCACCTCACATGTATGTTTCTCAAATCAACAAATTTTAGAGTTTCTTCCCAACGATCATTGCCCTGGTAAGTGTTTCTATACCTTAAACAAGTCTGCTGTCACTGGTTTTAGTCTTCATTAAGGAGCCCTTGTGGCCTACTGGGTCAGTTCTACTCGGTCCTATATGGTCGCTATATGAGTTAAAAATCAACTCATATATGAGTTAAAGTCAACTCGACGGCAGTGCGTTTACTAAGTCGATGTGATAGAGATGGATGGAAGGAGGGGTCCCTGTGGCTCTCAAAGAAGTCAAGATGGGTCCTTAAGATGCAGAAGTTTGGCTGTCGACGTTCTGCTGTACTGGTTTAGGAGATGTCCTCACTTTGCAAAAGAAAATCACACGTTCTTGGTTTACATGCTTGATGTAATCTGTGCCTTTTCACTAATATTATTTTTTAAATAATGGGTCTTTCTATGTTTTTACTTTTGTTTTTTTAGGTTTACCTCCAATTCCTGCAGCTTCCAGAACAGGCTTTGCTGAATTTTCCATGAGGGAGCGTATGAGGGAGAAATTACAAGCAGCAAGGGTGAGCGGCGCGGCCCGGCTACCGTGTTCAGTGTTGATTTTCTTGTTCTCCAGGTCCGGGCTGGCTCGCTCTGTTTGAATGCCATTCAATCCACCCTCCGTGTTTATGATGTCTGCATCATATTTCCCCTTGGCACCGGTGAAGGTCGTGCTTCTGGAGAATCTGATGTTGGGTTGCTCTGATCCATTCAAGAACTAGAGGGAGTCTTATTCGCCGATTGTTTTCTACTGAGAACACCAGTGAAGTTTCCACAGCACGTGATAGCCCAGAGCAATCATTTATTTATTTATTTATTTTTCAGTCCAAAGCAGAAAGTGCTTTGCTGCAGGAAATCCCCACGTCGAGAGCCAGGCGCTTGCCAAGTCCCAGTGAGAAAGAATTGGAGACGGAATTTGGCACGGAGGTGAGCAAAGTAGGCAGCATATCCTTTGTCCTCATCCCAAGACAGCAAAGCAGGATAGGAAATGGTCTCACAAATGTTTGAGAACAGTGCTCTGTGCAAAGAAGGTGTTAAAATATTTATTCATTGTTGTGATCAACCCAGAACCCACACGCCTTATTGCTGAGCAGACACCCATGCATGGTAAGCCTACGTGTGACGAAGTAGAACCACTCCGTTGGGTTTTCTTGGCTGGAATCTTTAGAGAAGCTGATTGCCAGGCCTTTCTTCCATGGTGCTGCAGCTGGTGGGTTCCCACCACCAACCTGGGGGTTACTCATCCAGCGCATAGCACTGCCACCACTTGGGGCTCTATTCCTACAGTAGCTACTATTCATAAAGCAGAGCTCTGGGCCAGGGACTTTGCCAACTCATTTTGTCATATTGTCGCATTCGATTGTCCCAGCAGCACTCTCGGTGCATTAGTTCCATGTATGTGGCCAGCTGAAGAAACCACTGGCCTCAGGGTGAGCAGTCAAATACCTCCCCCACCCTCGGTGTGACCAAACGCCCAAAATCACTGCCACCAAGTGGATTCCTACTCACCACGACCCTGTAAGACAGAGCAGAACTGCTCTGTGGGTTTCCAAGTTGAAACGCTTCACAGAGGTAGAAAGCCTCATCTTTCTCCCTTGGAGAAGCGTGTGGTCTCAAACTGCTGACCTTGTGGTCAGCAGCTCCCCTCCTAATCCACTGTGCCACCAGGGCTCCCTTAATGGCCTTAAGTGTACTAGCATAATCTGCTTGTAATTTTTTTGTTAGAATTCGGAATCAATTACAGTGCAAGCTTGCTTGCTGCACAGCCATTAAGGGTGCCATCAAGCCATCCACCTTGCAAGGAAAATGAAATTCTACTGTTCCCTGAATAACTTCTCCACCGAGCACATGCCCACACACAAAAGGAGACACCAACAGAATAAACTCAGAATCCTCCATAGAAATATCTTTTAGCACCTGAGTTTAATTGGGCTGAGATCCATAAGGTCGACAGTTCAAACCCACCAGCAGCTCCTAGGGAGAAAGACAGGGCTTTCTACTCCCAGAACCTGTTACCAGTCAGAAAGTTCACAGAACCTGTTCGACCCTGTCCTAGAGTATTGCTAAGACTTGATGGCAGTGAGTTTGAGTTTGATTTTATTTCCATAATTACTAGTTTTGGAGTTCCTGCCTGGGCTCATGTTTTCACGGGCAGACTCCTTGGTTTATTTTGCATGCTTTTAAATGCCCATTAGTCTCCTTCGTGGAGTACAGGGATTCTGAGGCAGACAGAAAGAAAATAGTGTGAGAGACAATGGGATTATGAGAACATTTAGCCCCACTTCTCAAGAGTTCTAGACTTAGTGGAGTCTTGGACAGTCTGACCGATATAGGAGGCTGAACTTACTGCAGTTTTGTTGTTTGATTTCCATTGCTTCTTTATCTTTGTAGTAAACACATGCCCATCCATCTGTTTCTCCCCTCATCCTCAACCTTTCAGTAGTTGCTTGCCCCACCCAGGGACTGGCTAGTGGAGAGACAAACAGTCACAGTCAGCAAGCATAGACTGAGGGCTTCACTTGCCAGGGGGGAGGGATGAAAGTGCAGGGACTCAGCAAAAGCCCAAGCCTTGTGCCTGTAGGGTCATCTCTGGACTTAAGAGGGCCAAGTGTACAATGAAGCATTACTGATGCATTTCTTCATAGACTACTTAGAAATGACCCTGTGTGAACTGGACAGTCAGCATTGAGTTGTAAGTTGAAGATGTTCTGGTGATGCAGTTGTTAGTGCTACACTGGTAACCTGAAGGTCGGTGGTTCAAACCTACCAGCTGCTCCATGGGAGGAAGATGAGGCCATAGCCTACCATAAAGACTTACAGTCTTGGGGATCCTAGCCCGGGGGGGAGGGAGTTCTTCTATGCCCTCAAGGGCTACCGTGAGTTGGAATCAACTCAGTGACAACTGCTTTGGTTTGGGCTTTATCAATTGTAAAAGGATACTTTATGCTTGTTTGATTTTTGAAGGTTAGCCCATGTTAGAATATTCTCAGTTTCTCAATTTAAATAGCTTATCTTTTTCCCGCCCCCTAAAAATATATAGCCAGGTAAAGAGGTGTTGAGGACTCCACAAGATGACACCCAAGGTTATGCAAGAGCCAAGTTCCGTGAATCTGCGCGGAAAGTCAAGTCTAAACCCCCGGTGAGAATCTCTTTCAAAAGCATGCCCCTCTCCCTTTCTCGAACCTTGTCCCTCCACCTGTCACTCTCCCTTCCTCTTCTTCCTTCTCCTGCCCCTCCCCTTCTCAAAAATAGCCAATCAGCGATGGTTAGATACATAACTGGCATCCTGGTGCGATGGTGTATGCAAGGCAAAAGACAGAAGTGGTTTGTGCTTCCAGAAACCTAGCAGCTAGCTAGACAGGTTAGAGTTTCTCAGGTTTGGGGAGGAAGCAGGGCGTGTTCATCATGAGACGGCCCACCTCTGATTGCACTGGGAAAGAAAGGAGGGACGAAATCACGAAGAAAGACTCAAAAGCAAGAAGATGGTCATTGATTTGTTGTTGTTTTGGATTGGGTTTCGAAGGTGAGCAGATTCTGACTTGTTCATAATTAAATAAAACCATCTCAGCATTGGCTGCTCAAAAAAAGTCCATTCTTTATAATCATCCACTTTACTAATTTTAATCATCTTTCCTCAATAATTTTTACTGATGTCCATTATATAGAGAATGTATATTGTATGTGTGTATCTCAAGTTCCTTGTTCAAGTAGGCACCGTTTGGTGACTGCAAGTTTGAAAGTTCATTGCCAATAATTTTTGTACCTTCAAAAATAACACTTGCCAGATGCCTACAATATGTCTCGGCCCACTATCAACAAGCTGGCCAATGTTAGGGTACCCAATAAACAAGGTAAGCACGGGTTTTCTTGTGCTTACTTACTGATCTGTAATGAAGAGTTTCACCTTTATTTTCTCTACCACATTGAAGATTCTGTTTCTAAGTATGACTGGCATCTTTCGCTCTCCCAGCTCCATAGCACCTGCCCACAGAGTCAAATCCTCTTCTCAAAATGACCATTCCTGGCAGGGATAAGCTACCGAGTTCACAAGGTAGACACGGGCTTACTTGTGCATACTTTTAATCAGTGGTGAACACTCCATGTGTACTGGTTCACTGCAGCTTAGCCAGTCTGTAGGAGTAAGCCCATCTTTGTCTTCCTTCCTGGGTCTTCTGCTTCTATAGTTACCCAGTAGCCGGTCAGTTTCTACAACCTAACGTTGCCCCTGCTCTTTTCTCCCTAGGTCCCACCTGGCTTCCCTTCTGCAGAAGAGGCCTATAATTTCTTCACTTTCAACTTTGATCCGGAGCCAGAGGAGAAACCAAAAGCCAAACCTAGAGAAGAAGCTAATCAGGAGGAAGAGGAGGGAGAGGAAGAAGAACCCCCTGAGCAAGAAGGCATCAACAAAACGGTATTTGGCCTCGGGCAGGTAGTGAGGAGGGGTTGCTGGCTGACAAAAACCGAACAAACTTGCACAGTCCAGATTTCAAATGTGCAGACATAACTGGAACCTTTCACTGCCAGGATGCTCCTTAGAAGGGAGATTGGGGAGACTTCATCTCACGTAGTTAGGACAGGTGACAAAGAGGGAGCAACCACACGAGAATGGCATCCATGGGTAGAGAGTCTGTGAAAGAGAGGAAGACCCTGAAGGAGATGGAGTGGCAACAGTGGCTGCAACCACGGGCTGAAACGTAACAATTGTGAGGATGGTGCAGGACCGGGTAGTACTTCATTCTGTTATATACTATTATCAATCAGCATCAGCCTCGGAACTGGCTCGTCAGCCTTTGACTATAACAAACACTGACAATGAACCCAACTGAAACCTGCCAAGTGACAACACAAAAGGGTGGTCTGACCATCGATGACAACCAAGAAACCCCCATGGAGCGGTCTCCGTCTCCGATTCATGGGGTCACCGTGAACTGCAATCGACTCCAGGGCAGCAGATGTGCTTTTGTGGTTTGATACTCATTACGGTGGGGCAGGCAGACAGTGAGGCAGCATGACCGTGATGTCCTCTTGTTTTCGTTGTTGTGGGGCCATCAAGGCCATTCCGACTCAGAGTGACAACATGCCCAGGACCGCATGCCCCTCACGATCGTTCCTGTGCTTGAGTCCGTTGTGGCAGCCACTGGGTCACGCCAGCACCGTGTGGACCTTCCTGTGCCGCGCCGACCCTGACCTTCAGCAAACCTGAGGTCCTTCTCCAGGGACTGGTCTCTCCTGGCCACATGGCCAAAGTCTGTGAGACAAAGTCTCGCCATCCTTGCCTCCAAGGAGCACTCTGACCGTGTTTCTTCCGAGACAGATGGGTTTGTCCTGTTAGCAGTCCATGGGGTTTTCAGTGCTCTTCGCCAGCACCGCAGCCGTGACAAAAGTGGCTGCGGACACACTGCCCACCGTCAGGTGCAACAAACAGCTCGAGCAATCTTAGTGGAAAACAGTCGGGGTTTGAGACTTTTCTGAAACTTGTGAGTTGGCCTCACAGCGTGGGGAGTTAAAACAACACTCCCCCTGAATTAGACTCCTAGCACCAACGCTCCGTGTGTTGCCCAGTTGAACGGTTCCCTGTGGTTTTCCAGGTTGCCACCTTTTGGAAGCAGATCACCAACCTTCCTTCTAAGGTGCCTCGTGGTGGGTTAGAACCACCAACTTTTCACTTAGTCGCCCAGCGCTTAACCCACTGCACCACTCAGCAACTCCTTGGGCTACATTGACCTTGATTAAATCTGTCTGGTTTTCTCTCCACCACAAACCAAAAGGGAGCGCAGTCGCTTGCGGAAGTTTCCGGTGAGAACCCACACAAAGATTAATATTCATTTCACGTGGATGGGCCAAATGAAGCGTCCCTCTCTGCCCCTACTGCCTTACAAGCAAAGAGCTTTCTCTTTCCAACCCCACACCCAGGGTACAGCTCGGATTCCGGAATTGTGGATGGTTTGCATGACATGAAAGGAAAACATACCAAGACATTCCTGAACATGCCCGCGAGATATTGATCAGTGTTTAGCGTAGACTCTCTTTCTTAAAAGATGTCTGCCAGAAAAGAATTTGCTTACCTAGGTTTATGGAGACTTGGGCATCTGTTACCTTGTCATTCTTCCCGAGGTCAAATGATTTGTAAAAGACACACACAAAAAATGATTAAAAGGACTTCGAAAGGGTTTAGCTTAGGTTTCAGTAATTTCCACATGCAATGCCTATTTCTATTAGAAAGTGTTTCCGGAGGTCCTGAAATTAAAAAGACTAAGTCTTCCTTTAGGCTTCTACTTGCTTCCGGCATCCAGGCCCTCGCAGTGAACCTGGGACTTGCCACAATTCTACCCAGAACTGGTCCACGCCGGGAGAAGTCCTCACCGTCCACCTTCACGTTTGCAGGATACCTTCAGTCCTTAAAACTAGCAATGGCCGTTGGACCTGGGTCCTAGAGGGACTTGGAAACTGAGCCCTGCACGAAAGCACTGACGGAACCCAGATCACACTGTGCATCTGCCGGAAATGGCACATACGTATCTCTTGGCCATCCTCTTGTACCTACCACAAAGGTCAAGATCCTTTGAAAAGCTTTGGGTTTCCTTTGGTTTTTGATGGTGGTGGGGTGGTGAATCCCTTAATTCTCTGAGTCTTTTTTTAATACTAAAGACCCTAAAATGTTTTTTCTTTCCCCTCTTGCATAAATTATCTGTAGTTGCATAACAAATCCCATCACTCATATATGTTTATCAATATCACAAGCAAGTGAAATTTTTGCTGAAGGAAATTCAAAACCAGATGTAGCAATACACAGACAGGAAACAGCCAGAAATGTCAGCTGCATTCAAAAGAGGTCATGGAACAAGGCTATCTTTTTGCTGATGTCAGATGTATCTCGGTGGAAAGCAGAGAATACCAAATCTGATTTATTTACAGTAAGAGATGTGTCAGGGGAAGCCAGCCCCTAACACATCATTACGGATCCAGTAGGCTCAATTGTACAGTGACAATAAGTAAAGATCATAGTAAAGTTATAGAGAGCATAAGAGATAGAAGTATTGAAATAAATGGAGTCAGACACGATTCATAGTAGCATGCTCACCTCTGCCCTACTTGATGGTCCACGTGGAGGGAGAGAGAGAGATTGAATGCTAGCCCAGGCTTTTTATATTCTCTTTGGACATGCAAGCCCCCTAAATTA
The DNA here is from genome assembly GCF_050624435.1 of Tenrec ecaudatus. Taxonomy (NCBI): domain Eukaryota; kingdom Metazoa; phylum Chordata; class Mammalia; order Afrosoricida; family Tenrecidae; genus Tenrec; species Tenrec ecaudatus. Next base: position 208,970,865 of record NC_134532.1, on the reverse strand, counting down.
CAGGTGAGGACATACATCACAGGAAGGGACTGTGCTATAGGTAATACAGTAATGAGGAGGAGTTGTCTAGGGACATACACGCCTTAGGAAGAGGAGGGATTGGGCGTATACATGTGACAAGATGGGCGGATCCTAGGTTTAGGATGGCGGCTTAACTTTGACCTATTCTCTAGATCTCCATAGTAACCGTTATCAGTAGGGTGTAAACCCCACCTACTGGAACCAAATAGATGACTGCAGGCGTCCATTGTCCTTAACAGCAGGGAGTGGGGCCCCCTGCAGAGTGGCAACTGATAGCCCTCAGGAAGGATGCCTGTGAGCATCTGACCTCCCCCCACAGAGATGGAGCTGGGATTCAAACCCAGTCAGATGGACCGAGGGTACAGACTCATCACCTCTGTGCCTGGCGTTTTTGCTTCAGGTTGGTGGAATGATAATCTCCATCATAGCTTGTGACGTAATGTTCTAAAAACCAATGTCCAAAGTAAGCACCCTCGGAGGAGGCCAGATCTGTTAGGAATCGACTGCTCTGCTTAGCACCTCTCCTTAGGCCTATCTTCTGGGCGTAGAGCAACACCACTGTCCAAGAAACTCGACACACCAAGATCAAAGGTCACAGAGGTTTAGGCTTTCATGGAAAACATCAAAGGAAACGCTAGCTTGGTTGCGGGACATATGCAGTTTGAGGAATTTAATATTGCGAGTTGTTTCTCGAGGCAAACCCTGAAGCTTGATCTGATGTGTCCGTGTAATTTGTACACACCCAGGATGACGAGGAGCTGCTCAGTGGTAAAGACGCCGAGGCCTTCCTGCTGGGCTTGGACCACACGGCTGCAGACTTCGTGGCAGTCAGACCTGCAGACTATGAAAGTGTCCATGCTCGGGTGCAGATGGAAAAAGAGATCCTGTTCACACCCAGTCGGCTGGCAGGTCCTCCCCCCTTTTCATTGTCTCCTTGGCTTTATCAACTTCATTTAGAGGATGTCTGGATAATAGATAAGGAACCCCATGTGTTAGTCTGGGTACACTAGAGAAACAAATCCATGGACACACATATGTGTATAAGAAAGGCATTTATATACTAGACGAATTGAACATTGAGAAAGCACCCCAACCCAATCCAGTCCAAGGTCATAAGTCTGATATTAGCCCCTATGTCCAGCAACAATCTATAAAGTTCTCTTCAGACTCACGAAATGCATGCAATGATGCCAAATGCAGAAGATCACAGGCCAGTGGGTAGAAAGTCTTTGGTGGTAGAAGCATCTCAGCACAGGCGGGGGTCTCCACATGGCCATTCCAGTTCCCAGGGCCGCATCAGGGTACGTCCATTTGGCATCTCCTCAGGGATGCCTCACAGGAAAGTCAGCCTTGTCAGTAGAGAGTCTCCAAGGGAGTGAACCAAGAGAGAGGGGTATCTTCCACCTCCAAGGAGAAAGTACCAGATTTCCCAGAATTCTCAGGAGAAGGCCATGCCCACAAAAGCCTCATTGGCTATCTCCGGATTGACAGCCTAGACTCCACCCCTACACCCTTCATCCTTACATTGACACCAGATTAGGTGACTACCACAGCCCAGTGCCATAAGTGATTCCAGTTTTTAATGGGATTTGGTCGTCATGACACCGTCAAAGCAAAAATGGTTGTTTGTTACCATTGAGGCATCTCCAACTCATGGTGGCTCTGTGCCCAACAGAAAAAAATGTCGCCTGGTTGCCACCTGTGACATCTTTATGATCATTGTTATCCTCCAGTTAACTATTGAAGTCACTATGTCTTCCAACCTAAGGGGCTCAATTCTGGGCACTATGTTGGACAATGATTTCGTGTGATCCATAAGGGTTCATTGGTTAATTTTGAAAGTCAATCACCAAACCTTTCTCCCTGCTCTGTCAGGAGGCACCACTGAGAACTGTTGCTCATGGATGACTGCTTTAATTGGAAATACAGGTGGCCTAACTCACAATGGAAGAGCCCTTGTGGCATATTGGGTTATGCATTGGCTGCTAATCACAAGCTAGTCGTTCAACACCACAAGCTGCTCCAAGAGAGAAAGACAAAACTTTCAACTCCCATAAAGATTTACGTTCTTGGAAACCCGCAGAAGCAGTTCTCTTCTGCCACATAGGGTCACTATGAATCAGAAAGGACTGAGTAGTAGTGAGTGTTGAGTTTTTGTTAGCTGTCAAACTACATCATAGCAACATGCAAGTTCCCAGGGTCCAATAAACAGATGCATGAGTTGTAGAAAACAAATGAAGCATAGGGAAAAATATTCAATCAACAAACATTGATGTTGTTGTTGTTATAATTCATAGCAACCATGGGTACAACAGATTGAAACACTGCCCAATCTTGCACCATCTTCATAATTGTTGCTATGTTGGAGCCTCTGTCAGTCCATCTCATTAAGAGCTTTCCTCTTTTTCTCTGCCTCTGCTGTACCAGGCCTGATGTCCTTCTCCAGGAACTGGTCTCTCCTAATAACACGTCCAAAGTCCATGAGACAACTCTTGCCACCCTTGCCTCTCAGGAGCTCTCTAGCCATACTTCTTCCAAGGCATGTTAGTTTTTCCTTTCGACAGTCCTTGATATTTTTAATGTTCTTCAGTCTTCCTTATTTACTGTCCAGCTTTCACATGCATGTGAGGTGATGGAAAATACCATGGCTTCCGGCAAATGCACCTTTAGTCCTCAACGCAACCTCCTTGCTTTTCGACACTTTAATAAAAGTCTGTGCAGCAGATTTGCCTAATGCAAAGTTTCATTTGATCTTGATGGCTGCATCCATGAGCACTGGCCATGGATCTCGGCAAGATGACATCCTTTACCACTGCAATATTGTCTCCGCTTGTCATGATGTTGTTTATGGCAACTTGTTAATAAGCCTTCCTGTCATCCTGTTCCAACACTCTTCTTCATAAAATCTAATCATCAAAATTGGTTTTTCCCTTAACTGTATGAACCTACAAGATGATATTGTAGGAAAATGCATTCCTCTCTCTCTCTGTTCTGCTTCTAGACAGTAATTAGAAAAGTTGGGAGTTGTCAAGAACATAAACCTCCGGTGGTGGATTTGATTTGTCAAACCCCAGCTTAGATTGACACTAATGTTTCTTGCCTTGACTTATCTAGTTCCAACATACAAAAAGCTTCCTGAGAATGTGCAGCCCAGATGCCTGGAAGATGAAGGCCTTTACACAGGGGCGAGACCAGAGGTGCCCCGCACAAGCCAGAACATCGCAGAGAACAGGTTGCTGACACAGGAGCCTGTAAGTGTTCTTTTCCCAATGGGGCAGCCCCTGTGCTCGTTCCTCCCCTTTTCCTCTTGAGAGTGTGTGTAGGAAGTGCTTTCTTTGGGCCTTAACAGAAATAAGTATAAATTTCAATAAGCATAAATGCATCTGAAACAACACAACCTCACAACTGCTCACAGCCACTTGGTGTGAACTAGACCAGACCTTCTCCTACCACATCAAGTATCTCCCCCAAATGATGGAAATTTGTAATCAAGGTACTCCAAGAGACCTTCGAAGAGTTCATGGAAATAATTCCGTTATCTAAAGATGGGAGTAGAAATACATGAAACTGAAGACAGAAAAGTAATAGGAAGGCACAGAGACACATTTATGTTCCCTGCAGGAATTTCTATAATAGCAAAAACACGGAGACAACCCAAGACAATTATAGAGGAATGGGTAGGCAAACTCTGGGACATTCACACAATCGAATATTATGTATTGATAACGCTCTTAAACACTGCAAGACCTGGGCAAAACTAGAGAACATTATGTTTATCAAATTTAGTCACTCCTATAAAGGTAACTATTAAACAATGTCATTATTATAAGGAAAAACACAAAGAAAAAGAAAACTTGTATTGACACCAAAAGATAAGACTTTGAAGACTCTGAGGAGGCCAGCGATGGAGATGCGGGTGGGGAGAGAGGAGGGATAGGGAATTATAGAGGGGAGGAGGAAGAATAAAACATAGAGCCACGTTTATGGAGGGGGTTAAGGGAATATCGTTACAGATTTCATGTGTCGAGATGGGCTGTGCAACGCTATAGACTGTGCTTGTTTAAAAACAAAAATAAACTGATTTAAAAAGAGTGGGTGAAGGCTCACAGCTTTAAAATCCCTTCAGATCCCTCCCCTCAGATCTCAAGAATGATCGGAGTGGCTATAAAAGGAGGGAGAGCAAAACTGAAGTGGACTTGGACTCTTTCCGGACTACACGTTCATTTCAAACATATGGGGAAAATAAAAAAAAAAACAATAGAAAGACTCGACAAGACAATAAGTTGGTGCTTTGAACGGATTCATAAAATCAACAAACCACCGGCAACTCTAACAAAGGAAAAGAAGAAACTGCAAATGGGGCATCACCCCCCAAACGGACTGAAATGGGAAGACTAATAACAGATACTCGGACCCACACGCCAGAGAAAACCTACAAGAAATGGACATTGTAGAAAGTCACTGCCACCCTAAACTAACGTGGCCTGTAATCGAAAGCCTTAACAAACCAGTAAAAAAAAATAAGTAATTGATCAAGTCATTAACAAACTATCAACAACAGCGAAAGTCCAAGGCCCTGAGAGTTTCACTGGTGAATTCTACCAGAGACACCATTTTACTCAAACTATACCAAAGTATAAAAAACAATGGGGAGAATTCCAAATTCATTTTATAAAGGTAATGTAACACTGAGACTGTAACCAGGCAGACACTTCAGTGAAAAACAAAACTATGGACCTAGATCCCTCAGGACCATAAATGCACATTTTCTCAACAGAACACTAGCCAATAGAACCCAACAATAAGTCACCATTATCATAACAATAACGCATCATGACCAAGTGAGATTCATACCAGCTATACAAGGATGACTCAACAATAGGAAAATGATTGATGTAATCTATCACAAAAATAGAGCCAAGGAAAAGAAACACATGATCATATCAATTGATGCAACAACAAAAAATAGCATTTCACAAAATCCAACGGCCATTCTGGGTAAAAACTCACAAAATGGGAATGGAATGGAAATTCTTCAATATAATAAAGAACGTGTATAAAAAAACAACAGCTAACATTATTTTCAACAGAGAGAAATGGAAAACATCCTCCTTGTGAATAGGAACCAGATAAAGATGTCCATCATCTCCATTTCGATTCAAAATGTTGCTGAACTCTTAGCCAGAGCTATAAGGCAAGAAAGGGAAATGTAAATCATCCAAATTGGCAAAGAAGTAAAAACTCTATTTTCAGATGACACGATTCCATATGGAAAAAAGTCTTTGACAGGAAAATGGTTGGAATAATCTTTAAAACTTCCAGCAATCTTTAACACCTCAACAAGGGAAAGAGAGTCCCATTTTCTCAGTGGGCAGAGGACATGAACAGACATATCACCAAGAACAGATTCAAGCAGCAAACAGATGGAAAAACTGCTCATGCTCATTAGCCACGAGAGAGAGGCAAATCGAAACTCACCGCAATCAAGCATGAAAAGCAAAACTCAGAGAAACCATTGACAACAAATGATGGTGAGGGTCTGGGGAGACCAGATTCACACACAACTGGTGGGACCATAAAACACTATGGCCACTATGGAAATTAGTACGGTACTGCCTCAAAACCTTAGGAACAGAAATGCCTTACAACCAGCAATTCTACTTGGCATCTATCCGAGAGCAATAAGAACCAGGACCCACATAGATTCCTGCACATTCGTGTTCATTGCAGCACTGTTCACAGTAGCAAAAAGAGGGAAGGCTCCACATTTGTTTGGCATTTCCAATTTTTCTCCTCCGGCTTTTCCTTTAGAAATTAGGAATTGTGCTTTTTCTTGAGGACTCGTTTAAGCTTTTCCTTAAGTTTTCCTTTGCCTGGGGTGGTGGCATGGAGAATGTGGGAAGGGACTACATCTTAAATCAATCGTGAGGAATGTTCATGGCATCCTGAATGCTAATGGAAACAGGCGTTGAAAGTTGCACCAGGAGGAAGGTATCTGAAATGTGTGTGCTGGCACAGAGTTGTGGCAAGTTTTACATGTGTTGTCTGCGTATATTTTCTCAATATGTTGCTTATTTGGTAAAGTACTTTCTCTACAACTAAAAATTATCTTGCCCTTTCCACTGGTTGGCTTGCAGGGGAGAGGATGGTTCGGCGACGATGGCAGGATCCTGGCCCTGCCCAACCCCATCAAGCCATTTCCCACAAGATCACCAGTGTTAAAACAGGAGCAGGATACTAAGACTGAACTGGAAATGTTATACAAAAAGGTAATCCCCTCCCCCAATTTGAACATCTAGAACTGCTTGAAAACAATTTTATTTTTCTTTTGCATCCTTGGAAGCCTTGAATGAGTGGCATTCTATTTGGATATCCTGCGGTTTGTTTTTTTAAATTCACTACCTTGAGGCATCCTGGGGGCTTGTAGGGTACTAACAGCAAGGTCAGCAGTTTGAAACCATCAGCCACTCCACTGGCGAAAGATGAGGCTGTTTGCTCCCATAAAGGCTCGATGGCAGCTGGAATCGACTCGATGGCAGTGAGAACCTACCTTGGCTTGTCTAATCCCTTCTTACATGTGAAAAAGTTTTCCTAGCCAGGAATGGCACAGTCAGTGTCTGTGGTAGGACAGGTTGATTAGAGCAACAAATCCAGAGACACTCATATATGTACGAGAGAGAGCTTTATATCAAGTAGTAATTATATATCAAGCAAACATCCCAGCCTAGTCCAGGTCAAGTCCAGAAGTCTAGTGCTAGTCCAGAAGTCCCTCTTCAGACTCATACAGCAGCATGCAATGACGCAAAATGCAGGAAGGTCACAGGCCGATGGGTGCAAAGTCTTGTGGATCCAATGGCAGCGGGTGCATCTCCAGGGCTCTGGCAGGTCTCAGCCACATGGCTCGCCACCAGAAATGTGAAGCAGAGAGAGAGGAAGCTCCCGGGATCTTCCTGTGAGAAGTCCATGCCCACCAGGAGGTGCCATGAGACTGACCTGACTAACAGGCTAAACCCCAGCGCTTCCATTCTCTGTCTTCACGTTGACAGGACATTGTGTAAGTAGCAGTGTCATTATTTGTCTGTCCAGATCAGAGCAAACCAAGTCATTTACCTCAAGTCCATTCCAACTTGTGTAACCCCATGTGTCTCAGCATGGAGGTATGCTCCACGGGGTTTTCAGTGGCTGATTGTTCAGAAGTAGATCTCCAGGCCTTTCTTCCAAGTTGCCTCTGCCCTCTGACATTGAGTCAATTCTGAAGCTCATGGGTTTTCTAAACCTGTAAGTCTTTACTGGAGCAAATGGTCTCATCTTCTTCTCACAGAGCAACTGATGGGTTTGAACCATTGGCTTTGCAGCCCAACATCTAAGCCAGTGTCACCAAAACCCAAAACCAAACAAACTCACCCCTCTAGTCTCTGTGGGTTTTCAAGACTGTCAACCTTTATGGGAGTCGAAACCTCATCTTCCTTCTATGGAGCAACTTGCAGGTTTGAACCACCAACTCGTTAGCAGTTCAACCCTTAGTCCGCGATACCATTCAGGCTTCTGAGTTGTCTCTAGGTGGACTCAAACCAACAGCCTTTGGGTTGACAGGCAAGCACTTAGCCGTTTGTATTGCTCACGGTCATATCAGGTCAACTGCGGCTGCAGTGTTGCGGAGGCCACATCTGACCTCCTCCGGCTACCCAACGACAAGGAGAATCCAACTCCACACAAACCCAAAGCCCATCGCCACCAGGCAGAAGTCAGACAAGTCTCTACCGTCCATCCTTCTTTGACCCTGTTCTGACGTCAACCTTTCCCTCCTCCCACTCTGGGTTCGATAAGTCCTTGTGCTGACTACATGGAACTGACAGACAGTACTCACATGGATGGGATTTCATGAGGGAAGTTAACAGGTGACCACAAGTCAGGATCAGAAAACACGAAGGATACACGCTTTTGTCCACAACAAAGCCCCACCTTCGTCACGTCTCTCTCTGGTCCTCAGGCACACTCAGGCTCTGTGACTGTTGTTTTCCCAGCACCCATGTAGAGAGTTGTATTCCTGTCCCATCAGCGACTGTCTGTACTTTTCCATCTTGGTCTCCTTTGGGCATGTGCCGCTGGCCCTGCTAAGTCACCACCAGCTTCCAGTCCAGACACCTCATCTCAGCTTGCGTGGGTTTCCAGTTTTCACCCGAAGACTCAGGAATCAAATCACTCTCAGAGATAAAACTGTACCCCGGGAAAGCTATAGGGAAAGCTATCCCTATTGTGTTCACGATCGTCCTTAGCCTGTAGAGGAGGAAAAGAGGCGTGACCAAAAGAAATGCCAGGGCCCGGGCGTTCCTGTTCTCACGTGGGAAGAAAGGTGGGTTCTTCTGAGCCATCTCCTCAACAGTTCATAGCAGCAGCAGTCAAGGGATCCAAAGACAGGCTGCACTGCGTAAATCTGCTGCAGAAGACCTCTGTAGAATATCAGAAAACAAGGATGCCACTCTGAGGACTAAGGTGCGCCTGACTCAAGCCAGGGCATTTTCAGTTGTCTCATCTGTGCGGCAAAGTTGGGCATTGAATAAGGAAGACCAAAGAGGAATGGGTGCATTTGAATGGAGGGGCTGGAGAAGAATGCGGGAAGTACCATGGACTGCTAAATGGACAAACCTATCTGTCTTGGAAGAAGCACAGGCAAAGTGCTCCTTAGAAGCAGAAATGGCAAGGCTTTGTCTCCCATACTTTGGACATGTTGTCAAGAAGGACCAGTCCCTGGAGAAGGACATCATGCTAGGTAAAGTGGAGGGGCAGCACAAAAGATGGATTCACACAGTGGCTTCATCAATGGACTCAGGCATACAAACAGTTGTGAGGATGGCCCAGGACCCTGCAGTGTTTCGTTCTGTTGTGCATAGGGTCACTATGGGTCAGAACCAACTCAATGGCACCTTACAACAACAACAACCCAACAGGTTTCCAGCAAGTCCTGGAAGCCTTTTATACTTGGTGGAGCTAAGTCCCAGACAGAGCCCCCCAGCAATGTTTGAAACATAAGCTGATACAGCTCTGGGAAGAAAACACAAAGTGCAAGTGCCCTGGTCTACATTGCAAGCATGCTACCATCCTTCCTTACTCAGGCCGAGAGAAGAACAAGACAAGGCTTGAAATCACACCCCGAGTGATCTCATCACCGCAGAGCCAGACTGGAACAGGCAAGGCAAGAACCTGCAGGCACAAAGCAATCAACGAGGAATGTTCCCAACAGTCTGTGGTTTCATGGTGATTTGTGGCTATCTTTGTGAAGAGAAAAGTGTTCAATTAACCTAGTCCATCCGTGTGTTCCTGAGGCACATGGTGGCCACGTGCAGATTAAAACCCTCTAACACAGTGCCTCTTACCACTGGGCTCCTTTACACACACCAGAGAGAAGAAAAAAATGAGCTTTATTTTTACACTGATCCAGTGTGCAGAGTGAGGAGATTCGTGATCAGAACTAACGTCTACGGAGCTGTGTAGGACTCTCACCACATTCACACGATCGGTGGAATATGATGTGTGCAAACATGCTGTCAGGTGCCGTCAAGTCAGCTCTGATTCATGGCGACACTCGTATGCACAACACAACAACACTGCTTGGTCCTGCACCGACCTCAAAAGTCTTCTTACGTTGGAGCCCTGGGTTGCAGCCACAGTGCCGATCCATCTTGTCGAGGGTCTTCCTCCGTTTCACAGATTCTCTACTCTGCCAATCACGATGCCCTTTTCCAGGGACTGATCTCTCCTGACAACGTGTCCAAAGTCTAGGGGATGAAGTCTCACCATCCTCAACTCGAAGGAGCATCTGGTTGTACTTCTTCGAAGACAGATGTGTTTGTTCTTCTGGCAGCCCATGGTGTGTTCAATAGTGTTCACATTTCATCAGTTCTTCCTTGGTCTTCCTTATTCAGTGTCTAACTTTCACATGCATCCTGAGGCAATTGAAATGACGTTGGCCTGGGTCTGCCTCACCTTAATCCTCCAAGTGGCATCTGTTGGTCTTTACATCGAAGATGGATTGAATGTTATTGTTTTATAAGAGAAAATGTGTTTACTTTGTTCATATAAATGCAGTACATACTATACTGGGGCCCCAAATGAAATATACATTAATAGTCTACTATACATTAATATACATTAATTAATATACATTAATATACATTAATTAATATACATTAATAGTCTACTAATCTTCACAACAACCCAAAATACTTATCTTTTGTAAATGAAGACCTGTAAAAACTAGCAAATATATATGGAGGTCCTCAAAAGGTTCATGGGAGAATTCCACTATCTTTCAATTCCTTCTTTCCAATGAATTTTTGGAAGCCCTGGGGTATATATGTTATATTGTGAATGTAAAAAAAAAAAAAGAAAGTGGTGGTGGGGGATGGTGCGCTCTGGTGATACAACATTTAACCACTTGGCTGCCAACCCAAAGGGTGGTGGTTTGAACCCACTCAACAGCTCCGAGGGAGCGAGACTTGACCATCGGCTTCCTGAAAACCCTGGAGTGCAGTTCCACTTTGTCGTCACATGAGGTCGCTATGTCAGAATTGACTTGATGGCACCCAACAGCAGAGGCCACAGTTGGAAGCAATTCCATGGACTGATCATAGCTGAGTAGCAGACCACATTATAGAACAAATGTAAATATGTTTCTATACATGTGTCCGTGGATGCACACACTGTGGACTTAAAACTCTTCCCTCCTTTCCCCTCGTCTGTTCTTCAGTTGGACGGGGAAGATTTGGGCAGGATTTCAATGTTGGAAATCATGCTTTGGGTCTCAATCACTTCCTCTCCACTTCTCCATCCTTGTCATTTCCATTTCGGTTTGAAGGACCAGGTCCCAGAGTTGCCTTTCCCGCTAACCTGATGGCTGGCTGAGGACAGGGACCCACCACATTGTAGACATGGCTTGACCTTTATTGAATACATAAAATGAAGTGAGTCAAGTGCTTTCTATGATGCCTCGTGATCTGCTCAAAGCTAATGGAGACTTAACCCTCAACTGCCCGTGTCCTTGTTGTTTGTGTTTTTGTTTTTCTTCAGTTACCAGTGAATGGTTTCAAATCACTGCAACTGTGTGTCCGATTAGAACTGTCTCCTTAGGGCTGTCAATGATTACTTTTTTCAGAAGTAGATCTCCAGGTCCCTTGGGTAGACTTGAATTTCCACCCTTCTGATTGGCAGCCAAGGGCATTCAACATTTGCACACATAGGACACCCCATTCTATCCATGAAGGAATAGCGACTCAGAGATGAATGTGGACTTGCCCAAGACCCTACTGTGTGTTAGAGGTTCACTCAAGGCAAGAATCTAAGGTAGGTGGCCCACCTTCCGCATTTGTACAAGATTCCATGCAAAAGAATTATGTGAAAAGATTCCTGGACATATCACCCATAATGTGTGAAGGATAGGTCTTCAGTTCAGACTAGAGGCTTTGCAATTGCCATTTACCCTCATAATTATAATAGCAGGCTTGGGTGACCTAATGTCCTAATTCTCTAAATAACATCGTTGGCTTCAAGGTTGCATCACGGCCAAAGGGAAGGATCAAAGGTCTTGTTGCCACGACCTCATCCGGCCTCCATCCAGAGTCCCTGCCAGCCAGTCAATGACGATAGAAACTCAGAGGACAATCACAGGCCTCTCCTTCGCCTTTGGGCTCCAAGACAAATACGTTGCTTTCTAGTCAAGGCTGACTCGTTGTTGCCGTACAGGACAGAGTAGAACTTCACCATATGGTTCCCAGGCCGTAATCTTTATGGAAGCAGGCAGCCGCATGTCTCCCATGAGCAACTGGTGTGTTCGCACCTCTCACCTTCCAGTGAGCAGCCGAGCACTTAACCTCTGCGCCACCAGAGCTCCTTCCTTTGGGCTTCCCAACCTCAAAGACTGTCCACTCAAAGGCAGCAATGATCGATGGGCAGTGTCTTAAGTGTGAAGGGAGACTGAAGGAGAAAGGGAGAGAGACAGAGAGATTCAACTGACAGATTGGACCTCAACGAAATCACGCATTCCCGTTTGAAATCTCCCCTCTCTTTTTCCTATTCAACCGGGTTGGCTATACTGCCTCCTTTGTTTTCATACTAACTCCTTTCCATCCCAGGAAAGTGAGGTGCCAGCCTGAGTCATGGTTCAGTAGAAAAATCTTCCTTTTTTTACTGCCAACAAAATTAAAATTCCTCTATACCCGCCGTTCTCAACCTGTGGGTCGCGACCCCTTTGGAAATTGAGCTACCCTTTCACGGGGTCGCCTGATTCATAACAGTAGCAAAATTACAGTTATAAAGTAGCAACGAAAATAATTTTATGGTCGGGGGGGCTCACCACAACTTGAGGAACTGTATTAAAGGGTCATGGCATTAGGAAGGTTGAGAACCACTGCTCTGCATGCTTTAAATTTTTACATACCATTGAGAAATAGCGATGATTTTTTTCTTTAAAAAAAAGCTAGTTTGGACCAAAATTTGTATTTCTTTCATTCGAAGAATTCCAAAGTCATCCACTATGATCCCTAAAATTTCAAGCAACAGGACCATCCGTATGGCAATTGCAACTGTGACCTAAGACAGAAATGAAACCCCAAAGGCAGGGAAACAGGGCCCAGTAGTTTCTGTTCTGCTTTTGTCCTTCATGTCACGTGTCAAGGGGTCAGGAAAGAGCAGGCCCCAGGGCCTGGGACGATGCCATCTGGCACCTGGTGACCAGGTGGACAGGCTGGACTTGATGTCTGTTTACCATGGTACGTTAGACCAGTGGTTCTCAACCTTCCTAATACCGCGACCCTTTAATACAGTTCCTCATGTGGTGGTGACCCCCCAACCATAACATTATTGTTGTTGCTACTTATAACTGTCACTTTGCTACTGTGGTGATTCGGGTGAGGTCGAATGACCCACAGGTTGAGCACCATTGGGCTAGAACATCACTGAGGAAGGTGTACTTTGACGGTATCCCAACTCCCTCTGCTCTCTTTGGCAGGCGGTAAAATACGTCAGCTGCAGTCAGCAGATGATTGGGGCTGGAGACTCGTCTGGCAATTTCCAATTGGACATTGACATCTCAGGACTAATATTCACGCATCATCCCTGCTTTAGCCGAGAGCACGTGTTGGCATCCAGGCTGGCCCAGTTATATGACCAGTACCTTGCAAGGCGTCAGAGAAACAAGGCGAATTTTCTTAATGACAAGGTACGTTTGAGCTCTTCTGCTTTTATTTTGACCAGACTGGTTCTTCTGGAAAGCCCAAACAAAGAAGATACTTTCCTGCAGGAAAATACCCGTTCCCTTTGGTCCCATGATCCTTCTGTCTTGGATGCATGACATATTTTCTCACCTACCTGCAAAAGGAATACCTTTAATGGTGCACACTTAATGTGTGCAAACTCCGTGGCACCCACTTGATTCAAAGGGAAAGATTTATGAAAAAAAAAAACAAAAACCAGGGCAAACCATTTCACCATCAAACTGGGTACGGGATGTAACATTTGAGGTGACTGATGGTGGCAATAATCTCAGATCCTAGCGACCATTCATGCCTTGGGAGTCTCTCAGTTCTGATGGGAATCTCTGATATTCTCATGTTCGCACTTAGTTTTCCACAGTCAGGGACCTAAACACAAGTCCGTGCTTCAACTGGTTCTCAGTCAAAGAAGGGAGCATCCATATTGGGCTAATTTCCAATATGACAGTTTTATCCAGGGAATCTTCAGGACTCATTTGAATGCAGGCAATTTTCACCCCATGCTCTGCCTTGCAAACCTTAATAATGCCCAAGTGAGATCAGACTCTACTGCCTCACCTTTTATTTGTCTGTTTGGGTGGTGGCGTTCCATCACAGCAAGGTCGTGGCAGAGCTGGGACTTAGGGAAATCCCTTTGTCTGGAAAGAAAACTTGTTTCTGAGATACTTGCAAAAAAAAGTAATTTTGTTCTGGGCAGCTAGCTTGATTTTTCTGGACCTCAGAACATCAGATAAACATTTCTTTATTTCCCAATTTTGTTGAAGAATGAAAGAAACAGTTGTCTCTCCAGATTCATCTGGGAGAAAGCCTGGAGCCTGCTGGGTGAGTGGTAGAGGAGTCTGATAAGAATGGTGTGTCAGGCATCTGACCCCCTCTAACTTCCTAAGGCAGAAGGAGAATCAAGATCAACAGCCCAAGGCTGATGCTTACAAGGTGGAAGTCAGACATGCCTCTGCTCTCCTACCTATGTGCCAGTTCTGACACCAGCCATGGCAATGGCCCCGCAGGAATCACAGTTCTTGTAATTACGGAGCGTATTAGGGAAGTAACAGGTTACATAGCCTCTTTACAGTTCTGTCCACAGGCAGACTTCTCTCAGGCCTCTTGGGCTGGCCTGACCACTGTCAGGCTCCAGCAAATGTTACAAGCTCATTAGCCCTGTCAATGAGTGTCTGAAGTCATCTCCCCAGAAGCTTCAGCCTAAGGCCCTGAGCTCTCTGGCTCTGTGTAGCTTATAGCCTATTTCCAGCAAGCACCCGGAGGCACCCCACTCTGTCAGTGAGCCTCCTGCCTGAAGACGCTCAACTCCCTCTCCCTCCTTGGGCTAGGAAGCCCACCACTACACTTGTGTCCAGACTCCTGGTTCTGCTGCCTCTGCCGCTGCTTCTTAGTGTCTCATCCTAGCTTCAGTTTTACAGTTCTCTTTATCTTGCGTCTAGGAGGTTCCCAGCAGAGAGACCCAGGGTCCAAAGGACATGTTATGATCCTGTCTCTTCTTCCTGGTGGTAGTCAGAGCCCCATTTCCACCTCAAGGCTCCTTTTTAGCCTAACCGGATGGCAAAACTAGCCAATCCCCTTGTTAAGGTTGCATATGCCTTATGTAATTGGACATAGCTCTGCAAAGGTGCATGCACCTTATGCACATTAGTAGCAAGCTGTCCAATCTCCCTGGTGGGAAACAAGTACCTCGGCTGGATAGTTCCAATTGTTTAGTGGGAAAGAGCAGGGCAATGGCTAGAAGGGCCACGTAGTTCACTGCACCAAAGATGCAGTCGCTTTATTTGCACTTCAGTGTAGAGTTCTAATTCCAAATGTGTTTCTCTACCCTGTTAAGCTCCAAGCACTGAGAAATGCTGTTCAGACTGGGTTTCATCCAGCCAAACCTCCTAAGTCTCCTGACATGGCCCAAAAGGCCATCAGGGAGTATAAAGCAGAAATACGGTGAGTACAACTTTTTATCAGAACCACTGAGTTGGTTTTGTGTTGTTGTTGTTCTGCTTGGCTTTGTTTTGTTTTGTTTCTTTCCTATTAGAGGAGCCCTGGAGGTATACTGGCTAGAAGTTGAACTGATAACTTTAAAGTCAGTAGTTTGAATCCACCAGCTGCTCCAAGGGAGAAAGAGGAGGCTTTCTACTTTTGTAAAAAATTTCAGTCTCAGAAACCCACAGGGGGCATATCTACCCTGTATGGTTGCTTTGAGTTGGGTCAACTCGATGGCAATGTTTGGGGTGTGTTTTTTGAGAGTAGATGTGTACTTGTTTAGGGCTTATTTTTCCAGGTTGCTTTTCAGAATGTACTGAATATATGTGCCAAATGAAGCAATGTGGTACAGCTATCATATTGACAAAAAGTTGGAATTTCAGTAATCCGAGGGGGTCGTGGGCCTGTGGAGACTGATGACCCTCATGCTTTGCTGGTGTAAGCAAAGATGCTACAGCCAACAACCTTGGCCCTGGCGATTTCAATTCTGATACATAGGCTCTAAGGGCCTAGATGTGCTGTGCATGCAGAGACGTGTGCCAGATGCTCACAGCCTCACTTGCAAAAGAAACTCAGAGCAATTTAGTGACAGGACAAATACATCTGGGTAGAGTCCTACAATGCATGGCTATACCATAGTTAAAATGAATTCGATGGATCAGTTTGTTCCAAACCAGCTAATCTGGAAGCTACGTTATATGGAGAAACAATGTTCATTTTCTCAGAAAGCAATTTGTAAAGAGATGATAAAGCTTGTGAACCCTAAATTACGCCTGGCGCAATGTCCTGCTGGTCTCGGGTGCACACCTGGATGGCAAATGTGACCAGAAAAGACACAGAGCGATTTCCTTCAGGGGAAGGGAGGGAGGGAGTAGAGTGGTTGCGGGCTTTTATTGTAGCAATAGCATTCTGATATTTTTAAAAAGGAGGGAAAAAATAGTCACAGACCGTCTCTGGCCTTTCATGTTTCTTTGAATCATATACAATTTTAAAATTCAAAATTGAAACCCAAGGTTCACATTTTTAAAAATCAAAAAATATTTAAATACGGACGGGGGGGTGGATTGTAGGAAAATTTCATTATCTTTTCATTGCATTTTCCCAAGAACTTTCTGAAGCTCCTTCATACAAGACATAAAACATCCCCCCAAAGGGAGCCGTGGTGAACAGCCCTTTTGTAATTCTCCTATAGTTTTTTCTCAACATCTGCATACGCACCAATTTTGCGCGTGTATTCTTTTTTAAAGCACTCACACTGTTGATGCCATCTGCAACCTGCCGGGCTATCCGATAGACTACAACTAGGGTCATCTCATTGATTAAAGACTGGCATTACGTAAATGTCTCACTCTTGTGCAATCTCCTATTGCCAGACATTTGTGTAAACTAGATATTTATTATTTAAATTGGGCTGTAATGAAAATTCTTATAAATGCATCTCTGTGACTACTGGGGTGAGTATTTAACTGGAATAAATCCCTAGAATGGGAATCAATAAATCAAGGAGTTTAAATATTTACTTTCCTTTTTATAATCTATCCATGATTAGAAGAATGTTCCAGCAACAGCAAGCAAAAGCTAATGATACTGGCCTACATTAACATGTTTGGGGGGAAAGGGCAGGATGCCCTCCTAAACTCAGAATAATTTAGGCCATGAGGACTGTTTCCATGGAGACCCTTATTTTAATTTTTTTAGCAATTTATTGGGGCTCATACAACTCTTATCACCATCCATACATATACATACATCAATTGTATAAAGCACATCCATACATTCCCTGCCCCAATCATTCTTAAGGCATTTGCTCTCCACTTAAGCCCCTTGCATCAGGTCCTCTTTTTTTTTCCCCTCCCTCCCCTTTCCCCACTCCCTCATGTGCCCTTGGTAATTTATACATCGTTATTTTGTCATATCTTGCCCTATCCGGAGTCTCCCTTCCCCCTTCTCTGCTGTCCCTCTCCCAGGGAAGAGGTCACATGTGGATCCTTGTAATCAGTTCCCCCTTTCCAACCCACTCACCCTCCACTCTCCCAGCATCGTCCCTCACACCCTTGGTCCTGAAGGTATCATCCACCCTGGATTCCCTGTACCTCCAGCCCTCATATGTACCAGTGTACAGCCTCTGTCCTATCCAGCCCTGCAAGGTAGAATTCGGATCATGGTAGTTGGGGGGAGGAAGCATCCAGGATCTGGGGGAAAGCTGTGTTCTTCATCGGTACTACATCACACCCTAATTAACCCATCTCCTCTCCTAAACCCCTCTATGAGGGGATCTCTATTGGCTGACACTTGGGCCTTGGGTCTCCACTCTGCACTTCCCCCTTCATTTAATATGATATATATATACATATACATATATACATATACACATATATACACATACATACACACACTTATATCTTTTTTTTTTTGCATGATGCCTTATACCTGGTCCCTTGGCACCTCGTGATCGCACTGGCCGGTGTGCTTCTTCCATGTGGGCTTATTTTCTTCTGAGCTAGATGGCCGCTTGTTCACCTTCAAGCCTTTAAGACCCCAGTCACTATCTCTTTTGATAGCCGGGCACCATCAGCTTTCTTCACCACATTTGCTTATACACCCATTTGTCTTCAGCGATCCTATCATGGAGGTGTGTAGTCAATGATATGATTTTTTGTTCTTTGATGCCTGGTAACTGATCCCTTTGGGACCACTTGATCACACAGACTGGTGTGTTCTTCCATGTGGACTTTGTTGCTTCTGAGCTAGATGGCCGCTTGTTTATCTTCAAGCCTTTAAGACCCCAGTCACTATCTCTTTTGATAGCCGGGCACCATCAGCTTTCTTCACCACATTTACTTATTCACCCACTTTGGCTCCAGCCGTTGTGTCGGGAGAGTGAGCATCATAGAGTTCCAATTTAATACAAGAAGGTATTCATGCATTGAGGGAGTGTTTGAGTAGAGGCCCAAGGTCCTTCCGCCACCTTAATACTTGACCTATAAATATAGACACATAGATCTATTTCCCTATCCTCCTATATATATTTGCATGTACATGTCTTTGTCTAGACCTCCATGAATGCCCTTTGACTCCTAGCTCTTTCCTCCATCTCCCTTGACTTTCCTCCTGCCCTACTACCATGCTTTGTCGCCACCTGGGCTAGAGTATATCTCTTCTCTAAGCAACCTTACCCTTGATCATTCCCCATCAGACCTGCCACTCCCCCTTCTCTACCATTTGGGGTCCCATGTTTTTCCCTTGTCCCTGGGTTTGTTAACACCACTTCCTTACCCCCCTTACCCCCCCACCCCAAGTCTCCCCGGAACTGTCGGTCCCGTTGTTTTTCCTCCAGATAGTTCATCCAGCCTGTCCTATCCAGACAGACCTGTGGAGACACTAACATGCACGAAAACAAGACAGAGGAAAACAAAGCAACAGTATACAACCAGACAACAAAACAACAAAAACAAACCACTGACAAAGAACAGAACAAAACAGTTCACAAGAGAAAAGCTTGTAATTCGTTCAGGGATCGTTTGCTGGCCCTTAGGAGCGTTTTCCAGTCCAGTCTGTTGGGGCACCACGCCCTGGCCCCAGGAGACCCTTATTTTTATAGCATCAAATGTTGCTAATTGTTTCAGGATGCCTAGCTTTATAAAAAAATTTCAAAAGTATTTCAGTTTGAAGCTGAGTCTTCTCGAGAGAACAGCATCAAGTAAACTTCACAGAAGCCAGTGGTGCCTCCTGTCTTTAGTTTGCCCTGGTCTTTGGTTATCTAGTGCCCAATTGCAACTATTGTCGCTATCAAATTGAATTTCTCATAATTGGAGACTTATTCGATCAGTAGTTGGAAAGCATGGTCTGTGGCATTGAAATGAGGCTGGAGACCACATGTTAGACTCTTGCAGCTCCAAGGACTCCTTCATTGCAAAGACCTTTACACAACATAGATGGCAACTGTAGCTCTGGATCTCATCAGCCGGGGGGCACAGGAAACAAACTGACTACGTCATCGGATATCAATTACTCATGGAAAACTCTGGTTGAAGCTAACGAAACTGAAGCAAGTTCACGTGTGCCAAAAGATGACCTTGAGTATCGCCCACTTGAATTTAGAGACTTCAAACACAGGTTGGATCTGTTTGCCCAGATTGGATCTAATGACCAAAGATCAGATGAGTTGTGACTATGACCAGTATATCATCGATGAAGAAAGCTTCCGGTGGCTTCGAAGTGTTGACTGTGCAGATTGCAGCCCAACACATGACCCACTACACGGCACAGGAATTGACAAATGAAAAGTTTCGACAAACTGATGAAGTGCTGGGCACACTCACTTGTCTATACCAAGAAATTTGGGAGACAGCTCTCAGGCCAACAGACTGGAAGAGATCCCAATGTATGTCCATCCCAAAGAAAGGTGGCTCAAGAAAATGCAGGAAATATCAAGCAATATCATTCATACCCCCATGCAAGTAAAATTGCGCTGAAGATGATTCAAAAGTGGTTGCCTGGTGTCCAAGCTGGATTCAGAAGAGGATGTGGAACAAGGGGTTATCATTGTTGAAGTTAGATGTGCTCTAGAGAGACCAGTCCTTGGAAGAGGACATCAGGGGAATAGAGGGTCAGTGGAAAAAGAAGCCCCTGCAGAAGACAGAGCGACAACGTGAGCTGAAATAGATCAACAATCATGAGGAGAATGCAGGGCAGAGCAGAGTTCTGTTGCACACAGCATTTCTCTAAGAATTGACTCAAAAGGCAACTAGCCACAGCATTAAGACCCCTGATGGCACAGTGGGTTTAATTGTTTTGTTACTAACTGCAAGGTTGGTGGTAGAACCTACCAGCTTCAGCTTGGGAGAAAGTTGAGACTGCCTGCTTCCATATAAAGATTTATAATCTCCTAAACCCTATGAAGCAGTTCTGCTCTGTCCTATGGGGTAACTCTGTGTCTGAGTCAACTTGGGCCCAGAGGATTTGTTCATTTAGCACTCCTATTAGTTGCTTTTTTGTTTCTTTGCCAGAAACATTTGCCAATGAGTAACTCATAGGCACCGCAGAGTGTCACAGCAGAACGGTGCCCTGTCGGGTGTGCAATGGCTGATTTGGGGAAGAAAATCGCCAAGACTTTCTCCAAGGAGTCTGTGGGTTGACCTGACCTGACAACCTTTGGGCTAGCAGTTCATTGTGGAAGCTGTTTGCACGTTGTTTATTGGAAACAAACAAAGCTAAGTGACTTTAATCTGCACTCTTATTTAATGTCTGTAGGCAGACAAGAAAACTGCGTGACATGGAACAAGAAAAAGATCGAACGTTGCTTAAGACCATCATCAGAGTGTGGAAGGAGATGAAATCCCTTCGAGAGTTCCAGAGGTTTACAAACACACCCTTAAAGCTGGTTCTGAGAAAGTATGTGTTTTTAAAACATTGCTCTATGGGGCTAGAGTTCACGAGAGAAAAAAAAACAGAAGCATAGATGCCGTTTAAAAAATAATTTCAAAATGAGTATAGTAGCTGTAATATGGCCTAGTTACGAAAGAGATGGTTTCCTGTACCCAGAAGCAATGCAATGAAGTAGGTCTTTGAATAAGGTGACCAGATTTTAACATTGGTAAAGCAGACACCATCAGGACACCATTGATAAAACTCATATCGTGGTGAAATAGCCACATGGCAGCCGAAAACCATATACCCTAGCTTGTCATGCATTCTTTCCAAAAATCAGGACTGCCCCGCCAAAAGCGGGACGTCTGGTCACCTTATCTTTGGAGGTTTGAAGGATTAATGGAATGACATTTGTACCAGGGTTGATGGAGAATTTAGCAGCACTGTGTATTACATGTTGGCCTGCTAGCCTCAGGTCAGCAGTTCAAAACCACTAGCCACTCCTTGCGAGAAAAATAAGGCTTTCTACCCATGTAAAGAGTTACCATTTCAGAGGCCCACAGGGGCAGTTCTACCCTGCCCTATGAGGAGCCACCATGAGTCAGAATTGACTCTGTGGCTGTGGATTTCAGTTTGTGTCCGCATGCTGCAGAATCTTATGGTACATAGTTTAAATATTGGTCTGCTAACCACATGGTTGGCTGTTCAAACCCAACAGCTTCTCCATGGGAGAAAGATGAATGAGACTATTTGCTCCCCAATAAAGAGTTACTGTCTTGGAGACCCTATGAAGAACCCTGTTCTGTTCTGCCCTGCCCTGTGGGGGTCACTATGAGTCTGAACTGACTCCGTGGTTCACTAGTGGGGCGGGCGTTAGCCTACGACATGGATGAGGTCACTCACAGTAGTATTGGTACCTAGAGATGAAGAGATGAGAATCAGAGCCCAGCTCGCGCACCAACTGTGTGCTAATCAGGGGGCTGTGTACCATTTGAAAGGGAAAAGGTCAACCAGGAGATGGAGGAGGAAGCCCACGAAGCAGAGATCCAAGCAGAGATCAGTGACGTGCTGGAGGAGCAGTTGGAAGAGTATGAGCAGAAGACGGACGAGTACAGAGCGGCCCAGCAGCACTGGAAAGCCTGGAAGAAAGCCCAGGTGCGCACTCAGCAGCTCAGCCCTGAATGCAGGTGGCCTTGGGTGCGGCAAGGCCCTGGGCCCCACGAGGCAGGAGGAGGGAAACAGAGCTCGTCCTTGGGGTCTCCCATTAGCTTTGCTCTTCCTCCCTTTCTGCCGTCTCTCAGGAGAGGACAGGAAGAATGGATTGAGGCTGGTTGATAAGAGAGCCAGCTTTGACCTTCAATGGTTAGATGGGGATACTCTGCCCCATTTGAATGAATGAACTAGTGTTCATAATAGCCATTTCCCATGTGAATCACCGCCTGCCATCAATTGTCAGCTCATGGCCACCCACCTGTGCCGGCATAGAATGTGCTGTAAACGGTTTCCAATGGCTCAATTTTCTGAATTAGATCCCCACAGGCCTTTCTTCTAGGATGCCCACGTGTGGGTATGAGCCTCGGACTTCTGACTTAGCAGCCTAAAGATTTAACCGTTTCTATCACACCTATGAGATGGCAAGCTAACTCTTTTGCTTGAGATCTCACTGAATACAGAGTAGTGATCCTAGACTTCTGGATTTTCCTCTGAAAATGTATACACATGGCCCCGTAAAACTGAATCCGCAAGTCACAAGTGCTTGATCTGCACAACCTATAATACCAGTTCTAGTCTCAAGCCTGACTTCCACGCCAACATTGAAGGCATATGACTCCCTAATGTTGTTTAGTTTTGTTTTGTTTTGTTTGACTCAAGAGAACAAGCGCGATCCTCACTGTTTTATAGGCACCGCCTCATTTCAGTCTCCCTGGGAGGAGACTCCTGTCATTGTCCCCATTGTATCGATGAGAAAACTGAGGCACACAGAGGCCCAGTGGCCTAGAGACCTGTCTGCATGCACACAGCTGGTTGGGGCCAAGCCGGGGATGCAGGTCTATCTGGTTCTGCAGACTGTGCTCCGAATCTAATGTTCAATGGTCCTGTTTGACATCCTGTTGCCTCTTACCCAACAGAGAGCCAAGAAGAAAAAGAAAAAGCAAGTGGAAGAACACCCCGATGAGGAGGTGGAGGAGCAGGGCCCTGGGGAAGAGCCAGAGCCTGGGGAGGAGCCTGTGAAGCCCACCCCTCCGGAGCTCCCTGACCGGGCCACCGTTGAGCTTCGGGTGAGGGAGAGGGCAGCCCAGAGCCGAAGGCGGCCAGGGGAACCCACCTTGGTCCCCGAACTGAGCCTGGCAGGGAGCATAACCCCCAACGACCAGTGTCCCAGGTGAGCGGATACCCTTTACCATGAACAAGGATGGCAACTCACATGTACACATACATGTGCACGCACATACAAAAGGATGTACCGTGTAAGTGAAAAATAACTGCTACCAAATTATAGAAATCTTGGTCCAAAATTTAAAACCTGCAATGCTATTGCTTCTCCGCCCATCCTCCATCTGGTACAGCTACTTCTGAAGGCGATGTCTCCAGCTCACTAACCCTTCCCAGAAGAATTCTGTATTTTAGGGTTACACCACATTGAAAATGACAGCTTGGCATCCTCTGGGGACTCAAATTGGGTTCCTTTTCAATGTCCTTTGAGTTTGGGGAACAGTAGAAGCCTGAGGAGGCAAGATCGGGACTGGAGGGTGGATGGTGTAAGATGTCCCAATGAAATCCTCTTACAACAGCCCTTGCCACCCTTGAAGAATGAGCAGGTGTGTGTGTGTGTTTGTGTGTGTGTGTGTAGGGGGGGCTTGGGAAGGCCTTGACACAACTTCCTGGCTTTTCCCTCACTGGTCCAATTAGATATGTGATCATGCTTGCACCACTCTTTTTAGTATGATTGAATTATTGAATTGTATGATATTTGAATTTTATATCAGTGTTGAAATACCAGCAGGTCCGGGGCCACCCTCACAATTCTTCCTATATTTGAGCCCATTGTTACAACCACTGTGTCAATCCATCTCATCAACGGCCTTGCTTTTTTTTTTAATAAATCATTTTATTGGGGGCTCTTACAGCTCGTATAACAATCCATACATCAGTTGTAGCAAGCACATTTGTACATAAGTTGTTATCATCATTTCCAAAACATTTTCTTTCTACTTAAGCCCTGGGTATCAGCTCCCCTTTTTGCCCCTCCCTCCCCACCCTCCTACCCTCCTGAACCCTTAATAAATTATAATTTATTTTTATTTTCGTATTTTACACCGTTTGCTGTCTCCCTTCACCTACGTTTCTATTGCTCGTATCCCTGGGGGAGGGGGGATTTGTAAGTCAATTATTGTGATTGGTTCTCCCTTTCTTCCCCTTCTCCCCCCACCTTCTCCTTACCCTCATGGTATCTCTACTCTCATTATTGGTCCTGAGGGGTTTATCTGTCCTGGATTCTGTGTGTACTAGTGTGCATACTCTGGTCTAGCCGGATTTGTAAAATAGAACTGGGCTCATGGTAGTGGGGAGCATTAAAGAACTAGAGGGATGCTGTGTGTTTTGTTGGTGCTATATTGCACTCTGACTGGCTCATCCCTTCCTGTGATGCTTCTGTGAGGGGATGTCCAATTGTCTACACATGGGCTTTGGGTCTCCATTCCTAGTTCCCTTGTTCACTTCAAAATGGTTGTTTGTTTTGGGTCTCCTGATGCCTGATTCCTAATCCCACCAATACCTCATGATCGCACAGGTTGGTGTGCTTCTCTCGTGTGCTTCCCTGCAAGGTGGCCACTTGTTTAACTTCAAGCCTTAAAGACCCCCGATGCTATATCTTGTAGCTGTCTTCACCACATTAGCTGATGCACCCATTTTGTCTTCAGAAATCATGCCCAGAAGGTGACCTTGCCCTTTTTCTTGCTGCCTTGCTACTTTTGCAAGCATGATGTCGTCTCCAGGGACTGGTCTCTCCTGAAAACATGTGCCCAAAGTGCATGAGACCAAGTCTCGCCATCCTTGCCTCTAAGGAGCATTCCAGCTGCCCTGTTTCCAAGAGAGATTTGTATGTTCTTTTGGCAGCCCATAATCCTTGCAATATTCTTCCCCAGCACCACCATTCAAATGCACTGATTCTTTTTGGTTCTTCCTTATTTGATGTCCAACTTTCCAATGTGTATGAAAAAAATAAATCAAATAAATGCCATTGAGCCGATGCTGACACATGGCAATCATATAAGACAGAATAGACCTGTCCCTCTGGGTTTCCAAAACAGTAAGTCTTTACTGGAGTAGAAAGGTCTGTCTTGAGGCAATTGACAATTCCTTGGCTTGGATCAAGCACTCCTTAGTCCTCAAAGTAAGTCTTAGCTTTTCAACACTTTAAGGAGGGCTTGTGCTGCAGATGTGTCCGATGATGCAGCCAGTGAAACACGTCAATAAAACCTTTTAAAAATGTCAATAAAACTGTCGAAAAACAAAACAAACAAGGGATCAGAGTTCTCCAATAAACCCCGTGTGACCTTGGGGCTGGCCCATGCCATGCTGTTTTGATCTGCTGCACCCAGTAGGCGCTGTGACTGTCCTGGTCACAGGGGTTAGCAGTGAGGACTAACCACACTTGTTGTGAACTCCCTTGTCAAGACTCCAGACGTCGTCAGTAAGCAGATGCTTGTCCCCTGTGCCCTTGTCCCCCCTGCAGGGTGGAGGTCTTAAGACGGGAGGACGTGAAGAGGCGCACGGTACACGTGAAGGTGCTCTTCAACAACAAGGAGGTGTCCAGGACGGTCAGCCGGCCCTTAGGGGCAGACTTCCGAGTTCACTTTGGACAGATTTTCAACCTGCAAATATTCAACTGGCCAGAGAGTCTAACACTTCAGGTACACCGTGTCGTTATAGCCAACTTCCCGGTCGTTCCAGACGTGAGATGGCTTTGAAGCATCCCTGGTTACGCCTGTGCTCTGACTGCTCCCGAAGGGGACAGGAGTCCAGCCTCTTCCTTATTGGTTGGCCTGTTTTCAGAGTCTTAGTGGAAGGGAATCTGTCACTCCCTCTCCCGCTGTAGAGGTTGCTAGGATGGAGTCTGGAGACCTGTGCCCACAGATGGGGTGGCAGAAGAGTCTCAGGTGTGTCCCACAGGAGACAAATGCAGTGTCCTTGAGGTGACGCCAAAGATGTGCTCATATCTTCTGTCGGAAAGGCTGGTGTTTCAAACCCACCCAACAGTGCCCTGGAGGAGAGCCTGGCAACCTGTTTCCAGAAAAGATTCCACCCAAAAGCCAAACAACAAACAAAAGACCCAGTGGGACTCAGCTCTCCTCTATGACCCAAGGATGCCCAGTAGGCTGAGTCCCCTCAGAGGCAACGGGCTTGTTTGTTTCTGTTTGTTCACTGTGAACCCCAGCGTAATATTTGGGCTGAAGTCAATTCATAAGCTAGATGCAGGAACACGAGTGGGAGTTTTATTGATTATGATATTCAGAAGGAGACCAAGCAGATCCAGGACACCAAAGAATTGTCTCCATAGTTGAAGAAAAGATGGGATGATTCTGCAGCAGGAAATTATGGGGCCTCCTTTCAGCACCATGGAGTCAATTCCGATTCATAGTAATCCTATAGGGTAGAATAGAACTGCCCCTGTAGGGGTTCTGAGACGAACTCTTGACAGGAGTGGAAAGCCTCATCTTTCTCCCTGAGAGCAGCTTGTGGTTTCGAACTGCTGACCATGCAGCTAGTAGCTCAATGTGTAACGACTATACCACAGGTTATCGGTTAATAAATACCGTGTCTCCTTCCTGAGGTTGATTCCTGATCTGGGGAGTTGTCACGCTTTGGGTGGCGATGATACAGTGGAACAATTTATCTCTTCTGCAAACACTCTCCTGGTTCAACAGTGCATCCTGGTCAAGCATTTCAATTATCACTAGTCACGTAATTACGAGTAAGAATTCCACCACCACCAATTACACTCAAGTCATACAAATCTTAAACATGTCAGGCCGTACTTCACTTATTTTCCTGGAAACCAGTTCAATTCCCCTTTACTTAAGTCATTTCAATAAAAAGGTACTTTACACAGTGGCTTCCAAAAGAAAGCAAGAAAGGCAAGTCATTCCCCACAGACTCCAACCAGAACCACAAAGCCAGACTACACAGTTCCCCGAGGCCTCGTGTGATGCCAACGCCACACAGAGGTCACTTAAGCCACCGTGCAGCTGGCTGTGATGGGAGCAAAGGGACCCCTGCCCTCCAAAATCTCTCTCCCCACTGGGCTAGAGCCCACCATCAGTGATCTAGTAGTGTCTTGATAGTTCTTGATGAATCTGCTCGTATGATACTAATATAATCCCCTATCAGGATGTGAGTACACCATGATCTACTGTTAGGACTATGTGACACACACCCCCTTTCCCACCCCCAACCCACGCCAGAAACCTCCCATGCCTACCCACCCCCTTGCCAGAAATCACGAGTCTGTCACACTCTGTACCCCCTACTGAGCTGGGGTCATAAATTCAGAATCCTTCTCAACACACGACTGCAGGAAGCCAGTAGCAAGCCTGTCGGCATCATTTGTTGTTATGGGCTGCCATCGTGCCGGTTCCGATGCCCATAGTGACCTTATGCCCAACAAAATGAAACAGTGCCCCGCCCTACCCTCACAGGTGTCGTTAAAATGTTTACATACTTCTGTGGTGATTGGAGGGGGCCCTGACGGCACAGTGCGTTCTGCACCGGGTTGCCAACCACAAGGTCAGCAGGTGAAACCACCAACTTGCCCGGGGGAGAAAGATGAGTCCATCTTTCCCATCCCCATAAAGAGTTACAGCCTCAGAAACCCGCGGGGCATGTCTATTCTGTCCTGCAGGGTCGCTGTGAGTTAGAATCGGCTCGATGGCAGTGAGTCCTGATGGGGAAACTGCTGGTCCCCTTGGCCTCAGAATTGCCACCCTGCCCACACAGGCCCGTTGGTGAACGAGGCCACGCCAGGCTCACGCCTTTGGGGCCTGTTCCCATGGTGACTGCCTTGTTCTGAGGGGTCAGTGCCTTTGCCATGGGGTCTTCAAAAAGTTCTTGGATCGGCAGAATCTGAACAATAAGGAGGTCTTTCTATGAACCTTTTGAAGGCCCCCCTACCCCCACCGCACTGTATTCTTCGCCTGTCATAGTGTTCAACACCGTGAATACCATCCCTGTCTAGAACTTCGTATTCAAAATCTTTCTCAAACTGGTAAAGGGAGGTGTGAGACAGCTAAACCCGTAGGGACTTTTGAAGGTGGAAGAGAAGTGAAGGCAAAATGTTGGAGGAGAGTGGGGGTGACAAGAACTTGGGCAGGGACCAAGGAAAGTTGGGCACTAAGCACTCTAGGTACTGCCTGAGACTGGGATTTTGCCAAAGGCAACCCCATCTTCAGCTATTCGTTTCTGATGGGCAGAGACAAGGGTATTGGATTAGGGACGGATCTGTGGTTACAAAGCACAGGACATCAAAGTTCAACCCAAATTCCTTTGTCATAACGTAGCCACAGGTCAAGGAAGAAGGCTTGTCATGAACGTTTAGACCTGGGCTTAGTTCAGTCACTCTTATCATTTTCTAAAACCCCTTGTGTAGCTTTAAAACCATGTCTATGGATTCTGAAAATGGAAAGAAACTTATTTTGCAGCTAAATGTAAACTTGCCAATATGAGTCAGAGCAGGAAAATCAGTATTGCTTAAAAGTAAAGGATGGTTATCTTAGTTTCTGAGTGCTGCAGCAACAGGAAGACCACACGAGTGGGGCTTTCACAAACAGACATTCCTTTTCTCATAGTTCGGGAAGCTAGACTTTGGAATCCAGAAAGTTCCAACAGAGGAAAGCTGGGATAAATCAATGTTTCTGTTTTTGTAATCCGAGGGTCCTCGGTTCTTTGACAATCTGTCTTACCCCATTTCTGATTTCTCCTCAAAAGCCTTTAGTATTAAAACACAATACTCTGTTCTGGCCTTGTGAACATAACAGCAACAACAAAGACCTGAATCCCAAATGAGATTACAGCCACAGGTTTAGAGGTTATAATTCCAGTAAAAATCCATAGGGTACATAATCCAGTGCACACAGATGCGCTCTCTCTCTCTCTCTCTCTCTCTCTCTCTCTCTCTCTCTCTCTCTCTCTGCATTCAAGTTGATTCTGACACATGATTACCCTATAGGCAGAGGGTAGAACTGCCTTTGTGGGTTTCACAGATTGTAAACTTTTACTGGAGTGGAAAACCTCATTTTTCTCCCAAGGAGTGGCTGAAAGCTTTGAACTTCAGACCTTGCAGTTAGCAGCCAGCACCAGAATTCGCATGCATAAAAATTACCACCGATGAAAACTCTGTGGGACAGAGTTGCTCTGCGGTTTGTAAAGCTCACCCCTGGGCCTCGATTGTCCTGACTAATTCTGGAAGAATATCCCTTGGGCTTCTGCCTTCTTCTACCACCACGTTCATTCCAAGTATAAAGCAAAATAATCAGAAGTGTCCTGCACTGCCTTCTGTTTAACCGCCTTAATCATGAGCTGGCTGGGGATATGACAGTCAAACGAATGAGGCTGGTAGAGTAATAAAAGAAGAGTGGAGCTGTTGCTAGGTGACATGGAATCAGTTCCAACTCATGGTCACCCCAAGAACATCACAGCAAAACACCCCTCAGCCCTGCGCCGTCCTCACCATTGTTCATACTTGATCCTAGCAGTACAGCCACCGTGTCCATCCATCTCGTCAAACGTCTCCTCTTTCTTTTAATGCCCCTTATTTTCCCAAGCGCGATGTTCCTCTCCAGGGACTGGTCTCTCCTGACAACATTTCAGAGAGAAGAGTAGTTGCCTGAGACATTACAAAGTGAACTTTTCAAATCAGATGAAAAGCAAACCCATGGCCATTGGCTCCATTCTGGCTCCTAGGAGCTCTATTTCGGGTTTACACTTTTACAGGACTAGAGAGCCTCCTCTTTCTCCCGAAGATCAGCCGGTGGCCTTAAACCACCAACCTTGCCATCAGCAGTCCAGTGCCGACTCACAAGCGCCATCATTCTTCAAAGAATATGCCCAAAGGCAGTTTAGCTTGGCCCACAGAGCTTGTTGGGTGCCGTCCAATCAGTTCTGATTCTTAGCGACCCTGTGCACACGGAACAAAACCCTGCCTGGTTTTGCACGGTGCGTTGCTGAGCCCTTTGAGGCTATCACTGTGTCGAGAGCTGGGTAGCAGCGTAATCTGTTTGATTTTGTTTTTTTCAATTGCTGATTACAGGAATCTTGGCTAAGTTCTTAAGCTATCTATAGGGACCTAACAACTGATGAAATCATATATCACGATGGCGTAATGGTGTCATTTGTTAATGATGGAATGGAGGTTCCAGATGAAGTTAATTTAGAAGGTATTGTTGTTTCCAGTCTCTAGGTGCTGTGCTTTTTGGAAAGCATCCCTCGAAATGCTAGTCTTGAGTTAGGGAAGGTTCACAAATTACTACAATTGTAGGAACATAAGAAAACTCTGTTTCAGAGCATCTGTTTATGTCAGTGCCACCCAATGTTCAGAAGGAGCCCTGATGGGGGTGAGGAGGGAGGGAGGAAAAGGAGGAGCTGATACCAAGGGTTTTGAGAATGACAGTAGCAACAAATGTGCAAGTGTGCTTGACCCAATGGATGGATGGTTGGATTGTGATAAGAGTTGTATGAGGCCCCATCACATTTGTACATTCATTACCCTATCATTCTCAAAACATTTGCTCTCCACTTAAGCCCCTGGGAAAATGATTTTTTAAAGAAAGAAAATGTATCTAGGTTAAAAAAAAGAAAGAAATGCCTCCATGATGCATGATGTTATCTGAATTTTTTTAATTAAAAGATCATTGTGGGGACGAGCAGGGAGGGAGGGGGGAAAAAAAGAGGACCTGATGCAAAGGGCTTAAGTGGAGAGCAAATGCTTTGAGAGTGATTGGGGTAGGGAATGTGCAGATGTGCTTTATACAATTGATGTATGTATATGTATGGATTGTGATAAGAGTTGTATGAGCCCCTAATAAAATGTAAAAAAATAAAAAAATTAAAAGATCATTGTGAACTTAAAAAAAAAAATCCAGCATAGGTCAATCTATAGAAACAGTCCGTGGATTAATGGTTTCGGGGTGGGGGGATGGCAGTGGAGGTTGTGTAGAAATGGGTAGCTAATAACAATGAGTACAAGAAAGAAAAATTGTTCTAAAGTTGATTATGACCATGATTGTACAACTCTTCTTGATATAATTGAACTATACAATTCTATGCCGTGTGCCAATGAACTTTTTTACAAAAACGAATTAAAACTAACTAACTAAATAGTTAAAAAAAATTTAAGGCCCTGGTGCCTTAGTGTGTTACTCATTGGGCTGTTAATTCCCAGGTTGGGTGTTCAAAACCACTAGCAGCCCTGCAGGAGAAAGATGAGGCTTTCTAGTCTGGTAAAGAGTTACAGTCTCAGCCACCTCTCTTGTCAATATGAGCTGACAGAGACCAGGTAAATGAGGGCACAGGATGTTCGCTCATCACGAGTTCATTTCCCTGCAAGAGACCTCAGCACAGGTGCCCTCTGGGAAAAGCACCCAGACCGCAAGCCCTGTAAGCAAGGCTGGGTGGAGAGGATCTGCAATGTCGTGTACATCTTAAGAATCCCACCTTGAGCGGAAAATATTGATCACCAGGGACTCTATGGCCTAAGAAGAAGCATGTATATATGTAAAGTAGCAGAAATAAAGAGGTGAAATTAGCATTTTTAGAGAAGTGTTTATCAAATAAGGGAGATTTCATGGCGAGATGGAAGAAAACCTAGGAAAGACGCCAAAGGGTCGTAGGCTGCTTGGCTGTCTTCCTAGCCTGAAGGTGAGGCGAGCCAAGAACATGATGCAGGGGAGCAGAGGAGTCTACTGGTGCTCTGGGTACCCGAACCGTGGGCCTCAGCCTCATGGTGTGCCGTACTACAGTCAGTGGTTGTGATTAGAGCCGCCTGAACTAGTCTAACCAATTCATCTCAGGAGAAAGTCTGAGAGGGAAAAGGTCTTCAGGAAGAAACTTCGAGATTCCCTAAAGAGCACATTTGAATCGTGGACACAAGCTACCTGCAGAATGGGCTTCCTCGTTTGCCTGGATCAATTTGCTTTCTGACAGCACTGTCATCAAGTGGAACAGGTGAGACCATAGGGACCCTCGACAACCGGGACCTCAGATGGATGGTTTGTTAGCTGCTCCGAGTTCAAAGGCAGTAGGAGAAACGCCATGCCTGTAAGCACTCTAGTCTACCACTTAGCAGGGCACTCAAGTAGACCGTTTGGTACATCTCTCCAGGGATTCCAGACCGCATTTCCTCCTCTATGTGGTCCAGCCTGAGATGCTCCCAGCTGAGATGGGTCCTCTGGGCAGCAACCGTGAGCGGCGCTCCTACAAGCCGTGTGGTTAGGAAACGAGAGCTCACTGGATGGCCATCTTGATTTTGTCGTTTCTGGTTTCAGGTCTATGAGACAGTTGGACACAGTGGTCCCACCTTGCTAGCCGAAGTGTTCCTGCCTATCCCTGAAACCACAGTTGTCACGGGAAGGGCGCCCCTGGAAGAAGCTGAGTTTAGCAGCGATCAGCAAGTGACACTGGACCACGAGGGAGTCGGAAGTGGTATGGAAGCCAAGTATCTCCAATGTAGCACACCTTGACTGTCACAATTGAACATGTCTATTTTATTGTTGCCCACTTCTTAGACGTTAATAAGACTTTCATCAGAAGGGCAAATGAGAACAATATATCTATATAGTTTTAGCAAAGTCACTTTTATAAACGATCGGTGCTCAGGTAAATGTATATAACTATTTAATTATAAAATGGCTTGGCAATGTGAATTAAAACCCCTTAAAACGTTCATCAAGCCCTTAACTCCACTTCTAGGATTCTTTTCTAAGATAATAATTCAAAATACGGCAGAGATCTGTGCATTAAATGTGTACATGGAAGTGTTATTTATAATAGTGAAAGTTTAAAAAAATAAATAACCAATAGGAAGATTACTAAATAATATTCTTTGTGTTACCCCCTTCTATAATTCTAATTAGATAACTGATGGACTTCTCCGTCTGCGTTCCATGTTTATTAATGTTTCTTTAAAATACTTATCTCTCTTTTTTTAAATCATTTTGTTGGGGGCTCACAACTCTTATCACAACCCATACATACATCAATTATGTAAAGCACATTTGTACATTTATACATTCATTGCCCTCATCATTCTCAAACATTTGCTCTCCCCTTAAGCCCTTGACTTCAGCTCCTCATTTCTCCCCCTCCCTCCCCGTTCCCCGCCTCATGAACCCTTGATAATTTATAAATTATTATTATTTTTAAATACTTATCTTTTTTCTCTCACTGCCACAGTAATGACCTTAAATTTATTTTCCAAGTCATGAATTCTCTCTTTGGCTGTGCCTAGTCACTGAAACCAATATTTTGAGTTTCCAATTTCAATTGTTATATTTCACTTCCATAGATCATTTTTCAAATGGTCTGCTTAGGACTGAGAGCATCCTCACCATTTTTTTTAAGCTTAGGTATTATTTAAACACGTTCAACATGTATTATATATTTTATATCTGATCCTTCCAAATTCTGTTTTGTTGTTGTTTTTGTCTGATCCGCCACCTCTTGCTCATGCTGGTGCATTTCTTCATGAGTCTGGTGACTTTCACAGGAGCGCATACCAGGAACTTTAGCTGCAAGAATTCTGTAAGGCAAAAGTCCCGTCATGAACTTGGACATGTGGGGTCAAGGTTGGGTGCCAGCTCTGATACTGACCAGCTGTGTGAGCCTAGATGTCCTGTAGCCACGTGACTCGTTCATCTTCCTCACTCATGCAATGGGGCCCTGCACAGCTCCTCTAATGGCCTGTAGCGTCGTCTTGAAGATGAAGATGAAATATTCCACACGAAGGGAAGTGTGTGGAAAAGCACAAAGATGCTGAGTGCAGTCGTGGTGTAATCCTGCTGCTTACAAGATGAACTGGAGATCCAGAGCGGGATGTTGCTGTATTTAGTGCTTCTGAGTACTTTGTTCCCTTAGCTCAGCGGTTCTCAACATATGGGTCGCAACCCCTTTGGGGGTTGAACAACCCTTTAACAGGGGTCGCCTAAGACCATCGGAAAACACATACAGTATTTCTGATGGTCTTAGGAACCGAGACACCGCTCCTCTATCCATCTCCAGGTGGGTCCGCCCACATGCGTGTACACCACATGTGAGTACCTGGTGTGAAGACTATTACCCATGCTACACCATGCTTCGAGACAAAATTTCATTTACTTGTAATTACAACTAAATATTTCACAAGATGTAATTACATATTGTTTTGTGATTAATCACTATGCGTTAATTATGTTCAATTTGTATCAATGAAAATACATCCTGCATATCAGATATTTACATGCCAATTCATAGCAGTAGCAAAATTATAGTTATGAAGTAGCAGCAAAAATAATTTTATGCTTGGGGGTCACCACAACATGAGGAACTGTATTAACGGCTTGCAGCATTAGGACGATTGAGAACCACTGGCTTAGTTGATTAAGCAGACTGACCAGAGATTTCTTATCATTAATTTCCAATCAGTAGAGGCCAAATCAATGAGGTTTTACTGAGCTTACTCAAGCTTTCTGACAGGGAATATTTGTTAAGCCTCATTATTTGTCAGGTACCATCTCAGTGCTATGCAGATATCAACTTATTTAACTGACTATTCCTCGTTCCAAGAGCAGTACACATTAGGGCATTTGCCCCTGTTCTTTCTGCCCAGAATGCTCTTCCCCAAGATATCTGTATATCTCACCCTCTCACTTTCTTCAGGCCTTTCTTCAAAAGTTTTCTCTTGTTTCCCTTCTGTGCTCGCCCCTCTCCATCCACCTAAGAAACAAGTTTCTCTACCTCTCTGAGAAAGGTTTTCAAAATTCCAGGCACCATACGGGTTCTTCCTGGTAACTGGCAGATCAGTATAAAGCCCTGATTCGGAACCAGCCCCAGATGGCCTCTAGAGAGAGGACTAAGACAGACACCTGATCCCATGTGAACTGCTCCCCTCCAGAGCAGCTTTCATCTCTGGTCCCCCTTTCTTAATCCAGCCAGTTCTCACATTCCATACACAGGGGCCTGAGCTCGACCCATTGTCATCCGTGCTGTCAACTGGTGTCTTAGCTACTTAGTAAGTATTTGACCCTTGGTTCTCTGATTGCTAAAGATGAACCAGCCTGGTTACTCATCTCTCACACGCAACCCCGAATTTGTGTGTCTCCTTAATGTGCATCCCTCTTGCTAACATTCTGTCCACTTCTATTTCTCTTCTTGATCACCACTTGGCTAGAAGCTCCACAAGAAAAGGGGTTCCTACCAGTCTTGTTTCTTTTCTTGACACGCTCTCCAGTGCCA
Organism: Tenrec ecaudatus; assembly: GCF_050624435.1. Taxonomy (NCBI): domain Eukaryota; kingdom Metazoa; phylum Chordata; class Mammalia; order Afrosoricida; family Tenrecidae; genus Tenrec; species Tenrec ecaudatus. The sequence continues at coordinate 208,935,748 of NC_134532.1, read as the reverse complement.
ACAATGGTCTCTGACCCAGACTAGGAGCCCAAACAAGTATTTGGCAAATGGATGATGGAATGAATGAGTGAGGCTTCCCAACGATCCTTAAAGAGGGTGCTGTTTTTACCCCCAATGGCACACTTAAAGAAACTAAGACTCAGCAAAGTTGGATAACTTCTCCAACTCTTGCCAGCTGCTGAGTTCATCATTATATTGCCACGTAAGCCTCAGCGGCAAAGCCATGCCATGCACACAGATAGTCCAACTCCTGAGTGACTTTGATGATCTGCTGCTAGAGACCGAGCAGGGTGGCTCGATCTGAGCACCGTTACTGAAGAAGTTCCAAGATATTGGCTTGGAGTAAGCTTTCCGGATTCCCCACCCCACCCACAGCCCGTTACATTCAACCGCTATCTGCTTCCTGCTTCCTGCTTCCTCCTCAACAGCATCCTCTTTCCGCTGGTGTCTCCATAGGAGTGCCTATCTCCTTCGAAGCTGACGGCGGTAACCAACTGACCCTCATGACCTCAGGGAAAGTATCCAACTGTGTGGCCTGGGCTCTTGGAGAAAACGGCATCCCTTTAATCCCCCCACTGTCACAGCAGAACATCGGGGTTCGGAGGTAAGAGGCAGCTGGTAAATTAACGGGCAATGCTCATGCGTGTTTTAAAGGTGCCCCAAACCAGAAAAGCAACCTCACTTCCCTGGAGTCAATGCAGACTCGTAGCCACCCTGTGGGATGGGGTAGAACTGGCCCTGGGGGTTTCTAAGGCTGTAATGCTTCATGGGAGTAGAGAGCCCCATCGGACTCCCTCACGGTGGCTGGTGGTTTCAACCGCTCCCCTTGCCAGTTAGCAGCCCGTGTGACCACTCCATCGCCAGGGCTGCGGTATAAACGCTTACCATGTCCCAAGGCAATTGCAAAGCGTCCCAGAGCTCTCCATGGTTCCCAAAGTGAATGCTTCAATATCCATTACCTAACAATGGTCGGGCCATCCCAGGCCAGGCGTTCTGAAAAGCACTTTGGCTCCTAGACTCTTCCTGCTCACTCGAGGAAGTATTATATTATATTATATTATTATTCATTTCTATGAAGTTTTCATTTGCCCGCTCTATATCCAGGGGAAGTGCACAGCATTTAGTGATAGGTGGGGGGCAGGGCAGAGGGGTGACTTCAAAAAGTTCACGGAAATACTCCATGATGTTTTCATTCCATTTATGTTCCCGTGAACTAGTTGAAGCCCCCTTGTGGGCTCTCTCCTCCCGCAAACAGTTGCCGTCTCGGAAACCCACGGGACATCGCAATGAGTCAGTCAGTGATAGCGCCCTCCTTTGTCAATGTCACCCTCATTAAAGATGTGTTGCTAAGGAGAGAGAGAGAGGCTTCCTGGGTGCTGCTCCTAGCTCACGCGCTCAGCTGCTCACCAGAAGACTGGTGATTCGAATCCTTGCCAAAGGCCTGACCACCTGCTTTGAAGAGGCAGCCGTTGGAAACCACACAGCACGCAGTTCTGCTCTTGCACAGAAGGGGGCGTCAGGGGTCAGAATCAATTTGCTGGCCGCTGGTTACTGAGAGCTGCGTGCAACTCCCTCCCCGGCCTCTTTCCTGTAGCTCGGGACAGAAGCAGGCGTGCTAGGCCTGCACACCTTACCCTGGGCTGCCCCACACCCTGTGTCTGTGGCTGAGGCCAGTGCAGACAGTCTGGACCCGGATCAGGTGGCCTGATTCGGTTCTGTGACCCATGTGTTCACATCATTTTGCCTTTACGCCCCAGTCAGCCCCTCTCTAAGATCAGGTCTCCTGATCACCCAGCACACGTTTCAAGTCACGGACCCTAATTTCCAACCAGTGGAAAGCAGATGTTGGGTTTCTTGTGCGCCCCTTCTGCCTGCTCCACCCCTGTGCCCCCAGCCTGCAGTGACCCCTGTGCTGAGCTGCACAGCCTGTGTCCAACGGCGCCAGCACGTGGCTTTGTGCTTACACGTGGCCTTCATTTCACTTGAAACGTGTGCTGAAAGCCTTCTGGAGGGTTGCAGGCCCAGCCCTTAGACGAGGGGGTGGGGCGCAGTGTGAGTCATCAGCCAGGATGGGCCATTCTCACAACCCAAGGCCGCCGTGCTGACACGGCTGGCAGCCTGGAACTCGTCTCGTTCAAGGCCAGTGCTTGTTGTTTAGAAGTGTTTATGTTTCTCTGATTTTCGCCTTAGCTACAAGTGGCCTGCAGCTGCTGAGCTCAGGAAGCAGCTCAGGGCCTTTCTCTACCAGATGGCCAGCCCACTCCTCCGGGGACTCCTGGAACCTTTGTGTCCATTGGCAGAGCTCTCGAGATGGACCCCATGTGCCTGCCTTGCATTGTTGTGTCTGTCCTTGTTAGGTGCCATCGAGTCGATTTTGACTCACTAAAAAACTCTTTATGGGGGTAGAAAGCCCCATCTTTCTTCCACGGAGCGGGTGGTGGTTTCGAACCACTGACCAGGCTGTTGGCAGCTCAACTCATAACCACTATGCCACCAGGGCACAGTGATGGACCACATGACCTTCCTTCCACGTTGTTGTTGTTGTCGTCGTTAAATGCCATTAAGTCAAGCCTGACTCATAGATACCCTGTACACAACAGAACAAAACACTGCGTGCACCCCCCACCCCCACCCCGCCATCCTCCCTGTTGATGTGATAATTGAGGCCCTTGTTGTAGCCACTGTGTCAGTCAGTCTCGCTGAGCGTCTTTCTCTGGTCCCTGCCCCTCCACTTTACTAAGTATGATGTCTGCTCAGGACTGACCCCTCCCGATAACATATCCAAAGTGCATGAGATGCAGTCTCGCTTCTGACCCTCGCTTCTAAACACCCTGGCCTCACTTCTTCCATCATAGATTTGTTTGTTCTTTGGGCAGTTTGTGTTCTGTGCAATATTCTCTACCAACACCATCACTCAAAGGCATCAATTCCCATTTGGTCCTCAACGTTCTCCTGCAGAGGGGGTGATGGGAAAGACCGCGGCTTGGGGCAGGCCCGCCTTAGTCCTCAAAGGGACGTGTTTGCTTTTGAACACGTTAAAGAGGTCTCCGGCGGCCGAGTCGCCCAATGCCATGCGTCATTTGATTTCTGGACAGCTGCTGCCCTGAGCTTGGTTGACATACGTGCTTCCTTCATTTCTTTATAGCAATCACCAGGTAAAGGTGATTTTACTCTCAGAACGTAACAGCCCCCACACACTCAATAGGGTGGATCTCTCTCACGGTGCTCTGAGGTGAAGTCAGCCTTGCGGAATCACTTGTCTTTCAGTGCGTTGAAGAGAGCAGATGCCATCTCATCTATTGGCACATCAGGACTGACAGACATGAAGAAGCTGGCCAAGTGGGCGGCCGAGTCCAAGCTCGACCCGAACGACCCCAATAATGCCCCATTGATGCAGTTGATCTCGGTAAGGTGGCGTGCTTCCGGTGCACACTCTATTTCTAGACTGGGGGTGACTCCCTCTCTCCTGCATCTTTCAGGTACCTGCCACTTACCTGGCTGTGTAGCCAGGGCAAGTGCTCCCTGCCTCTGAACCTCACTGCTGTCCTCCTTGTGCTGTTGGAAGCAAATGAAGGAGACAAAGAGAGACTTAGCCAGGGCCTCAGTAGATATGCAAGCAATGTTAACTCTTTGTTTGTTTAACAGTTTTATTGACCCTTCACATATCATACAATTCAATAGTTCAATCATTTCCAGAGGAGTTACACAATCAATACCACAATCAATCTTAGAAGAGTTTCTTCTTCCTGGTCCTCATTGTGACTAATGTAGTCATTTTTTTAATCGTGGCAACAACAGACACAACAAAACGTTCTGCAATTCAACAACTTCTACCTGCACAATTCAGTGTCATTGATTACACTCTGTGTTCTGCAACCATTATCGATATCCTTTTCCCAATTATTCCACCACCACGAACATCAGAGCAATTCCCCCTAAGAAAAAACTCCCTCCTTCACCCATGGTAGCCATTGGCCAAGTTTTGTTTATTTCTTTTTTTTTAAAGTAGTTTTCTTGATAAAAAATTCACCTATCTCACACTCCCATAGTTAAATCAGTCCTAGTGTCTGCTCCCTTCTCCTGCCTTCATTGTTTGCCCTCCAGTTCCCCTCTGTCCACCCCCATCCTTATCAACCATTGCATCAGTCACTGTCTCTGTGCGTCCACTTGTCTGTGCTTCATAAACTGAGAAACTCAACAGAAAAAATAAAAGACAGAAATAAAATGAAATGCAAATAAGAAAAATAATAATACTATAAAGAGAAAGAAAAGACCACCAGGAATATTTTTAAAGAAATATCTGTCACGGAACAGAGAGAAATATTTTAGCCTAGAACAAATTCAGGTTGGGTCAAGAGGGAGGTCAACTGATCAAGTATCATCTTATTTGGTAGTTTGATCCACCATAAGCAAGTTTACAGTAATCTATGTCTGATAGTAAAACTCTTTGAGTCCCTCTCCTGTGGCCAGAGGGGACCTGCCAGAGGCTTATTCTGACGAGATACTCTGCAGGTGGGTTTGCGGTTCCAACTGCCCTCCGTAGCCTTCTACTAATTGGGTGTTCACAAATTAAGCTCTGATACTTTTCCCTTCATGATATTTGGATTTTTGTCTTAGCTGACGCCTGACCTAGACGGGTGTTTGCTTGAATATAAGCCTTTAAGACCCCAGACACGATTCCAATGGGCAGCCAGGCACCATCTGCCCACACTTTGCTGCAGCACCCTTATCTTCAATGAGTCTGACTTATTATTGTAACTACAGAACTCCTGGTGGTGGAGTTAGGCATTGGGCTGCTAATCACAAGGTCAGTCGTTTTGAAACCACCAGCTGCTCCAAGAGTCAAAGATGGATTTTTCTGCTCCCATCAAGATGTACAAGCTTGGAAATCCACAGGGGCAGTTCGACCCTGTCCTGTAGGGTTGGGGTGAGTCTGAGTCGACTCATCAGCTGTGAGAGTTTTGATTATTGTTGATGTTGTTACTCTGACCTTTATAAAACCCCCAATTCCAACCTACTGCCGTGATGTCAAAAAGAAAAAATATTGCGTAGAGCTTCTCCTCAGGGTGTCTGCGAACTATATATCTTGATGGAATCAGGCTGCCTCATTTCTTTATTGGTGTGTCTGGAAAGTGTGAATATTTCAGTGAGCAACCCAGCACTCAATCCACTGCACCACCAGGGCTCCCCGTCCCAGTTCCAGGGAGGGTCGACTGAGCTCAGAGATGCAGAATAATTCGCTCCAAGTCACGCAGCTAGGAAGGACTTCCGTCCCAGGTGCTCTGATTCAGAAAGGACGTTGGTACCACCACACCTTGAGCTCTAAGAAACCAAACTACTGCCAGCCAATCCCTTCTGACTCGCAGCGACCCTGTAGGACCGAGTCGAACTGCCTCAGAGGGATTCCGAGCCTACAAATCTTTATGTAAACGGTCTGCCACATCGTTCTTCTGAGGAGCGACTGGTGGGTTCAAACCACTGACCTTCCAGGCAGCGGCCAAGGACCTGACCCCTGCACTGCCAGGGATGCTTAAAGTTCTGATGGGGGCCCTTTAGAAAGGCTTTTCCTTGTTTGATGCCTACTTTGGTTCTCCCTTCGGGTTTCCTTTAAGGGGTTGCCACCTAAGTGGTTGGTTTTCTACCGTAACATTCAAAATCCTTCTTTCAGCCACCATATGAATGCGGGTCAGTAGAGGGTTTTTCATGGTATCAAATGCAACTGTTCATAATTCTACAAGAACATAATTAACATAACAAGCAGATGTCCCCTAAGTTGACCATACCAACCCATTCGGATGACCATGTGTGGTTAATGTCTGTGAGCTCACCCATGTGAAAACTGTCTTCTCTTTGTCCTTCTTTGTAAGATAAGTTTTGGGTTGGGTCTGACTTCTGTCTTTATAAGGAGCCCTGGTTGTGTCATGAGTTCATCGAAAGGTCAGTAATTCAAACCCAGCAGCCACTCTTCTGGGGAATGATGAGGCTGTCTGCTTCCTTACAGCTTACAAACAGCCTCGAGAACCCTAGTAGGCAGTTCCATTCTGCCCTACAGGGTCACGGTGAACTGGAGTCAACCGGATGTCGGTGGCGTTTTAAACTCTTCTTCCAACATGTTGCTTCTTACTATGTTGTTTTGAGGTGCCATAGAGTCAGTTCCGACCCATAGCAACCCTGTGCATAACAGAAGGAAACACGGCCCTGTCCTGTGCAAACCTTAAGATTGTTCCCATACTTGAACCCATTGATGCAGCCACTGTGTCCATCGATTTTGAGGTCAGCAGCCCAATGTGTGACCATCATGCCTCCAGGACTCCCTTTCTTGTCCCGCCTTATGAGATATTCACAGCAGGCCCCCTCTCCCGTCACAGGGTCCCCAGCAGGTCTCTGCTCCCTGGTGGCTATTCATCTGCAGGAGACAGTCACATCTGGGAAAAAGCCCAGCTAAAGCTCCTGTACACCCAACCAGTGCTTCCCTTTTCTGTGCCATGAGCAGAGACAGTGGCAGTCATGGCACCCTGACCCACCTGTGACTCAGTTTCCCCCGAAACCAAGACGGCAAGATAATAGTCAGAGACAGGAGAACCAGCCACCAGCAGAATCCAGGGCCTCCCTTTACCTATATGGGCACAAATACCTATATTGAAACAGCCAGGCATTTATTGGCTTTTAGATGCATCTGGTCCATGGGTAATCATATCCCAGTGGACATCTTGGGATACACTGGGGGTCTCGTGGATATCTCTTGGTTTTCAGCGTGTGAATTTATGACAACACCACCTAGGGAGGCCCTGGTGGCCCATTGAGTTAAGCATTTAGCTTCTAACCAAGAGGTTGAGAGTTTAAAGCCATCAACTGCTGCACGAGCGAAATATGAGGCGGTCTACTCTGTCTCAGAAGCTCTCTGTCTCACTTCTGCTCTGCCCTCCAGGGTCACTCTGGGCAGTGGTATTCGGGAAACCAAACCAACAATCCAACCAGGTGCCATCAAGTTCATTTTGACTCATAGTGACACTGGAGACAGAGCAGAACGGCTAGAATTTCCATGGCTGTACGTCTTAACAGGAGGAGACGGCCTCACCTTTCTTCCATGGAGCAGCTGGTACAGTTGAACTGCTGACCGTGTGGTTGGCAGCCCAACACATAGCCTACTCACTACACCACTTGAAGCAGGGACACTAAAACCATGCTTTAGAGAATGAATTTTTAAAATTATTTGTGGCACTTTTTCATGCTACTAAATGATTAGGACAAGGAATCGTCGATGCTCAGCTGCTAACTGAGAGGCTGTCGGGTCGAGCCCACCCAGCGGCACCACAAGAGAAAGAATCGTCATCCTTCCCCCATAAACTCACTGCCATCGAGTCGATCCCAACTCACAGCGACCTTACAGACAGAGAAGAACGGCCCCTGTGGCTTTCCAAGCTGTAACTCTTTACAAGAGTAGAACGCCCCATCTTTCTCCCTCGGAGGGCCTGGTGGTTTCGAACTTCGGACCTCGTTGTTAGCAGCCCAATGCATAGCCCACTATGCCACCCATAGAGCGCTTCTACTCCCTCACGTGAGGTCACTATGATTCAGAGGCATCTCCACAACACCTAACAACAACAGCCAATCTAACGGTGTATTGGACAGGGTTCTCTAGAGAGACAAACCAGATTGCTAATAATTATATCTAAATATATTTATAAAGATAGATATATAATTCAAGAAATAAACCGTTAAATAATATACAGATAGATAATACAAGAAATTAACAGTTAAATTTTAAAGCAGTGAGACACTAGCAGTCCTTCGAGTTTTGAGAGCTGCCAGGTGCCAGTCCCCTTCTGTAGAGAGAGCTGGGCTACATATACCCAGGCAGCAAACAGCAAGGCAGGTCCCCAACTGTCATCAACTGTCAGTCCGCAACTCCAGAGATGAACATTCCAATCGTGTGGGCTTAAAGGGACCTCAACTTACAGCGACACAGTCCACAGGCTAGGCATCCCCCTTTAAACTGAGGCACAGAACAACCAAGGTGAGGCTCACCGAGCCATTTATTCCTCTGCCCTTCAGTTAATCCTACTTGTGTTTATCAGCCAGGCTGGCACAATAAACTATAGCAAATGGTGTCCACCTTTTATTGCTGTATATTGACTAGACTTGGTGCAGCTGACCTGAGATATGGGATGTATCCGGGGTGTAGATGGGAAACTGTTCACTTCCTGCCACAGAAGTGAGGAGTCACTCTTCCTCTGGGGAGCCTGCCTGCCTGCTGCCCAAAACTGTGTGGTTTCTGGTTTTTGTAGGTCGCGACCAGTGGTGAATCCTATGTCCCAGGTTTCTTCCGACTAGAACAGCTGCAACAGGAATTTAACTTTGTTTCCGATGTGGAATTGAATCGATCCAAGAGATTTAGGCTCCTACAGCTTAGGAGTCAAGAGGTTCCAGAGTTCCGAAATTATCAGCAAATTCCAGCATATGACCGAGAAATTAAGGAAAGGGTGTTCCAGGTAAGAAATTGCTTTTAAAGAAATATATATTTATATATGCTTTCAAAAGTTCATGGACGAATTCAACAACTTTTTAAAGCCCTCCTTTATATATAAAGAGGACCCTTGGTTGTATAGTGAATTATGCATTGGGTTGTTAACCACAAAGTCAGCAGTTTGAACCCAGTAGTTGTTCCAAGGGAGAAAAATGAGGGTCCCCCCACACCTACCTGTAATAATGGATAGCCTTAGAAACCCAAAGGGCCAGTTCTACTCTGGAGTGGGGATCGACTTGATGGCAGGGAGCCAGTATTCCATCCCATTTTCACCAGTCAGGATTTACTAACCACTTTGTTCAGAACCAGTGCCAAGTACCTCAGGAGAAGCTCGATGGGCAAGATGGGAACCTCCATGGGGCAGGTGGAAGGTGCCCGGGAGGTGCAGTGGTTAAAGCTTTGGCCAATGGGGAAAGATGGAACTCTTGGCGGGCAGTTCTGAGTTCCCTGGCCTGGGGTAGCTGCATTATCTGCGTATCAGCTTGTGAACTGAGATGGGGCTGAAAGGACAACATAGGAGCCAGCTGGGAGCCACATGGAATTGTGTGGACAAAAAAATAATTGGAGGGCGGAGGGGTGGAGGGTAGACCAATGAGCAGATCAAGCCTAAAGCAACCATTGCTCTCCTCTCCACTGGTGGCCCGCGAGACAGCAGGCGCTTCTTCCTCTTTTCGTCATTGATGTACTAAATCGTTGCTGTTAGGTGTCATCAGGTCAGCAGATAGAGCAGAAGGAAAAACTGCTGGTCCTGAGCCAGCCTCACAATTGCAGCCACGGTGCCCGTCCGTCTCCTCGAGGCCCTTCCTCTCTCTCGCTGCCCCTCTGCTGTACCAAGCATGGTGTCCTTCTCCAGGGACTGTCTCTCCTGACGACATGGCCAAAGTACTAAGACAAAGTCTCACCATCTCACTCTGACTGTGCTTCTTCTTAGATAGATTTGTTAGTTCTTTTGGCAGTCCGTGGTCCTTTCAATATTCTCCTCCAGCATCGCAATTCAAATCAAATCTTCTTCCGTCTTCTTTCTTCAATGTACAACTGTGACATGCACAGGAGGCAATCGTGAATACCATGGCTTTGGTCAGGTGCACCTTAGCCCTCAAAGTCATCCCCTTGCTTTTCCACACTCTAAAGAGGTCTGTGCAGCAGATGTGCCCAATGCAGTGCATCTTTTGACCCCCTGACTGCTGCTCCCATGAGCACTGATCATGGATCCAAGGACGATAAATCCTTGACAACTTCAATCCTGCTTCCATTTACTTAAATTAGAAGAGGCAAAATTCAAGCAGAGGCCTTGGTGAGGTGGCTTCATGAGCTCATTGTCTTGAAAAAATGCAAGCCTGGTTTCCATCTGTAGCCTTTATCTTTTCCTGAAAAAGCATGAGTCAGAATGGTGACTGTGTCAGAGATCAATATGGCGCCAAAGGTTAGGAGGAAGAGGGGAGGAACATCCACAATCACAATACCATGCCATCACCATGGCCATTCGACTCACAGTGATCCTGTAGAACTGAGTAGAACTACTCACCAGGGTTCCGGGGCTATAAGTCTTCATGTACTTAGGACACATTGTCAGGAGAAGACCAGTCCCTGGGGAAGGACACCTTGCTTGGTAGGGAGGCATCCAAAAAAAGACCCTGAACGAGATGAGTTGACACAGTGGCTGCAACAATTTGGCTCTAAGAGAGAATAATCATGAGGATGGAGCGAGGCTGGGTAGTGTTTTGTTCTGTGGTTCACAAGGTGGCTTGGAGTCAGGATCAACTTGACTACATCTGACAACAAAATCTCCATGGGAACCAACGGCCTCATCTTTCTCCAGCAGGGTGCCTGGTTGGTTTGCACCATTGACCTTGTGGTTAGCAGACCAACAGCTAACCCTCAGCACCACCAGCCCTCCTGATAGAACTATCCTATATGACTCAAACCAAGTGCGATAAATAATTCTCTAATCTTAAGGAAGGTATCTGAGAGGACTGTATAAGTCACGAAGTGATTCCTGTATTTCCATTTCAGGACTATGAGAAACGGTTACAAAACAGAAATGTCATTGAAACCAAGGACCATATAGATACCCATCGGGCCGTTGTAGCCAAGTACCTCCAGCAGGTGAGAAAAATACTTTGAAATATCCTTTACTGGGGAAAACAGACAGCTCCCCAAACTAGGGGTTTTCTTAATCTTATAAGTATCCAGTTGACCTGAAATAAGTCCTTTGATCTCTCTCAATTTACTGGCTCATAAAGATAAATACGTAATTTATTAAACTCAGTCTTCACCTATGAAATATGTCAAACGACCAGAATGTGCCCTAGATTACTAGTAGTCATTTTCTTAATTGGAGTTAGATCACAGAGAATTCTATTTCTCAGTCATTACTTTTCCAGTGTTGGAATGTTTGCATTACAGAACCTTTGTAATCAGAAAACAAAACACAGACGTTTTTAAACCACATGCCTGTCCTTAGACTCTAGAAAATTAAAAGCTGAAGTCTCCTTTGTTTCACTTGTTTCTTTCATTTGACCTTCCTTTAATGACCTGAACTTGTAAGCTGGGCGACAATAATGACAGGACCCTGTCCCCGTGCAGCTCGTCTACTAAAAAGCAAAACCTGATTGCCTTTCCAAGATAATTAGGAAACTCAATATTGCCCTCATGAAGGGATCGCTGAAGATATGGGTACGATAGCAAAGTGTGGTGATGAAATCAGATGGTGCCTGGCTATCAGAAAGACTAGCATCTGGGGTCTTCAAGGTTGGTCTTAAAAGAAGTACTCTTCTCAGCGAGGCATCCGCTAAGTTCACACAGAAGCAGCGCATCAACCTGTGTGATCTAAGGATTGTAAATAATAAAATCTAAGAGTGGAGGAGGGAACAGTATCAGAGCTGACATTTGAGCACCAGTTTGCAGAGGCTGTAGATGACAGTGAAAGCCCAAAATCCATTTGCAGGTTCCCCATGGTTGTTAAGCCTCTAGAGAATCCCCTGTGACCAAAGAGAGACTAGGGATGTGAAAAGCCTGCTTTCGGTCAGAGTGCAATGGAAAGTGGATTATTGCAGAGCTGGGTAGGTTAAAATGTAAACTTTATCACTTGGTATCCCTCCGGACCCATTTTAAATTTATTCTAGTTTAGAATATGTTCTGCTTTGTTTTTTTAATTCCCCCCCCCCCAGTTTTATTGGCACATAATTCACATCGTATAGTTCAATGGTTCAATCATGTCAAGATTGAATTTCAGAACATGTCGATCAGTTTCAGAACATCTTCTTTCTCCTCCACACACACCACCCCCAGCCCCCATGGTTAAATCACCTTTAAAATGACTTCTGTAATCACATTCCCCCTCCTACCTTCACTGTTTACTCCCGAAATCCCCTAACTCTTCACAGCTACCCTCTCCCCTCCCTGCATCCCCTACAAATCCTTGCATCAGTGATGTTCTCTATCCACCCACTCCTGTGCTTCATGCACTGGTAAATCCAGCAGAACCAATAAAGACCAAAAACTAAATGAGGTGGTAAGGGTAAAACAATAACTTAAGGATAAAAATAACTGGGGGGGAGATGAGCCAGTCAGGGCATAATGTAGCAACGATGAAAAATACAACTTTCCTCCAGTTCCTAAATGCTTCCCCCTCCCCCCACTATCATGATCCCAATTCTACCTTGCAAGTCTGGCTAGACTAGAGGATGTACACTGGTACAGATGGGAACTGGAAACAGGGAATCTAGGGTGAATGATTCCTTCAGGACCAATGGTGTGAGAGGTAAAGGGAGAGTGGGTTGGAAAGGGAACCGATTACAAGGATCTACATGTGACCTCCTCCCTGGGGAACAGACAACAGAAAAGTGGGTAAGGGGAGACGTCGGACAGGGAAAGATATGACAAAATAATAATTTATAAATTATCAAGGGTTCATGAAGGAGGGGAAAAATGAGGACCTGATGCCAGGGCCTTAAGTGGAGAGCAAATGTTTAGAGAATGATGGCCAATGAATATAGAAATGTGCTTTACACAATAGATGTATTTATGGATTGTGATAAGAGTTGTACGAGCCCCTAATAAAACAATTAAAAATAAAATAAAGATAAAAATACCAACAATGAGCAAGAAGGAAAAGACCTCCATCAATATTTTAAAAGCCAGATATGAAAATAATAATCTATAACTTATCAAGAGTTTGGGAGGGAGGGCAGGTGGGGATGGAGGAGGAAGAAATGTCAAGCTGCTATCAGGGGCTCAAGTGGGAAGAGAATGCTTTGAAAATAACGATGGCAGCATACATGCAAATGTGCTTGACACACTGGATGAATGTATGGATTGTGATAAGAGATGTAAGAGCCCCCAACACAAGTATTTAATTATATATATATTAAAGTCAGGGAAGGAATTTTTGTCATGGAACAAGCAAGAGATCCTTGCACCTAGAACAAATACAGGATGAGTCCAGAGTGAGGTCAACTGACCAAGTGTCAAGTTTGATCCCGCATCACCAGGATTACTATGTGTGACAGTAAGGCTGTTCCGGACCTTTGCCTGGGGCCAGAGGGGGCCTGCCAGCAGCTTAATCTGACTAGATGCTCTGCAGATGCGTCTTACTCTCCCACTGTCCCCCACAGCCTTCCACAAACTGGGTGTTCACATTTTTAGCTCTGATACTTTTCCCTTCATCATATTTTAATTTTGGTGTTATCATCTGCAGATCACACAAGCTGGTGTGCTTCTTCTGTATAGACTTAGTTAACTCCCCGCTTAGATGGCTGCTTATTTTAATACAAGGCTTTTAAGGCCCCAGACACGATTTCACCTGATAGCCGGGCACCATCTGCTCTCTTGACCACACTTTGCTGTAGCACCCTGATCTTCAGTGATCCTTTCATGAAGGTGAATATCAAGCAGGGCCATGTGATCAGAATCAGCTTTCTTTTGGATTGAGCTTTTTCTCTGTTTTATTTTGTTATTGTTCCTGGGTTTTGCTTGTTTGTGTGTTTGTTCTCCTATTTTCTTTCTGTCTGTGAAATCCAGCAGAGGTAAATCTATCGAGGCAGTAACTGGATTGATGGTTTCTTAGGGATATGATAGGGGAGGTTGGGAGGAAATGGTGAGCTGTAACAATGGATACAGGAAAGAAAGAAATGTTCTAAAATCAATTGGGTTGATGACTGCACAACTCTTATTAATATGTTTAAACCACTAAATGGTATAGTTTAAGAATGATAGACCTACAAGACTGTTAGAAAGAAAATAATACTTGAGCAGCGGGTGAGTCTGAGCAGAAGGAGAGGGAGAGGGAGAAGTTGGCCACCCCCTCTGGGCTGTGTGTGCTTTGAGACCAGGCCTTTTCTATTCTGATGGTCAGTTATTTCACTCGGCAGAGTGGAGCCAGCTCCTCCTGAGAGTGTAGTAGTCAGTCAAACAGATGGAGCCCTGCCTGCAGGGAGCTTGCAGTTGAGTGAGGCCAGAGAGAAGGTAGCAGGAAGGGGTGGTTTCAGGGGAGGGGGGGGGTGACACTGAAGTTGAGGTACAAGCATCATGTTCATTCACAAGGGTTTCTTTCCCCAGATAAGAGAATCGGTGGTAAACCGCTTCCAGATTGCAAAACACCACTTCCTTCTTTCTGACTTGATAGTAGAAGAGGAGGTGCCCAACATCAGGTAAAAACAAGCAAACAATTTATCTCCCGGATTAAAATGGGGCATTTGCATGATGTCCCAGAAAAGCTAAGGAGCCCTGCTGGCGCAGTGGTTACATGCTCGGCTGCCAACTGGAGGGTCGGCAGTTCAAGCCCCCACCCCAGTGGCTGTGTGGGAGGGAAACCCCGGCGACCTGCTTCTGTAAAGACCCCAGCCCACAGCACTGCCAGGGGCAGCTCTACTCTGTCCTACAGGGTCTTCACGAGTCGAATTCGACTTGATGATCCACCAAGGCCCCATACGCCTCAGGTCCAATCACTGTAAGTTTGGTCTCATTGCACAGTGTGCATGGGGCCCAGCATGATGCTGGAGACCTGGGCAAAGCCTGCTTAGCATCATCGTACACTGGTTTCTGGGTTCGGTTAGAAAAGATTATCCTCAAACGGAGGCCAGCACATCCCAGTAGAACCCACATCACAGGTCACTGCATCCCTGGAGGCCCCGCCAGCCTCAGGCTCCATCTCGTTCCGGGCAAGCTGCCTGGCCCTGCACATGGCCTCCCTGCTCTCAGGATCCTGGGGCCTGGCCTCCCCTGCTCCCCTGGCACCTGGCACACAGCACTAGAGGGGTGGCCCACAGATTGCCCGCTGAGATTCTAGGGGCGGGCGGGCGGAAGGGGCTGGCCTGATTCCAGCACAATGTCCATGAGGAAGACAGCCAGGGGTGTGTGTGTCTGTTTGTGTGTCGTGTCTGGTGTGTGTGGCTGTGGCTGTGTGTACGTGTGTTTCTGTCTATGTATGTGTCTGTCTGCATCTGTGTGTCTACGTGTGTGGGTCTATATCGGCATGTGTCTATATGTGCATCTATGTGTGTTTGTGTCTGTGTGTGTGTGTCTGTCTGCATCTGTGTGTCTAGGTGTGTGTCTCTGTATATGTGGATGTGTCTGTCTGCATCTGTGTGTCTGTCTGCGTCTGTATGTCTACGTGTGTGGGTCTATATCGGTATGTGTGTCTATATGTGCGTCTATGTGTGTTTGTGTCTGTGTGTATGTGTCTGTCTGCATCTGTGTGTCTGTATATGTGGATGTGTGTATGTGTCTGTGTGTGTGTGTCTGTATATGTGGATGTGTCTGTCTGCATCTGTGTGTCTGTGTGTGTGTGTCCGTGTATGTGTGTATCTGCCTGCGAGTCTATGTGTGTGTGTCTATGTATGTGCGTCTGTATCTGTGTGTGTGTGTGTGTGTGTCTTCTGTGTGACGTCCACAACTTTGTGACCATTTCCGGGAGTAACTCTCTTGGTGTCCTAGAAAGGCAATCCAGGGTGGGAAGGCAACAAACGATTGTGGTTCCATAGCAGGGCCCCACTGTTGCCACACTTGCGTCCCTCCCTCACCAGCACGGGCATTCCTGCGAAACCACCATCTTGGCCCCAAGGCCAGAGTCGAGCTCCTGAATGCTCTCCTTTTTCTGTTATGAAAATTACACGCAGCCTAGACGATGATTTTGTTCACACTGTTTTTCCTTTTCTTTTCTCCCTTTCCTTCTTTTGTTTTGTCCCCCCCCCCCCCTCGCTTTACTTTCTGCATTAAGTTCTGAAGGCTCTGGGTATGTTCTTTCTTCTGTTCATTTTCATTTGCTGTGGCTTTGAACTAAGATGTGTTTCTGTAATCAGCGGTCCTCCGGGCCCCAGCGGGGATGCTCCCGGAATCATGGGTGGGGCCAGCTGGGAGGAGGAAGGGATGTGTCGTGTGACCCCCCCCCCAGGAAGGGTTTCCTGCTGAGAGCCCGCAGGCTGGCGTCGGTACTGCCAGAATGGTTGATAACATGGGTCCTGAGGGTTGAGTCGCCTGAGGTTGACCCGGCTCCCTTCCCGATGACTAGGGGCCTTCAGCCAACGTGCCGTCTCTCAGAGAGCCCGGTTTCTTGGTCTGGACGCGGGGGCTACAGCTGAGCCTGTAAGGAGTGCGGATACTCCACACAAAGCTCCTAGCTGTCGCCCAGAAGGTGGTTTGGGATGTCGCTGCTCCTGCTCTCCGTGGGGCCCTGGAGAACTTATGGGACCACAACTCCAGGAGGTCCCTGGGGATTCCTCCAGACTCTCAGGGCCACCCTGCCCTCAGCTGACTCTATTCCCTGGGTGAGGGAGGGGTGTCTGGCCTCAGCAGGGGCCAGCTAGTTCCTTCTGCTGAAGGCAGGGCACAGCTGATATTGGCACGGCCACTGGTGACCGCTGGCCAGGCCACATCCCTTCTCAGTCACCGTTTAGTCACCGGGCAGAACCTCATTACTTGCTCTCTGGGCCTTTCTCCCATGAGCCACCAACTGTTGCTTTCAGAGAGCATTATGGGTGTCAGCTCATGGAAGGTGAGGAGAGCAGGTACAGAGTCCCCCAACAAGCCAGGTAAGCATGCGCTTACTGGTGCTTACTTACTGCTCTGCTGTTTGTTTACTAGTCTGTAATGGACAATTTCCCATGGACTTCACTGCGTTGTGGATAGGCCGGAGATATACGTGAAAATGCTCACTATAGATTAGTGAGTAAGCGCAAGTAAACCTGTGCTTATGTGGCTTAATGGTGACTCCATCCCCATCAGGGACAGTGTATTTGAAAAGAAGCTTCGATTCTGTCGGTGCTTGGGGGTTGGAAGAGAGACAGGTGCCAGCCAGACCCAGCAGCAGAGTCTTCCGTGTCATGATGAGGGCGGGGCGGGGCGGCCAAGGGGGCGGGCAAGGAGGGACATGAAATTGTTCATTTCTCTAAAGATTGACTCCTTCGGAGCCTGTGGACCAGTTCTGCTCTGTCCGATGGGGTCTTTAGGAGCCAGGGGGCCTCAGAAGGAATGGGTCCGGGCTGCGAGGGCGGACTTTGGCTCTGCTGGCCTTTCCTCGGAGACTAACTCCTCCTTTGTCCCCATTCTGTTAGCATTTTGGGCCTAAGCCTTTTCAAACTGGCAGAACAAAAGCGACCCCTGAGACCTCGAAGAAAGGGGCGGAAGAAGGTCACAGCCCAGAACCTGTCCGATGGGGACATCAAGCTGCTGGTGAACATCATCCGGGCCTATGACATCCCCGTGAGGAAGCCCTTGGCCAGGTGAGTGCCCACTGGGCAGAGCCAGGAGGACTCAGCCCGGCCCACTAAACATGAGCGGTACCTAGGGTGGTGTTCTCAGGGGAGGAGGCTCACCTTGCTGAGAGCCACTCCCAGTCAAAGACCCCTGGTTACAAGATTTAGACCCAACTCAGCCAACTTCAAGCCAAGGAGATGGGAATTTCTTGAGACGAGCTCCTAAAACTCAAGGAGCAGAGTGCTCAGAGAGACTGGAGGGGTTTAGACAGCATCTCTGAGGCTTCCCTGTTTCTCTCACTTGGTTCCTCCTCTTGAGTTTGCTTCATCTGTCCCCATGCCATGCCAGTGGTCTGGCCAGCAGGGTCGCACCAGCCAAGCATCATCTTCTCAGCTGAGAGGCTGAAGGTCCTAACTTGGGCTTGGCGTGGATCCATGAGCAGACAGGGAGGGTCACAAGAACCAACCCTGAAGGCAGAGAACGGTTCTCAGAGAAGGGAGAGTGAGGGGTTTTACCTGGGTTCTGAACCATGAGTGTGATGAGCACACATTTGTAACTTCCCTTTTATCCATTCAGAAATCTCTCTTCTGACTCCGGTGGTTCTCTGTACTGGGAAAGGGGGACACCTTAGCCACAGGTAAGAAAGGTCTATTCCCCCGGAGAACAGAGAAGGAAGGACCAAGAATTCAAACTTGGGTTTTTTTTGCGTTGGCCTTCCTGGTATAATAGAGGAAACTATCAATTATGCACTGTATTCCGGGTACGATGCTGGACACTTTCACGTATATTATTTCCTTTCTCTCTCACAGCCACTACTACCCCTATTTACAGACGAGAAGACAAATACAAAGGGAGTGCGTCTTTCAGTGAGGTCTGATATAGAAAACCAGCTCAGGCTTTAGGCACCTTCTTCCCTCCCTTGTCCCTTCCACTCTCCCTTCTCCCTTTCTCTTGATTCTCGCCGCATTGTTTTGCCTTGGCTCTCTTTACTAATTCTCTCAAAATATCTGGTCGTCATCAACTATCCCCAATGCTTCCCCAGTTAAGCTTTTTTGTCAACAGCATGAATGGGGTCTACACACGTGGACCTTGCCAGGTGGAATCCACAGGAATCAGATGGCCTGCATTTGTGGAAAGAGATGATGGGGAAACTCAATACCGTCGGTCAGAACAAGACCAGGCGCCAACTGTAGAACAGGCCACCAATTGCTTATACGCAAGCTCAAGTTGGAGCTGAAGAACATGAAAACAAGTCGGCGAGAGCCAAAACAAAAATTAATGGCTACCTTTTCCCAGATCTCTCTATCAAAGGTTCCTGACTCCGGAAAAGAACGTTCAACCAGAACGTTCCCTATAAATGAGGATGGTAAGACTTTGTCTCATGTATTTTGGACATGTTATGTGGAAGAACTAATCCCTGGAGATGGACATCATACTTGGTAAAATAGCTATTCCATGACACGCAGGAAGACACTCAACAAGGTAAATGAGAGGTTTAGCGACAAAGAGGAAGATGCTCAAAAAAATGGATAGATGACAGCAGTGAAGGTGAGGATGGCCTAGAAATGGACAGCATTTCATGCCATGGTGCATGGCGTGCCTTGAAGTCAGCACGACTCAGCGGTACCTAAAAACAACGATGCCTTTTACCCAAATAATATTTGTTGTTTGTCACTGTCAAGTTCATTCCAACTCATGGCACCCACAGGTCTGCCAGAGTCCAACGGATCCATAAAGTGTTCCAAGCTGTGCCCTTTCAGAAGTAGGTCATTAGACCCCTCTTCCAAGGTATTTTATGGTGAGTTCAACCTACCAGTAGTAGCAGTCCAGTATCGAACCAAGTTTGTTTCACAGAAGAAAGCAAAGCTGATCCTGTGTTTTATACATGTTGGTGCAGACTCGTGAAGGCAGCTCTCAATGCCCTTGCATTAAGTCTGCCCAACTCTTCACTCTCCACCCCTGCATCTGGCCAAAAGGGACAGGCATCCTCCCCTGCGGTGTTCTCTTAGCCCACACTCATCTGCTGTTCTTTTTTTAACTATATCATTTTATTGGGGGATCATACAACTCTTATCACAATCCATACATACAAACATTGTGTCAAGTACATGTGTACATATGTTGCCATCATCATTTTCAAAACATTTTATTTCTACTTGAGCCCTGGATATCAGCTCATTTCCCCCTTCCCTATACCCCCTCCCTCTTGAATACGTGATCATTTATAATTCACCCCCCCTCCGATGTCTTACACCAACTGCTGTCTCCCCTCACCCACTTTTCTGTTGCCCACCCCTTAGGAAGGGGTTATATGTAGATCAGTCCCCTCTTTCTCCCCACACCTTCCCCTTCCCCTACTGGTATCTCTAACTCTCATTATAGGTCCTGGGGGGTTTATCTGTCCTGGATTCTCTGTGTTTTGGACTCTTTTCTGTAGAATTGAGGTCATGAAGTTTGGGGGGAGCATTAAATAATAGAAGGAACTTGTAGGTTTCTTCAGTGCTATACTTCACCCTGATCTGCTCGTCTCTTCCTTGTGACCCTTCTATAAGGGGATGTCCAATTGCCTCCACTCCATACTCTCCCTCATTCACATTGATATGATTTTTTTTCTGGGTCTTTGATGCCTGATACCTGATCCCATGACACCTCATAATCACACAGGCTGGTGTGCTTCATCCATGTGGGCTTTGTTGCTTCTCAGCTAAATGGCCGCTTATTTATCTCCAAGCCTTTAAGACCTCATATGCTATATCTTTTGATAACCGGACACCATGAGCTTTCTTCACATTTCCTTATGCATCCATTCTGTCTCCAGCAAACATGTCGCATCGCAATTCTAGCCCACCAGATTGCTATTGTTTGTGTACAGGTTGGCTATCCAGTATAGACTGAGCAGAAGTGTCGTCTTACCTGTCTGTGCAGCCTCAGGTCATAACAATAAGTAGAGACTTAACACATGTTTGCTTGACAATATGGTCGATGGTTTTCCAATGAGAAAGGGGTTTCTCTGACACCTGTTATATTAAATGCATCACTTAGATTGTCTCGTGATCGGCCTAATACTCTATGCTGTAGACGGCTGAGACAGCCTGGTAGAAAAGACCCATTTCCCCTGGAATGAATGTAGACTCAAACATGGTGAATCATACAGTTCCGTACTGAGAGGCAAATAGACAGTTATGATGAGAGGGTGACCTTCCTGGTGTCCTTTAAGAATGAAAAAACCCAAACTCACTGCCAACAAGTTGATCCTGAATCAAAGCGACTTTATGGGACAAGATAGAATTGTCCTGGTGGAAATCTGCGGCTGTACCTCTTTATGGAAGTAGAAAGCTGTGTTTTTCTCCCTGGAAGCAGCTGGTGATTTCGAACTGCTGACCTTGCAGTTAGCAGCCCAATGTATAGCCCATTCCATCAGCAAGCCCCCGTCTTTCAGATAGCAGCTTACTGTCAGACATGGCGTTTGTCCTAACAGCGGTAGGATGATTTGGAAAGGGTCATGAGAAAGGTTTCACAGCTGGAAGAATATCATCACTATTATTGAATTACTCGTATTGGGCTGTGTGAGTAGGTGTATGTCTTATGAAATTTCAACCATAATTTAATTCAAAAGAAACATACATGTAACCACTCAGATGAGAGCCCAGGGGGAAACCCCACTGAATTCAACCCAAGCAGGGGGCACTGAGCCTCCCTTTGCCAGTGACCTTGGCAGGCCCAAAGGAGACTCCCTTGCCTCAACTCTGGAGCTCAGGATCAAGGGAGAGAAAAATGAAAGTTTCAGATCCAAGCAGCAGAAGGTCGGAGCTGGGTGGAGAGGGGCCAGGCTGGGCTGCAGGCTGAGGTTCTCATTTATGGCAAGAAGGACCGGTTCCCATCGAGGGAGGAGAGAGAAGGGGACTTCTTCCTTTGTCCACAGTCAGACAAATAGACCTGGGCCAGGAGTTGGGAGGTTCTACGCAATCACTGGTTGCCTGGAGGAGACCGTATGGCAAGCCCTCTGAGCCAATATGTGTAACAAGAGTGTTAGCCAAAGCCACCAGAGACCATGCAACTTTGGGGGAAACCTTCCACCTAGTAGACAAGTAGACTCTTCCTGTCATTTGTTTTCCTTTGCTGTTGTCTCCCTGTCCTTGGTTTGAGATGCTTTGTGTGTTTGTTTTTAAATGAACCTTTTCTTGTGATTTGGATGTAAGTTGACAGAACAAATTGGTTTCCCAGTCAAATATTTTGTGACATTGACCGCAAGGCTCACACTGTAACAGAATCCTTCCCACTTGTCCTCTGAGTTTACTGTCTCCATTCATCCCCTTTGATGTGCCTCCCTGAGCCTTTGGAGCTTCAGTCTTGGACAAATGCCGCCTTCTAATCTGAAGTGGCTGATGGCTGTAGGGAGTGGGGACCACCCTGCTGTCACTATTCCACGCACCTCACAGGCCTAGCTATTCTTTGGCTGAGCCACAGCAGTGAGTTCCATTCCAGACCTGAATTAGGTAACGGAGGACCACAGGCTCTCGGGTTCTATCAGTCCCTTTTGAACCAGGAGGCCTGGTCCCCTTCATGGTGTCGAGTTTCATTACAAATGTTCTCCCACTGTCTCCAGGACCTACGACTGTGACCCTTTTCAATGCAGCCAGCCATGGTAGCTGGGTACCATACTGATTTCCTTTCATACATTTCTCCTTCTAGCAAATTCCAGCAGCCTTCTAGGTCTTCAAGGACTTTCAGCGAGAAGCATGTTACTTCGCCGACTGCTCACAGCCCAAGCCATGTTGCAGACTACCCACTGGGCCAGGTGAAACACCCAAACCCTGAACCCCAGCTCGGAATCTCTACCCTTCCACTTTGAGTTGCTGCCCATGTACACCCTTCCCCTTCTGTTGATCGCTTCGTTGTCCATGGAAACGTTTTCTGTAGGAAACATGTTCTGCCTCTGCTAAGTCATCCGACTCACTGTTAGAGGCTCTGACAACACGCTCTGGATTTTAAGGTTTTGGTCCGTCCGTTTGTCGAAGTTTCTTTTCAACGAACAATTTGCCACACAACCACGGCTGAAGGACCAAACCCCAGCTGGAATGAAGAACTTGAACTGCCCTTCAGGTAGGCACCTGCCCTCTGCCCAGAGGGATGGGCTGCTCCGGAGCCACGGGGTGGGCACAGAGGCTCAGAGAGAAGTGGCACAGGTAAGAGGAAGTGCGGCGAGTGACGAGGAACAGGACCAGGTGTCCTGAGGCCAAGTCCCATTCATTTGTTCTCTTGTACCACAATTGACTTCATTCAAGGGGAATAAAAGGTTGGGGTGGGGGGTTAGATGTACCTCTAAACCTTCAAACTTAGACTCATCGTTGGGACAGTCCATAGCTCTCCAGGCTCTTACAGCCCCAAACCTCTCACTCCGTCGACCCCCAGCCTCCTCCTGTGTTTCCTCTCTTCCTCGTCTCCCCAACTCTGCACGCTTTACACAAACATGGCGCCCCTGGTTCCCACACTGGGCACTTCTTCCCTCATTAACATATGTTGGTATTTTCATTGGGGGTGGGGTCAGAGGATTTGGGAGTCCTGGTGGCGTCGTGGGTTCTGGGTTGGCCTGGGAGCCACAAGGTCATCAGTTTGAACCCACCAGCTTCTCTCAGGGCAAAGATGAGTCTTTATCCTCCCATCGAGATTTGCAGCCTTGGAAACCCAAAGAGGATGCTCTACTCTGTCCTATAAGGTTGCTAAGAGCAGATTAGAGACAAAACAGAATGAGAGCTCAGACGGAGAAGGCTTGGGAGGACGAGCGGTGCATGCAGGCCGTCACTGACGCAGACGCTGGAGCCAGTGTGTGGAGAGGACTGTTCTTTCTTTACTTATCTACGGGGAAAGAGGGTGGCAGGGAGAGGCCATATGTCCAGCTGTATGGCAACAGGACACTTCTCACTGGGTGGTCGGTCTTGTTGGAGAAGTACCTTCTGGGCCCCATTGCCAAGGAAGTCACATTCCAGCACTGTGGTCAGCTGGGGCCCTGCAGCCGTCCACCTCCCATCCCCACTCCCCGCCAGCTCAGCCCCAGCAGGCTGGTTCTTTGCAAAGCTTCCCAAGGGGAGCCGTGAGACCCATCAGGAACGCCAGGCCATGGAGGGTTAGCTTTCTCTCTTTATGGAGTCTCCAGCCAGTGCCCGTTCAGTTCCATTTTGGGATATGAAAGTCTTAAAACAGAAGCACCACTTTTAATCTGCCCAGCTGTGCTCATCGTTTGGGCCTCTTTAAAAATATATATTTCAGTACCGAACGTTCCTCCATTCCATGTTGGCGGTTCAGTGCTAACCCAGTCCCGCGTTACTTCACAGAGCCCCCAACGGGGACTACAGCACGGCCAGCCTGCAGTCCGTGAAAGACGACGTATTCATCAATGTTTTCGACGAGGTGCTGTACGATGTCTTAGAGGTACGTTCAAAGGAGGATGTATTCATTTGCATCTCCACAGAGGAGAGCCCTGGGGGCATAGTGGGTTCCCTGTTCAGCTACTAATCATCAGGTCCATGGTTCAAGACCACCAGGCGCTCTGTGAGAGAAAGAAGAAGCTGTCTGCACCCATAAAGAGGGTGTCTGTGAGTCAAAATCAAGTGAAAGGCAGTGGGTTTGGTTTGGGAGATTTGGGAACCCATGCTATGAAGCGCAAACATGTTTTCCTTCTTTGACCTGTTGGGCATGTTAGGAGCATTCCCTACAGACACAGGGAGAGTGGGGGAGAGATGGAGCTGGCTGATTCATACAGGGGCACCTGCTCTGTTCTGTTGTACCTGTACAACAACCCTCTGACGCAGGTTACTCCCTCGCCAGTTTCTTTGTTGTTGTTGTTGTTTTGTTTTGTTTTGTTTTTCCCCTCACCAGTTTCTTGATGAGGAAACTGAAGTTCCGAGAGGTTAAGTGACGTTTCCTAGAATTACAAAGCTTCTTAAGTGACTGAACCTAACCTAAGTCCAAGGAACCCTGGTAGTGCTAGCTGGTAAACACAGGACTGCTAACCACAAGGTCACTGGTTCAAAGCCACCAGGCACTGCATGAGAGAAAGATGTGGCCGTCTGAAACCTCACAGAGGGCCGCTATGAGTCAGAATCAATGCAATGCAGAGTGTCTGGTTCGGTTTGAACCTAAGTTCAAGGGCCCTGATTACCTAGTGAGGTAAGCATTTGGCTGCTAACCACAAGGTCACCAGCAGCTCCATGGGAGTCTTCTTGGGTACAGACGCACAGCCTTGGAAGCCTGTGGGGCCATTCTCCTCAGTCCTATAAGGTGACTATGAGTCAGGATTGGCTGGACAGCACTGGATTGGGTTGGGTTGGGTTGGATTGGGTTTGGGGAATCTAAGACCCCATGCTTTCAGCTGAAATCCTACTGCGAAATCAACCAAATGCCTTCCACTCTTAAACCATGACTACTTCCCATCTGCCCTGTCCCCACATTAGGATGACCGTGAAAGAGGAAGAGACATCCACACCCGCATTGAGAGGCACTGGCTGGGGTGTGTGAAAATTCCATTCAGCACCATATATTTCCAAGCACGGGTAAGCATTGCAAGCCAGAATGCCATGAGAATGTGGACTTGCTCTGTCCAGGGCTGAATTCTCCAGGAAACGGGGCAGGTGCGTGAAGCTGTCACTGCAGATGAGTCCGTGAGAGCAAGGAAGCCCTTGGGTACCGTGCCTATGGAGCGCTAAAACATTTAACAGAGGCTTTGGCCTGGTGAGACGTCCTATGGGGTTGGGAGAGAGACGGGTGCCCACCAGACTCAAGCAAAAGCTTTGAGGCGGCAAAAAGATGCGTAGTTGTTCCTTACTAAAGATTCGTAAGGAAACACAGGTAGAACCATGCTTCCCTTGCGTGCTGGGGAATCCAACGTGGTGTCTATCCATTTGTCCTGCTTTCTCTGCAGGGGTGAACCTTGCACCCTGAGAACAGGTGTGCGCAAAGTTCTTAGAAAGGTCGAGCAAACACTGGATGAAGCCCCTGCTCTTCCCTTCTGGCTAGGTGACGGAGAACACCCCTGTCTTCCCTCTGGTGCTGAATGCCTAGCTAGGCCAAATTGAGAAAGCTTTCTTGTTGTCCATCTACAGTTGACGCGGCATTTGCCAATGAAGTCATTCTTTCAAAGGCCTCATGAAGAAGGCGGCACAAAGGGGGAACTCCTCGAAGTGACACTCATGGGGGGGAGTGACTCAAAGACCATGAAGACCGTCGGTGGCCCATTCCATTGAGCGATTGCTCTTAGTCTTCCTGAGACCTTCGTATTGAATGCACGAAAAACAGGGAGCAAAGATATGTTCAACAAAGTCACCCAAGTATGGGGAGTTTCACCCAAGATTGGAACACAGGCAGCCTTTTCCAGTCTCAGTTGGAAAAGAAAAGAATGCCTGAGAATGCCTGAAATGCCTTTCTGGCTGCAGTTGCTGGAAATGAGACAAGGCTAGAAAGAGAGGGCCGTCCTTGAATGCCAATCTGAGCAGCTTGGTTGGTTGGTTTTTCACTCAACAGACAGCAGGGCCTTGATACTGTCTTTGAACTTGTGCTGTTAACCAGCATGTTAACCAAGTCCTGTTTCCCTCACAGATTGATGGGACATTTAAAATAGACAGCCCCCCTGTCCTCCTGGGCTACAGCAAGGAGCGGAGCACGGGTCTGGAGCGGGGCTTTGATTCCATCCAAAGCCTCAGTGAAGGCTCCTACATCACCCTGTTCATCACCATTGAGCCTCAGCTGGTTCCCGGAGAGTCTGTCCGAGAAAAGGTACTGCTGCTGGTGATTGGGAAACGCGTGCGTGTTGGTGAAGCGCTAGGCCAGGCGCAGTAGGCGCTGATCCTGGCCACTTTGACTGCTTTGCACCAGCAGAAGTTTCCTGGCTTCCTGGTTCATCTTCGACTCGTGTCGTTTGAACAGAATGGTGGTGGGAGGATAGCTGTGTGGGTCTGCACGTCGGCTGAGCCAGGAATGAGGTCAATCAGCAGCACAGACGTTCAGGCAAAGCCAGGCAAATGTGAACGTGCTCTGCCTTTAGAAGTTTCTCGAAGTGAAGGAAATGAATGACACATGAGCGGAGTAGCTCTCCCGTGTGTCTTGACATTTGCTGGCACGCATGCGGACGTGTGTGTGCACCCAGGCCTGACCTCACGTCCCTGGTGTGCTCTCATCAGGCTCCGTGACCACCGGGGGTCACCTCCCCTCATTCCAGTGCCTGCAGGCAGAAGCAAAGCCATGCACATGTCCTCTCCCTTGAAACTGCACTAGGGAAAAGAAGTTTCCAGAACTTCCGTTTGTTATGAACCACCTCCTTCATTGGTGGAAACTGCTGCTTCAGTGGAAGCCACTGGGACGTTATTTTGCCTACTGCCCTCAATCCATGGGGGAGACCATCTTGGCCTTGACCTCTTCTTGATATGTGCTTGTCGTTAGGTGTCATCGAGTCAGTTCGGGGTCAGAGCGACGGTACAAAGGAAGGAAGCCCTGCCCGGCCTTGTGCCGCCTTCTGTGTGAGCTCAATGTCTCAGCCGCTGGGTCAATTGATTATATTGATTTGAGGGGTCAGAAAAAAGTGGAAAAATGCCATTCTCCTTGCATGCCCATTTTACCACGAGCTTCTTCACGCCTTCCACAGACTTAAATGACAGTGACCCATCTGTACTATCACGCTCCCTCTGTCTGAAGCCCTGGATCACACATTTGACACATGTTCTCCATCTCTGAAGAGAATGGTTGTCTGCAGGGGGAGATCTTCATTTGACAGATGAAGAAAATGAACGTCAGTTAGTCGGGGTAGGTGGGGTGGGGGGACTCCGTCAGGCAGACAAAGGACAGAGCTAACAAACAATCACAATGATAATTCATGCACAAGTCCAGTGATGGTCTGACACGCCATCTAAGGCGGTCTGCAGATGTCTTATGGACTGTCTCCGTGTAATTCCATGTCTCAGTCACTGGGCTCTGGAGCTGCAGCAGGTCAAACCCCCTGCCCTCCTAGAGCTTTTCGTACCCAGATGCTCTCGGGTTAAAACGATTCAGAGAGACAGCATGGGCGGCCACGGCGAGGCGGTCGTGTGGCCGTTGTAAATCAAACTCGTGAGGAAATGACAAAGAAAGGCGCATCGGGCCTGCGCTTCTGTCTTCGTTTGAGTTGTAAGCATTAGGCACGCATTTACCGCCAGACAGGAAGGGCTGCTGGAGACGCGACCTACTCAACCGCATCCCAAGTTGGATCCCGCAAAGAAGCCGTAGTTCAAATGAGAGTGAGGGGGTGGTTCAGAATATTTGGAATGTGTTTATGTTAGTGCCTTGTCTCGTTTTTCCCTGTGTGTGTAAACTGGAGAAGAGAACACAAACCTAGGGCGTTGACTCAGAAATGGGTCGCAGGCTGGGGTGGTTTGGGTCCTTTGGTGCCCTTGGAGCAGAAGGAAGAGCAGTCAGTTCCCCGAAGCCCTGGAAAGCTGCCCCCGATTGGGGCTGCAGGACTGAGGACCAGGGGTGGTCTGGCGGCTTCTCCATACCTGCCTTCAGCACTGACCTGGCCTCCGGACTTCCCAGAGGCCTCTGGGCCTCAAACTTTGCCTTTCCTGCCCTGAAGCAGCAGTGTTAGGTGGCAGCTCACTGCCCCCTGGTGGCTGTAGAGAAGCATCTCTCGGACACCTCTGAGCTCTGGGGAGCAGTCTGATGCTGCCAGGACCTTGAGACCCCCAAACAGAGGGACAGACCGTCACTCAGTGCTAAGCCCCAGGCTGCCCTGGCGATCACTCAGGAGCGAGGTGCTCGCATCCCCAAATCAAAGGGAGCAGAGCTCAGAACTCTTCTTCCACATAAAGCAATTTCCAGGATTAGGGAGGAATTCAAGTCGGCCCTCCCCCAGCACCCCAGCTTTCCTGTCAACCATTCCGTGTGATTTTTTGTTTTTGGAAGCCTGGTGGTGCTGTGGGTAGTTAGACACTCAGCTGCTAACCAGGGTTTCGGCAGTTCCAGCAGCACAGGAGACACGGGTGACTGGCGATCGGCTCCCTGAAAGTTGGCCGGCTGGGAAACCCAGCAGGCAGTTTGTTCTACGGGGTCTGCCCTCTCCTAGTGGGCGGCTGCAAGCCGGAGTCAACATGACAGCAGTGGGTTTCTGCAGCTCTGATTTCCTAATCGAATTTTCCAAACATCATGAGCAACCCCCCAAATGTTTGTTTTCACATCCCCTACTCGAGGGCATTGTGGTAAAAACAGGCTTTTGAAACTGTATTGTTTCTGCGAATGAAGTATCCCTCTTTCACGTCTTTTCTCTTTTCCTTCTTGCTTCTGATAGATGGGTGTCGTGCTTAAAAAGGTACCACCACGCCTTGTGTTTCTCAGTACCTCGCTTTGTCTGTGCTAGGCTTTCAGCAGTGTTTGTGGAGGATGCTGGTCCTGGCGTATGTGCCCCCTGGGCCAACAACCAATAGAAGATGTCTGTAGTCCATGAGTTTGTCAAGCTTTGTCTTATTATTATTATCATCACTGTGAAAATACATATAAGAGGGCTTCAAAGAGCTCTTGGGGGAGGTGGGGGAAAAGAAATGGAAACATAGTAGAATTTTCCCAGGATTTTTTGAAGCTCTTTCATATACAGCACAGCATTGGCCAAGTGAGTGATCTCATGTGTCCACCTGAGTGACATCAGTAGCTGTAAATGACTTTCACTCTGTTGTGCAACTACTACTGACCTCCACTGCCAATTGCCACCGCCATAAACGTAAACTCACTGCTTCCGGAAACCTGCCTCCCTTCCACCCTCTCTTCTGTCCCCAGGGGACCAGTAGCAAGTGTGTTTAGCTCTGAATCTAAGATGCTATTGTTCTGGACATCACCTACTCTAACTCCAAGTCCATGAACCCATCACCCATCACCTTTGTAACAGAGAGAGTAGTGTAGCTGGAGAAGTTATGTCTAGGCAGTGATACTGGCCAAGTACAGCCATTCAAAGGGAGAATGGGGACATTGTGTGTGTGTGTGTGTGTGTGTGTGTGTACATATATGCATTAATCTAGAGGTCAAAGGATTGAGTCAACTATGAATCTTCTGAATTATGTGCTGCATCAAACTGTGGCTTTGCCAGTTACACCTAACTTCTTCCATTATAAATTCACTAAGTTCTTTCAGTATTTGGCTCTTTGTGGGTACATCTCAGATCGCTGTTTCTTCTATTCCATTTTCACTTTATTAGGCGGCATGCAATGTGGCACAGAGCACGCCTTGGGCTGGTTCCCCAAAGGTCAGATTTGAAGCCACCAGCTGCTCCGTGGAAGACAGATAAGGCTTCCTGCTCCCGTTAGGTCTGCAGCCTTGGGAACAAGTTGGAATCAACTCAATGGCAGTGAGTGACTGACGTGGTAGCTGGGCATTTGAGCTCCGAATGAAGTCATAGACGCACAACCAATGCTGACCATGAGCAGCAAGGGGCAAGAAGGAGTTCACAAGAAGTCCTCCCCTCAAGAAGCTAAGACACAGAACAGAACATCCGTGCCCAATTGGTGGGAAACATTTAGGGATGCCTTGTTCCACTTGGAAGGCCAATAGTTAGTACTGGCTGGAAATGTTGGTTGTTCTCCCTGAACCTAGTCTTAGATGCCTCTCCTTGGGGCTCGTCAAGTATTGCATCTGCCTCGTTACTTATTAGCATGCCGCTCTAGATTAGGAGTGCAGGGTGGGGTCGTCTCGTACAGTCAGCCCACCCCCGAGTGCCTAGAACCTTCCGGGATCTCAGCACACGTTCCCCCCCAAATCATTGGATGAATGAGTAAATGAAGGGCTTCAAAGTGAGAGGGAGGAACCAACCCGGTGATATTATTCATGCCGCCCTTCGTTCACAATAATTATCTGTTCTGAAATTATAGTTGTTGTTAGCTTGCAAGTCTACACGAGGAGGCTGTGATCCACCCACACCAACGCCGCCTGTGCCCCTTTCTCACTGATGTATTCGTTTGTCATAACACATTATGACACCTGTTGGACATCCACTGGGTCTTGGCATCATGATGAATAAAACCAAACCCACTGCCATCGACCAAAACAAACCTACTGAGTGGGCTCCTAACGATCCTGCACAGCTTCCGAGGCTGTAAGTCTTTACAGGAGCACACAACCTAAATTTTTTTCCTCAGAGTTCCTGGTGGGTTTGAACCATTAGCCTTTAGGTTAGCAATCCAATGCTTCCATGAGGATGATGCTGGTGTCGAGCAGACACCTCACAGGACTATCAAGGGGCTTCTCCAGGTACCTCTATTCTTCCTAAGCTCTGAAACCACTACTGCAGCTTCTTGAGGTACAGCAGTCAAGAAAATTTTTAATCATTTTATTGGGGCTCGTACAACTCTTATCACAATCCATACATGCATCCATTGTGTCAAGCACATTTGAACATTTGTTGCCATCATCATTCTTGAAACATTTGCTTTCTACTTGAGCCCTTGGTATCAGTGCCTCAGTTTTTCCCCTCCCTTCCCACTCATCCCCACTACAAACCCTTGATAATTAATAAATTATTATTATTTTGTCATGTCTGACACTGTCTGAGATCTCCCTTCACCCACTTTTTTGTTGTCCATTCCCCAGGGAGGGGGTTATATGTAGATCCTTTTCATCGGTTCCCCCTTTCTACCCCATCTCCCCTCTACCCTCCCGGTATCACCACTCTCACCACTGGTCCTGAGGGGTTCATCTGTCCTGGATTCCTTGTGTTTCCAGCTCTTATCTGGACATCCCCTTACAGAAGGGTTGTGGGGAGGAGACAAGTCAGTCAGAGTGCAGTGTAGCAACGACGAAACAAGTAACTTTCTGCTAGTCTTCAATGCTTCCTCCCCACCACTATCATGATCCCAGTTCTACTTTACAAATCTGGCTAGACCAGAGGATGTACGCTGGTACAGATAGGAACTGGAAACACAGGGAATCCAGGACATATAAACCCCTGAGGGCCAATAATAAGAATAGCAATACCAGGAGGGGAAGGGGAAGGTGGACTAGAAAGGGGAAACCGATCACAATGATCTACAAATAATTCTCTCCCTGGAGGACAGGCAACAGAAAAGTGGGTGAAGGGAGACATTGAACAGTGTAAGACATGAAAAAATTATAAATTGTAAATACATTTAATATATTTATAATTAGCTATTATAATTTGAGAAGGGGGGAGGGAAAAAATGAGGAACTGATACCAGAGCTAAAGTAGAAAGAAAATGTTTTGAGAATGATCATGGCAAAAAATGTACAAATGTGCTCGACACAATGGATAGATGTATGGATTGTGATAAGAGTTGCAAGAGCCACCAATAAAATAAAACTTAAAAAGAAATCATTAACTAAAAATTTACACATATAGTCTGGGTGGGGGATTCCATTTTGGGGGATACCCCCTCATCTGTCAGCATTAAGTACTAACGTCAAGAGCAAGTCTGACTGTGGAGGTGCTCAGATGTGTGAATTTTCCTCCTCAAAGAATTGTGTTTTCCAAGCACAGCCTATAACAATGACTTCTCAGAACATGCTGAGCTTCTCTCGGCAATCTGAAGTGCAGGCCAACGTGCATACGTGTCTAGGTGAAGCCAGAAGCATCCGGGACACATGAAGCCCTTGTCAGCGTATGAAAATGTCTACGTCGGTCCTATCGTCATTACTAATTTCTAGCACTGACTTGAAGGGGAGGCCAGGAAAATGCCGAGAACCCGGGCTAAGTTAAACCTCACTGCCATTGAGTCGCTGGGGACTCTGTGACCCAATAGGCCAGAGTGGAGCTGCCCCTGTGGGTCTCAGAGACCGTGAATCTTTACAGGAGTCGAAAGCCTCATCTTGCTCCCACAGAGTAGCTGCTGGTTTTGAACTGACAACCACATTTAGAAAGGCAGCCCAATGCACAGCCCAGCTACACTGTCAGGGCTCCTTCCGGAACAGGTGCTAAAGGCAAATGAAATGTATTCTGTTTCACATGCTTTCAGTTATTATTGTTAAAAAAAAAAATAGAGAACTCCTACCTCATCTTGGATCAGAGAATGGCTTGGAATCATTATTACACACTGAGCCTCTTTCCTTTGATCTCTTACTCGTTCCATTGCCGGTAGGTTAGAGACTTCATAACACATCCATGCCTAGCTCTATATCTGCCTTTCCTTTACTATGAGTTGCTTAGATTTTTACATTTGAAATGTCATATTTCTGAGTCCCAATAACACCAGCATGAAAACAGGCAAGATGTTGGTTGGCCTCCTCCATCACCATTTAATTTGTATGGGTTCTTTTTATATTTTATAGGCTTTTTGGTTACTCTGGTAGTTTCTGAACTGCTACTTGTTGATTGAACATTTTCTTGGAAACATCTTGGCTATAGATCAAGTATCTAAGGCCTCAGCCTAATTGTTAAATTATAATTATCATTACATAGCTGTGAAGGCATGAGGAAATGATGGTTGTGTAAGGTCCTGTTTATTCTGTACTTTCTATACCCCACCTTGAATTCATGTGAAATTAGAACGTGTCTGCTTGTGCACCCTGTAACCCCGCATAAACTCCATGGTGACTTTCTTTTCTGTAGTTTGATTCTCAGGAGGATGAGAAATTGCTCCAAGCAGCCGAGAAGTTTCAAGCTGAATGTGCCTTAAAGTTTCCAAACCGTCAGTGCCTTACGACCGTCGTTGACATAAGTGGGAAAACCGTGTTCATCACACGTTACCTCAAGCCTTTAAACCCACCTCCAGAAATCCTCGACGTCCACCCCAACAGTCCCCAGGCAACTGCGGTAAGTCTTTCCCAGGCGAGCTGTCCAGCTGCCTGCTAAGAAATGTTTTAAAATGGCCAACGTATTATCATCTGCCTTGCCATAGTCCGTGTGACTTAAAACACCAATGACCTGCATCGTCAGGAAGTGAAGGACCAACCGCCTCAAAACCACAGTGAGATACCTCTAATGACAGAAAACGCAACGCAGAAAACAACAGGTGTTGGTGAGATGGTCACGAAACTTGAACCTTTCTATTTGAGCCCTTGGTGTCAGTTTCGTTTAGAAAATGATGATGGCCACATAGGTACAAATAGGCTTGATACAACTGATGTATGGGTTGCTATAAGGTCTGTAAGAGCCCCAATAAAATGATCTTTAATTAATAAGAAAGAAAGAAACTTGGACCCGGATCCATGGGAATGTGAAATGGTACAGCCATGGTGGAAAACAGCATGACAATCCTTGAAAGGTTAAACACAGAACTACCATGCAGTCGGCCTGCCCACGCCCAAGTCTATAGCCACGGGGAGTGGCGGCCTGACTGCACGTAGAAGCCTGCACGCTGGTGTTCCCTGTGGCCCATTGGAGAGTAGCCCCCAAAGGCAAACAGCCAAAATACCCATCAGTTGGTGGAGGGAGAACTAGAACATGGTATAGACACGTGATGGAAATGTAGTCGGGATGCATGCCTCATCACAGGTGAAGCTTGAAAACATTATGCTGTGCAAAAGGACATAAAAGGACAAACATTATATGATTTCACTAAAATAGCATAGCAACTGGCTAAGAGCCAAAGATTAATCTCACTGGTTAGCAAGGGTGAGTGGGACGGGGCAAGAGAAAGCTTTTGCCTGGGGAGCGTTGGGTGCCGGGGAATGATGAGGGAAAGGATTGTCTGTGTGGTTGCGGAACTTGAAGAACATGATCACTGTGACCGGATTGTCTGTGTGGAATTACTGTGATGGCAGATGTTTTTTGTTAGGTGTGTTAGTCTGGGTACTTTAGATAAACAAATCCACAGAAACTCATGTATAAGAGAGAGTTTTATATAAAGTGTAAGTGCACATCAAGAAAACATCCCAACCCAGTGCTGCCCAAGCCCACAAGTCCAACATTAACCCATTAACTCATATGTCCAACACCAATCCACAAAGTCCTCCTCCATCTCACAAAACACACACTATGATGCTGACTGCAGGAAGAAAGCCAAATCAGTGAATGTGTGAGCATCTCAGTGCTGGCAGGGATCTCCACACTCCACACGGCTGCTCCAGCACCCAGGGCTGCATCGGGGTAGGTCCATGCGGCTTCTCCTTGGGGATGTCTTACAGGAAGTGAGCCTTGCCAGCTGAAGCAGGGAACTGGCTAAAGCAGCTGCACCCTGGTCCGACCATCACAAAGCAAGAGACCCGAAAACTAGAAAGACGCAGCTCACTGAGCCATTTAACCCTCCCTTCAATTAACTCCACATGTGTTTATTGGCCAGGGTGGCAAAATAAACTTTAACTATCTCATTAGGTATATTTTCATCACGCACCAAAATAAAAATATCTTAGAAATCCGAATTTGTATCACACACCAAAAAAAAACATAAGAGATTGTCTGACCGGCTTCCTCTGACCGCATGGTCAGGGGGGAACCTCTGAATGGAGCAGAGGGTCAGCGAGAGTGAGGAAGACCCTTCGTGATATGGATGGACACACTGACTGTACAATGGACATGAACGTGCAGCTATGAAGAGGATGGTACAGGTGTAGGTACATTTCATTCTGATGTACATAAGTTGGCATCAACTCAATAGCAGTCATTTATCTATTGATCTACCAATCTACCTACAAATTACCAAATATGGAGAGCCCATAAACAGAAAAACACCAAAGTGGAATGGCTGGATTCTAAAGAGGATGCGTAATATGAGGTATCATTGCGGATGCCAAGTGGACCTATGCTGAAAGCAGAGACTTCAGAAAAGTGTTTCCCTGTGTTTCGTTGGCTGTGTAAAGGCATTCATCTGGGTGGGCCCTAACAACCTGCACATGGCACTGGACAGACGCTGCTCATAGACCAAGAAGCAGTTTTCAAAACACATCCAGGGGGTCGTGACTGGCTCAAATTCACGAATGGTGTGATGCCCTTTCACTGTCCTCAGACAATCCATATGCTGAGCAAATGGAAGCTGACATTGAAAAGTTTTCCCACAAACAAAACCCTCGGTCTACATCCGATTTCTTCTCAGCACTTCCAGAGGAGACTGGATCAGTTTTCACCAAGGATGGTCGAGAAGAGACAAAAACAAAAGCTTCAGGAGTTGTTTTTATAAGAGAACATAAACTTGGTCTCCACACCTGACGCGATTCAGAAAGGAGTTTCGCAGGTATATTTTACCTGTTTGCGGTTTGCCTTTTGAATCTATCACAGATACTTGGCGGTTCTGTCTGGCCATTGCCACGCAGATGCGGTTTTTGTGGTCATCGCTGACCTTCTTTTGCCTGGCTCACATCTAGATACTGTGCTGGACTTCTTATGACGAAAGCTTCTGCTCACCTTTAAATCTTCAGATGACCTTGAGAGAGAGTGGCTGTTTGGGTGCCTAGACTCCAGAGCCAGTTTCTCTGCACCTGTGCCCTTGGCCTTCCTATGGGCTCACTCTTCCTTCGTGGTTGGTGGGTGCCCTCACGTGGTTCCGACGCATATCAACCCTGTGCGCAGCAGAGCAAAAGCACTGCCATGCTCACAATCATTGCTCGGTTTGGGCCCGTTTTTGCAGCCCCCGTGTGTCCAGCCATCTCCTTGAGGCTCTCTATCTTTGTTGTTGTTGTTGCCAGGTGACATTGAGTAGGTTCTGACCCATAGCCACCCTATGCACAGGAGACAGAAACGCTGCCCAGTCCTGCGCCATCCTCACAATGTTCCTGTGCTTGAGCCCGTTGCTGCAGCCACTGCGTCCATCCATCTGGTGGAGGGCCTTCCGCTATTCTGCTGCCCCTCTGCTTTACCAAGCACCATGTCCTTCTCCGGGGACTGATGTCACCTGGCAAGATGTCTGAAGCGCGTGACAGGATGTCTCGCCATCCTTGTCTCCAAGAAGCGCTCTGGCTGTACTTTTTCCAAGACAGGTTTGTTTGTTCTTTTGGCAGTCCACGATAAGGGCCATTCTGTCCGTAGAAGGATTATGAAGCCGCATGCTTTAGTTTTTCCTCCGTAAGAAAAGGGTCATGAACACTAACCTCGCCCCGAGTGGGATCCTGTGTCAACCCAGGGGATGTCCTTTAGCGGACCTTCAAACCTTCAGATAAGTTGAGCGACGAGCCAGGTTTGTCCGCAGAGGAGAAGCGTGACAAGTCACAAGTGAAGAAAACGATGCTCTCCCCTCGAAGGACACTGTCCAGCAGGAGAAAGGATGTGTGCGAACAGCATCGAATGGGGGGCGTCCTCCCGGGAGCAAATTGCAACATTGCTTGAGTGTTGTCTGAATGTGATAGGCTTCGTGTTGTAAACGTGTTTGCGGAGCTTTTAGGAATTTTCTGATGTCTTCTCCGTATTCTCTGGCTGAGGGCAGAAGTAGCCCATGGTCCATCATCTTTGTTTGTAAACTTCCCATTGGTGTATAAATCTCACGTGGCCCGTGCTATCCATGATCCAGCATGTAAGATCTTTGCGTGTGTGTCTTGCCTTCCCTATAGGATAAGCCGTTGTCAACCTCCAAGGGGGACCTCCATCATAGAGAGCTCCATGACACTGCATGCTCTTTGGGCTTCTCACACTTGATTTTCATTGCTAAAGTAGCAATAAAATAAAAAACATAACCATTAAAAAAAAAAGGAATGCTTCCTTTCAGCCGGGTCCGGGCACTATGGCTCCAGCAAAGAAGGGCGGTGAGAAGAAGAGCCATTCGGCTATCAACGAGGTCGTGACCGGAGAGGACACCATCCGCATTCACAAGCGCATCCATGGCGGGGGCTTCAAGAAGCGTGTCCCTCGGGCGCTCCAGGAGATGCGACAGTTTGCCATGAGGGAGACGGGGACACCAGATGTCCGAATCCTCACCAGGCTCCACAGAGCTGTCTGGGACACAGGAATGTCCTGGACCGTCTCCGTGTGCGGTTGTCCAGGAAACGAAATGAGGATGAAGAGACGCCAAACGAGCTCTACGCACTGGTGACCTACGTGCCTGCCATCACTTTCAAAAGCCTACGAAAACTAGCGGCTGGTGATCTAATAAAGGTTTTTAAATTGCCACACACACAAAGAGAGAGAGAATGGCATGGGTCACCATGAGCTCCCTCATAGATTGTTTGGCGAGGGCGCAATAAGTGAAGACTGGCCTAACCCTTGGTAGTAGTTTTCCGTTTCCTTTCATGCAGGTGAATGTGTGGGGGGGGTAGTGTATTTTGTTGCCAGAAATCAAGATGCTTTTTGTTTGTTTGTTTGTCCAGGAGCTGGTGGCTCGCTATGTGTCCCTGATTCCGTTCTTGCCGGACACGGTCTCCTTTGCTGGGGTCTGTGACCTGTGGAGCACATCCGATGTAAGTGGCTCACTGCCCTTCCTCCCACATGGAGTAGCTGGGACGACTCCGCTCTCTCTGCCCTGCGTGGCTTACGCCATGCTGATTTACAATATTCATTTGGCATCCCGAAGATCTCTTTAGCATCTGTTTCATAGGATGGACTAAACACTGAGGGATTCACCCCCCCACACACACACCTTCCTGGCTTAATTCTCCCTAGGGAGGCCTGGGGTGGGGCACCGTGGGTAAGCAGTGGACTGCTAACCAAAAGGTCAATGACTTGAACCCAACCCACGGCTCCCCTGTGGGAAAAAGATGTGGCTCTCCAGCCCTGTCCTCCAGGGCACTACGCCTTGGGAGTTGGCTCTAAGAGGCAGTGGGCTGGATTTGGGTTTGGGGTTGGGTTTTCCCAGCATCAGACCTTTGATTTATTCTTTTCGTTATTCACAGTAAAAAAAAAAAAAGAAGAATGAAAAATAACACATGAGATGTCTCATTGCTGACTTATCCTCTAACTGTTGCCTTAGCAACAATAATCCCAAACCAAATGCCCTGCCAAGAAGCTGGTTCCAATTTATAGCCACCCTATTTCTATATAAGATTTCTGAGACTGTGCATCTTTAAAGGAGCAGGCAGCCTCATATTTCTCTCCAGGAGTAACTGGTGGGCTTGAACCTCTGACTTTGCAGTTAGCAGGCCACCGCTTCCCCAATAGCACCCACAAAGCTCTTTGAACAACAGCTCAGTTTTATTCATGAAAGGATTGATTTTTTTTTTTATAGCTAGTCACTTGATGTAGGTAGGTTTCCTTGTTAAAGCATTAAAATGACAACTTTATTATATTTGGAGAGTGTATAAACTCACTCGTTGTCATGAAGTCAATTCTGACTCTAAACAACCCTATAGGAGAGGAAATCCCTATAGGTTTCCAAGACTGTAATTCACCAGGATTAGAACGCCTCATTTTTGCGCCTCTGAGGAAGGCTGGTGGATCCGAACTACTAACCTTGGGGTTAGCAGGCTGGCACGGAACCATTGTGTCACCAGGGCTTGAAAGGAGCTTGTATAGCCCTCCATTTACGTGCTTCTTATAGGACTCCATTTATCCCTTCACAATGCGCGGGAAGGCACACGTCCTAAAAATGGAAAGACTACAAAGGAGCTCAACAGGCAATCCTATGGAGTCCGACAAGTTTTGGTACATTTCTTAGTCATCAAGGTCATTCACACTAGGTACAGGGCAAGATCATAAGCAGAAGTACCAAGTTCTGGCTGTAAGCAAAATAAATGGGTCTCTCCCTTCATGGAACTTCCTGTGGGAGCGTGGGCAGTGTGAAGCTAACCTTTGTCAGCGGGGACTCTCTGCTGCCTGGGTGCTCAGCTAGCAGAAAGCCTAATTGACTTTTGGTCACTCCCTCATAAGCAGGTGCTGAGCTCTTTAAGTACACTTCAGATCGTTTATTCCCTGGTGTACTTTGGAGCGGAGCCCTGATGGCGGTGTGAGTTAGGCGTTGGGCTCATAAGGTTCCAGGTTCGAGCCAGCAGCTAGTCCATTGGAGAACAATTAACTGCCTGCTCCCATGAGTGTTTACAGTTTCCGAAACCCTCTAAACCAGTGGGTCTCAACCTTCCCAATGTCGTGCCCCTTTCATACAGTGCTTCATGTGGTGGTGATCCCCCCTCCCCAACCATAAAATTATTCTCATTGCTACTTCATCACTGATATTTTGCTACTGTTATGAATCGTCATGCAAATATCTGATAGGCAGGATGTATTTTCATTGTTATAAATTGGATATAATTAGAGCATAGTGATTAATCACAAAACAATGTCATTATACAATGTGAAATATTTATTTCTAATTACAAATAAATGAAATTTTGTTTTGAAGCATGGTGTAGCATGAGTAACAGTCTTCACGCCTGGTACTCGTGTGTGGCGTCTCTGCCTGGAGACAAATAGAGGAGCGGTGTCTCCATTCCGAAGACCTTTGGACATATGTGTTTTCCGATGGTCTTAGGTGACCCCTGTGAAAGGGTTGTTCGACCCCCAAAGGGGTCGTGACCTACAGCTTGAGAACCGCTGCTCTAAACCCAGGGTGTGTGAGCATTTTCCTACCTGGGGCCATTTGAACAAGCATCACCCTGTTCTCTGGCCCTACTGGTCAAACATTCCACCAACTCCCCACTAACATGGTGGCCGGAACCGCTTCTCTTGGGTGAGGTGTGTGCTGTTAGCTGGTCTGGATGATTTCTCAGGCCTAACATCCTAGCAACCCAATGTGTAATGCACGTCCCTACCAGGGCCCCTACTCTATCTTACAGGGTTGTGGTCGTGTAGAATCGATTCGATAACCGTGGGCCAAGTATGACTTCCCCTACCTGTGTCGCCACCACGTCAGCCTCTCTAGAATGGGAAAACAAGAGTCCCTCCCCCAAGGGCTGCTCTAGGATGCCTGGAGCTCATGCATGTATGCGATAGAGACACGTTTAACACAAGGCACGCTTATCACACCGTGAGCTGCCATCCAGACATTTGCATAACAAGTAAAACGTCGGACATTGCCCAACCCTACTCGCAGCCCATTACTGATTTTGGAAATCTATGCCATCCGTGTCCAGGAAACCCCGATGACCACCAGCACAGGTGGTTCGGTTGTCTTGTTGTGCTGAGCTGTCCAGGTGGCATGAGCTTCTGAGGAAAGTTGAAGAGTAGGCCTCGCCCTTTCGCTCTTTGGGGTGCTTGTTCTAGACAGGGCTCGTTAAAATTCTGCACAGCCCATCTAGGCGAGCGCCATCAGCCATCCTAACACGACTGTTTTCTCTCGGTCAGCAATTTCTCGATCTCCTGGCAGGAGATGAAGAGGAGCATGCGGCACTGCTGTGTAACTATTTCCTGTCCCTGGGCAAGAAGGCCTGGCTCATCATGGGCAGTGCTATTCCCGAGGTGAGTCTACTGAGGTGGCATTCAGAGAAGGGTCATGTTCCGAATTGGCCCGGTTACGTTCCTTTCACAGTGAACCTTTGAGCTGCTAGACAGATGTCCTAAGCCTGCTCTCACAGGCAGAGAGGCTGGCCCCTGAGGGATCATGAGACGGTTGGTGACAGAACTCAGCACCAGGATTTGGATGCTTTTATGTGTAAGGTAAAGCCTCGCCATCCTTGCGCCTAAGGAGCATTCTGGCTGAACGCCATCTGGGACAACTCTTTACGGGAGTAGAAAGCCGCATCGTTCTCTTATGAGCAGCCGGTGGTTTCAAACAGCTAGCCTTGAGGTGAGCAGTCCAGTGACTAACCACTGAGCAACCAGGGCTGCTCAGCTGAAGAGTGGAGGGGAGTCAAAAAAAGTCTGATAAGGCCAGAGCTCCAAGTTCATGCCTGTTTCTAGAGGCATCTGCCATCTGTCTACCAGGCACAGATCAAGACATATAACCACAGGAGGGAAGAAAAGCGTATTCGCAGCTGTGTTTTCATGTTCCCACGTTGTTGGTATTGACTTAGAGACTTAGTGGCAACGCTTGTTTGCTGAGCTCAAATATCCAGAGATGTTGAGCATATTGGGCAAAAGATTAGAAAAGTCACAGGCATGGCATCAGCTCATCCAAAGAGTGTTTTGAAAAATGACCACAAAACTCGAGACATCCTCAGGTATTGAACAGCTAAGCCCTGGTGGCATAGTGGTTACATGTTGGGTTGCTAACCTCAAGGTCACCAGTTTGAAACCACCAGTGGCTCCAAGGGCGACAGAGGAGGCTTTCTACTCCCATAAAACGTTACAGTTTCAGAAGTCCACAGGGCTGGTTCTACCCTGTCCTGTAGGGTAGTTACGAGTCCCAGTCAACTCGAAGGCAGTGAGTTTAGACAATTAGTTCATGAAGGAATATTCTGGCCATATGCTGACTCTTTTGCCATCATGTATCCCAGATATCCCGATGCAGGGGAAGAACTCTGAGCTAGGAAGAGCTCAAGGCTCAAGGCAGTGCACCTCATTCCTCGTTAGCTGTGCGATCCTGAGCAAGTCACCTCACAGCCCGAAGCTTTCTAAGGAAGCTAGGATAAACATGCCGGTCCTGCCTTCCAAAGGAAACCATTGTGCGCATCCAACAGAATTTTACGCGGGCAGTCATGAATTGCCCCTTGCAAATGAATTGCTCAGGACCCTACACAACACGTGAATCCATTGAGACAGAAGCACTCCCCTCTTAGGCCCCAGCCTCCCCTTCTCAGGTGTCATCACCGTGACCTGTTCGGTGTGTGCCCTTTCAAACCTTCCTCGGTGCAGATGCAGTGTTATAAAAAGTCCTTCGACTGTAAATGTTTGGCTTAGAGTCCTAGAAGCAGTGGCAGCCCCGTAGAGTCGGCATTGAGCTGCTAACCACAAGATCGGGGTTCACACCCCAGCCATTCCTTGGGAGAAACCTGAGGATCCCTGCTTCTGTAAAGTGTTACACTCTGGGACACCCTGTCTAGGTGGCTATCAATGGGAATCTACTCGAGGACAGTGGGTGGCGATTCAGATGTTTAAATAGCAATCAACTGTCCCAACAGAAAGCGCGTTGCTCCCTGTACCTAAACCAGCAGCCTGATTGAAATAAGGTTGATTGGCTAACATGACCCCTATCTTTACTCGGTCAGCACAACAAGGGGACGAGTCTCCAAGGTGAGACGGACGCTACAGGAAAGGTCTAGCTCGGGCTTTTGAAGTCCTGTGTCACGCAGAGCTTGATTGCATAATCCTACCGGAAGTGTTTTCAGTGAGTGTTTGCTTTCCCTCAGGGTCCGACTGCCTATGTGCTCACTCAAGAGCAGAGTCGTTATTTGATATGGAATCCCTGCAGTGGACATTTCTATGGACAATTCGATACATTCTGCCCCTTAAAAAGTGTAGGCTGCTTAATTGGACCTGATAATGTGAGTATTTCCATTGGCTCTTCTTCATAGTTCTGTTTTGACTATTGCTCGCTGGGATTTTTAAATTTTATTTAAATTAGCCATACTGAGTTAAAGAATCTCTTTTTTTTAATGCACTATCAATATGTAAATGGGCAGCTCTGTCTGGCCACGGTGGTAAGTACAGTGGCAGAATTTTCCTAAATACAGGCAGGCTGCGTTTAGTTGCTCATTGCTCTGTTGTGTTGCTCAGATAATACCGTTTTTCACAGATCAAAGATGTGTGGCCAGCGAGTCAAGTGAGTGCTGTGGGCGCCATTTTTCCAAGCACACGTGCTCAGTTCGTGTCTCTGTGCTCTGTTTTGTCCTTCTCTCGAGAGCTCAAACTTTTCCACCCTGTAACTAGTCACTGGTGGCATAGTGGTTACAAGTTGGGCTGCTAACTTCAGGGTCAGCAGTTCAAAGCCGCCAGTTGCTATGTTAGAGGAAGACGGGGATTTCCACTCCCATAAAGAGTTACCGTCTTGGAAACTCACAGGGACAGTTTTACCCTGTCCTAGAGGGTCACTCTTAGTTGGTATCGACTCTATGGCAGTGAGCGACTTACTGCACACTGACTACAGTCTAATATCAACAGAACTTTATTTGCGCCGGGAACCGCAGCCTTGTGAGGCTCTTTTTAATGGCTATATTCTGTTTTCCTGGGCTGAAACTGAAGCCGGGCCATCACCAGGATCTGCCTGTAAACTCGTTGCTTGAATCAGTCACCTGAACTGCAGAACAGCTGAAGAAAGTTAAAGAATATGACAGCTCATGCTGGAGGGCTGGAACATCTGGTTCTGTGGCCTGGTTCCGTCTCTGGCGTTCTCGGCCACCATATAGCAAACCATGTGAACTCGCAGAGAAGGAAATGAGTCAAATTATCACATGGGAAGACTGGGGTCTTTCCTATTTATTTTCTTTCTTTCTTGTTTTCTGAAAAGAGAATCACAAATCCCACCCAGTTTATAATCTCAGGTTGGCTGCTAGCTGCAAGGTCAAGAGTTCAAAATCACCAGCCCCTCCTCGGGAGAAAGAGATTTTCTACTCTTCCAGAGTTCCAGTCTGGTTGTGCCAACTTCATGTGGGGTCTCATTGCTCAGGGAGTGAAATGTGCAGGCTGTGGTTTGAGTACTCGTGAGCCGTCCCAAGGGACTGTAAACCCGCCTTGAAGCATGTCCCAAAGGTGTGCAGCTATGACCGCACAGTGCTCTGCAAAGCCAAGTTCACCAAGCGACCCAGGGTGGTGGGTGTGTGCCGCAGGGAAAATGAATCCAGAGGTCTTCATTCTGAAGGGCAACGCTGAGTATCAGGATCCAGTGACCTAACTGGTGATGTCAAAATGACTTTGGACAGAGATGGCGAGACAGCAGGTATTTCTGGGGACGTGTATGAAGACATCAGGATTATCACTGGCGTGCCTAAACTGTACTTCAAGGATTGGCCAACCCCCCTCATTGCACATGATGCCTACCCTAAGGTTATAGAATCTGCTAAAACCATGGACCCCGAGGAGCAATTGGAAACCTTTCGGGAAGCGCTGAGACCACAGCTCCCTGTGAAAGCGTCCAGTACTCGGGGCGCATCTGAAGAGAGTGACCCTCCACGAACAGGGGAATCTTATGAATGAAGAGAAAGAGAACCTTGCCATCGGTTTGGGCCCAACCCTTATGAGATCCCCGGAACCAGATGCAATGGCTGCACTGAGTGACGTGTGTGTGTGTGTGTGTGTGTGTGTGTGTGTGTGTGTCTCTCCAGAGACTGGGGATGGAGCTGCTTATCAAAAATGAAGACATTTTATTGCATTTGAGAGGCTGGGGAGAGAAAAATGTTTGGCAGATGAAGGAATGTCTATAGTGATTTAATTGACTCTTAGAGTTGAATTCTTCCTTG
Organism: Tenrec ecaudatus; assembly: GCF_050624435.1. NCBI lineage: Eukaryota > Metazoa > Chordata > Mammalia > Afrosoricida > Tenrecidae > Tenrec > Tenrec ecaudatus. The sequence continues at coordinate 208,891,446 of NC_134532.1, read as the reverse complement.
GTTGGAAGTTTGGGCAGAAGACCAGGCTTTAAAATGAAGGAACTTTTGGTTGTTTTTGTGGTGTCATTCTGCTGTCCTTGTAAAACTGAGAACACACGTTTCCCAGTTCTCATAATCCTGGGTGTTTATCAGGATTATAAACTTAATTATAAGCTTATAAAGAGAAACGCCAGCTAGTGCATGATCCTCCCATTTGGGAAGGGAACCCCATATCAAGAAAGCCCGCACCACTGCACAGCCTCTTCGTCCCGCCAGGGGGCTTGTGGTGGGAATGCAGCATGTTCCCCAGAGTCAACGTGAGGTGACTTTGCCTTTGGGTTTCTCATGGTTCGTCTCCGAACCTCATTCAGACTCGCACAGATAAATCAGCACCGCTGGCCCTTGCTCTGCCATAGACCTACTTTTCTCAAATGGATTTATTTCCAGTCTCTTAGTTCGGCTGTAGCATAGTGCCTTCTCTCCCCGCAAAATGAGTCACCAGGGGCTGGGTGGCAGTGAGTTTGTTCTGAGGCCATCCTTGTTGCTATCCTTACACTTCAATTGAGAAGTGATGGGTGCAGTGTAAATAATGGTGAAAAACATGAGTTAGGAGATCAGACTGACTGAGTTGAAGACCCAGCCTCATCATTTACTAGTTCTGTGAGTTTGGAAAGAGTCTGAGTCTCACAGGGGATCTTCATGGGTAAGATAGAGGTCGCACTAACCACTGCTTTATAACGTCGTTGTGTGGCAGTTACATAATCTGGTGCCAATTTGAGACCACCAAGAGGGAAGAGGTGGAGTTTAGCCTGTCAATCAGGTCGCTGCTTGTCGATCTCATTTGGAGGCGCCATGGAGCTAAATAGCTCGCTGGAGGCAGGATACTTAGACTCCCTGTTTGGTATTCCTGACGACAAGACACATGGAGCTATGACACTATAGCCCTGGAGCTGGAGAAACCACATGGAGACACATGTCAGCGCTGAGATGCTTACACCACCACTGGATCCATAAGACTTTCCACCCACTGGCCTGTGATCTTCCTGCATTTGGTATCATTGCATGTGTTTCATGAATCTGAAGAGGCATTTATAGATTGGTGTCAGACATATGGGATAATATCAGACTTATGAACTTGATCTGGACTGGGCTAGGGTATTTTCTCAATATACAATTGTTCTTGTATATAAAGTACTTTCTTATACACATGAGTGTCTCTGGATTTGTTTCTCTAGTCAACCCAGACTAACACACCTTGTGAGAACTAAATGAGATGAGAGAGTAATAACTCTCCAATCGTCAGCTGCCTGGAAGGTTTTTAAAATCTCCATTATTTCAGGCTTCTCTGAGCTTTTCTGATGCATCAGTAAAACCATTTGCATGTGCATTTGCTTGTGCTTTAATCTGTTCACATAGTTCTATGTGCACACAGTCGACAGGACCTAACAACAGAAATGCACACAAGGAAAGAACTTTAAAATCAAAGAGAAATAATTAGACCGAGCCATCCCTCTCCATGTCTCAGAAATGTGCATCCATAGCGTCCATCATTGAAGACCTCTGATCTACTCTTTAGGGTTGCTGATAAAATTAGAGGGAATTGATGCCAAGCACCCAGAGAAGTACCTGTTCTTTCTAGGTCTTTCAAAAATGTCAACAACTTGAGTACTTTTGTTCTTACGGTAGTTTGGGTGAGCTGACAGACCATGTGGTTCTTCGATCCAACAATTTATAAACCTTTTATTTCATGACATTGAATGAAATCTCCTCATGGCTCCCCATTTCCACTAATCCTTCTTTCCTTCCCCTTTTTCTGCCTAGTGGCATAGTGGTAACATGTTGGGCTGCTACATTGCAAGGCCAAGCATTCGAAACCACCAGCTGCTCCCTGGGAGAAAGATGGGGCTTTCTACTCCTGTGGAGAGTTACAGTTTTGGAATCCCACAGGGCAGTTCTACCCTGTCCTCTAGGGTTGCCATGAGTCAGAGTCCACTGGTGACAATGATGCTGCCTCTTTGGTCTCCTGTGACTGACGGCACTGATGAGAAAGTTCCCTGTTCATATTGGTCACTGTATGGGGCCATCTAGTGTTCGGTTGAAAGTTGATACCTGGGAAAGGGTTCAGTTCTGGGTTCAGAGTGTGTCTCAGGACCAAGTCACAGAAGGTCCACTGATCTCTAATCAAACTAGGAAGTCTGGTGCACATTGTTTTCCCCTCCCTCTCTGCCCAAGACTTGTTTCATGTGGTTCTAGCGAGAGCCATGGTTGAATGCCGACTGCTTTAATTACCAATGCAACAAAGAGCAATAGGGAGCCCAATTCTCATGTTAATTATTATTTTTCATCAAAGTCATTATCATAATCAGAAATCCTTGGCAACGCTCCAGCCTTGTTTAGAAATCCATTTTCAGATCCTCAATGATCAAGCAGGTTCAACAGGCTTTGGAAAGCCCTTGAAGAGGTCCCAGTCTCTGGAAATGATAGTGGCTCTCAAAACAAGGGCTGTGTTGCTGCTTGCTGTTGTGCGGTGCCATCGCCTGAGCGACCGTACACACAAACAACAGAATGAAACGCCACCATGTCCCGCGCCTTCATAATCCTCATCATTGATCTTATGTTTGAGCCAGCCCGTTTTCACACCCACGGTGTCAATCCATGCTTTTGAAGACCTTCCTCTTTTTCACTGACCCTCCAAGTCCACCAAGCATGCTGTCCTTCTCCGGGGACCGGTCACTCCTGATAGCATGCCCAAAAGACAGGAGACGAAGCCTGGCCATCCCTGCTTCGAAGGAGCATTCTGGCTGCACTTCTTCCGAGGCAGGTCTGGCTGTTCTTTTGGCAGTTCTTGTAATACTTTAGTTATTCTTCACCAGCACCAACATTCAGATGCATCCATCCTCCTTCGGTCTTCCGTATTCTAAAACGACTGGACAGTGCAGAAATTCTCAAAAGGCCCAAGTTTGTGGAGGAAGAACGCCTCTCGTTTTGTCTTCTTGGAAGAAAATGGCGGACAGAGGCATTTCCTCCCTGGGGCCGCTCCTTTAAACATTCTCCAAGCCTCACTGCTTCGCGTAGAATTTCTCACTCTGTAATCTTAACTGTCCTCCCCTGTGCCCCACGACCTCTTTGGTCAGTCTTTCTTCTCTTCGTCCGCTTTGCAAGCTGGGTCTCCTTTTCCCTGGCTCTCCCCTCTCCCACCGTGTGCGCATTCCCAGTGCCACTCCAACACCTGGAGCCCCCCCATTGCGCCCACTCTTGTGTAGACCATTGCTGCCTCTTCTGAAAGGTGCTTCTCCCAACCCAGCAGCATCCATCATTACGATGACCTCTTCTTCTCTGTCTGAGATGCTTCAATTACTCGTCACCCCTGTGGCCTCCGTGGGCTTGGCACACTCAGGCCTTGAGTCAACGACGAGCTCGTGATCCCTGACCTCCCGACTGGAATAAAATGCTAGGAAAGGTCACTGGCTTGGGAACAAACTCAATGGTTTTCTCTCATTTCTCATCCTCCACTCCTCTTCTGTGGCACCTGACACACACCACTGATCCCTTTTTGAAATAAAAACAAAAAACACTTTCTTCTCTGTGGTTGACTGATAAAGGAATATGTGGTGTGCCTTTCTCTCCAATAGCCGGTAATGCTTTCTCAACCCTTAAAAATAGGTACACTTGAAGATTCTGTATTTCAGGACCACGTCTATCTTTCTCTACCTTACTTCAAGAGCCCTGATAGCAACAGTGGTTACCTATTGGGCTGCTAACCACAAGATCATCAGTTTGAAACCACCAGCTGTTGCCTGGGAAAAAGATGAGGCTTTCTACTTCTGGAGAGTTACTATCTCGGAAACCCACAGGGGCAATTCTACCCTGTCCTGTGAGTCAGCCTCAACTCAATGACAGTGAGTTTTGAGCTTAGCTTGAGAGAGAAATCATAATTTAGTCACTAGTTCCAGCATCTGTGAGTCTCCAGTTGCGAGCTGGTGGCTATACAACTCGGAACCTTCTTAGAATCTCAAACCCAAATCATTCCCCCTTTGTCTCCAAAATTCAGACCCTCCTCCTAGTTTCCAACTTCTAAGTATTCTGATTCAGACCCCAGAATTTTCCGTAAGTTCCCCTATCCTTTATCTCCTCCTCCTTTCATTCATATTTATAAATAAAAAAGTTGTATAGATTCTACCTCCAGGCTTCCCGATCTGTGCCACTCAGACCTCACACCTGCCTTATTATGAATTCTCAACTCCAAATATTAAGCCATTATTTAAAAAGGTATCTGTTTTTCCTTATTTCACGAACTTAGAGTGTTAAATTATATAGATCTCAGTATCACTGTTAACTTGAAAGGTTTCTGATCTACAAATACTGACTGATTAAACATAATTATTTTAGAAAGATAGCTGTTGTATTAAGTATATGGGGTGCCCCCCCCAACATTGGATTTTTTTTCAAAGCTGTGTAATTTTTTGATAAAACAACCGTATCATCTTCAAAGTATTCTCCATTTCACTTAATACATTTGTCAAATCTGCAATTCCATTCTTGGAAACATTTTTCAAACTCATGTCTGGATGGCTGACAACACCTCCCTCGGTTTTTTCTTCACCTCTTCTACATCAAGTCGCTATCTTTTCGTGTTTCACGTCCCTCTTAATTCACGGAAATAAGAAGAAATCACATAGCATGAGGTCAAGTGAGCCAGGTGCATGGGGCAAGAGAAGCCATGCTGTTTTTTGCCAAAAACTGGTGACTGAGATGACTGTGTGAGCAAATGCGTTGTCATGGTGGCAAAATAAGTCCTCCATCTGCCACAATCAGGCCTTTTTTTGGCACACTGTTATGCAATCTTTTCAGAACCTCTAAATAGAAAACTTAATTAGCAGTCTGACCTAGTGGAATGAACTCCAAATGCACTATCCCTCTCACATAAAAAAAAAACAAATGAGCACCAGAGGTTGTTTTTGTTTTTTCTTTTATGCAGAGGTACCCCCTTGTACTTCATTGCATTGGATTTAAATTAGATCATTCAACAGGGAATAGAAATAATGATTTTGTTCATTGTAGCATTCAGCTGTCACATTTGTGATGGATAATAATGGGGGACAGGGTGAAAATTCACTTAGTGTTCAGGATATACAATAACTTGTTGCATATATTTTTATAGTTCTTTTTTACTATGTACCATTTCAGTTCATGATCCTTTAATCCAACACGTGTTTGATTTCATTCACCTCTCTTCTAGCTTGGTTGTTCTATTCTATTGTATAGAATATCAAACGAAAATAAATGAAGTGTTTGTATAAAAATAATGGTCAAGTACAGCATCTTTTCTAATCCAGTTCACATTTTAACACACTGCTGACTGCTAAAATGCCTTTTGATGCCCATCTTTCATTGTGCTCTGATCTGTAACAACTCACCTCACGTAGAATTAACCAGAACCAGCTCACCTAGGATTTCAGAGTCCTACGCAATCCGACCTCACTGCTGTTTTTTGCCCCCACAGAGCTGTTTTCCACCATTTTTCTGCCTTTGTCCTACACTTTGGCCAGATAGAAGTTCTTAAGCACTTTGCCTTCTTAATTTGATTTGGATTCCAAGTCAGTAAGGACTCCTGCCTCATTGGCTGCCCCTTCTCCATCTCTTTTGCTACTTTTCCCTGTTTTCCTCCAAATTCTTAACATTAGAAGTCCTGGGGGCTCACTAACACCTCTTTCCAGTCTGTCCTTCCTCCCTACAAATGCCACCTATAGATTGATATCCCCAAAGCTCTATCTCCAGCTCACGATCGATGTGAACTTGCCTGCCCACCCTAACACTGCATTTCTCCCCCCACCTGGTTTGCCCTGTAGCATTTACATCAGCCAGTTACTGCCTCTGTAAAGATGTATATATACACATTCTCCAAGCCCAGGGGGAATGGCTTCCCCCCTGTACTCCCCTGGGTCTGTGGCTGGGCTAAGAGGGAGCTGCTGTTCCCAGCTGGGTGTCTCTCCCAGGGGTGGTCCCTGGCTGCAGCAGTTCTACTGTGCACTGTCGATCCGCAGGTTGCCTGGGGTGTTTCCTCCTGTTTTATGTGCCTTCACCCACACTCTGCTCTTGGTCTACATGTAGAAATTTCCATGCACCCCTGCCCACAGGCCTCCTGCTAACTTATATACTCATCTTCTCCCTTTCAGATTTGGTTCAATATTCAACGCTATGACTCCCCTCTAAGGATAAACTTTGACGTCACCAAACCCAAGCTTTGGAAGCCTTTCTTTTCAAGAAGCCATCCATATCCTGGCCTTTCCAGTGTTCAGGTATAATTCTTTCATTAGCAAATAGAAGGTGTCATTTGAGAGCATGAGCCTGGGTAACCTGGCTATCAATTTTCTGGTCCTTATGGTACAAATGGTTATGTACGCGGTTGCTAACTGAAAGGTCAGTGGTTCAAACCCCTGCCCACGTGCTTCCTCTTGCTCTGGCTCCGTCCGTTCCTCTGGCTTCCTCCTGTGCAGCAGCGGTGGCAGCCAGTGAGCCTGGAAGCTGGGCCCCAGGAGGGTTCCATCCGGTGTTGGCAGATCCCATGAGGCCATATTTCACAGAACAGACCGTGGATGTGAGCAGCACATCCAAACCCCCTGCCATCGAGTCCGCCACGTACGGTCACCAGGGCTGCCTGTCCCACCGGGATTGGACCGGGTAGAAGTGCCAACTGGTGATGGGAGTAGAAAGCGGCTTCTTTCTCCCTCAAAGTGGGTGGTGGTTCCGAACTGCTAGCCTTGCGGTTAGCAGCCCAACTCGTAAGATGTGAAAACAATAAGAATTTATCATTTGTCAAGGGCTCACGGGGGTGGGCTGGGGGAGGGTAAAAACAGGAGCTGATACCAAGGGCTCTAACAGAAAGTAAATGTTTAGAAAAGAACGATGGCAACATAAGTACAAATATGCTCGATATAGTTGATGTATGGATTGTTGTAAGAGCTCTCAGAGCCCCCGATAAAACGCTCTTTACATAAATAAATAACAGATGTGCTCATACAAGAAAAATAAATAGATAAGTGGACCACCCAGGTTCCTTCCAGTAAGTGGCCCACACCTTTAGCTCCAACAAAGGAAGGAGCTCACCCCACCACCTCAGGAAGCACTCAACAATGGCCAGTGAATCATGGCATGGCATGCTTCTGTGATGGACTACTAACTGCAAGGGCAGCAGTTCGAAACCACCCAGTGCTCTGTGGGAGGGAGATGGGACTTTCTATTCTCAGAAAGGATTACAGTCTTGGACACTCACGGGGGCAGTTCTACCTGTCCCCACGGGGCCGCTATGAGTCGCCATGGACTCCGGAGCAGGGGGATGAAGCATCCTTTACTTGCGGTGTTTGAGTCCAGATGAGTCCTGGCTACCCAGGAAGCCAGTCTTACTCTCTTACCATGTCCTGGCCCGGTTGCTAGAACTTCTGAATTTTTCTTTCGCAGCCCGAAGAGCTGGTGTACCAGAGCACAGACAAGGCGGCTGCAGCTGAGCTCCAGGACAGGTAACTGAATATCCTTAAATCTACAGTAATCCATCCCGAGGAACGGAAACCCGAACTTGAAAGGCCTCCCAGCCTGGATCAATGTGAAGTACTTTGGGCAAGTAAACGGCCATTCGTGTGGACTGATTCCCAGTGCAGACATCACCTCTAAGTCACCTCTAAACCGCAGGGCTCAGAGGAGGCATCTGGGGCAGCACTGTGTAGGCAAAACAAGAGGCGACTCCAATCGCCAGAAGTTTCCCTGGACCCGCCCTCAGAAGAGGCCCATGGGGCGTTATTGCAAGCCTCATCCAGACCCTGCTAATCCGCAGCTTACGTCGGCAGAGCGTGTAGCTATCCCAGAAACACAACTCAGTGGCTCTCACCAACAAACTTGTGTTCTTAGTTTACCAGGGCAGGCGTCCAAATTCCAGGTGCTGGTTCGAGGGGAAGGCTTTCCTTCACCCGGTGTGGGCCCTGGAGGAAGGCCCTTGTCTCTTCCGCGTCTGCTTCCAGGTTCTTTAGAGGGCTCCAGCTGACAGCAGGCTGGGCACCTTGCCTCTGATCCACGGTTTCACCGCTTTTCTATCTCAAAACAAATCTGCCTGGGAAGAAGTGTGGCCAAAGGTTCCTTAGAGGTAGGATGGGGAGACTTCTTCCTTGTTGTCAGAGAGACCAGTCCCTGGAGAAGGACACCCTGCTTGGTAAAGTGGGGGTGGGGGGTGGACAGAAGAGGAAGGCCCTCGAGATGGACTGACACAGGCTGCAACACTGGGCACACGCACAGGAACAGTGGTGAGGGCGGCACAGGATCAGGCGGGGTTTTGTTCTGTGGTGCACGGGGTCGTATGGGTAGGCACCCAACTCCAAAGCACCTAACAACAACTCTCTCAAAAGAGATGGACTCAAGACATACCCGACACTACACTTGCCTTGTTAACACAAGCAAGGCAGCCTCTCCCCAGATGGGATTGTAAACTGGGAGCACCAAGGTTAAGGATTTAAGCGCACCTCTGGAGTTTGGGTGGTGAGGGGACTGCACAGAGTTCGATCCCTAACGAGGTGGGTGATAGAAGTGTGGCTAATTCAGCACTTAATTCACGGGAAAAGTGGTCGGGGTCATTGTGAGTCCCTGCAACGCTTGGAACCCTGTGAAATGTCTCGCTTAGGCTCCTGGTTCCCCGCGTGTGCAAGTGGAGGCTTAGAGAGTTGAAGTGCCAGCGAAGGCTTCTGAGCCCAGCCAGCGCCGTCTGATTCCCGAGCCTGTTCTACCGCGTCACGGCGCGTGGAGTGCCCGGCCACCCAAGATGAAAGGCAGCCCCTACTTAGGCGTTATCTCTGGCAATTCCAAAGGGGCTCTGGGGGCCTTAACCGTGTTGGGCTGCTAACCACCAGGTCGGTAGCGGCTCCATAGGACAGACTAGCACTGCTCCTGTGGACTTCTGAAATGGGAACACTTTACGGGAGTAGAAAGCCCCTTCTTTCTCCCAAAGAGCAGCTGGAGGTTTCGAACTGCTCACCTTTCAGTCCGCAGCCCAGTGCCTACTCACTACACCACCAGGGCTCCGCGCTCCCACTGGGGAGGTACTTGGTGATCTGGGTGAACTTGGAGGGAAACGGCTCCCGTGCCCGTTGAGCAGGGAGAGGCCAGACTCCGTAACTGCTCACGCAGAGCCTGTTCGCTGGCCGAGCGGCAGTCTTTGGGACAGAGAGAGGGGATACTGTGGTGTATGATAGGTGTGCGTCAGGGTCGTATCTTCTCACCACCCTTTTTCAATCTGTTTGCCTATTAAGTAATCTGAGAAGCTGGACTATATGAAGACCCATTCTTCCCAAGGTTTTCCGTAGTTTGTGATGCTCCACACAGTAGAATGCCTCCGCCCAGGCAAGGAAACACCTGTACCCAGGACAGATGGGGACTGAGTACGCCTATGGGGCGCAATGAAGTTACAGCAACCCCATTCTGTACAAACTGAGGCTTTTCTTACAGGCCGAGTCCAGTCTTCTGGCATTATTACTGTTGTTGTTGTTTAATGAACAGAATCGAAAAAATACTACGAGAGCAGATCATGGACTGGAGGCGACGCCATCTGACTCGGTGGAACCGGTACTGCACCTCCACGCTGCGGCACTTCCTGCCTCTGTTGGAGAGAAGCCAAGGAGAAGCCGTGGAAGACGGCCACAGAGCCGAGCTGCAGAAGCAGCTGGGAGACTACAGGGTGAGGATGGATGACTCCTCCGCTGGCCCGGGGCTCCGTCTGCCCAGCTGCTGCCCAGTGCAGGAGACTGCCTTCCTGAGCACGCCTTTCCCTGAGGCCCACGGTGGCCGCATGGCCTGTACCAGGTCATCGTGGCCAGGGGAATGGCATGAAGTGATTAGCATGCCCTGTGTCGCTGGAAGCACGTGGGTCACCATGCAGACTAGAGGTTGCCAGGAAAGGAAGGGGACAGTGGAGGGTGTCCCAAACAAGACATCAATGTGCTTGGAACCAAAGCAAAAGGGCCGTTCAAACCTCCTTTCAAGTGTCCTAGGCAGTGGTTGGTTTCCTTTTTTTAAGTTTTATTGGCAATTAATCTACATATTACACAATTCAATAGTTCGATCAGATCCGGAATTGCACAATCTTTACCACAATTGATTTCAGAACATTTTCTTTCTGTCTTTTGCCCCCATGAATAAACCACCTAGTGTTCTAGTGTTCACCCCCACTCCCGGCAGTGAGTTCTTAGGTCGTGCCGAAGGCCGCTGTGGGTTGGGACTGACTCGCTGAGGACACCAATGACGAGGTGTCCTAGGGGGGTGGTACAGCAGGTGATGTGCTGGCTGCTAACTGGAAGGTGGCAGCTCCGTGAGAGAAAGCAGTGGCTGTCCACTGCTTTCAAGACAGGCAGCGGTGGAAACCCTATGGGAGCTTCCTCCCTGTCCTGTCGAGTGGCCTTGGGTCAGGACAACATGACAGCAGGGAGCTTCAACCTTCTGCCCTCTCTGTATTGCTACAGTTGAGTAGGAAATTTGAATCATGAGTCCAGGATCCAGGGAAAAGGTTTACTACTGTGTTTTAAATGGGATGTATTTACATGAGTGTGTGTGGGGGGAGGGGGTGGGGGGGGACAGTGAAACTTTGCACTTCAGGCCTGACCGCAAATGTTCTCTCGTTGCCTCCCTCCAGTTCTCTGGATTCCCCCTTCACATGCCCTACTCCGAAGTGAAGCCTGTAATTGAAGCTGTGTACAGTACCGGCGTGCACAATATTGACGTCCCTAATGTTGAATTTGCTTTAGCTGTATATATCCACCCATATCCCAAAAATGTTCTGTCTGTCTGGATCTACATCGCCTCCCTGATACGCAACAGGTGAGGTTTCTCATTGTACCGTCTATATCATGTGAAAACTGCCATCAAGGCAGGAGGTATCTTTGGAAAATTCTATTAATGACACCACAAAGAAATTATTATTTGAAAATCATGAAATAAATGTCTATTTTTCAGTCGGCGTGAAATTGAGTGCTTTATTCAGTAGCCTCCCTGCCTGCCACTGGGAGGCTGAATTCAACGCAGGTCTGGGCTCATTCCTCTTAATTCTCAGCTGCGTGTCTGTGGGTCCGTCCCTGCATAACCTCTGCCGGAAATACCCTGCTCCTTCTCTGCTTGACCATAGACTAACAACGACAGCAGGGGCTTCCAGAAGTTTTTGGGTGGGGGTATGGAATAAACAGAATGGAATTTTCTCATTTTTTTAAGCCTCACCTCCTACGTTTTAAGAGCCAGCACAGCCTTCTGGTGGCACGGGCAGCAGCTTTGCAATAGCAAACTTCCATTTTTAGCTGAGAAGACCTCTGAAGACGTTATCCTGTAGAAAGATTGAATAAGCACGCACATGCACATGTCCACATGCACGCAAACCCAATGAAGCAATGTTGTTAGGTTCCAACCCACAGCGACCCTGTATGCACAACAGACCAGCACTGCCGGGTCCTGCACCAGCCTCGCAATTGTTCCTGTGCGTGAGCCCACTGTTGCAGCCACTGTGCCAATCATCTTGTTGTGGAGCTTCCTCTGTTTCGCCGCTCCTCTGCTTTACGAAGCACGATGTCCTGACAACATGCCCCAAGTATATAGGACTAAGTCTCACCATGTTTACCTTTAAGGAACATGCTGGTTGGACTCTTCCAACACACACACTTGCTTGTCCATTAAAGCAATAACATTTAAAAAAAAGAATATGTAAGATATGGGGGAAAAAAACGAGCTAACATAGGCAGGGGGGGAGGTTTCCTCGGGGGTAGGGTGGGAGAGGGAGGGGAATAAAGGCGAGATGGTATTAGGAGTTCAAGCAGAAAGAGAAAGAAAATGTTTTGAAACTGACTATGGAAGCAGTTGTACAATACTGCTTGACCCATAGAATGTTAATGATACCTGTAAGAGTTCCCAATAAAATGAATTTTTAAAGGTTAAAACATTTTGAAAAAGAAAAAGAACATATTTAACTATCCATCAAAAGGGTAGTAGTAAAAACAAGAACTAAGAGATGCTAATATTCTATGCAGCCATTCAAAGGGATTAGCTATATGGGCGGACACGGAAAAATGCACACAGAATGGTGTTGCTGGTGCCATTGAGCCGGTTCCAACCCACAGCAACCTCGCCACAACAGAAGGAAACACCACCTGGTCCTTCCGCAGCCTCACAGTTGTTCCCATGATTGAGTCTTACCACTGCAGACACCGTGCCAATCCAGCTCATCGAGGGCCTTCCTCTATTTTGCTGTTCCTTTCCTTTACCAAGCATGACAGCCTTCGCGGGGGACCCGTCTCTCCCGACATGTCCCAAGTCCATCGACGTCTCGCCATCCTTGCCTCTAAAGGGCACTCTGGCCGTGCTTCTTCTAAGAGTTACCAGTGTGTCCTTTGAGCGGTCAGTCCATGGTGCTTTCCACCTTCTACAGCACAATTCAACTGCCATCGATCCCTCCCCGGTCCTATCAATGTCCAATTTCACATGCAGATGCCAATGGGAAATACCATGGCTTAGATCACAGAACAGAAATGAGTAAAACAGAATTTCTCAACAGTGGTATCAACAACATTTCTGGCCCTTAAGTTTTTCCTGAAGAGTGCTGGCTTGGGCCCTGTAGGCTGGTTATGAGGCAGTTGCCCACCACCACCCCACGTATGACCACTAAACATGTTGCCAGCTGTCCTCCGTAGGGCACCTTGCCTTCAGTTGAGAACCACCGATGCTGATGTTAGGCAGGCAGCCTCACTTAAAACAAAAATTACGATGGAAGGACTCTCACCTTTTGCTTCTTCTCTGTCTCCCTCTTTCGGATTACAGTGTTGGTTCACAGGCCTCTGATCCCTCCACTAGGAACTCTTCAGGGGCCGTCTGGTCTCTCAGTCATAACAGATACTAAGACACCGAATGCAAGCTTAAATCGAGCACTACGTTTGGGGGAGCCCTAAATCCACTCTCCGTCGCCACATATTCCGCCTCCAAGGAATCCTTTCTGATCACGGACCCAGTGGATGGGCAATGAGTGAGCCAGGGTCCTCCCAGTCCCCGGGCTCAGTGGCCAAGTTCCTTTTCAGCGTCTCCCCAGTTATGCTGAGGGGAGCAGAGTTGATCATCTGGAGATGGCGAGGGTGCTATGCGCTCGATCACCACTAGGGTCCCGAGCAGACCGGCTGGTACCTCTGCACTTTCCTGCCAGGGCAGAACAGAGCCCACTGCTTTCGTCCTTGTTCTTCAGGGACCCCAGCAATTGCACATTCTCAGAGCGGCCCTCTGGAACGGAGGCTGCTCTACGCCTTCAGCAACTTCAGAAGTTTTTCTGTAGAGAGGGACTAAGGGGCTCCAAGTACCACGGCCAGATTATCTGACAACTTTCATCTTATCTCCCCAATAGAGGGAGAACAAGAGCCACATGTAGGAGGGTTTCATAGGCTACCGCAGTTTTGATTTCACTTCTTGACATGGGCTGTGTAAATGTACGAGGGGGTGCCCCAAAGAAACCAGAATTCCGCTGGGCAGAGTGTAGTATGCATTTTCCCCAGCAAGATGAGCATCGAGCAACTCTCTTAGTGCACCCAGTGGCGTCACCTGGGAAGGTTCTCTCTGGTCAGTGAATTTTTTCGTAAATGCACTTTTGCTCGAACCTCGTTTTTTGTGATGGCCGATTTTACGAGAGTAGCATGCAGCTGTGAAGTTTTGTTTCCTACTCAGGAAAAATGCTGCAGAAACTTGCGATGTTGAACAGGGCTTACAAGGACAGCTATGGGGAAAATGCAAGTGTACGAGTGGTTTTCTCATTTCAAAAGAAGTGAAATGACCTCATTCTGGACATCCATGAACTTCCCAGATGGAAGAAAATGTCATCTTGTAGTGCATTTGGAGTTTGTCCCACCAGGGGAAACTGTTAGGCTTTTCAGTTAGAGGTTCTGAAAAGATTACATAAGAGTGTGGGACAAAAAAGGCCTGATTTATGACAGCTGGACTGATTTTGCCACCACGACAATGCACCGGTTCTCGCAGCCTTCTCAGTGCACCGGTTTTGGGCCCCAACAGCATGCTTCTCTTGCCCCATACACTTTACTCAACTGATCTTGCTCTGTACAACTTCTTTTTGTTTCTGAGAATAAAGACAACATGAAAGGACAGTGATTTGATGACACAGAAGAGGTGAAGAAAAAAAACGGAGGTGCTGTCAGCCATCCAAACAGATAAGTTTGAAAGTGTTTCCAAGAATGGATCACAGATTTGACAAATTAAGTGTAATGGAGAAAACTTTGAAGGTAATGTTTGGTTTTCTTTAATTAAATATATAGCTTTGAAAAAAAAAGTCTGTGTTTTTTGTGGGGGATACTCCTCATATATGATCTCTTTAAAAAAAGAAAAACCCTCCAGATTCCTTATCCTTGGAACCCACATGGTGGTCTAAGAGGCTTCTAAAAAATGGGGGGGCGGGGGAGAAAAGTAAATTCGAAATGGACTTGGGAGTTTTCAGTGACAAACAAGTTCATGTCAAAAAAAGAAAAATTCTGTCCAGCAGCCATCATGTAAAAACAGCCTGCCCTGGCTCCAAGTTTCCCAGTGCATTCCGACCACTCCCAGGGAGGGGCTGTCTTGGCCTCAGCAGCTAACGAGGTGTGCCTCTGATGGAATTGGGCAGCTGGAGGATGGCTCACAGCGACCCTACAGGACAGGGTAGAATTGCCCCTGTGCCGTGCTGAGACTGCAACTTTTTAAAAAATCATTTTACTGGGGACTCTTACAGCTCTTCTAACATTCCATACGTCAATTGTATCAAGCATAGTTGTACATATGTTGCCATCATTTCCCAAACATTTTCGACTTCAGCCCTTGGTATAAGTTCTTTTTCCCCTCACTTGTGAAATCTTTATCAATTATATAATTATTATTTCGTATTGTCGCCCATTGTCTCCCTTACTCGTCCCCTTAGAAGGGGGTGGTGATGGAGGCTACATATCCAATCTTGTGATGGAGACTAACTCTTTACAGGAGTACAAAACCTCATCTTTCCCCCGGATCGCTGGTGGGTTTGAACTGCAGACCTTGTGGTTAACATCCCAACACGTAACCACTTGTGCCACCAGGGCCCTGTAGGGTTGCGGTGTTGGAAAGGAGCGGACAGCAGTAAGTTTGGTGTGCAGTTTGAGGCTCTCCACTCGATTACAGCCTTGGAAATCCACGGGGCTAGTTCTACTTTGTCCTCTGGGGTCGCCGAGTCAGGATGGACTTGATGCCAGTGGGTTTGTGTCTGAGCGCCGTATGGTTATGACTCATATGCTACTTGGGTGCCGGGGCGGTCCTCAGCCAATCTTTCAAACTAGAGTATTGCATGAGCCCAGCCCAGTCACGGTCCCTTTCCTGCTTTCTGCAGTCCCCCATCACAATGTTGTAAACATCCTGTTTTCATGCTTTATCATGAGTCTGAACAGCAATGGAACACCACTGTGGCCTCTCAAAGATGTATCCTTCTTTATCCTATTTAAGACTTGAGTTCTCTGTAAATTTTATTTGGATGAGGTCTTTTTCCCTGAAACAATACCAATGTAGACCAAACAAAAAACCGCCTCAACTGATACCCAGTCTGTGCCTTTTCACAGCGACGCTACAGGGCAGATTCCAGGTTTCCCAGACGGGATGGACCTCGGTGGGAACAGCAAGACTCAGCATTCTCCTGCGGAGCTCCGGGTGGCGTTGCACTGCTGATCTTGCGATTGGCAGCCCAGCACGAAACCCATTATTCCACTGCCCACAGGGCACCCGCCCCCGCAGACTGGTTAAGAGTGAACTCTGGAGGCCTACTTCTGCCACTGACTCACTGGGTAGCTGCGGCCAAGTTCCTTTCCCCCTTACGTAAGTTAGAAATGCTCTCATCGGCCAAGGTCTAACAGCACCCTCGCAGCGATGGAACCTGCCTGGACGTGTGACGCACTTAGAACCCTGCCCAGAACAAAGCTGTATGCCGGCAGTAGAGGGCCTGCGCGGAAGTGTGCAATGTTCTCAGGATGAAGTCCGAGCAACTCCATGAGCTCAACCACCAACCCCAACCCCGATTTAGGGCAAGTGTGCTGGAGTTTCGTGAGAGGCCAACTATGCCTTTCCGAAGAAACGATGGCCACTGATAAGTTAAATGCAGATGACCCCCCAGTCTGTGGGGGATGAGAGAAACCAAAACCAAACTCAGTCCCATTGAGTCAATTCCAACTCAGGGTGCCCCTACAGGGGAGCGTGAACCTGCCCTCTGGGTTTCCGAGGTAGTAGATCTTTTCAGGAGCAGGAAGCCTCAGTTTCCCCCTCGGAGCTGCTGGTGGGTTCAAACTGCTGAACTAGCGGTTCCCAGCCCACTGCTGGAAACAATGAATTTCCACGTGACATTCTGCTGACTGACTGAAATCTCTTGTCAAGTTCTGTTTAATTGGACTCCTTTGGGAAATGAACGGCTTCAAAGTAATTCGTCTATTAATGGGTAAGATGTTAAAAAAAAAAGAGGAAAATGTAACCCACGTTTTGAAGCATCATTTAATGCCCACCTGACCTGGGGATTACAAGCTCTGCCTCTCTTGGTGGCTGTCCCGTCACCATTCAGATGCGGCCAAGCCTGGGGCCAATGGATCTCACCCCAGGTGGAGACCCACTGTTTGCATGAAAAAACCCCTGATGCAGACGCTTAGCATGAGCTTTATTCAATCTTTACACCAAAGCCAGCTGCCATGAGGTGCACCCCATCCAGCTCACGGGCATGAGGTTAAAACTGCTCTGGGAAGCGGTTTGTGGCTGGGTTGAAAGGGGATCACCGGCCTTTCTTCTCAGTCACCAATGGATGAACTCCGTGAATTCAGCAGCCCAGCGCTTCCTCACTGCACCACCCGGGGTCACAGAGAACACAAAGGGCAATAAACCCCTAGTAACTACAGAATGGTCAAGCTTGCACAGGAAAACATCCCCTACAGATGGTCTCCTGCCACTCTCTGAAGGAAAGGATCCCAGGAGCTCCTCGGACTGCGGCCAGCGGCTAACAGAGGAGGTGGGTGTCGTGGCGGCTGTCCAAAGGCAAGAGGGCCATGCACACGGCCGTCTTGCTGCAGAGACAAGAAACCACGCTTTATTTCACCAATACTAATGTCAATGGCGTTCTACTTCCTTTTCGGTTTTAGTCATGTTGTGGTATTTATATAACCATTTGTCAATTTGAGGACTTAGACGAAAGGGGTGGAGTCTAGCTGGTCAATCAAGATATAACCAAGGAGGCCTCTGTGTGGGCATAGCCTTCTCCAGAGAATTCTGGGAAATCTGGTTGTCCTGCTTGGAGGCAGGAGACACTTCTCTTGACCCTGGGAGACTCTACTGATAGGGCTGGCTCCCTGCCAGACATCCCTGAGAAGCCACATGGATGTACCCGGATGAAGCCCTGGGTGCTGGAGGAGACCCGCCAGCGCTGAGATGCTTACACTGCCACTGGATTCACACGAATTCCCGCCCACTGGCCTGTGATCGCCCTGCATTTGGCATCATTGCATGTGCCTCGTGAGTCTGACAAAGGCTTTATAGATTGGTATCAGACATATAGCCTTGGGCTGGGTTGGGATACTTTCTTAATGTACAATTACCCTTTATATAAAACTCTCCTATACACACGTGTCTCAATGAATTTGTTTCTCTAGTCTATGCAGACTAAGACATCACGGAAACCCACGGGGGTAGTTCTCCTCTGTCCTAAGGATCTGAATCAGTACTGACTCAGTGGCAAGGGTTTTGAGTGACAGAAGAGAAACCAGGTGGTCTAACAGGCTACACACTGAGCTGCTCACCACCGGGCCAGTGGCTGGAACCCACGGGCCACTCTCGGGGACAAAGAGAAGACTGTCTACTCCTGTGAAGAGTGAAGCCGCAGAACGCTCCCCCCCCCCCCAACCCTGCCCCAGGGCAGTTCTACCCAGTCAGATTCCACTCCATGGCCATTTGCTATAGTTTCTGTTATTGCTTGTTTTTCTTTATATGAAATCTAGGGTAGGCACCTCTGTAGACAGTAACTGGATTGTTGCTTCTTGGGGTTATGGCAGGGGAGGGGCGCTAATAATGAGAACAAGGACGAGCCAAATATCCTAAAATTGATTGCAGTGACGACTGCACAACTCATTTCGGTACGTTTAGACTACTGAACAGCATGCAATGGGAGCTGTCAATAACACGGAAAGTTTTTATGAAATACAGTAAAAAGAGCGGAAACAGGTCTACCTGTTGTTCTAGCTCCTTTGTGTCCGCTCCCCTCATGGACTGTGAGGTGCCCTCCTCTCATGGCCTCCAAGTATTTGTAAAAAGCAGATGGCACGTCCCTCGCGGGTCTTGGCTGGGTTGAGCAACCTGGACCCCAGCTGCAGCTTTCTGAGGGCCTGCCTCCATTGCCAAGAGCTCCTCCCAGAGCGAAGGAGAGCGGCTTCCAGATCCCGATTCTGATGGGCACACAGTTAATTAGAGAAAAACATAAGCCCAGCTCAACACATTGAGGTGTGTCTCCAAAACTGTTTATTTGTCAGGGTCGAGATTTCGCAGGCGAGTGGGAGACAAGGCTGTGTTTTCCGCTCATGGAAGCCTGAATCGTGATTTACAAGAATTGAACCAAAACACGGGTGTTATCTGGTAAAGTCCTCAAAGTAATTTTTATTTGTACATGTCTTCAGATGACTGTGGAACTCTGAAAAAAGGCCATCCCTAATTTGACAGTTTAGGGGCGGTGGCGGGGACCCGGGGTCCCTGAGGAAAACCAACAGGAACACGCTGGTGCTTGGCGGCTGCCTGCCGAGCCGGCACGGGGCCCCAGGCTGTCCTGGGATCCTAGAGAACCTGAACGGGGGTGTCTGCCACGGCGCTCTGAGAACTCTCAAGGGAAGGAAACCTGGCGACTGGGATGAGTTCCCAAAACGTGCAGTCGTGGCAAAGAAAACTTCAAAGAATGGCCCTCTGAGAACTCAGCAGGGCTTGCTGGGCACAGCGCTCTCTGGGGCGAGAACCCCCGGCCCCTCAGAGCCATGGCCGGCCCGTGGGCGACAGGCCTTCTTTCAGGGCATTTCCTCTCCCTTGAACAGGAAGCTGGTGAGATGGCAGAAAAACAAAACAAAACAAACCACCCACCCCCTCCAACAACAAAAACAGGGCTTTCGAGAGGAGCAACGTTGCGGGGTGTTCCCCGGTGAACTGAGATTTCTGGGGTGGTGAGGGGCGGACCGCTGGTTATCGGGAGCCGTGTGCGGTGAGTAAAGTGCATGAGAGGAAGCCTGCTCAGCTAAGTGAAGTAGACAGAGGGCAGGAGGCAGTCACTCGCCAGAGCGGCAGCAGGCTCGGAAACCACACTGCAAGTTCTGGCATCCACTGGCCGTGTCCGCGTGAGGACCTGCGCAGAAACAGAGACAGGTGAAAGGAGGCATTTCTCAGCCGCCGCGGAACACTGACTCCTGCTAGACAGACAGACACACTGGACTGCTTTCCTTCTCTTTCTTTTTTTTAAAACCAGCTCTATCTATCTATCTATCTATCTATCTATCTATCTATCTATCTATCTATCTATCTATCTATTTATCTATCTAACAATCTATCTCATAGAAGTAAAAGCTCACATTTAGGGAAGGTTCACACTCAGAGAGCTTCCATGGCAGCCTGACTTTTAACTAATACATCCACCATGGTTCCAAGGAGGAGAGAAAGCAAATATTTTTAGATAATTCTGACAGTTTACAGAAGAAAACAAAACCCCAAAACACCTAAAACGGAAATAACATTGCCTGGCTAACTTCAGTAGATTTGCTGTAACTTGAATATCCTTATAAGAATTACCACAAGGGCCACAACCGCCCCAGCATAATAGCAGACTGGCTAGAGAATTCATTGAGCCATTACAATAGGCATTACAGTAAAAAAATCAAACCACAATTAGACACCGGTTCAGCATGCCTGCCAAAGTTTCACTTCACATTTGTAACCAGAAGAAATTAAACATTAGGGTTAGAGGAGGTTATTACCCAAAATTAAGAATATAGTGAGCGATTAAACAAATAAATACACCTAAGACACAATGAAAATTAAAATCCACTTATAGAGGAATTACTGACGCTAGGGGACATCGTTCAGTTGGGAAATACAGAAAGCAGAGTCTCATCCACGGCACACATAAAACATGGACCACTCTAGATGAGTGGCGTGCTCCTAACCCGAGCCACAGCCGTGGAGGAGGCGGTGCGGGCTCCCGGCAACCCTGTGCGTACACGTGAAAACAAACGTGCACAAAGCCGGTTCCAACAGTGCAGCCTCTGCAGACAATGTCGCCCCCACCACTCACGGAGTTTGGTTCTGCTGCGCACAGCGCAGGTATGGGTCAAAAGTGCACCAACGGCAACTAATGAGTTCCTACTTCGCAATTAGAATCGTGAACAATAATTAGAGTAATAATGCCACGGGGACATCTCAGGATAATATGAAATGAAGATAAAAGTACATCGGACACAATCAGATGGTGGAATATACAAGTGGAGTCCAAGGGACCAGCCACACACTGGACTGATGGCTGGCTTTGCTTCCGGAAGCTAGCACACTCAACTGCCCGTCGGGTGTTTACAGGAGCAACTGCAAGGCAGGGCGATTAGCCCGCGCCGAACAGATATGACACTTCCAGGAACGCCTTTCCTTACATCTCTAACCCAATAAAGGTACAATGGAGAGGGCAAAGTTCTTACGGCATACAACCAGTCCATATATGCCTTTCTGGAATGGCAACATGTGAATCTTTAAGTTGGGGCGGGGGTGGCAGGAAACCTCTGTGGAAATGCGCTCACTCACGGTTTTATTTTTACCTGCGTGTAAAGTGAAGCTGCTGCCTGGCACTAGCTTCCGTGGCACAGACCAAACAGAGGTCCTGGTGGCAGTTCCCCCCACCGCCCTCTCCACTTCTTGAAAGGCTGGCAGCCTTGGAGACCCAGGGGGCAACTGTTCCCTCATAGAGGAGCCACAACTGATCCAGGAGGCCGGTGGCCCTGGTCTCCGCCCTGGCTCTGTGCCGCGCGAACTCTCAGAGATGGTGGAATGGCTAACAAACGAAAAACCTGCTGTGGAGGCAGAACACTGACAGCAACGGGAGATGGCGACATTAGGGGAAAGCTACCCAATCCTGCTGCCTGCCAGCCTCTCCTTATTTATCTGAAACAAAGCTCTTGTTCAAATCATCTAAAACACACCCCAGCCCTTCCCTCAAGGACAGGGCACTACCAAACGTTCACTGAAAGACACTATTTTTTTCACTGCGTTCTCTCACAAACTTTCTGGCATTCATATGTACTACAGTAACTCAACGTCTTAACGGGATTCCAAGCGTGTGGGATTGAAGAGAGGGGGGATACTATAATCAGGATCCTCAAATTCAAAGTCGACTCTACCCAGAGACCACGGGTACCTCACCAAAACTGTGAATACCAACTGGCTCAGAACTACAAGCCCACCATCCACACAGCCATAGCGGAGATCTCGTCCGCTCCTCATAACCCCGGAAGGGGAAGGGCTGTTGAAGGGGGAGGACTGGGAGTAATGCAAGCGAAGATAACCACGGAGCCTCAGATAAGATGGGCTCACACTGCAACTGTGAGGGAGATTAGCTAGCCTCGGGATGGTACACTGTGGGCAAGGCTCACACAGAGCACGGTGGAGGATGGAGAAGAGATTGACAGCAGAAACACAAGCCGGGTGCTGTGCCGTCATGCATGGCGAGGGGACAGTTATACTGTAGTCGGAGAGGGACTGTCCTGCAATACTGGGCACCCCACCAGCAAAGGTCCCTCTTGGTGCAGCGTGAGATCCCAGGCAGTTGGAACACTGGAGGAAATCTCACCCCACACTAAAGAACAGCAGGGGGGGGAAATAACAAAGTGCATGATCATGAAAAACCGTCTTGACGTGCACGTTACATAACGAAGACCTTCGTAAGTGCTGCTGTTTTCGACAGCTGCGTGTAAAGGAACCGCACAGTGCCCGTGCTCATTTAATTGACTTTGTAAGGCTGCGCAATCCACAGGGCCTGGGTGCTAATGACGGAGGCTACAGCTCGGCACTTACCTTCACTTACCTGGGACTTCTCTTTAACTGAAATTAGAAAGTGAGGGGGGAACCACCCGAGATGGGCCCCTCCAGTACTACGAGCTAACTCAAGAACTTTTAGGGGCTGCCCCTGTTCAATGTGCTTCGCCTGCCAAGCCCGGGCAACTCCATCGGAGGCTTCGTGATGGGGCAGGGAATGTGTTCAATGCTACAGTGAAGGGGTCTGGCACACTGAAGCTTAGGTTGATATCCAAGCCTAAGTTAACCAGCCAAACAACAAACGGAAGTGTCATGAAGCACCATTCAGTGGAATGGGACTTCCTTCTCCCATTGGTGTCTTGCTCACAGTGGCCACGTGTTCCGTGTCTGACGATTCATGTTTCTTCTCTTCCAGGGCCCGCGAGTGCCCAGGGGCAGCGGGGTCTCTTGGGAACAACCGGCTGGCTAACTGCAGACCTGTCTCGCTCCCCTTTGTGGAGTGCCATTTGTCCGTGAAGGGTGCTTCTTCGCTCACATAGAAAACACATTAGCTATTTTCAGGAAGGATACCAAAAACCCTAAAACGGGGTCGGGAGGGCAGCGGCTACTGACTGAACAAGCTGAGTTGTACTGAAGGGTTCTAGACTGAGAAGGGCCATCTGGCCTGACCAGCTACGCCAATGGCACTTTATCCTCCCACTTTCTGGGTGGTCCCCACGTCCTCTTAAGGAAGAGACTGTATCAGAGTCTCACTGCCTGGGACGCTGGAACAGATGGGATGACGAGGGACTCGGCGAACGTTAAAGGCCATCTCCTACTCCCCCACCCCAGTTCTGCTTTAAGCTTTAAAGGGAGCCTGGACTCTGGATTACAAGCACTGGCAGCTTCCTTTCAAATCCTTCAGTTAGATTGCTAACCGTTCATATAAAAATCATATATTCACTAAAGGAATGCATCAGCTCGTAAGTACTTAGCAATGAAACACTAATATTTACATAAGCAAAACCAGTCAAGGTTCAAGGCACTCTACCATGGTAGAAGAGCCCAAAAGTGTTGAAGGGTTTTCAGTTCATCCCACTCTCATAGTTCCAGCAATTTAATACATAGAGAGACAGAGAGACGGGGGGGGGGGGGGGGGAACGTGCTGCAAGTCCGTCTCTCCCCGTTCCTATTTCAAGGAAGACCTGATCGTCTACAATGGCCCTGCCTCGCGGTGTGTGGCTGAGCAAGGGACAAGGGTTCACCCGTCTCCCCAGCTCCTGCCGTACGCATGCTCCGAGGGACTCGGGGCTCAGCCTGCCATCTCTCAAGAAAACAGTGTGTGGTGTACAAAGGCAGGTGTGCATGTGTCAAGGCCACCCGGGAGCACGCTTCCCTGTCCCAAACACTGCAGGCTGGGCTGCCTGCTGTTTGTGCGCCTGAGCACTTCGGTGTCCCGTGACTAGATTTCCAAAGTGTAGTGGTGAGCTCAGAAAGCATCTCCACCAGGCCACTGGTAGGACAGGGATCCAAAAAACTCAAACTCACTGCCAGAGAGTCAATTACAAGTCATAGGGACCCTACAGGACAGAGTAGAACGGCACTGTGGGTTTCCAAGACTATAAATCAGGGGTCCTCCAACTTTTTAAACGGGCCAGTTCACTATCCCTCAGACCCGTTGGAGGGCTAGACGACAGTTTTAAAAAAAAACTACGAACAAATTCCTATGCACACTGCACATATCTTATTTTGAAGTAAAAAAAAAACAAAAAAACACCCGGCGACCTGGATAAATATCCTCGGTAAGTATCCTGGTAAATCTTTACAAGAACAGACAGGCTCATCTTGCTCCTCTGGTGCAGCTCGTGGTTTCGCATTGCTGCCCTTGTGGTCAGCAGCCCAATGAGTAGTCAGAAGTACACACAATCAGGGAACATTCCCTGATAACCTTTCCAAGTAGGTTCCAGAATCAGGCTCCAGAGAGATGAGATGCCAGGAAACCCTGTGTTGAAAAGCATGCATCTGCACCTCCAGGCAAGCCTCAGGGTGCGGGGAGGTCAGACACAAGACCCAGAAGCCCCGAGAGGCCAGGTTGCTGCCAGTCTCTGCTTTCTACTGCATGTGGCTCACTGTCCGAGGAGGAAAGACCCCGCACCCTCACAGGGAGGAGCAGTTAGGGAGTCAGGGAGTCTGACACTCAACGGTCCAAGTGGGTAATGAGTAGTAAACACACCCTCCTGGAGGAGAGCCAAGATTTCCTCAGCATGACAGTCTTTCGAGAACTTGCATGTCAGTCTGCTTCTGAAGAACTGAACTATCAATACAGGCCTCAAAGACCTGGTGAGATGCACCTATCTGAAATAGCTTCCTGCAAGAAAAACCTACCATTGAGGAAACTAATTAAGGGAAATGTGATTTCTCAAGACTGCTTAGTAACTGGAAATCTAGAAACCAACATGGAAGCCTGAGGATTAGCAGAACTGTGAAAAATAACTCGGGGTGGACAACTGTGAGGTGTCCGGTGCTGAGCGGCATTACCGTTAATGTTGTCACAGTAGTAGAAGTATTCATCGTTCAGGGAAGGGCACACTGCGACCAAGTCCTGCAGGCCGGCGCCCGTCACCGTCAGGCAGCCCGAGAGGTTCAGGTGCTCCAAGCGCGGCAGCCCTCCACCCAGAGTCAACACCCTGCAAGAGAAGATGCGAGCGGACAATCAGAACGTGTCCTCTGTGGGAGACGGATGCAGCCTAGGGTCACCGCTGCACATACCTGTCCCTTTGCCATGAGCACTTAAACTAACAGCTGGCCGCATGCTTAGGGAGAAACACATTTACCTCAGAAAGTCTTTCTGCTTTTTCCCTCCAGACATTCAGGAGCCTGGGAAAGTTGTCTACCATCAGTTAATGCAGAACCCTGGCAAACCTAATCAGGGCTCTCGACAGCATGAATCCTGGAGCGTAGGCAGCAGCTTGCTCCGCTGGAATGGCTGGTGGGTTTGAACCTCTGACCTTGTGATCAGCAGCAGCATTGTCGGCCACTCTTTGTAAGAACATGGTGTTGGTTGGCAGATGCCATCAAGTCACTTCCAACTCACAGCAACCCTGGGAACAACACGGCGAACCACCGCCTGGTCCTGCGCCATCCTCACAGCTGCCATACCGGAGCCCGCTGCTGGAGCCACCGAGTCAACCCATCGGATCAAGCATCTTCTTCTCCCACTGCCCTTCTCCATGGGCAGGTCTCTCCTGACAACACGTCCAAAGGACCTCACATGACGTCTTGCCAGTCTCCCTTCCAAGGAGCATTCTGGCTGTACTTTGGCCAACCCAGATGCGTTTGTTCTTTTGGCAGTCCGTGGTACATTCAAAATTCTCCACCAGTATCATAATTCAAATGAATTGGCTCTTCTTCTGTCGTCCTTATTTCAATGTCCAACTTTCAAACGCCAATGAGGCAAAGGAAAACACCAGGACCTTAGTGATCAAAGTGGCACCTTTGTCCTTCAACACCATGAGGAGATCTTGTGCAGCAGATCCCCTCACGGCAATACACTGAGATCTTGACTGCCACTTCTGTGAGCACTGACTGCAGATGCAAGCAAGATAAAACCCTGTGTCCTGCTCCAATCCATAAGGTCACCTGTGGCCTTTGCTCACAAGTGGACAGTCGACTCCTTCTTCATTGTCTGTTCTCAAGTCTAGAAGCTCTGCTGAAACCCGTTCAACATGCTCAACGCATCTGACAAAAGGACACACGCATGACGGTCAAGAGTATGGTGGCGCCTCAGTTCTGAGAGGAAGAAGTATTGAACTTGACTGGACGATCCAAGAAAGGCGATCAAGACGACAACTGAGACTGTAAACAGAGGGACCAGTGCGGTGGAATCTAAAACATGCAGCCAAGCATTAACCACAAAACCCGACTAGCATCAAGTGCATTTTCACTGTAAGCCTAGAAGACAGGGCAGAGCTGCTCCTTAGGGCTTCCAAGACTGAAATTGTTACAAGAGCAATAATAGGCTCATCTTTTCCCCAAGGAACAACTAAGGGGTTGAAGGACAAAACTTTTAGTTAGTAGCTGCCTTCAATCAGGCAGAGAATATTTAAGCAAATCATTAACAATACATAAGCAGCCCTGGTCGTGCTGGTTGGTACGGATGGAAATGTTAATTGCAAGGTCAGTAGTTCAAACCTACCAAGGGAGAAAGATGAGAGTGCTTCGATATGCAAGGGTGGCAGTTCGAAGCCACCAACAGCTCTCAGAAAGGCAAGGCTTTCTACTACCCTCAGAAACCTACAGGGACAGATCTACCCTGACGTTTAGGGTCCTGATGAGTTGGTAGTGACTCTGTAGCAGTGAGTTTTGAGTTTCCCCTGATGATGTGTTCAGCATACAGACTGAATAAGTATGAGGAGAGCATACAACCCTGTCACACACTTTTCCTGATTTGAAGCCAAGCACACTTGGGGTGCAATCTTCAAGGTTGGCAGTTTGAAACCACCAACCACTCCTTATGAGAAAAATGAGGTTTTCTACTCCAGTAAAGTTACAGCCTCAACAATCCACAGGGGGCAGTTCTACCTTGTCCTACAGGGTGGCTAGGAGTCGGGATCCACTCAATAGCAGTGAATTTGTTTTCTTTTTATTTATCTGTGAGTGGTCTAATTTTATACTAATGAATTATAAAAGAATTAAACCAAGAAATTATCAACAATTAGTAATATTCAATGAGATGGCTGGTCCCACAAACACACATAATTAAAAAATACCTTTGCGAGACTCCGTGGGAGACATAGCAGCTGACAAGACACATGGATCCACCCTGATGCAGAGAACCCTGCCAGTGCTGAGATGTTTCCAATGACACTGGATCCAATGACTTTCTATCCACTGGCCTGTGATCGTCCTGCATTCGGCATCATTGCATGTGTTTCGAGTCTGAAGAGGACTTTATAGATTGGTATCAGACATATGGGCTAATATGGGACGTATGACCTTCGACTGGACTGGGTTGGGATGTTCTCTCAATATCCAATTGCTATTGTACATAAACCTCTTCCTTATACACTTATGTGTGTCCATGGATTTCTCTAGTGTACCTAGACTAACACAATATGGTACCTTGGGAGCGGGGTACTGGAGAAAAAAAGCCATAAAAATGGAGAGTGGATGTTTGTTTGACCTCTTCCCTCATGGTAGTGTTTCTTCTAGCCAGAAGTCAAATATATCCTTGCAGTTTACTGAGTTGTTTTCTAGAAAGAATATGGGAAGTTACAGTTTTGAATATTTTGTTTGGTTGTAATCTTTGGTTATTCCTGTGTGAAATAATAAAAATGAATATTGTCAAGGTATATTTTGAGCTCGGCGTTAGAAATCGCCATTTGAATTTCTCAAAGACCATGCTGGTTAGAGAATATGGTTGACAGGTCAAAATGGCTGGCAGAAAGCCCGACTCTGGCTTGATACTCTCAAGAGACCTAATCCCATATTTTTGTGTAAACAGAGTAGTTTAGATATGGATTTAGATAAGCTAAATGATTGAACTTGACTGTTTAAAAAATTGAGTTTAGTATAAGATTCTATGTTTTGATGCTGATTTCTTATGCTTATTATTATAGCTATAAGGATGTATAGATGTAATTTGGGGAAGTATGAAAGTAGAGTTTGTAATCCCACTTGTCGTCGGCCATTAGAATTGGATCATTAGATGGGTTTAGGACACACCTGCAGAGAAGGCTCTGAAAAGAGAAACCCCACCCAGCACTTTGCAGTACTCAGGACATTTGCATTCCAAGAGTTGTGCTTAGGGACAAGCTTGACAGATTGAAGATTCTTTTTTTAAAAAAGGAACTCTGGATTTGAAGTTTGAACTCCAGTGGTTTTGTCAGAAGCTGGAAAAAAACCATGAAGAAAACTCCTCTCTAGGACTGAATGTTAAAGGAAGCCTGTGGGCAGACTGAAATGCTTGCTAGGTGACCACCTGGATCCACTCATTGAGTGGATGTGGGAGCAAAGCAGCAACAAGAGAGATGGATTGAGTCTGGCCACGGACACACGTGGACCTGGTTTACAGGAACTAGAGGAAGAGAGTGGGCTGATAGATCTGAAGTTCATGACCTAGCACACGGGGCTAGGGTTGTTGAGAATTTGTGATGGGGCCATGGTCTATGGCAAGGCAGCCAATGGACACCCTCCTGAGACTAAGAGAGGCAGCCCACATTGAGTTGACCAGAACCCGACCAGATGGGGAGATTTTTGAGACTAGACTGTTACATATTGCTGCTGACTTTACGGATGACCTATCCTGATTTAACTTCGTTTATGGATTTGGATTTCACAAGATTCCAACTGAAATGAAGATTCTTCACGTCGAAAAATACGATTGTTTCCTCAGAGCACTGGGTTGATGTAAATAGGCAGTATAGAAATTGGATACCCCAAATTGGGGGGATAAAGACATGAAGTGGTTGGCTTACAAACTTTCATAGGTAGGGGAGTATATTTATAGGATTAAGTTGTAGGTGTTACTAACTGCAATGGTTAGGCATAGGATATTTTTGTTTTGTTCATTTATAGAATGTTATGTTTAAATGAGGTTGGCACGTGTTGAATTGTATGCAGTTTAGTTCTGTGCTGTTAGGTACAGATATGATTTCATTATTGTTTGAAAACTACATATAGTTACAAAGTTATGTGAAAGTGTCAAATTGACAATGGGGTGGTCTGTGGTAGTTATTTAATTGTCAATTTGAGAATAAGAGTAAAGGGCTGGAGTCTACTCTGTCAATTGGGTCATAGCCAATGAGGCTTCTGTGTGGGCATGGCCTTCTCCTGAGAATTCTGGGAAATCCCGTACTTCCTCCTTAGAGGAAGGAGACACTTCTTTCTCTGCCACTCCCTGGGAGACACAGCAGCTGACAAGACACATGGACACACCCTGATGCAGAGACCCCTGCCAGTGCTGAGATGTTTCCAATGACACTGAATCTAAAGACTTTCTACCCACTGGCCTGTGATCATCCTGCATTCAGCATCATTGCATGTGTTTCGTGAGTCTGAAGAGGACTTTATACATTGGTATCGGACATATGGGCTAATATCGACTGGACTGGGTTGGGATGTTTTCTCAATATTCAATTGCTATTGTGTATCAATCTCTTCCTTACACCAAAAATAAATACTGCTGGGATGCAAAAAGGATGAGCAACTAGAAAAACATAGAGATAGAAAGTCTCTAACAGCAACACAGCTGACTTCTGATGACATGTCAAGTGATGCTGTAAGCGGTGACACATGACTAGGTGCCACCTATGTCCATCCAAGCAGTAGGTTCTCAACCTGTGGGGCGCGACCCCCCTTTTCACAAGGGTTGCCGATTCATAACAGTAGCAAAATTACACTTACAAAGAGCAACGAAAATAAGTTTACGGTGGGGGTGGTCACCACAAGGAGAGGAACAGTATGAAAGGGTGGCGGCATGAGAAAGGTTGAGAGTCACGGATCTAATGTAACTATAGATTTAGATGGGCCCTGTTTTCCTCTGCGAGGAGAGAGGTGTGTGGGGTGACCCGTCTGGGCATCTTTACCATGACACTTTGGTTTGCTGCCCTTTCCTGTCATTAGCTGTCAGGAGCCCCTCTTTAGGGAAAAGGGGGTTGTGGTGAGCGGTTCTTTATAATTTACTTCACGAAGTCCACGGGGAACTTCTGTACATAAATAAGAAAAGTGTATCTTTAATTTGACAACGGCATCTATCATGCAGTGTTGAATCCTGAGCTAGGTGATATATAGCATCTATTTCATCATAAATAAAAATGTTTTTCTATGTATCTTGTTATATGCAACCATGGGGGGAGGGGGGAAGAGACCGATAACACAGCTGTACATAAAACTTACATGAAGAAAAGAAGAAATGCTTACTCAGGAATTTAACATTCTAATAAATGGAAAGATACATTTCTAGATGGGGCACAAACTTTGTGAGGGGAATTCCAAAAAAATTCTCGATATTAAACTTTGGGAATCAAACAAAAAAAGCAAAACTGATCAGGAATACCTCAAACCACACTGCTGAGTAAATTCTGTGAATACATAGCTGGCCTTGCCTCTGGGCAGAGACCTTATGAGAGCCTGGATACATCAGGTCACCAAAAGCAATAGCAAATATCAACTGCACGAAGGACACATGGAATCTTGTCTCATGAGGACAAGACTAGGGATGTAATTTCTAAAAGAACAAAACATGCTGCCTTGTGAAGTAGCATCTAGACCAGGGGAAGATCATGCATAATTAAGGTTTGTGACCAGCCACAGGCTCAAGTCAACTTCTTGTCTCTCCATCTGTCCCTTCGTGCTGTTGAGGTTATCTTCTTAGCAGGTAAGGTCGTGGCTCAGCAGGGGAACAAGATTCTGAAGGGCTTTTTTTGGTGGGGGGAGAGGGTAGTAGGGCTGGGTGGCTGGGCTTAAGTCAGTGGTTCTCAATCTTCCTGGTGCCGCAACCCTTTCATTCAGTTCATGCTGTGGAGACCAGCCCAACCATAAAATTATTTTTGTTGCTACTTCAGAACTGTAATTTTGCTACTGTTACAAATCAGGCGACTCCTGTGAAAGGGTCGTTCAACACCCCCATCCCCCCAAGGGGTCACGACCCACAGGTTGAGAACCGCTGGCCTAAGTGATATTTCTTTCTGTATGGAAGAGGCATTGCTCTGAATTAAGACAGCTGCTTGAGAGATTAATCGCCAAACAAAATGCAGCAAGAAAGGGGAACAACCGTCTCTTGATCTAGGTACAAGTTCCTCATGAGCACAATGAGTGTTCTGGAATCCCCACTCTTCTCAAGGTTATCCAGTTTATTATGGTCCACCCAGCTGGATGCTTTGGCATGACAATAAAACACTGATAAACAAACACCTTTCTGGTATTCTCTGCTTTCTGCTAAGATCCATCTGACATCAGTAAAGATATATCCCCTTGTTCCATGTCCTCGTCTGAATCTGACCAGACCTTCTGGCAAGTCCCTGGCAGTGTACTGCTGCAGCCGTTACATGATCTTCAGCAAAGTTAATGACACTCTTCTGTAATTTAAGCATCCTGTTGGGTCACCATTTTTTGGAATGGGTACAAATACGGATCTCGTCCAACCAGTTCACCAAGTAGCTGTCTTACAAATTTCCTTGCACAGAGGTGAGTGCTTCCAGTGTTCCATCTGCTTGGTGAAACATTTCAATGGGTAGTCCATCAATTCCTGGAGCCTTGTTTGGGCTAACACATTCAGTGCAATCTGAGTTTCTTCCTTCAGCACTGCTGGTTCTGGCTCACATGCTGCCTCCTCAAGTGGCGGGGTGTCGACTAGTTCTTTCTGGCACAGTGACTGCATTGTTTCCATCTTCTCCTGATGCTTCCTGCATCGCTCACTATTTTGCCCACAGAATCTTTCAAGATTGCAACTCAAGGTTTGAATCTTTTTCTTGAATTATTTCACTTTAAGATATGCTGAGCAAGCTCTTGCTTTCTGGTCTACTCTGGGTCTTGGCATCTGATGGTCTGCTCCACAAACAGCCCCTGGCCTGGTGTTAGCTGCTGTGGAACGGATCATCAAATGCCCTTATTTAATATTAGGACAAAGCCGAATAAAACTTAAAACAAAAACCCACAAGAGCCAAAATAAGACCTTGCGTCTATTCCACCGGAGCTTTGAGAACATCTCCACTCCTAGCTATTTCTTAAAGGGTTAATAGTGTCAAGAACTAACTGTTCATTGAGTGTAATAAATCACACCTGGAGGGCTCACTGAACTAGACCTGACTTCTATGCTTCCCTTCAGATTCCATGGAAAGTGAACACTCTGCCTTGAGAGTAGGAGGTGGTACTCTGGTATTCAAATGAAGGCTTCTAAATTCTGCTTTTAGAAAAAGCATCCCCCGCCCCTCCTCCAGTGCTTTCAGGACTGTGAAAACAAGGACTTCCAGCATGCTTTCTCACGTAATGAAAATGAAAGACACTCTTAATTATGTGCATCAAAACTGTGACTGCCCTCAAAATGCTCAGGTGCTAACTGCTAACCGGAAGGTCATCAGTTCAAATCTGCAATCTGTCGGGTCAGAGGAAGATGAGGAAGTCTGCTTGGAAACCTTATCGGGCTGTTCTGCTCAGTCTTATAGGGTCATGTGCAAAGGATCAGAACCAACTCACTGGTAACGTGAGGCCTGGAGGATCTCATTAATTGTGCAGAATTCGAATCAGTTCAGGGTTGGTTGAAAAAACATGATGAAATTGGCCTGTGGTCAGACTCACAGCAACTCTAGACTGTATTAGAGCTTGAATCCCACACACCTCAGTCTGCAGAAGGATGTGGACGGCAGTGACAGCCCAAAGGCCATCTGCAGAGCCCCCCCCCCCCCAGGCTCAGCCTGTATTGAATGCTTTCTGATCAAGGAAGCAGATAGCGTGCCCTCAGGGAGAATGAATGCCTTGATCCCTCTCTAGGCAGTCCAGGGAAGGACAGTCTCTCCTGTGGGCTTGCCTAGGCGTGTCCTAGGTGGAGGTCACTGCACTGAAGCAAAAAACAAACTCACTGCCATCCAGTCAATGCTGATTCATAGAGACACGCTGGGGATGGGTTCTGCGGTTGTAACTGTTTACGGGAGTACATAATCCAGTCTTTTTCCCTTGGTGCAACCGGTGGTGTTGAACTGCTGACCATGGGGAGCTCAGCAAAATGCATAACCACTACACAACCAGGGCTCCTGGAGATGGCACAAGGAGTCTCATAGTCATTTGGCCCTGTCTTGGTCAGAAGGCCTTTGGCCAATCTTGTAGGCCCTTATATCTAACAGTGTGTGTATCCCAATGGCAGTCTCGCTCCCTGTTCTGTAGTGCCACCTGTAATTGTGAAGTATTGACCTGCTACGTCCTCTCCTATGTAAGGTCACACTGCGAGTCTCAAATGACAGGAGAGTGGCAAACTATAAAACTGACACTGAGCCAGGCCGACTTGGTGTGGCTTAAGACTGGTTCTCCTCTCACGTAACTGGCTTTGTATAAATATTTCACCATGTCTTACTTGCAAGACATGCTTCATATGAACACACATAGACATCTAGCTCAAAATAAAATGAAAAATCTGCCAAAATGACAGTAAAACCTTGGTAGGTTTCATTAAGTGGCAGTGGTTGGCATGTTTTACGTCATTTTTGTCTTTGTTTGTTCTCAACATTAACCACATGCAGTAGTTATGACCTCTGAGAGCCACGGAGCATCAATGGTGGGCTTCCTCTTCTGTTCTGTGATAGGCTGAGGAGTTACTGCTGTTAGATGCCAGAGTCTCTCAGACACCTCGCAACTCATGTCAGACAGGTTAGAACAGAGAGTTCACCCAACATAAAACTTCCACCTTTCTACCATGATCAAAAATGGTACTTAATATGAGACTGCTACGCAAATAATACGCAGTGTACTTTCTGCTCAGCTTGGCCGATGTCTTCTCCATCGTTCCACCCACTAGAACAACTCAGAAAGTGTGGGGCAGGCTTCTGCGGAATATTCACGGGACACCTGAATGTACACGCTTTCACGTTCCACACAGGATCAGAAGGGCTGAAATGGAAGCTCCTTGTGTTAGACGTTATATGGTGAAACATATCAACCAAAAGGAACCGCTCTCAGCAGTAAAACAGTAACTTCCCGTCTGAAGACAAGAGCAAAGTCATCTCCTCACTCTCTGCCAGTGACTGCTTACCTGAGACCATGGTCTGTAATCTGGTAACATCCAGACAGACTGAGAAACAGAAGGACACGTGCAGTCTCTGGCTCTGGCTTTTCACTCCCAGAGTAAATGAAGTCTTGTGCTGTGGGCAGTCTAGTCCTGGGGGCTTTCCTGCAGAGCGCAGAGGGCTCTGGGAGTGGGGGCATAGTTCTTAGGGCGGTGCCCGTACAGCAGAAGGAATGGCCACAGTAGGCAAAGGTGGGAGAAGCGCAATGCTGCTGCCAGCAGACACTAGTCCTTAGTCCGATGATGTCCTTACTGTAACACCCAGAGGTGGGGCAGCTAAAGTTAGGGGCCGTCTCCATGACGCAAAGGCTCTCGATGTTTCTGTGCCTCCATTCCACCGCATCTTCAATATCAGCCAAGTCTTCGGCATCTAGCATCCACACGTAAGGCGAGCTTAAGCGGTCAGAAGACACCGGCTCCTTCCAGGGCTGCTCGTTATTGATTTCTTCTTCGATGCCTTTGTTAGTAATTGTGGACTGTGAGGCAATGTCTCTGTTCTTCCACGTAGTTGAAGCCGTCTTGTTTTTAGATGTTTTCAAAAGGCCACTCTGATGAGATGTCAGAATCCCAAGTGCTCGCGAGATCTTCTCCAAAGCCACATCTGTGATCTTCTCACAGCCAGACAGATCCAGGTGCCGCAGGCTCTGGCAGCAGCCCAGCCAAGACCAGCTGTAAGAGAGAGGTGACAAGGTAGTCACTGACTGTGGGGAGTCTTCCAAGGCTCTATCTATGTAGTCAGAGAGCACAAAGAAAACGTTCACATCTAAGGGAACCACTCCAGTATTTCCCGGGTGACTGCGGTCGTGTGCCAGAGAGAGAGTAGTAAGAAAGTGCTAACCCAGCAGAGGGGAGGAGGAGTCGAGAGAAGGCTAAGAAGGGAGAGTGAGTTATTGTTTTAAGTGTTATTACCCAGAGAAGTCACCAGGAAAGGAGAAGCGTCCACCACAGAGGAGAAGAGACAGCTTTGGGCAGGAATGAGCAGAGGAGTGGGCGCCTGAGCCAGAGGATGGCATGCCACTCTGCCTCTGTGCCAGGGAGAAGGTGCTGGTGCAGGTGCTGATGGAGCGGAAGAGGGGCTGGGTTGGCCAAGAGGGCGCTGAGAGCATGCAAGAAAACACCGAGGAGAGCGTAGCTTGACGAATGCAGCGCGTTTCCAGAGTGTCTGTGAGGAAATCGGAGGGAGCTGGGCCACGCAGCTCTCAGAGACCTGCTGGCCCCGGAAGTCTCATCCATGCTCAGGGCCAGTTTGCAAGGCTGCTCTGCAAGGCTCAACAGCCTAGATCTGGCCCAAAGACACGAGGGGGGCACAAGAGGGGAATTTTAGATCAGCTGGTGCCAAAGAACAAGAGACAAAAACACCTGAGGGGCTTCTGGGTAACTGCAAGGTCAGCAGTTCAAATCCACCAGCCACTGGCAGGGAGACGCTCGGCTCCTAAGGAGATGGACAGTTTTGGAACCCCAGTGGAGGGTTGCTCTCACTTGGAATCAACTCGAAGGCAGTGGGCTGAGTTTGCTAAGTACAACAGAGCAGGGAGGTTCCCGTGCCATTGGTTGGAAAGGAACTGCATGGCACCCCGCCGGTGCCCGGGGTCACGCACCTGTCAAAGGCAGAATCGGAGATGCCAGTCTGGGTGAGGTCCAGGTGCTCCAGGTTGGGGCAGAGCTCTAAGATCTGTCTGACCTAGAAGAGAGAGAGCCACGGTGAGGACCCGCAGCGCGGGTCGGGGAAACGGTGCCTGGTAGGGCAGGGGACCATCCCGCACTCCTCCAACCTCGGCGCTGGGTGCACACACCTGGGAGTCACACTCAGTCTTTGTGAGGTGGATCTGGACATTTCCCTGTCTAAGGGATCGCCAGCGAGACTCCAGGACAGGGAGGCACGCACACACATTACTCTTATACGCGACTGTCTCTCACCATGCACTCTGCGCGCTGCACTTCACTTCCTGGCCAAACACCTGCCGCACGGGGTAAAGCGCTAGCCCTTGCCTAGTCTTCCTGTGGGTCTCTCTGAACAGGGGCAAGGGCTCCACAGTGCCACGAAGGCCGCGAGGACCAAAACTCAGAGCACCGGAGTTAGCAGTAAGCGCCTCCCCACAGGAGGGCCTACAGTAAATAGCTGCTATAGAATGTTCTTCCAAACCCAAGCAGCAGCACTGGTGCTGGTTGGTACGTACCATTTTGCTGGACACTGCCGAGCTGTACGCTAATACGAGGGTTTTTACCGAAGAGCCGACATATGGTAGAACATTATGGATTAAGCCATGGAGCAAGCGTTTTTCCATTTGGGCGATGCTGATGGCGGTCGGTTCCTCTGCGGACTCCTCTGCAAAATGAAGTCGGAACACCGAAAGGCAGGTTTGCAATGAACATGAGGGGTGGGTGGTCCGTGTGGAAGGTGATTTTCACGTCAAAGTAAGTGGAGGGAGGGACACAAAGTAAAAGGAGTCTACGTCCAGGCAGCTAAGATCACTCTGGTTAAAGAATAAATAAACTCTGAATACTGAAATAACAGGCAGAATTTCCTCGGGAGAATGTATGACATCAGAAGAGGAGCCACAGCAAAATAAATCCCAGCAGTTGTTGTACCTGACTCAAAGGGGCACGGAGCTAGAAAGGATCGGACATGGAACTAAATGGGGTCTTAAGCCTAGTGAATCAAGCAAAGACTTGTTAAGAATCTGGCAATGAGCCTGGCTTTCAATTTCACTTTACACTTCTACAAAGTGTGGACGTTCACCTCTCAACCCGTTACTGTACCGTAACCACCACTGGGAACAAAAATCCAAGCACCACACTGAAGACCCTACAAAGACTCAGCTAGCGTACGAATGGCGTGGTTTTCCTTGGGGGCCCATGGCTGTTCCACTTAGCAGAAGCCCGACTTTCACTGGCTCTACATAGGAAATTGGTTGACTTATCTAACAGAAGGGACTAGGGACATCTCCTTTAAAACAAGACGGAGTATAAATGACACAGGAATGGAAGTCAGGGACTCAAGACGAAGCCTGTCACTACCGGTTCCATGGTTACAGAGACTGCCTTAGTTGCTCGTTCCCTCAGACACATACACTTATGAATAATGTAGAGAAATAAAAATTTAATCTCCGAGAAGTCTTAGGCGGAACAAAATTCTTAAGTTCTTGACTCCTAATTGTGAGGTTGGTAGTTCAAACCCACCCACAGTAGCCTGGGAAGCAGGCCAGGCAACTTTATCCAAAGACCATCACCAAAACCAAAACTGAATGCCATCGAGTCAGTAACGACTCAAAGCTACCCTGTGGGACAGGGCAGAAATGCCCCCGTGAGTTTCCGGGACTGTCACTCTTTAAAGGAGTAGAAAGCCCTGTCTTTCTCAAGTGGAGCGGCTGCTGGTTTTGAACTGTTGACACTGTGGATCACAGCCCAGTGTGTAACCACTAGGTCCCCAAGGTTCCTTAATCTGAAGACTGTCCCAGCCTGGGAAAACTCTCTGGGGTTACTGAGAGTCACAACTGTTTCTGTGGCCTCTCTACTTCAAGTGCACGGGTTAGTGTACAGTCTGTGAAATACAGATGTAGCGAGCAGAGCCCCGGGGCACTGTGGGTTAAGCACTGCACCAGGCAGCTGCTCCGTGAAGCAAGATGGGGTGAGACCGAGAGCCTCGGAACCTCCTCACAGGGCACAGCAGCAGGCAGACAGATGGGGCCACAGGACAGCTCTACCCTGTCCTACAGGGTCGCTCTGAGCTGGAATCGTCTCGATCGATGGCACTGAGTTTGATGAGCTGGCATGGGCTCGCCAGCAGTGAGGAATGTGCAACAATGGCTTCTCCACAAAATTAGGAAAGGGGGCTGAACCGAAAAGGCCTGAGTCTGACACCAGGAGCAACTGAACCAACTCCGCACAAAGGCTACACTGCCACAGCCTAACTTCTCCGTCCCAGCATGAAGACACAACGGCCTATCTTCGAGTGTGGAGCCAAATATTGGGAGGGGGCATCGAAAAGTTCCACCATCTTTTCCTGCCATTTGCCAACTCTCAACATGGGTTATCACGAATCCTTTTCCTAAAAGAGAAAAATCAGATCTCCCCTAAGGCGAGCACCCGCCTTCAGGACTCTGCGGAAATCTCACATGCAGAAGGGAGAGCTTTTCTGGTGACTCCACTTACCACTTCCACCCCCTCCCTCTCTCGGGGCCCTTTCTTAGCACAGCACCACGCCCCGGCCCCCACCCATTCCACGTTGCCATCAAATACAGAATATACTTTACTTATGCCTACCATTTGCCTCCCCTCACCAAGCTTTAATTTCTTTCTTGTTTGGCCCACAGTGGATTTTAAAAATCATTCAAAGTAGTTGCCAACAATCCTTTTTTAATACTCTTAAGATTTCCTTGTACAAGGAGTCTTCTGGGCACATCCAGAAAATAAAAGGGGAGACGCCCCCCCCACCACTTCTTTGAGGACACGACTATTTCTGAGACCAACACCAGACAAAGATGGTACAGAAAAGGAACCAGGGTTTCTCATGAGTCAAGAAGCAAAAATCCTCAGCTGACACTTTAGCACACCAAACCTAACTGTGATAAAATGATAAAAATAATTTCATACCAAGATCAAAAGCCAAACCCTGCCGATCAGTGTCAACTCTTGACTCCTGGTGACCCAGAGGGCAGCGCAGGGATCTCTGACTTCTTTGTTTGCCGCCACAGCCTTCAGGCCGGGCACAGGAGCTGACACAAGCTAAGAGCTCGAAAGGCACACGGTGAGGATGACCACACCCATCAACACATCCAGCCAGAACGGACTTGTTCCTGATGTTATCATCACTTCCAAACTTGCCACACGGTGCCAAGAGACGACATCTGCATTTCAGAAAAATGAACTGCACCACCTGCTGAATAATTACCTTTGCACTCACAGTCCTTACTTTCCAAATGTTTACTTCTTTTGTCCTATCAGTTTTTCTTAAAGTGGGCAGCTTTCCAGATAAAGCTCTCTAGTTGGGTTTCCGAGAGAGCACTGTTTCATCTGCAAAGTTATCACTACTGCATCACCTTCTAGGAATTCTGCTCTACAATGGAATGTGCACATGCCTTCCTCCTTCACCCAAGTTCCCTGCAGCTCCTCTAAGCCTGCATTTCTCATAGCCTCACATGCGTGGGAAAGCTGTCCAACGAATACGGAAGACCACAGAAGAAGTGATGTATTTGAAATAGGATGTTGGTGAAAAATACGATTCATATGATGAGGTGACAGAAGAAGGAACAAATTTGTCTTAGAAAAAGTACAGCCAGGATGCTCCTTAGAAACAAGAACTTGTCTCGTGTGCTCTACACACATTACCAGGAGAGACCAGACTCTCAGGAAGGACATGACGGCTAGTAAAAGGCCGGCGACAAAGAGGAAGGCTCTCAAGGAGCTGGACTGACTGTGGCTGTGGCCACGGGGCTCAAACAGCAATGACGGTGAGGACAGGGTGCAGGACAGGGCAGTGTTTCTTCTGCTGGACAGAGGGTCACTCTAAGTGGGAACCAACTCAGCAGTATCAAACCACCTTGAATTAAAAAGCATGTGTTCAAGATTCTTTGCTGCTTGAGCCTGAGGTTCCCTACGGCCAGGAGTATAGTCTTGCTCACCCTGAATTCTCCCACAGTTCTCCATCTATGGCTTTCCTCAGTTAAAATCCCTTTCTCTTAACTCTTAAAAACTAAAAAAATCCTTGTGAGGCAAAGAACAGGACAGTGTACAAATGAAGAACCAGATCTCTTCCATGGTTTCAAGCTGCCTCCTGAGGGGCACATCTGAATGATGTTGAACTGATGTGAAGATTTTTAAAAACCTGCCTCACTTTTCAAAGGGCTAGTATGGAAGAGATCACTGAAGATAAAGGTGCCATAGCAAGGTGTGGTAAAGAAATCGGACGGTGCCCAGCAATCCGGGGTCTTAAAACAACACCGTCCTGTGGTCATCCAAGGGTTGCAAATAATAAAATCCAAATCTGAAGGAGGCGACAGGACCAGAACTTTCATACTGAACACCCGATTGGCAAATGGTAACGGATGACAGTGAAAGCCCAAATTCCATTTGCAGGGCCCCCCATGGATTAAGTCTAGAAAATTCCTACTGACCACAGACCAGGAACGTGACTCACCTTGCTACCATACCCAGAGCAATGACAAGTCTATCATGGCGTATATAGCTAGGTTAAAATGTAACTCCGTAGTATCTGACCTCCTTTTTGACCCACTTAGAAGTAGTTTGTTTTTAATATTTTATTTCTTTTCAATCGAGGCTTTTCTCTGTTTTGTCGCTGTTGTAGGGGTTATTTTGTTTGTATGATTTTCGGTATACGACATCCAGGGTAGGTCAGTCTGTGGAGCCAGGAACTAGATGAACTACTGCCTGGGGGCACGGCGCGGCGCGGCAGTGGGAGCTAACAGCAAGCACGGGGAGATGTTCTGAAACGACTGCCATGACTGCACAGCTCGCTAAAGGACGGAACTGCTGAAGTGGATGATACGTGAAACAAGCCGGTAAAACTGTCTTTAAAAAGGAAAGAAAAGCTGATATGGAAAAAGAAGCAAAATCTGCAAAGCAAAAATTCTTCAGCTGATCAGAGGCAGTGACCAACCGCTAAACACCATAATGGCGGTGAGTGGTAAGACACCTGACTCAATGGCGGTCACAGGTCAGACACCACAGCGGTGCTCAACGGGAAGGCACTACATTTGTATAATGCCAATTTCTGATTTTTAAAAGTATGTTAATGTACAAGCCAATGGGAAGCCCTATGCATGGTTAACTTCCAATCTACATGATCCCTTTAAACTTATAAAAGAAGTAGGCTTGAAAACACCAGCTTCTTTAGAAAACCTAAAATACATAAGCAGTCTGAACAATGGACAATTATGAGTGGTCAGCTGTGGAAACACCGGGGAGCCCCGTTAGCCCAGGCCTGGCTCACCAGACTCGTCCACATCGGCGTCTTCATCCCACTCCTGGAACGCACGGCTTTCGTCCTGCCTGCTCCGCACCCACTCCTCATCCGGCTCCGTGTCCAGCTCCGTGGCCGGACCGCTGTACCAGTCCCCTGCGCAGCAAGCACAGACGAGGGGAACAAAGTGAGACTGACCGCCACGACCAAAGCTGACCTTTGCAAAAACCCAATACAAGGAAAATACTTAGGCCCTGGCAATGGGCCAGCTCTTTCTAGAAATCCTCAATTGTGGTGACGGGAAAAAAAATCACACGTGAACGGCATAGGGCTCAACTTCACCCACACTGGAAGGAACTGCAACGATGTGGGTTCAAGGTAAGACACTAATTAATTCAGCAACCGCCCACTTTATCCCAGGTAAGTCCTCCTCCTCAAAGTTATGCCAGAAAAGGTGCAAATATTACAGTCTGCTACGCACCTGTGCTTCCACCCTTCATTCAAAACGGTTTTTAATTGACCTCTGACTGATACAGCTTGATGACTCAGTAGCCTGAGAAGCAAAAGAACTGGAAATGCCCTAACCTGTATTTCTGCTACCATGGCTCCACAACGCCCCCGCAGCGCCCCCACTAGGACAACGGCTAGTAAACAAAGGCAGCAGGGCTGTCCTCGCTGCGACAAAGCAACCAGTTCAGCGGTTTGTTGCGGACAGGGGGGTGGGGGTGTGTGTGAGGGGGACACCCCACACACATTAAAGGGAAAGAGTAGGTAAAGTAAATCCGACACGGAGAGGTCCTGGCAAACAAACAATTCAGTGACATCATCACAAAGTCCAAACAACGGGAATGCCTACAGGCCACCTACAGTCAGTTTCCCCACTGTGACTTAGACACCTCTGTGGTCTGGCTGTCCTGTGTGTTCAGCCGCAACCTCGGCCTCTTCTCACTAGACAGCAGAACAACCCACAAGGAACACCTCGCTCCTCCCTGAGTTGTGACAACCCCAAAGTACTCCCAGATAGTTCCAAATATTCCCTGGGAAGTACAAATTGATCCTGGCTGAGAACCACTGAAAACAAGGACCAACATTCACAGAAATTAAGAAGAACCATTATAAGCGCTGGTGATGTGTGTGGTGGTTACGCACTGGGCTAATTTTAAGATGAGCAGTTTGAAATCACCAGCTGTTCCACATGAGATGAATTCACACCTCTAATCCCCAAGGTGGCTCAAGGTTGAAGGTTCAAGGGCATGGGTAAGACCTGGTTAATGTCACCAAAGTGTAGCCCAGCATTACCAAACTGGTGTTACATGAAAGAGCATCTAATTACGCACTGGTTCTTAATGAAAAGCATACAGATGCGCGAGAAGTAGCTGGTCTTTCCTATTTCCCTTATTTGACTTTTCATTTAATATTTGTTTATCCTACCCTAAGAGTCTGGATTGTCCTCACAGACATAACTATTGCAATCATCTGGATCTGATCTTTAAGTGTACACACCCACCCCGAAAAGTAGAAAATATGTAACTGAAACTTAGTTTGAAAATGCTGTCAATTATAGTGAAAAAAATATCGTGTCTAACTAACATCCATATCTACCTCTACATCTTCATACGAGATCTCTAATTCCACGTCAAAATCACAAATAGAAACCCATCAGAAAGGTCCAATGCAGTCTAGAGGTTGATCAAAAACAAAAGCCTCACTGCCAGCGAGTCGGTGCCAGCTCCTAACAAACCGAACAGGTCGGAGGAGAACTGCCTGCCCCTGTGGGTTTCTGAAAGGGTCTAAGTCTTTTCCTATCTTTCTCAGGAACGGGTGTGTTTCGAAATGTCGACCCTGCAGAGTGTAGCCCAGCTCCTAACACTTTGCCGCGGGGGCTCCCGGTCACCTGCAAACACTGACGTTCGCTGTGCCGCTGCATGGAGCCCACGGCTGCTCGCACGCACACACACACGGCATCCTCAGGAAAAGCAAAGTCTCAAGGGCTCGCAAGCAAAACGATGCACTCCTCCCCCCACTCCCGCCCCCGCGACTCAGTAAGGTGTCCCCAACAGCACAGACAAGAGCTCGACTCACACTGATGGTTAACTATGGCCAAGCAGGGGCACAGCAGTGCCAAGCTTTCTAATGGTATCAACACGACCCACTGTGTTCTTCCCGCACTCGAGGAGCTCGTCCTTTATGGCTGCCCCCCCGGCCATGGGCTGGGGTTTTCATTCCTCTCTGTGGGAAACGCCAAACACATTCAGAAGCAGGAGTTTCCACAGGAGGAGCACCCACGCCCCATGCCCCATGCGGGTCCCCAGCAACTACCATGACTGGGCCAGTTTCCTTTGCATTCCCACCCCAAACAGTTTTCCCTCATTACTCCAAATGAGATCAAGATATCGTGGGACTCACCCACAAATACCTCCTACTGCTCACTTTTTCAAAAACCCATCCCAAGTACATACTAACTATAAAATCTGCCTTCCCTACTCTGACCCGACCTGTCAAAACCCGTGAAGACTCAACAGCATGCGCCGAGGGATGTCTTTTTGGAAACACGCTTCCAGCACTCGTACCCACCTCTGGCCCAGTGGACAGGGTAGAGATGTCTCCACAGCGAGCCTGTCTTAGCCAGCTGGGCCCACTTGGTGCTGACCTGGCTGCAGCGGCACAGCTCCCGAGGACTGAGGAAGCTGAAGACGGCCAGCATCACCTCGGGGGGAAGATGGCTTATGCTCGTGGCGCGCCCCAAGACTTCCGCTTCTGGAAGGAAAGAGGACAAAAGTGCTGAGCGGAAGGCATGCTAAGACAGGGCAATTGTTATTTCTACAGAGAAAGCCCCGTGCCTGGAGCCGACGACTCCCTGCCGACAGGACGTGGCCCGGCAGCAGCGCAGAGGAGCGGTCCCATGGGGGTGGGAGCGTGGAGAGGACCGCACCGCGTTAAACCATCCTGACCCAGACTGGACTTGAGCAGGGGAGCTAGTCATGAACAAGGAATGACTTCCGCTTACGGAGCCCCCAGAGGGACTCAAACAATACTTACTTTGTAGGTGAGTAGCATCACTGGACAGAGGAACCAAACAGGTTGTACAGCTCTCAGTCAGCATGTGGGGAGTCAGCCAGGCTCCCAGGGTCCCGGGCATCCTAATGACCCTCAGACCTCACCCACTCGCCCAGCTGACTGCTGCCCGGAGCCAGTGGGCACATGTGGATTGTCACACGCACACAGGAGCCATGTATCTGAACCCCAACCCGACACACACCATTTCTGTGCCAGCTGAGACGACGACATCATTTAAGCTGCCCAGTGGCTGGCACAGTCACCATGGGGCCCTGAGTGCTCACAGTGAGGTGGTCGCAGTTTGAACCCATGGGGGCTAAGGCCTGGTAGTCTGTCCCTGAAGCGTGACAGCGTATGATGTACCATAGGGCAGAGCGACTCTGTCCGAGGGGCCACTGGCCGTCAGAGTCAACTCAAAGGCCAACCACCGCCATCACCTGCACCACACATTCATAAGTGATCTTGTGTCCACTTCTAGAGGAAGCAGCCTGTTGAATGCACCATTTCCTAAAACGTATCATTAGGGTGGCAACTTAGCAGCAAGAAAAATGCGAAAAAGGTGCTACAGGAGTGAAGGTAAAACATGAGGGCGTGGGCAGCCCTCAGCACAGCCGAAATGCCAAAATGTGACAACCGCGTGCCCGGAGCCCACTCCCTGTCAAGTGGCCTGTGTTTTACACATAATCTAGCTTTGAAGGAGTGGGAAAACTGCATGTACTGAGGGGAATGCTGCTTTCAAGCCACATGCCATAATTAACAAGTAGACCAGATACAACAAGCCTGAGCTGGGTGTTTTCAGGACAGGCTGCTTTCAGAGGGAGGCACGCCAGCGTTATGGGTTTAATTACAGCTTCATGTGCAAACCCATTTATGTTTCAACATGCATCTCACCTAAATTCGTAGGTAA
Organism: Tenrec ecaudatus; assembly: GCF_050624435.1. Classification (NCBI taxonomy): domain Eukaryota; kingdom Metazoa; phylum Chordata; class Mammalia; order Afrosoricida; family Tenrecidae; genus Tenrec; species Tenrec ecaudatus. The sequence continues at coordinate 208,846,755 of NC_134532.1, read as the reverse complement.
AGAAAATGAGAAAAACGAAGCAGTTGGGAAAGAAAAGGAAAAATCTAGGGTACTTCGTTAACAGAAAGGCCAGTGCTGAGGTCCAGCTGGAAGGAGAAGAGGGTTTTCCTAGCCCAAGGAAAGCCCTGTTTCTTTGGGTAAGTGTTAAAAGACAGGCCAGGTTGTGAAAGATAAGCAAGAGAATTAATGCGGAAGCTATCGATTGAGAAAAAAGAGCGAGCAGACATTACTTCACTTCCCCTTCATGCTCTCAACGTAACTAGACCCAGAAGAGCTCCACCTCCTTCAATCTCTTCCCTGGTCCGAGTGGACCTAAGCGGGAGAGGATGGAGGCGGGACTATGAGCATTACTGCTGTTACACTAGGGCTCCTAGTGCCGTTGTGGAAAGTCTTGTGCTGCTAACTATAAGGTCGGGAGTTCAAACCCACTAGTCACTCAGCAGGAGAACGAGGCTTTCCGTAAAGCTCTATAATCTGGGACACCTTATTGAAGGCCCCTATGGGTTGGAATCTACTTGATGGTCCTGGGTTGATTTGCATATATGTCGCCATAGTAAAAATTTTAAAAGCATGAGCAGCAGCAAATTGGGACACCAAAGGAAAGGAAAAAAAAGCCAGTTAAGCTCAAACCACTGGAAGAAACTAGAAAAATGCTACTTACAAAGAGCTTCAAAAAAGCCCGTGAAATATTGGGATCCAGATACCAGGATCCTTCCACAGACTCTGAGGCCTCTTCCTGTGGGGACTCAGACTGGCCAACATTACACTGCATGGGACCCAAGTACGTTATTGCAGTTTTCCGCCCACAGCAGACGCTGACTCTCAGCAACCCTGTGGGACAGACCAGAAAGACCCCACACAGGAGTTTCCTAGAAAGGGGAATCTGTAAGGGATCAGATCACAGGAGTTTCCCCGAAAGAGGAATCTGTAAGGGATCAGATCACAGGAGTTTCTCGGAAAGGGGAATCTGTAAGGGATCAGATCACAGGAGTTTCTCGGAAAGGGAAATCTGTAAGGGATCAGATCGCTGAGTTGCTTCCCCCACAGAGAGGCTGGTGGTTCTCAGCGGCTGAGTAGCAGCGAAGCATGGAACCACCCTGCCACCAGGGCTCCTTGGCCCACACACGAGAGATGGCTCCTCAACCAGAGCGCCATCTCGATTCCGACTGTCAGCAACCCTGAAAGGCACAGCGGAAACAGTCTTCCACATACTTCTCCACTGCAGAGGCGGGGGGCATGAAACTGCCTGCTTTTTTTTTTTAGTAAGCGAGCACTTTAACCACAGCCCCATAATTCTCCTTTAAATGATCATCAACCTGCACTCTACCATGAAGTCGATTCCAGCTCACACCTCACAGCAACCCAAACAGGAAAGCGCAGAACTGCTACTGCTGATTGCTGAGGCTGGAAATCTTTATGGGAGCAGACAGCCTCATCCATCTCCAAGGCAGAGTGTGGTAGATTTGAACTCCCGCCCTGTGGTTACCAGTTCAAAGCATTGCCTACTGCACCACCGGGGCTCCTAAACTGAGGCCATCATCCCTACTACACTCTAACACAGAAGCCAACGCCTCGATCAAATTCATTCTTGAGAAGAAGTGGCTTTCACTGGTCACAGTACCAGGCTGACGTACATTCTCTCTCCATACAAAACTTCCAGGCACCATCAATCACCAAAATGCAACCGAACCCTGCCAAGCCAAGCCAAGCCTGCTGCCCTCAGGGGCACTCCGACGACAGGCACCCTGCAGGATAGGACGGAGAAGAGCTGCCGCTGCGGGTCTTTCCAAGAGCAGAAAGGCAGGCCTTGGAGAAACAAACTGCTCGTGACTGAACTCCGTGAGTCTCACCTTTGTCCGCCTTCTCCTCCACAGAATACTTGAAAACCTTCTGGCGTTCCTCAGCATGGTTCCACAGACTGAGGCCTCTCAGGAGCTCAGCCGTGTCCTTGTGAGAACAGTGCTGGGCGATCACCTTCTTCTTGATGTCCTTCAGCTCTTCATACGTAAAATATTCCATTAACATGGGCTGGAAGACCTACAGGACACACGACATCGCAAGAGCCTCAGGAGGTGTCTGTACTTGCTCCACAAGGTCTCTTACTCAAATGCCCAGTCGTCACCCGAGAAATGAGTATTCCAAAGGAGCGAAAATGACTGCTATTGTCGCTGAGTTAACTGCCCTTAAAAATTTGGGGCCATGAGTGGATGGACCTGCTTCCACCCAGAATAAAAGAGCCAGAATCTCAGCACGTTCTTGGTGCCAGGACCCCAGTGCTGAGAAACTCCTAAACCCGGGGAAGGACTAATGGCAAGGACCTTCTCCCAAGGTTGACTGAGATAGGAGGCCTTCCCCTCCGCTGGCACCCTCAACGTGGACTTCTGGCCTCCTAAATTCTCAGAGAATAAATTTCTGTTGATTACAGCAAAAAGAAAAAGGAAATCTGTAGTGAAGACTACCACCAAAATTATACCTTTCCAGGGCTTCTCCAGGTATGAAGTCAAGTAGGACACAGAGCAGAAGCAGCAGGAATGGATGAGTGTTCCTGCACATCATCCATCAGGCACTCTGAGCCATGTTCTGATTGCTGAACATTTAGAGCCATTAAGAGTCTTAGGGAATTACAATAATTAACTCTACCCACACAGGATCTCTATGTTAATTAAGAATGGAAGCAAGCAAATGCAACAAACCAAAATCCATTACCACCAAGTCAATTCCAACTGTTAGCCACCCTAACATATAGGGCTAGCTAGTGGCATAGCGGGCTACATTGAGTTCATAGCCACAAGGTCACTAGTTGGAACCCACCTGAAGCTCCACAGGAAAAAGGAGGCTATCTATGACTATACAGATTTAGGGCCTTGGAAACCCAGAGGGGCAGTTCTACTCCGTCCTACAGGGTTGCTATGAGTCAGAATGGACTCAATGGGAGTAGGCTTTTAGTTTGAGGTTACATGGGGTTTGTAAGGCTATAAATCTATAGGAGCAGAAAGTTTCATCTTTTTCCCTCTGAGTGGCCAATGGGTTTGAACCACTGACCATGTGGTTGGCAGTCCCGTGCCTAACCACCACCACAGCACGCCAGCATTCTACCCAGACCCTGAACTATCCGATGTTGTTTCTGGATTTTGGAGATGTTGCCACAAACCATTATTCTACGGAGTGCTAAGATCCCTCTTTAGAGATGCTTTTCTGTGAAATAAATGCCAATTTACAGGATCAGACTTTTATCAGGGAGTGCCAAGTAATCTTTTAACTTTCCCATTCATGACAGGTTAGGAAAACACTGCTCCGGTAACTGAGGGGAGCAGGGGGAGGGAGTGTTCCCCAGCCCTGGCTGCATATTGTAATGGCTTGAGGAGCCTTAAAAAAATACCAGGCAAACGTCTCCCAGCTGATTCAATTGTGCCTTAACTGGTCTAGAAAGGGCTCAGAAGCAGGCTGCTGCTTTTTTAGTTGGGGTTTGGTTTTGTAAATACTAGGCTGATTTTTTTAAACACTAGGAACTGACTTAGGGCTGGACAAAAGTACCTGGTTTCCCAGAGAACACTCCCGACCCCCTTAACTCTGCTATTCACCCCACTGAGGAGAAAGCAGAATCTGGGAGGGTTTTGCTTGTGAATTGAATGCCAGGGAACAGGCTGGCAACTCTAAACCCAAGCGAAAAACCCCAGTCACTGCCGACTGACCATGATCCTGCAGAACGGAGTGGAACTGCACCACCAATTTCCAGGCTGTAAATCTGTACAGAGGAGCCCTGACAGCCGAGTACTTCAGCATTGGGCTGTTAACTGCCAGGTCAGCAGTTCAAAACCACCAGCCACTTTCTCCTCGGGAGAAAGATGGAGCTTTCTACTTCTCTAAAGAGTTACAGCATTCAAAATAATAATAATTTATAAATTATCAAGGATTCATGAGAGAGGGGTGAGCGGGGAGGAAGGGGAGAAAATGAGGAGCTGATACCAAGGGCTCAAGTTAAAAGCAAATGTTTTGAGAATGATGAGGGTAACAAATGTACAAATGTGCCTGACACACAATGGATGGATGGATGGATTGTGATGAGTTGTACGAGTCCCCAATAAAATGATTTTTAAAAAAATGAAATACAACCTGCATTTTACAAATGTATCTGGAAGATTGCAGAGCTAACACCAAATTCAGTTTTTATATCTGCCTTTTCTAGACCTGTTTGGTATTGAAAATTTAGAGTTCTATTAAAACATGAATTTCTGTGTAAGAAAAAAAAGAGCGTTACAATCAGAAATCTGCAGGGCCTTCTATCCTGTGCCATACGGTCATGATGAGTCAACATCTGCTCGAGGACAATGACTGCAATCTGTGGAAGCAGAAGCAGGCAGTGGCCTCTTTCTCCCGAGGGGCAGCTGGTGGGTCTGAACTGCCGGCCTTCTGAACCACAAGCACGGCCTGAGAATTTTATGAAAATCCACTACACAGAAAACAATACGAAAAATTCTGTATATTTACCTTGAAAATATTAAACAGCTGTGTCTTCTAAAAATTCTGAAGACAGTCCCAAGCCCCCTGCCACCAAGTTGATTCTGATTCACAGTGAATCACTGTGAGTCATTCCGATTCACAGACCCCTGTATGAGGGTTCAGAGGCTGTACATCTTTACAGGAGAGGGCAGCCTCATCTTTCTCCTTCACAGTAGCTGCTGGGCTTGAACTGCCAACCTAGTGAACAATTCAATGCTGCCCAACAGTGCCACCAGAGCTCCTGTGAAGGCACTCTTACTGCACTGAATCGATTCTGACTCCTAGTGACACTGCAGGATAGAGCAGAGCTGCCCCTGTGGACCTCCACTGTTGTCTGTCTTCACAGAACAGAAAGCCTTCTCTCTCTCTTGTGGAGCAGCCGGTGGATCCAAACTGCTAACCTTGTGATTAGCAACCCAATGTATAACCAACTATGCCACCAGGGCTCCATGGAAAGACCTTAGGGGGACATAAAAAGTTATGAGCATGACATGGTGCCAGCTACATAATAAAAATACAAGTACCGTATATATAAGCTGACCCGAATATCAGCCAAGGCACCTAGTTTTACCACAAAAACTGCATTAAAAACGCGCTGAAAAGCTCAGCTGATACACGAGTATATATAGTATTTGTTGAGCAAATAAATTAAATCATTCATTCAATGAAAAATGTTGTGAGAATAAAATGTAGCTTTTTCTCCTCCCCAAAATGAACAAGGAACTTATCTCCATCATCCAGGCAGATGTAGCTAAAGCAAAACGCCACTGGTCTGCAAGTGGGTGCAGGCCCTGGGGACTGCCCATCTTCTGAGACATCTGGCTGCTGCCAGACAGAAGGGGCTGCATTCGGCTGCTGGCAGCAACAATGAAGGCCAGGCCGGCACCATCGCTTGCGCTGCTCAACATCACCAGGGAGAGAGGCATGAGGCTCACCTCCTCTTCCTCTTTCATGTGAGGAAGGAAATCTCGGGTAAAGGCCTCCAGTCTCTCTTTCAGCTGCTTTGCATAATTTAACTGCTCGTATTCATTCTGGAAACAAAACACACACAAAACAAGGTTTGTACTTTTAACAAAAGTTAGGCTCCATTATCTAGACTGTACCTATTTCTCCATTAGTCAGCTTAAAACACAGCCTAAGGATCTCTGGAATAAAACAGGTTGGCAAACAGGCCAGAGGGCTCCATTAGTGCCCAGGAATAAAGAAGAAACACACCCACTGCTGTCCAGTCCTCTCTGCCTCTCGGGACCCTACGGGACAGGGTAGCACCGCCCGTTTGTTTCCGAGACGGAGACTCTTTAAGGGAGCAGCAAGCCTCTTTCTCCCGTGGAGCGGCTGGCAGTCCGAACTACTGCCCTTAGCAGCCCAACGAGCAGCCACTCCACCACCAGGGCTCACTCTTAAAACTGGAAACACTGAAATTCCTTAACAAGAGACGCAAAGATTTTTCAACTTTCCACAACAGTCTAAAACTAGCATGGACGTGTTGTAACTGTCTACTGAACTCTAATCTTTACGTCACTCTAACCTATCCATCTTAGCTGGGCGACATCATCAGAGGCCCTGCAAGAACATCAAGGGAATCCTCCAAGGAGCCTGGTGGTGCCACAACCAGGTGCTGGCTGCTAAGTGCAAGGCTGACAGTGCAAACCCCAGAGGTGCCACGGCGAGAAGACGACGGTTTGACTCCATGCAGGTTGCAGGGTGTGGGACACTTCCACTCTGCCCGAGGGGTCAGTGAGTCAGAACCGGCTTGCTAGCGATGGTGTTTCTTGGTTTTAATGTGTAACCAATGAAAAACTCACTGCTCTTGAGTTCCTTCCAACTCACAGAAACCCTACGCGACAGAGTAGAACCTTCCCCTGTGGGTGTCGAAGGCTGTACATCTTGATGGCAGCAGCAAGTCTCATCTTCCTCCTGAGAAGCCACCGGGGGGGTTGAACTGCTGACCTTGTAGTTAGCAGCACAATGAGTAACTCTCCTTTTTCTCTACATCCCAAACTACACTTAAAGAGGGAAAGAAACCTTCAATTTTATACAACACAACTTAAAACAATCCTGCTGAACAACCCGTTTACTCCCAACGATAGAGGAAAACAAACTCCACATGAGAGCTGGCACTCGGTTCTAAATAAATTAATGAAGACATCCACTCATTCTGGGCAACATTTGACTCAGTCACTAATCACTGCACCCACAGACAGCTTTCCTTTGCGCACGTGTTTTCAGAATCACTTACTGACTTGTGATCATTAAAACGGCAACTCATTAAAAGCAAGGCCACAATTCAGGGAGGGGCTTTCATGACGCAGGAATGGAGAGGGGACACGGGGTACTGTGCAGGGCTGACAGTTCTTGAAGAGGGCAGACACTGGGATGTTGCCTCAGCGTTTCCCCAACCCACCTTAACGTTCTTCAGCCCCTTCTCGAAGAGGCTCAGCATCTCCGAGAGCTTGTTGTCGGAGTGCACGTTGTACACGGTCTGGCTGCGCTGCTGCAGCAGCCCGATGATGTACTCGTTCTCGATCTGCTCGTGCATCTTGAATTCCTTGAAAGTCGCCGACAGGGACTGCAGGAGGGCGCGGAAGTCGTTGTTGTTGGAGAAGTTGGTTTTGGAAAGCTGCGGGAGGATGGTAAAAGACAGGAGAGCACCATGAAGGAATAGCTCGTAGGATTCCTCCAGCTGTCTCGGGACAGCGAAACCCCTCTGGCTCTGCCCTGCAGGCAGCGAAGGGAAGCACTCAAAGGAGCGGGCTCCGTCTGACTCAGAACACTGTACAGGGCAGGGCAGGGCAGGGCAGGGTAGGGCAGAGCTGCCCTGGTGGGTTTCCAAGACAGTCACTCTAACTGGGGTGGAAACCTCAACCATGGGCTTCAGTAGGAACTCCCCGAACCAAGAAGCTTGTTCCTTTGCATTCGGAAACACGGACGCTTGAGACAGAAATGGATGAAGAGCAAACCACTGGGGTTGAGACCTAGCCAGCCCAAAAGTCAACTCTCCAGTCCTCTGGATGAATACTAAAGGAGTGCATGGGGGTGGGGGCGCCAGGCCCACTAACAGCACCCCACCCCCACTCGGATTCTCCACCAGAGAAAACACCTGGCAATCAATCTCCTTCCCCGAAGAGTCCAAAACCAAACCAAATTCACAGTCACGGCATCACTCCTGCCTCCTAGCCACAGACAGGGCAGGAAAGCTCTGTGGGACAGTCCTACTCTATCACGTGGGGTTGAAATTAACGTGAGAGCACGTGACGACTGCAAACACACACACACACACACACACACACACACACACTCAATGGACAAACACACCATGGAGGAAGAGAGACATCTAAAATAGTTTTGCTCACAATCAGCCAACAATGGTTGCAGCAGTACACTCAATTGCCAAGGGAACTGCAAGAGTTCAGGCCGGATTCAGAAGCGGACATGGTGCAAGGGACACCATTGCTGATGTCAGATGGATCTTGATTCAAAGCAGAGAGATTTACTCATGGTTCATTGACTATGTCAAGGCATTCAGCTGTGTGGACCACAATAAACTGTGGATCACCTTGGGAAGAAGGGGAATTCCAGAACACTGTCCCTGAGGAACGTGTACGTGGATCCAGGGGTAGCTGTGCCAACAGAACAAGGGAACACTGCATGTATAAGATCAGGAAAGGTGTGCCTCAGGGTTGTATTATCCTCTCACCACACTTATTCAGTCCGCATGCTGAGCAAATACTGAGAAGCTGGCTTATATGAAGAAGACTGCCATCAGGCTTGGAGAAGGCTTAGGAACCCGAAATGTGCAGACGACATCACCTTGCTTGCTGAAGGATCTTGAAGCCCTTGCTGATGAAGATTAAATATGGACCAAAAGGCAACATGACAATAAATGGAGAAAAGTTTGAAGTTGTCAAGGATTTTGCCTGGCTTTTTCCCCACAACCAATGCTCGTGGAAGCAGCAATCAAAAGATAAGACGACGAGCTGCTTTCCCACAAATCTGCTGCACAAGACCTCTTTCGAGTAGAGAAAAGCAAGGGTGCTACCTTGAGGACTGTGGTGTACCTGACCCAAACCATGGTATTTTCCCTTTGCTTCGTATGCACGTGAAATCTGGATAAAGACCAAAGAAGAATCAGTAAATCTGAATTGTGGTGCTGGAGCAGAATATTGAAAGTGCCATGAACTGCTAAAGAATAAGCAAGTCTGGCTTTTTTCTCTCTCGCGTCCTCGCTTCCGAGATGACAAAGAAAAGGCATAACAACGGCTGTGCCAAGAAGGGCCGCGGCCATGTGCAGCCCATCCGCTGCACGAACTGCGCCCGCTGCGGCCCAAAGACAAGGCCACTAAGAAGTTCGTCATAAGAAACATAGTGGAGGCCGCGGCCGTCAGAGACATCTCCGAAGCGAGTGTCTTCGACGCACACGTGCTTCCCAAGCTGTACGTGAAGCTGCATTACTGTGTGAGTTGTGCCATCCACAGCAAGGTGGTCCGGAACCGGTCACGCGAAGCCCGGAAGGACCGAACCCCGCCACCTCGATTTAGACCTGCAGGTGCTGCCCCACGACCTCCTCCAAAGCCTATGTAAAGATTAGAAGCTGAAGAAAACCCTGAAAGGAAATAAAGTGGAAATTGTTCATTGGAAAAAAAAAAAGAATAAGCAAGTCTGTTTTGGAAAAAGTACAGCCAGAGTGCTCTTTAGAGACACGGATAGCAAGAATTCGTCTCACAGACTTTGGACTTATTGTCAGGAGAGACCAGTCCCTGGAGAACATCATGCTTGGTAGAAAGGCAGAGAAAAAGAAAAAGGCCTTCAGTGAGATTAATTGACAGAGTGAATTCCCCAAAACTGGGCTCAGACAAAGGAGTACTTTTGAGGACAGCCCAGAACTTGTAGTGCTTCACTCTGTTACGGGTCCTACCCGACTCGATGGCACTGAACACCAAAATAATTGTCTAAGGACAGTGCGACAAAATAGCAGCCAAATAGCTGTATAGGATAGTGGGACAAAATCTTTTCCCTTTGGTCCAAATTGTTACAGCACTGTTTTTAACATGTAAAAGAAATTTAAAATATAGTCTCCTGTGGATGGTTAAAACTTCTAGTACGCACCAAGGTGAGTCTGAGCTGTTCAGAAACAGTGGTGGGGTAAATTTAAGGAAATGTTCCCCCACCCCTCGAACCCGTGGATGGTACACATGGCTGCTCATCAGAAAGTGGGGATTCTGAGGCCTGTCGGAGGGCACCTCAGAGCAAGTCTGGGGACCTGCTTCCCAGTATGCCTATGGCCACGAGATGCCCGGGAGCCCAGTTGCACCGACTCACTGATGGCAGGTCGCTCTGAGCTGGAGGGTGAAAGGCTGAGTGTGGACGTACACTAGGTGAGGTGGGGACGCCAGTGGCTCCTGGACGGCACACCCCCAGGACAAAATTTAAAAAAAAACTACTAGCATCGCTGTCATTTTCTTCAAAAGGAAAAATGATCTCTAATGTCATTTTTGGCTTCTATCCTCAGTGGCAAATAAAACACATATTTAAAGTATGCATGGGATCAAGAAACCTGATTCAAATTAAAGTCCAAGATTGTATTTCTGACCAACAAGCAAGAGTCAAACACTCTACATGACACCTATTCGATAGACTATTTTATCAGCACCTTTTTTTTTGGACACTTTACGGAGATGGTTTATTGTCAGGTCCACGTGAGCAAACAACCGAAAACAGGCCAGACACAGGGCTGGCTGGGGACCCAGAACAGAAGGCCTGGCCACAGGAAAGGGTCTCAGTCAGTAGCCTGGAGGAGGGTATGGTAACCCTGACATGCTGACTGGTATGACCATGACCATGATTAGCCCCAGAAAGATGAGGAAGCTGAACACCAGAGCACAGATGCTCGGGCACTTGGCAGTGGACGCATAGCTCTGGGCCCCCATAACGTCAACCCCCCATTTTTGGGTCCCTAGACTTCACCGAGTAGGCGAACACCATGAAACCCAGGCAAAATATGTTCAGAAACACAGTGTTGAAGAAGGACCAGACCACATAGTTGGGCAGAGACCTAGCTGAGGATGCTGATCATGGTGCATGCCAGGCACCAGGGTGGGGGGGGGGGGCTCCCCATGCACGTCCACCTCATGCTTCTCCTGGAGAACCTGGTTAGGTCAGGGGCAGTCCAGAGGCACGCTGGAGAAAGGCCTGGACCATGGATTAAGGCCATTTAAAATTTCATTTAGAGAGAAAAGAACCGGTTAGGCTAAATGCAATTGATCTATAAAAGATGCAAGGTGGGACACAAGCACTAGATCCCATCTCAAACTCACTGCCATCGCGCTGATTTCAACTCAGAGATTATAGGACAGGGCAGAACTGCCACTGTGGGTTTCTGAGACTAATTCTTGACAGGAGTAGAAAGCCTTATCTTTCAGCAGGAGGGCTCGACCTGCTGACCTTAAGTTATCAGCCCAGCTTGTAACCCACCACGCCACCAAGGCTTCTTCAGACTTCCCAGACTTGCCTCATAAAGCCCGAGCTGGGGTTTCTGAATTGGAGCAGTGTCTATGGTGTCAGACTTTTGCCTGGTCTCAGCAAGATCCCATAGTCTGGAGACAGCATCAGGAGGGATGACACATAAACTCCTAAAGCAAGACTCTTTCATTCGTTACACCTCATGGGACTAACTGAAGAGGCTCCCATTGTAAAGGAGCCCTGGTGTTGCTCTGGGTTAAACCACACTGCTAACCACAAGGCCAGCAGTTCAAAGCCAGCAGAGGCTCTGTGGGAGAATGATGAGGCTGTCTACTCCCACACGGATTTAGTGTGCCGGAAACCCCAGGGAACTGGTCCAATGGGCATCACAGGCTTGCTGCAATGGGTGTGGTTTTGGTGTGGTCTTGGCTTCAGTGGGCAGCAGTGTAGATGGGGCCCTAATAAAGAAGTGGCGGAGGAGTGGGGTTTGTGGTGCTGATTGATGGCCAAGGGGATGGCTCTTGTGCCGCCCAGAAAATGCAGGCAGGATCCACATGCCCAAACCCCATTCTTCATGAAAAATCAGACACAGACACATGAGTAGGACAAGACCCATCCGCGGCTAATCTCTGGGGTCCCGTCACTGTGTAAGGCTCTACGTTGTAAAATAATCCAAAAGATGGCAAAAAATAACAATAATGCTCTCAGGTAAGTTAAGCAAACATCTCAGCAGACAGGCAGGGAGCTCCACGGACATTTGTAACAGAGTAGGAAATCCTGCCCACCGAAGATTAGGCCAAGTTGACCACCAGGAGCCCCCACGCGGTGGTGGGTTGTGCGCTGGGCTGACAACAACAAGGTCAACAGTACAAACCCCTTCCTCACACAGTCAGTCCACTGTGGGTAAGCACCGACTCTGGAGTGTGAGTCCATCTCTGGGGCACGTCACGCAATGTCTGTACTTCCATTTCTTCTGCTGTAACAAGGGATCCGGAGGCCTGGTGGCACTGGCTGTGGGTGAGCAATGGACTGCTAACCATAAGGTCACCAGCTCAAAAACACCAGCTGGTTCTTGGAAGAAAGACGAGGCTATGTGAATGCCCGACATGGAGTTTCTATGAGTCACAATTGCGCATCAGCAGTGGAATGTTTGTTTTTAAATCGGGCTAATATTAACTAAGATCAAAGGACACTGTCAGGTAAATACTGGACTGCTGAAAAGCTGAGCATGAAGGTAATGCGGCATCAGGAATGAAGGCTTAGTAACACCTTCAAAACGAAGATGATACTGTCTTGCTTGCTGATAAAGATCAAGGACTACAGCTTTCAGTATGGATTACAACTCAAAATAAAGGTAACATCAGGATAAGCATTGAAAAGATTGAAGTTGTCAAGGCTATTATCTTGCTTGGATCCACAGTCAATGCTCAGGGAGCAGCAATAAAAAAAAAGAGATCAAATAATGCAATGCATTCAATAAATCTGCTGCACAACACCTCTGTAGAGTGTTGAAAACCAAGGAGGTTACTTTGAGGACTAAGGTGCGCCTGACCCAAGCCACAGTACCTTCAATCACCTCATATGCATATGAAAGTTGGGCACTGAGTTAGGACCTAAGAAAATCAATGCATCTGAATTACGGTGCTGGTAAGAGAATACTGGAAACCACCAAAAACTGACCCTCAAACACTGGTCTTGGAAGATGTACCATCAGATTGTTTCTGAGAAGCAAAGGTGATTGCTAATTTCATGTACTCTGGACATATTATCAGGAGAGACCAGCCCCTAGGGCACGAAGCTTGGTAAAGTAGAAGGGCAGCAACAAAGAGGGCGACCTTCAACAAGACAGACTGACACAGTGGCTGCAATAACGCTTCAACCATAAAGACAACTGTGAGAATCGAGCAGGACCGGGCAGTGCTTGCTCAGTTGTACGCAGGATCGCTGAGTCAGAACCTACTTGATGGCACCTAACAACTGCAAGGTAGGTGGTTCAAATCCACCAGCTGATCCTAGGGAGAAAGATGGGGCTGTCTGCTCCTGTAAAGATTTACAGCCATGGACACTCTATACAGAGTCACCATGACCTGAAATATAGCCAGAATGCTTCCGGGAAGTGCGGATGGGCACTTTATCTCACCTTCTCTGGACATGCTATCAGGAAAGACGTGTCTGTGAAGAATACCATGCTTGGTAAAGTGGAAGGGCAGCAAGAAATGGGAAGGCTCTGGATGAGATGGATTGACACCATGGCTGCGACAATGGGCCCACCACACATACGCACAATTGTGAGGATGGCGTAGGAGCGGGTGTGTTTCGTTTTGTCGTCCGTAGGTGCTCTCGGAGTCTGAATCAATCGCCTACACCTCACAACATGATCTGCGCAGATTCAATGGCAGCGGATTGAGAATACCCCCTCATAGACTGCTTGTGAAGATGGAGTAATCAAATGCAAAGAACATATAAGGGATGGAGTATAACCACCTTCCCAGTAAGTATGAAGTCCTGCCCTGTACCTGAAAAGATGACCTTGTTTGCTAATAGAGGGTATGTTAATGAGGGCCCACCAGAGCAAGGTGGGGCCAAACCCTGGTTACTCTGGAATGGGGTCAGAAACACTGGTCTGGGCTGAGAAACACCCCATGAGGCACTGTCTACAAGCATGACTGCCGCCCAGGACAACCAGCATGCCTCATGGCACAGAAAGAACCCACATGGTCAGACCCAGACAAGAACTTTGAGCCTGTATGGCTGCCACCTGGGCCCCTTCAGGCCTCAGCCCTGCTTAGACTGCACTGGCACCTTTACTGGCTTTAGCCCACAGCGAAAGACGCCAGCCAATTCAGTCTCTCTCCACTTGAGAACAATGGCTTTTACCCTGGTACGGAGAAGGCAGGCGATTCAGTAGGATTGGTTAAAACACCACATGTAATTTAACTCTGAAAAGTCTCTCAAAGAACTAACAAAAAGCAAAGCAAAACCTAGGCTGTCTAGTCTATTCAGACTCAAGGTGACCCCAGAAGGCAGAGTAGGATTCTGGGCAGCAGGCCGCCACATCCTTTTCCCAAGGGGCAGCTGGTGGGGAAGCCCACTGTGCCACCCGGGCTCCTTGTCTACTCGTTTCTTCCTCTGGTCTGTAAATACTGTGTTTCCCTCAGCAAAGATTTTCAGATATATAAATGTGATTATTGACAAGACAGAGAGAAACCCCCCAGATTCCTTACCCATCTGACCACTGGTAGGAATAGTTCTGAAACAGTGGTTCTCAACCTTCCTAATGCCAAGACCTTTTAATACAGTTCCTCAGGTTGTGCTGACCCCTAACCATAAAATAATTTTTGTTACTACTTCATAACTGCAATTTTGCTACTGTCATGAATTGTAATGTAAACATCTGATATGCAGGATGTTATTTTCATTGCTGCAAATTGAACATAATTAAAGCATAGTGATGAATCACAAAAACAATATGTAATTATATATTGTGAAATATTTATTTCTAATGACAAATGAAATTTTATCTTGAAGCATGGTGTAGCATGGGTAACAGTCTTAATATAAAACAGTAAACTATATTGCTACATTTTGCGACAGTATTCGTAAAAAGGGACTGTCAGTGTGAAGGTTGAGATAGCTTCTTTCTCACCAGATCAGCATTATCTGCATGTGGGTGGATCTGCCTGGAGACGGACAGAAGAGCAGTGTCTTGGTTCCTAAGACCATTGGAAATATGTTTTTCCATGGTCATAGGCAGCCCCTATGAAAGCTTCATTCGACCCCCAAAGGGGTCGCAACTCACAGGTTGAAAACAGCTGTTTTAAACAAACAAAAACAAATGCATAGCACTTGCAGGTGCCAACGTTGTGCACCTATACCAGGGGTGTGGGGTGGCTAGAGATGGTTTATATCTTTAAAATCCTATAAAATGGGGATTATCATTATCCCTGCTTTATAGATGAGAAAAATGAGGCTTGAAGAAATGAAATAACACCAAATCACCTCAAACAATAAATCTCTATTACTCTAATACTTGTGTTCTTTTCACAAACAATTCTGTCCCAATCACCAAACTACCTTTCCTAATCCAGGAGTCATGTCACCTGCCGCCCACCCCCACACCCCCTACACATACTCACTTTCCCCCGCCCTTTCTCTCTCTCTCTCTCTCTCTCTCTCTCTCTCTCTCTCTCTCTCTCTCTCTCTCTCTCTCTCTCTCTCTCTCTCACACACACACACACACACACACACTTTCTCATATCACACACACACTCTCAAACACATTCACTTTCCTGCTCTCATACACACAACTTTTCCTCTCTCAGATAGTCTCTCTCTCTCTCTCTCTCACACACACACACACACACACACACACACACACACACACACACAGCAGGAGACATTTGGCAAGGTCCAGAGGATACTTTGGAGGTCACAGGCAAAGATATCTAGGGGGTTAAGGGCAAGGATTGGGCAACATGGCCGAGGATGCTCCGGACAGGCCCACAGCAGCACCACCAGGTCCTCCCAAAGGTCAGCAGCCCTGCTCCAAAACCGGGTGTCTCAATCTTTCTGGACCATGACCTTCAGCATGAAATGCACAGCGATCCAGCCTTGCAAACATGCACCTGGGGCCACATTCTGGGAAACTGCCCCTCTAACCCGTGGTTCCCGCCCATTCGTACTGTGCCAGGCTGCTCTGACCCACTTAACGGATCTCATGGTCCACTCATGGGTCCTAGGGCACTGTGTGAACAATCTAAGTAAGTAAGCTGCTCTGGGACTCAATGGTGAGGCACTGGGTGATCCACCCACTGCACAGCAAGAACAGAAAAGCCCTGGCAGTGAGCTCCCAGCAACAATGCACACTGCTCTGAGCCAATTCAGACCCACCGTGACCCCACTGCACCAAGGGCCCGAAAACTATGTGGGTTTTCCTAGAAGCTGGTTTCATCTTGCTCCCATGGAGAGGCTGGCAGAGTAGAACCTCGGACCTTGCCGTAAATCAGCTGAGACCCACTGCACCACCAGGTGGCCTAGCGTAAAGATTCCTGCCGAGGACACACTACGCAGTGGGCCTACTCTCCCCTTTCGGTCACCATGACTTGACAGCCAAGAACAGAGTAAGGCATCAAGTTTCCTAAAGGACCTATCAGCTCTGCTGCCGTGGCAACGTCTACGAGGAACAGGATACAGACTCAGTCAACAGCAGAATGGTAACGTCTGAGATTTGAAAAACTCAAAATGGACTTTTGTCTCAGAGAAGGTGCCCTGGTGGCACGTTGGATCAAGCATGGGCCTGCTAACCCTGAGGGTCACCAGTTCACACCCACCAGCCACTCCACATGAGAAAGACGAGGTTGGCTGCTCCTGTAAAGATCTAGATTCTACAGCCTCCGGTCTAGGGTCACTGTGCGTCAGTTCACACCCACCAGCTGCTCCTTGGGAGAAAGAGGAGGCTGCCTGCTCCCATGCAGATTTACTGGCTGGGATACCCTAGCTAGGAGTAGGAATCGGCTCAGTAACCATCGGTTGGGTAGGGGGACGGGGTGGGGAGGTGTCTGTCTCTGAGACACCCTGCCGCCTAAATTGTTTCAGCCTCACTCCCAGCCAATGCCCCCAAAACTGCACGCCACTTCAGGGACAGCGATCTGACCTTTTGGCCAAAGACTGATAGGATCCCTAGTCTGACGAAAACACAAATATTAGGACTGGAAAGGGGCTTTGAATTGGCGCCTCTTCGGCCGGCCATGCTTTCACTGCACCTGGGAGCCTGCCGTCACCAGCGCCCCTGGAAAGCTAGCTGTTCCGCCTACTCCTCGTACCCAGCAGGTCCGGCCCTGGGAGAACAGCGAAACATGGGCTGAAGAAGGAAGACAAGCCACCACCCTGAAATGAGAGCACAGCTCTCGCCTTCTAATTACAGGCTGAGTGAGTTGGGCAAGGTACTTAACCACTAAGCCTGCTTCCTCGTCTTAAATCAGGGATCCAACTTGCCTCCCTGGGCTCCAGGGAGGATTACAAGAAAAAATGTCAGCAGCTAGTTCAAACCCAATTCCCCGTTCTCCTCCCTCTCTCGGCTCCCACTTCAGTAGTCTTTCCACGAGGGTACAAAGAAATGATTGGAAACAAAATGAATTCCCCTAAAATTAGACCTTTCTTTTTCTGAGTCTATGTCCCTCCCAGATTTTGAGTCATAAAACACACTTTGGTTTCTGCAGAGGTAAAGAGCAGGGCGCTCTGAGCCTGAGCAGAGCAGAGCCGAGCCCCCACGCAGGAATTCTGTCGCTCTGGAGATCCTAAACTACCCCTCCCACTTTGTGCTTGGGAGCCCAGCCACGCCACCCCGACACACTTCTCCTGACACACTTGTAGAGAGCAGCCAGCCTGCCTTCTTTTGCTTGGGCCACACACACCCCACCTGGGGTCAGCAGTGGTCCCATGGGAGAAATCTCACCTTCTAGGCTGGAGAGCTGGGATGGAGTCCCAGCCAGTGACCCTCACCTGTCTGCCGCGCCCCCACCCCCCCAGCCGGTGTGTGTCCACACAGGCTGCTGAGTGACACTTACTCAGCATGTTTCAGAGGAAATGCCACAGTAAAGGTGAACCAGGAAGATAGGCCTGGAGGCCTACCTCTGAACATGGGGCCAATAAAGCCCGCTGGCTCACCCTCACCGTGGCCCGATCCACAAACGACCATCCAAGAGGCAGACTGTGACCAATCAGGTAGCGTTTCATTCAGTGGTGCTGGGCCCACCACCAGACACCCCTCTCACCGATCCATCCCAGCACAGATGGGCCCGTGTGCAAAACTGTCACCACCTCATCTTCTGAGGAGCAGGGGTGAATAGGAAAAACACACTATACAAGTTTTCAATGAAACCACCCATGTGTGGAAGGTGGAGGGGGTAGAAAGATCTAGTCACAGACCACTCCCCCAAATAACCCGTTCACAACCTCTCATAGCTTCAAGCTACCCAACATAGGTGAGGGGTCATAACCCTGACTTGGCTTTCTAGCTCAATCTATCTACTGCCTGCTCCTGTAACAGCCTTGGCCTTGATGATGTCTCCTGGGCCCACCAGCTCCCAGCCATAAAACAGAAACATACTGCCCTTACCTGCCTCAAAGACTGCTGTCCAGATACAGCGGTTAGAACCCTGATAGATGTTGGGAGGTAGTCCAGGAGCCACGCTTTAAATTAAGTATTACAAAGCAGTTTTAAACACGGCCTCAGGCAACAGAATAGTACTGCGCTGCTCTCTCTAAGCTCATCTAAATATATTTAAGTGACTTGGGTACTTGTAAAATACAGCGTGCTTAGAAATACTGGACATTGAGATTAACACCGACTTTCAAAATCGCTGAGCAGCCCAGGTCCATTTTAGGAGACGGTGGAATAACAAACTCGGTACCTTCCTGTTGGTGGTGGTGCCAGTCAGTTCCAATGCACAGCGACCCTGTGCACAACAGAATGAAACAATGCCCAGTCCCGCGCCATCCTCACAGTTGTTCCTATGATTAAGCCCATCATTTGTAGCCACTGTGTCAATCCATCTAGTCGAGCGCCTTCCTCTTTCCCACCGCCCCTCTACCAAGCATCATGTCCTTCTCCAGGGGCTAGTCTCTAAGAACACATCCAAAGTACATGTGTCTCGCCAGCCTTGCCTCGAAGGAGCATGTTGGCTGCACCTTCCTCGTTGGAGTGTAAACAAGGTCATTCTAGTCTAGTAAAGTTTGACTGTTGCATTGGGGTGTGTACCCGTGGCCCATAGAAACAAAAGCATAAAACCAAAAACAAACCTACTGCCATCAAGTCAATTCTTACTCACAGTGACCCTATAGACGGTTTGTGAAGCTGTCAATCTACAGAAACCGACAGCCTCCTCTTTCTACCTCATCGCAGCTGGTGAGTTTGAACTGCCAGCCTTGTAGTTAACAGTCCAACACTTACAAGATGTAAGATGATATCTGAATACAAACAAAAAAACCAAGCAGGCCAGGTAGTCATTCTCTTATTCCTTAAAAACATTCGGCCATAAAATAAATACTCAATTTTCTCTCTTGCTCTAGGAGAGATTTCCAATGGCTGTCAGAAAGAAACGCAGGGTTCAAACTCCTAGGTTGGCATTGCCCCCCCCCTTATTTTAATCACCTTGTGATCAGTTCAGGAAGATTGAGCTTTTTATCTTCCTAATAGTGATCTCATTAACTATACAAATTAACTTCAAATCGGTGATCACTTTGACTTGTGCAATTTCAAACTGAAAGCGTTTCCTTAAAATGTGTCGCCACGAGAGATGACTTAACAAATGGAACTTTGATTCCGACATTGTTTTTCTGTCTTGTAGTTTTCCCAGCAACCCCATTTTCTAAAGCTGTTCAAGTGTTCTCAAGCCCCAAAGATCCACCAAAATAGTGCTCTGCTTCTCCAAAACTGCAAAATAAGGTCAGATGTTTGAGCCCACCAGCAGCCCCAGGGTGAAAGATAAAGCTTTCTATGCCTGTAAAGGTTTACGGCCTCAGGAACCCACAGGGGCAGTTCTGGGTCATAAAGGATGAGATGGCAGTGAGTCCAGTGCTTAAATTGTGATTAATCTCAAGTTGTGGTTCTTACAGCTCTTCCTTAAGGTCACCATCATCTGAAAATCTGATGAAGGTCACATTCAAGCAGCCCCTTAACAAGTTCTCCCTGATCTAAGATAAAGAGAAGACACACCCCACCCATTTCTTCTTCCCTGCAATTAAAGAGTGCTGTCAGAATGCACTCAACTCTGACTGGAGAGGGCATGAAAACAGGACCCAACAGTTAAGTCCAACAAGCCAGGCCTGCACCTCCCTGCTCAGCAATGCTCCCTGGGCTGGGGAGTAGCTCTCTCTGGTGTGGCTTCCACAGACACTTGGCTCAGCTGGAGAGAGAGCCTTGAAAGACACTTGCTCATGGGGTCCCATCCTCAGGCAGCCTAGTGCCAGGGCGCTGGGCCCAAGGATGTTAACAGCTTCCTGGGTGATTCTAAGGGGCAGCCATGGTTGGGTGAGACCTGCTGTCCCAGACAGTCCTGCTGTTTCCACCCACATCTGCATCGGGTAATTTTTTTTATTTTCAAAATGGAGTAGTTGGTGTGTGTGCTGTGTGAGATTGGCAACTCGCCCTCAGGGGCTTCAGTTGCAGCTTTACATTGGGGGTGGGGGTTTACATTGAACAGCAGGCACCACCCTGCCACCTCCAGGGGCTAAGGTACCTCTTTTTCTTTTACATTTTTTTTGGTGGGGAGGTGTCCATAGTGGTTCTGCTTAAAGGCATAGAATTTCGGAAAAACCAGTTTGTACTTACATAACAGTCGTTCAACTGCTTTTTAGGGGTTCCTACCGACCTGGAACACAGGCCTGCCCAGCTCCCCGGCTGTCTATGGGTCCTTCCCAACACGAACTGGGCACACGTGTGGCATTGTAATGTCGTTTTCCCATTACGTGCAAAACGGCCAGGGCCCCAGCGCGAGACTGCTCCGGCCGCTGGGCCCGGGCCCCGCCACGCTGCCAAAGGAGCTTCTCAAAGTCCGAACAACTTTCGCCCCCGCAGCTTTGTATGGGCGCCCATAAAGGGTCTCACCCGGGGCGCTGCCCCTACAGACACTCTCCAGGGGCTGCCCCGGGGCCATCGCAGATGCCCGGAAAGCAGGGCTCATAAATTCATCTTGGGAAGGCTTCCTACAGGCTCTGAAGCCACAAAACACAGGTTTTCTCCCCAGGCTGACCCGTGAGAGCGCGGGAAGATCGCGACGGGCTTAGGGGGCTGGGGATGCCGGAATCGGCGGAGGGTTCGGAAGGAGGAGGGGTGGGGGTCTGCAAAGCCTCCGAGCACCCCGGAACGGGCTGGAGGCGGGGCGCGGGGTGCCCCCCGCAGCTCGGGGTGCCCAGGGAAGGGGGCTGGCTCTCCTGGTGGGGCAGGGCGCGGGGCCGCGGCCGGCGGGCGGGAGGACACGGCGGGCAGGGGCGCCGCCGGTCCCGAGGGCTCGGCCTCCAGCGCGGCCCGACTCCCGGAGGCCCGCGGCGGCGGCGGGCGGCCCAGGCTCGTCGCTGTCAGCGGCGCAGGCAGCGCGGGCGGCCCCGGGGGCTGCGGGCGCCGCGCAGGCCAGGCCGCCGAGGGACCGGCTCCTCCTCCGCGCCGCCCGGGGCGCGAGTGCGCAGCACCCCGTTACCTTGTCGCAGTAGAGCCCCACCAGCTGCTTCATCCGCCAGTGCGGGGCGGTGAAGACGTCCACCTCTTCGGGGAAGGGCGCCATCGCCGCGGCTGCTGCCTCAGCCTCCGCCTGGGCAGCCGCGGCCTCCGCCTCTCCATAGACACCCTCGCCGCGGGGCAGATGCGGCGCGCGCCCCTGCGCATGCGCCCGCCCCGTCGGCGCGCGCGCCCCGGCCGGCAGAAACGCGGGGACGCGCGGCCGCCGCCATGCGGTGGCGCGGCCCACGTGACCCGGCGCGCTGGCCAAGTCGCCGTCTCCCCGCCCTCCCGCCCGCGCGCGCGGGCTCCGCTCCTATCCTCCGGGGGTTCGCAGCGCACCCTTGCCTCTGCTCCGCCTGTTCCCCAGCGCTCCCTGGGGGTGCTGTCAGGGGGGCGGCGCGTCTTCCCGCGCTCGCCCTGCCCACGGGGCTTGCGGGCCAGGGAGCTGAGTACAATGGCCGCGGCGTTGCGGCGGGAGCCGTGCCGGTGCCCTGGGTGTCACTGGGCTTCCCCGCTCTCCACTCCCAGGAGGCAGCCCCGGGAACTAGCCACGCACCCGGAGCACGGTGCCACCGGCGACCCCATCGGCGGGCCTGGTCTCAGGGGTGCCAGTGACGTTCCCGGCAACGCCCGGCGGGCCCGAGGACCCCGGGGAACCGCCAAAGCCCCTGCCGCGCAACCGAGTCTCCTGGGGATCTGGGCGCGGGAATGCACCTCCAGCACTGGAACGCGGGGTCAGGAGCAGGTCACATGGGTCTTGGAGGTTGGAGAAGGGGCTTATCTCGGAAGGTTCCAGCCCAGAGGTACCTAAGTCCAAGTTCCTTTCCTTAAGGCCCGGGCTAAGGAAAGGTTAATGAAGTTACTGCGGAGAGAAAGGTCACTTGGCTGCGGCGGGCGCCTGCTCAACCCTGGTTAGTTGTTCGGAGGTCTGTTGACCTGAAAGAGAAGTCAAGAAACCATCGAAGGTGAGAATCCGGGAAGACTGTTACTTGATTAACGAAGACAGGAACCAGACATGCTGTGCCCCAGCCTCTCGCCCCTGTGTATCTCTGGCACAGTCCCAGGAGGGCTTGAGGGTCAGTCAGTAAACACTCAACACATGCTCTGGTGCGAGGGATGTGGGAGCGCGTCCGGCCAGTAGAGCGGTTTACTTCTCAGCTTACTGTGTGCTGTTTATTGCGCAGTAAACGGAGGGCCGGAGAAGGTCGGGCTTGCTTTTCCTATACGGAGTTACAGTCTTGGAAACTTCCCGGGACAGCTTAGGCTTGTGGTGTGGACTTGCTGGCAGTCAACTTGTGTTTTGGAAGAACAGGACAAACTCAGGAAGAGACGGGCCTGGTCTTTCTTGTCAGTTACTACTTTTATATTATCTTTGCTCAAATGTCACTTTGAGGACTAAAGTGCACCTGACCCACCCCATAGTATTTTCAATCGCCTTTTATCCGTGCAAAGGCAATGAATAAGATATACCCAAAGAGAAATTGTGCCGTTGAATTATTAAGCATTCCATGGACTGCCAGAAGAACAAACAAATCTGGCTTAGAGGAAAATACAGCCAGAATGCTCCCTAGAGGCAAGGGGCAGAGGGGCAGGCGAGAGTTGGTCTCGCTGGCTCTGGATGAGTTGACAGGAGAGACCAGACCCTGGAAAAGGACTTCACACTTGGTCAAGGAGAAGGGCAGTGAAAAGAGGTCGGCCCCCAGTAGAGAGTTGGACACAGTAGCTGCAGCAGTGGGTGAGGATGGCACAGGGTGGGGCGGGCTTTTCTGTTGGACATGGAGTCCCTACGAGTCAGCACTGACTCGGGGCACCCAGCAAGTTGTATGACAGGGCCACATAACTTCTCCGTGTCTCGGGGTCCTCGTGTATAAATTGAGACAATAACGACGGGTTTGCAGGATTAAGACAATGTTCAGAATAAGGACGGCACCAGTAAGCTCTGCCTGTTAACTATTCTTGTTCAGTCAAACAGGTCTGTGAAGTGGTTTTGTTGTCCTCACCTTACCACTGTGGAACCTACATCTAGAAGAAGGCATTCTGCTGGTTGCCCGGGTCCCCTAGCGAATAATCTTGCCATATGACCTAGGTGGTGGCAATAGTGTCCTCTCCGAGGCACTGTGATAGTTATGAGAGATGGAAAGGTGTCTGTCCTGAAGAAGTCGGATAACTCGAAAACAAAAGGATAACAGAAGGCCCTCGATACCCTGTTCCTTGTCTCAGAATCCCTTGGTGGTACAAACCACTAAGGCACCCTGCTGGTAACGCACAGGTTGGCGGCTTGGGCCTCTCAGAGATAGCTGCAATGAACAGTGGAGGTGGATCTATCTGACCTATGCCTTCCCTGCTGTCACGAGACAAGAATCACATGTCTCCACAGCCCATCCTTGACCTGGTCTGACAGCAGCTGTTCGTCCCACACCACTATATCTCTTCTAGGGTCACTGCTTCATTGCAGTCACCACACAGGACTCACAGACAACACTCTAGTTAGTGGGGGTTATTGGGAAGTTAATACATTACCACAAGTCAGGATCAGCAAAGATGCAGTCATCGGTCTCCTCAGCCAGCAGCAAATCTCTCTCTGGTTCTTAGCCTTTCAGCCGCACGAGCCCTCAGCCTTTCCCTCCATTGGGCCAGGAAGCCAGCCATTTCACTCTGTCCTGCAGTCCCATAGTCTCAGGCCAGATGAGAAGTCTCTGTGCCACAGTCTGACTGATGCAGCTGGTCTCGGCAGCCTCCCCAACTTGAGACAAAGAACTTGGACATACTCTTCCAAAGTCTGCTCTCTGCTACTGCTTCGCAGATTCCTCTCGTCCTTATAGCCAGGGGGTTGGTAATGAAAACTGGCCAATCCCTTCCATTAATGTGACACATGCCCCACCAGTCCCCTCTGTTAGTGTGATGACGCATGTTCCGTTTGCCTCCCACCCAATTAGGTTGTGGTAGTTGCAGAGATGGGGTACAAGAGAGCCATATCAAGAACCTTCAAAATTTATACATGGTATAAATTCACTATCAAGTATAATTGCAAATATACAAATATCAGAAGACAAACTTGCTGTTAAGAAAAAAAATTATCCAACAAAAACCAAAAATCACTGCCATAGAGGCAATTCCAATTCTTAGTAACTATAGCACAGAACTTCTGTGGATTTCCAGAGCTATACATTTTTATGGGAGCAGACCGCTATCTCCCATGGAGTGGCTAGTAGGTTTGAACCACCAGTCCTGTTATTAGCAGACCAGTCCTTAACCCACTATGCCATCAGGGCTCTGTTGTTAGGTGCCATCAAGTCAGTTCCAACTCATAGCACACCTGTGTGCCACAGAATGAAATACTGTGCCGTTCTTACAACTCTTGGCATCTTGAGTCCATTGTTGCAGCCACTGTAAATTCATCTTGTCAAGGGTCTTCCTCTTTTTCACTGCTCCTCCACTTTAACAACCAGGATATCCTTCTCCAGGGACTGGTTTCTCCTGACAATATGTCCATAGTTCAGGAGCTAAAGTCATGTCATCCTTGCTGCTGAGGAGCAGTGGCTGTACTTCTTCCAACTACATGACCAGAACCTCTAAAAATTTTATGTACATCAATTTATATATACGCTCATGTACATCAATATATATCACTAAAAGAGTAACAGGAGAATCCACAGACTTAGAAAGACTGTCAGCAATGACATATCAAATAAGGGGCTAATTTCTAAACTGGCTAAAAAAAAAGTTTAAGATTCAAACAACTAAAAGACAACTAATCCAAATGAAAATTGGCAAAGAATGTGAACAGACATTACACCCAAGGAGACATTCAGAGGACCAACAAGCGTGAAGAAACGCAATGAGATCATTAGTCACTCGAGACATTCCAATCAGCCATGAGCTATCCTCTCACCCCATTAATAGCCAAGCTGAAAACTACAGAGACCAGCAACTGCTGGGAGAGTACAGAGACTGGACGCTTCAGACCCCACAGGTGGGACTCCACAGTGGTGCAAACCACTGAGGAAACAGCCTGGTGTTTCCTTTAAAGGTTGGGAAAGGAAATACCACCTGTCCCAGCAACCTCACTACTTGTTCTACGTCCTAGAGAACTCGGAACAACACAAAAATAGATACATGCACACCCATGTTCAGTCTTGGGAGAAAGATAGGTTTTCTACTCCAGTAAAGAGTTACAGTCTTGTAAAACCACAGGACAGTTCTACTCTGTCCTTGAGGGTCAATGAGAGTAGGAATTGACTCAATGGCAGGGAGCTACTGTTCATAGCAATACTGTTGACAATAGTTAAAAAAAGAAAAAGTATGGAGACAGCCTAAATATGCATCAATGGGAGAATGGATAAAGCAAACTATGGTACAGACACAGTGGAATGCTATGCAGCGTGGAAGAGTAACAATGAATCTTGGAAACACCACGGAGCTTGAATGAACCTGGAGGACATTATGCCTAGTGAAATAAGTCCATCTCCCATAGGACAAATATTGCATGAACCATCATTGTAAAAAGTCAAGAAACAGCTGGCTGTTGATAGACCCCAGCACAGCTTCAGTTGTGGGAATTAGCCAGTTCATACCAGTTCAGCAGCCCCCAATGTGAAAATTTACTTCCCTTACTGTTTTTTAATTTTCATCTGTGAAGCAGCATGTCCGTCCATAGGTATAGAAAAAATAAACGAAACTATGCGATTTATTTCATGTGCCATTCATTTCATAAAACTTGTCATACTTTTGATGAAATACTACATTTTTTTATTCCCTTGCATTTGTTACTTCAGGAAACAAACGTAGAAGAGAAAAAGTGCCGAACAACCAGAGGGTGACACGCTGCCATTCGTTTTGGCTTTGTGTTCGGACTCCAAGTTCCCATGAGCTCTTAGGAGTAAATTATGCAATTCCTGAAAGGGCTCAAAGAGCTAAAAATACTGTCAGAACCATTGCTGTGAGTTCAGCAGAAGCGGGAAGGGGGTTTTCTAAGATGTTGTGTAATATGTTCAGGGAAGAGAAGTCACCTGTTTCTAATATATCAGACGCAATGCCTCTTGCCTAATTGGCCTACCGCTAAAGGAAGGAATGGCTCCTACTCCTACCATGGAAACATGGTTAGGGAAAAACCACGTAGCCAATGACACTTGGATGAAATTCAGGAATATTGCAAGTGAGGATGCCAATCAAGAAGCCATATGGAACTATCTTAAATAATGATGCATTTGGGGGGGTTAGATAGTATTTACCATTTTTCATTACTATTTTAAAACAACAATCTAGCTTTGTATACTTCTTTGATTGTTCTTATTTAAGTAGTAACTGTTTAAAAAGATAAACTACCTTTTGCTGTATCTTTTTTATACTTAAAACGGTCATTAGAGCAGTGAGCCGGTTGTTAAATTATTTGAATCCCATCACTGATCACAACAGCACCAAAGAAACCGCAGTGCCACAGACAGACATGTAAGAAAGGAGGGAGGGAGGGAGGGAAAGAAGGAAGGGAAAAAATTATTAAGAATTACAGCCATCAAACCACCCTCCATTGTTAGGACGTCATTGACAGACAGAAGAAAGTCCCTAACTTCAAACTGCCTGGTATTTATAGATACTGGAGTTAGGGTTCCTGTACCCATTTCCTCAGGGACACAATCCCTTGCAAGCTCTCTGTGTCCTCTCCCTATTTCTCTGCTCTTCCTCTATGGCTTTGTGGCTGACATAAATATGTATAATGTTATAATATATATATATCCTTCAGAAGGCATGTCCTTGTGGGCCTCCTATTCCTTTTCTTCACGTCGACCTGTCACCCCAGCCCCCTGGGGATGTAGAGCGAGACCTGCAAAGGAACCAGTTACGCGGAAGCATAAGCTCATGAGAGGACACACGCTTTGTCTTGTCCCCAGCATGTAGCACAGTGTTCAGGGCATAGTTAAAATCCTACACCAAGCCCACTGCTGTGGGTGGGGGGATGCCCACTCAGCGACCCTAGAGGACTGCTTTCTGGCTTGCTAGGATTGTATACTTTCATCAGAGCCGATGGCCTCATTTTTCTTCCACAAGTACGCAGTGAGTACTCAACATACATATTGAATAAATCAAACCAAAACCAAACTCATAGGAGCAGGGTGGAACCTGCCCCTGTGAGTTTACCAGAGGATAACTTTACAGGAGTAGAAAGCCCCATCCCTCTCCAGAGGCGCAGTTAGTGCTTTCGGACTGCTGACCTAGCAGATCCCGGCCCCACATGTAACCACTGTGCCACCAGGGCTCCTCCTACTGAATAAAGACAGAACCATCGGTGTGGCTTTCTGTAATTCCCTCCATTTTCACTCACTTTCATTGCCTGTGCCTTTCCCTACCATAAAACTAGATTGAGCTTGTTTTTAACTTCGAATAATTACAAAACCAGTCAAACCAACATGCAGAATTTCGTGGGAACCCAGAATTTGAAGCTGTATGGTCAGATGAACAGCCACTTTGAACTCGGGCCACTTCAGGACGTGTGTTTAAGATGACAAAATGGACGTCGTAAAGTAATAAAAAATAAGCCCTGTGGGTCACTTTGCCCTTCAAATGAGCTGTTAACAATAGCCCCATATGCTGAGTATTGTAGCAATTAATCATCTGATCGGCCAGACTAAATGAGTGATTTAAATTGAACCTTGGCCTTTGAAGGAAGTCATTGATCACTATGGTATCTTTCAAAGTTACTGCAACACCAGCAGGTTAGCAACTGGTATTGAGGCCCAGGTCCTTGGGTTAATGACTTTTCTATACCATCCCTTCTGTTGGGTGGGAGCTGACTGATTCCAACAGACCACTGTAGACACCGACCACCAGAGGAAACTGTACAAGTCACATGGAGCAAGCAGAGAACACTCAGCATAGAGATCTTGACATGACGCTGATGACTAGACTTCTCGCTGTTCTGCACTCATCTTTCTGAAAGCTTACAAGCTACCGAAAACGGTAGGGGCCAAATCACTCCCTAGTGGCACAGGTAAACGGTGGCACTAAGCTTCTCTTACAGTATTTCCCAACTCTTGTTTTTTTTTTTAACTTCCTTTTTCTCAAATTTTTAAAAATCTTTTATTGGGGGCTCATACAGCACGTATCACAATCCATCCATCCATCCATTGTCAAGCACATGTGTACATTTGTTGCCATCATCATTCTCAAAACATTTTCTTCCTACTTGAGCCCTAGGTATCAGCTCCTCATTTCCCCACTCCCTCCCTGCTCCCCACTCCCTCATGAACCCTTGATAATTTATAAATTATTATTTTGTCATAGCTTACACTGTCTGACGTCTCCCAGAGGATGTACACTGGTACAGATAGGAACTGGAAACACAGGGAGTCCAGGACAGATGAACCCCTCAGGATATGTGCTGAGAGTGGCAATACTGGGAGGGTGGAACGAAGGTGGGGTGGAAAGGGGGAACCAATTACAAGGATCTACATATAACTTTCTCTCTGGGGGATGGCCAACGCTTGTTTTTGAGTGCCCTGGAATGCATGACTGGTGAGAACATCAACTCGGAGGCACAGCGCTTTCCCAAGAGGAGTCAGCTATAAAAACAGATGAAAGAACGCTGAAATGGCAAAAACAACAAATGAAACACTCACCACCTTCGAGCTGGTGCTCACTCCTAGCAGCCCTCCAGGACAGGACAGAACTGCCCCTCTGAGTTTCCAAGACTAACTTTTTTCAGGAGTAGAAAGCCCTGTCTTTTTTCCCTCAGAGCCTCTGATGGGTTTGAACTGTGGACCTTGTGGTTTGCAGCCCATTTGAAATCACAGGCCTAACCCACTTACCAGTATTACCTATGGCAGTCAGTAAAAAGAAGCCTGATGGCATAGTGATTACAAGTTGGCCTGCGAGCTGCAAGGTCAGCAGTTCAAAACCACCAGTGGTTCCCAGAAACACACAAGGGCAGTTCTACCCTGTCCTGTGGGGGCACAAATTGTCGATATTGATGTGATGACAGGGAGTTTGGTTCGGTCGGTGAAAGAGCCAGTCTGTAGGTGCTGCGGCAGGCAGCTTGACTCGAGGGTATAATGGTATGGTACTTTCTTGATTCAGGGACATAATGGTATATTGATTTCTTGATTCCCGGGGATAATGGTTTCTGTCACACAGCGTCACAGAGTGTGGGTGGCTCAAAACAACAGAGCATTGTTGGCTCACGCTTCTGGAACCTAAAGGTCAAGACCCAGGGTGCCCGAAGGGCCGTGCTCCTCTGAAGGCTATGCAAGGTTTGACCCTTCTCTTGTGTCTCCCAGCTTCTGGTAGTCCCAAACAATTTTGGGCACATGGCTCTCCTTTCTCTGTCTTGGTGGCTCTGATGTACCAACCCTACTCCTATTAGATTACGGTCCTCTGGATTCCATTAGGAATCCCTGAGTGGTACGAACTGTGCAGGTCCTTGGCTGTTCACCAAAAGGTAAAAGGTTCAAGTCTACCAAGATATGTCTTCAAAAAAGGCCTGACGAACTAATTCTGAAAAATCAGTGATTGAAAACTATATCGCAATAAATCACCTGGGGGCCATATCTGACCTCCTCTGGCTTCCCTGTTGCCACAAGGCAAAGGTCAGCTATGCCTCCACCCTCTGACCTCCATTACCTAACCTGACCCCAGTTGTTCTCTCATGGCACTTTCATGATAGGTTCGACAATTTGTTGCAATGACCACACAGAATTTCCAAACAATACTCAAGGGGAAGAAAATTTATTAGGGAAGCTAACAGGTTACCACCAACCAGAATCAGAAAATGCTAAATATACAATCATTAAGGATACAGCCAAGTCTCTGCCCAGTCCTCAGCCTCTCTGTCTCCATGGGCCATGCAAGCCAGCCAGGCCGCTGCTCTTCCTCGCAGTTTCATCGTCCGGGCGCTGCTTCTCCATTCTGTCTCATGGTCTGCTGGCCTCAGCCTCCACCGCTGCACACAGAGATCTCTAATGTGCTCTTCTGCCCATGGTCCTGGGCTTTCTCTCTCTGCGCCTGCTTCAAAGATGACTCATCCTCATAGTGAGAAGGTGGTAACCAATACCGAACAATGGTCCCTATTAGTGTTACACATGCCCTCTCTGAATAATCTCCCCCGACCCCAGTCATTCATTTGGTGGGATTTACAGACCTATCTCATTGTTGTTAGGTTTTCTTAGGGCAGTAGTCATTAGTCGGGATTCCTCCTGTCTCCCTTGGACCAGTAAATATGGGCATTTTTTTGTTTCTTTTGCAATTTGTTCTGCTTTTTTTTTTCAGCCCATCATATTTTGCTTTTAAGATCAGGAATACAACCAATTAATATTTTTTAATGATGTGCACAGGCCATTTCACAAGGGAAAAGTTTTATGATAACATGTGCATGTGATGAACAGAAATCAGTATATTACAAATAATCTGATGACAGTTATATTTTATAAAGACTTTAAGGGGGACTGTAAAAAGAATATAAAAATGCAAACAATAGTTGATGGTGAGATTGTGGTTAATTTGTTTGTTTTTCCCCAAGTTTTTGTAGTCAAAAAAGCAAACTCAACTTTTTCTCTACCAAAGTTAGTGTTCCAAGTGGGTTTTTATAAAGGAAAGAAGTTTCTGGTTTTACAGCAGTTAACTGAACATAGAACTGCACTCACCCACACAAGTGGTGGCCTGAAGCCAGAGAGAGAGAGAGAGAGAGAGAGAGAGAGAGAGAGAGAGAGAGAGAGAGAGACCTCAGCACAGGCAGCAGAGCAGAAGGTGGAGGAGCAGCTGGAAAAGAGGGCTGTGGTCCTCAGGTTCCAGGTTTTAAAGGCCTTCCACTGGGAGCCGTAATCAGTGGTACTGGTTGACCCTTCCCCTCCTACCCGCTCCTCCCTTACCCCGCCCACCCCCAACTCAGGCCTGAATTGGTACATGCTCTTTGGCCTTATCCGCCTCCAACTTCCTGTCGGGGCCCCCTAGGCATGGAGAGGAACAACCCCCTATCTTGCTACCTAACATAGATACCGTGATAATTCGTTTAGGTCAACTTGGCTGGCTGGACCAGGATTCTCCCGTGAGATGACGTCACATGGCGAGGCCCACTCTGTGATGGATCTTCTCACACCTCAAATCCTCACATGAGAAGTTACCCTATTCCCCCGCCCCACAACCTGGATTGTGAAGAAAAATAGCCCTTCGAGGAAGTAATTGACTTATGGTAGAGCTAGTGAATAAAAATCAGAGCTATAACTCCCATGTACTTTGGATAAGTTGTCAGGAGAGACCAGTCCTTGCAGAAGGACGTCATGCTGGGTAAAGTGGAGGGGCAGTAGGAAAGAGGAAGATGGGCTGACATGATAGCTGCATAAGAGGGCTCAAACCCAGAAACAATTATGAGGATGGTGTAAGACAGTGTGTGGTTCTGTTGTGTACAAGGTTGCTATGAATCAGAACCAACTCGAACGACCTAACAACAACGCGTATTTTAATTGTTTTATGGGAAAGTCAATACAGAACGTTAGATTCTCACTTAGCAACTTATACATAGATTGCTCATAGCATTGGATATAGCCTTTGAAGTGTGCCAGTCTTCTCCTCCTCTTCCTCCGCCTCCTCCTCCTCTCCTCCGCACCCCTGCCTTGTGTCCACCCATCCAGTTTTCTGCCCTTCAGAGCGGCAATAGTGATGGTGTAGTCTTGTATAGTTGACTGCTTGGAGGCACGCATTCTTCCTGGTGGTACTGTTCAGTTTTATAGGCCAATTTGCTGAAAAGCGACCTCCAGCAGGGACTTCGGTTCCAGGTGAAAGGGCCATCTTTGATCTTCTCAAGGGGTTCCTCTGGTCTCCATCAGTCTGGTAAATCTGGTTTTGCTGCTTAAAGTATTTGAGTTTTGTTCTATAGTTTTCTCCTGTTCTGATCAGGACCTTCTGTTGTGTCCCTATTCAAGAAGTGAGTGGTGCTAGCCAGGCACCATCTAGTCCATTCTCCTGGTATCAGGATAGAAGAGGCTGTGGTTTGGGTAGGCCCTTGGTCTTGTGCGCTAATTTCTTCCTGGAATCTGTGGTTTTCGTCATTCTCCTTTGCTCCATATGAGAAAAGACTAAAGAGTTGTGTCTTAGATGGCCACTCGCAAGCTTTTAAGACCCAGACACACTTACTGAACTAGGGTATAGAGCACCAGCTTGATGAATTCAGTTATGTCAATGGACCTAGTTGTCCCACGAGACTATGGCTCTGAGCCTTCAGTAAAGCAAGCCCATGAAGTATTTGGACATGTCTAGGAAGTAGCATCACTATGCCCTCTTACATGTTTTATCGTAGATACGCAGTACCTACGAGCATAAATAAAACAGAAATCCAGAAACCACCAAACTCACTGCCCTTAAGTCAGTTCTGGCTCACAGTGACCCCACAGCACGGAGGAGGACTGGCCTGTCGAGTTTCTGATACTTTCCGTCTTTTCAGGCGCAGACCACTTCATCGTTCTCCCACGGAGCAGCTGGTGGGTTTGAACAGCCGACCTTGTGGTTAGCACCTCAATGCATAACCTACTATGTGACCAGACCTCCAAATACATATCTCTGCAAATATAATTATATATGTACATGCATACACTCCTATATGCTAGGCTTTCTAATCCTTGGAGAGAAAGTTGAGAACCTTCAGGCAGGAGGCCTCCTGGCAGAGTAGGGTCCTTGAAGTACTTATTGGTGTAACTAAGAGCATTGTAATGTTTGCCACATCTGGGCAGAGGCCTCAAGGCATGATGGGACAGAGGGTCTGAGGGCCTGCGAGCAACCTGCATGCAAGCGCAACTGTGAAGAGTCCTTCCTAATTGAAAAGGCTCATGGAAGCAACTGTCAAGAACTGAAATTATTTACTGCATTGGGCAAATCTGTGGCAAGCGGTCTCTCTTTAAGGTGTTAGAAAGCAAAGATAGCACTTTAAGGAGTAAGGGTAGCCTGCCCCAAGCCCTGGTATTTTCAATCACCTCATGTGTGTGCAAAAGCTGGACAGGAATAAGGAAGACCGATGGAGAATTCTTGCATTTAAATGCTAGTGCTAGAGTAGGATATTGAATATTTCATGGACTGCCAGAAGAAT
The DNA here is from genome assembly GCF_050624435.1 of Tenrec ecaudatus. Taxonomy (NCBI): domain Eukaryota; kingdom Metazoa; phylum Chordata; class Mammalia; order Afrosoricida; family Tenrecidae; genus Tenrec; species Tenrec ecaudatus. The sequence goes on along the minus strand of NC_134532.1, from coordinate 208,813,516 downwards.
AAACAAATCTGTCTTGGAAGAAGTGTAGCCAATGTGTTAGACAGGGTTGACTAGAGAAACAAATCCAGAGACATTCATATGTGTGTAAGAAAGACCTTTATATCAAAGAGCAAGTATATATTGGGAAAACACCCCAGCTAAGTCCAGATCAAGCCCATAAGTCTGAGACTAGTCCATACAGTCCTCTCAGACCCACACAGAACTTGCAATGATGCCAAATGCAGGAAGATCACAGGCTGATGTGTACTAAGTCGTGTGGATCCAGTGGCAGTGGCTCCATCTCCAGGGCTCTGGCTGCCATCAGCGTGGCTTCAGGTGGTGTCAGAAGGAAGGTGAACCAGAGAGACAGAGAGACAGAGACACCCCCCCCACCCGAGAAAGAGGGAGCAATCAGACGTGACCTGATTGACAGGCCAGACTCCACACCTTCAATCTTATTTATCAAGTTGACATGAAATTGTGTAACTACCACAGCCGGACTCTTCCTTAGACGCGGGATGGTGAGATTTTGTCTCCCTTACTTTGGACCAGTGTCAGGAGAGACGTGGAGAAGGACATCATGCTGGGTAAAGCAGAGGGTCAGTGGAAAGGAAGGCCCTCTGTGAAACAGATGGCCACGGTGGTTTCAACAATGGGCTCAATCATAGCAACAATTTGATTTTGAAAGTGGTGCAGGGTTTCTTTCTATTGTAAATACAATTGCAAAGAGTCAGAACTGACTCAAAGCACCTGAAAGCAACAACCCCCTTCCAGAAGGAACTTAAGGCAAGTGGTCATTCTTTACCCTCCTGTTAATTCTAGTCCTTGTTCCAGATGATGGCAGCTTAAACCACATGATGTGCTTAGCGGTAAAAAAAAAACCCCAAAAACTAAACAAAAAAACTACATAAATCAAAAGGTTACATTAAGTATGCCATTGGATTTATTTATCTCGCAGTGCTTTTCACTCCCTGACATTATATTATAATGTCCTTTTCCATTGATTGTCTCATCTCTCTCCCACAGAGCAGTTGGTGGGTTTGAACTGCTGACTATGGTGACGTGAAATCGCATGGTCTGGCTGTTCCGTCCAGTCTTTGTAACTCCCATCCAGTGACTGAGTGAGAGCAGACAAATAAGATGCAGAGGACTCTAATGCGGGGGTTGGTCAGTTTGGGGTTTAAAAAAACAAACCCTAGCAGAAGCAGGAATATAGAATTCCAGGACAATCAAGAAAGAAGAGCCACCCGCAGAGCATGCGGGAGATCCCTCTCAGAAGTGAGTCAGCGGAGGTCACAGTGCTGAGACCATGAGGCAGACAGGTGGGCTACCCAGCCCACTCCACAACTCAGAGGCTAAGGGACCACGTGGCTGAGAGGATAAGGACCTTTATTTTTTTTTTAAGCACCATTACTTTTTCTGAAGGCACATGATGTCCTTCTCTGGGGCCAGGTCTCTCCTGACAACATGTCCAAAGTGCATGAGATGAAGTTTCACCATCCTAGCCTCTAGGAAACATTCGGGCTGTACTTCTTCAGACAGATCTGTTTGTTCTTTTGACAGTCCATAATGCTTTCAGTATTCTGCAGCATCAATATTCAAACACATCGATTCTTCTTCAGTCTTCCTTATTGAGGGAGTTAGTTAGGGTGGGTTCCAAGGAGGTGATGAAAATGGGAGGCAGCACTGGACATCCCCTTACATAAGATGTCTTGGGGAAGAGATGAGCCAGTCAGGGTGCAATGTAGCAATGATGAAACATACAACTTTCCTCTAGTTCCTAAATGCTTCCTCCCCACTGCCCCCCACTATCATGATCCCAAGTCTACCTTGCAAGTCTGGCTAGACCAGAGGATGTACACTGGTACAGATAGGAACTGGAAACACAGGGAATCCAGGGCAGATGGTCCCTTCAGGACCTGAGGTGTGAGTGGTGATACTGGGAGGGTAGAAGGAGGGTGGGTTGGAAAGCGGGCCCAGATTACAAGAATGTACATGTGACCTCCTCCCTGGGGGACGGACAATAGAAAAGTGGGTGAAGGGAGACGTCGGACAGGAAAAGATATGACAAAATAATAATTTATAAATTATCAAGGGTTCATGAGGGAAGGGGGAGCAGGGAGAGAGAGGAAAAAATTAGGATCTGATGACAGGGGCTTAAGTGGAGAGCAAATGTTTTGAGAATGATGAGGGCAATGAATATACAAATGTGCTTTACACAATTGATGTATGGATGGATTGTGATAAGAGGTGTATGAGCACCTAATAAAACTATTTTAAAAAAAAAAGCAAGATCGATGGACTCCAAGGGGAGAATATGCCTGGTACTATCCTGCTAATAGGGCCCATTGGGCCAAGTTCCTGTACAACCCCTCGGGATGCAGACCATGTGCCACAGAATACTGGGACATTGGACCCTGGCTTTTTGAAGTGCATAGCCTACTCCTGCAGCCATACAAAAGGGATGTGATGTGGAAACCCCACATGCTAAAATGGGCTCTATTTCAAACGCACCTGTAGCTCACAGAATTAAGGCCGAAACGACGTGATGTGAGAAGAAGCAGAAGACAGCTGTACCAAGAGTAGGGAACTGTTAGCAGGCGGACTCACATGCACTAATTACTTCAATGCCCAACTTGCTGTGTTAAGATATTATTAATCCGGCAGACCTGGGCCTGGCATTGTCCTGGAATATTACAGTAAGTTTTGCCTGACCACCAACTCCCATTGTTTGTATAGTGTCTGTCACTTAAGAACTTCATCTGTGCAAGCCAATAATGCATGTATTGGATTTGTAGTTAACCTACACTTGTTTAACCTTCCCTTCTCAGTTGTGTTTTAAATACATTACCATAAAAAGACACCATAAACAGAAAGACCTTTTGCTCCAGGGAGATGATCGATAAAATTCTCTACCATAAATGGCAAAGGTATCTCTAAGGTAAACCAGAGGCAGATGGAAAACATAAATGTAGGAGTGGATTTGAGGCTTGCACTGCATCTTAGTTTCAATCTAGAAATAACTAGTTCTTATGCTTGGCCCTGTACAGTAAGTTCCCCCAGAAGGAAACACAGATGATATGGGTGGGGTGCTACAGCAAGATGTGGTATCACAAAGAATAGCATCTGGGTGCAGTGTAGCAACGATGAAACATACAACTTTCTTCTAGTTCTTTAATGCTTCCTCCCCTCCCCCACTATCATGATTCCAGTTCCACCTTACAAATCCAGCTGGACCAGAGGTTGTACACTGGTACAGATAGGAACTGGAAACACAGGGAATCCAGGGCAGATGATCCCTTCAGGACCAGTGCTGAGAGTGGCCATACTGGGAGGGTGCAGGGAGGGCGGGGTGGAAAGGGGGAACATATAACCTCCTCCCTGGGGGACGGACAACAGAAAAGTGGGTGAAGGGAGTGGGTAAGATATGACAAAATAAAAATAATTTATAATTTATGACTGGTTCATGAGGGAAGGGGAGTGGAGAGGGAAGGGGAAAATGAGGAGCTGATACCAAGGGCTCAAGCAGAAAGCAAATGTTTTGAGAATGATGAGGGCAACAAATGTACAAATGTGCTTGACACAAGGGATGTATGGATGGATTGTGATTAGAGTTGTACAAGCCCCCAATAAAATGATTTTAAAAATTAAAATAAAATGGGTCAAAAGGGAGTAGGAAGGGGGAACCGATTGCAATGATTATGACGCATAACTCCCTCCCCCACCCAGGAGACTGAGCAACAGAAACATGGGTGAAGGGAGACATTGCTTCATGTAAGATGTGAAAGCAATAATGATTTATCAAGGGGTCACAAGGGTGGGGGGATGGAGGGAAGGGAAAAAGAGGAATTGATACCAAGGGCTCAAATAGAAAGTAAATGTTTAGAAAATGATGGCAATATATGTACAAATATGCTTGATACAACTGATGTATGGATTGTTATAAGAGCTGTAGGAGCCTCCAATAAAATGATTTAAATTAAAAAAAGAATAGCACCTGGGGTCTTAAAGGCTTGTTTTCAAACGACCACCCATCTAAGTGAGGCGTCAGCTCAGCCTCCATGGACGAAGCACACCAGCCTGCGTAACCCAAAGACTGTAAAAAAAAAAAAAAAAAAAAAAACTAAATCAGAAGGAGGGAATGGTATCAGAGCTTTAATTATGAAATTCTGGTTTGCAGAAGCTAATGGGTGACAGTGGATGCCCAAAATACATTTGTAGGGTAAACCCATAGAATGAGGCCCCATGATTTTCCTTTGACTATAATCGAGGGATGGGCTAATTTGGTTATCAGAGAGTACTACAGAGACGCTTATAGCAGATTAAAAATGGAAAATATGATTTGAATTTTAAGCCTTATCATTTGATCTCCCCTTTGACACATCTTGAATTTGCTCTGGTTTTTAATATTTTGTTTTCTTTCAAATTGGGGGTTATCTCTGTTGTATTTTGTTTTCTTTGGCAGATTTCTTGACTCTCTCTAATGTATGTATTTTGCTGTGTTTTTAGGCATATGAAACCCAGGGTGGGTGAGTCTATAAAAATAATAACTAGAAAAAATAATTAGATTAAGAGTTTCAGGGGGTGGACAGCAGAGTGGGGTGGATAAATTGAGACCTGATATCAAGGGGTACAAGAAGGAAGAAAATGTTTTAAAACTGATGTGGTAAAGATTGTACAACACTTCTTGATATGACAGAACGATTGGATTGTATATGTCTGGATTATGTCCTAACTGTTTGTTTATATTTAAGGAGAGAGATCAAACAGGGACAATTCCTCTCTGCCACTTCAACTTCCTCCTGTGGGACTTCACTGGGACTCTGTGTCTGCCTCCTGTGTGGGCCACCCAACCCTGAGAGCTGCCCGGCCCCAGCATAGTTCCACAGACCTTGGGACACTGCACGAGTGACTCTGCCCTCTCTGGCCTGGAATCTCCCCGGGTCCAGCTTCACCTGTCTGCGTCAGCAGCCTGCAGCTTCACGAGTCTGAAGAGGGCCTGCCTGGCCTTGGACTGTCCACTTGAGCTAGATTCCACTGGGGCACCTTCTCGATATAAAGTTTCTGCTTGCTATCGCTTTCTTTCTTGAACATAGGTGAGTGTTACTGGTTTGTCCCTGCGAGCACACTTACTCAACGTCCAACTTTCACATGCAGAGGATGCCAATGAACATACCATGGTGTGAGTTGGGCCCCACTTGATAGCACCTAACAACCACAGGGACATCCAACAGGCATTATTTGCTCTGCATACTCTCACCTGAAGCACAATACAAACTGGGGAAGGAAAATAATATGTACTAGGGTCTTGGTGGAGACTCAGCTGTCAGCCCCCGGGACCCCCAGATATCCAGTCCTTTTCCTTGAGAAGAATGGGGGCTATGTCACAAGGAACACACCTGCCCCATTGCCCTGATTCCCTCTTAGAGCTGAGCTGATGCCAAGACCATGGTTTCCTTCCTTACAATGCTGGAGATCCAACATATGTAGATAGTCTGCAGTGTTTCTTCGTGAAAGTTCGAGACAGAGAAGTGTCTCCCATGTCCTACTAATGTCTCGCTGCTATCTTTCTTGTTACTGTGAAACACTGCCAAGCCAACACCAGGTCTGTAGCCACCAATCAAAGGCTCTATTATGGGTTGACTTGCAGAGATGGAGAGAGGTACAGGGTACAGGGCCTGAGGGCAGGGTGGTTATGCTCACAGACAACTTGACTCAGCTGTTTGCTTCCTGCTGCTAGGGCAAAGCACCACCAGTTTCTGGAAGAGTAAAGGATGACAAGTTTCCTGTAACTCACCAGGCTGGCTGGCATTCATCATCGTGAGGCAATCTGGCAGGTGATGGCTTCATTCTGTCTGCAGGGAGGAAAGGGGTTTAGGGAAGTTCTTGTTCTGCTTCCTTCCTCCCTAGCCCTGGCATTAAAACAGAAAAACAAGCAAGCAAGCAAGCAAAATCGCCATCAGCTCAAAACACAGTCCCAAAACAAAAGAAAACCCCGGGTGTAAAGGGCAACTCTCAGAAAATCTTGACCATCCTCAGATTCAAAGGCAGAAAGCATGTTGGTGCTAGGTGCCACCCACTCAGTTCTGACTGGCAGCGACCCCGAGCATAACAGAACAAAACACCACCTGGTCCTGTGCCATCCTCACAGTCCTGGCTCCGTTTGAGCCCTGTGTCCGCCCATCCCATTGAGGTCTTCCTCTTTCTCTGACTCTCTCCTTCCCCAAGCAGCGCGTCCCCTTCCAGGGACTGTCCCTCCTGGTCACATGTCCCTAAGTTAGTGAAACAAATTTCACCCTCCTCGGTTCGAAGGAACATTCTGGCTAGCCCAATGCCAGAGTTCAAGGGCAAGTGAGGTGCTTGAAGCTACCATGACTCAGGCCAGGTGCACATTAGCCCTCAAAATGACACCTTTGTCCTTTAACGCTATAAAACAGTCTCAGGCAGCTGATGTCTGTGCTTTCTGCAGTTTTTCTGTTAACCTAAAGTGTTCTCAAAATAAAAATTTACTTAAAACAACAATCAAAACAACAACACCACCTACTGTACGGCATATGTTTACTTCAGAAAACAAACCTAGTAGCTCATTGGGAAGGGCTATGGGTCAAACAGCAATGTTAGAAGCCCGAGCTTGAGAATCTGGTTCTTGTTCAGCAGAGTTAATCCTCTCGGAGCTCCTGGGTTCTCAGGAGACGAACTCCCTAGTAACTCCCATGTTACTGGGGAGACAGCACAGACCGCACAGTACAGTGGGACTGACTGAGCGGAGACGTGTTACATGAAACGGAGTGGTGATCCTTCCAGCTCACAGAGCAAGGGAAGTGGAGGGCTTGGACAGGAGGCTGGCTTATGGAATGCGGTATCACTGGATTTAGGGAGCTGCATTTGCTGACAAAGAGAGGTAAAGCTGAGAGCCTTCAGATTGAGGCTGACGGCAGAGTGATACACCATTTAGGCATTTGTTAGCAGCCCTGAAAGAATTTGTAACACGTCCTGACTAAACAAATATATCCTGAACACGTCTTTCTTTTGTAAACAGTTGTGTACATCCATTATGGTTATCCCTTTCCAAATGATTCCACCACCATTAACATAAACCAATGCCCCCTAAGCAAAAACTTTTCCTCCTTCACACATGGTAAACATTAGTCAAGTTTGGTTTGTTTCTTTCCCCCTTGACCCCCTTTTTAGTAGTTTTCTTGATATAATATTCACATATCATACACTTCCATCATTAAACTGCTTCTAAAAAGAGTTATATGTACATCATCACAATCAACCCTAATGCTCCCTCCCCCTCCCATATCGACTGATTGCTCCCTGATTCCCCTCCCCTCCCCATTCCTCCTCCTTCCCCATAAACCATTGCATCAGTTACTGTCTCTGTGCATCCACTCCTTCTGTGCTTCCTAAACTGGGAGACCTAACAGAAACAATACAAACAAAACAGAGAGACGAAAACAATAATAATATAAAGTAAAAAAGTTAAAATAGAGTAAGAAAGAAAAAAACCACTAACAATATTTTAAAAGCCAGAAAAGAAATTTCTTTCTTGGAACAATCAAGAAATATTTGAGCATCGAGTAGATTCAGGCTGGGTCAAGAGAGCAGTCAACTGATCAAGTATCCGTGGTTCAATTCACCATAACCAATATTACACTAATCTGTTTCACCATGGATTTTGTAAATGGGTTTGGGTTCCCCCACCATCCTACATAGCCCTCTATAAACTGGGTGCTCACAATTGAAGTTCTGATACTTTTCCCTTCATCACATTTGGATTTTGTTATTGTGATATTTGTATCACACAGAATGGGGTACTTTTTCCGTGTGGACTGAACGCCTCACTTAGATGGCTGCTTCTTTGATTACAAGCCTTTAAAGAACCCAGACACTATTCCAATGGATGGCCGGGCACCATCTGCTTTCCCCCTACACTTTGCAGTAGCACCCTTATCTTCAGTGATCCTTATCTTCATAAAGGTGAGTACAGGGCAGGGCCATGTTATAAGGACTAACTGTTTTGGATTCATGATAGAATTACGTGGTAACCCATACCCTGAACATTTCTCATATGAATTGTAATCTGTTCACTTCCATGATAAACCTCCAAATTTTGAGCATTGTCTGTTAGTTCTGTGTGGTCATTGAAATGAATTCCAGGACCTAGGTGAACAGTATTTCAATTGTGGTGCTGGTAAAGAATATTGAATGTACCATGGACTGCCAAAAGAAGCACATTTGTCTTGGAAGAAATACTTCTTCTCACGTTATTTGGCCATGTTGTCAGGATAGACCAGTCTCTGGAAAAGGATATCATGCTTGGTTAGTAGAGGGGCATCAAAAACGACCTCCAAGGCGATGGATTGACCTTGAATGCAACAATGGGTTCAAGCATAGCAACAACGAGGATGGCCCAGGACCTGGCAATGTCTCATTCTGTTGTACATCAGGTCACTGTGAGTTGGAAGCGACTCGAACCACAACAACCTAAAAACAACAACAGCTGAAATGTAGATAGCGATGAAAAGTAGCAGTTGGCAAGTAGAGTGCTGTAGGCGACGAACCCTTGGTCTGTCTGGTTTTCTCCTCTCGCGCAGCATCGTGCCCAGAGGTTCTGTTACACACAGTCCCGATCCTGGAGATTGGTAGGAGCTTTATCCTTGAAAGAGCTCCAGGGGATGGGGCAGCATACACAGCCGCCCATAGGACGCACTGCTTCTAAGTGCTTGTCTACGTGCTTGCTCTCAACTGGATTAAAATGACAGGTGGGAAATAATATCTGAGGGGTCAACTGCATTTTAGTGATAGTGTGAGTGCAGGAGGCAGGCCTTCAGCCACAGAGCTGAGATGCTAAGGGGCCCTGAACTTGTCCCACCCCTTACAATGCTCCTCCACCTATGGACATGGGACAACCTTAATCAGAAGCACATCTCGCTCACTCACTGCCATCGAGTCCATTTTAACTCATCGTGACTCTAGAGCTAGATTTAGCTCACAGCTAAACAAAAGATCAGTGGTTTGGACCCACCAGCCACTCTGTGGAAGAAAGAAATGGTCATCTGCTTCCGTAAAGATTTCTTGGAAACCATTTGGGGGTAGTTCCGCTTTGTCCTGCAGAGTCACTGTGATTGGAGAAGAATCAATGACAATGAGTTTGTTTGTTGTTGTTTGGTTTATCGCAATAATAAATAGTACAGCCAAGATGCAAGTCCTAGTCGTAGAACCTGATTCCTTAAACACACTAACGATGTTGCCTCTAGAAATTTAGAAGTTAATGAAGTTTTCACTTTCCATGGCCTTAACAGCTAATAAGATACGTAATCCTGTACATCTCCAATCCATGCCCTCTTCTTTACTGACTGATAAGTCAGCTGATCCTGACTCTTGGTGGCCCGAAAGGCCTAACATGAACTGCTGTCCACATGGATTTTCAAAAGTGCATCACCAGGCCATTCTTCTGAGGCTCTTGTAGGTGGACTTCAGCCTTTAGGTTAGCAGCCTAGCGCACTAACTTTGCACAACCTAGGGAATTTCCTTGATGTCTGCTACTCCTTATTCCAGTCCTGTGCCAAATCACACACTTAGAAATAGCTCCCTGAAACACAGAGCTGGCAACATACGCTCCTTTAATTTAAGTGAATCCTACTGAATAGAGCTTAAGTATTCTTGACATTCAGTGGGACGCCTCATGTCGTGTATCACTTAATAATACTGAGTCTATTATATTCTCTTTCTATTGGCATGAACATTCCTCTCCTAACCGCCCCCCTGCCCCCTCCACAAACACTTAATAAATAAGGTGCTTTGGAAGGAAGCAGAACTTAGTAATTTCTATAGTACCCCTTGCTGTGGCTTAAACTGTGTCCCCTCAAAATGTGTGGCAACTTAGCTAGGCAGCGAATTTCGGGATCAAGTAACTCTCATCAATTTGGGGATATGATGTCATTTTCCTACATACGATAAATCCTCACCTCTGTGACATCAGTAAGGCAGGATGGGAAGCAATTGCGTGTGAAAGCTGGACACTGAATAAGGAAGAGTGAAGAACAATCAATGCATTTGAACTATGGTGTCGGTGAAGAATATTGAAAGTACCATGGACTGTCAAAAGGACAAACAGATCAGTCTTGGACAAAGTACGTGCAGAGTGTCGCATGGAGGTAAAGAGGAGGAGCCTTTGTCTCACATGCCATTGGGAGAGACCAGTGCCTGGAGGACATCCTGCTTGGTAACGTGGAGGGGCAGCAAAAAAAGAGGAAGGCCCTCAACGAGAGGGATTGCCACCGTGGCTACCAGGATGGGCTCAAACAGCGATGCGCGTGAGGGCGGCTCAGGAGCGGGCAGGGTTTCCTGCTGTAATACATGGGTGCTGTGATCTGAATCACTCCTGGGCATCTAACCGCAACAAGCTAATGAGGCAGGATGCAATCTGCTCGATGGGGTACTATCTCGAGTCCATTTCTTTTCAGATATAAAAGGCCTTAAACAAGCCAGCAGAGATCCGAGAGACTTCAGGACCACCAAGAAAGAAAACCTGGGCATAGAACATGCCTTTTGGTCCTTGCGTTTTGACTCTCTTGGTCCCAGGGGAAAATTGATGAAAAAAATCTTCTCCTAGAGCTGACACAGAGAGAAGAACTTCCCCTACAGCTGGTTTCCTGAATTCAGACTTCTTATCTGTCCGTTCGTTGTACTGTGACTGGCTCTCTCCTTTGGGGCATCTTGTACTAGGGGGTCCAGAGAAGTGCTGCTTCAGCCCCATGTTGAATGATGTCACTCCAAAGAATGTGTTTACTTGAGTGCTCTAACTCCCAGTTAGGCTTCTAAGACCATGAGTTGCACTACTATGATGCTCACAATTCTGCCATCATTCCCACAGCAAGGCTTCAGTTTGGCTCAGCTCCACCCATTCTTAGGAATCTGGCCAAACTTGAAGGGCCCACCCTATAAGTGTACCAGATATAGCTAAAATTCTCCAACCCCTAGAGTCCCCCAGCCAATGTCCAAGGTATGTAATCCAAGCTCTTGTTTCTCTCTCTCAATACTCTAAATTCCATTGTTTAGCAGCCTGTCCACTGTCATTCAGTTGATTCTGACCCAGTCACCCTATAGGACAGAGTAGAACTGTCCTGTGGGGTTTCCAAGGCTGTCACCTCTTTTCTCCTATAGAGTCATTGGTAGATTCAAACTGCTGACCTTTTGGTTAGAAATCGAGCACTTTAAGATCTATGTGCCATCTAGGCTCCTTCCCAATAGATTAGGGCTTTATATTCTCAGATGCTAGATCCTCAAAACGTGATTTTTTTTGGGGGGGGGAGGCTTGATTATTTTAAAGATCATTTCATTGTAGGCTCTTGCAGCTCTTATAATAATCCAGACATCTGTTTGTATTGGGTATATTTGTACATAAGTTGCCATGCTTTATTTTACAAAAGACCATTGGCTTTCATTAGGTCATGGGCAAAGGGGGTATGCCTCCCTAAGATGTCGATTCCCACAGGGTGGGCTGAGGACTGGGCCAATCCTCTGGTCTCCTGTTCCCTTGGTGCCCCTGCCTAGCTGTGAGGGGTCACAGAGGCCATTCACTTGGACAGGGCATTGGAAGACTTGGACACCAGCTTCCCGTCCTGGGTCTCGATCTTCTTCACCACCACGGTCATGGTGGAGCTGGCGTGGGAGAAGGAGCTGGAGCCTCCGCTTGGGCTGAGGCTGGACTGCATGGAGCTCAGGTTATAGCTGAGGCCAGGGCTCCTGAGGCCTCCATAGCTCGAGGTCAGCCCACCGGAGAAGCCACTGGTGGTCTTCGTGTGGATGCTCATGTTCTGCACCCCAAACTCCAGCTGGCTCTCCTCGCCCTCCACAGCTTGCAGTAGGTGGTGATTTTGATGTCCAGGGCCAGCTCGATCTTCATCAGCTCCTGTTCTCTCATAGCTGCTGCTTCCTGTCCTGCTTGGCCCAATGCCGGGCGGCCTCAGCTTGTTGCTGGCGTCCTTAATGGCCATCTCTCCATGTTGCTCAGTGTCCGCGATGGCGGCCTCCAGGGACACTCTGGCCTTTGAGCCCCTCCATCTCAGCCTGGATCTGATTGATGCTCCTCTTCATCTCCGAGATCTCCATCTTGGCCCGATGAAGATCATCCCCATGCTTCCCAGCCTGCACCTGCAGCTCCTCATATTTGATCTGGTACACACTCTCAAGTTTGACCCGTCTGCGGTTGGTGAACTCCGCATACTGGGCCTTGACCTCAGCGATGATGCCATCCATGGCCAGGGAGCGGCTGTTGTCCATGGACAGCACCACGGATGTGTCCGAGATCTGGGCCTACAGCTCACGGAGCTCCTGGAACATGAAGGGAGGTACTGATGAGAGGAGGGAAGAATCAAAGAAAGCCTGGCTTGGAGGAGGAGCCATGGGGGAACCGTCCATCCAGACACTCCACCCCCAAGCAAGACGTGATTTTAAACATGTGGTATAAAATGAATGGTTAGTCACTTGAGCAGAGCTAAAGTTTGTCTGAGGAAAAGAACACACATTTTAGGATGGATCTATCTGGCTCCCAGTCTGAAACAGCCACACAAAAATGTTGACATGGATGAAGTAATGTGGGTTCTCAACGGGGATAGGATTAACTGTCGCTGTAATCCGATGGCTGCAGTCTACATGCCTGGATGTTCTGGCCCCTCCAAAGGAAACTGGATCTTGACTGAGTGAATAAACAAGACCGCGTAACACACTCTTCGTTCACCCTCAGGCTGGAGCAAGAGGAAGTTGACTCACTGCCCTTGTGGTCCAATTTCGGACTAATTGCTTCAAGGGCCTATTGAGAGAGATGTATGAAGCACATTCTCAAGGCCATGTACTTTTCTTGTTCATGTAATGCAGATCTCTAGGCTGATTTGACTTTTCTGATTTTGAAAGTAAGTTTTTGTCTCCGTCTTTTTTTCATCCTCTCCCTCCCTTTTAAAAATAAAACTGCGCTCTGTTAGACGCTGTAGTATTAATGCAGCAAATGGTAAATGATTGTCAAGCCATTCTCCCTGAGGGAATCAGCCATCCAGAGCAATCAGACTATTCAGGTCCACCTCAGGTGGCACACACCCTACTGATAAGGACAGTAATTGTTTCGATGGAGAGGCAGAGACTGGTCAAACCTGCTCAGTGATAGCCAAAGTTAGGCTGTTGTCCTGAATCTAGGATCCACCCATTTTGTCACATGGGTACCCCCAATCCCTCCACTTCCTATTGCATGTATACCCTTAGAGCACTCCCCTTCCATTACTGTATGGTCTATAGTAAAAGCCCTTCCTGTGACGTATGTCTTTCCCTGTAATCAGAGGGCTTGCATGCCACCATAAGATATATGTCTCGGTTAGAAACAAATCCCTCTTTCACTCTTCTCCCCTCTCGTCTGCCCACACTGTGCGAGGACCTGGCTGGTGAGATCATGACCTTCCAGGAGGTGAGCATGCTACCATGAAATGTGTCTGACTCCTTTATTTTACCATCTTTTCTATCTCTCTTATTCTCTATGACTTCACTATAATCTTTAAATATCATAACTGTACAATTGCACCTCTTGGACCCGTGATATAGTTGTGAGGGGCTGGTTTCCCCCACACTTGCTAGATTGGGGCTTTACGCATAGGTAGAGCTTTCCCATTCACTGGTATTACATAGTCGTTTAAATAGAAACTACAAGTGAAAGAATAGTACAGCTTAATGGGTATGTAGCAAATCGCATCAGTACAGAACTGCGACCAATGGCAATGGCTTTTCCAGGCCACTGTTAGAGTCCCAATCATAACAATATGAGATGCCATTTGTTTCCAAACGTATTTTGTAAAGCGTCAAAGAGCACTTGAATCTGAGCACATGTCAGGCTACTCAGGTTGTATTCTAAGCTTATTCACCGAGCAGTGGCATGATCTGGCACAAACCCTTTACCTCTATGGCAACATACGAAACAACATACAATATGCAAGCAATTGCTAGGTGTGGTTGACTCTAAGTCTAATAGACCAGAACACTCTCAGTCCAGTGCCAGACTCCCAATGGTTGCTAAGTTTGAGTCCATTTTCTGCAGCCACCTATCTCAACAATGGTCTTCTTTTTCACTTTACCTGGCCAAGCATGTTGACCTTTTGCAGGGACTGGTCCCTCCTGATGGCATGTCCAAAGTATTCAAAACAAAGTCTTGGCCTCCTTACCACTAAGGAGCTTCCGCTTGTACTTCTTCCAACACATATTTAGATGCTCTTTGAGCAGTCTATAAGTATATGTTTAATATTGTTTGCCTACATCATAATTCAAACTCGTCAATTCTTTTCTGGCATTCCTTAATTCAGCACCCAGGTTTTGCATGTATGTTGTTGTTGTAAGGTGCCATCAAGTCAGTTCTGACCCGGAGTGCCCAGATGCACAGAAGAATGAAACACTACAAATGCTTTTGCTGCAGGTTGTTAATAAGCCTTCCTCCAGTCCTGATGCCACACTCTTCTTCGCGCAGAATTCAGATTCTCTGATGATATGATAAGCATACAAACTGAACAAGTATGGTGAGAGGATTCAACCCTGACGCACACTTTTCCTGTTTTTACATCTGCCTCAACTCATGAGCCCAATGAACTGTTCTAGAATTCCCATTATTTCTCAAGGTTAGCTACAGTTTATTATGACCTACAGAGTCAAATGCCTTTGTATACTCAATAAAACACAAGCAAACATCTTTCTGGTATTCTCTGCTTTGACTCAAGATCCATGTGACATCAGCAACGATAACACTTTGTTCCATGTCCTCTTCTGAATCCTGCCCGAACTTCTGGCAGTTCCCTGTCAATGTGCTGCTACAGCTGTAATAGGATGATCTTGAGCAAAATCTTACTTGTGTGTGATATCAATGATATCATTTTATAGTTTGAGCATTCTGTTGCGTCACCTTTCTTTGGAATAGGCACGACTATGGATCTCTTCCAGTCAGTTGGCCAGGTAGCTCTCTTCCAAATTTCCTGGCATAAATGACTGAGGGTTTCCAGTGCTTTTTCAGCTTGCTGAAATATTTCAATAGGCACTCTATTGCTGGAACCTCATTTTTGGCTCATGCATTCAGCACCATTGGTTCTTGGTCATATGCTACTTCCTGAAATGGTGGAATGTTGACTAGTTAGTTCCATGGGTTTGAGGAAATAGATATACACGTATAAGCAGAAATGTATATGCATGTATGTGAGGAAGTGGAAAATGCTGCAGCTTGAGGCAAGCGCCCTTTAGGTCTCAAAGTGACATCTTGTCTTTTTAACCCTCTAAAGAGGTCTTTTACAGCACATGTGCCTAAGGTCATAATGCATTGCTTGATTTCTTGAGCGCTGCTTCTGTGAGCATTGCTCGTGGATCCAAATAAAATGAAATCCTTGACAGCTCTAATCTTTTCCTCTTACGATAGTGCTTGCTGGTCCAGTTGCGAAAACTAGGGTTTTCTGTAGGTTGAGGCGGAATTCATAGTGAAGGGTGCCGTCTTTGATCAGCTAAATGCTCGAAGTCTTCTGATGGGCAGCAAGCAAAACTGTGTCATCTGCGTATCATGGATTGTTAACGAATCTCCTCCAAGCCAGGTCCCACGCTCTTCTTCACATAGTCCAGGTTCTTGGATTATCTGCTCAACCTACAGCATGAATAAGTATGGTGAAAAGATACAACACTGATGCACAACTTTCCTGATTAAAACACATTTTTAAAAAACCGAATAAGGTGTAGAAGGGGGGTTGTTTACATTTCAGATATCAGCTCTGTAGTCAAGAGTTCAAATCACGAATCAAACCCCAAATTCCACCCCAGCCAACCTGTAATAGGAGGTTTATTGTGCCAACCTGGCACAATAATCTGGTGTTACATGACCTGGTATCAATTTGTGAAGGGGTGGAGTTTCACCTGTCAATCAGGTTGCAGCTTAATGACCTCAGTTGGAGGCACCATGGAGATAAATAGCTCACTGGATGCCAGATATACTCACTCCCGGGGAGACCTTACTGACAATGAGCCTGATGGAGCTACTTTGATGTCAGTATCCTGAAGCTGTAGGAGGCACGTAGATACCCCTGCTAGCACTGAGGTGTTCTACCACCACTGGATCCACAAGACTTTCCACCCACTGGTCTGTGATCTTCCTGCATTTGATGTCAATGCATGTGTTGCGTGAGTCTGAAGAAGAATTTATAGACTGATATTGGACATATGGTCTAATATTGGATTAGGAACTTGATCTGGACTGGCCTGGAATGTTTTCTCAATATACAATTGCTCTTTTAGATAAAACTCTTTCTTATACACCTCTAAGCCTCTATGAATTTGTTTCTCTAGTCAAACCGGACTACCACAGAGGGGATCTGTTATTGTCGTTGTTAGGTGCCACTGAGTCAGTTCCAACCCTTTGTGACCCTATGCACAGAAGAAGCAAACACTGCCCAGTCCAGCGCCATCCTCTCAATGTTCCTGTGCTTGAGTTCACGGTTGTAGCCATCGGGTCAATCCAAGGGCTTTGAGGGCTTTCCTTATTGTCTTTCCATCCCGGGCCATGGTTAACTCACTTTTAAAATGAGTTGTGTAATCACCGTCAGTTCTAGAGCAGACATTTCAGGCAAGGAAACCATGTCAGTGCGGAAAAAGCCAAGGGAGTATGTCAAGACGTTTCTCTCCCCCACCCCATCACAACATGTGTACTTATTCTTTGAGGATAGCTAGGGCTGGCCTATGAGAACTTCATTGGGCAGCTTTACCCCCACCTAGCCTGCAACCCTGACCTTGCCTCTTCAGACTTCCCTCCCCGACCTAAAAAGTCAAGGAACATTGTAAAGTAGCAGTATTTGCATTCCTCAAGGCTGTCAACACTGCTGTTTTCACGTGGCATCAAACAACACACAACTCTTTGGCGAAGGGTTAACCAAAAGAATCCAAAGAAGCAAGCTCACTGCCATCAAGTTGATTCTGACACAGGACAACGCAAGAGGATAGAGTAGAACTGCCTCTGAGTGTTTCTGAGACCGTCAATATTAATGGGAATAAATTCTTTTATTCCAAAGAGTGGCTGATAGCTTTGAATTGCTGACCATGTGGGAAGCAGCCCAAGGCATAACCCACTATGCCACCAGGGCTTCCTAGAGGAAGGGTTAACTTAAAAAACAAATTCACTGCCTTGGAGTCAGTTCTGACCCAGTAGAACTGACCCTGTGGGTTTCAGAGACTGCAGTTCTTCATAGACTTAAAGAGTCTTGTCCCTTCCCCTCGAAGGGGCTGGTAGTTTGAACTGCTGACCATGGAATTAGTAGTGCAATGACTAACTCCTCCGCTACCATGGCTCCTAGGGAAAGGCTTGGAGAATTAGAAACATGACCTTCAGAAATGTACAAATCAAGATGGAGATCTGTTGAGAAACAATGGCTTCATATTTTCATAATTTTGTTTAATAAAGTTTCCTACAATTTGTACTTAAAATTATCTATTTAATAAGTTGACTTAAGTTAATATTACTCATTTGGGGCACACTCCCAGTCCCCCGCCCCCAAAATCAGTTGTCATGAATGTCTGAACTTTCCTCCTTGCCTTAAATTTAACTTACAAATAGTACTTTTGACCTACGCTCCCATGGGGTAGGGCTAGAGTGAAAGTGAGGGTTCATACTGAAATTTTCATAGTTTAACTGCATCAAGTGATATAATTATTAATTAAAATACAGTTTGAACAAGCCCAGGTGGAAGAGAAACAGTTTAAAAGCTGGTCTGTGTAAACTCACAGGTCAACCAAGCAAACACCAGAGGAAAAGAATTGATGAAAAGGCTGTATAAGTCTTAGAATGGAAACTAACTTTTGACCTTAAATTTAAAAAAAAAAAAAGCATTCAATATTCAATACATATCAGCCTGGAAAATATTTTGTATCTGTAACAAGCACACACATATTTGCACTGACGTGGTTATTAAGAAATGTGGGTTGGTAAATAAAAACCATGCTATTATTAGGAACCATTGAGTTGGTTCAGACTCTGGGCAACAAAACGGAATACTGTCCCTTGCTGCGCCCTCTTGACGATTGTTCTCTTGCTGGAGCCCACAGGTGGCTCTCAACAGCCCATCCTTCAGATCGCAGCCCAAGGCAGGGGGAGGCACTAAGCCACCAGGGCCCCTCTTTGGCGCCCTCCCGTGACAGAATTGTCCGCTGTGGGAGGGACTGCTGGGGCTCTTGTTAAGTGTTCTTCACTGGCGCAGCGCCAGATCTGGCGCGGATCAGCGGGGACCCGCTGCTTTCCTTACCTGAGGCCAGACCGCCTCCGTTTCCGTACGACGGCCTTGGAGCGCCTCACGGTGGCCAGACACGGTGACCGCCATACTGCACTCTTGCCTATGGGCGGACCAAATACCGCGAGACTACGACGAGAACGAGTCTTGAGTCCGCGTTTAACGAACCGCGGGACTGGCGCACGCATGCTCAGAGGGCCTACTTGGCTCTTCCCCGGAAGGAAGTGGCGTTTCCGTGGGAACGAGCGTTAGGCCGGAAGTGGTGTTGGCTGGGCGGTGCCGCTCCCTAGGCGACGGAGAAGCTGGCAGAGTCTGGGCTGGCCAGTTCGCGGTGCCAGGGCGGGAGGTGAGAAAGCCGACGGCCGGGGTTCGTTGGGCGCCGGCACAGGCTGCTGTTGCCGGGGAGACGGACTCCGCGTCCCGCAGGGCGCGGGCAGCAATGGCGATGTGGGAGGAGAGGTTCTCCGGTGGGCACGGGGGTCAGGCGGAGAACGACCCGCAGAGATTCTCCTGATACCGGAGTGCGATCGAATTCACCCGAGTAAGGCCGAGTGTGCTACTGAACACTGTGTGACGGTGGTGCCTGAAGCCACGGGGAGTGCGCTGTGAGCTCGGGGTTAGGGGACACGGAACCTGGTGGCGCCGTGGTTAAGCGCGCAGCTTGGAACCCAGAGTTTTGCGCTTGGCGCCTGCTGCTCACCAAAGGAAGATGTGGCCGTGTGCGTCCCTACACATTCGGAAACCCCATGGGGACAGTTCTCCTCTGCGTGTAGGATAACTTGGGAAACCCGTTTCATTCCGTGCCAGTGAATTTGGTTTTATGAGCGATTTTAAAGGTCTCCAGGAAGCAATCATGCCACATAGAGCCTTGTTGTTTTAAAAGAAAGGGCCATTTTGGGTAAGAAGTAGAAACAAAACTAGAATCCACGTGTACTCCCCTCTGAACTGGAGAAATAAACCATTTCATAAGTAGTTGAAGCCCTTTCTTTGTCTCTGCTACCTCATCCCTGCCCCCTTCTGGTACACATTCACTCAAGGACAGCACTCTCCCACGCACCCTTTTGTTTTATCTGTAGTTACTTGTGTAGTGCTGTTTTGCATGATTTTAACAACTGGCAACGCATCATCTGTCTGCAGCTTGCTTGTGTACTCATTGTTGCTAGGACTTACCAGCGCTGTGCTCCTAGTCCATGCTTTGTAGCAACTGAATGGGTATGATAGGAGTATGCCTCTAGGTAGTCCTCTTACTTTACAGCCTGATCAGTTGTAGGGACTGAAATGTTCGCTGCTGTAGCATTTGAGCTAGATCACTGAAGGCTGGATAGGGTTTCAAATGGCTTAGGAAGGCAAAGGGAGTGCCAGACAGCACGAAATTTCTCACCATCCAGTTAATCAAGCCCTAGCCTCTGCTCTTATTTGTAAGTCTTCCTCATATCAACCCCACTGCTTATTGGCAGTAAGTCGATTCTGATAGCAATTCTATAGGACAGAGGAGAACTCTCCCATATTGTTTCCAAAACTGTACTCTTAAGGGTGCAGAATGACACATAATCTTTGGAGAGGGTGGTATGTCCAAACTGCTGATGTTTGGGTTGGCAACTGGGCTCCTAAAATACTATAACATGTATTAAAAGAACTGAAATAATTATGACATGTATTATTTCAGAAGAAAATGAAAAAATGTGCCTAATTGCATAGGAACAATTCAGCGTTGTCCAGCCTTGGTTCATCCCACCCCCTTTTATGGGGGCTCTTACATCTCTTAACACAATCCATACATTCCTCCAGGGTGTCAAGCACATTTACACATATGCTGCCATCATCATTTTGAAAGTATTCTTTTCCCACGTGAGCCCCTTATATCAGCTCCCCGTTTCGTCCCTCCCTGCCCCACCCACCCTCCTTCAGGAACCATTGATAAGTTCTAGATTATTGTTTCCATATCTTACAGTGTCCTCCATTGCCCCATCACCCACTTTTCTGTTATTCATCCACCTGGGAGGGGGGTTATAGCTTGTGATGCATTCCCCATCTCTTCTTCCCCCCTCCCCCTTTCCTCCTGGTATCTCTACTCTCATTGTTGGCCCTGGGGTTTATCTGTCCTGGATTCCGTGTTGCGGGCTCATATCTGTAGCTGTGTGCATGTTCTAGACTCATCCAATTTGTAAGGTTGAATTGAGGTCATGATAGTGGGGGGAAGGAAGCATTAAAGAATTAGAGGAAAGTTGTGTTTCATCATTGCTAGACTTTACTCTGACTGGCTCATCTCTTCCCCTTGACTTCTCTTTGAGGGGATGTCCAATTATTTACAGATGGGCGTTGGGTACACTCCATGGCCCCCGTGCCATTCATATTGGGCATGATTTTGTTCTGGGTCTTAGATGCCTGATCCCATCGACACCTCATGATCACACAGGCTGGTGTGCTTCTTCCATGTGGGCTTTTTTGCTTTTGAGCTAGGTGGCCACTTGTTTATCTTCAAGCTTTTAAGACCCCAGACACTATATCTTTTGATAGCTGGGCATCATCAGCTTTCTTCACCCCATTTGCTTATGCACCTATTTTGTCTTCAGTGATTGTGTCGGCAAGGTGTCCATCACAGAATGCCAGAGTGTTAGAAACAAAGTGTTCTATTGAGGGAGTACTTGAGTCAAGGCCCAATGTCCATTTGCAAACCTTGCTTCTTAACATATTGATATGAGTATGTAGTTCTGTTCCCCTAGTGTTACATATATATATACATACATACACACACACACACACACACAATTTAGACCTCTATAAATGTCCTTGCCTTCTGGTTCTTTCCTCTATTTCCTTTTACTTTCCTCTTGTCCCACCATTATGTTTGGCTTTCATTGGGGTTTAGTAATTCCTCGCTGCGAATTGCCCTTGATTAAGCCCCATTAAGGATTCTATGCCCTTCTTTCAATTGATTTTAGTTTACTTGTTCCCTTGTCTCTGGGTTGGTTTCCCCCTGCCGCCCCCTTCCTTTCTCCCACCTACCCTTCTCCTGTATTCCTCTGGAACCATTAGTCCCATTCTTTTCTTCTCCAAATTATTTATCCTGCCTATCTTATCTAGATAGATGTGCAGACACATTAATAAGTGCAAAAACAAAGCAAAGCCAAGTGAAATAATGAAGTCAAAACCAATAAAATAAAACAAAAAAAAACCCAAACGAAAGTGACAATCACAAAAAGAAAGCCACTGACAGAAATGGAAAAGCCTGTACGTAGTTCAAGGTCTGTTTGTTGGCCTTCACGAGTTTTTTCTAGTCGAGTCTGACGGGTGCCACACTCTGCCCCCAAAGTCTATTTTTGGTATTCCCCGGGGGTTTCATCACTTTTCTCCCCTTGCTATGTTGCATGGCCCCAGTGTTTTGCCCCACTGTGATGGGTCAGATTGTGCATTTTCCTGCACTGTGTCTCCATTGTTGTCCCCCGCAGCTATATGGTTTAGTGAGGGGCGTAGTGTTTCGTGGTGGGGCTGGCTGTATGGTCCTCTCTGTGCAATGTCTGCTCTGAGCAGGAATATCATCCTTGGGGCTTAGTGGGCCAGGATATCCTCTCCTCCCACTTGATCCCTTTTCGTTTCTCCCATGTGCTTTAATCCAACATGCCCCTCTCTCCAAGCTGTAACCCAGTGCTGGCCTCTGAAATCCATTTTTCTGAGGGGGTGGTGGTATCTACATAGTTGGGATTGGGGCTGGTCCTGCAGACCTCTCTATTGGTTTGCTGGTATATGTCGGTATGTTGTATTCACGTCTTGGCACATCAGATTGATGACTGGTCTCTCCCTCCGTTGTGGAGATATAAACAATACCCTCCTCTTGGGTGGGTTAGTGCCCTGCTCCCCGCCCCTGCCCTCATCCACGTTGCTCTCTCCCCCATCCGCCTTTCTTTCCCCCTCTTACTTAGTTGGCTGCCTTAAGGATCCCTGGATTCGGGTTTGCCCCTGCCATAGTTGTTGGACCGCACCCCAGTGATATATGTGTATCGTAGCTTTTAACCTATGCCTTGTTTTTTTTGTTTTTAACCTTACCTTAGTGGACTCATATTGTACTTGTCCTTTTGCAGCAGTTCTTAGAAAAGTCCTGCTGCTGCCATCTCAGTACCCTCTCACAGAATCCGCATTCCACCAGTATTGCTCTCCAGTGTCCTTTAAAACTTTAAGTCTTAAAGAAGTATGTCATCCATACTTAAATGTAAGACGCAACAGGTTTCCAATGCTAAACTGTAAATAGCTTGCTTTCACAATAGTTCCCTGTATCACTCTCACAATATTATCTTCAGCTTTCTTGTCTAACCAGCCAACAGTGCCCTATTTTAGATCTCCAGGTTCCTTGCTTGTGACAACTCATGTAAAAGAGACCAACAGGGTAAGTTTCTAGAAGGCGAGGAGCCATCAGACTTCAAGAGATCCTTCAGAAGTTGCTTTGATTTTATTGGAAGTCTGTCCTTGAATATGTTACTTTAACAAGAGTTGTCACCATTACCCAAAACACTAAATATATAAAGTATAATTGCTGCCCATGATTTTAGCAAGTGTCCGTATGCTACAGGATTTTTGCCGAAATCAGCATTTGAAAAGGATTCTCCATGACTGCCTTGAGACCTAATGAGACTTGAGACCCAATATCAAAAACTCATCCTTACAATTTTGTTTCTGTAGAGCTACTCTCGATACAAATTAAGTTAGGCTGCGATTTCTAGAGAAGCAAGAGCACTGTGTGTGTGCATACATACATGTATTTTATATATACATATATACACACACATATATTCAGATATGTATATATATTCATATCAAGAATAGCTCACAGTTCCAGAAGTGGCAGGTTGTGGCCTGGTTGAACTCCTTGGGTCAGAGTAAGCTGGAGGCTTCTCCGGCCTTGTATGTATAACTACAGGGGCCAACGCCTCAAGAACATGAAGACCATGCGGACTGATGGATACAAAACTCAATGAGTGCTAACGTCAACAGTTGGCCACTACATTGCCATGCACTTTGGCTTGAGGTCAGTGAACCAGATGCAGGATCTAGACCAGTAGCCGTGATCATCTTCCTCCAAGAGTCTGTTCAAAAAGAGCAGGCCACACTCCCATGGCATCTTCCAGTTGTATCAAAGCTGTGGCCTGGTCCAGGGAGCTGCATTCCTCCACAGTGCTAGCCACATTGTGTTTCCCTAGATCCCATCGTGGAGTCGTTGCAGTGTGTTAGATCACACTATAGGGAAGTCACTGTCCACTACTGAGTATCCAGGTCCAGCCAAGTTGACACCAAGCTATCACAAAAGCTAACTGTTCAAAAAGTAATTTCAATGGTAGTAGTGGAAAACCACCAGAATTGTACATATGAACTGAGAATATAATCTCAAGTTATTGGAGGACCCCCTCACTAAGCAAGTAATGCAAGTGTTTTGTTTTGCTTTTAAACAAATGGGATTTTTTTTAAACTTTAGCTCAGGATGATTGCGCTTTTGTGACTCCGGGCACCAACAATAAAAAGCTGCCTGGTCCACTGCCAGCCTCACAGTTGCTGTGGCTGAACTACTGTTACAGCCCTGTTGTCAGTCCATTTCCGTGAGGGTGTTCCACTTTTTTAGTGGATCTTCTCCTTTTCCAATGTCCTTTCACTCCATCTGACTTCCTAAAAGAATTCATGTTTGCAAATACTTAGTTATATATAAAATAAATTTAATTCGTACAAATTAAAATTTCAAAACACCCACAGGATTTATGTGCTTATCAGGGATCCTCTTACTTTTAAGGTCACACTGCCATGAAGTCTATTCTGACTTTAGTTAGCGTATAGGACATGGAAGAACTGGCCCTGTTGGCTTCCAAGACCAATTTTTCACAGGGGTAGAAAGACTCATGTTTCTCCCTTGGAACTGCTGGTGGTTTTGAATTGCTGCCCTGGCATTGGCAGCTCATCGTGTAACCCAGTACACCAGCTGGACAAATTGAAAAGGAAGTGTATGTATGTGGCAACTGGGTTTGACTCCTCCATGGCCTGCCCGGTTTGGTTTCGTTAGTATGTTTTACAACTTCTGATGACACCATCTTTCTATTCACTGATCTTATTAGATGGGAACTACCTTACTGGAATAGCTCTAAGCCTGTATACGATATGAAGAACTGTTAACCTCGAATATCCTCTAGGTTTCTGTAGCTGACAGGAATATTATTCTCTGTTGTAGTGTCTTCATGTCATGTGTTTGTTCTTATTCCAGGTCAGGAAAGTCCCTTAAAAACAACCATCAGGCCCATCCTGAGAGTTGATGTAGCCGTGGACAACACCACTGAAGCCTCGGCACATCAGGCCATAATTTGTTCTCTTAACAGCATAATGAATGCGCTGTAAACCTCCAAGCTATCCGTAGCACTTCCAGAAAGTTCTGCACCAGTTCACAGGAGAGCAGAGGAGCCAGTGTCCGTGGTCACCAAGCAGTCATACGCAAGGCACCCGACAGCAGAGTGCATCACGCGACTCTTCCTCAGCCCTCGGCACCTTGGGAATGTAGCTCATCACTAGGTCAGGAAGTTGCTTCTTTGAGTCTCAGTGAACTTTTTACAAGCGAAAACTGAGGGTGCCTTGGATTCGTTGCTTGCACTGTGCACATTGCAAGAATACTGATGCCAATTTCAGTGTGCGAGGAAGGTATTTGGTGGAAGGGACATAATGGAGATGTGCATATTGGCAGAGATGTGGTTTTCCAGTCCTTGGCTCACTGGTGCTTTGTTGGCTTTCATAAGAGTAGCTTAGTTTGTGTTGTAATCTGTTACCAAGACTTACGTGACTGAAGTCTGAGGATTATCAGCTGAGATTCAGCTCCGAACTCTGAGGGCATCTTTGGGGAAGGGTATTCCTAGGCTCCCTGTTTTCCACTTTGGATCACTTATAACAGTCTTACAATGAATCATTTCATCATTGAAAGAAAGTGGAATATGAAGGATGCAGAAGCATGTACAAGTGCCCACGCTGGAGCCGCCAGTGCAACGAGTGACAATACGCAGAGTAACAGTGCCCCACGTCAGCAGACTTCCAGTTGGTGTGACCCACCTATCAAAAAGAGAAGAGTAATCTCAAGACGTTACAACGAGGACTATCTGAAATACGGTTTCATCAAATGTGAAAAGCCCTTTGAAAATGACCGACCCCAGTGTGTTATTTGCAATCACGTCCTTGCCAATGAAAGTCTAAAGCCTTCCAAATTAAAGAGACACCTCGAAACTCAGCACCCCGACCTGGTTGATAAGCCTCTTGAGTACTTTGAGGGAAAGAAGAAAGATGCCAGGCTCCCGGCACAGTTTCTTAGCTGCCCCGCTCCTGTCAGTGAGAAAGCGTTAGAGAAGGAAGACGCCAGTCGACAGGCACAGTTTCTCAGCTGCCCCGCTGTCAGTGAGAAAGCTTTACTGTCGTCCTATTTGTTGGCCTATCGGGTGGCAAAAGAGAGGATAGCCCACACATCTGCGGAAAAGATTATTCTTCCAGCATGCCTGGACATGGTGCTAACAATTTTAGACGAAAAGTCAGCTGAGACCTTGAAAGCAATACCCAGCGATGGCAGCATATCCCATCGGATCTGCGCTCTTGCCGACCATTTGGAAGCGAGGCTGATGGCTCGCTTGCAGTCTGGAGTAGACTTTGCGCTTCAGCTTGACGAGAGTACTGACGGTGCGACCTGCCCCGTACTGCTGGTGTACGTCAGGTACGCCTGGCAGGATGACTTCATGGAGGACTTCTTGTGCTGTGTGAATTTGGCCTCCCACCTAAACGGTTTCGATGTTTTTGCAGAATTAGAAAGCCACATCGTAGGCCGGTATAAGTTAAAGTGGAAACACTGCAAAGGCATCACAAGCGACGGGACAGCTTACATCACTGGAAGGCACAGCAGTGTAATTAAGGACTTGCTCGAAGTTACTAACAATCGTGCACCGTGGCACCATTGTTTTATACACTGGGAGGCGTTTGTGTCCAAGGATATGCCGCAGAATCTCACCGGAGTCCTGAAAAATGCAGTGGACATTGTCAATTTTATCAAAAGCAGCCCGCTGAATAGCCGGCTTGTGGAAGCGTTTTGCTCAGAGATTGGGACTCATCACACCCACTTACTCTACCACACCCGAGCTCGTTGGTTGTCACAAGGGAAGATTCTGAGCAGAGTCTATGAACTCAGGCATGAGATTCACGTGCTTCTCAGTGAGAGAAGATCTCCTTTGGCAGCAATGTTCCACGATGATATTTGGGTAACAAAACTGGCGTATTTAGCGGACATTTTTGACATTCTTAATGAACTGAGTTTAAAGCTACAAGGGAAAAACAGTGACATATTTGAACACATTAAATGGATCCAAGGATTCCGCAAGACACTCTCGTTGTGGCAAGGAAGGCTGAAGAGCAGTCGTCCAGCGTACTACATGTTCCCCAAATTTTTGCAGCACATTGAAGAGAACAGCATTGAGGAAGATAGCTTAAAGGGAATCAAAGTAGAGATGCTGTTGCACCTCACTTGTTTGTCTCACACTTTGAACCGCCTCTTCCCAGAAGAGAAGTTAGAAACACTGAGGGCAAACTTTTGGGTGAAAGACCCATTTGCTTTTCCAAACCCTGAATCAATAGTTGAGTTGGGCTTGGTGCCAGATGAAGAGCAAGAGCTACTACAGCTTGGTTCTTCATACACGTTGAAGAATGATTATGAGACTGTACATTTATCAGCATTTTGGATCAAGATCAAAGAAGCCTTTCCACTGTTAAGCAGTAAGAGTATCCTGCTCTTGTTACCATTCACAACCACGACTTTGTGTGAACTAGGGTTGTCAGTGCTGACTCAGTTAAAAGCAAAGGAAAGCAGTGGGTTGGTTGGGGCAGCAGAGATGCGGGTAGCTTTATCCTCCTGTATTCCAGACTGGCACGAACTGCTAAACAGGCCAGTGCACCCCTCGCATTAGCCAAAATCAAAGTCTTGCTTTTGAATTTCTAGCTTTTAATTTTGTGATATTTTCTATGTTCTATCTAAAGCTAGCATCATGTATGATAATTTTTTTTGCTGTACTTAACAAAATCAGGGTGTCATTCTATGGTAACCAAATAAAAACTCAATACCTCTCCTTCAATAGCCAGGAACAATTCTAGATATTTTGGAAACAGAAGTGTACAAAATACAGGCCATTCCATAATGGGCATGGTCTTGTTAGAAGAGGCAACACCTGTCATACTTTTAAGGATACTAGGAAGGGTCTTCCAGAAATTTATAGAAAAGTGGAATGGAAAGGTAATGGAATTTTCCTATGAGCTTGTAGCAGGCCCTTCATAAGTCCTATAAAAGTAGTAAGGGGAAAATTGGGAGACCAAATGAGCAAGGAATCTGTCAACTAACATTGGGCTCCTGGCATTTTGTCATTGAAATGAGAGCAGTTGAAAAGATTAAGCAGAGAAAGGGCATTTGTAGAGGTCTAAATACAGACATGTATGTGAATATATATGACAATGGGGGAATAAATATATATGCATATGTTTATAGGTTTAGTATTAAAGTAGCAGATGGACATTGGGCCTGTACTCAAGTACTCCTTAAATGCAACAATACTTTGTTTTATTAAACTGGCATTCCATGATGCTTACCTTCCTGGCATGCTCATGGAAGGCAAAGTGGGTGCATAAGCAAATGTGAAGAAAGCTGATGGTACCCGGTTATCAAATGATAAAGTGTCTGGCATCTTTAAGGCTTGAAGATAAACAAGCAGCCATCTACCTGTGAAGAAACAAAGCCCACATTGAAGAAGCACACTAGCCTGTGTGATCATGGGGTGTCAATGGGAGCAGGTATCAAGCATCAAAGAACAAAAACTGATATACTGAATGATGGGGGCTGTTGAGTGCAGTCCCCAATCCCATGTGTAGGCAACTGGATATCCTCTTACAGAAGGGCCTCGGGGAGGAGACAAGCCAGTCAGAGTGCAGTATAGCACCGATGGAACCTAGTGTACACTGGTACAGATAAGAGCTGGAAATGGAATCCAGGACAAATAAATCCCTCAGGATCAATACGGCAGTTAAGCAGATGGTGGGGGAGGAAGGCAGAACCGAACACAACGATCTACATATAACCCCCTCCCTGGAGGATGGACAACAGAAAAGTGGGTGAAGGGAGACATTGGACAGTGTAAGACATGAAAAAATAGTAATTTTTAAATTATCAAGGGTTCGTGCGGGAGGCAGAGTGGGGGAGGGAGGGGAAAAATGAGTTGATACCAAGGGCTCAAGTAGAAAATGTTTTGAGAATGACAATGGCAACAAATGTACACGTGTGCTTGACAAAATGGATGTACGTATGGATTGTGATAAGACTTGTATCAGCCCCCAACAAAATGATTCAAAACAAGATTCTATTCAACTTGACTAACAACCACCAAAATTTTTTTTACCAATTCAACACTGCATTTCAAATGTTTTTATTACTCAGCAATTTATTTTTCATAAATCCTTTATCATTTTTATTCATATTTCCACACATTTCTAGATTTATAAATTCCCTTGTCTATCAAAAAACATTCTCCCAAATCCTATTCCTGTTCTTTCCAAATCTGTGTTCCAGAAATGCATTATCTCCCATTCTCTGCTGATGGCAGCATGAAGTAGTCCATTCTATGTTGGGTGATATCAGTACTTATTCCCTGGACAAAAACATTTCCCATTTGATCTTGCTATTTTGTCCTGAGCACTTGACAGTTAAACTGGATATTTTGGAAATGACATATATTCTTGGAAACATTGTTTCTAATACCTAATGACTGGAAATAAAACAAGTGTCTATAGAGTGTAAGGTACATGAAATCAGTTCTTCAAGAATGGAATGCTTGCCTTCTTTAAGAAAAAAAGTTTAATTGAATACCAAGAAAGAGAAATCTACCGAACATTTCTTTTTTTGCATGCAGAGCCAAACACAGGATAAGGAAAAACATTCCCAAATGAGCAGTGGAACGAAACACATATTTCCATTTGTTTGTATTGCATAAAAACTGAAAGGATAACAACTAAGTAAAACTGGTTAACTGCAGAGGACTAAGACTCTTGGAGACACTAACAGTTAAGAGACCGTGAAAGAATGGTGGTTTTTGTTCACTTAGTGGTTTCTTGGGGAAAAAGCCAGGAGATCTATTTCTGAAACATCAGCCATTGAAAACCCTGGTAAGTACCGTTCTGCTTTGATACACTTGGGATTTCCATGAATTGGAATAGACATGTAGGTTTTACTTTTGATTTTGTTCTAGATTGATGTAGGGTATGCTATGGCAGAATAAGTGAAAAAGTGTTGAAATTAGGGTCCCATTCACCCATGAACTGGTTGAAATGCGTCTCCACGACAAGTGGGTAGCTGCAGACAAATTCTCAATGCAACATCTTTGCCTCATTAGAGTGCCTTTTGATTTAAAAAAAAGGTTCTGAACAAGCTGATCTTTCTGTTTTTAAGCAAAATTGAAGCTAAATGAAGAATGATCTTACAGAGCAAATTATAACTTGGGACAAATCTTGGATTTAAAATATTCATAGCAGGGCCTGATCAACCTAGGGACTTCGGAGGATGCGGTAATTCCATAATCTGGTGTCAATTTGAGACTATTAAGAGTGAAGGGGTCAAGTTTAGCTTGTCAATCAGCCTGCAGCCTGATGACCTTATTTGGAGGTGCTATAGAGATAAACAATTCACTGGAGGCCACACCCACATACTCTGCTTCATTTTCCTGATGACAAACCACATGGAGCTATACAGGTGGAACCAGAGCCCTGAAGCTGGAGGAGCCACATAGAGACCCATGCCAGCACTGAGATACTTCCACCACCACTGGATCCACCAGACTTTCCACTCACTGACCTGTGATCTTCCTGCACTTGGTGTCATTGCATGTGTTGCGTGAATCTGAAGAGGAATTTATATACTGGTATTGGACATATGAACTAATATCGGACTTATGAACTTGATCTGGACTGGCCTGGAATGTTTTCTCAATATACAATTGCTGTTTTAGATAAAGCTCTTTCTTATACACCTCTAAGGCTCTATGAATTTGTTTCTCTAGTCAAACTGGACTACCACAGAGGGGATCTGTTATTGTCATTGTTAGGTGCCACTGAGTCAGTTCCAACCCTTCGTGACCCGATGCACAGAAGAAAGAAACACTGCCCAGTCCAGCGCCATCCTCACAATGTTCCCGTGCCTGAGTTCACGGTTATAGCCACCGGGTCAATCCAAGGGTTTTCCTTATTGTCTTTCCACCCCAGGCCATGGTTAAGTCACTTTTAAAATGAGTTGTGTAATCACCATCAGTTCTAGAGCAGACATTTCAGGCAAGGAAAACCACACCAGTGAGGAAAAAGTCAAGGCAGTATGTCAAGGAATTCCCCTCCTCCCCACAATCACAACATTGTGATGTTCTTTGAGGATAGCTAGGGCTGCCCTATGAGAAATTCTGCGATAGTTTATTGTGCCAGCCTGGCCGATAAACACAAGTAGGATTAACTGAAGGGCCGAGGGATAAATGGCTTGGTGAGCCTCGCCTTGGTTGTTCTGTGCCTCAGTTTAAAGGGTACACTACCTGTGAGATGCCTAGCCTGTGGACTGTGTTGCTGTAAGTTGAGGTCCCTTTAAGCTCACACGATTGGAGTGTCCATCTCTGGAGCTGGGGACCGACAGTTGGGGACCTGCCTTGCTTTTTGCTGCCTGTATATATATATAGCCCAGCTCTCTCTACAGAAGGGGACTGGCAACTGGCGGCTCTCAAGCCTTAAAGGACTGCTAGTGTCTCACTGCTTTATAATTTAACTGATAATTTCTTGTATTATCTATCAGTATATAATTAAACGGTTCATTTCTTGTATTATATATCTATATAAATAGATATATAATTACTAGCAATCTGGTTTGTCTCTCTAGAGAACCCTGTCCAACACAAATTCATTGGGCAGCTTTACCCCCACCTAGCCTGCAGCCCTGACCTTGCCTCTTCAGACTTCCTTCCCCCACTTAAAAAGTCAAGGAACATTGTAAAGTAGCAGTATTTGCATCCCTCAAGTCTGTCAACACTGCTGTTTTCACGTGGCATCAAACAACACACAACTCTTTGGCGAAGGGTTAAAAGAATCCAAAGAAGCAAGCTCACTGCCATCAAGTTGATACTGACACAGGGCAACGCAAGAGGATAGAGTAGAACTGCCTCTGAGTGTTTCTGAGACAGTCAATATTAATGGGAGTAAATTCTTTTATTCCAAAGAGTGGCTGATAGCTTTGAATTGCTGACCGTGTGGGAAGCAGCCCAAGGCAGAACCCACTATGCCACCAGGGCTTCCTAGAGGAAAGGTGAGATAGTTTATTGTGCTAGCCAAGCCGATAAACACAAGTGGTATTAATTGAAGGGCGGAGAAATAAATGGCTCCTTGAGCCTCGCCTTTGTCTCCCACTCTTTAATCATTGGACCAGTGTGCAGCTGCCTTGCTTGGTCTTTTCCTCAATTTAAAGGGCACACTCCCTGTGGGACGCCTAGCCTGTGGACTGTGTTGATGTACATTGAGGTCCCTTTAAGACCACTCTAATGAAATTTGCATCTCCAGAGCTGAGGACTGACAGTTGGTGACTTGGCTGATGGTTGGTGACCTGCCTTGCTGTTTGCTGCCTGTGCTGGGATAGCCTAGCTCTCTCTCTCCCTACAGAGGACTACCTAGTGGCTCTCAAGACTTGAAGGACTGCTAGTGTCTCACAACTCTCACGGGAGTGAGTCGCACTGAGCCATTTGTACTGCTTTATAATTTAACTGTTCATTTCTTGTATTATATATCGATTTATCTGTACATAATTTAACAGTTCATTTCTTGTGTTATCTATCTATAAAATTATCAGCAATCTGGTTTTATCTCTCTAGAGAACCCTAACACAAAGGGTTAACGCAGAAAACAAATTCACTGCTTTGGAGTCAGTTCTGACCCAAGTAGAACTGACCCTGTGGGTTTCAGAGACTATTGTTCTTCATGGACTTAAAGAGTCTTGTCCCTTACCCTTGGAGGGGCTGATGGTTTGAACTGCTGACCGTGGAATTAGTAGTGCAATGACTAACTCCTCCGCTACCATGGCTCCTAGGGAAAGGCTTGTAGAATTAGAAACATGACCTTCGGAAATGTACAAATCAAGATGGAGATATATTAAGAAGCAGTAGCTTCATATTTTCATGATTTTGTTTAATAAAGGTTCCTATACTTTGTACTTAAAAATTATAAATTTAACTTTAATAAGTCAAGTGTAATTAAGTTAATATTCCTTTCTCCCCCACCAACCCCCTCAAAAAGGGGATGTCATTAACTTGTGAACTTTCTTCTCGGCCTTAAATTTAACTTATATTTATAAATAGTACTTTTGACCTACGCTTCCATAGGGTAGAGTGAAAGTGAGGGTTCATACTGAAATTTTCATACAGTTTAACTGCATCATGTGATATAATTATTAATTAAAATATAGTTTGAACAAGCCCAGGTGGAAGAGAAACAGTTTAAAAGCTGGTCTGTGTAAATTCACACACCAACCAAGCAAACGCCAGAGGAAAAGAAATGTTCACAAGGCTGCATGAAGTTTTAGAATGGAAATTAAATTTTGACCTTAAATTAAAAAAGAAACAAGCATTGTATCTATCAGCCTGGAAAATATTTCGTATCTGTAACAAGCACACACATATTTGCACTGACGTGGTTATTAAGAAATGTGGGTTGGTAAATAAAAACCATGCTATTATTAGGAACCATTGAGTTGGTTCAGACTCTGGGCAACAAAACGGAATACTGTCCCTTGCTGCGCCCTCTTGACGATTGTTCTCTTGCTGGAGCCCACAGGTGGCTCTCAACAGCCCATCCTTCAGATCGCAGCCCAAGGCAGGGGGAGGCACTAAGCCACCAGGGCCCCTCTTTGGCGCCCTCCCGTGACAGAATTGTCCGCTGTGGGAGGGACTGCTGGGGCTCTTGTTAAGTGTTCTTCACTGGCGCAGCGCCAGATCTGGCGCGGATCAGCGGGGACCCGCTGCTTTCCTTACCTGAGGCCAGACCGCCTCCGTTTCCGTACGACGGCCTTGGAGCGCCTCACGGTGGCCAGACACGGTGACCGCCATACTGCACTCATGCCTATGGGCGGACCAAATACCGCGAGACTACGACGAGAACGAGTCTTGAGTCCGCGTTTAACGAACCGCGGGACTGGCGCACGCATGCTCAGAGGGCCTACTTGACTCTTCCCCGGAAGGAAGTGGCGTTTCCGTGGGAACGAGCGTTAGGCCGGAAGTGGTGTTGGCTGGGCGGTGCCGCTCCCTAGGCGACGGAGAAGCTGGCAGAGTCTGGGCTGGCCAGTTCGCGGTGCCAGGGCGGGAGGTGAGAAAGCCGACGGCCGGGGTTCGTTGGGCGCCGGCACAGGCTGCTGTTGCCGGGGAGACGGACTCCGCGTCCCGCAGGGCGCGGGCAGCAATGGCGATGTGGGAGGAGAGGTTCTCCGGTGGGCACGGGGGTCAGGCGGAGAACGACCCGCAGAGATTCTCCTGATACCGGAGTGCGATCGAATTCACCCGAGTAAGGCCGAGTGTGCTACTGAACACTGTGTGACGGTGGTGCCTGAAGCCACGGGGAGTGCGCTGTGAGCTCGGGGTTAGGGGAGACGGAACCTGGTGGCGCCGTGGTTAAGCGCGCAGCTTGGAACCCAGAGTTTTGCGCTTGGCGCCTGCTGCTCACCAAAGGAAGATGTAGCCGTGTGCGTCCCTACACATTCGGAAACCCCATGGGGACAGTTCTCCTCTGCGTGTAGGATAACTTGGGAAACCCGTTTCATTCCGTGCCAGTGAATTTGGTTTTATGAGCGATTTTAAAGGTCTCCAGGAAGCAATCATGCCACATAGAGCCTTGTTGTTTTAAAAGAAAGGGCCATTTTGGGTAAGAAGTAGAAACAAAACTAGAATCCACGTGTACTCCCCTCTGAACTGGAGAAATAAACCATTTCATAAGTAGTTGAAGCCCTTTCTTTGTCTCTGCTACCTCATCCCTGCCCCCTTCTGGTACACATTCACTCAAGGACAGCACTCTCCCACGCACCCTTTTGTTTTATCTGTAGTTACTTGTGTAGTGCTGTTTTGCATGATTTTAACAACTGGCAACGCATCATCTGTCTGCAGCTTGCTTGTGTACTCATTGTTGCTAGGACTTACCAGCGCTGTGCTCCTAGTCCATGCTTTGTAGCAACTGAATGGGTATGATAGGAGTATGCCTCTAGGTAGTCCTCTTACTTTACAGCCTGATCAGTTGTAGGGACTGAAATGTTCGCTGCTGTAGCATTTGAGCTAGATCACTGAAGGCTGGATAGGGTTTCAAATGGCTTAGGAAGGCAAAGGGAGTGCCAGACAGCACGAAATTTCTCACCATCCAGTTAATCAAGCCCTAGCCTCTGCTCTTATTTGTAAGTCTTCCTCATATCAACCCCACTGCTTATTGGCAATAAGTCGATTCTGATAGCAATTCTATAGGACAGAGGAGAACTCTCCCATATTATTTCCAAAACTGTACTCTCTAAGGGTGCAGACTGACACATATTCCTTTGGAGAGGGTGGTATGTCCAAACTGCTGATGTTTGGGTTGACAACTGAGCTCCTAAAATACTATAACATGTAGTATTAAAAGAACTGAAATAATTATGACATGTATTATTTCAGAAGAAAATGAAAAAATGTGCCCAATTGCATAGGAACAATTCAACATTAGTTCAGCAGTAGTTCTTAGAAAGCTCCTGTTGCTGCATCTCAGTACCCTCCCAGAGTCTGCCTTCCCCCAGTATTGCCCTCCATGTCCTTTAAAACTTTAAGTCTTGAAGAAGTATGTCAGCCCTAATATAATGTAAGACTCAACATGTGTCTAAATGCTAACCTGTCCAAATAGCTTGCTTTCATAGTAGTTCATTGTTTGACTTTAAGATATTACAAAATTATCTTAAAATTTCTTATCTAACCAGCCACCAATGCCCTGTTTTAGATCTCCAGGTTCCTTGCTTGTGACAATTCATGTCAAAGAGACCAACAGGATAAATTTGTAGCAGGCGAGGAGCCATGAGACTTAAAGAGATTCTTGAACAATCCCTTTGACTATATTGGAAGCCTGTCTGTGAATATGTCATTATGATACCCAGACCACTGAATATATAAAGTATAATTGCTGCCAATAATTTTGCCAAATGTGAGTATGTTACACGATTTTTGCCAAAATCAACAATGGAAAGGGATTCCCCATGACTGCCTTGAGACCTAATCAGACTTGAGACCCAATTTAGCAAACCCATCCTTACAGTTTTGTTTCTCTAGAGCCACTCTCGCTATGAAATAAATTAACCTTGGATTTCTAGAGAAGCAAGAGCTGTGTGTGTATGTGTGTAGACATGTATTTGATACATACATATGTTTGAAAAATTTTTAATGTATATTTTTTAACAAGAATAACTCAGTTCCAGAAGTGGCAGTTCCAGTTGTGGCCTGGTTGAACTCCTTGGATAAGAGAGTAAGCTGGAGGCTTCTCCGGCCTTGTATGTATAACTACAGGGGCCAGCACCTCAAGAACATGAAGACCATGCGGACTGATGGATACAAAACTCAATGAGAGCTAACGTCAACAGTTGGCCACTACATTGCCATGCACTTTGGCTTGAGGTCAGTGAACCAGATGCAGGATCTAGACCAGTAGCCGTGATCATCTTCCTCCAAGAGTCTGTTCAAAAAGAGCAGGCCACACTCCCATGGCATCTTCCAGTTCTATCAAGGCTGTGGCCTGGTCCAGGGAGCTGCATTCCTCCACAGTGCTAGCCACATTGTGTTTCCCTAGATCCCATCGTGGAGTCGTTGCAGTGTGTTAGATCACACTATAGGGAAGTCACTGCCCACTACTGAGTACCCAGGTCCAGCCAAGTTGACACCAAGCTATCACAAAAGCTAACTGTTCAAAAAGTAATTTCAATGGTAGTAGTGGAAAACCACCAGAATTGTACATATGAACTGAGAATATAATCTCAAGTTATTGGAGGACCCCCTCACTAAGCAAGTAATGCAAGTGTTTTGTTTTGCTTTTAAACAAATGGGATTTTTTTAAACTTTAGCTCAGGATGATTGCGCTTTTGTGACTCCGGGCACCAACAATAAAAAGCTGCCTGGTCCACTGCCAGCCTCACAGTTGCTGTGGCTGAACTACTGTTACAGCCCTGTTGTCAGTCCATTTCCGTGAGGGTGTTCCACTTTTTTAGTGGATCTTCTCCTTTTCCAATGTCCTTTCACTCCATCTGACTTCCTAAAAGAATTCATGTTTGCAAATACTTAGTTATATATAAAATAAATTTAATTCGTACAAATTAAAATTTCAAAACACCCACAGGATTTATGTGCTTATCAGGGATCCTCTTACTTTTAAGGTCACACTGCCATGAAGTCTATTCTGACTTTAGTTAGCTTATAGGACATGGAAGAACTGGCCCTGTTGGCTTCCAAGACCAATTTTTCACAGGGGTAGAAAGACTCATGTTTCTCCCTTGGAACTGTTGGTGGTTTTGAATTGCTGCCCTGGCATTGGCAGCTCATCGTGTAACCCAGTACACCAGCTGGACAAATTGAAAAGGAAGTGTATGTATGTGGCAACTGGGTTTGACTCCTCCATGGCCTGCCCGGTTTGGTTTCGTTAGTATGTTTTACAACTTCTGATGACACCATCTTTCTATTCACTGATCTTATTAGATGGGAACTACCTTACTGGAATAGCTCTAAGCCTGTATACGATATGAAGAACTGTTAACCTCGAATATCCTCTAGGTTTCTGTAGCTGACAGGAATATTATTCTCTGTTGCAGTGTCTTCATGTCATGTGTTTGTTCTTATTCCAGGTCAGGAAAGTCCCTTAAAAACAACCATCAGGCCCGTCCTGAGAGTTGATGTAGCCGTGGACAACACCACTGAAGCCTCGGCACATCAGGCCATAATTTGTTCTCTTAACAGCATAATGAATGCGCTGTAAACCTCCAAGCTATCCGTAGCACTTCCAGAAAGTTCTGCACCAGTTCACAGGAGAGCAGAGGAGCCAGTGTCCATGGTCACCAAGCAGTCATACGCAAGGCACCCGACAGCAGAGTGCATCAACGGACTCTTCCTCAGCCCTCAGCACACTGGGAATGTGGCTCATCACTAGGTCAGGAAGTTGCTTCTTTGAGTCTCAGTGAACTTTTTACAAGCGAAAACTGAGGGTGCCTTGGATTCGTTGCTCGCACTGTGCACATTGCAAGAATACTGATGCCAATTTCAGTGTGCGAGGAAGGTATTTGGTGGAAGGGACATAATGGAGATGTGCATATTGGCAGAGATATGGTTTTCCAGTCCTTGGCTCACTGGTGCTTTGTTGGCTTTCATAAGAGTAGCTTAGTTTGTGTTGTAATCTGTTACCAAGACTTACGTGACTGAAGTCTTAGGATTATCAGCTGAGATTCAGCTCCGAACTCTGAGGGCATCTTTGGGGAAGGGTATTCCTAGGCTCCCTGTTTTCCACTTTGGATCACTTATAACAGTCTTACAATGAATCATTTCATCATTGAAAGAAAGTGGAATATGAAGGATGCAGAAGCATGTACAAGTGCCCATGCTGGAGCCGCCAGTGCAACGAGTGACAATACGCAGAGTAACAGTGCCCCACGTCAGCAGACTTCCAGTTGGTGTGACCCACCTATCAAAAAGAGAAGAGTAATCTCAAGACGTTACAACGAGGACTATCTGAAATACGGTTTCATCAAATGTGAAAAGCCCTTTGAAAATGACCGACCCCAGTGTGTTATTTGCAATCACGTCCTTGCCAATGAAAGTCTAAAGCCTTCCAAATTAAAGAGACACCTCGAAACTCAGCACCCCGACCTGGTTGATAAGCCTCTTGAGTACTTTGAGGGAAAGAAGAAAGATGCCAGGCTCCCGGCACAGTTTCTTAGCTGCCCCGCTCCTGTCAGTGAGAAAGCGTTAGAGAAGGAAGACGCCAGTCGACAGGCACAGTTTCTCAGCTGCCCCGCTGTCAGTGAGAAAGCTTTACTGTCGTCCTATTTGTTGGCCTATCGGGTGGCAAAAGAGAGGATAGCCCACACATCTGCGGAAAAGATTATTCTTCCAGCATGCCTGGACATGGTGCTAACAATTTTAGACGAAAAGTCAGCTGAGACCTTGAAAGCAATACCCAGCGATGGCAGCATATCCCATCGGATCTGCGCTCTTGCCGACCATTTGGAAGCGAGGCTGATGGCTCGCTTGCAGTCTGGAGTAGACTTTGCGCTTCAGCTTGACGAGAGTACTGACGGTGCGACCTGCCCCGTACTGCTGGTGTACGTCAGGTACGCCTGGCAGGATGACTTCATGGAGGACTTCTTGTGCTGTGTGAATTTGGCCTCCCACCTAAACGGTTTCGATGTTTTTGCAGAATTAGAAAGCCACATCGTAGGCCGGTATAAGTTAAAGTGGAAACACTGCAAAGGCATCACAAGCGACGGGACAGCTTACATCACTGGAAGGCACAGCAGTGTAATTAAGGACTTGCTCGAAGTTACTAACAATCGTGCACCGTGGCACCATTGTTTTATACACTGGGAGGCGTTTGTGTCCAAGGATATGCCGCAGAATCTCACCGGAGTCCTGAAAAATGCAGTGGACGTTGTGAATTTTATCAAAAGCAGCCCGCTGAATAGCCGGCTTGTGGAAGCGTTTTGCTCAGAGATTGGGACTCATCACACCCACTTACTCTACCACACCCGAGCTCGTTGGTTGTCACAAGGGAAGATTCTGAGCAGAGTCTATGAACTCAGGCATGAGATTCACGTGCTTCTCAGTGAGAGAAGATCTCCTTTGGCAGCAATGTTCCACGATGATATTTGGGTAACAAAACTGGCGTATTTAGCGGACATTTTTGACATTCTTAATGAACTGAGTTTAAAGCTACAAGGGAAAAACAGTGACATATTTGAACACATTAAATGGATCCAAGGATTCCGCAAGACACTCTCGTTGTGGCAAGGAAGGCTGAAGAGCAGTCGTCCAGCGTACTACATGTTCCCCAAATTTTTGCAGCACATTGAAGAGAACAGCATTGAGGAAGATAGCTTAAAGGGAATCAAAGTAGAGATGCTGTTGCACCTCACTTGTTTGTCTCACACTTTGAACCGCCTCTTCCCAGAAGAGAAGTTAGAAACACTGAGGGCAAACTTTTGGGTGAAAGACCCATTTGCTTTTCCAAACCCTGAATCAATAGTTGAGTTGGGCTTGGTGCCAGATGAAGAGCAAGAGCTACTACAGCTTGGTTCTTCATACACGTTGAAGAATGATTATGACACTGTACATTTATCGGCATTTTGGATCAAGATCAAAGACGCCTTTCCACTGTTAAGCAGTAAGAGTATCCTGCTCTTGTTACCATTCACAACCACGACTTTGTGTGAACTAGGGTTGTCAGTGCTGACTCAGTTAAAAGCAAAGGAAAGCAGTGGGTTGGTTGGGGCAGCAGAGATGCGGGTAGCTTTATCCTCCTGTATTCCAGACTGGCACGAACTGCTAAACAGGCCAGTGCACCCCTCGCATTAGCCAAAATCAAAGTCTTGCTTTTGAATTTCTAGCTCTCAATTTTGTGATATTTTTCTATGTTGTATCTAAAGCTAACATCATATATGATAACTGTTTTTTTTTTTGCTGTACTTAATAAAATCATGATGCCATTCTATGGTTACCAAATAAAAACTCAATAACCCACCTTCAATAGTCAGGACATTTTGGAAACAAGTATACAAAATACAGACCCTTCCCTAGTGGACGTGTACTTCTAAGAAGAGGGAAACCATGTGACACTTTTAAGGACACTAGGATGGGTCTTCCAAAAGTTTATAGAACAGTGGAATGAAAAGCTAATGGGATTTTCCTATGAGCTTTTTACAGGTCCTTCGTAAGTGCTGTAAAAGATATGGAAAAATTGGGAGACCAAATGAGGAAGGAATTTCTCAATTAACAAAGGGCTCCTGGCTTTTTGTTAGAAAAATAAGAGTAGTTTAAAAGAGTAACCGGAGAAAGTGCATTTGTAGAGGTCTAAATACAGGCATGTACGTATGTAAATATAGTTATATATGACGAATGGAGGCTAGATCTGTGCACATGTAGGTTTAGTATTCAGGTCGCAGATGGAAATTGGGCCTCCACTCAAGTACTCCCTCAATGCAAGAACACTTTTCTAATGAAACTGGCATTCCATGATGCTCACTTTTCTGACATTATACCTGAAGGAAAAGTGGGTGCATAAGCAAATGTGAAGAACACTGATGCTGCCCAGCTACCAAAAGAGATAGCGTCTGGGGTCTTAAAGCCTTGAAGATAAACAAGCGACCATCTAGCTGAGAAGCAACATAGCCCACATGGAAGAACTACACTAGCCTGTGTGATCATGAGGTGTCGATAGGATCAGGTATCAAACATCAAGGAACAAAACATGTTATCATTGTGAATGAGAGGGTGTGCGGAGTGGAGGCCCCGAGCCCATCTGTAGGCAACCTGACATCCCTTTAAAGAAGGGTCTTGGGGAGGAGACGAGTCAGTGGATGCAGTATAGCATCGATGAACCATACAAGTCTCCTGTAGCTCTTTAATGCTTCCTCCTACCTCACTATCATGAATCCAATTCTGCCTTATAAATCTAGCTAGAGCAGAGGATGTATACTGGTACAGATAAGAGCTGGTAATGGGAATCCAGAACAGATAACCCCCTCAGGGCCAATAATGAGAGTAGTGATACCAGGAGGGTAAAGGGAAGGTGGGGTCAAAAGGGGGAACCGATCACAAGGATCTACATATAACTCCCCTCCCTGGGGGACAGACAATAGAAAAGTGGGTGAAGGGAGACATAAGGGCAGTGTAAGACATGACAATAATTATAAATTATCAGGGGTTTGTGTGAGGGATAAGGGTGGGAAGGGAGGGGAAAAAGCTAATACAAAGGGCTGAAGTAGCAAATGTTTTGAGGAGGATGATGGCAATAAATGTACACGTGCTTGACACGATGGATGTATCGATTGTGATTAAAGTGTACGAGCCCCCAATAAAATGATTTAAAAGAAAAAATTAAACACGGGGGTCACATGATCTGAACTAGGATTAAACACTCACCTGACTGTCATTTTGAAAATAGACTGAATTAAATGCTATTTTCCTAAAGGAAGTCCATCTTTCCTCACCCCTGCACTTAAGGCAGGGTTTGTAGTATGCCTTTCATATTTTTGTAGTGTTTATAATTTGTAATAATTTTGTTTGCTTGCTTATGCTGCTGTTTTGCCACACTGCAGTTAATGTGTCAAAGGACAGGGCTTATGGGTCCTTTTCATGACATACAGCAGAAACTAAAAATTGAAAGAAGAAAATGGTATGTTACATCTGAAATTTAAAGTTACATTCCCAGAAGAAGGTTCTGGTAAGCTATCTGTCTTTAAAAAAATAGATACTTTTTTTTACCAGTCATTGGATTGTATTGATAATTACAGTAACCAAACAATAGTTCATTAAAAATTTTTAAATTGTAAAGCAACCTAAAGAATAGTTTCTAAAATTATACTTAGATCCAACATACTAAGACATTCTGGTTACTAGTACAAAATTTTGTAAAAACAAACAAACACTTGAATTATTTCTACAGAGTTTTTCCGGGAACAAAGAAGCTCAGAAAAAAATGATGAAAGAATTTCTTCTCAAAGAAAAGGCAATTAATGCCTAGTAGACCTCCACATCTTTTATAAAGATTTAATAAATTTAGTATATAATAATAAGTAATGAATTCTAGTCCAAGATCTTTGATTTAAATGTTACTTTTTATTTTCATTTGTTTCTGAATTTCCTGAGCTGTCAGTGTTTTCAGTTTCTTGCTTTCTTAACCCATTCCTCGGTAGCAGCGCGCAGCATCAGTTCCCACGGAAGCTTCCTTATGTTTCACACCGGTGGTTCTGTAGGTGGAATGAAAGCGTGTGTCTTGCCTCTCGTTCTGCTGGCTTAGGCCTTAGTGCTTCCATCTGCTGACTCTCCTTCAGAAAAGTATGCACCGCTAGCCCATTCTTTGTTCACCTGACTTTCCGGCCGTGGTGGTGGGAATGACGTACATCCAGAACAGTTTTGTCTTTGGTCTCTTAGGTTTATTCACAGCGTTTTTGTTTGAGCTGTGGCAAAAATCTTTCCCAACTTTGTGATCTTAATTCAGAATCTGTCATTAAAGTTTTAATGTATATTGGATAGATATATTTTTAAAGTATCTACGACTATTTTCCCAACCGCGTTTAAGCCATTGAAGGGTCTGGTCTGATGGCTGAAACTGTTTCCCCGAACCATGATATTACAGTTGGTTAACTGTTGCAATGCCTTCAGTGTAGATCCTCTGGGACTAATAAGCAGGCGGCATCTTTTTGCCAATCTTTTTATTTTGTACTACAGACCCCATTTTAATGACATCATATGCAGCAGCATCCTGAAGCATTTGTATTGCTCGCTCAAATGAAACATTCCTCACTGAACGTTTTATGAAGTCTTCGGACCTAATGATGCATATATCAAACGTCTCTTTTGTTGTACAGTCACGCTGCCCTCAGTCAGGCCCAAGTTTGCATGAACTTGATGTTCATTCAAGGCTTTCTGCACCAACAGCCAGCTTGCTTTCAAGTGAGCCTCTCTCTTTTGGGGAACAGTTACAAAACGGCCGCCCTCCAACCCTCTGGGATTGTCCTCTTTGGAAAAGGCTGGTTCCTTCTAACCACCAGGAACAGTGAGCAGTCAACTCAGTTTTCCAGCTTTGCCTTCTGCTTACAAAATTAGCTTTTCTCAGCTGCTGTTCAGCGAGGAAGAAGCCGTCTTGAAAAGAAAAGAAACAGTTTTTTGAAATCTATTTTAAATTAGTTTTCTTTGAAAGAGTAGATTTTGTCAGATAAACTCAATAACCATACAGAGCTGGCATGGATTGGTGTTGCTTCTCATGTTGTGGGTGATGATGAAGCAACAAGTTCAAACTAATTGGAACTTCGACCTGTCTGTATAGACACCCTGTGCTCAGTGGTTGTCACTGTGCTTCTGGGATGACCTTTGTCTTTAAAGTCATCTAACGTAGCAAGCAATTCCTTTCCCTCTGCTACTGTACCTAATACTTTATTTTTCATATTATTCACTCAAAGGTAATAGATTCCTCCCCCCCTTTTCCTTTTCGGTGTTTGAAATAAAATGCTGGAAGACAACTCTCCATGAATAGCTTGCATTTCTGCAGGGTCCAGATCTGAGCAAAATTATTTATGGTCAAAACATGAAGATTTGTATAAAGAGACATTTCAGGCTAGTCCAGCGAGACTCTTCCTTAGAGACAGCCCAAGGAAGGAAAGATGAAGCCCTCTTCTCTTGCTCAGGGACATTTCCTTACATCCGGGGACAGTGAGTAATCACTTTCTGGAGGGGAGGTGGGGTGGGTGGCTATGTCAACCATCTCATAAAAATCTAGGGGCTTAAATTAGAGGGCTTCTCTTCTGTGGGGTGACCCTCTGTGTGCTTAGGTCAGGGTGTAGAGAAACTAACTTCCCCAATCCCTTCTTTGTTTGCTTCAATAAATTGTATGTCTCTGACCCAGTGGTCTCATGTTTTTTGTCAATATATGTCAGTTTCTTTTCCCGTGTTAAGTAGCAGCCATGGGTTCCAGGGTTAAAGACCTAGTTATCTTTGGTGTGAGGTATTACGTAGCTACCATGATCTACCCGCTGACACCCAAAGATTCACATCACATCTGTCCCACATGAGCAATAATATCCACCTAGCCTCTGGTCCTCAAAATGAGCCTTGGACCCACTACGATATTAACCTTACAAAATTGATGTTAATTAAGTAGGGATTAATTAGGGATTAATCAGCCCTGTGGATTTGTGACAGTAGGTTTTGTGCCTACAAAATAATAATGGTGGAGTAGGCATAAGGTAGCAGTCACAGACAGTCCCATTCATGACAGGAGTTGCTGGTTCCAAGCAGTGTTGAAACTCAAGTGAGCAAACCATCAGATTTCCAGACTTGGTAGTCCTTCTCTGTGCCTCGTGGGTCTGCCCTCCGCTCTTCTTGCCTCTCGGCCAACAGCTTCACCTTCTGAATGGGCTGGACTCCCAGGGATTTGCTCCATTAGGACAGATGCTTTTCTACAGATTATCCCTGGAAAATTCCACAACATTGGTTTCCGTTGGGATAGCTGAGGGGATCTTTAGAGACACATGCTTAGGCTCTTCAAAGAGCCTCTGTGTAAACTGGATATTCTGACTTGTTCAGTCCTGTGGCACTAGCCTGGTTGGCTGATATATCAGCGGCCTTCTCACCAGTGTATTATTTCTTGATTGTGAAGCAACTAACTTTATAGCCTCTTGCATTCTGGACAGACGGACTTTCTCAAGTC
Organism: Tenrec ecaudatus; assembly: GCF_050624435.1. Lineage (NCBI taxonomy): Eukaryota > Metazoa > Chordata > Mammalia > Afrosoricida > Tenrecidae > Tenrec > Tenrec ecaudatus. The sequence goes on along the minus strand of NC_134532.1, from coordinate 208,768,745 downwards.
AAGTCCTGATTATCTGGCTTAATAGTGCCTCCTTTGATGTATCATGTTGCTCTTGCATTTTTTCCCCTTTTTTTTATGCAGCAAGGAGACAGCAGGTTACACCTTGAATACTTGGAGTCTCCTCAGCTTACCATCCAACTTTATCACAGTACTGATTTGCTAGGAATGCTGCAACAAGTCATCACAAACCGGGTGGACTAAGAAAACAAAATTTATTGGCTCACAATGCTGGAGGTGAGAATTAGGAGAGCAAGGGGCTGGTAGGGTCACAGATGGAAGAATGGGTTACAGGTTGGGCTGCTCCCCTCAAGGTCAGCAGTTCGAAACCACCAGCCACTCTGGGAGAAAGATGAGATCTCCCCTAGAGACTGATAGTTTCAGAAACACACAGGGTCAATACTGCCTGCCATATGGAGTCACTGTCGCTCAGAATGACTTCCTGGTACTGAGATTAGCAGGGTCTTGCCCACCCTAAAAATTGTAGGGAAGAATTCTTGCAGCTTCTTAGCTTCTGGTGGTTGCCATAAAGCCTGGCATCCATCCCTTGGCATGCAGCTGCATCACTCTAACCTCTACCTCCTTCTGCACAGAAGCTTCTCCCATGTGTCTGTGTCTTTGTGTCTAAATTTCCCTCTTTTCGTGCACACTCATCATGTTGGCTTAGGGCCCACCTGAATCTAGTATGACCTCAATTTAATGACAGCTACAAAGGTTACATTCCTGCAGAACTCGCAGGGATCAAGAGGCAGTCGTGCCAACAGAACAAAGGAATACCGAATGGTTTAAGGTCAGAAGAGGCTGCACCACGGTTGTATCCTCTCACTATACTTATGCAATCTGTACGCTGAGCAAATCATCAGAGACGTTGGACTATAGGAAGAATTCGGCATCAGCACTGGGGGAAGGCTCTTTAACAAGCTGCCATATGCAGATGACAAGTTTGCTGCCTGAAAAGGAGGAAGACTTGAAGCACCTGCTGATGATCAAGGATTGCAGCCTTAAGTATGTATTACAACTCAATGTATGGAAGACCAAATTCCCCACAACTGAACCAATTATGATAACTGGAGAAAAGGTTGACGTCAAGGATTTTGTTTGCTTGGATCTACATTAATGCTCATGGAAGCAGCAATCAACTTCAAGAGATGAGTTGCATTAGGTAAATGTGCTGCACAGACCTGTTGAGAGGGTTGAAAAGGAAGGATGTTACTTTGCGGTCTAAGGTGCACGTGATCCCAGCCATCGTCTTTTCGTTTGCCTCATATGTATGTGTAAGTTGGGCATTGAATAGGAAGAGTGAACAAATATCGAAGCATTTGAATTGTGCTGGAGAAAAATACCGAAAGTTCCGTGGATTGCTAAATGAAAAAACAAGCGGAGCAGTCTTGGAAGTATGACCAGAGTGCTCCTTAGAGGCAAGGATGGCAAGAATTCATCTTGTATACTTTGGATATATTGTCTGTCAGGAGAGACCAGTCCCTGGAGGACATAATGCTTGGTACGTAAAGGGACGGCAAGAAAGAGAAAGGCCCTCAGGGACATGGACTGACACAGTGGTTGCAACAGTAGACTTAACCATAAGAATAACGGTGAGGCTGACACAGGGCCTGGCAGGGTTTCCTTATGTAATTAATGCCTAGGGTCACTATGGGTTGGAACCAACTCGATGGTACCCAACAACAACTACTACTCAATTCTAGTACAGTCACTAGTGACTGGGGTGAAATTCACATACACTTTCTGGGGTAACAAAAACCACAAGTAGCTGACTTGGCAAGCAGAAATGTATTTCCCCTCAGTCCAGGAGGCTAGAAGTCTGAATTTAGAGCACCAGCAAGAGAGGAAAGCTCTATCTCTGTGCTCTGAGGGGAAGAGCCTTTCAACTTTCAAAGCCTATTGTGCTACAATCAGTTGTCCAGAGAAGCAAAACTAGTGATGCATGTGTGTGCATAATATATGACTTGCACAGTTGTAGAAGCAGGTATGTTTGGTCCAGCTCAAGTCCATCGGTCAGGTGTGAGCTGACGGCTTCTCTGACTCAGGTGGAAGCCAATGAACAGAAAGCAGGATGCCAACGTAGGGGGCATGGGCTGGTGGGTGCAGGGGTGAATGAATCTGAGATCAGCAATGAATCCAAGGTCAGCAGTCTGATGACAGCTTGTGGGACAAGCAGACAACACAATGGGAGATTGATGAAACACGTGGGGGTCAGTTCCAGCAGAGATGAAAGGGCAAAAGAAACCTTGGCTCTGTTCAGGATATCTCTCAATGCAAAAGGCCACACCCCCAAGGATATGTCATCACGCTGAGACTTGATGGATGGGTTGGATTCCACCCCTCCCTTCACATAGAGTGTCTAGTTGCCTAACCATGACACCTACAGAAAGAAAAACAGGCCAACCTTGAAGATATTGTGGGTTCGGTTCTATACCACCACAATCCAGTGAATATTACAATAAAGTTAGTCACATGATATTTTTGGTCTACCAGGAGGGAAGTCAAAGGAAATAGAGGAAAGAGATGGGAGGCAGAGGGCATTTATAGAGGACTAGATAAAGACATGTACATATGCAAATATATTTATACATGAGGATGGGAAAATAGATCTATGTGCATATATTTATAGGGTTAGTATTAAGGTAGCAGAAGGACATTGGGCCTCCACTCAAGTACTCCCTCAATGCAAGAATACTTTCTTCTATTAAATTGGCATTCTATAAGGCTCACCTTCCCAACACAACCGCTGAAGACAAAGAGGGTGAACAATCAAATGTGGTGAAGAAAGTTGATGGTGCCCGGATATCAAAAGATATAGCGTCTGTGGTCTTAAGGGCTTGAAGGTAAACAAGTGGCTATCTAGCTCAGAAGCAAAAGAGACCATATGGAAGAAGCATACCAGCCTGTGCAATCACAAGATGTCAAGAAATCAGGTAGCAGGCATCATCAGAACAAAAAATCTTACCATAGTGAATGAGCAGGGGAGTGCGGAGTGGAGAACCAAAGCCCATTTGTAGGCCACTGGACATCCCCCTACAGAAGGGTCTTGGGGAGGAGATGAGACAGTCAGGGTGCAATGTAGCAACGATGAAAAATACAACTTTCCTCTAGTTCCTAAATGCTCCCCCACCACTGTCATGATCCGAATCCAGACCTTGCAAGTCTGACTACACCAGAGGATGTACACTGGTACAGATGGGAACTGGTACACAGGGAATCCAGGGCGGATGATCCCCTCAGGACCAGTGGTGTGAGTGGCGATACTGGGAGGGCATAGAAAGGGTGGGTTGGAAAGGGGGAACCGATTTCAAGGATCTACATGTGACCTCCTCCCTGGGGGACATACAACAGAAAAGTGGGGGAAGGGAGACGTGGATCAGAGCAAAATATGACAAAATAATAATTTATAAATTATCAAGGGTTCATGAGGGAGGGGGGAGTGGGGAGAGAGGGGAAAAATGAGGACCTGATGCCAGGGGCTTAGGTGGAGAGCAAATGTTTTGAGAATGATGAGGGCAACGAATGTACAAATATGCTTCACACAATTGATGAATGTATGGATTGTGATAAGAGTTGTATGAGCCCCCAATAAAATTACTTTTTAAAAATTATACTGACACTATTCTGTAGTTCACTAAATTTGCAGTGCCAAAAGATACACACCAAATCTGCTGTCATTGAGTTGATCCTGACTCATATAGTGACCCTATATAAGGTCTCAGAGGCTGTAAATCAATAGGAGTAGATAGCTTCATCTTTCTCTCACTGCCAGTGGGTTTGAAGCACAGACCTTGTGGTTAGCAAATGCTCACCAAACACCACCATGGCTCATTCAGTGTGCAACAGCATCCTGGAAAGTTTGAAATACTGTGAGAATGACCATGTAACAGGAGCATATGTGGTGGGGAGAAAATGGTGCCCGTAGACTTCCTCAGTGCAGGGTTGCCAGAAACTTTCCATTTGTAAAAAATGCAGTGCACATGGAGTACAATACGGGGAAGCATGACTGTACATCATCCAGCCCTTCCAAAGCCAAAGACTGAAAGGTGGAAACTACCCTAAACTCTTAAGAAATTGATCTTTCTTATAAGTAACTGACAGCTCTCAGATTTACTGGTGCCTGTTCTGTGAATACTTGCAGCCTTAGAAACCCTACAGAGCAGTTCTACTTTGTCCTATAGCAGTGGTTCTCAACCTGTAGGTCAAGACCCCTTTGGGGGTGGAACGGTCCTTTCACAGGGGCTGTCTAAGACCATCGGAAAACTCATATTTCTGATGGTCTTGATCTTGGAACTGAGACACTGCTCCTCTATCCGTCTCCAGGAGGGTCTGCCCACATACAGATATACCCACATATGCATACCCAGTATGAAGATTGTTACCCATGCTATGCCATGCTTCAATACAACATTTCATTTATTTATAATTAGAAATAAATATTTCACAATATATAATTATATATTGTTTTTGTGATTCATTACTATGCTTTATATTTAATTTGTAACAATGGAAATACATCTTGCAGAAAAGATATTTACAGTATGATTCATAACAGTAGCAAAATTATGGTTATGAAGTAGCAATGAAAATAATTTTATGGTTGGGGGTCACCACAACATGAGGAACTGTATTAAAGGGTCACAGCATTAGGAAGGTTAAGAACCACTGTTCTATAGGGTCACTGAGTTGCAATCAATTCGATGGCAATGGGTTTGGATTATGAGTGACTCTCAAAATGTTCCATGCCTAAAGTAACAATTCCTCTGGGGATCCTCAGAATTGTCCATAAACTGCCACATGATCACTAACTGCTCTCATTTACAACTGACTACATGTTACTTGAACATCCTTTACCCTGCTTTCACAAATGCCATCACTTAGAGTCTTTAACTTCCTTGTTCTAACTGTATAAACTCTTGACGTCCTGTAGCTGTAGCTCTTTTTCACTTATGGTGGTCTAGATGCTGCCTAATTCTTGAATTGTTTGGTCCTGTATAGATACACGTATGTGCTCTCTGAAATGTTCTTCCATTCCTTGATGGCCCAGATATGGCACCACTCTCTCACCCATTATGTGCTTGCTGGTCTGTGTCACTGCTACTATTTATAACTCAGAAATAACTATGTTTAGGATGCACCCTGCACCGATGTGCCCGAATGAATTACCAGTATGTTGTTTTAGGCTACTGAGTCAATTCTGACATGTAGTGACACCATGTGACAGAGTAGAACTGCCCCATCGGGTTTCTTATGGGAGCAGATTCTGCCATATCTTTTCTCTCAGGGAGTGATTGTGTGGGTTAGAACCACTCACCTTTTGGGTTAGGATCCCAAAGCATACTCTTGAGGGACACCAATCAATAACAAGGATGTAGTAATATTATTTAGGCATGTGGGGGTAAATAAGGGACGGGAATGTTAAAGAATTGAAAATATTTTGTTTTTTTTTAAAAAAAGTCATTTTATTAGGGGCTCAGACAACTCTTAACACAATCCATACATACATCAATTGTGTAAAGCCATTTGTACATCCATTGTCCTCATCATTCTCATAACACTTGATTTCCACTTAAGCCTCTGGCATCAGCTCCTCATTCCCCACCTCCCTCCCCACTCCCCCCTCCTTTATGAACCCTTGATAATTTATAAATTATTATTTCATCATATCTTACACTGTCCGACGTCTCCCCTCACCCACTTTTCTGTTGTCTGTCCCCCAGGGAGGAGGTTATATGTAGATCCTTGTAATCGGTTCCCCCTTTCCAGCCCACCCTCCCTTGACTCTCCTAGTATCACCACTCTCACCACTGGTCCTGAAGGAATCATCTGTGCGGGCGATAGACCAGCTATCTCGCATCAAGCTGCACCTGAACTGAGGCATGCAGGTGAAAGGAAAAGAAAGAGACATATACAAAGCATGGGATTGGGAGGACAATAGTCTGATGGACTGAAGTACCTAGTATATTCAAAGCTTGGTTTTTATACTCTTCTTACAAGGGAATGGTTACAAAACAATCATCAAAGAAGTTGCTTTAAAAAACATTTTGAACCTCTTATCTATGCAGATTTTACTTAACTAGGCACACTTTCTAAACACTTGAATAATAACAGCACTATATTCTAAGATAAGCACTAGGACATGCAAGGTTCAAAAGAATCTGAAAGAGGTCTCACACTGCTTTTAGCTACAAGGTAAACAGAGGCACAGGGGACTAATTAGTCACACACCAAGAAACACCTGGACCAGCCTATGGCCTCCTACACATCTGTCCTGGAATCCCTGTGTTTCTGGTTCCTATCTTCTGTACCAGTGTACATCCTCTGGCCTAGCCAGATTTGTAAGGTAGAATTGGGAGCACGATAGGGGCGCGGAAGGAAGCATTAGGAACTAGAGGAAAGTTGTATGTTTCATTGTTGCTACACTGCACCCTGACTGACTCGTCGCCTCCCAGAGACCCTTCCACAAGGGGATATCCAATTGCCTACAATGGGCTTTGGTCACCACTCTGCACTCCCGCTTATTCACTATGGTAAGATTCTTTGTTCTGATGATGCCTGATACCTGATCCCTTTAACACCTCGTGATTGCAAAGGCTGGTGTGCTTCTTCCATGTGGGCCTTGTTGCTTCTAAGCTAGATGGTCAATTGTTTGCCTTCAAGCATTTAAGACCCCAGACGCTATATCTTTTATAGCCGGACACCATCAGCTTTCTTCACATTTGCTTATGCACCCACTTTGTCTTCAGCGATTGTGTCGGGAGGGTGAGCATCATGGAATGCCAGTTTAATAGAACAAAGTATTCTTACATTGAGGGAGTACTTGAGTGGAAGCCCAATGTCCATCTGTTACCTCAATACTAAACCTATAAATATATGCACATAGATCTATTTTTCCATCCTCATATATAAATATATTTACATATGTACATGCCTTTATGCAGACCTCTACAAATCCTCACTTGCCTCCTAGTTCTTTCCTCTATTTCCTTTGACTTTCCTCTTTTCCCACTATTATGCTCAGCCTTCATTTGGATTTCAGTAATTCCTCTCAGTTACATTACCTTGGATTCCGCCCTACCAGGCCTCCTACATCCTCCTCACCGCTTATTTGGATCACTTGTTTTTCCCTTGTCCCTGGGTTTGTTAACACCACTTTCTCTCTCCCCACCTCCCCCTCTCCCATGTCCCCCGGAACTGTTGGTCCCGTTGTTTTCTCCTCCAGCCTATCTTATTTAGACATACCTGCGGAGATAATAACATGCAGAAAAACAAGACAGAGCAAAACCAAGCAACGATATACAACAAAACAACACCAACAAGCCAATGACAACAAAACAAAACAACAAGAAAGAAAAGCTTGTAGCTAGTTCAAGGACTGTTTGTTGGCCTTTAGGAGTGTTTGCCGGTCGAGTCTGATTTTCTAAAGTGATGAGAACAACATAAAACTGCCTTACAAGGTGAATGCAGATGACTCCATTTTATAGCAAAACTAAAGTCTCATAAAATACAACCTAAATGCTGTGTCACCCTGGAGAAGCACAAAAAGTACCAGGAGCCACCCCAGAAAGTCTGGGGAATCCTGATAAGAATTTGGCCCACTGCTGTGCCCGCCCTTTTGACTTGGCCGAATGCCTTGGAATTTCCAGGATGAAGTCAAATGGCAGCTGAAGTGGCTACATAAGCCCAGGCCAAGAGGACTGAAAATTCAGAGAGCGAGGAACTAAGGAGCCATCCACTCCTGCTCTCTCCAACTCTACCCGGGATGAATACGCTGATGGAGGCAATGCTTAATGGGACTATGATGCTGAATTAACAAGTGTGTGGCATGTTGCCCTTATATTGTTATACTTAATAATTTGAGTTAACTTTAAGATTGTTAGATTGTTTAATGTGTGTTTGCAGTGAATAAACCAAGCATCCGAAAATGTCAAAGAGCGTTAAGTAATTATTGATCACACCGCTCATGACAAAAAGTACATTTGACTTAAAGAGAGATGGGGCAGAAGAATATGCGTTAGGACTAGCAATGCTATAGAAAAGAAGACATTCGATTTCCGGTAGCGGTGGCGGGAATCCAATTCTTAAGGGCCGGCTAGGCCTCTGCTGAGGCGAATCCGGGGAGAATCTGAGCCATCAGAACCGCCACGATGACTGTCGGCAAGAGCAGCAAGATGCTGCAGCACGTCACTACAGGATGAGGTGCATCCTGCAAGATGGTCGCATCTTCATTGACACCTTCAAGGCGTTCGACAAACACATGAACTTGATCCTCTGTGACTGTGATGAGTTCCGGAAGATCAAACCAAAGAACTCTAAGCAAGCAGAAAGAGAAGAGAAGCGAGTCCTGGGCCTGGTGCTGCTTCGAGGAGAGAACCTGGTATCGATGACTGTGGAGGGGCCGCCTCCCAAAGATACTGGCATTGCTCGAGTCCCACTCGCTGGAGCTGCTGGAGGCCCGGGGATCGGTAGGGCAGCTGGCAGAGGAATTCCAGCGGGCGTTCCAATGCCCCAAGCTCCTGCAGGACTTGCTGGTCCTGTCCGTGGAGTTGGTGGTCCATCCCAACAGGTGATGACTCCCCAAGGAAGAGGCACTGTTGCTGCTGCCGCCGCTGCTGCCACAGCCAGTATTGCAGGGGCCCCGACCCAGTACCCACCCGGCCGTGCAGGTCCTCCACCGCCTATGGGCCGAGGGGCACCCCCTCCAGGCATGATGGGCCCACCTCCTGGTATGAGGCCTCCCATGGGTCCCCCAGTGGGCATTCCCCCTGGATGGGGGACTCCGATGGGCATGCCCCCTCCAGGGATGCGGCCACCTCCCCCAGGGATGCGAGGCCTCCTTTGGCCCTTGGCCACAGTTATGGAGGTAGCTCTACAGAGGCGTGGGCCCGTTTCCCCAGGGCCAAGTTACCACAGACCTGTTTGTTTGTTAAGCTGTAGTTGACTGAGTCTCACCGGATTGTCTGCTTTCCCTTGCAGGGCCCCCTCCCCCAGGAATGCGCCCACCAAGGCCCTAGACTCATCTTGGTCCTCCTCAGCTCCCTGCCTGTTTCCTGTAAGGCTGTACATAGTCCTTTTTATTTTCCTTGTGGCCTACGACAGTTTGTAATAAATTCTTCAGAGAATATTAAAAAAAAAAGAAAAGACATTCACGTGTAATGCTACAGGCTCCATCTTCTCATCCCATTTCTGTCCAGTGCTTACCATACATCCGGAATTTATAGGTGTCACTCCACTCATGTACTTTGGACATTGTGGGATGTCAACTTGTTAAATAGGTTATAGGGTTGGAGTCTAACCTGTCAATCAGGTCACAGCCTGCTCAATACCTCCTTGTGGGCATGGTCTTTTCTTTTTCTTTTAATCACTTTATTGGGGACGCATACAATTCTTATCACAATCCATCCACCCATCCATTGTGTCAATAACCTATGTACATTTGTTGCCATCATCATTCTCAAAACATTTGCCTTCTACTTGAGCCCTTAATATCTGCTGCTCATTTTCACTCTCCCTCCCCACTCCCCCTATATCATTAACCCTTCATCATTCATAAATTATTATTATTTTGTCATATCTTACACTGTCCGGTGTCTCCCCCCACCCTCTGCTGTCCATCCCCCAGGGAGGAGGCTATACATAGATTCCTGTAATCAGTTCCCCCTTTCTACCCCACATTCTCTCCACCCTCCAGGCATCACCACTCTCACCACTGGTCCTGGAAGAGTCATCTGTCCTGGATTCCCTGTGTTTCCAGTGCTATCTCTACCTATGTACATGCTCTGGTCTAGCCAGATTTGTAAGGTAGAATTGGGATCATGATAGTTGGGAGGAGGAAGCATTAAGAACTAGAGGAAAGTTATATGTTTCATCGTTGCTACCTTGAGCCCTGACTGGTTTATCTCCTCCCCACAACCCTTCAATAAGGGGTGTCTGGTTGGCTACCATTGGGCTTTGAGTCTCCACTCTGCACTCACCCACATTTTCAATGATATGCTTTTTTGTTCCTTGATAATTGATACTTGATCCCTTCGACAGCTCGTGGTCACACAGGCTGGTGTGTTTCTTCCATGTGGGTTTTGTTGCTTCTGAGCTAGATGGCCACTTGTTTATCTTCGAGCCTTTAAGACCACAGATATTATATCTTTTGATAGCTGGGCACCATCAGCTTTCTTCACCACGTTTGCTTATGCACATGTTTGTCTTCATTGATCGTATCAGGGAGGTGGGCACCCATTAATATGATTTTTAGTTCTTTCATGCCTGATAACTGGTCCCTTTTGCACCTTGTGGTCAGCCAGGCTTGTTTGCTTCTTCCATGTGGGCTTGATGCTTCTCAGCTAGATGGCCGCTTGTTTATCTTCAACCCTTTAAGACCCCAGATGCTATATCTTTTGATAGCTGGACACCGTCAGCTTTCTTCACCACATTTGCTTATGCACAATTTTTTCTTCAGCAATCGTGTCAGGAAGGTGTGCATCCTGGAATGCCAATTTAATAGAACAAAGTGTTCTTGCATTGAGTAAGTGCTTGAGTGGAGGCCCAATGTCCATATGCTGCCTTAGTACTAAACCTATAAGTATATGCACATAGATCTGTTTCCCTACACTCATATAAGTATGTTTACATATGTACATTCCAGTCTTTGGACCTCAATTAATACCCTTTGTCATCTAGTTCTTTCCTCTATTTCCTTTTACTTTCCTCTTGTCCCACTATCATGCTCAGCCTTCATTTGGGTTTCAGTAATTTCTCTAGGCTACCTTGCCCTTGCTGAATCCATACCAGGCCTCTCACACCCTCCTTGATACTGATTTTGGATCACTTATTGCTCCCCTGTCCCTGGATTGGTCAGCACCACCTCCTTGCCCCCTCCTCCCCCTCTCCCATGTCCCCCCTAGAACCATTGGTCCCATTGTTTTCTCCTCCAGACTATTCATCCAGTCTGTCTTATCTAGATAGATCTGTAGAGATAATAATATGCCCCAAAAATCAAGTCATTGCAAGATAGGCAATGAGTGAGAACACAGCTATGACAATAAAAAGGGAATACCAATTACCCATAGAAGAATAAATTAATTAAAAGAAAAAAAATTTAAAAAGAAAGAAAAACCTGTAAATAGATCAAGGTCTGATTTTTGATCTCTAGGCATTTCCTTCAGTACGGTCCAATGGGGTACCATGCTTTGGCCCGAGAGTCTGTCCTTTGTACTCCCTTGGGGCTCCCTGCTCTGCTCCCATGGTTGCTGTGTCGCACACGTTTAGTGGTTTGCCTCAGTGTCACAGGGTCAGTCTGGGCCAGTCCCAGCCCTGAGTCTCCAGTGTTGCCCCCCTTAGGGCCCTGGGCCATCAAGGGACGGTGTGTCTCGTATTGGGATCAGCTATATTGTCCACTCTGTCCATTGGCTGTTCAGAGCGGGGATATCGTCCTCCAGGCCTGATGTGCCAGGATGTGCTCCACTCTTTCTTCCTCCCCCTTCTTTGCTCCCATTTACTCTGATCGAACATGCCCCTCTCCCCTAGCTGCAGCTTCAGTACCGTCCTTTCAAGTAAATTCTTCTGGGGTGAGGGGCAGTTGTCCACATAGTTGGTATGGGGGCCGAGCCCTCAGGCCCCTCCACTGGCCCCCCACTCCTTGCCGGCATACTGCATTGGTCTGGCATTGACTTTAAATCTGGTCCCTCTTTCCCTGTGGAGACACAAACAATACCCTCCCCCTTGTTATGCTAAGTGAAGTAAGCAAAGCACAAAAGGACAAGTATAACATGAGTCCACTGAAGTAAGTTTATATATATATATATATATATATGAGAGAACAGAAAGGTAAGTGCAAAAGGGGCACAGGGAAAAAGCTACTGTATACTAACACTCCAAGGGTGAAGTCCAGATATTATGGCAGGGACCAGACCAAATCCAGGGGTACATATGGTAGCCAACTAAAACGGGGGTGGAAGAAGCAAAGGGTAAAGGGAAAAAAAGAGATGGGCATGGCCTTTTCATGAGGATTCTGGCAGTTCTCTTCTCTTCCTCCCTGAAGGCAGGGCACACACTCTCTCTGCTAGACATTCCTGTTGACAAGCCACATAGAGCTATGCTGACGGCAGCCAGAGCCCTGGAGCTGGAGGAGCCTCGTGGAGGCTCACACCAGCGCTGAGATGCTTCCGTTGCCGCTGGTTCCACGAGTCTTTCCACCACTGGCCTATGATTGTCCTGCATTCGGCATCATTACATGTGTTGCATGAGTCTGAAGAGGAATTTATAGACTGGTATCAGACGTATGGGGTAACATCAGACTATGTCCTTGATGTGGACTGGGCTGGGATGTTTTCTTAGTAAACAATTACTCTCGGATAGAAAACTCTCTCTTACACACATAAGAGTGTCTCGATTGGTTTCTCTCATCAACCCAGACTAACATGGATATGTTGTCAGGAGAGACCAGTCCCTGGGGAAGACATTATGCTCAGCAAACTAGAGGGGCAGTAAAAGGGAGGAGGGGCTTCAAGGAGATGGACTGACACTGTGACTGCAAAAACAGGCTCAAGCATGATAACTGTGAGGACAGTGCAGGACCATTCTGTTGTGCATAGGGTCCCTATGCGGTAGAACTTACTCAAGGCACTTAACAAATACCATTGCTGTCACCATTGAGGTCATGACCCTCCCTCTGGCGATCCTGCCACTTCTGGACGTCTCTCTGAAAGGCACCGCAAGGACAAGTTCCTCTGAGTTTCTTCATTTTAAAGTGAAGGATGATAATAAACCTGTGCGATGAGTCAGCATCAATTGGATGCCAGTGAGTCCGCCCCACCCCTTTCCCACTTCCGCCTTCCAGCGTGTGTATAAGAAACGAACGAGCCCTGTGCCGTGGAGTGCTTGGCACACAGCAATTGCTCAATAGACATTTCTTCTGTGGAAACGATTTCCTGACAGCAAAGACCACTCAGTCTGGGGCCACCACCCTCTGACCCTTGGGCTCTCGCTCAAGGTTGGCTCTCGCTCAAGAGCCCTAGGCTTGGCCAAAGATCCGTGTTAGGGTGAGGATCCAGGGGGTCAGCCCGGGTAGGCGCCTTCCTGGGAGGAGAGAAGCCTCATTCAGGCACCAGGTTTTAGGGCTCAAAGTCCCCTCATGGCCGCGCTGGGCCCCACGCCGTTCTGGTCGCTGCTGCTGCTGCTGGCAGGGGGCGGCTGCGCTGCGCGGTGGGCAGGGGAGGGCACCAATCGGCACCTGCGGACCATTTTCCTGGGCCGCTGCCAGGAGTACCTAGAGTTGCTCAGCCTGGAGCAGCGGTAAGAAGCTGGGAGCAACTGGGGCGGGGCGGGGGTTGGAGGGCGGCAGGGGGGAGGGGAAAGGGCTGAGCATCTGGAGATGAGAGGGCAAGGACCCTCCTGGGATGGGAGGCATGTGTGTTTGGGAGGGAGGGTGGATCCTCAGGGTGAGAGGCATGAATTTGAAGGGGAGGGTGAAGATCTAAAGGTGAGGGGGTGGGGGTGGGGGTGAGGAGTCTAGAGGTGAAGGGCATCGCAAGGAGGGTTTGGGGTCTTAGAGCGCAAGAGGTTTGCTTGTGAGGTGAGATTTTAGGAATACAGGGATGTGATGTCGGTGAGACATAGTGGTGAGAGAGGGTGTGTGTGTGTGTGTGTGTGTGTGTGTGTGTGTGTGTGTGTGTAGAAAGAGAGAGACACACACACACACACACACACGCGCGCGCGCGTGCACGCAGATGTATGGGGCATGTGGGAATGTTGAGGGAGAAGAGTGAGTTAGGTGGAGGTGGGTTTAGCCAGACCCTGGGGATCCTGGAATATGATCTGTGGAATTGTTGGAGGTCAGATAGTTCAAGAATTCAAGTTTCAGATCCTCTAAGCTACACTGGATCTTAGTCAAAAGGCCGAGAAGCGAGAAGATTCTTTAAAGAAATCCTGAACCCTGTAGTGGCCACAGGCTGGTCAGCAGTTGGCAATCACTAGCTGCTCCTCAGGTGCAGGTAGCGCTTTCTCTACTCCCTTACGGAGTTGAGTCTCAGAAACCCACAGGGGCAGTTCTACCCTCACCTACAGGGTTGCTAAGAGTCAGAACCGACTCAACGGCAGTGGGCTTTTTTTTGGTTGTGGTGGTTTTTTTCCTTCCCTTTAATCTAAAGAACATTCTGGGTTCGAGTCTCACTATGTTTCCTACAAATTTCTAGTTCTTCTTCTGAGCCACTGTTAAAATTGTTTTCATAACACCCCTTTCTTGTGCCAGTTGTTTTTATCGTGATTCCTTTCAAGCACCCACACATAAAAGAGTGGGGAATGAAATAAGAAACACCCATGTCATTAATCAACCAACACGTTAGGTAAAAAGCTACAGAGCAGAAGTGTTTCTCTGAAAACCAGGCTGGACAGGACGAGTTGTGACTGCTACCGGGAGAGCATGCTTTCTGCTTTAGCAGGTGAAACAGCTTTTCCTGTCACTTGGAACTCACTCCTGATTTTACAAAACCTCACCCCTCCACCCCCCTCTGTGAGGGTAACCCGACAGTGGTTAAAGCTTCCGCTGCTAAGGAAAAGGTTGGCAGTTTATCCCCAGCAGACACTCTGGGTGAAAGATGGAGGAGTCTGCTTCAATACAGATTAAGCCCAGTGTTATTAAGTGCATTCCAACTCGGAGAAACTCTATGGACCGAAGAGAATTTCCCAATAGGGTTTCTGAGGCATTAGTAATCTTTACTGAAGCTGGCTGCCACCTCTCTCCCCCAGAGCCACGGATTGAAATCAATGGCTTTTGAGCTAGCAGCAAAGTGCTTTGAATACTGGGCTCCAGGGCCCCTCTCCATGAAGCTTGCATTGTTAGGTGCCCTGGATTACGTTCTGACTCATAGTAGCCCCATGGACAACAGGATGAGATACTTCCTGGTTCTACATGATTGATATGTTTGAGCACATTGTTGCAGCCACTGGGTCAATCGATCTTTTTGCCCTATCTTCCTCATTTTCATTGATCTAAGCACAATGTCCTTGTTCAGGGTTTAATTCCTCCTGATAACATGTCAAAAATACGAGAAACATTGTAGGGGCCCCCAATAAAATGATTTTAAAAAATACGAGAAACAAAGTTTGGTCATCCTTGCTTTCAAGAAATCTTCTGGATCAGCTTCTTCCAAGACAGATTTGTTTGTTCTGACATTCCATTGTACACTGATCATGCAAATTCATCAGTTCCTTCATCTTCCTTATTCATGGTTCAGTTTTCACAATGCATCTGCGGAGAGTGAACAAGACCATAGCTTGGATCAGGCGCACATTAATTCTCACAGAGGTCTTTTGCAGTAGGTTTACCCAAAGCAATCATACTTTGACTTTTAAAAAAATTATTTTTTAAGGTGAGTTCGGAACATATTTACAGAACAGATCACCTTTCTGGCCAACAATTCATACACATTTTGTTTAATCTCATCGATTGCTGTCCCACAATGAAACATTACTTATTTTGTTTTCTCCTTGTGTTTTTTTGTTTTTGTTTCTAGCCTTCCTTCTTGCTTAACCCTTCTGAACTTTGTTCTTGAGTGATCTCTGCCCTTGATATCAAATAACTGATTAGTCTATTATGTGTGTACTTCCTTGCTTTATGGTTCTCCTATTGAGCTGCTTATTGCTTGGTTGAAAACTTGAATTTGGGTGGTGAATTCAGGTCCAGACTTAATGGGCAACCATGGGTCATAGTCTTAGTGGTTCCACTGGTCTTTACCCAACCAGCAAGCCTGGTCTTTTTATGATTTTGATTTTGGTTCACAATTTTCTCTCACTCTTACGCAGAGTATGGTTACTTGCCTGCTGCTTCTATGAGCACTGATAGAGGACCCACGGGAAATAAAATCCTTCATCATTCTTATCCATTTTCATGATCTTGCTAATTGGCCCAGTGGTGAGGATTTTCGTTTTCTTTACGTTGAGGTGTACCCCATACTGAGAGTTGTAATCTTTTCTCTTCGTCCATCAGTGTTTCAAATCCTTTTCACTTTCAGCAAGCAAGGTTGTATCATCTGCTGCAGATTTTTCATGAATCTTCCTCCAATCTTGAGTCTGCATTCTTCTTCATATAGACAAGCTTCTCAGATTATTATATACCTTAAGATTTATCATCAACTTTAGGGGACAGTGCTCCTGTGTCCGATAGGGTCACTGTGAGTCAGAATGGTCCACCTGTGAAATCACACCTGACAGTCATGCCCCTCAGTAGATTTGACACTGGCTGAGCTCACATCCTCGTGTGAAAATGAAGAGACAACTGAGGCCAAGAGTCTTCCTGCCTTACCAGGATGGTGACCTTCTAGGTCAGTGCCTTTTCTGCTCATTTCTCTGGGTGCCCCTGGCTGTCTCAGAGTTTCTGAGATGGTCAGATTTTGAAATGGAGCTACTGAGGTTTTTATTCTTTCCTCTTGAATTTTCATGAATGCATGAGCCATGACAATTTATGGTCTTTGGTAGACACCTCGCTCTATAGACCAGGAGCCCCGGTGACACGGGGCTAACTGAAACAGGTCGGTGCTTTGAATCTACTAACTACTTCACAGAAGAAAGATTGGACCATCTGTCAATATTTAACAATCAGTAAAGATTTATCACCTTGGACATCCTATGGGTCTGTTCTACACTTTCCAATTGGGTGCTTGTGAATTGAATTGATTCAGTGACAATGGGTTTTCAGAAGTTAGGCCTGCAGTCAGCACATGACAATTGCTTCTTAAACCTTGAATCTTGCTGAGAGAAAGGGAAACACTACACCACACAGTGATATGAGCTCTCTTTTTTTACCTTGTGTTTTGCACAGAGACAAGAACTGCACAGCCATCTGGGAGGCCTTTAGTGTGGTGCTGGACAAGGACCCCTGCTCCGTGCTTCCCTCTGACTACGACCTTTTCATTAACCTCTCGAGGCACTCTATTCCCAGAGACAAGGTAACTCCACACACACTCATATCTCTGCAGTGATCCAGAACTCCCTGGATTTGTGCTCCACCTAAAAGTTGGCAGTTTAAGCCATTCAGTGGCTCCACAGCAAGCAAACCTAACTTCTATAAAGACAACAGTGCAGAAAACCCAATGGATGAGCCCTACTCTGCATTTCGTGGCAGTTCTATGAATGGGAATCAACCCACAGCAATGAAGTTGGTCACGGTTTGATAGAGATATGGGGTACATGGATCAGACTTGGGGTTAGCTCACCCAGAGACCTCTAGTGTCATTTCCCCAGCAAGCAACACAATGTGTGTACCAAACTGTCTGGTGGGAAGGGGACCCTGGATCTCCTGTATGTGTCATCATAGTTGGGCTGGGATAGCTCTCCCCAAGATCATGCCTTTCACACTGGACCACCACATGTGGAGATTTCAGAGTGAATGACTTCCATTTTAACTGGCCCAAAAGGCTTGCATGGAAATTCAGAATGCCTTCAACCCCAGTGTCTTCCAAGGAAACAAATCTCTCTTTTTAATGGACTTCTATATTGCGTTTGTCAGGGCAGTGGTGGTTCCTGGGTAGATCTCTCACCGTCCATGTAGGCGACCTGGGTTTGATTCTCAGTGAATTCCCCTCACGTGCAGCTACCACCTGTGTGTCAGTGAAAACTTGATGCTGCTATGTTACTAAACAGGTTTCTGGGGGGAGATTTCAGACTAAGGAGGATGAAGAAGGCAGGCCTGGTGATCTGCTTCTGAAAATCAGCCCATGAAAACCGAGTGGATCACAGTGATCCTGACCTGCAGCAGATCGTGGGGATGGCCAGGGGTGAATAGTGTTTCCTTTCGCGATGCCTGGGCTTATCGTGAGTCAGGGGCCAACTTGATGACAGCTAACAACAAGATGTATTTATTCAGTTTCTTTAAGAAAGCCACATTTCAACATCCCGTCTGTACTCCTAGGGAAACTTATGGAAAGTGCTTGCTTGGGATGTACTTTCATTGAAAGGAAATCAGCAACCATGATTATCTTCTAACAGTGATCCTGCACTTGATGTTCTGATTGTCTAGTACTAGTAAAGGTAGGAAATGGAGCTGTGAGTTTTAAAGATGTGCTAGGCTCAAGTATGGTTTGCATATTCCCTGCCCGCTGGGTGGTTCCCAATTAAGCACAGGTCAGATGAGCTAGCAACGGGATATTGTTACTCATCCTCTTGTTATGTGAAAGCACTTTGGAAACTGTAGGGCAGTGGTTCTGAACCTGTGAGTCGTGACCCCTTTGGGGGTCGAACGGCCCTTTCACAGGGGTCACCCCATTCATAACAGTAGCAAAATGACAGTTATGAAGTAGCAACGAAGGTAATTTTATGGTTGGGGATCACTACCACATGAGGAACTGTATGAAAGGATCACGGCATTAGGAAGGTTGAGGACCACTGCTCCAGAGTATAATATCAAAGGAATGTATGTTGGTGGCATTTCACACATCGAGAGTTGCTTTCTGTGGACCTCATATCATCCTAACAACAGCTGTGGAAGAAGAGAAAGGGCTCATATCCCCACTCACCTGATCTCAAGTCTGAAAGTCAAGGAGTTGAGATGAATTGGTGACTATCATATATCCAGCATCCAAAAGAGCCAGCACTCACACCAGAGTCTCTTGGTCCATCTTAATCCAGGGATTTTTGCACAGATTGTGGTTCTGGGAAGATAGTATCATTGGCCACCCTCGTAATCAATAGAGGAGCCATGGTAGGACTCTCATAATGGTCAATAAAAGACAAAACTCATTTATTGGGCAGCAAGTAAGAGCTGAATATGAAATTGCATTGCCTGACTTGTCCCGATCTGGTGCCTGAAAAACTTGTTCTGATTACATTTTGCATCTGAATTTCCCTTTCTTTTGTTTTCTTTTAGTCCTTGTTCTGGGAAAATAACCACCTACTTGTGACCAGCTATTCAGAGAATGCCCGACGCCTCATGCCTCTGTGTGATGTGCTGTATGGCCGGGTGGGAGATTTCTTGAGCTGGTGTCGACAGAAAAATGCTTCTGGTAAAATGTCTGCGCACATAAGAAAAAAAAACCCCTATAACTTCTTTTTATGATGCTTTTAGTGCATGTATATATTCATCTGTATAAATGTTTTTAATTTATTAACTTTTTCCTATGGGGAGGGTGAAAGTTTATAGCACAGACTGGTTTTCCATTGAACAATTCATGCTCCTTTTGATTCGTGACATTGCTTGCAATCCCATTATGTAACAGCACATTTCTTGCTTTTGCCCGTGTTTCCATTGTCTTTGTCTTTCTTTCCTGCCCCTTTCTATCTTCTGAGTCTTCTCCCTAGGTGAATGCTGCCCTTTCGATCTGATTGTTCACCTTCTTGGTTTGTCTATTGTTTGGCTAAGGGTGACTTCCATTCCAGACCTGAAGGGTCTCTAAAGGTCATAGCTGTGGGAGCCGCCCCCCACCCCCCCAAGTCTCTATCAAACCAGTAAACTTGGTCTTTTAATTTCTGTAACTATTTCTTCCATTTATATCCATTCGTCTCATTTATTTCCCCCAAACTCTATGGGGTGGATGTTTGTTGGTGTTAGGTGTAAATTGGTTCCAGCTCAGAGTGACCTTATTTATAAAGAAGGAAACACTGCACCATCCTCACAATTGTTGATATACTTGAGCTCATTGTGGGAACAACAGTCAACAATACTCCTCCTACTGATGATCCAGGACTTCCAGTGAGACTTTATAGAGACCTCTCACAGCAAAGACATGAGCGACTTAGTGAAACAGATGCTGGTGATAAGCCTGCAAGTCTGGGCTTCAGTGCAAGGATAGAGCAGTGGATTGCATATTGCCTGGCACGAGAAGCTGAATAAAAGTGGTTAGAGAGGAGAGAGGAGGGTGAATTAGCAGTTGGCCTGAAGCAGTGTGTCCATCTTGAGCTTCCGCAAGCAGCATTCCATCCAGACAGCACTGGCACAGGAATGACTGGCCACAGGGAAAGTGAGATCCTCCTTGCTTCCCTCAACCTCCTGCTGACTATGTGTAACCAGAGTGCACCCTGACCTGCTCAGAGGCTTGTGACACTCCCTCACTCCTTCCCTACCACCTCTGCACAACCCCTGTTCAATCTGAGGTCAGAACTTCGCCCTCCTGAATCGATGCTAGGAGCAGCAACTCTGTGTCTAGAGTTGGAGAAAGTTACCTCTTCAGACAAGCAAACCAGGTTACGCAAGATCCTTAGTCACCTCTAAGGGATGGGAACTCTTTCCATATCCAATTGCCCTGATCCCTGATGCCTTCCACATTGCATTGGTAGTCTCATGATTTCCTTCTGGTTGTTCTGTTTCTATTAATCTAGCTTCCCTCAACTTCTGTGTCCTTCTTATTTTTGTTCTATGGTAAATGTTGACATCTGGGCTCAGAGAGATGATTGCACATTTTTGTTCACTTATTTCTATATGAAAGGAGCACATAATTGAAGAGTGATACTGTTTACTTTGTGATCCAATCTGTCAAATATTGAATAGTGCTGTTATTTAGAAGCCAGTAATTATTTTCCAAAATTTTCCTGTGAGCATTTGAGGTTGCTTCCAAAAGTTCATGGAAAATTCCATTATCATTTCATTCCATTTTCTCCGTGAACTTTTTGAAGCCCCATATAGGCTACTTTTATCAGAGTAAGAAAACACATACTCTCACATCAGCTACTATTTAAATAGTATGAACCATTTACAAATTAGCTTCCTGATCCCAAATGATATATCAACACGGCCCATTCTTTCCCACCCGACTCTGTAAGCGCCTCAGCTGGTATTTGTTGCCAATGCACTCTTTTGCCTAGTTTCCCACCCCATTTTTTCTCTTTCTTTTTTACTTTCAACTTTATTATTTATTTATTTTGCAGGAGAAAAATGGGGACTTCTACTCCCATAAGTAGTTACAGTCTCAAAAACTCTGAGGGGGTAATTCCACTCTGTCTTATAGGGTCACTAAAACTTGGCATCAACTTGGTGGCAGTAAATTCTTATTTTTTTATCCTTTCTTTCTCTGTTCTCATTTTTTCTTTGTTTCCTTCTCCTTCTCCTTAATTTTGTCCCTTACCTTTTGCCTTATTGATTTTCACTTTTCCTCCTTAATTTTACTTTTCTTTACCTTTAATTTTTCTTTCCTTTTTTAGTTATCAAATTATTTTTCCTGTTTGTCTGTTTTCCCTTGCATGTTTTTTAATCATTAAATACTTTTATTGGGGACTCTTACAGCTCTTATAACAATCCATAAATCCATCCATGGTGTCAAGCATATTTGTACATATGTTGCCATCATCATTTTCAAAACATTTTCTTTCTACTTGAGGCCCTTGATATCAGCTCCTCATTTTTTCCCTCTCCCATCCCCACCCAACCTCCCTCATGAACCCTTGATAAGTTATCGATGATTATTTTCATATCTTACATTATCTGCTATCTCCCTTCATCCACTTTTCTGTTGTTCATCTCCCTATGGTGGGGGGTTATATGTCAACCCTTGTGATCGATTCCCCCTTTCTCCCCTTTACTCTCTTTGCATCTCTATTCTCATTATTGGTCCTGAGAGGGTTAACTTTCCTGGATTCCCTGTGTTGTGGGCTCTTATCTGTAGCAGTGTACATATTCTGGTCTAGTCAGATTTATAAGGTAGAGTTGAGGTCATGATAGTGAAGGGGAGGAAGCATTAAGGAACTAGAGGAAACATATGCTTCATTGGTGCTATATTGCACCAAGAGTGACTCACCTCTTCCTTGTGACCCTTCTGTAAAGGGATGTTCAATTGTCTACAGATGGGCTTTGGATCTCCACTCCGTGAACCACCCACATTCACATTGGTATGATTTTTGTTCTGGGTCTTTTATGTCTGATACCTGATCCCATCGACATCTTGTGATCACATAGCCTTTGCATGTTTTTAAAGATTTGCTT
This sequence comes from Tenrec ecaudatus, assembly GCF_050624435.1. Classification (NCBI taxonomy): domain Eukaryota; kingdom Metazoa; phylum Chordata; class Mammalia; order Afrosoricida; family Tenrecidae; genus Tenrec; species Tenrec ecaudatus. Next base: position 208,746,850 of record NC_134532.1, on the reverse strand, counting down.
CTTCTTCTTCTTTTTTGTGTGTGCAAGCACACATATTTCCATCACACTCACAGTAGATAGGGGATAAATGACTGATGTCTCATCAACATAAAATCACCAATTAAGTACAATGAGTTGTAGACAACAGATAATTTCAGTTCAAAAGAACCAAGATAGAGTGACCGAATCATTGATCAGTTCACAGACCAGAATTTTTTTCTCAGAAATAAGGGCATTGGGACTACCTGGTGAGGAAATAAAAAGAATGGTATTTAGATACCATCAATGAACTGAGAGAAAAGTCAGTGAAGCTACAAGCAAAAATCAAGAAAAACACAGGGAAAATTTCAGGAAAATATGCAAAAATAAATAAAAAATTAGAAACCATGCAAACACAAGAAATAGAAATCCAGAAGATTTCAGAAATGGATAATGCATTGAAAGAGCAAATGAGTAAAATTGCATTAATTGAAATATCAAATTTGTGGGTTAAAATGCAAATCTGTCACTACTAATCTGCTACAGGAACAACAGCAACAGCAACAAAATCTAAAGAGAATCTAAGAATTACGTTGGAACAATCAAGAGGAATAATTTATGTGCCTTCAGAATTACAGAGCAGAAAGAAACAACAAAAAGAATAGGAACAACTGTTGAATGCTGCTGAAAGAAAACTTCCCTAATAGGAGAGATGAAAAAGAATGCATCCAAGAAGATGAATGAACCCTAAACAGGATAGGCTCCAAAAGAAAATCACAATTACATATTATAATCAAATTTCCAAATCCTAAGACAAAGAAAGAATCCTGAGAGCAGCTTGGTAAACCTAAAAGTTAATTAGAAAGGGGAACCCACAACACAAGGCTCTGATTTTTCAGCAGAACTCGTTCAGACAGGAAGGCAATGAGGTGAGATATACACACACTTGTGTGTGTGTGTATCCAAAAGAAAAAAATTACTTGCAAAATATACACACAGAAAAATTGTCTCTCAAATATGATAGTGAAATTAGTACATTTCTAGATAATTAGAAGTTGAAGGAATTTGTAAAAATGAGACCAACCTGGAAAGAAAGTGCTAAGGGAAGTTTTGTTGGACAGAGACAACTCTACAATCATGCTAGATATTGATACACCACTTTCAATAAAGGATGTTGTTGTTAGGTGCCATTGAGTCAGCTTTGACCCACAGAGAACTATGCACAACAAAAGGAAACATTGCATGGCCTGCACCATCCTAACAATTGTTCCTATGCCTGAGCCCATTGATACAGACCACTCTCCCCAACAACATACAAATATAGATTGTTTTCATGCACGAATGAAATTTCTTCAGAATAAACCGTATGTTAGGTCACAAAGCACATCTCAATAATTTTTAAAACATCGACACATTACAAACTATCTTCTCAGATCACAATGCTATAAAATTTGAAATTAGCAATACAGAGATCAAGGGAAAATTAATTGTGTGGAAATTGAGTGATGCTTTGCTTAATAACTACTAGGCAGTAAATAAAAAAATTTTAAAAATCCTTGATGGTGATACAGCAAAAAACAATGCGGAGATGGCAATTTATAACAATAAAAGCACTGATCAAAAAAATAAGGAAAAAAAATCAAAATCTTACCTCCAACAATCAGAAAAGAGCAGCAAAAGTGAAGGAGAAAGATATTTGGATTAAGTCTTTGGTGAATCCCCTCTGACTATAGACCAGGGATATATATATCCTTACTAGTATGCAGAGTGCGTTGGAAAATGGATTACTGCAAATGCAATTGGGTCAAAATTAGTACCTTATAATATGATTTACCTTTTGACTCATTTTAAAATTTGTGTTAGCTTTTTATATTTTCTGTTTTATTTTTGATTGAGGTTTTTCTTTGTTTTGTTATTGTTGTTGATTTTTACGTTTTCCTGTACATGAAATCCAGGATGGTTACATCTATAGAGACAGTGGCTAGATGAATGGCTTTGATAGGGTGGGGAGTTTGGAGGAAAAATGGGGAGCTACTAATAATGAATACATGAAAGAAGAACATGTTCTAGAGAGTTGTTTGTGATGATGATTGTTCCACTCTTTTTAATATGACTGAAATACTAAATTATATGGTATGTGAATTGTATGTCAATAAAACTGTTAAAAGAAATAAATGAATAAAGCACAAAAATAAGCCTAAACTCACCAGAATAAAGATTAGAATAGAGATAAATAGAACTGAAAATCAATGGAAAGAATCAAGAAGACAAGGAATTGGTTCTTTGAAATGATTAACAACATTGACAAACCACTGTCAACTCTAACAAATAAAAAGAAGACGTGTGTTAGGTAGGGTTCTCTAGAGTAACAAAACCAGTACGCTTATGATTATATATGTGTATGTGTGTGTCTGTGTAGGTTTATACAGCGAGAAGGACTAGAAGAGCTAATTAGTCCACACAGCAGTACAGAGGGCTCAGTTCAACTCACTTTTGTGGAACAGTTAATATACTGGAAACCCCCCAACTCACATGGACTGCTGGGTCCAAGGTCAAGAAAGCAAATGCTGGAATCCTCCCTCGGCCAAGGTAGGCAGAGTCTGCTCTCAGGCAGCAAACAGCAGGGTGGGTAGCGCACCAGGCCCAGATGAGATCTCTAACTCAAGCAATGCAAGGTGACAGGATCCACCAGCCACAACCTCAAGAGATGTACGCACCAGCAACATGATGAAGCAGGTCTCAAAGAAGCCTCAAGCTCTAATGACACTATCCATGGGTTGGCTGGGCCCACAGGTGGTGTAGCACACAGGTTGAGGCAAAAAACTAGCTAAAACAGCAGCACACTGGTCTGATCACTAGAGAGCAACAGAGACAGGAGAGGGTCTTTCAGAGCCATTTCTTTTTTTGCCCTCCAATCAATCTGGGACCTGATTAATCCCACATGTTCCTATTGGTCAGATTGGCACAATAAACCTAACTCTCACACAATGCAAATAGAATGAAAAAGAAATAGGTAACCCCACAACAGAACCAATGGAATAAAAAAGATGTTAACAGAGTCTTTAAAGAACTATACTCTAACAAAACTGAAAACCTTGAACAACAGGAAAATTTCCAGAACCCACCTAAACTAACACGCACTGAAGTAGAAAAAATGAACAAACTCATAATAAAAGAAGAAATTGGACAGGCCATTAAAACACTCCCAACCAATGTAGCCGAGAGGAATTACCAAAACCTGAATGAAGGCCAGGAATGTAAAAGGAAATAGAGGAAAGAACTGGGAGGCAAAGGACATATATAGAGTTCTAAATACAGGCATGTATATATGTAAATACATTTATATATAATGATAGGGAAATAGATCTATGTACATATATTTATTTATAAAGTATTATGGCCCCAGATGGACATTGGGCCGCTACTCAATACCTCCCTCAATGCAAGAATGCTTTTGTTCTACTAATATAGAACTCTGTGATGCTTACCTTCCTTGACATGATTGCTGAAGACAAAGTGGGTGCATAAGCAAATGTGGTGAAGAAAGCTGATGGTGCCAGACTATCAAAAGATACAGCATCTAGGGTCTTAAAGACTTGAAGATAAACAAGTTGCCATCTAGCTGAGAAGCAACAGAGCCCACATGGTAGAAGCACACCAGCCTGTGTGATCATGAGGTGACAATGGTATCAGGTATCAGGCATCAAAGACACAAATCAAAAGAAAATAAAACTAATCATATCAATGGGAATGAGGGGGAGGGAAGAGAGGAGACCCAAAGCCCATCAGTAGTCAGTTAGACACCCCCTGTCAGAAGGACCACAAGGAAGAGACGAGCCAGTCAAGGTGTAGTATAGCACCGATGAAACACACAACTTTCCTCTAGTTCTTTAATGCTTCCTCCCCCTACCGCCACCACTATCATGACCCCAATTCTATCTTACAAATCTGGCTAGACTAAACCATGTATGCTGATACAGATAAGAGCTTGCAACACAGGGAACTCAGGACAGATAAACCCCTCAGGACCAATAAGGGGAGCAGCAATACTAGGAGGGTAAGGGAAGGGGGGGAAGTAAGGGTGAACTGATCACAATAATCAATGTATGGACCCCTCTCAGGAGGATGGACAGCAGAAAATTGGGTGAAGGGAGACAGCAGTCAGTATAAGACAGGAAAAAAAGAGAATCATTTAAAAATTTCAACTATCAAGGGGATATGGGGGAGAGAGGGGAGGGGAGGGAGGAAAAGAAATTGAGGAGCTGATACCAAGGGCTCAAGTAGAAAAAAATGTTTTGAAAAGGATGATGACACCATATGCACAGATGTGTGACACAATGGATATATATATATATCTTGTGATAAGAGCTGTAAGAGCCCCCCATAAAATACAATTAAAAAAAACAACCATTAACAACAATGACAACAAAAAGTCTTGGCCTAGATTACTGGGAATTCTACCAAACATTCAGAGAAGAGCTGACAGCTATTATACTAAAACTATTTCAGGGTATAGAAAAGGATAGATGTCAGAGGGGCCAGCCCCTAACAGATCATCACAGGCCCGGGAGGTGCAATTGTACAGCGATAATAAGTAAAGATTCTAGTAAAATCATAGAGAACAAGAGAGATAGGAGAGAGAGAGTAAAATGAAGGAGTCAGACACATTTTATGGTAGCATGCTCACCTTAGCCCCACTTGGTGGTACAGGGTAGGAGAGAGGGATTTATTACTAACCAAGGCTTATATATCTTTTGGGGGTGTGCAAGCCCTTGATTATAGGTAAAGACACATGTCACAGGAAGGGGCTTACTATAGGTAATATAGTATGGGAGGGGGACAATCTAGGGGCACACATGCAATAACATGGGGAGGGATTGGGGGTACACATGTGGCAAGATGGGCAGATCCTAGATTCAGGAAGGCAGCCTGACTTTGGATGTCATTGAGCACGTTTCACCCTGTTCTCTGGCTCTCCATGGAAACAATTACTATCCTTATCAGTAGGGTGTGAGCTCCACCTACAGTGGAACTGACTGATGGCTGAACGCCTTCAGGGAGAATGTCTCTAAGCATCTGACCTCCCACCATGTGCTGGCAAACAGCCTCTAAGGGTTGGCTTATCTTTGGGGGAGACAAAGCTAGGGAAAAGCCTTTTTATCTCCCACAGATAGAAACCCTTCATATTAATGTAATGATCCAAGTGTAACCCTGATACCAAAACCAGATAGAGATATCACTAAAAAATAAATGATAGATTAATATTCCTCATGAACACAGATGCAAAAATTCACAACAAATTCCTCAAGAGAATCCAGTGGGTGTGTGTGTCTGCTGTTGTTAGGCGCCATGAGTCATCCCAACCAATAGTGTCCCGATCCCAACAGAAAGACATTGCACGGTCCTACGTCACCCTCCCAATTGTTCCTGTGCTTGAATCCAGTGTTGCAGCCAGTGTGTCAATCCATCTCCTTGAGGGCCCTGATCTTTTTGCTGTTTCTCGACTTTACCAAGCATAATGTCCCTCTTCAGGGACTGGTCTCTCCTGACATCATGTCCAGATTATGTAAGATGAAGTCTAGCCATACTTGCCTCTAAATGCATCATATTCGATTCATACCAGCTATGCAAGGACAGTGCAATGTTAGTAATACAGTCAATACAAACCATCACATAAATAAAATAAAGGGAAAGAGCCGCATGATCATATCATTTGAAAAAAACTCCAATACCTATCCCCATTAAAAAGCAAGAAAATAGGAATAGAAGGAAAATTCCATAGTAAAGGGAACATATAAAAAAACCAACAGCCAACAGTATTCTCAGTGGAGAAGAACGGAATGTGTTCTCCTTGCAAATGGGAGCTAGACAATAATACTATGTATCAACACTCCTAATCACTATTATGCTATAGAGTTGAAATGCTCTGGAACCCATTTCATGGCACAAAACAATAGCACTGGTACAATCGCTGAAGTGAAAGATGTTTATTCTTTTATTTTTAGGACTTGACTATGAGTCCTGCCCTACAGCAGCAGATTGTGAAAACAATCCGGTGGATTCTTACTGGAAAAGAGCATCCATTCAGGTAGTCCTGGGCTGAGGGGCTGGGCACAGGTGGGACAGTGCATGTGGGAGAGAGGCTTCAGACATGGAGCCATTGTGTCCTTCCTTTACTTCTCTGGGCATCCCTTTCCCCTTTAATAATATTCAGATTCATTCTTTCTTCTCTAAAAGGTTGTGGGGGTTGACTGAGGATATATGGGTGTGGGATATAAAAAGGCTTTTCCCTAGCTTTGTCTCCCCAAAGATATGCCAAACCTTAGAGGCTGTTTGCCAGCACATGGTGGGAGGAAAGATGCTTAGAGATATTCTCCCTGAAGGCATTCAGCCATCAGTCTGGTCCACTGTAGGTGGAGCTCACACCCTACTGATAAGGATAGTTATTGTTTCCATGGAGAGCCAGAGAACAGGGTCAAACCTGCTCAGTGACATCCAAAGTTAGGCTGCCTCCCTGAATCTAGGATCTGCCCATCTTGTCACACGTATACCCCCAACGCCTCCCCTTCCTATTTCGTGTACACCCTTGCATATCACCCTCTAATTAATGCATTACCTATAGTACAACCCCTTCCTATGATGTATGTCTTTAACCTGTAATTAGGGGGCTTGCATGCCTCCAAAAGATATACAAGCCTTGGTTAGTAATAAATCGCTCTCTCGCTCCTGTAATTCCCACCTTCTACATCCTCACGTGGACCACCAAGTGGGGCTGGGGTGAGCATGGTACCATGAAATGTGTCTGACTTCTTTATTTCACTCTTCTATCTCTCTTGTTCTCTATGATTTTGCTATAATCTTTATTTATTATCGCTGTTGATGATTTGTTAGGGGATGGCTCACCTGACATATGGGGATAAAGTACTTGTAGCCCCCAATACAGAGAAACTATTTATTGGATGCTATTTATAGATGAAGACCATAAATAATCATTAATAACATTACTTTTGTATTGGGAAACTCTGTGACAAAAAACCTCTTTTAAATCTCAAAAAGCAAGGATGTCTTTTTTTTTTAAAACGTTTTATTAGGGGCTCATACAAATCTTATCACAGTCCATACATATACATACGTCAATTGTATAAAGCACATCTGTACATTCTTTGCCCTAATCATTTTCTTTCTTTCTTTTTTTTTTTCTTCTCCCTTTTCTTTTTTTTACATTTTATTAGGGACTCATACAACTCTTATCACAATCCATACATATACATACATCAATTGTATAAAGCACATCCATACATTCCCTGCCCCAATCATTCTCAAAGCATTTGCTCTCCACTTAAGCCCTTTGCATCAGGTCCTCTTTTTTTCCCCTCCCTCCCCGCTCCCCCCTCCCTCATGTGCCCTTTGTGGTTTATACATCATTATTTTGTCATATCTTGCTCTATCTGGAGTCTCCTTTCCCCCCCTTCTCTGCCATCCCTCTCCCAGGGAGGAGGTCACATGTGGATCCCTGTAATCAGTTCCCCCTTTCCAACCCACTCACCCTACACTCTCCCAGCATCGCCCCTCACACCCTTGGTCCTGAAGGTATCATCCACCCTGGATTCCCTGTGCCTCCAGCCCTCACATGTACCAGTGTACAACCTCTGCCCTATCCAGCCCTGCAAGGTAGAATTTGGATCATGGTGGTTGGGGGGAGGAAGCATCCAGGATCTGGGGGAAAGCTGTGCTCTTCGTCGGTACTACCTTGCACCGTGACTGACCCATCTCCTCTCCTAAACCCCTCTATGAGGGGATCTCCAGTGGCCAACACTTGGGCCTTGGCAAGGATGTCTTTTGATGACTAAAGTCGACCTGAGCCAAGATATGGTCTCTCAGTTGCTTCATATGGATGCAAACATTAGACAATGCAGAAGGAAGGAAGTCCACAGAAGGATTGATGCATTTGAATTGTGGTGTTGGTGGAGAAGATGCACTAAGCCAGGAAGATGAACAAAGTTATCTTGGAGGAGGCATAGTCAGTAGGCACCTTAGAAGACTTTGTCTTGCTTACTTTGGCTGTGTCATCAGGAGAGGTTGATTTCTGGAGAAGGACTTCGCATTCATTAACCTAGTAGGTCAGTGGAAAAGAGGGAGTTGGACCCTCTCTGTGATGGATTGACACAGTGGCGCAACAGTGGACTCTAGCATAGGGACAATTGCAAACAAACAAACAAACAAACAAACAAAAAACAACCCCAAATCCTGCTCATTTTATAGGTGATAAATGGCGTTTTAATTTCCTTTAAAAAATCTCCTTTCTCTTTGCAGTATTCTAGGGATAGTTCTGGGGTGATCTATGTCATGCTGAATGGTTCAGATCCAAACGGAGCTTATCCAGTCAAGGGGTAAGATCACCACCACCGCCAAGCACAATGGGATGTACCAAATGTTGATGTCATTGTTTAACATGGATCCCAGGGAGACTCATCTGGTGCCCAGTTGTCTTCGTTATCTAGAACTGCGTTATCATTTTTTACCACGCAGAACTTTATTTTTTCATGAGTCAGGAAGCCAGAAGAAGTCCGAATTCAAGATGCCAGCAATAGTGGGAAGCTTTCTTCCTCTGTTGACTCGGCAGGAAGCGGCAGGGGAGCTGCTCTGGTCTCTTCAGCTTCTATTTTCTGGCTCCCAGGATAGCCCCAAGCCCCAAGTGGCTGGCATCTATCTTCCCCCCATCTGTGCTTGCTTCATCTGCTTCTCTTATAAGAGACGAACTCAAGATATAGCCTACACTAGTCCTGTATCATTAGCAAAGGGAATTCATTCCCAAATGGAATTGCAATCACAGGTTTCGAAGTTAGGATTTACAACACACACACACACACACATTTTTGGAGCACTAATCTTATGCTTACTTCGATAAATTCAAGTAAAATGAAAAAAGTTGAGTGAGCTGGTAATCAGAGCCATCCATGTGCATACAGCTACATGGTGATGACAAATGCATGAGTAAAGTAGGTAGTCTGAAGATTCAAAGCGAAACAAAACCCCCAATCAATCACATTCAAAGGCTTCTTTTATAAAGTAATGTTTAATACGTTTGCAATTGAAGTGAGAAAAACAAACAAACAAATAAACCAGCATCTTACTGCTTTAGGAATTTAAGGAATGCTTTCCTGGTTTCTCAGTTTTTTTGCAGACTATGAAATTCCATTCCTCCAGAAGGATAAAATCACACGAATTGAGGTCTGGGTGATGCATGACATCGGGAGACCCAATGTGTAAGTACTGGTGCTCTTGGGGAAGAGTAATTGGGCACAGATGCTTTTGTGGGTATCACATGCCTCCATTCATCCCATTTTTGGGGAAGGGAAAGTCTTCACTGTTTCTGAAATGTTGGGTAGAGATTTTCCGAGACTGTCACAAACCTGTCCTGATCTGAGAGAGAAAACCTTCTTTATACAGGATGCTCCACCCTGCCAGGGAAAATCATGGTCCTTCTTGAGTGACATGGGCAACTTTGGATAAGCAAGCTTGTCTGTTAGGTCAAGCTATGTTCTCTTTCTGGTCATTGGAAGCCCCAAAGCCTACCACCCTAGGTGCCTTAGCATTGACCCAGGGCTCTGAGATTAAGATATTATTCATGGAGACCAGTCAGCTCCATTATTGGGCTTTCAGAGAACGTAACCAAGGATTATTTTAAGATACAAATTTTCTGTGGGGACAATGGGCTGGTTCTAACCTTTAGTGACCCTAAGCACAACAGCATAAATTGCCACCTGGGGTGATGCTGGCAAATACTCCCTATAAAACACGGAAGCTCAGATGGTTTATAGAGATCCCAGTGAGGCTGCAGCCTCAGCACAGCTGGGAAGCCATGGTGGAGCTCAGAGGTAGGCTGGGCTGGTCCTGCTGGGCCCATTTGTCCATGGAGCCGAGGCCCACTGAGCAGACAACATTTTGACATATGCTCCACAGGACTTGGCACATTCTTCACAGTCCCCCAAGAACTTCTGAGACCAAACATACAATGCGGGATTCTGTTGCTTATCTTCTGGTAAAGGGATGAAATTAAAAATTTTATTCTATTTTCACTAGATCAATTTCTGTAAGACTGTTGTTGTTTGGTGCCTTTGGGTCAGTTTCAATTCACAGAGACCCAATGTACAGCAGAGTGAAACATTGCCCAGTCCTGCGCTGTCCTCACAATGGTTTCTAGGCCTGAGCCCATTGTTGTTACCATTGTGTCAATCTATCTCATCGAGGGCCTTCCTATTGTTTGCTGTCCCCCTCCCCCCCTTTATCAAGCATGAAGTCCTTTTCCAGGGACTCGTCTATCCTGACAATGTGTCCAAAATATGTAGGATCGAGTTTTGCTTTCCTAGTGGCGAAGGTGCACTGTGGCTCTACTTTGTTCAAGACAGATTAGTTTGTCCTTTTGGCAGGCCATGTTACTTTCAAAATTGCTTTCCAGCACAATAATTTAAATGCCTCAATCATTCTATGGTCTTCCTTATTCAACATGCAACTTTGACATGTATATGAGGCAAATGAAAATACCATGGCTTGGATCAGGCACACCCTAGTCTTCAAAGTAACATCCTTGCTTTCAAAGCTTTAATGAGCTCTTGTGCAGCAGGTTTACTGAAGGCAGCATGTCTTTTGATCTCTTGACTACTGCTTCAATGAGCATTGATTGCGGATCCAAGCAAGACAATATTGGACAACTTTTCTCCATTTATTATGATACTACCTATTGTTCTGGTTGTGAGGATTTTCATATGTAAGATTACAGTCATTGAAAACAGTCATTGAAAACATTACAGTCATTGATTACAATGCAGTGCATACTTAGGGACTTGGAAGGCCACCGCCCACCACTTGTCTGTCAGGTTGTCTTACTGTGGTGGCTTGTGTGTTGCTGTGATGTTAGAATTAGATAACCCAAAGAGAAAACATGATCAGTCTATCTTAACCTGAAAGAACTAAAAAAAAAAAAAATACAAGCTTGGAGATGCAATGTAGAAAGATTCTGTGGGGAAAATATTGAATGATGCAGGAAGCATCAGAAAAAGATAAAAAGAATGCACGAAGTCACTGCACCAAAAAGAATCAGTCGACATTCCCCTATTTCAGGAGGCAGATATAAGCAAGAACTAATGGTGCTGAAGGAAAAAGTCCAAACTACACTGAGAGCATCAGCCAAAACCAGACTCTAGGAATCGACGGAATACCAATCAAACTGTTTCAACAAGCTGATGAAACACTGGAGGAACACAGTTGTCTATGCCAGGAAATTTGGAGGACAGCTACTTGGCCAGCTGACCGGAAGACATCAGTATTTGTACCCACTCACAACAAGGTGACCCAGCAGCACAATGCTTAAATTACAGAACACTACCGTTGATATCCCATGCAAGTAAATTTTTACAGAACACTACCATTGATATCCCATGCAAGTAAATTTTTGCTATAGATCATCCAACATAGGTTGCAGCAGTACTTTGCTGCAGGGAGCTGCCAGACAGTCAAGCTGGATTCAGAAGAGGACATGGAACAGGGGTATTATTGCTGATGACAGATTTTGGCTGAAAGCAGAGAATTGTAGAAAGATGTTTACTTGTGTTTCATCGACTATGCCAAGGTATTCAGCTGCCGGATCATAACAAATTATGGATAAACTTGAGAAAAGTGGGAATTCCAAAATATTTCACTGGGCTCATTCAGAACTTGTACATGTATCAAGAGGCAGCTGTGCCGACAGTACAAGGGGATAATACTGCATGGCTGAATTTAGGAAAGGTGTGTGACAGGGTTGTGTTCTCTCATCATACTTAATTCAATCAGTACGCTGATCAAATAATCAGAGAACTTGGCTAAAATGAAGAAAACTGTGGTATCAGGATTGGAGGAAGGCTTATTAACCACCTGAGATCTGCAGACGACACAACTTTACTTGCTGACAGGGAGGAGGAGCTGAATCCCTTGCTGCTGAAAATGGATTGAAGCCTCGAGTATTGACTACAACTCAATATAAACAAGACCCAGATCCACACAACTGGACCAACAGGTGACAGCATGATAGTTGGAGAAAAGGTTGAAGTTGTCAAGAACTTGTCTTGTTTGGATCCACAATCAATGATCATGGAAGCAGCAGTCAAGAGATCTAATGGCACACTGTATTAAGTAGATCTGCCGCACAAGACCTCTTTAAAGTATTGAAAACCAAGGATGTTACTTTGAAGACTAAGGTGTGCCTGACCAAACCGTGGTATTTTCATGTGCCTCATATGTATGAGAAAGTTGGCCATTGAATAAAGAAGACGGAAAAAGAATTGATGCATTTGAATGTTGGAGAAGTATGTTGAAAGTAACATGGATTGTTCAAAGGACAAACCTTTCTGGTTTGGAGGAAGTATGGCCAGACCGTTCCTTAGAGGCAAGGATGGAGGACGTTTTTCTTATGCACTTTGAACATCTTGTCAGGGAGACCAGTCTTCAGAGAAGGACATCATGTTTGGTAAAGTACAGGGGCACTGAAAGAGAGGAAGGCCCTCAAGGAGATGAATTGACACCATTGGTAGGAACAATGGATTCAAGCATAGGAACAATTGTTAGGATAGAGCAGGACCAGGCAGTGTTTATTTCTGTTGTGTGTAAGGTCTCTATGGGATCAGGGTGACTTCATGCCACCCAATAACAACTGTATTAGGCAGGGTTCTCTAGAGAAACAAGACCAGGGCACTTATGATTATATATATATATTATATATGATATATATATATGATAGGTTTATATAGCAAGAAGAAATATAACAGCTAGTTAGTCCATACAGCAGTACAGAGGGCTCAGTTCAACTCACTTTCTTGGAACAGTTAATATACTGAAAGTCCTTCAACTCATGTGGGCTGCTGGTCCCAGGTCAAGGAAACAGACAACATGATTCTTCCCTCAGGCTAGACAGGCAGACAGCAGACACCATGGTGGGTCAGCAACAGTCAGTGGCATGGGAACTTAGCGAAGCAGGTCCCGATAGGATCTTGAACTCAAGCAATGCACTTGACAGGATCCACCAGCCTCAAGCTCAAGCAAGGCACGCACCAGCAGCATGGCAAAACAGGTCTCAAAGGAGCCTCAAGCTCTAGTAACCCTATCCATGGGTTGGCTTGACCCACAGGTTGTGCAGCACACGGTTGAGGCAAAGAACTCATTCAAGTAGCAGTATGCTGGTCTGATCACCAGGGAGGAAGAGAGAAGGGGACAGGTGTTGGAAAGTCAATTAAGTTGCAACCTAGCTGGAACAATAAAACTATCACAACAACAAAAAAAGTTACCAGGAATCAGAATCAATTCAGTGGCAATGGTTTTACACACACACACACACACACACACACACACACACACACACACTTAATGCAGGATGCAAAATACATTGGGCAGTGCATTCCTTTTTTTTTCAATCTTGTGTAAATAAATTAAAAACCACTGCCCTGAGGACACACACCACCATGATGGTAGCAGGTCTTCCAGTGTTGGGAAAGGTGGGGTTAATTCTTGTTTTTTCTCAGGCTTCCTGGTGTTTTCTAAAGCTGTAGTGAGTGTATGTTTTAGTGGTTATTTAGAGATGAATGTAAATGCAACAGGACAGGGCTTGCATAGCTTTATCATGTGCAGCACCAGGTGGCACTTAGCGTTTCACCCTCACAGGTGGGGACCCCGCGGGGGTGTGTGCTGTGTGAGGCGGGCGGGAGTGGGGAGAGCTTCGCTCAGTGTGGGGTGCAGCTCTGTACCTTCCCGTGGGCATGGTCTCTAGACTTCAGATGGAGCCATCGCCTGGAGCCAGCCTCGCCTGGGGCGTGTGGGGTTCCCCAGGAGCAGCCTCTATTTCTGTGTGTTTTCAGGGAATCCTGTGGTGAAGGCACTGTGAAAATCCTGGAAAATCGGCTGAAAGACATGGGTTTCCAGTTCAGCTGTATAAATGATTACCTGTAAGTGGCATCTGACCCCCAATGGGGCTATTTGAGGTGGGCTGGTGCTTTATGGGGGTGCATGTCCGTGGTACAAGTGGCAGTTTGAGGTGATCTGAAAGAGCCTGGGAAGAAAAGCTTTGGAAAGGCACAGTCATTGGAAAGCCTGTGAGCACAGTCCCATTCTGCCACACTGGGTCACCCTGAGTCAAAATCCAAACCCAGCTGGGTGTCTGCACTCACCAGGCCCCTCTTTCAAGAATCGGCTTAGTGCACGAATTATTTGAATATCTCAGGAACTCCCAGCAATGGTTATGATTTTTAATTCAAGGTTTGTCTTCTCCAAGAAATGCCCAAATGTGCCCTGCTAATTCTCTGCCTCTTTGTTATTACAGCCTACCTATTTTGTGTCTCATTCTTCCAAAAATGGCTTTTCTGGGAGCTAGAGAGACTAAGTGGGTAGGACATGGACTCTGGAGCTAGATATGCCCAAATTAGAATCTGAGCCATGCAGTGCATCACTCTGTGCTTTGGACTCCTCACTTAACTTCTCTGAGACCTGCTTTCTTTGTTGCTGTTTTTTAATCGTTTTATTGGGGCCTCAGAAAACTCATATCACAATCCATATATACATCCATTGTGTCAAGCACATTTGTACATTTGTTGCCATCATCATTTTCAAAACATTTTCTTTCTACTTGAGCCCTTGGTATCAGCTCCTCATTTTCCCCTCCCTCCCTCACTCTCCCTAATGAACCCTTGATAATTTATAAAGTATTATTTTTTCATGTCTTACACTGACCAATGTTTCCCTTCACCCATTTTTCTGTTGTCTGTCCCCCAGGGAGGGGGTTAAATTTAGATCATTGTGATCGGTTCCTCCTTTATCCTCCCATGTTTTGCTTACCCTCCTGGTATCTCTACTCTCATTATTGGTCCTGAGGGGTTTATCTTTCCTGGGTGCCCTGTGTTTCCAGCTCTTTTTTGTACCAGTGTACATCCTCTAATCTAGCTGGATTTGTAAGGCAGAATTGGGATCATGATAGTGGTGGGGGAGGAAGCATTCAAAAACTAGAGGAAAGTTGTACGTTTAATCAGTGCTATACAGCACCTGACTGGCTCATCTCCTTCTCAAGACCCTTCTGTAATTGGGTGTCCAGTTGCCTACAGGTGGGCTTTGGGTCTTCACTCTGCACTCCCCCTGATTCACAATGATATGATTTTTTGTTCTTTGATGCCCGATAGCTGATCCTATAGATACCTCATGATCACACAAGCTGGTGTGCTTCTTCCATGTGTGCTTTGTTGCTTCTCAGATAGATGGCTGCTTGTTTATCTTCAAGCCTTTAAAACCCCAGATGCTATATCTTGTGATAGCCAGGCACCATCAGCTTTCTTCACCACATTTGCTTATGCACCTGCTTTGTCTTCAGTGACCTTATCGGGAAGGTGAGCATCATGAAATGCCAGTTTAATAGAGCAAAGTGTTCTTTCATTGAGGGAGTACTTGAGTGGAGGCCAAATGTCCATCTGCTACCTTGATGCTAAACCTATAAATATATGCACATAGATCTATTTCCCCATCGTCATAAATAAAGATATTTATGTCTGTACATGCCTGAATTTAGATCACTATAAATGCCCTTTGTCTCCTACTTCTTTTCTTTATTTCCTTTTACTTTCCTTTTGTCCCACTATCATATTCAGGCTTCATTTGAGTTTCAGTAATTCATCTTGGTTACATTACCCTCGCTCAAGCCCTGTCAGGTGTCCTACACTCTCCTCAACATCAGTTTTAGATCACTTGTTCCCATGTCCCTGGGCTTGTTAACACCCACTTCCTTTCCCCTGTCTCCCCATCTCGCATGTCCCTCCCCCACCCGCCCCAACCATCAGTCCTTTGTTTTCTCCTCCCGATTGTTTATCCTGCCTATCCTATCTAGATAGACCTACAGAGATAATAATATGCACAAAAACAAGACAGAGCAAAACAAACAACAACAAAAAATGACGACAAAAAGTCTAAATAGCTCAAGGTCTTTTTGTTGACCGTTTGGAGTGTTTTCCAGTTAAGTCTCATCTTTCTGCTAATAGCTGAGTGAGTATGCATTGGGTTGTCAATCACCAGGTCACAGCCCTGATGTCGTTGAAAAGAGGTTTCCTTGGGGTGTGGCCTACTGCCTATATAAATAGATGCTGTGGAAAACTTGCTTGCTGCTTGCTGGGTCTGGATCCTGGGTCTGGTCCTTGGTGCTAGAGCCAACATTCTCCATACTGCCTACCTGCTCTGGGAGTCTTCAGTGGCCTATCTGACTTGCTGACCTTGGATTCATTCACTTCTGCAGTGACCAGCCTGCATACTCTTCCTGACAATCTTAAGTTCATCCATCCCTGCAGCTACATGAATCAGCAACCAAGCCAACCGGTGGATCAAGCTACTAGAGCTTGAGGCTGGTTTGAGACCTGTTTGAGACATTTTGCAACACCTTGACAACCTGGAAGTCCCAGTCCTGTGCACTTGAGAGGCCTAGTGATCTCTCTCCAAAAATTCAATAGGTTAGGTTGGATTCTCTAGAAAAGCACAACCCATGATGCTTCTATATATACATGTAGAAAGAGACTTATGTCAAGAAAATGGCTCACACCATTGCAGAAATGGTCAAGTCCAAGTTTGGGCAATTACCAAGCTCATGGGCCAGGTTGTGCAACACACGGTTGTGTGCTAAGGCTCTGATTGTCTCCCATTGGCTCAGTCTAGAGAAATTTTCATGAGAGTGGATGGTCACGTGGAGAGGCTGATATCACCGGGGGTCTGGCTGGCTTCCTCCTCCCCTTGCATTCTGCAGACGGAGTAACCTGAGAGCAGGGGCTGTGTTTCAGGGGACTCTGGACTCAGCTCCCTCTGGGTCCTCTGTCCTCGATCAGTGCTTTACACTCTGCATGACAGTTACCTTCTTTTTTTGTTGTGGATTTGAATAAATGACAGCCACTATAATGTCTTGATAATTTAGAAGAGTCTTTATTTGGTCGTAATCGGACAGCTAAAATCTCAAAGTGATTCTTTGATTGCAGTCCTGAGTCCACATCTCAGCCCAACTTTAAGGCTAAAAAAACTCATTTATCACCTGTGTAGGGTTCAAGCAAGCATGAACAGAAGCAGAAAGCAAAATTAGTGGAGTAATTGTAACTTCAAGAAGAGTAAGCATGCATTACAAGGTACATTTCTTATCACAAAAGAAACAATACCAAAAATGGTTATAACCTCCTGGTTCCCATAACAAAATTAACTATACCATACAGATTACAACATCCAAGGGAACACTGCTGAATCAGAACAAATGATATATTGAAGAATAATCAAAACTAATTGTAATGTCCAGAACCTGGGGACATGGGAGTACATTCTAAAATTAATCACCAGCAGAGACTTTCCCATAAGGGGAGGGAGAATGGGCAGGTCAACTAGCAGGCAACTTTCTGAGATGGGAGGGAGGAAAGAGCAAGGTACTTAGCAGCTTACAAAAATGGACTTTCTTTTGCTAGTCTGCCTCACTTTCTTCTTCTTTTAAAAATAATAACTCATTTTATTGGGTGCTCTTATAACTTATAACAATCTATACAACAATTGTTTCAAGCACATTTGTACATATGTCCCCATCATCATTTTCAAAACATTTTTTTCTACATGAGCCCTTTTTATCAGCTGCTCTTTCCCCCCTCATTCCTCCACCCACCTACTTTCATGAACCTTTGATAAATTATGAATTATTATTTTCATATCTTATACCACCAGCTGTCTCCCTTAACCTGTTTCTGTTATTCATCCCTCTTGGTGGTGGTGGTGGTGGTGGAATTTATACATTAATTATTGCAATCTGTTCCCTTCTCTCTTCCTTCTCCCCTCATCTTCCCCCTACTTTCATGGTTTCACTACTCCCATTACTGTTCCTGAGGGGTTTATCTGTCCTGAATTCCGTGTGTCTAATTCCGAGCTCTAATCTGTACCAGTGTACTTGCTCTGATTTGACCGAGTTTATAAGTTTGGACTTGGGTCATATAGTGGCAGGGGAAAAAGCATTAAAGAACTAGAGGAATGTTGTATGTTTCATCAGTGCTATACTGCACCCTGGCTGACTGGTGACCCTTCCATGTGACCCTTCTGTGAGGGGATGTCTAATGCTCTACAGATGGGCTCTGGGGCTCCACTCCACCCTCTCCCTCATTCACATTGATATGATTGTTTGGGGATTTCTGGTGCGTGATACTTGCTCCCATCAACACCTTGTGATCACACAGGTGTTCATACCTGCTCCCATCAACACCTTGTGATCACACAGACTGGTGTGCTTCTTCCATGTGGGCTTTGGTGCTTCTGAGTTAGATGGGTGCTTGCTTATCTTCAAACCTGTAAGACCCCAGACACTATATCTTTTGATAGCCAGGTACCATCATTTTTCTTGACATTTACTTATGCACACATTTGTCTTCAGTGATCACATCGGGAAGGTGGATACCCACAGATATGATTTTTTGTTTTTTGATGTCTGATACCTGGTCCCTTCTACATCTCATGGTCACACAGGCTGGTGTGCTTCTTCCATGTTGGCTTTGATGCTTCTGAGATAGATGGCTGCTTGTTTACCTTCAAGCCCTTAAGACCCCAGATGCTATATCTTTTGATAGCTGGGCACCATCAACTTTTTTCACCACATTTGCTATGCGCACATTTGTCTTCAGCGATTATGTCGGGAAGGTGTGCATCATGGAAGATGCATTGATTTTTAAAATTGTTTCCTTGCTTTCCCTCTCTTGAATCTCAGCCCTGAGTTTTATTATATCATTTCTTTTGCTATTAGTAGAATTGTCTTGACTCTGCTCTAATTACTGGAGGTTTTGTGCCAGCATATCAAGCGTAAGTATTTATTCTTTTATCATGTGTGGATTTAATGCTGTCAAACTTCCTCTGATAATTATTTTTGCTGTGTCTCAAAGGTTTGGGTATGTCATATTCTCATTCTTGCTGGTTCCTAAACACTTCCTAATTTTGTCTCTGCTCTGGGCCAGTACCCACTCATTTTGTAGTAGAGAGTTATTCATCCTCCAATTGTTTGACCTTGTTTACTTAAGTGTTCTTTTGTTGATTTCCAGCCTTATGACATAGTAATCTGAGAGGAAAATCTGAGTGATCTCTCTGTGCTTGAATTATACGACCTTGACTTGCACCCCAGGATGTGGTCTATCTTTGAGTATGTACCATGTGGGCTCAAGAAGAATGTGATTCTTTTTTTCTGCATTTGGGTAGAGAGCTCTGAAAATGTCTATCAGATCAAATCGTTTAATTGTAGACTTTAGTTCTGTAGTTTCTTGTTAAGCTTCTTTCCCTGTGATCTATCTTTCTCAGAGAGTGGTGTCTTAAAATTACCTGTGATTTTTGAACCTGTGATATTTTCACAATGGCTCGAATAATGTATACGGCAGGTGCCACTTTAACGTTTCCCACCTGCACAAGTTAGGGATTCTGGTTACAATAATCACACTGTACCACTGTTACCCGTGTTCAGGGCCAAATTCCCCACCATCATCAACAGAAACTCACTGCTTCCTAAACCCCTGCCCACCCACCCTTTGTGACCACAAGTGAGCTGTAGTTTTATTCCTTGGCCTGTTCTGGATCTTTCACTTGAGTGAGTTCACAGAATATCAGCCCTTTTGTGATTGGTTCACTTGGCCCAGCACAATGTGATCAGAGGGTATCTTTGCTGTCACGTGTTTGTGGACTTCATTCCTCCTAATGGGTGTGGGGTACTCAATTGTGGTTACAGGCCACATTTTGCCTCCCTCATTCATTAGTTTTCTGGTGGCCCGTTAGGTTGTGTCCACTTTTGGTACAGAGACCATACGTCCCACTTTTGGCACGACAGTCCCGATTTTTAACAATTTTCCCCGCATCCCGTGGCATTTTTAAAAAGTCCCAACTTTTGGAAAGAATGCATGACAAGCTGGGGTATATGATTTTCGGCTGCCATGTGGCTATTTCACCAGGATATGAGTTTTATCAATGGTGTCCTGCTTTACCAATGTTAAAATCTGGTCACCTTAGTGGGCAATTGACATCAACAGGATTTGAATACATTTTTTAAAAAAAGTAATTTTTACTCTAAAACAGGTCTATGATAGTGGAAATTGAAGCTAACAATTCTGGTTTCAGAGCCCCTTGTAGAACTACCTTTTGGTACATTGTTGGGGTGAAGTCCAAGGTCTCCATTCCCCTCACAGTTATCTTGAGTGTACTCAGCCTACTTTTATGAACAAAGCTTCAGAAACAACTGTGGTGCTGTACTGGTCTGCTACCTGAAAGATCATTGGTCCAAACCCACCTGCTGCTCCACAAAACAAAGATGCAACTGTCCACTCCTGTAAAGATTTGTAGCCCTGACAATCCTACAGAGTCACTATGCATCAGGATAGACTGACATCAGTGGGCTTTATTGTAGGAACCCTGGTGGTGCAACATTTAAGCACTTGTTTATTAATTGAAAGGCTGGTTGTGCGAACCCACTTAGCAGAACCCAATGATCGTGTACCACTCTCACATGAGGTCACTGAAGTAAAATATCTATTGGAAAGCACCCAACAATAGAAACAATGCTGTCTCCTAAGCTGGCCCTTGGGATTCTTCTGTTCCATACCTGACCCTCACAGTTCCCCATGTCTTCATTGTTCATAGGGTTTTTGGGTGACAAGGTGAGGGTTGAGGACTGCTCCTGGGAATGAGAAAGGAGACACCAAAAGTGATGAACATGGGCAAGTGACAGAGTTAAAGAATCCAAATTCTGCCTAATGACGGTTCTTGGGTCTTAGTGTTGTTTTTAGAGTGCACAGAGGAGATAACAATAACAATAACACACATTTGTGACGGAGGCTCACAAATCAATCTCCCCACCCCACTGCTTATCAAGATGTAGGTGAGCACCACACCCACCCCTCAAAATCCAGGCATGACTCTCTTCTGCCCTGTATCGCTAAGGCTCTTCCTGAGATTCTTATGGATTTCTGAAAGACTGATGTTCAAATCCATCCAGAGTGGCTGGGGAGAAAGGCCTGGTGACACGCTTCTGAAAGGCCACAGGCACGAATATCCCATGGATGCAGTTCTACTCTGAAACACAGGGGTTGAGGCTATGATCTAGAATTCACACAACTAGTATCATTTCAATAGCCTCCTTTGCCTCCTGGCTAGCACCATATTGAAGTAGACTCTGTGAAAGTCTATGTCCTTTTGTGGTATACAACAACACACAATTCTCATAAAAGCATTCAGGTAGAGCAGATTTTACCAAAAAAGAAAAAAAGAAATCAATGCCTTTGAATTCTTCTGTTGGTGAAGAAAATGGAGCATACCAGGGACTTCAGAAGAGCGAACAGAACTATCTTGGAGGAAATATAGCCAGAATGTTCCTTAGAAGAGAGGAGGATAAAAGTTCTTCTTAGAGAGGGAGTGTGGGGGAGGGAGGAAATGAGGAGCTGATATCCAGGGCTCAAGTAGAAAGAAAATGTTTTGAAAATGATGATGGCAACAAATGTACAAATGTGCTTGACACAATGGGTGCATGTATGGATTGTGATAAGAGCTGTAAGAGCCCCCAATAAAAGGATTAAAAAAAGAAATAAAACAATGCATTACACTGGGCATAACTTCTGAACAAGATAAGACCTATTTAAAATGTTGAAGAGCAAGGATGTTACTTTGATTAGTAAGGGGTGCCTTACCCCAAGCCATAATAAAATAAGAGGAGGAAATAAAAAGAATTCTTCTTGTGTATGTTGCACATGTTCTCAGGAGGGACTAGCCTCTGGAGAAGGACAGCTTGCTTGGGAAGTAATAGAAGGTCAGTGAACAGGAGGAAGACCGTCAATGAGATGGATTGGCACAGCGGCTGCAACAATGGCCTCAACACTGGGATGATTGTGAGGATGGCACAGAACAGGGCAGTGTTTTCGTCTGCTGCACACAGGCTAGCTCTATGTTGGAACCAACTTGACCGCAGCGAACAACAACACATTGCCCAGGAGAGTAGTTGAGCTCAAGGAGGGGACACAAGCATGCCAGAGAACAGTCAACCTATGTATGCAGTTCCTCAGAACTGTCTTCCAGCCAGTCACCTGCCCGTGTCCACCATTGCCTGGCTACTATCTTCACTACCATGTCCCCTTATCTCCTGGGGTTTGGCATAATCTCTCACCGATTGCGATCTAATACCTCTTTAAAAAAATTATGAAAAGATCACTTTATTTGGGGCTCTTCTAACAATCCATACATCAATTGTATCAAGCATAATTGTACATTTGTTGCTAGTATTATTTTATACCCCACCTTATGAACTGTAATTTCTCTTTCTTAACTGGAGACTGGACACCAGCTATCACCCTTGTGCTTCAAGCTAAACTTCTGCCCAAATCAGTGAACTGCTTTTCTAAAACATTGAGACACACACATAGATAGATAGATAGATGATAGATAGATAGAGCGATTTGCTAAACACTCAGGCATTGGAATTAACCTGCAAGGTTCAGGTTCAAGTTCAGATCTACAGCTTTTCCCTGTGAGATCTTGAGCAAGGGAAGATGGTAACTTGCTTTCTCAGCTGTCAGTTGGAGATGTTGTGATGGTGGTTGTTGTGATGAGTAAATGAGATAATCTACGTAATAACGGGTTCAAATATAACAATTATGGGGATGACGCAGACCAGGCAGTGTTTTCATTCTGTTGCCCCTAGGATCCCTATGAGTTGGAGCAAACTCAGAGGCATGTAGCAACAAGGTAAACTCATGACTGATTTCTAGATAAGCTAATCTAACACATTGCCATATCGTTGACGTTAAGTGATGACAACCCAATGTATGTCAGAGTAGAATTGTGTTCAATAGGGTTTTCTGGGATGTGATCTTTCTGGAAACGCATCACCATGCCTCTCTTCGGTGTTAGGTAGATTTGAACTGCCAACCTTTAGTGGAGGGCAGTTTGCTTGTGCCACATCAGGAACTGTAAGTACTCTCAGTACATAATATTCTAAAAGTAAATAATTTGCATATTTTTCAAGGTCAGATACGTTGCAGGGATGCCGTAAATATTCAATGAATGGCAACGATCAGATTCCCTAAATCCTATTTCTTTTCCTCACACAGTCCAGTGAAGCTCTTAGCATGCGTGGACCACAGCTCTCATCCGGACTGTGCCTTAAACTCGTGAGTCAATACCTTCACTCAAGCCCCCTCTCTCTTCAGGGTAAGGAGTTCTTGGTTATTTGTCGGACTCTGGTGAACTGCAAGGAGTCCATGGGTGGTGCAAATCATTGAACAATTCTGCTGCTATCCCAAAGGTTAGAAGCTCAATCCTACCCAAAGATGCGTTGGAAGAAAGGCCTGTGAACTTCTGGAGAACCAACCTTTGAAAACCCAATGGAGCACAGTTTTAATGTTGTCAATCATGGAGTCATTGTGAATTGCGTTGGACTTAATGGCAATGTTAATTCTTTTGATCGGTGAATTGCAATATGACTTTTAACTCATGTCTGAAAATTCCTGGCTGCAGAATAAGGATTATGCTTTTGCACATAATTCTCTCACACTCTTTGCGCCTGGCTTTGTACCAGACAAACATTTGCAGAGCAGAACTGAATGCAGACTGTGCCCTGGGTCAGAGGTTACCCTTCAGCAGGAGGAACGTTTACAGTTCCTTATGAATCTTAACATAATTTGAAATGACATTAATTGTTTTGAAAAAAATATATATATACAAGGGACAACGTTCTACTCTATTATACACCGGATTACCAGAAGCCAGGACAGCTCAACATTTACTGGGTTACGGTGGTTACAAACATTTCCTGGGACAGGCAGCCTAAGGAGCCAGGAATCTCATAAGTCCTAATTAGTAGGTGTCCTTGGTGTCATAAATATTTTCACTCCACCACTAACCTGAATGTTGGCAGTTCAAATCCACCTACCAGAGTCGCCGAAGAGATTGTTGATCTGCTTGAGAAAGAAGTTTGGTGGTCTGTTACAGTAGAGACACCGATCTGCTTCCAGAAAGATTACATCCCAGTCTTTCCCCTTTAGCCAGAATGTCAACCTTAAATAGACATGGGAAATGCCTCTCTTGGTAAAACTCATGCCCACCACTCATCTGTCAGTTTGTCCTACTCTGGTGGCTGACATGTTGCTGCAGTGATGAAAGTGGTGCCATCGGTCTTTCCAACGTCAATGAGGTCTCATGTGGTGGACAGGTTATAGAGGAGCTTTCAGACTAATATAGACTAGGAAGAAGGACCTGACCATCCACCTCTGAAAAATATTAGCCAGTGAAAATCTTAAAATAACAACTGAAGATTCTCTGAGATAGTGCCAGAAGATGAACCTGTATGGTTCGAAGAGACCTAAAATATGACTGGGGAAGAGCTGCTACCTCAGAGTATCACTCACTCACTCACTCACTCACTCACTCACTCACTCACTCACTCACTCATTCATTCACTCACTCACTCAGTCATAGAGAAAATTCTGACTAAGGGTGATCCTGTGCTACAGGTTTGAACTGCCCCCGTGGGTTTCTGAGACTAACTCTTTACAGGAGCAGAATTTCCCATCTTCCTCTTGGGGAACGCCTGGTGGTCTCAAACTTTGGACCTTGTGCATTTCAGCCCAACTAGTAACCGCTATACCACCAAGACTCCTTTCCCGAAAGGATATTGACTTTAATGATGTTATTGGAGTAAGGCTTCAGTACATTTTTGTGTTGATAGAGAACAACTCAAAATGAGAAGGATCAATCACAAACATCTATCTATTAGTGATCATAATGCAAAATGAATCCAGGAAAGTCAATAGTTGTTAGAAATAACTTAGACCACTTACAGATCAATTTCCTAGATATTAGTGAGCTGGGATGGACTGTCATTGGCCATTTTGAATCAGACAACTCTATGTTCTACCCTTCAGGGAAAAGCAAATCAACGAGCAATTGTATCACATTCATTGATGCGAGCAAAGAAGAATCAGTAGGTGGAACAATGGCATTGGTGACTGAAACACCAGAAATCCGATGACGGAATTTTGGAAGAATAGTTTATGCATTGCAAATACATTTTTGCCACAGCATAAATGTTGACTATAGTCATCGGCCTTTCAGATGGAATATGTAGGAATCAAATAAACTTCATTTGTGGAGAGCGAAGATGGAGATGCACAATATTATCAGTCAGAACAAGGCTGGGGATGACTGTGGAACAGACTATCAATTGATGCTATGCAAGTTTAAGCTGAAGCTGAGGAAAATTCAAACAAGTTTACAAGCACCAAAGTATGACATGGAGTGAATTTATTGCACTGATGCACTGATGTTAATGACCAAAGACCAAGATGAGTTGTGGAATGTCATCAAGGGTATATAACATATGAAGAGAGTAAAAGGTCATTAAAAACTGAGAAAAGAAAAGAAAGATCAAAATGGGTGTCAGAAGGGACTTTGGAATTTTCTCTTGGACTTGGAATAATCAGGTGAAAGAAATCATGAAATAGAAGAATTGAACAGTAAATTTCAAAGGGCAGGCTTAGAAGACAAAGTATTATAAGAAAACATGCCAAGACCTGCAGTTAGAAAACCATAATGGAAGACCACATGTAACATTTCTCAAGCTAGGAGAGCTGAAGAAAAATATTCAAACCTTGAGTTATAATATTGAGGGATTCAATGGGCAAGATACTGTATGATGCCGGAAGTCAAAAGAAGGAATACAGCCACTGTACCCAAAATAACTTGTCGAGGATCAGCCATTTCAGGAGATAACATATTCTGAGATCTGATGATGCTAAAGAAAGAAGTACAAGCGGCACTGAAGACATTAGCTAAAAACAAGGCTCCAGGGATTGACAGGAGACAAATCGAGAAGTTTCAACCAATGGATCAATACTTGAAACACTCACTCATTGATGTGAAGAAATCTGGAAGCCCACTTTCTGGTCAACTCCCTGGAAGACGTTCATATTTAAGTCCCTTGCAAAGAAAGGTGATCTTACAGAATGTAGAAATTATTAAACAATACTATTAATATCACACCTGTGAATTTTTGTTGAAGATAATTCAATAATGAATTGCAGCAACACATCAAAAGGGAGTTTCCAGAAATTCAAACTAGGTACAAAAGAAGATATAGAATGAGGGAGAGCATTACTGATGTCAGATCTTGCCTAAAAGTAGAGAATACCATGAAGACATTTATGTATGTTTTATTGACCATGCAGAGGCTTTTGATTACATGGATCATAACAAAGTATAAATAGTATTTCCAAAAATGGGAATCCCAAAGGACTTAATTGTGCTCATGCAGAACCTGTACAGAGACTAGGAAGTAGTAGTTCAAACAAGACAAGGAACTACAGAGGTCGAGGACCAACCTCACCCCTGTGGCTCAATTTTCAGCCAAGAAATAGGTTTATAAGGAGAACAATAATGGTAGTGAGGTAGACACAACGTGGAATAATGAATCACATGAGATCAAAAGGGCAGCCTCCACCCAAGGACAATGTTTAGAAGAGTTAAGAGAGGAGGACAGGAAAGAGGAAACACAGGGATAAGTGATGTTACATCTAAAAGGTTGCAATCAATGAGAGGAACAAATGTGTATGAATTGTTGACTGTAAAGCAGAGCCTCTGCTCTATAAACCTTCATCCAATTCACAATGAAAAGTTAAAAAATATAATTATGAAAGGCTTGGATCAGGGTTGTGTCCTTTCACCATACGCATTCAATCTCTGCTGGGCAAACCATCCACGAAGCTAGAGCAGGGGCTGCACATTTTGAGATGAAGAGCCAATCCTGTCCCTCACAATAATTAAAAAATATATTCAAAAGCCACACACACACACACACACACAGACACACACCCACACACACACACAAATGAAATCACCATTAACTAAATAATTTCATTTAAATTTCACTTTTACTTCTGAGTCTCATGTACATACCGGAAGAGTCGCATATGACTCGTGAGTCAAGGTTGGCCAACCCTGGAGCTAGATTGTATGAAGGGGACCTAGGCATCAGGCTTGGAGGAAGGCTCATTAATGACCTGTAATATGCAAATGAAACAACCTGCTTGTTTGCTTGCCTTCAGTATGGATTACAATCCAACATAAAGAAAACAAAAATCTTCACAACAAGACCAAAAAAGCAATATCATGATACATGGAGAGCAGATTGCAGTGGGCAGGGATTTCATTGGACTTGGATCCACCGTGAACAGCCATGGATGTAGCAGTCAAGACATCAAATGACACGTCTCTTTGGGCAAATCTGCTGTCCAAGACCTCTTCAAAAGTGTGAGAGAGCAAAGACGTCACCTTAAGGACAAAGGTGTCCCTGATCCAAACCATGTTATTTTCAATCACCTACATACATGTGAGCTGGACCACGAATGAGGTATCCATATGAAAGTATGTCCAAGACAAAAGGCTAGGTGTCAAAAACAACAAACGAGAGTCCATTTGTGCTCAGACAAAAGGGTCTATGAATGTGTATGTGTGTGTATTACATTCTTAGAAGGATCACTCACACTATCAACAGTGATAATTAAAGCAGTAATGTGCTGCCTATGAGAATTTTATTTTTCACCTTATGAACTTTGTATACTATTTAAATTTTTCTGCCTTGTTTTCCTGTGTTTTTGAAAGTAGCCTTTAGAACCAAATACCGATTCTCTTCTATGTCCCTTTCCATTTGCAGGGCGGCAACATCTACTCAAAGAGCCATCTCATTTCGTTTTAAAGCCCAAGGTGCCATACTTGTGATTCCTTTCTTACTGCCTTTGGTCTCAGGTGTTCACCTGTAAGAAAAACTCAGCAGTGCCACGTCAACCAGCCCCAGCCCTGCAAGCTGCCCTGGCAGCTGTTATTCTCATTCTGCGTGTGCCAAATCATTGCATGATTGCATCGTCTGAAAGAGCATGCTCCTGACAAAACGACGTCCTGCTTTCCTCTTTTAATAAGATGCACCCACTCAGCACTGCAGGAACAAGAGATTAGCCCAGTCATAGATAACAGATGACAGTGGCCCCATTAAGAAAGCAGACTTTTTCCCCACCATATCTTAATCAGCACTGAGATTCAGACTACTTGCTATATAATCCGACATCTTTAGAAAATTTGAATAAAATAGTACCTTAGATACTTTTTTCTTGTGTGGTTAAGTGCCATTTGTTTGGGCCGGGTCCAGACGGTGCAGTCGCCTCCCCGGGCTCTCCTGAAAGATGGCCTACAGGACTGTGCGGCTCCTTCCCCCCGCCTCTCAAGGCCAGAGCTGGACTGTGCAGTCCCTGCCTCCAGCATTCCAAGGAGCTCATCTCTCCAGACTGGGTCTGTACAGCCCGTTCCCTCGGTGTTCAGGAATAATTTACTCCCAGACCACATCCTGACTCAGACCTGCAACTGCAGCACCAGAAGGCCCTCCTTCCCTTTATCAGTACATACATCCTTGGCTCAAGCCCTATATATGTCCCGCTGTGTCACTGCCAGGCACGATTTCCCTGACCTAACTGGTTGGGTCTCAGAACCCACTCAGGGGTTCAAGATGCCTCATCTCTTTCTCTGCTCTCCCTTCCCTCCTGGAAGTTCTTTCCCTCCCTCAATAAAATCTTTCTCAACTTCACATCCCTGGCTAAATTCTATCTCTGTTCCGCGTCTCCATCTCCAACCTCTCACCACGGAGTTGGTTCAGACCCATAGCTACCCTAAGTACAACAGAACAAAACACTGCACGGTCCATCCTCACAATTGTTTCTTTGGCTGAGTGTTTTTTTTGCAGCCACTGTGTCAATCCATCTCATTGAAGGTGTTCCTCTTTTTCACAGTTTTACAACTCAAAATGATGTCCTTCTCCAGGGACTGGACAACATAACATGTCTGTGGTAGCTACCTAATTTCATGTCAACTTGATAAATAAGTATAAGGGTAGAATTTAGCTTGTCAATCAGATCACAGTCTGATGATGCCTCCTTGAGAGCATGACCTTCTAATGAGGATTCTGGGAACTTCCTCTCTTCCTCCCTGGAGGCAGGACCTACACTCTACTTATATATTCCTGCTGACAAGGCACTTATAGCCATGCTGATGGCAGCCTGAGCTCTGGAGATGCGTCCACTGCCATTGGATCCACAAGACTTTTCATCCACCGGCCTGTGATATTCCTGCATTTGGCATCATTGTGAGTGGCTATGTGAGTCTGAAGAGAAATGTATGGACTAATATTGGACTTACTGACGTGATCTGGACTGAGCTGGGGTGTTTTCTTAATACACAATTACTCTTTGATATAAAGGTCTCTCTTACACAATATGGGTATCAACGAATTTGTTTCTCTAATCTACCCGGACTAACACAATGTCCAAATTCCGTAACATGAAGCCTTGTCATCCTTGCCTCGAAGGAGCACTTTTGTCATACTTTTTTCAACACAGATGTGTTTGTCCTTTTAGCAATCCGTAGTATTTTCAGTGTTCTTTGCCAGCACTACAATTCAATTGCATCCGTTCTTCTTTGGTCTTTCTTATTCAATGTCCAATTTTCATGTGCATATTATTGCTAGGTGCCATTGAGTGGATTCTGATCTCTAGTTATCTCTGACAAACAGAAGGAACTACTGCCTTGTCCTGCTCCATTATTACAAGTTTTCCTATGCTTGAGCCCATTGTTGTAACCTATGTGTCAAACCATTTCACTGAGGGCCTTCCTCTTTTTCACTGCCTTTCCAATTTACCAGCATGATGCTCTTCTCCAGGGACGGGTCTCTCCTAACAATATGTCCAAAGTATGTAAGACTAAGTCTCAGCATCCTGTCTCTAAGGAGCACTCTGGCCATGCTTCTGAGACAGATTGGTTTGCATGTTTAGCAATCCATGTTACTTTCAATGTCCTTCTCCAGCACAAAAATTCAAATGCATCAGTCCTTTGGTCTTCCTTATTCAGTGTGCAACTTTCACGTGTCTCTGAGGCAATGGAAAATACTATGACTTGGGTCAGGTGCACCTTATTCCACAAAGTAACATCTTGCTTTTTAAAAGAGGTCTTGTCCAGCATCTTTACCCAGTGCAATGTATTTTTTGCTCTCTGGACTACTATTTCAATGAGCATTGATAGTGGATCCAAGCAAGATAAAAGCCTTGATAAAGTCAACCTTTTCTCCATGTATCATAATGTTGCCTCTGGTCTAGTTGTGAGGGTTTAAGTCTTCCTTACACTGAGTTGCAACCCATCCTGAAAGCTTCAATCCTTGATCTTCAACAGCAAGTGCTTCAAGTTCCCCTCACTTTCAGTAAGCAAGGTGGTGTCACCTGCACAAGCACAGGTTGTTAACAAGCCTTCCTCTCATCCTGATACCACACACTTCTTCATATAAGCTAGCTTCTCTGATGATTTGCTCAGCGTAGAGACTGAACAAGTATGGTGAGAGGATACACCTGACACACCCTTTTCCTAATTCCCCCCCATTCTTAAGGACTTGAGTTTCCTTCTCTTAAACAATCATTTTATTTGGGGATCATGCAATTCCTATCACAATCCATCCATCCATCCATGTGTCAAGCACATCTGTACATTCGTTGGCCTCATCATTCTCAAAACATTTTCTCTTCAGTTAAGCCCTTGGTATCTGCACCTCATTTCCCCCCTCCCTTCCCACTTCCCCCTCCTTCTTGAACCCTTGATAATATATAATAGTTATTATTTTGTCTCTTTTCCTGATTTTACACTATGAAATATTCCCTTGTTCTGTTACTACTGTCTCTTGATCCATGTACAAGTTCCTCGTGAGCACAGAGATATGTTCTGGAATTCCCATTCTTCTCAATACTATCCATAATTTATTATCATCCACACAATCAAATGCCTAGGCATAATCAATAAAACAGAAGGAAACATCTTTTTGGTATTATCTTCTTTCAGCCAAGATCCATTTGACATCATGAATGATATCCCATGATTCACAGCCTCTTTTGAATCAGGTCTTAACCTCTGGAATCGCCCTGTCAATATACTCCTGTAGCCATTGCTGGATGAGCTTAAGTAAAATTTTAATTACATGTGACATTAGTGATATTGTTCCATAGTTTGAGCACTGTCTTGGGTCTCCTTTCAATGTAATGTGTACAAATATGGATCTTTTGTAGTCATTTGGTCATGTAGCTGTCCCCAACTAAACCAAACCAAACTCACTGTCATTGAGTCAATGCAAACTCACAGCGATCCCCTGTGAGTTTCTGAGACCGAAACTGTTGGTGGATGTAAAAAGCCCAGTCTTCCTCTCTCAGAGTTGCTGGTGGTTTCAAACTGCCAACCATGTGGATTGCAACCTCATGCATAACCATTACACCATCAGGGCTCCTTCCATTTCCAACTATCCTGGCATAAATGAATGGGTGTTGCCAATGCTTCATAAGCTTCTTGAAACATTTGAATTGTTATTCATTCCATCAATTCTTGGAGTCTTGTTTTTGGCTAGTGCTTTCAGTGAAGCTTGAATTTCTTCCCTCAGCACCAGCACATAGCATAGTTAATAAGATGTTGATACCTTAATCTATATATACACTATATAAATTTATGTGTGTGTGTATGTATGTGTGTGTTTGGCATGAAAGTACTTATATACAAAGATATTTATGTAATGGGTGCTTATAATGGGAGGGAAACAGTATGTTCCACAATAGGGACCTGTTTACATATTGTTTGTTACCTCTATAGGATGAGTATCCTTCAACTAGAAAAAAAATCATGTTTACAAACCCATCTAGGCCACAGAATCGCAACTTATTTGACTGACCATCTCCTTACAAATAAAATGAACTCAGTGCCCTGAGCCCCATCAGCAATGAAAACATTCTGTACTATAGCCCGTAATCCAGGAGAAAGTGTAGGTATCTCCTTTTGCAGCCCCTTAGATAATTCTAGCACCCCACCCCTGGGGTGGTATCTCCTACTTTGGGTGACATAGAATAGAGGGAAATACTCATCAGTAATAACAACCGACCAGTTATCTCTATACACAGCATGGCAAATCATCATGCTGAGAAGGAAGATAGGCTCAAAAGTTTGCATATAGTGTGATCCCAATGAAATGATATCCTGAAAAAGGCCTAACTATGGACTGAAGACTAGATCAGTGTTTCCAGGGAGGAGGGCTAGTAGAAGGAGTTAAGGAACTACAAAGGAGCATATTTAAGGAATTCCTAAAGTTGGTGAAATATTTCTGTACCTTGACTCTGGTGGTTACATGAATTTCTGTGTCTGTCACAAGTCATAGAACTGTACCCCAAAAGATTGTTTCACTTTATGTAAATTAAAATTGAATCATGTTTACAAAGAACATTAAATGAGGCATTCTACGATGCTCACCTTCCCGACACAACTGCTAAAGACAAAGTGGGTGAAGAAGCAAATGTGGTGAAGAAAGCTGACGGTGCCCAGCTGTTGAAAGATATAGCATCTGGGGTCTTAAAGGCTTGAAGGTAAACAAGCAGCCATCTAACTCAGAAGCAACAAAGGCCACATGGATGAAGCACACCACATGGAAGAAGCACACATCATGAGGTATCGAAGGGATCAGATATCAAGCATCATAAGAACAAAATATTTTTACCATAGTGAATGAGTGGGGGAGTGTGGAGTGGAGTCCCAAAGTCCATTTGTAGGCCACTGGACATTCCCTTACAGAAGGGTGTTGGGGAAGAGATGAGTCTGTCAGGTGGCTAGACCAGAGGATATACACTAGTATAGATAGGAACTGAAAACGTAGGGAATCCCGGGTGGATGATCCCTTTAGGACCAGTGGTATGAGTGGCGATACTGGGAGGGTATAGGGAGGACAGATTGGAAAGGGGGAACCGATTACAAGGATCTACATGTGACCTCCTTCCTGAGGATGGACAACAGAAAAGTGGGTGAAGAGAAATGTCAAACAGGGCAAGATATGACAAAATAATAATTTATAAATTATCAAGGGTTCATGAGGGAGGGGGGAGTGGGGAGGGAGGGAAAAATGAGGACCTGATGCCAGGGGCTTAGGTGGAGAGCAAATGTTTTGAGAATGATGAGGGCAATGAATGCACAAATGTGCTTTACACAATTGATGTATGTATGGATTGTGATAAGAGTTATATGAGTCTCTAATAAAATGATTCAAATAATAATAATAAAAAATAAAGAGAAAAAAAGAGTTTTACGAGCCCCCAATAAAATGACTAAAAAAAAAAGAACATTAAATGACACTGGAAATGCCAATGAGTGCAAGAGATGGGAAATAAAATTACAGTATGATTAATTGTCCCAAATATAATATAAATTTAATAGATGATATTATGATGACCTATTTCTATGGTATAGCTATATTGTAAATGAATAAAAAGAAAGGAAATAAAGCAACAGGTGGAGGAATTATCTTTTGTTTTGTTTTTAATCATTTTATTGGGGGCTCTTACAGCTCTGATAACAATCCATACATCCATTGTGTCAAGTACATTTTTGCATATGTTGCCATCATCCTTTTCAAAACATTTTCATTCGACTTGAGTCCTCGGTGTCAACTCCTCATTTTTCCCTCCCTCCCCCACCCTCCCATACTCATGAACCCTTGATAAACTATGAATTATTATTATTTTTATATTTTACAGTGTCCTCTGTCTCCCTTCACCCATGTTTCTGTTGTTCATCACCCTGAGTAGTGGTGGTGATGGGGTTATATGTTGATCAGTGCAACTGGTTCCTCTTTTCTCCCCCACCTTCCCTGTACCCTCATGGTACCACCACTCCCATTATTATTCCTGAGCGGTTTATCTGTCCTGAATTCCGTGTGTTGAGAGCTCTTATATGTACCAGTGGACATGCTCTAGTACATACCTGGATTTGTAAGGAATTGAGGTCATGATAGTGGGGGTGGGGAGGAAGCATTAAAGAACTAGAAGAAGGCTGCATGTTTCATCAGTGCTACACTGCACCCTGGCTTCCTTTGTGCTTCCTTGTGATCCTTCTGTGAGGTGATGTCTAATTGTCTACAGGTGGGCTTTGGGTCTCCACTCGGTCCCACCCCTGCCTCATTTCCGTCAATATGATTGCTTTTGATTTTCTGATGCCTGATACCTGATCCCATCGCCACTTCATGATCACACAGTCTGGTATGCTTCATCCATGTAGGCTTATTTGCTTCCCTGCTGGATGACTGCTTGTTTAACTTCAAGTGTTTCAGACCCTAGATGCTATATCTTGACACTTGGGATTTTCATTAACGGGTGGGGCTTGATTCAAGGTAAGGAGAAACAGCTTTGAGAAAGCTGCTAGTGACTGGAACTTGGAATGTGCAAAGTATGAATCTAGAAACATTAGAAGTGGTCAAACATGAAATGGAATGCATACAATGTGATATCATAGGCATTAGCGAACTGAAATCGATTGGTATTGGCCATTTTGAATCATAAAATCATATGATTTACTTGGCCAGGAATTAAATAATCAAGAGGAATGGCATTGCATTTATGGTCAAAAAGGACATTGCAAAATCAATATTAAAGTCCAGTGTGGTCTGTGATAAGATTATATCTATCTGCCTTCAAGGAAATCTGATCAATATGATTATTCAAATTTATGCACCAACCACAAATGCTAGAGATAAAGTGAAGAACCCTACCAATGACTTCAGTTAGAAATTGATCAATATGCATTGATAATTATTGTTGATTGGAATGCAACAGTTGGAAACAGAGGGAGGAAAGCAGTGGTAAAGTGTGGTTTTGGTGATAGAAATAAAGCTGATATAGCATGACAGAATTTTGTAAGCTCAATGACTTGGTCACAGGTAATATCTTTTATTCAACAAAAGGAAAGGTGACTATACACAAGGACTTCTTTAGATGGAAGACCCAGCACTTTCAATTACCAAATTCTTTTCTCGACCTCAGTAATTTACACAAATGTAGTAGATAAATGGTCAGAGGACCCTTATGCCCAAGACTTCTTCTTCCTCAGTCCCACTACTCTCTTTGCAAATCCTGTTCAATCTATTATTTAATCCTTCTTAATGAAAAGCCCTCTTGTGGTCCCTGTTTTCCTGATGGCAACCCCGACCCTACAATAACTCCTACTCCTCTTATTCACTAAAGGCCTCTGCTCCCGAATCCTCTCTTTCCTCAGGATGCTTCTCCTCCAACCACCCCCTTGACCTCTAAACAGTTTCCAAACACAGACTCACATTGGCCCTCCGTGAGGTCTCCGGTGTCTCAAGTCGAATGAGATCCCTCCTTCTTTTTACCCTTTCTAATCTCTCCCAAATCGAAAACCACCTGGGCTCCTTCAGTGAAGATTCTGCTAAATTCAAGAATCTCTTAGATTAACTCTTCCCTTTAACCGAAACTGGCAAGACCTCTACACCATTCTAAATTCTACACTAAGTAGGGAAGAAAAAAGCTCATTTGGAGAGCAGCCAAACCCATGCCTATGATCTTCAAGACCAGACCCCGCAGACACCCTGCAGCCAGAGATGCTAGCCGAAAACTAACCCTCATGAAAATGATCAAATAAATCATGATGATATAGCCCCCCAAAATCATGGTCTCCCATCTAGCAGTAAGAATAAAAAAGCTTGCTTATAAAGTATAAGATTAATGAGTCCAGCCCTCTTAGAAGATGAACAGGTTTGAGAAGCATGGCCTGAGAAAACTTACAGGAAGGGGAGAAAAGGACAGATGCAGCCGGGGCATGGGAGGCACATGGAGGATTGACCCTGCAAGGTCCTGAACTTTACTCAAGGCAGGTTTGTATACACTCCTTGTCACATAGCCTGCATCTTGTGACAAGCTCTCACACAAAGGGACAATTGACATTATTTGAGGGTCTACAAATTAAAATTAATACATCGGCCTAACCACAGACAGGAGGGGAGGATAAAGTTGCGAACAGGGAATGACTGAGAGTTTGCAGATTGCTGTGTTTCAGCTACTTTGCCAGGGAGCAGGAGGGAAAGTGTCCACTTTATCTCAGGCAAAGTCAGAACAGCCACTGCTTCCTCAATGGCAATGCTTCATTAATTCCTTCATAGTGGAGCCATCAGAGAACACCTTTTGACTCAGGTCAGAGCCCCCTCTCAGGCTCCCTCTAAGAAACCTGTGTTCTTGTGAGGGCAGGTCAGATGCTTAGACATCCTCCCTGGAGGCAGACTGCTGCCTCCCCACACCACAGGGGTGGGCCTGCTCCCTGCTGCTGGAGACAATGGATTACTTCTCCCTGAAGCTGGCAGCCATTAACTTGGTTCCAGTAGTGGGGTTTACACCGTACTGTTAATGGTTCCTATGGAGCTCCAGAGAACAGGTCACAGTTAAGTTGCCATCCTGACTCTAGGATCCGCCCATCTTGTCACATGTATACCCCAATCCCTCCTCTTCCTATTGCATGTATGTCCCTAGACCACCCCCTCTCATTGCTGTATAACCTATAGTGCAACCCCTTCCTGTGACACATGTCTACCTGTAATTAATGGGCTTGCACGCCCCCAAAAGGTATGTAGGCCTGGGTGAGCAATAGAGAGCCCTCTCTCGCTGGTCTCTCCCCCTCTTTCCTCAGCTCCCTCTCCTCCCGTTTCCCTGTCCCCTTGTCCTCCTTCCCTTCCCCTCTCTCCACGTGGACCACCATGCTGGGCTGAGGTGAGCAATGCTCCCATGAAATATGTCTGACCCCATTATTGCAATATACCTCTTATCTATCACGCTCTTGATTACTTTAATATAATATATGTCTCAACCGTACAATTGTGCTTACTGAACTTATGATTAGTGGTGGGCGGCTGGCTCCTCCCAACTCATACCACAGTTCTGCCATTAGTCTCTCTGTCTTTCCTACTACATATATTCTAACAGGAAGCTCTGCCCAGTTGGCCATCATCAAACACAGGGACTTGCTGTAACCCAGACATGCTCTACTTTCTCTCTCCTGGAGGGGAGAGGCGTAGTTGGAGGAGCTCGGGGATGGGACAAGAGAAGGTAAAGAGCATCATCTTCCCTAGTCTTTAGTACTGATGACATTTTTATTCAGCACTTAACTTACATCAGAAATCACTAGGAAGTGCTGGGGGAAGAGGAGGGGAGAATGACAGTGGAATGAAAAAATGGGATATCTAGAAAGGGAGATAACGGACCACCCAACTTCCACGTCACCATTTTCCCTCAGGTCCAGCTTGGCTACTCAGAGTCATCTCAGGAGCCCAGCCAAGGAGCTTCTGTTAAGCCAGTCTTCCAGAGCATAGCGTCCCCTGCCTTTGGGTTGCCTGGGTGATGAGCCTGCTTACATAGTACTCTCAGCATGCTGTCTGGGGGTAAATTAGATGGCCATCATTTCAGTTCCATGGAAAAGCAAACGCTTTTAAAAAACACAACTCTCTTTCTGAATCAAAAAAAACTCATCGTAACTGCTCACTTGAAAGCATTTAAACAACGCAGACAAATTGTGGAGAAGGCCATCGCTATCACAGGGGACGGTCCATTCTGAGAAGAAGGAGTTGTTCTCTGTGTATTCATACACAAGGAGTCCATGGGCAGGGCAGCGCGTTAGTGCGCTCTGTTGCTGGCTGAAAGGTTAGATGATGGCGCTCACACAAGAGGCTCTTTAGAACAGAGACTTGGTGACCTACTTAGGACAAACCTGCATTTAAAGCCTTAAGCAGCGGGCTCCACTCAGGCACTGCCCTTAGTCAGAACCGACTTCATGGCAACTGGTTTGGCCTCTATATTCACAATTTTAAAAAAACACATGAGCCTAGGCTTTGCTGTTAAGGGTGCAACGATCAAGAATCATTAAACCACACTAGCTTTTTCCCACCCCCTAACATTGGAAAATGCTTTCTCGAAACATAGAATTGCCTCCTAACTTGTCTCCTTGCTTTTATTCCCCCACCAGCCCAGTCTAACATCCATGGAGCTGCCCAAGCCTTTCTATGGAGCAAGGGTCCTGGTTTCATGACCCCTTTGCTGAAAATCACCAATGGCTCCTTTCTTATAATTACTACTGTGGGAACTATATGTGTAGCAAGGCATTTACCATCCCAACATTCTTCACATACACATTCTGGTGAAATTAATTTTGTTCACCCTGTTGTTCAACCATCACTGTAGTAATAATTCCTTTGATAAGAGTAAAACTAATCCCAAGAAGTTGGAGATGGGAAAAATCCCCAAAGTCCTACTCTTGCAAGATGATAGTCCTAATTAATGTTCTCTATCTCTTTGGATTCTAATGTCCATTGAAGAGTCTAGAAAGAAATTCACAAAGTTCATGGTTAAAAGGTAATGCCAGTGATGAGTGCTGAGTGTAGTTTTTCCAAGGACATATTCAAAAGTTTTAGGTATGCGACTAAATGATCAAAGAGCATACCATGCTGCTGTGAGCCCCAACCTCAAAGCATTGAGTCCACTCCAGTAAGGCTTAACCTAAAACACTCAGCTCCACGTCCATGGGTCAGCAAGTCCAACTCTAGCAATTAAGCACTCAGAGACATCCACTCTGCAAGCCAGCCTCTGGCACAAAAGCATCCAATTAACTTGCTCTGTGGTTTGGGAAGTTTTTCACTCTGTTCCGTACTCTGGCTCTTGGTCTTCTTTTGCTTCTTAGATGGTATAGTTGTCATCTGGATCCAGCATTGTTGATCCTACATGAAAGTAAAATTTTACTGAAGACTATCTGACAATGGTTGCAGCAGTACATTGACAGGGAGTCACCAGAGGCTCTAGCCAGATTCAGAAGCAGCCTTGGAACAAAGACTGTCATTGCTGATGTCAGATGGATCTTGGCTCAAAGCAGAGAGTACCAGAAAGATGCTTACTTGTGTTTTATTGACTATGCTAAGGTATTCGACTGTGTGGATCATATGAACTATGAATAGACTTGAGAAGAATGGAAGTTTCAGAACACATCATTGTGCGCATGTGGCTCTTGTACATGGATCAAGAGGCAGTTGTGTTGACAGAACAAGGGGATACTGCATGGCTTAAAATCAGGACCAGGATGCACCAGGGTTGTATTCTCTCACCATTCCTCTTCAAGCTGTATGCTGAGCAAATCCTCAGAGAAGCTGGATTATGTGAAGAAGACTGGGGTATCAGGATTGGCAAAAAGCTTATTAACGACCTGAAGTAGGCAGATGCCACAACCTTGCTTGCTGACCAGGACTTGAAACACATGACGATCAAGGCCAAGGATTCCAGTCTTCTTGTGGATTCTAATTAGGTGTAAAGAAAACCCAAATCCCCCCAACTTGACTGATAGGTAGCATAATGATGAATGGAGAAAAGGTTGAGTGGCTACTTCCTTGAAGAGGGGAGTCAGCCCTTCTTTGTTGTCTATTCTTAGTCTGGAAACTTCTCTGAAACTTTGGGCGACCCTGCTGTCATTTGAAATATCAGGGACATAGCTTCCAGAATCACAGCAACACATAAGGCACTACAGAACGACAAACTGACAGACAAGAGTTGGGGACACTCCCTAGGTGATACACATTATTTACACTCTATTGTTCACCTAAAGGCTGGCAGTTCAAACCCACCCAGAAGGACCAGAGAATAAAAGGTCCATGGAGCAATTCCGTTCTATAACACATGGATTCATCATGATTCAGAATCAACTTGATAGCAGGTACCAATCACAACAATATTAATAAGAGTCCTGATAGAGGGTACAACTGTTGAATGATAGAATTATCCAGGAAAGAAGTCTATTTTAACTTGACCCTCCTGTTCACCCCTTTCTATAAGGAGTTGGTGAACAAGGCTTCTATAGACAAGGAAAATCACAGGTTGGAGAAATCACCTGTCATTATTTAATAGCTGTATTAGCGTAGTTGACATGAAGGGTCAGTTTCAGGAGCTTCCACCTGGTCTTCTTGTCATAATGGCTTTTACCCCACAGCCAAGGAGTCAATATAGTGACCCAGAGGACAAAGTAGAGCTGTCCCATAGGGTTTCCACGGCTGTAATCTTTACAGCGGCAGACTGCCACTCCTTCTCCCAAAGAGTTGCTGGTGCAAAGACCTTACACCAGCTGAGATGAGATGGAGGATGGGAGATGCCAAACCACCAGATGGGCAAGCAACAGGAAAGCAGAGCTGAAGAGGCAAGGCTCTTTTCCCGAAGCTGAAGGAGAGGAAGAGCCTTCCCTTGGGGCCGGCACCCTGAATTTGTACTTCTTTCTAGGGCCCTGAGCCGTGAGAAAAGCACCTCTTGTTTGTTAAAGATGTGCACTTGGAAGATTTCTGAGAGCAACAATAAAGAATCAAAACTCCCAAACCGAACTCATTGCCATTGAGTCAATTCTGCCTCCGTAACTCTCTAGGACATGGTAGAACGAGCCCCATGGAATTCTGGGATTATTTAAAGGAGTAGGTCACCCCATCTTTCTTCTTTCACGTGGCTGAGAGTTTCAAACTTGTGAACTCGCAGTAGCAGCCCAACTCAAAACCAAGCACACCAGTAGGGCTCCTAGATGAACAAGACAGGATTCATTACACCTTCCAGACATTATCCCACCTCGTGTCCGTTTTCAGGAAACGTTCTTTATTACCTCCTTCAGGTCTTTGCTTCAGTAGCGGCGTTGCAGGGAGACTTTCCTTGGGCCTCTAGGTCAAGTTGCTCCTAACCTCCTTACTCTATTTTATCTTTCTCGGTTTTGCTTAAAATCTTACAGCATAAGGCCAAGCTGCTTTTATTGCAGTGTGAGAGAGGAGATGATTGAATCTATGGGGACTAAGACATTGTGCATAATGTCTAAAACCGACCATTCACAAAAGCTTGTAAACAACCTGGCAACCCAAGCTAGCATCACATCACTTCGCGTGGGGGTGTCGCAGGGTGGGGAGGGTTCTGCTGCTGGAGAATGCAATGTTCCCCTGAAAATGTTAGAGTCCAGTAGAAGGTTAGAGTTCTTGTATAAAGAAGGTCCATTCATCAAGGTGACCAGGTGATCCCTAACTAGGGGCATTTCTGGGACCAGATCTGACTAGGATCTGTGCTCACCAATGACATCACAAAGCCTAGTTGTTACAAAGCCAGCTCCCTGAGCACAGAATAAAAGGGGGGGATGGGCCCCGGTGTTTTGATAGGTGCTGACCAGCAGGACAGTCAAGCTGGGCTGATCAGAGCCGGAGAACATCATGACTGGAAGAAGCAACTGTCCTCGTTTCTCCAGGTATAAGAAGCGACCTTCTTCTCGCTCTGCACGAGCAGAGCTGCAGTTTCCCGTGAGCTTGGTGGATCATTTGCTGCGGAAAAGAAGCCACGTCCGGCGCCTAAGTGTCTTCACACCCATTTTCCTCACCGGCATCCTTGAGTACTTGACATACAACCTCCTGGAGCTGGCGGGCAAGGAGGCAGAGAAAGAGGGGGACGTAGAAATCATCCCAGAACATGTGGAGAGGGCAGTGGACAACAACCAGCTGCTCAGCTTTCTCTTTCTCAGTGACGCCAATGCAACACCCCAAACAAGAGGTGAGATGCCGCACACAAGACATGAATGTTGATGCCCATGTGGCAGATCCTACCTGGAGCCTCCACGGTGTTATCTATTTCCCGAGCCACTCACGACTGAAGAAATCCCATCCTGTTCTCATCCACAAATGGTGTTAATAAAGGGTTTGCATCCATGAAAAAATTTTTACAGCATATGATATTTGAAGGGGACTCAGAAAGTTTGTGAAAAAAATTCATTATCTTTTAATTTTCAGAACTTTTTAAAAGCTCCCTCATAATTGAATCCTTATTGTCATCTGCCACTCATTTGTCAGATTTTCATATGCAGTGGTCTGAGGCTTGCGGTGTTACTGGAGACTATGGTACCCGTATTTCAAATCCTAGCAGGGTCAACCAGAGTGAACATGTTTCAGTGGAACTGTCAGACTGAAAGACGATATGGGGTTAACCTTTGAACCCTTTATGACTAGCAGCCGAACATTGCCAGAGACAGTGTCAGAAGCTGAGAGTCTCAGGCTGCAAGGCACTCAGACTAGGCCTGGGAAGCGCTGCCCCTTCACAGTAGAGTCAGGATGAATGCCGTGCATGCAGCAAAGCATCCAAGATCTTCATTTGCTGACGGGGCACAGTTCAAAATGGCGCACAAACAGCAGAGAGCATTCATTCATAACCAAAGCATGGGATGGACCAAGTACGATCCCCTCACAGAAGGGTCACAAGGAAGGCATGAATCAACCAGGGTGCCGTATAGCACCGATGAAACACAATATTCCTCTGGTTCCTTGAGTCTGCCTCACCCCCCACTATCATGACCCCATTCCTCTCTTCCACTTTGGGCTAGACTGGAGCATGTACACTGGAACAGAGCAGAACTCACAGCACACTGAATCCAGGTCAGATAAAAACCCCCCAGGAACAGAAATGGGAGTAGCAACACCAGAAGGAATAAGGAGATGGGAGGAGTAAGGGGGAACAGATTGATCATAATGATGGACACATAACCACCCCCCCACCCCGCCCACCAAGAGAGACAAACAACAGAAACCATGGGGGAAGGGAGACAGTGGTTGGCGTAAGATATGAAAACAATAATAATTTATAATTTATCAAAGGGCACGAAGGTGGGAGGGGGAAAAAGAGGAGCGGATACCAAGGATTTAAATGGAAAGCATATGTTTAGAAAATAATGATGGCAACATATGTACAAATATGCTTGATACAATCGACGAATGGAGTGTTATAAGAGCAGCAAGAGCCCCCCAATAAAATGATCTTTATAAATAAATAAATAAAGTTGGAAAATAAATAAAATGGAACATCAGGATCAATATCCTAGGTATAGGTGAGTTGA
The DNA here is from genome assembly GCF_050624435.1 of Tenrec ecaudatus. Classification (NCBI taxonomy): domain Eukaryota; kingdom Metazoa; phylum Chordata; class Mammalia; order Afrosoricida; family Tenrecidae; genus Tenrec; species Tenrec ecaudatus. Next base: position 208,704,046 of record NC_134532.1, on the reverse strand, counting down.
AATGGACTTTATGGGCTATTTTGGGTCAGACAATCATATGATTTACTGTGCTGCGTATGACAAATCCAAGAAGAATGGCGTATTTATATTTGAAAAGACGATGCTGGGCCTCTGAGAGCATGAAGAACAAGCACGAGAAAATATCAGCCACTAGCAGAGAGCTTCCAGCCAAACAGCCCCCTTGGCTTGCCTCTGGCGGCCCTGGTGGACAGCAGATTCTGTGGGCAGCTAGGTGCAGACATTAGCAGTACCCTAGCTTTACTTCCTGCCATGTTCCCCCTCCCCCCTTCTTTCTTGCTTTCTTCTCCAGTGCCCCCACACCACATGACTCCCCACGAAGCATGCATGTGCACATTAAACACTACCAACAGAACTGGAATTCCCATCCACAGGCAGTTTCAGTTGTTACTTAAAATTACTTTTTTAAAATCTGTACTTTTTTCATATATGGATATTTTCCAGGTCCTTTCCCATTTTCTTTTCTGGCGTCCTCTTCTAGTGTAACCTCGCCCTCCTGGGTATTTGCATTTCTCCCAGGTAAAAACAGGTGGACTTATAGTTTCGGGCACAGCCATCCAAACAAGGGCTTCCCCCCGCCCCGCACTCCCTCTCCTCTGAGGGTACAGGCATGCCTACGTTCACACGACTTCAGGATTTCATCACCCATAACCAAGCTACACCTGGGTCTTTTCTTTTATTTCTCCTTTCCTCTGCACATCCACCTATTAACTCTTTCTGATCTCTCTCTTATTCCTTGTGAGACATACTTCCACGAAACTTATTGATTCTGATCACCCCTTAAAAGAAGTTGTCCCATTGTTTGTACAAACCTGTTGGCCGGTTCAGACAGTATCTTAGCATTACTACCCTTACGTTTATTTTACTCACTCTTTTCTCTCCCCCACCCAATTTGCTCATTGACTCATCTCTCTCCTCTTCTCCATTTCACCACTGTATATTCTCCAGCTCCACAGCAGTAGACAGAGTCCATTACCTCTACACAGCCCTGCAGCTCACAGACCACTCACAGCTGGGTGACAACGTCAAGGAAACAGTAGTCAACCACAGCCAGCCACCCCCAAATGAAGAACAAACACAAATAACCCCAAATCACGGAAACCAATTGGAGTACTCTGAAGAAGAGCTTTGGGGACTAAACCAGACACAGACTTTAGAAGAATGATCACAGCCACAGAAGAAATTAAAAACACAAAACTAAAATCCTTAAACAAAAATAGATTGCAGAAGATAAATAATAATATAACAATTAGGTACCCTGAGGTATAGAATAGAAGGAAAATGGAATCAGTGAGTTGAAAGATGACCCCTCTGACTACAACCAACTAGAGAAACAATAAAAGGCAAAAGAATCAGAAGAAAGCCTGAGAATAGTGCGGGGCATGATAGAGAAACAACACGTCTCATTCGGATCACAGAAAAAGGAGAGACAAAGACATCTGCAAATAGAGGGGTAGCGGGAAGGAGACTCATCACTCAGGATGCAGTGTAGCATCGATGAAACACACAACTTTCCTCTAGTTCTTTAATGCTTCACCCCTCTCCCCCCCACTATCATGATCCCAATTCTACCTTACAAACCTGGCTAGACCAGAGGATGTACACTGGTGCAGACAGGAACTGGAATCAGGGAATCCAGGACAGATGATCCCTTCAGGACCAGTGGTGAGAGTGGCGATACCGGCAGGGTGGAAGGAAGATGGGATAGAAAGGGGGATGAATTACAGGTATCTACATATAACCTCTCTGGGGGATGGACAACAGAAAAGTGGGTGAAGGGAGACATCTGGCAGTGTAAGATATGATAAAAAACAATAATTTATTAATTATCAAGGGCTCATGAGGACGGGAGAGCGGGGAGGGAGGGGAAAAATGAGGAGCTGATGCCAACGGCTCAAGTGGAAAGCATATGTTTTGAGAATGATGATAGCAACAAATGTACAAATGTGCCTGACACAATGGATGTATATATTGATTACGATAAGAGTTGTACAAGCCCCCAATAAAATGATAAAAAAAGATCTTCAAATAAAATAGTACAGGATATCATGGAAGGAATTTTCTCCAACATCATAAGTGGGGAGAAAGTAACTATTCAAGAAACAGAGAGAAATTCAAACAGGCTAGAAAAGCATCACTGTGTATTATAGTCAAACGCTCCGATGTCAAGGAAAAGCTAAGAATCCAGCAGGTCGAGGCTTGCCACCTTCAGTATGGATTGCAACTCAACATAAAGTAAGCTAATATCCCCACAACTGGACCTGTCGGTAGCATCGTGACAGGTGGAGAAAAGACAGGTTGTCAAGGATTTTGTCGTGCCTGGAGCCACAATCCGTGATCATGGACGCAGAGGTCAAGGGATCAAATGACTAGTTGTAGTGGGTAAATCTGCTGCACAAGAACTCTTTAGAGTGTTGAAAAGCAAGGATGTTTATTTTTTTAAAATCACTTTATTGGGGGCTCGTACAATTCTTATCACAATCCACACATCCATCCATTGTGTCAAGGACATATGTACATTTGTTGCCATCATCATTCTCAAAACATTTGCCTTCTACTTGAGTCCTTAGTATCTGCTGCTCATTGTCCCCCTTCCTCCCCCTCCCTCATAAACCCTTTATCATTCATATATTATTTTGTCATATATTGCACTGTCTGACGTTTCCCCCTGCCCTCTTCTCTGCTGTACCTCCCCAAGGGAGGAGGCTATATGTAGATTCCTATAATCAGTTCCCCCTTTCTACCCCATATTCTCTCCACCCTCCAGGCATCGCCACTCTCATTACTGGTTCTGGAGGAATCATCTGTCCTATATTCCCTGTGTTTCCAGTTGCTAGCTGTATCAATGTACATCCTCTGGTCTAGCCAGATTTGCAAGGTAGAATTGGGATCATGATAGAGGGTGGAAGGAAGTATTTAAGAACTAGAGGAGAGTTATGTGTTTCATCATTGCTACCTTGCACCCTGCCTGGTTTATCTCCTCCCCACAACCCCTCAGCAAGGGTGTCTGGTTGGCTACCATTGGGCTACCATTGGGTTTTGAGTCTCCACTCTGCACTCATCCCATTTTCAATGATATGATTTTTTGTTCCTTGATGCTTGATACCTGCTCCCTTCGACAGCTTGTGGTCACACAGGCTGGTGTGTTTCTTCCATGTGGGCTTTGTTGCTTCTGAGCTATATGGCCACTTGTTTATCTTCGAGCCTTTAAGACTCCAGACGCTATATCTTTTGATAGCTAGGCACCATTGCTTTCTTCACCACATTTGCTTATGCACATGTTTGGCTTCATTGATCGTATCAGGGAGGTGGGCACCCACTGATATGGTTTTTAGCTCTTTGATGTTTGACAACTGGTCTCTTCTACACCTAGTGATCAGCCAAGCTGGTGCGCTTCTTCCATGTGGGCTTTGATGCTTCTCGGCTAGATGGCCTCTTGTTTATCTTCAAGACTTTAAGACCCCAGATGCTATATCTTTTGGTAGCCTGGCACTGTCAGCTTTCTTCGCCACATTTGCTTATGCACACATTTTTCTTCAGCAATCGTGTCAGGAAGGTGTGCATTCATGGAATGCCAATTTATGAGAACAAAGTGTTCTTGCATTGAGTAAGTGCTTGAGTGGAGGCCCAATGTCCATCTGCTGCCTGAATACTAAACCTATAAATATATGCACATAGATCTGTTTCTCTACACTCATATAAATATATTTACATATGTACACTCCAGTTTTTGGACCTCTATAAATGCCCTTTGTCACCTAGTTCTTTCCTCTATTTCCTTTTACTTAAGGATGTTTCTTTAGGGACTTAAGTATCCCTGATCCAAGCCATGGCATTTTCAAACCCCTCATATGCATGTGAGGGTTAGATACTGATTAAGGAGGTCAAAGAAGGATCAATGCATTTAAAGGATGAGGTTGTTGAAGAGTAGTGAAAGCACCATGAGCTGCCAAAACCCAACCAAACAAAAACCCTCGCCCAAATCTGTCCCTGAAGAAGTACCAGGATGTCCCATAGAAGCAAGGATGGTGAGAGTTTGTGTTCCTTCGTCTTACATGTTGTCAGGAGAGATCCGTCCTTGGAGGAGGACATCATACTTGGGAATGTTGAGAGGAGTGAAATAATGGTGTTGACAACATGGATTTACACAGTGGCTGCCTTAATGGGCTCAAACCTAAGGATGAAACAGGATGGAGCGGTGTTTCTTCCTTTCTATTGTACATAAGTTTGCTATTCATTGGGGTGGATTTAACAGTGCTTAACAACATCAGCAACAGCAACAACATTCTTTTGCTGCTCTTCATAGGGTTTTCAGTATGTGAAAATGTCCCTCTTATCCATAGGGTTTTGAGTGGCTACTTCCTCTGAAGTGGACATCCTATTCATTCTTTGTAGCTTGTTCTTAATCTAGCAGCTCTGGTCAAAACTAGTTCACTTTTTTTTTTAGTGTTTCAGCAGAAATCTATTTGAATTTAAAATATATACCTTTATCACCAATGTATGTTCCATAAGCTGGGCTTACATGTACCAATGCATGTACTGTGTTAAAATTCTTTGATAATTTACTTAAAAAAATCAGAGGTTCTTACAGCTCTTATAACAATCCATACATCCATTGTATCAAGCACATTTGGATAATTTACTTTTTAAAATAGATAGTTTTGGCATGTAATCCATAAATCATATAGTGAAATAGTTCAATAATATCAAGAAGAGTTGTACAATCATCATCACAATCAAATTTACAATATTTTCCTAATTCTTGTACTATTGTTATTAGCTTCTTTTCCCACCACCCTGCCAACCCACCACCCTACCATGCCCTTAAAGAATCATTCATCAAGTTTTACTGTCTTTATAGATTTGCCTATCCTGGATTTCATACACAGAAAAGCATTTTTAAAAGAGAAAAACAACAAAACCCCAACAACAAAGTAAAACAGAGGAAAAGAATAAAAAAGGAAGCAGGAAATATTGAAAACTAGAGAAAAATTAAAATGGGTCAAAGGAAGATCAAATGATAAGGTGTTAAATTTAACCCAACTGCATGTGCAGCAATATATTTTCCAATAAATCCTACATGATAGCAAAGCTAGTCACTTCCCTGGTCAACAATGATTCACCAGAGGCTTAATCTACATGTATTTCCCCTTCACTTTTTTTATAAAAACAGAAACAATTTCAAAACGGGTCAAAAGGAGGATGAAATATTAGAAATAACACATTCTAGCCTAATTATGTCTACAGTAATCAATTTTATGATACTCTCTGTCTGATAACAAGGGTATTTACATCCCTCAACTATGATCAGAAGGGATTAACTGGGGACTTTATCCATGTGTGGACCCCACAAATACATGCGAGCTTCCTCTGTCACTCATCCATAGCCTTCTGCAAACCAGGTGTTCACAATTTCAGCTCTGATACCATTAGATGACCCGGATGGTATTTGAAATACCAATGACATATCTTGCAGCATCATGCTAGGACAAACTGACAGACTGTGTGGATCATAGCCAGTTATGGAAAGTCTTGTGAAGAACAGAAACTCCAGAACACTTAATTGTACTCATGAAAAAACTGTACTTGGATCATGAGGCAGTTTTGTCAATGGAATCAAACATAGGTATGATTGAATCCTCTAATCATACTTATTCAACTTGTATGCTGTGTTAATTGAAGAAGTCAGTATCAGGTTTAGAGGAAAGCTTATTAATAACCTTGATATTCAGATGTCACAACCTGCTTTGCTGGAAGTAGTAGAACTTGAAACACTTGCTGATGAGAATCAAGGATTGTCGCCTTCCATAGAAATTACAACTCATGCAAAGAAAACCCAGATCCTCAAAACTGGACCTCTAGGTAACCTCATGATAAATGAAAAAATGGACGTTGTTAAGGGCTTCATCTTGCTCAGACCCACAATTAATTCTCGTGGAAGTAGCAGTCAAGAGCTCAAACAACGCAGCATCGAGTGAATCTGTCGCACAAGACCCCTTGTAAAGACAGAAAAGCAAGGGTGGTCATTTCAGGGCTCAAGTGCTACTGCTGCCAACCATGGTATTTCCAATCACCTCAGATGCATGTGAAAGCTGGATATTGCATAAAGTCCAAGAAGAAGTAATGCCTTTAAATTATGGTGCTGGTGAAGAATATGGAAAATACCATGCACAGTAAAAAAAATCAATAACAACAACAAATATGTCTTGGAAGAATTATAGCTAGGAAGTTCCTGAGAGTCAAGGATGGCCAGACTTCATGTCACCTACTTCAGACATCTTGTCAGGAAAGGCCAGTCCCTGGAAAATAACATGACAGTTGGTAAAGTGGAGGGGTGTGCTCATGTGTGCGCACGGGTGTGTGCACACACACACACACACAAAACACAGGAATACTTTTAGCAAGATGGATTCACACAGTGGCTGGAACAATGGGCTCAAAGTTAAGAACGTGTGTGAGGATGGTGCAGGACTGGGTGGTGTTTATTTCTGTTCTTAGGGTCCCTATAAATTGGAACTGACGCCATAACACCTGACAACAACGATGGCATTCCTTTACTCCCAAACTGTTTGATTCGTCCTCTACATATTGATAGTAAGCAAATTAGAAAAAAGAAAAACTATGGGGAAAAAGTCAACAAGACAAGAAGTTGGTTTTCTGAAATAATTAACAAAATTGACAGCCTGCTAGCAAACTTAAGGAAAAGAAAGAGAAGATACAACTATCTAGAATTAGAGATGAAAAGATTGACATCACTACAGACCTAAACGAAATGAAAAAGATTAGGCCACACTACTATAAAAGACTCTACTCCACTAAATTAGATAAGCTAGAAGAAATGGACACACTATCTGGCTACATTTATGTAAATTGACTATATAGTTGCCCGGCTGACTGTAAGATTTGGAGGAGCTCTCGTAAGGGAAGTGGGGCATAAAGGAAGAGAAGTGATTGTTCAAACGGAAGTACTGTTAGTTCAGATAGGAAGGGTCACTGGGCTGATGAAATAGCACACTACACTAGACTCTTAGAATTTTTAATGCTATGCTTAGATCCTGTTTTTCATCACAGTGCACAAAACTCACTGCTTCTTATCTTTCATATGGAGTACCTGTGGCTTTTTGTATTTCTTTATCGTCGCTCACTACTGCTCCTATCAGGTAAGTGACGATCAACCAGAACACTGATATTTATCAGCCTATAAGCCTGCTAATAAACTTTGGTTTTGTATTTAAGGAAATGGTGAACTATTTAGGATTAAAAAAACTTTACAAGGGAGATGAATGGTTAGATTTGTGCTTCTACCATTAGTTCTGTCAGCAATTAATATTATGTTTCTGAGTGGCAGGCTCTAAGTTCCAGAAGTATTGCGGTGAACAGCATACCCATGCTTTTCTGGAGAACATGTGTGAGTGGGTAAGAAAGAGAATAAATCACTGTGTAAGTAAGTTAATTGTATCTTGGAAGCTGATGATGGGTTTGAACTAATAACCTTCTTGGTTATTAAACCACTGCATCTCCAGGGATCATTTCTATAAGTATAGGGGTTAGGAATAATAAAGAAAAATGTAGTATGGTACGGTAGTTACATGCTCTCGTGTCAACTTGAGGATATTAATAATGAAGGGGTGGAGTCTAACCTGTCAATCAGGTTACAGCATGATGATGCCTTCTTGTGGGCTTGGCCTTCTCGTGAGGATTCCGGAAACTTCCTCTCTTTCTCTTTGGAGGTGGACCACAGTCTCTCTCTGCTTCACTTTCCTCCTTTCGAGACACTTGGAGAAGTGGAGGAGCCATATAGCGACCCGCACCAGTGCTGAGATGTTTCTACCATTATTAAACACACACAACTTTGCGTCTACCAGCCTGTGATCTTCCTGCATTCTGCATCATAGCATGCGCTACATGAGTCTGAAGAGGAATTTATGGACTAGCAGCAGACATATGGGCTGATATAGGACTTATGGACTTGATGGGATATTTTCTCAATGTACAATTGTTCTTTGATATAACGCTCTCTCTGACACACATAAGAGTCTTCATGAAATTTTTTCTCTAGTCAACCTGGACTGACACACAGGGACGAGTCATAAAAAGTGCAGGTTAAAGGGTTCTGATTTTAGATATGGGGATCTGCAAAGTCATTTGAATAAAGATTTGAAGATAGTGAGGGGAAAGTCATGCCATCTGTGTGTCTTCATTATTTAGTGCTGCTATCATAAAACACCACACGTATTCTCTCATAGTTCAGGATGCTGGAAGTTCAAATTCAGGACACTGTATCTATGGGAAGACTAGGAGGAAGATTGTTATCTCTTATAAGCAGCTGCAGAGTTTGTGTGATCTCCAAGTGTCTTGGAATCCATTTCCCCCTGAATCTAGGAGGTTCCTAATTCTGGGATCCTGGGTCCAAAGAATACACTCTGCTCACAGTACTTTTTTCTTGGTGGTAGTAGAGTCCCTCCTCTCTGCCTGCTTCTTTTTCCTTTAATCTCTTGGAAGACAAAACGTGTACATCTGCTGCACAAGCACTCTTTAAAGTGTAGCAAATCAAGGACGTTGCTCTGAGGAGTAGAGTGTGCTGGCCCAAGTCATGGTATTTTCAAGTGCCTCATATACATGAGAAAGTTGGACATTAAATAAAGAAGACACAATGCATTTGAATTATGGTGTCCACAAAGAATCTAGAAAGTATGGGGGATCGCCAAAAGAACAAACAAATGTGTCTTGGGAGAAGTACAGTCAGAGCACTTCTTGGAGGCAAGATGGCAAGACTTTGCCTCAGTTACTTTGGACATGTTGTCAGGCGAGATCAGTTCTTCAAGAAGGACATACTTCTTAGTAAAATATTGGGGCAGTGAAGAGGAGGAAGATCTCAGACAAGATGGATTGGACACAGTAGCTGCCTCTGTGAACCAAATACAAGAACAATCGTGAGGCTGGAAGAGGTCTGGGCAGTGTTTTGTTCTGTTGTACTTAGGATTGCCATGAGTCAGAGTTAACGCAAAGGCACCTGACAACAACACAAACAACAACAAACAACAGACCAAATCCTACAGACCACTGCCAAACTCACTGTCAGCGAGTCAATTCTGGTTCCTTATGACTCTGCATAGTATTTCCGAGGCTATAAATCTTTATGGGGTTAGAGAGCCTCTCTTTTCCCATTGAACAGCTGGTTGGTTTGAACCACAAACCTTGGGGTTAGCAGTCTGGCACTTTAATGGATAAAACAATAAGGGCTTTTGAATCCCAAGGCAAATCCCCCTATGTCAGATCAGGGCTGTGATAGAAATAAAGGTGTATATACCACTCCAATCTCCTCACATGAAATCAGGGTTGATCATATTAGGCCACATCCTCTGGGATGATGACATCATTGCATAGTTATCATGCTGTATTACATCGCTGTATCCCTATCAAACCACTGAGAGTCATGGCAAGTTGTTGTTTGGTGCCATGGTCAGCGCTGACCCACAGGGATCCGATGCACGGGAGAATGAAACACTGCATGGTTCTATGCTATCCTCATAATTCTCTCGATGCTTAAGTGCATTGATGCAGCCACTGTGTCAGTCCATCATGACAAGGGCCTTCTTCTTTTTCACCGATCCTTCACTGTGCCCAACATGATGTCCTTCTCCAAGGACTTGTCTCTCCTGATAACATGTCCAGAGTATGTAAAGACAAATTCTTGCCATCCTTAACTCCAAGGAACACTGTGGCCTTACTTCTTCCAATACAGATTGCTTTTTGCTTTCAGCAGTTCATGGTACTTTCAATATTCTTCTTCAGCACCACAATCCAAATGCACTGATTCTTCTACTGTACGCCTTACTCAGTGTCCAAATTTCACATGCATATGAAGCAATTCATCCTCAAAGGAATATGTTTGCTCTTCAATACTATAGAGGTTTTGTGCAGAAGATTTACCTAATGCCATACTTGACTCCCTGCTTCAGAGGAAGGAGTCACTGAAAACCTTCTTCATGCTTCCTAACATTGTCAGATACTGAAGATGTAACAAATGGAAGCACAACATTTTCAGAGATAGTGTAGAGACTGGGTCCTTTGAAATATGACTGAGGAGGAGCTGACTTCTCCGATGGAAGTGAACCATGGTGACTTGAGTCCAGTAAAGCCTGTGGGAGTGGTGCTTCTGGGATCTTCATTTGATGATGGGGCACAACGCAAATTAAGGAGAAATAGCTTCAAAAATTCTGCTAATGACTGGAACTTGGAATGTGCAAAGTACACTTCTCAGAAAATTGAAAGTGGTCAAAAAGGAATTGGAATGCCTAAGATCTGTATCCTATCAAAGTGGGTCAAAATGAATGTCAGAAGTCTCTGACACGTGTTCTTGATTGTAGAGGAGTGAAAGCAAATGCGACAAAAAAATGAAGTCAAGAGAACTGAATAGAAATTTTCAAAGGGCAGCCGGGGAAGCCAAATCAAATATTACAATGAAATGTGCAACGAGCTAGACTTAGAAAACCAAAAGGGAAAAACACACTCAGCATTTCTCAAATTAAAAGAACTAAAAAAAATTCAAACCTCAAATTTCAGTCATGAAAGATTCTATGAGCAAACTATTGAATGATGCAGGAAGCATCAAGAGATGGTGGAAAGAAGAGAGTTCCATTTGTGCCCATTCCAAAGAACAGTGACCCAACAGAATGCCCAAAATATAGAACATGCCAGTAAATTTTGCTGAAGATCATCCAACAATGGTTGCAGCAGGTCATTGACAAGCCGGATGTTCAGGCTAGATTTGAGAAGGGGTTGTGTAACAAGGGATAGCCTTGTTGATGCCAGATAGATCTTGATTGAAAGCAGAGAATACCAGAAAGATGCTTACTTGTGTTTATTGACCATGCCAAGACATTCAACTGTGTGGGGCATAGCAAACTATAGATACCCTTGAGAAGGATGGCAATTCCAGAACTCTCCTTTGTGCTCATGTAGAATTTGTCCGTGGATCTAGAGGCAGCGGTGTTAACAGGACAAGGGATTTCTGTATGTTTTCAAATCAGGAAAGCCGGGCAACAAGGTTGTATCATCTCATCACGTTTATTCAGTCTCTATGCTGAACAAATCATCAGTGAATCTGACTTTTCTGAAGAAGAATGTGGCATCAGCCTGGGAGTTTGAGGTTGTCAAGGATGTCTTCTTCTTTGCATCCACAATTAATGCTGATTCCAGCAGCAATCAAGGAATCAAAAGAGGAGTTGCACTAGGGAAAACTGCTGCACGAGGCCTCTAGAGTCTTGAAAAGCAGGGATGTTATTTTGAGGACTAAAGTATATCCGACCCAAGCCATAATGTTTTCTGTTGCTATCTATGGATGTGTGGTAGTTACACAATCTTGTGTCAACTTGAGGATATTAAGAGTGAAGAGGTGGAGTCTAGCCTGTTAATCAGGTCACAGCATGATGATGCCTTCCTGTGGGTCTGGCTTTCTCATGAGGATACTGGGCACTTCCTCTCTTTCACTCTGGAGTGGGGCCACACACCCTCTCTCTACTGGACACTTCCTCTCTTTCATCCTGGACTTGGGGCACACACACACTCTCTCTGCCTTTGTCTGCTTGTAGTCAAACCATGTGGTGTTACACTGAAATCTGAGCAAGCCATGCAATGGAGACCTGCAGAGACAGCCCTGTTGTGCTTCTACAGCCATTGGATCCACAAGAATTTTCACCCATCTGCTGTGATCTTCCTGTATTTGGCATCATTGCGAGTGGCAACAAGAGTCTGAAGAGGAGTCTATGTACAAGTATCAACATATGGGCTAATATTGGACTTATGGACTTGATCTGGAATGGGCGGGTGTTTTCTCAGGATACCATTGCTCTTTGATATAAAGCTCTCTCTTACATACACATGAGTGTCCCTGGTTTTGTTTCCCTAGTCAACCCGTCTAACACAGCATGTAAAAGTTGGGCATTCAATATGGAAGACTGAAAAAGAATTGATGCATTTGAACTGTGGTACTGGAGAAGAACACTGACAATATCATGGATTGCTAAAAGGGCAAACCGATCGGTTTTGGAAGGAGTGTGGTCTGATGTATTCCTTAGACTCAGGACTCGTGAGAGTTGGTCTTACATATTTTGGACCTGCTCTAAGGACAGATCAAGCCTTAGCTAAGGACATCATTCTTGGTGAAGTAGAGGGGCAGCGAGAAAGAGGAAGCTCCTTAAAGAGATGGGTTGACATCGTAGCTGTAACAATTGTAAGGATTCACAGGACTGGGCAAGGCTTCGTTCTCTGGTGTGTAGGGTAACTATGGGTTGGAAACCACTGGATGACACCAAAGAACAAGAACTGCTCAGTTCTAGTGCAGCCACTTCAAGTTGTGTAGGGTGCAATTCACCAAAGCTTTCTGGGGTAACAACTAACACAAGTAGACGACTTTAGCCAGCAGAAATGTATTTTTCCTCACTTCAGGAGGCTCGATGTTTGAATTCAGAGCACCAACAATAGGGAAAGGCTTTCTCTGTGCTCTAGGGGAAAATTCTTTAAGCTTCCAAAACCTGCTGTGTTAGACAGGGTTCTCTAGAGAAGCAAAGCCAGTGAATCTTGATATAAAAGAGGTTTTTATCAAGAAATGACGTACACAGGTGTAGAAACATTTAAGTTCAAGTCCATTGCTCATAGGTGAACTGAAGGCTTCTCTGACTCATGTAGCTGTGGAAACATGAACAAGAGGCAGGATGGCAAAGCAGGAGGACCACAGACTGGCGGATGCAACAGGAGATTGAAAAACTGCACATAGGATCCAGCCCCAGCAGAGGGGAAGAGGCAAAAGAGAGCTTGACCCTGCTTAGGATCCTTCTCTCATACAACCAACCAACCCCCAGGATGTGTCACCGGGTTGAAACCTGATTGATAGGTTGGACTCCATCCCTACCTTCACCCAGGAGTGTCTAATTGACTCTATTGATCACACCTATAGAAAGAAAAACCATACAGACCGACCTTGAAGATCTTGTGGGTTTGGTTCCATGTCCCCACAACTAAGTGAATATGACCATTAATCAAGTAACATGAATGTTTTGGCTTCTCAGTGCATATAAAAGTACTATTGAAATGACTCTGTAGTTCAATGAGATTTCAATGTCAAAAAACGCAGAACAAATGTGCTGCCATTGAATTGATTCCAACTCAGAGTGTCCCCATATAGCTTTTGTGAGGCTGTAAGTCTGTAAGAACAGAGATTGGAACCCGAGACCTTGTGGTCAGCAGCCCAGCACTCACTGAACAATGTCACCATGGCTCTTCATGTGTGCAATGGCATCATGCAAGTTTGAAATACTGTGAGAATGACCAAGTGACACAGAGACACGAGTACATGCGGTGGGGGAAATGGTGAGTAGACTTCCTCAATGCAGGCTTGCCCCAAACTGTCCACTGGGAAAAGTTGCAATGTCCATCATGCAGCCCTGCTGAAGCCAATGAGCGAAAGGTGGAGACTGCCCCACATGCTTATGAAAGTAAAGTAACTAACAGATCTCAGATTTATGGGCATCTGCTTCTGCAAATACTTATCGCTGTAGAAACAGAAACCCTTTGGAGCACCTCTATTTTGTTCTACAGGGGCACTCCGAGTTGCAATCAACTCGATGGCAATGGGTTTGGATTTGGGGGTGACCCTCAAAGTGATCCCATCCTAAAGTAACAATTCCTCTGTATTTCTCAATACTGTTGATAAAGTGCCACATGCATGCCAACTTCCCTGATTTACGTCTGGCTACATGTTACCTGAACATTCTGGACCCTGATTTTACAAATGTCCGGTCTTAAAGAAGTCTTTAACATACTTGTTCTAACTACATACACCTACTTCCAGTGGCCACACGTTTCCACTTATGGGGTCTGGATGCTTTCTCCTTCCTGAATTGCTTGGTCCTCCTGCACAGATACACTCCTATCCTCTCTGATGTGTTCTTGGAAAAGCCCCAGAGTTCTTCAGTTCCTCGGTGACCTGGACATGGCTCCTCTCTTCCCCGGGATGTGTTTCCTTGTTCATGTTGCTGCTACTTCTTACAACTCAGAATTAATTAAGTTTAGGAAGCACCCTGCACTGATGTGGCACATCCTTCCAGACTGGATTGCATCTACAATATGATGTTGTTGTAGGCGGTTGAGCGGATGCTGCAGTGTAGTGACGCCATGTGACAGAGTAGAACTGCCCCATAGGTTTCCTAGGTTATAATCTATGGGAGCCGATTGCCATGTCTTCTCTCCTGGGGAGTGACTGGGTGAGGTTGAACCACCCACTTTTGGGGTTAGGATCCCGAAGCACACTTTTGAGAGAAACAATTCAATCACGAACCAGGGTATGGAAATATTATTTAGGAATATGGGGGTCACTTTGGGAGGTGAGTGTTGAAGAATTGAAAACATTTCTTTTTGTAAAGAGGATTTGATTAATGAGACGTGGGGCAGAAGAACATGGTTTTGGGTCAGCCACACTATAGAAGGTAAGCAGTAGAAGTGAAATGCTATAGGCCCACTTTCTCATCCCACGTCTTTCCAGTGCTCTCTAGACAGTCAAAGTTTGTAGGTGTAATTGCACACATGTACTTAGCACATGCTGTTGGGAGAGATGAGGGAATCCCTGGAGAAGGACATGATGCTAGCAAACTAGGGGGCAGTCTAAAAGAGGAATACCTTCAAGGAGACGGCTGCAAGAATGTGCTGAAGCATGACAATAATTGTGAGGATGGCGCCTTCTGCTGTACATTGGGTCCCTGTGGGGTAGAACTCACACTCAAGGGCACCTAACATGTACCATTGCTAGCGCCATTGAGGCCATGGCCCTCTCTCCAGCAATCCTGCCACTTCTGTCACTCTGGAAGCCACCACAAACAAATTCCTCGAGGTTCCTAATTTGAAGTGAAGGATGATAATAAACCTCCATCTCAAGGAGGGAGTGAATTGTGAAGGAGCATTGTCCTTGTAGAGTGTTGTGTTTGTGGAGCGTTGTGTTGTGGAGTGTTGTGGTTATAGACCATTGTGTTTGTAGAGCGTCGTGTTTGTAGAGCATTGTGTTTGTGGAGTGCTGTGTTTGTGGAGCGTGGTTCTTGTTGAACGTGGTGCTTGCGGGGCATTGTCCTTGTAGAGCGTTGTGCTTGTGGAGCGTGGTGCTTGTGGAACATTGTGTTTGTGGAGCGTTGTGTTGTGGAGTGTTGTGGTTATAGACCATTGTGTTTGTAGAGCGTTGTGTTTGTAGAGCATTGTGCTTGTGGAGCATTGTCCATGTAGAGCGTTGTGCTTGTGGAGAATTGTGGTTATAGAGAATTGTGGTTATAGAGCATTGTGTTTGTAGAGCATTGTGTTTGTAGAGCATTGTGTTTGTAGAGCATTGTGTTGTGGAGTGTTGTGGTTATAGCCCATTGTGTTTGTGGAGCGTTGTGTTTGTAGAGCGTGGTTCTTGTTGAACGTGGTGCTTGCGGGGCATTGTCCTTGTAGAGCCTTGTGCTTGTGGAACATTGTGCTTGTGGAGCGTAGTGTTGTGGTTATAGACCATTGTGTTTGTAGAGCGTTGTGTTTGTAGAGCATTGTGCTTGTGGAGCATTGTCCATGTAGAGCGTTGTGCTTGTGGAGAATTGTGGTTATAGAGAATTGTGGTTATAGAGCATTGTGTTTGTAGAGCATTGTGTTTGTAGAGCATTGTGTTGTGGAGTGTTGTGGTTATAGCCCATTGTGTTTGTGGAGCGTTGTGTTTGTAGAGCGTGGTTCTTGTTGAACGTGGTGCTTGCGGGGCATTGTCCTTGTAGAGCCTTGTGCTTGTGGAACATTGTGTTTGTGGAGCGTTGTGTTGTGGAGTGTTGTGGTTATAGACCATTGTGTTTGTAGAGCGTTGTGTTTGTAGAGCATTGTGCTTGTGGAGCATTGTCCATGTAGAGCGTTGTGCTTGTGGAGAATTGTGGTTATAGAGAATTGTGGTTATAGAGCATTGTGTTTGTAGAGCATTGTGTTTGTAGAGCATTGTGTTTGTAGAGCATTGTGTTGTGGAGTGTTGTGGTTATAGCCCATTGTGTTTGTGGAGCGTTGTGTTTGTAGAGCGTGGTTCTTGTTGAACGTGGTGCTTGCGGGGCATTGTCCTTGTAGAGCCTTGTGCTTGTGGAACATTGTGCTTGTGGAGCGTAGTGTTGTGGAGTGTTGTGGTTATAGACCATTGTGTTTATAAAGTGTTGTGTTTGTAGAGCATTGTGCTTGTGGAGCATTGTGTTGTGGAGCGTTGTGTTGTGGAGCGTTGTGCTTGTAAAGTGTGGTGCTTGTGGAGAATTGTGGTTATAGAGAATTGTGGTTATAGAGCATTGTGTTTGTAGATCATTGTGTTTGTAGAGCGTGTGTTTGTAGAGCGCTGTGCTTGTAGAATTCTTGGAACACAGTAATCGCCCAACAGACATTCTGTTTTGTTTTTAAACATTTTTTACTGGGGGCTCGTACAACTCTTATCTCAATCCATCCATCCATCTATTGTGTCCAGCCCATTTACATTTGTTGCCCTCATTATGCTCAAAACATATGCTTTCTATTTGAGCCCTTGGTATCAACTCCTCATTTCCCCTTCCCTCCCTGCCCCTTCCCCCATGAACTCTTGATAATTTATAAATCATTATTATTTTGTCATGTCTTACACTGTCTGACGTCTCCCTTCACCCACTATCTGTTGTCCGTCCCCCAGGAGGGGGTTGTATGTAGATCCTCTGTGGTTACTATTTCCTGAAAGCAATGGGAAAGGGCACCTGTCAAACTTGCTGCACCTTGGAACCAGAAAAATCTCCTTTCTTCTCCATATCAAGGAGTCACCGGACTGGCTTCCTGGTTCCGGCAGTGATGGTGGTGGTGGGGGGGAGTGCCCTGGGGCGGGCTTGGCCCTCTGCTGTGGGAAAGCAGTCCAAAGTTAGCCAAGCATAGCAGCCTCAGCCAAGGGAGCTGCCTTCCTGGGAGCAGAGGAGACTAGTTTAAGAGGCACCAGGTTGCAGGGGTCAAAATCCTCTCCATGGCGGCACAAGGGTGCACATTGTCGTTGTCGCTGCTACTGCTGGTGCTGGCAGTGGGCAGTACAGACAAACTGTGGACTGGGAAGGGCACCAGTCAGCAACTGAGGTCCATCTTCCTGGGCCGCTGCCAGGACTCCCTAGTGCTGCTCAGTCCGGAGGAGAGGTGAGCAGAGGGGGGAAAGGGACTTAAGGGAACTTGGAGGGCAGGGGAGTGAGGCAGAAGGGTGGGGGTCTGGAAGAACAAGGGCCATCCAGGGCTAAGAGGAATGTGTGGTCGAGAGCAAAGATGGGATCTTGGGATGAAGCGCATGAATTTGGAGGGGTCAGGCAGGGATCTAGAGGTAAAAGTGTGTGTGAAGGGACATTGCCAGGAAGGTGTGTCGACATATCACAAAAGGGCTTGCTTGTGATGTAGGACTCTAGAAACAAGAGGTAGGTGATGGAGGTGACTGTGTGTGTGTGCGTGCGAAAAGAGAGGGAGCCTGCGGTGATCGGACTATCTAAGGGTATGTGTGAGGGTTGAGGGAGGAGAGAGGTATGATCTAGGTCCTGGTGAATGTCAGTACCTCTCCTTAGACTTAACCAGGACCTTGGGGCTGCAGAACATATTCTCTGGAATTGTTGGAGTCAAGATATTCCAAAGATTCCCATTTGAGGTCCTCTAATCTAAAGAAAGACCGAGCCCTGATAATGCAGTTGGTTACACAGTGTGCTGCTAGTCTCCTGGTCAACCACAGTTTGAGACCACCAGTGCTCATGGGGAGAAAGATGGGAACTTTGACTCTCATGAAGAGTTACAGCCACAGAAATCCACAGGGGCCAGTTCTACCGTGTCCTAGACTGTCGCAATGAGCTGGCATCCACTTGATGGCAGTGAGTTTGGTTTCTTAATCTTTTTGGAAGCAGACTAACATATCTATCTCTCAGAGTCTGGTGGAATGAGACCATTGACCTATTGGCTAGCAGTATTTTTATCTACTGAGGTTCATCCAGCAACAGTTATAGCAGTACCTTCACAAGGATCTGCCAGAGGTTCAAACTAGATTCAAAAGTAGTCTTGGAACAAACAATATCATTGCTGATGTCAGAATTTGCCTCAAAGGAGAGAATTCCAGAAAGACGCTTACCTGTGTTTTGTTTACTATGCCACGGCATAACAAACTCTGGATTGTGCTTCTGTGGTATTTGGATATGGAACAAGAGGCAGTTGTGCAAAAGAAAGAAGGAAATGTTGCATTGTTTAAAATCCAGGAAGGTGTGCAATAGGCTTGCATTCTCTCCTGATACTTATTCCAACTTTATGCTGAGCAATGTATCAACGAATCTGACTTATGTGAAGAAGAGTATGGCACCAGGAGTGGAAGAAGGCTTATTAACAAATGGTGATTGAAGATGACATAACTTTGCTGAAAGTGAGTTGTATTTGAATCACTTGCTGCTGAATATCAAGGATTGAAGCCTTCAGTGAAGAAGATCAAAATCTTTACAATTGGACCGGTAGGTCACATCATGACAAATGAAGAAAGAAATTGAAGTTGTCAAGGGTTTTGTCTGGCTTGGATCCACAGCCAATGCTCACGGAAGCAGTGGTCAAGAGCTCAAAGGATGAGTTGCATTAGGTAAGCCTGCGGCACAAGACCTCTTTGTTGCGGCTAGATGCCATCAAGCAGGCTCCAACCCACAGCGACCCGATGCACAAGAGAATGAAACACTGTGCCATCCTCACAAGTGTTTCTATGCATGCACCCATTGATGCAGCCACTGCCAGTCCATTTCGAGGGCCTGCAGTGCAGAGTGCCATATCTTGGGTCAGGTGCACCTTAGTCCTCAAAGTAACACCCTTACTCTTCCATACTCTAAAGAGGTCTTAGCCAGCAGTTACCCAATTCAGTATATCTTTTCATCTCGACTGCTGCTTCCATGAGCATTGACTGTGGACCCAAGCAAGACAACATCCTTGACAGCTTCAACCTTTTCTCGACACTGATCATGATGTTCCCTATTGGTCTAGTGGTGAGCATTTGGGTTTGCCTTGCATTGCGTTGTCATCTATACTGAAGGCTTCAATATTGGTCTCCATCGGCAAGTGCTTCTATTCTGCCTGATTTTCAGCAGACAAGGTTGTGTCATTGTTAACAAGGCCTCTTTAGAGCAGTGAAAAGCGAGGATGTTACTGTGAGGACAAAGGTGCACCTGACCTAAGCCATGGTATTTTCAGTTGCTTAAAATGCATGTGAAAATTGAACAAGGAATAAGGGTGGCTGTAGAAAAATAGATGCATTTGAATTATGATGCTGGAGAAAAATGCTAAAGTACCACGGACTGCTAAAAGGAAAAACCAAACTGTACTGGAAGAAGTAAGGCCAGAGTGCTCCTTAGAGGCAAGAGTGGCAAGGCTTTTGTCTTACATACTTTGGCCATTTTGACCAGGCCCTGGAGGAAAGACATTATATATATTTATATATACAGAGTCTACAAAAAAGGGGGAGGTCCTCAACAAGATAGATTGACACCGTAGCTGTATCTTGGGGCTCAGGCATAGGACAAATTGTGAGGATGGCTCAGGACAGTGCAGTGCTTCATTCTGTTGTGCACAGAGTCACTATGGGTCGGAGACAACTCGATGGCACCTAACAGCAACAACAACTTTAAAATTACTGTGCTCCTGGTTCCTCTCCATAAAGATTGTATTGTTGAGTTATTAGGTACCTTTGAGTCCATTCTAACTGTAGTGGCCCCATGCACAACAGGATGAACCACCACCTGAAACACTCCATCAATGCTATGTGTGAATACCTGGCTGCAGTCACTATGTCAATTCATATCCTTGGTATCCAAGCAACATGTCCTTCTTCGGGATCTAGTCCATCATGATAGCATGTCCGTAGTGTGGGAGGCAAAGTTTTGTTATCTTTGCTTCTAAGGAATCACTGGCGAAACTTTCAAGACAGATTTGTGTGTCCTTCTAACACACCCTTGTATGAAAATTAATCAATGAAACTTAATCAATTCTGCCTTACTTGTTCATTATCCAGTTTTTACATGCATATGAGAAGATTGAAAAATACCCTGGTTTGGATCAGATGCTCATTAGTCCTCAAAGTGAATTCTTTGCTTCTGAACATATCCAAGAGGTCTTTTGCAGTAGATCTGCTCAATGCAACAGTACTTCATTTAGTTTATTCTTCTTTTCTTAAATTTCTTTTTTATTGTGAATTGGGGTAATATTTCTAGAACAGATCACCTTTCTATTCAACAATTCATACACAGTTTGTTTAATCTCATTGATTTCTACCCCCTCAATGAAACACTGCTTATTTCATTCCCTCGCTGTGTTTGCTATTTCTAGCCTTCCTTCGGTCCTCACCTTTCTGAACTCTGTCTTTGAGGAATTGCTGTCCTTTTGATATTAAACAGTGGATTCATCTGGTATGTGTGTACTTCCTTAGCCCTATGGTTCTCTGTATTGAGCTGTTTATTTTATTAATTTATATAAATCATTTTATTGGGGGCCCTTATAGCTCTTATAGCAATACATACAGTAATTGTTTTTTAAAAATTATTTTGTTGGGTGCTCTTATCACCATTCATACATATATCCATTGTGTCAAACACCTCTGTCATATATCAGTTGTATCAAGAGCATTTGTACAAATGTTGCCATCATCATTTTCAAAGCATTTTCTTTCTGCTTGAACCCTTGGTATCAGCTCCTTTTTGTTCCCACCCCTTCCTCACCCTCCAATCCTCATGAACCTTTGATAAGTTATAAAATGTTATTATTTACATATCTTATACCATCTGCTATCTCCCTTCACCCACATTTCTGTAGTTTGCCACACCCCGGGGGGCATGGGATGGGGTTATACGGCAATCATTGCAATCAGTTCTCCATTTCTCCTCCTTCTCCCCGTACCTTCCTACGACCCTCATGGATAACATCACTGTTCCCATGATTGTTCCTGAGGACTTTATCTGTCCTGGGTTCTGTGTGTCGATAGCACTTATCTGTACCAGTGTACATGCTCCAGCCTAGCTGGTTTTGTAAAGTAGAACTGGGGTCATGATAGTACAGTGGGGCTGGGGAGGAAGCATTAAAGAACTTGAGGAATGTTGTGTGTTTCATCGGTGCTACACTGCACCCTTCCTGGCTCATTCCTTCCTTGTGATTCTTCTGTCAAGGGATGTCCAATTGTCCACAGATGGGCTTTCGGGCTCCATTCAGATCCCCCTCGTTGACATTGGTACGCTTGTTTGTTTTGGGTCGTCTGATCCCTGATTCCTGATCCTTTTGATACCTTGTGATCACACAGGCTGGGGTGCTTTTTCCTCGTGGGCTTTGTTGCCTCCCTGCTAGATGGCTGCTTGTTTAATTTCAAGACTTTAAGACCCCAGATGCTATATCTTTTAATACCTGGGCTCTATCAGCTTTCTTCACCACATTTGCTAATGTACCCACTTTTTCTTCAGCTATTGTGTTGAAAAGGTGAGCATCACAGAATTCCAGGTTACTAGAACAAAGTGCTGCATTGAGAGAGTACTTGAGTAGAGGCCCAATGTCTGTCTGCTACCTTATACTTAACATATAAATATATGTACCTAGACCTATATCCCTACCATACTTTAATATATTTCCATATAAATGCCTATATTTATACCTCTGGAAATGTCTTTTGCCTCCTAGTTATTTCTCTATTTTCCTTTCACTTTCCTCCTGTACCATTATCATGTTCTACCTTCATTCGGCTCTCAGTAATTCCTCTCGGCTACATTGCACTTCTTCAAACCCCACCAGGCCTTCTATACCTTCTTTCCCTTCGATTTTAAATCTCTTGTCCTTCCCTTGTCCATTGGTTTTGTTGGCTTGTCCCCTCCATCTTCCTCACCGTCCCCTCTCCCTAGTCCCCAGGGAACCATCAGTTTTGTTGTTTTCTCCTGGGGATTGTTTACCTTGCCTATCTTATATAGATAGAGGTGAGGAGAAGAAGAAGAAGAAGAAGAAGAAGAAGAAGAAGAAGAAGAAGAAGAAGAAGAAGAAGAAGAAGAAGAAGAAGAAGAAGAAAGGGGGCCTTTAATTAGTTCCAGGTCTGTCTGCTAACACTTATGTATGTTTTCTGATCAAGTCTGATGAGGTGCCAAGTCCGGCCCTCTGGATCTGAAGTCAATTTTCAGGATTCCTCGGGGACTTTGTTCCCCTTGATGCTCTGTTGTGCTCCCTTCCTGTTTTTCCCTGGTGAGTGTGTGGGTCAGACCAGGCACAACTCCAACACTGAACCTCCAGTACTGTCCCCAGCAATGCGGTGGGCCAGTAAGGGGGCATTGTGTCTCATGATGGGGCCAGCCCTACGGTCCTCTCTGCTCCTTGGCTTCTCTGAGCAGAAGTGTGGTCCCAAAGGCTTGTGAGGCCAGGATGCGGTCCACTCTCTTTCTCTCTCTCTGTTTCCCTCTTATTTGCTCCCATGTGCTATGGGCAGCCCCGTTACTCTCCTGGGGGTCTCTTCAGTGCTGTCCTCTGTTGTGCAATCTTATGGGGAGTGGGTCGACATAGCTAGGATTGGGACCAGCCCTACACACCTCTCTGTTAGTTCACTACTTTCTGCTTGTATGTTGTCCTCAAGGCTTGTCAACTGCATGAGGTCTGGTCCCTCTCTCCCTTTCCTGTGGAGAAATAAACCATAATCTCCCTGTGGATGGGTTAGTGCATTGTTCCCCCACTATCCATTTTCTTTTTTTTTTTCTTTTTCCCTCCTTTTTAGTAGACTTCCATATGTAACCCTGGGTTGTGTCTGACCCTGCCAGAGTGCCTGAGCCTCACCCGTGAATTTATGCATTTAGTAGCTTTTCCCCACGCCCTTTGTGCTTTTTAAGCTTACCTCAGTGGACTCATGTTATACTTGTTGTTTTTTGATTGGCTTATTTCACTTAGCACTATTTCCTCCAACTCTTCCCATGCGATGATGTGCTTCATGCATTCATCACTGCTTTTTAGGGAAGTGTAGCACTCCATTGTGTGTATGTACCAGAGTTTTTAAATCCTTTTGTCCATTTAAGGAAATGTAGGTTGTTTCCAAGTCTTTGCAATTGGGAACTGCACTGCAAAGAACAGTGGAGCACTGATGTCTGGCTGTGGTCTGTTTCTTCCCTCTTCTGCGTACATGCCCAGTAGGGGGCTTGCTGGGTCATATGGTAGCTCGATTTCCATTTGTTTTAGGTATCACCAAATCGATTTCTGTAACAGCTGCACATGCCTGCAGGTCCACCAGCAGTGGATGAGAGTTCCTATCACATCACAGCCCCTCCAATACTTGTGCTTTCGGATTTAAAAATTATATTTCAATTTATTTATTTATGTTTGCTTTCTGATTTTTTCGCATTGGGCTATCTTTGAGGGTGTTAGGTGGTATCTCATAGTTGCTTTACTTTGAATTTCCCTACGGCTAATGATCGGGAACATTTTCTCATATGTTTATTGGTCATTTGGTTTTTCACTCTTGTGAAATTTCAGTTCAGGTCCTTTGCCCAGCCCCTCACTGGGCTATTTGTTTTTTTCTTATTGTAGGCTAGCAGACTATTGCCAATTTTAGTAACAAGGCCTTTGCCTGATGTGTCATTCCTGAAGCTGTTTTCCCAGTCTTTGGGCTATCACAGTATTCTCTCGGCAGATTCTTCCAATGTACACAGGTGTTTTATCTGCGGTATATGTCATTTGTTGAGCTGTTTATTGCTCGACTCAAAACTTAAATTTGGGGGTTGAATTCAGGTCCATACATGAAGGACAACTAAAGGCAGTCATTTCAAAGATTCCACCAATCTCTACGCAACCAGCAGGTCTGGTCTTTTCATGACTTTGATTTTGGCCCATATTTTTCTCTCCCTGTTATGCAGAGTTTGATTTCTCGAGTGCTACTTCTAGGAGGATGCAAGTAAAATAAAATCCTTTATAGTTTATATGCACTTATCATAATCTTGCTAATGGTCCAGTGGTGAGGATTTTAGTGTTCTTTATGTTGAAGTGTAGCCCATAAGGTGACACTTTGTCAGCTACAGTCTGATCTTCATCAATAAATGCTTAGAGTCCTCTTCACATTTATCAAGCACGGATTATCATCTACTGCAGATTGTTCACGAGTCTTCCTCCATTCTTGAGTCTGTATTCTTCATATAGACAAGTTTCTCAGATTAACTGCTCATAAACCTTATGGGACAGTGCTCCTGTGTCTGATAGGGTCACTATGAGTCAGAATGGTCCACCTGTGAAATCCCACCTGCCACTCATGCCCCACTGGAGCCTTGGATCTGGCTGAGCTCACACCCTCGTGTCGAAATGAAGAGACAGCTGAGGCTGAGAGTCTTCCTGGCTTATCAGGATGACCAACCTTCTAGGTCTTGTCTGCTTGTCTTTCTTGGTGCCCCTGACTAAGAAGTCAGTGGAGAACTTTGTGAGAGAGTGTGAGAAGGGCAAATTTAAAAATGGGTATAGTGAGCTGGGTTTTTTTTTGTTTCCTCTATTGAATTTTGGTTATTTCATAAGCCCTGACCATGTGTGGTCTTTTTTAATCACCGTGCTTTACAGAGCAGAAGCGCTCATAGTACAGTGGTTAAGTGAAAGCTCACCTCACAGGATAAAGACTGCACCATCTATAAAGATTGTAAACATTCCGAATGATCATAGCTTTGGACATCCTATGTGTCTGTGCTACACTGTCCTATAGGGTGCCTGTAAGTTGGAATTGATTCAGTGACAATGAATTTTCAGAAGTTAGGCCTGTAGTCAGCACATGACAATTGCTTGTTAAACCTTGAATCTTGCTGAGAGAAAGGGAAACACTGCACCACAGTGATATGAGCGCTCTTTTTGTACCTTGTGTTTTGCACAGAGACAAGAACTGCACAGCCATCTGGGAGGCCTTTAGTGTGGTGCTGGACAAGGACCCCTGCTCCGTGCTTCCTTCTGACTACGACCTTTTCATTAACCTCTCGAGGCACTCTATTCCCAGAGACAAGGTAACTCCACACACACCCACATCTCTGCAGAGATCCAGAGATCCACCTAAAGGTTGGCAGTTTAACCCATTCAATGACTCCATGAAGAAAGGCCTGGGAATCTGCTCCCATACAGACAACAGCCCTCATGATGATGGCAGCATAAGTACAAATGTGCTTGACCAAGGGATGGATGAATGTACTGTGATAAGAGCTGTGGGAGTCCCCCAACAAAATGATTAAAAACAAATAGGGGAACAGGCCAGGAAACCCAGTGGAGGAGCCCTGTTCTGTAACTCATGGCTCTGCCATGAATGGCAGTCAACCCCACAGGAATGGATTTAGTAGAGGTTTGATAGGGATACATGGTTCATGATCACACTTGGGGTTAGCTGTTCTCTCCCAAGCAAGCAACACAATGTGTGCTGCATCTGTCTGGTGGGGAGGGGACGCTACATCTCCTGTCCTTGTCATGGTAATTGACTGGAATAGCTCCCCCAACTGAACAAGGTCATCTTCCTGGTAAGCCAGCAAGACACTCAGCCTCAGTTGTCTCTTCATTTGAACATGGATTCATGATCCCCACTTGCCAGACCTCAAGACTGAAGGTCAAGGAGTTTAGATGACTTGGTCAGTATCATCCATCCATCATCCAAAAGAGCCAGCATTCACACCTGGGTCTCTTAGTCCATTTTAATCAAGGAATATTTCCACAGATATGTGATTCTGGGAGACGTTATTATTTGCCACCTTGTAATCGATGAAAGAGAGAGGATAGGACTCTCATCATGGTGGATAAAAGACATAACTAAAAGGGTTCATTTGTTGTGTAGCAGGTCAATGTTGAGTAGGAAAATGGGCTGCCTGGTTTGTCCTCATGTGGTGCCTGAAAAAAGTATTCTGATTTTAATTTGCATCTGATTTTTGTTTTGTTTTGTTTTCCCTTAGTCCCTGTTTTGGGAAAATAACCACCTACTCGTGGTCAGGTTTGCAGAGAATGCCCGTCGCTTCATGCCTCTGAGTGATGTGCTGTATGGCCAGGTGGCAGATTTCTTAAGCTGGTGTCGACAGAAATTTGCCTCTGGTAAGAAAGGGTTCAGGTATCAAGTACCAAAGAAAACATAAAAAATCATATCATCGTGAATGAGGGGGAGTGTGGAGTGGGGACCCCAGGCCCATCTGTAGGCAACTGGATACCCCTTTGCAGAGGGTTAGCGGGGAGATGAGTCACTCAGGGTGCAGTGTAGTATCAATGAAACACACAACGTTCCTCTAGTTCTTAAAGGCTCCCTCCCCCAACCCCATCATGATCCCAAATTTACCTTGTAAATCTGGCTACACCATAGAATGTACACTGGTGCAGATAGGAACTGGAAACATGGAATCCAGGACAGATGAACCCCTCAGGACCAGTGGTGAGAGTGGTGATACTGGGAGGGTGAAGGGAAGGTGGAGTAAAAAGGGGGAACCAATTAAAAGGATCTACATATAACTTCCTCTCAGGGGGATGGACAACAGTAAAGTGGGTGAAGGGAGACATCAGGCACTGTAAGATATGACAAAATAATAATAATTTATAAATTATCAAGGGTTCATGAAGGGAGTGGGAAGTGGGGAGGGAGGAGAAAAATGAGCTGCTGCCAAGGGCTCAAGTGGAAAGCAAATGTTTTGAGAATGATGATGGCAACAAATGTTCGAATGTGCTTGACACAATGGATGTATATATGGATTGCGATAAGAGTTGTCTGAGCCCCCAATAAAATTATTTAAATAAATAAAAAAAGAGAAACCTCTTCACACAAGAAAAGAAAAAAATCACGGTTTCTACTTATGATGCATTTATTGAATGTATATTTAATTGCATAAATTCCTTTAAAATGTCTTGTAATTTATCAACCTTTTCTTATGATTTGGGTGAAAGTTTACAGAACGAATAGATTTTTGTTCAATAATTCATACATCTTTTGGTTCATGACTTTGATTGTACTCCTCCAGAATGTAACAGCACACTTCCCACTTTCTCCCTGTGTTTCCATGGAAATTCATCTTTCTCTCTTGCCCCTTTATGTCTTCTGAACGTTACCACTAGGCAACTGCTGCCCTTTTGATCTCCTGTGATTGATGGATCTAAAGAGTAGCCCCTGGGTATGATAGTTCACCTTATAGGTTTGTCTATTGTTTGGCTAAGGGCTGACTTCCATTCCAGACCTGAAGGGTATCTGAAGGCTAGAGAGGTAGGGCCTTCCTCAGTCTCCATCAAACCAATACCTTTGGTCTCGTAATTTATGTGACTTTTTCATTCTTTTATTTCCATGTATATCCTTTGTTTCCCCCCAAATCGTCTTGGTGCATGTTTATTGTTTGTTGGTGTTAGATGGTGTCTAATTGTTTCCAACTTATAATGACCCAATATACAACACCGCCTGATCCTGTATCATCCTCACAATTGTGGTTTCAGCCATGGTGACAGCTAATGTCAACACTTCTCCTCCTACCATTGACAATAGAGGATTTCCAGCCAGACACACTACATAGACTCTCCACACCAACGACCCAAGAGACCCAATGAAATCAATGCAGGTGATAAACCTAGAACTCTGGGCTTTAGTGGAAGGGTAGAGCAGTGGATTGACTATTTAGTAACAGGAGAGACTGAACAAAAGTGGTTAGAGAGGAGATAGGAGGGGGAATAATCAGTTGTTCTGAAACAGTGTGGCCATCTTCAGCTTCCATAAGCAGCATTGCATCCAGATGGGCTGGCACCCGAATGACTGGCAACAAGGACAGTGAGATCCTTCTCGTTTCCCTCACCCTCCTGATGACTAAAAATGTAACCAGCATACACTCTCACCCACCAAGAGTCTTGTGACAGCCCCTTTCCACTTCCTCACCACCTCCACACAGTCCCTGCTCAGTCTGAGGCCAGAGTCTCACCCTCATGGATCAGAAGCCAGGAGAACCACGTCTGGGTCTGGATTTGGGAACTTTACCTCTTCAGATCAGCACAGATGTGATCCGTAGCATCCCCTAACTCGGCGGGGACTCCTTCCATAGCTAATTCCCCAGCTCCCAGAGGTCGTCCACAGTGCATTAACATTCTCATGACATGTGGTTGTTCCCTTTCTGTCATTCTAGCTTCTCTCCGCTCTTCTGGTTTGTGCTCTATGACAAATGTTGACGTTTGGTCTCACATAGATGATTGTATCTATTAGTCTGTTTTGGTACTTTTTAATATAAAAGAACACTTAACTCACGAATGATATGGCTTACTCTGTGAACCAACTGTTAACTAAACTAATAGTGCTGTTATTTAGATGCCAGCAATTACTTTCCAATTCCCCCCGCCCCCCCGTGGGCATTTGAAGATTCTCTAAAAAGTTCTTGGAAAGATTCCATTATAATTTTAGTCCATTTTGGTATGACTTCTCTGAAGCACCCTCATCAGATCTTCACTACAGCTCCTACTGAGTGGTCTGACCCACCTCTAAATCAGATGCCCTGATCCCAAACAACACATAGTATCACCCCTCCTTTCCATCACACCCCAGGAGCTCTCGAGATGGCAGACAGTGCCAACCCTCTCGGGTGCGCTGCCCTCCTCTTCCCCCTCCCCACATTTTCTCCTTTCCCTTCCTTATTTTCCCCCCTTTATTTATCTGCTTTTATTTTTCCTCCCCACCCCAACATCTACTTAATTTTTGCCTTGTGTTTTCCTTCACTATTTTCTCCCCACCGCCTATTTTGCTTCTTGTACTTTTCTTACCCTGTTCTCTTTTCATTTTCTCTACTTTTTTTTCATTTTCCTTCAGTTTTTCTTGTGGTTATCAAATTATTTTTATCTTGCTGTCTTTATTGGCTTTTCTTGCTTGTTTTTAATTTATATTTATTGGCCATCATTTCCTTTTTTTGTCCACATATGTAAAAATTCCCAATTAAACCCACCAGGAAACAGATGATGAGTGACTAATATCTTTCTTTTATTTATTTTTAATCATTTTATTAGGGGCTCATACAACTCTTAGCACAATCCATACATACAGCCATTGTGTGTCAAGCACATTTGTACATTTGTTGCCCTCGTCATTCTCAAAACATTCCCTGGTATCGGCTCCTCATTTTTACCTCTCCCTCCCACCTGCCCCTCCCTCATGAACCCTTGATAACTTATAAATTGTTATTATTTTGTCATATCTTACACTGTCCTATGGCCCCCTTCATGAGTGGCTAAGATCTTATCAACATAAAATGATCAACTAAATGTAATGTGTTGCTGACAACTGAAGTTCAAAGAATCAAGCTAGAATGGCCCAAATAAGTGGCCAATACACAGAACCAGAAGAACTTTCTCAGGAAAAAAGGCATTGGAACTATCTAATAAAGATTTAAAAAGAAAGACATTTGGATTCCTTTAATGAACTGAGTGAAAGATTAGTGAAGCTGTTGGTTCTATTATGAGATATTTACATATTTGCTTGCCTCTAAGTGTATCACAACTGAGCAATGCAAGGGTAGTCCAATATTAGAAAGCCAATTAATGTAAACCATCACACAAATAAAATAATGGAAAAGAACCACATGATCATATCATTTAACAAAACCTAATACTTATCACTATTAAAAAACATCCAAGAAAATAGGAATAAGAGGAAAATTCCTCAGCATAGTAAAGGGCATATATACAAACCAACAGCCAACAGTCCTCTCAGTGGAGAACTGAACATGCTTTCCTTATAGATGGCAGTCCAGCAAGGAGGCTCTCTTTTATTCAAGGTCATCCTATGGAGTTTTTGGGCTTTGGGTTCCACTTGGTGGCCACACAGCAATAGCACAGGTACAACCGTTGAAGTGAGACATGTTTCTTTATTCTTTTATTGTTAGGACTGGACTATGAGTCCTGCCCTACAGCGGAAGACTGTGAAAACAACCCGGTGGATTCTTACTGGAAAAGAGCATCCATTCAGGTAGTCCTGGGTTGGGGGCTGGACACAGGTGGGACAGTGCACGTGGGAGGGAGACTTCAGACACTGAGCCATTGCATCCCTCCTTTATTTCTCTGGGCGTTCCCTTTCCATTTTAGCATTATTCAGGTTCCTTCTTTCTGCTCTCCTAGATTGTGGGTATTTACTGAGGATCTCTGGGGATAAAGAAATTGCAGTCTCTGGTACAGGGAAACTATCTATTGGCTGCTAGTTATAGATGAAGATATTAAATAATCATTATTAGAACTACTTTGCATTGGGAAACTCTGTGGCAAAATACCTCCTTTTAAATCTCAAAAAGCAAGGATGTCTTTTGATGACTAAGATTCACGTGGCCCAAGAGATGGTCTTTTCAATTGCTTCCTATGGACGCAAATGTTAGCCAATGAAAAGGAAGACCAAAGAAGGGCCATTGCATTTGAATTGTGGTGTTCATGGAGAAGATTGAATAAACCAGACTAGTGAACAAAATTGTCTTGAAGGAAGTATAGCCAGTGGGTTACGTCAGGTTGTCTAGAGAAACAAATCCAGTGATTCTCATAAGAAAGAGGTTTATATCAAGAAGTATTCACATATCAAAAGTCCCAGCCTAGTCCAACTCGAACCCATAAGTCCTCTATTAGTCCAGAAGTCTCTCCTCAGATCAACACAGCCACACAGAATGATGAAAAAATGCAGGAAGCTCACAGGCCAGTGGGTGCAGCATCATGTGGGTCGCAAAATCAACTTGCTTTCTGGAACTGATACTAGTTTGTGTCTCTATTAACTATAGGGGGAAAATACCTAAATTGATCACATCCTTGCTTATTAGGAAACAAAACACAGCAGCAATAGCAAAAACTATTCTGCTCATTTCATAGGTGATAAATGGCATGCTTTCGTTTCCTCAACATTCTCATTTCTCTTTGCAGTATGCCAGGGATAGTTCCGGAATAATGCAAGTCATGCTGAATGGTTCACATCCAAATGGAGCATATCCAGTCCCAAGGTATAATCACTAACACTAATAAGCACAAAATATTTACATTGTTGTTTTGAATGGATCCTAGAGAGAATCATTGATGCTCAGCTAGTTGTCTTGGTTATCTAGAACTGTTTCACTAGTTTAAACACATCAAGCTTTATTTTCTCATGGTTTAGGGGGCCAGAAGAAGCCTGTATTCTGCATGTTGGATCTACAGGAAAGCATTTTCTCTCTATTGGCCCTGGGGGCTGTCCTTGTCTCCCCAGCCTCGTGTCCTGGTTCCTTGGAGATCCCCAAGTGACTGGCATCTATCATCCTCCCATCTGTGCATGTTTAATCTGCTTCTTAGATTATGTAAGAGATGGACTCAAGATGCAGTCTACACTAATACTGTATCATTCGTATAACTAAGACGACCCCTTCCCAAATGGGATTGTAACTACAGGATTAGAGGTTACCATCCACCCCCCCCCCCCACACACACACACAAAGAAGCACATAGTTTTTGGAGCACTAGTCTAATGGGTGCTTCTATTAATCCAGGTAAAGCAAAACAGTTGAATGAGCTGGTAATCAGAGCCATCATGTCTATACAGCTACATGGTCAACAGTTGATACATACACATGTGAAAATAAGTAGTCTAAGGATTAAAAGCAAAGCAAAACAAAATAATACTCCCCCAAACCATCCAAACAAACAAACTTAAAAGCTTCCCCCACCCAACTCCGCCATAGATATGTTGGTTTAAAATTCACATATTGTTTACTTCCATAGTCAAATTGCTTTTAAAAAGTTGCACATACACCATCACAATCCTTTCTAGTGTGCTCGCCCCCACTCCAGTGTGCATTCTTCCTCAATTCCTCTCAACCTCCACCCCAATTCCTGATAAGCTATTACGGAAGTCACTGTCTCTGTGAATCAGCTCTTTCTGTACTTCATAAAGTGGGCAACAAAAGCAGAAACAAGAAAAACAAAACTGGAAAACAAGAAAGAAAGAAAGACAAAAAAGAAAAGAAAAGACAGTCCTACTGGCAATATTAAGATAAGCCAAAGAGAAAACGTCTGTCTTGGAACAAGCTAGAAATATTTAATCCTAGAGCAAATTCGGGATGGGTCAAGAGGGAGGTCAGCTGACCAGGTTTCATATTATAATGCCATCCACCATAATAAAGTTGACAATAAGCTGTGTCTGAGAGTAAAGCTGCTCTAGTCCCTTGACTGTGGCCACAAGAGAGCTGCCAGAGCCTTGATGCAAATAGGGACTCTGACAGTGAATTTGGGGATTCTATTTTACAGGAATGTTTAATAAGTTTACAACTGAAATAGAGGTAAACAAACATCCCCCAGCATCTCACTGCACCAGAACTTTAAGGAATGCTTTCCTGGTTTCTCAGTTTTTTTGCAGACTATGAAATTCCATTCCTCCAGAAGGATAAAATCACACGAATTGAAGTCTGGGTGATGCATGAAATTGGGGGACCCATTGTGTAAGTACTGGTGCTGTTGGTGATGAGTAATTGGGCACATATACTTTTTTCGGGGGGGGTAATCATATACCTACACTCATTTTGCATCTGCATATTGCGGGCAATAGAAGTCCTCACTGTCTCTGAAATGGGCAGAGGTTTTCTGAGATTGTCACTGACCTGTCCTGATCCCAGAGAGAAAACCTTCTCCCTTATCTAGGCCGCTCCACTGTGCCAGGAAAATGGTGCTCCTTCCTGAGTGGCACCAGCAATTTGGGGGAAGCAAGTCATCCAGTTTTTCCTGTTGGAGATTGGAAAGTCAAAAGCTGACCTCACTAGGGGCTCTCAGCACTGACCCAGTACTCTGTGATGAAGACATGGTTCTTGAAGATCAATCAGCTCTACAAGTGGAATCTCAGATAACCGACCGAGGACACTTTCAGGATCCACATTTTTCAGGGGAAACATTTGTGTTTTTTTTTGGGGGGGTTTAACACTGTTATTGTTAGGCTCCCTCAAGTCGGTTCTGACCCATAGTGAACCTACGACTCATAGCACAGCACAGGAAACACTGCTTGGTTCTGAAGCATGCCCACAATTGTTCTTAAGACGAGCTTATTTGTGCAACCACTGTGTCAATCCATCTCACTGAGGACCTTCATCTTTTTGATGCCCTTCCACCTTACCAAGCAGGATGTCCTCTCCTGACAACATATCCAAAGCATGTAGGATCAAGTTGCCCCATCGTTGTCTTTAAGGAGCACTCTGGCAATACCTCTTCCAACACCGATGAGTTTGTCCTTGGAGCCGTCCATTGCACGCTCAATATTCTTCAGTATCACAGTTCAAATGTATCCATTCTTCTTTGATCTCCTTCCTTTCTACTACCCAAGTAGAACATCATTTTTGGTCAAGTAGTTAGACAGTGGAAAAGAGGAAGGCCCTCAAGGGGACAGATGGATTGACCCTGTGCGTCCAACAGTGAGCTCAAGCATAGGCTGGCACAGAACTAGGTCGTGTTTTGTTCTGTTGTGCATGGGATCACTGTGGGTCAGAGCTGACTCCATGGTACCTAACAACAACAGACAAGGTGCCTTAGAATCAGAATTGATCCCGTGGCTTTGGTTTTGCGCGCGCGCGCACACACACACACACACACAAGCAATGCAGGATGCAAAATACATTGGGCAGTGTCTTCCTGTTTTTGTTTTTAAGTTTTGTGTAAATAAATATAGAACTGTCCCCCTGAGGAGACGCACCACCATGATGGCAGCAGGTCCTCCAGTGTTGGGAAATGTGGGGTTAATTCTGTTTTTTCTCTAGTTTCCCGGTGTTTTCCAAAGCTGAAGCAAGTATGTTTGGGTGGTTATTTAAAGATTGATGTGAATGCAACAGGGTAGGGCTTGTGTCACACTATCATGTGCAGCACGAGGCGGCACTTAGCGTTTCGCTCTCACAGGTGGGTGTGTGCTGCGTGAGGCGGGCGGGAGTGGGGAGAGCTTCACTCAGTGTGGGGTGCAGCTCTGTACCTTCCCGTGGGCATGGTCTCTAGACTTCAGATGGAGCCATCGCCTGGAGCCAGCCTCGCCTGGGGCGTGTGGGGTTCCCCAGGAGCAGCCTCTGTCTCTATGTGTTTTCAGGGAATCCTGTGGCGAAGGCACTGTGAAAATCCTGGAAAATCGGCTGAAGGACATGGGTTTCCAGTTCAGCTGTATAAATGATTACCTGTAAGTGGCATCTGACCCCCAATGGGGCCATTCAAAGGTGGGTGGGTGCTTTCTTGGGGTGGGTATCCGTGGTACAAGTGGCAGTGTGTGTTGATCTGGAAGAGCCTGGGAAGAAAAGCTTTGGAAAGGCCCAGGCTGTGAACATAGTTCTACTCTGCCACACAGCGTCCCCTGGAGTCAAAACCCAAACCCAAACCCAGCTCACTGGGATGTTGCTGGGTGTCAGCTCTCAAGAGCACCGGGCTGTGACTTCCAGGTTGTCAAGGTGTTGGGACAGGGAATGTCTCTGGCTGGGGCTCTGCCTGCCTCCCATCCCACACAGGCTCAGTCCAGAGTAATTTTCCTGACAGTGAAAGGCCACGTGGAGAGCCTGTTATCACTAGGGGTCTGGCTGGCTTCCCCACCCCCCCGCCCCCGCTTTGCACTCTCCGGACGGAGTAACCTGAGTACTGGACTGTGTCTCATGGAACTCTGGACTCTTCCTCCTCTGGGTCCTCTCTCCTCAATCAGCGCTTTACACTCTGCATGAGCGTTTCTTTGAGATATTTACAGCTAGATATTGTGACGATAGTCAGAACAATGCACTCGACAGGTGCCACTTTAATGTTTCCCACCTGCGCAAGTTAGTGTTCCGGTTACATTAGTCACACTGTGCCGCTGTCGCCAGTGTCCACTGCCAAACTCTCCACCACCATCCACAGAAACTCACTGCTTCCTAATGTTGTTCCCTCCCACCACCCACCCTGGTAACCGTGATGAGCTGGGGCTTCTATCGCTTAGCCTGTTCTGGATCACTCATTAGAGGGAGGTCACACAGCATTGGTTTTTTGGAGGTGGGCACATTTGGCCCAGAACAATGAGATCACAGTGTATCCCTGTTGTCACATGTCTGTGGACTTCCTTTCTCCTTAAGCCTGTGGAGTACTCACTTGTGGTTATGGCACATTTTGTCCACTTCATTCGTTAGTGTGCTGGTGGCCTGTGAGGTTGTGTCTACTCTTGAGGATTTGAGTAAAAAAAAAAAAAAAATTTAAAGCCCAATGATGAAGGAAACTGTGGCTAAGAACTCTAATTTCGGAGCACTTGGCCTCAGTCTAGGATCTCCCCTAATGGGACTACCTTTTGGTAAGTTGTTGGGTCAAGTCAAGGTCTCCTTGTTCCTTACAGCTGTCTTGAGGTTACTCAGCTTACTCTGAGGCCTTTCTAAGAGCTTTAGAAGGAGGTCTGGTAGCACAGTGGGTTAAGCACTGGGCCGCTAACTGAAGGATGATGGGTCCAAACCCAGCGGCTGCTCCCCAGGAGAAAGAGGGGACTGTCCACGCCTGTAGAGGTCTGTAGTCTTGGAAAACCTACGGGGTCATGAGCAGTCAGAATTGACTGTGGCAGTGGGTTTCTTTTTGTTGTGGGAACCCTGGTGGTGTAACAGGGCTGCTAACTGTGAGGCTGGTGGGGTCAACACACCCAGTGGCTACACAGGAGAATGAGTTGGTGATCTCCTGCTATACAGAGGCCTAGTGAGAGGACCCTATGGGAGAGTTTCACACTCTCACAAAAGTCCTCTGGAAAGCACCTGGCAATGGAAGCAATGTGGTTTCTGAAGCTGGACCTTAGGACTCTTCTCTTCCAGACCTGCTCTCTCTTCTTCAATCCCCAGTTCCTCATGTCTTCGTTGTTCACGGACTGTTTTGGCGACAAGGTGGGGGTTGAGGACTGCTCCTGGGAAGGAGAAAAGAGACACCAAAAATGATGAACTTGGGGAAGTGACAGGGTTAAGAAATCCACCTCTAGTCCAATGATGGTTCTTGGGTTCAACATTGTACTAGTGCACGTAGAGGCAATAACCAGTGGGGAGAGAGCAAGACAAAGGTTCACAAACCAATCTCCCCGTCCCACCCTTTGCAGAGATGTAGGTGAGCACTTCCACCTCCTCAACACCAGGCTTTACTCTCTGCTGTGCTGTGTCTCTCAGTGTCCCCCGAGATTCTTTTGGGTTTCTGAAAGACTGATGGTTCAGACTCATCCAGAAGCGCCTGAAGAGAAAGGTCTGATGACTGGCTCTAGAAAGGCCACAGCCAAGAACACCCCCTGGAGTGCAGTCCCCCTCAGAACACAGGGGTGGGGGCTATGAGCTGAATGCACACGACCAGGGGGATCTTTCCAATAACCTCCTTTGCTTCATTTCCGGCCAGCACTCTCTTGAAGTAGACTCATACCACCTTTCTGCGGTATGTGACAACATACAATGCTAATAAAATATATGAGTAGAGTAGATTTTAGAGGAAAAATTGATGCTTTTGTTGGAAAAGCATATTGCCTGTACCATGGATGTACAGAAGATTGAACAAAGCTGTCTTGGAGGGAGTAAGACAGAACAGAATGTTCCTTAGAAGAGAGGATGGCAAGACTTTATCTCATGTACTTTGGATATGTTATCAGGAAAGACTAGTCACTGGAGAAGGACATCTTGATTTATAAAGTAGAAGGTCAACGAACAAGAGGACGACCTTCAGTGAAATGGATTGGCACTGCGGCTGCAACAATGGGCTCAACATTGGAATGCGTGGGAGGGTGGCACAGATCGGGGCATTGCTTGATCTGCTGCGCACAGGGCAGCCCTACATAGGAACCAACTTGACCACAGCTACCAGCAACACATTGCCCAGGCAAGTAGGTGAGCTCAAGGAGGGGTCACAAAGCATGCCACAGAACAGTCAACCCACATATGCAGTTCTCCAGTCAGTCACCCGCCCGTGTCCACCATTACTTGTGCCCACGAACACAGCCAGTCTCCCTTAGCCCCTCAGTTGTGCTGGGATTTGACACCTTCTCCAAATGATTGCGATGATGTGGTAATTTTTCTTTCTGAATTTCAGCCTGGACATCAGCTGTTACCCTTGCGCTTCAACTACAATCTGCCCAAATCACTTCACAAATGTCTCCAAACATCGCTGCTCATGTGCACATGCACACACACACTCACATGCACAGTGTGGCACCGTGCTCAAGCCCTGGTATCCCCCTTCAAGTTTCAGGTTCAAATCCATTACTAGCCTTTCTGAGATCTTGGGCATGTGACTTTGGTCACGTGCTATCTCAACTGTCAACTGGAGATGACAGTGAAACCGCCTGTGCTTGGTCGTCATGAAGATTCAATGAGATAATCTATGTAACAATGGGCTCATACACAGCAACAATTATGAGGATGGGGCAGGACAATGTTTCCTTGTGTTGCCCACCGGGCCCCTATGAGTTAGAACTAGTGCAACGACATGTAATAACAAGGTAAAACGCTTGAAAATATTTCCAGATTATATAACCAGAAACCCTAATCCACTGCTCTCTAGTTGATTCTAGCTCATGGCGATCCCATGCATGTCAGAGGAGACTTGTACGCCTTAGGGTTTTCTGGGATGTAACCTTCCTGCAAGCTGATCATCAGGCTTCTCTTCTGGGACACTGCTGGGTGGATTTGAACAGCCAACCTTTAGGTTACTGGTAGA
This sequence comes from Tenrec ecaudatus, assembly GCF_050624435.1. NCBI lineage: Eukaryota > Metazoa > Chordata > Mammalia > Afrosoricida > Tenrecidae > Tenrec > Tenrec ecaudatus. The sequence goes on along the minus strand of NC_134532.1, from coordinate 208,666,387 downwards.
GTATAAACAGCATCTGCCAAATGAGCACCTGTAAGTACTCAGTACATGCTGGGTACTCTTTTTCAAATAAATCATTTTCATCAAGATCAGAGACTGTACCTTCAGTATCTTGCAGGGATCCCCTCAATATTCAGTGAATGAAAGATGCTGAATTCTCTCCATCTTACCTCTTTTCTTGCTACAGTCCCGTGAAGCTCTTCAAATGTGTGGACCACAGCACTCATCCGGACTGTGTCTTAAATTCTGAGTAAGTGTTTTCACTCAACTCTCCTCTCTTCCCAGGTAGCCAGCTCTTAGCATTTGTAGGTCTCTGGTGAACTGCAAGGGTTCATGGGTGGTGCAAATGGTGAACAACGTCTGCTGCTTACCAAGAGGTTAGAGGCTGAAACCTATCCCAAGGTTCTTTGGAAGAAAGACCGAATCACCATAGAGAAATCAGTGGAGCACAGTCGTACACTGACCAGCATGGGAGTCACTGGGAATTACATGACACTCAAAGGCACTGTGTTTATTGTTTTGGTTGGTGAATTGCAATGTGATTTTGTACCACACCCTAAAATGCCCAAGTGCAAAATTAGCATTGTGTTTCTGCTTTGTGCCTGACAGACATCGCAGGGCTGAGTTGAACACAGGTGGTGCCCTGGGTCAGAGACTGCCCTGAGGAGCTTCAGCAGGAGGACTGGTCTACATTTCATTATGAAACTTAATATGATTTACAATGCCAGTAATAGTTCTGAGAAGTAATACATATACATGGGACAAAATTAAACTCTGATCCATGTGAAGTTACCAGAAGCCAGGATCAACTTGACGGCTATGGGTTTAAGGTGTTCACAAGCATTTCCTGGGACAGGCTACTAAATGAGCCTGGAATCTCCTAAGTCTTGGTTCCTAGGTGTTCTTGGTGTCACGATGAAATCAGAGTCTTTGTGTTTTTACTCCTTGGCACTGTAGTCAGAATGTCAACTTTAAATAGATGCGAGGAATGCCTCTTAGTAAAACTCATGCCCAGTGTGACACACTCTGCTGGCTGACATACTGCTGTGATACTGAAAGTTACAGCACTGGTATTTCACATTATCAACGGGGTCATCTCTGGTGGACAGGTTTTAGAGAGCATTCAGAATAACACGGACAAGGAAGAAGGACCTATCTACCTCTGAGAAGTATTGACGCGTGAGAGCCTTACAAGTAACTAGAGAACATTGTGTGATATCGTGCTAGAAAGAGAACCCCTCTGGATGGAAAGGATTCCAGCTATCACTGGGGCACAGCTTCTGCCTCAGAATAGAATGGACCTTAATGATGTGAATGGAGCACAACTTTGGTATTCTTCATTTGCTGGGGGCGGAACAATGCAGAGTGAGAAGGAACAACCACGGGCATCTATTCATAATAACAGCGTGAACTATATGAAGGGAAAATCAAGGGGTGGCAGAAAAGGAGAGAGAGCACGTGAAGATCAATGCCCTAGGTATCATTGTGGTGGTGTTGGTTCAGTGTCAGGGAGGATGTTCTAACCCACAGTGACATTATGCACAACAGAAGGAAACACTGCCTCGTTCAACCCCAGCTTCACAATTGTTTCCACGAGTGAGCCAGCCATTGTTTCAGCCATGGTGTCTGTCCATCACCTTGAAGGCCTTCTTTTTCCATGCTTCTTTCTCCGCCAAATATGATGTCCTTCCTGCTCCAGGGACTGCTCTCTCCTGGCAACATGTCCAAAGTATGCATGTAAGAGTAATTCACTTGTGCTAAGTGTTGTATGAGCCCCCAGTAAAATAATTTTGGGGGAAAAAAGAAAAGTAATCCTTACCATCTTGACTCCAGGGGACACTCCAACCGTCCTTCCAAGAGAGATCCGTTTGTCTTATGAGCAGTCCCTGGTAATATCAGCATTCTTCTCCAGCTCCACAATTTGAGTTCATGGGTTCTTCTTTGGTCTTCTTTATTCAATGTCCAACTTTGACATGCATATGATGCTATTGAAATTACTCTGGCTTGGGTCAAGCCCAGCTTACTCCTCAAGGTAATATCCTTGTTATTCAATATTCGAGTGTCAGAGTTCTTCTCCAGTAAATTTATATATGTCAACATGGATTTTGATTTCTTGACTGCTGCTTCCATGAGCACAGGTTGTGGATCGAAGCAAGACAAAATCTTTGGCAACGTCAACCTCTTCTCCATTGACCATGATCCTATTGGTCCAGTTGTGACGATTTGTCTTTTTTCACATGGAGTTGTAATGAGGGCTGCAATCCTTGATTCTCATAACCAAGTGCTTCAAGCTTCCCCCACTTTCAACAAGCAAGGTTGGGTCATCTGCTAATGGGAGTGGTTAATAGGCCTTCCTCCAATCTGGATACCACATTCTGCTTCCTATAATTTACTTTCTCGGATTATTTGCTCAGCATACAGATTGAATAAGTATGTTGAAAGGATACAACCCTGACACACACTTTTCCTGATTTTAAAACATGCACTATCCCTTTGTTTCATTTATATAACTGCTTCTTGACCCATGTACAAGTTTCACATGAGCACAAGGAAGTGTTCTGGAAATCCCATTCTTCTCAAGGTTATGTTCCACACAGTCAAATGTCGTGGCATAATCAATAAAACATCTTTCTGGTATTTTTAGCTATCAGTTATTATCTGATGTCAGCAATGATTTTTCTTGTTCCACGGCCTCTTCTAAATCCAGCCTGACTCTGTGGCAACTCCCTGTAGATGTACTGATGAAACTGGTGCTGGATGATCTTCAGCAAAATTTTACTTGCATGGTATATCAGTGGTACTGTTCTATAAGTTTAGCATTGGTGGTGGTGGAGTGTCACCATTCTTCAGAATGAGTACAAATATAGTTCTCTTCCAATCATTTGAACAAGTAGCTATCTTCCAAATTTCCTGGCATCGATGAATAAGTGCTTCCAGTGCTTCATCATCTTGTTGAAACACTTAAATTGGTATTCCATCAATTGCTGGAGTCTTGTTTTTGGCTAATGCTTTCAATGAAACTCAATCTGCTTCCTTCAAAATCATTGGTTTTTATTTAAGTGCTACCTCCTGATATGGTGGAATGTCATCTTTTCAGTACCGTGACTCTGTATTCTTTCCATCTTCCTTGAATACATCCTACATCATTTAATATTTAGCCCAAAGAATCTATCAATATTCCAATTCCATACTTGAATTTATTTTTTTTACTGTTTACTTCTTGTGTTTTATAGACTATGCAAAGGCATTGAACTATGTGGATAATAACAGACAATGGATAGCCTTGAGAAGAACGGACATCCCAGAACACTTTATTGTGCTCATGCAGAAGCTGAACATGGATCAAAGTGTAGTTGTGTGACCAGAAGAGAAAAAGGGTTGTTTTTAGCATGCTGTTTTTAGCAAAGTAAAGGTGTGCATCAGGGTTTTTAAAAATTATTTTTGGGTTCCTTCAGTTTAAGATATGGCGATTGTTCTCTTCCCCTTTGGTCTTCTAATTCTAGGTCTTTGCACATTTCCCTATAATAATTGGCTTTATCTTTTGGAATTGTCACTTGAAATGTTCTATTCAGCTCTTTGACTTCATCCTTTCTTCTACTTGCTTTAGCTATCTAAAACTAAGAGCAAGTTTCAGAATCTCTTTGAAATCCACTTTGCTCTATTCTTTTTTTTCCCTGTCTTGTTAATGACCATTTCCTTTCTTTTTTAAAAAAATCTTTTTATTGGGGCTCATGAGGCTCTTATCACAGTCTGTACATACATCAATTGAGCAAAGCACCCTTATACATTTGTTGCACCCATCATTCTCATAATTCACCTTCCACTTGGGTTCCTGGAATCAGCTCGGTTTCCCTTTTTTCCCCCGTCCCCCTCCCTCCCCGATCCCACCCCTGGTCCCTTGATAGTTTATAAATAATTATTATATTTTATCTTACACTCCCCGGCGTCTCCCCTCACCCGCCTCCCCATTGCCCATCTCCCAGAGAGGAGGTTACACATAGATCTCCAAGATCGGTTCTCCCTTTCTACACCCCCTTCCCTCCTGGTGTCGCCACTCCCACCGCTGGTGTTGAGGGGTTCGTCGGTCCTAGATTCCCTGTGCCTCCAGATCCCCACTGCACCGCTGTACATCCTCTGGTATAACCAGGTCCTCAAGGCAAGGTAGAATTGGGGTCATGATGATTGGGAGGGGAGGAAGCGTTCAGGAACTAGAGGAAGGTTTTGAGTTTCATTGTTGCTACACATTTCCTTTCTTAATGAATGATGCTCTTCATGTCCTCCCACAGATATTTTCCCACTAGTTTTCAGTGCTCCAAATCTGTTCTTGAGATATTCTCAAAATTCTAGTGGGATAAACATATTTTGGGTCTCATGGATTTTTTTTATTCCTTCAGCTTCTCTTGAACTTATATATGAGAAACTGATGATCTGTTTCACAGTCAGCCCCCTGCCTGGTTTTAGCTGCAGATATTGAGCTTCTCCACAGACTCTTCCAATAGATTTAGTCAATTTATTTCTGTGTATGCCATCTGGAGAAGTTTATGTGCATAGTCACCATTCATGATATTGAAAAGTGTGTTTGCTATGAGCAAACGGTTGGTTTTACAAAATTCTATCATCCAATCTCCAGCCTCCTTTCTTTTACCAACTTTCTATTTTCCAACCACTCTTCCTTCCTCCTTGTTTCAACTTTTGCATTCCAATCACCAACAATTATCAATGCGCCTTGATTGCCTGCTTGATCAATTTTAGACTGAAGTTGTTGGTAGATTCTTTAATTTCTTCATCACAACATCTGTGGTTTGTGCAAAATTTGGGTGGTAGTTGTATTGACTGCATTTTCTTGAAGGCAGATAAGTATCCTATCATAGACCGCATTGTATTTCATGATGGATTTGGCGATATCCCTTTTGTCAATGAATAGCAGGCTATTCCTCTTGATTTTGTTATTACCAGTACAGTAAATCATGATTTTCTGATTCAAAACGGTCAATACTAGTTTATCTCAGGTCACTAATTCCTAGGATGGCGATCTTTATGCTTTCCATTTTGACCACTTCCAGTTTTCCTCAATCCATACTTTTCACATTCCAAGTTCTACTCATTAGCAGATTTTGTCGCTGTTTCTCCTTAACTTGATTCAATCTACATCAAGAAATGAAGCTCCTGAAGGCTCCACTACTATAAGCTTTACTCAACTCATATCACACACTCTGAGAAATCAGCTCTTCCTTAGTCACATTTTGAGTGCTCTTGGACCTAAGGGACTCATCCTCCAACACCATCTCCAACATTGTTCTGCTTCATTAAACATCTACTGTCTGGCAATGTTTGAATTTATGCATATGATTTTCAGCAGCTACTTCCTCCCAAGTGGGAAACTGAGGGCTTCCTCACTGTCTGTTCTTAGTCTTGAAGTTCCACTGAAACCTGTTCTCTTTGCATGACCTTGCTGTCCCTTGAAACAGCAGTGGCATAGCTTCAAGCATCACAGAAACACACACGTCACCACAGTACGAACAACTGACAGACAACTACATGATAGTCCAGCTGAAACTGAGACCATCTCGAGAATCAGTTTGATGCATTGAGCACTAATGACCAAAGACCAGACAAGGTGTAGGATGACATCAAAGGAATGGTGCCTGAGAAGAGTAAAAGGGCATTTAAAAGAGCTAAAAGCTAGAAAAGACCAAACTAGGTGTCAGAAGAGACTTTGATATTTGCCTTGAATATTGAGCATGTAAAACAAATGAAAGAAATGTTGAGATAAAAGAACCGGACAGTGGACTTCACAGGGCAAGTAGAGAAGAAAAGTATCCTAAAACAAGCACAGACCTCTAGTTAGAAGACCCCAAAGGACAAACATTGGCATTTGTCAAGCTGGGACACCTGAAGAAAAAATTCAAGCCTCTAGTTATAATAACGAATACTTCAATGGGCAAGATATTCAATGGGGCTGGAAGCATCACAAGAAGATGGAACGAATACAGTCACTCTACCAAAAAGAATTCCTTGAGGATCAACCATTTCTGGAGAGAGAATATTATAGAGAACTGGTGATCCTAAGGAAAGAAGTCCAACCTGCACGGAAGACATTGACTGTAAACAAGGCCCTAGGAATGGATAGCGCAAGCATTTCTGGAAGCACTCACTCATCTAAGCGAACAAATTCGGGAAACCACTTTCTGGCCAACTGCCACGAAGAGATCCATTGTCAAGTGCACTGCCAAGCAAGGCCGTCCTACAGAACGCAGGCTTTATCAGATACCACCACTGCACCGGAGTGAACGTTTGCTGAAGAGAATGCAATAATGGTTGAGGACATACATCTTGATCCAAGCTGGAGAGAGAAGAGGCCATAGAACGAGCGAGATCATTACAGGGGTCTGATGGACCTTGACAGAAAGCAGAGGTTACCAGAAAGATATTTTAAGTGTTTGATTTACTATACAGAGGCATTCGACCCAGGGATCACAGGAACTATGAAAACCTTAATAAGAACGGGAATTCCAAAGCACTTAACTAAGCTCATGCAGAGCCTACCTGTTCAGAGAACAGGAGGCAGTCGTTCAAACAGGGCAAGGGACTACAGAGATCAGCAACTAAACTCCCCCTGTGGGTCAAATTTTAGCCGAGCAGGACGGTTATAAGAGGAACAATGACAATCATGATGTAGGCACAACTTACAATAATCTGTCTTTTGATATCAAAAGGGCAGCAGCTCCCACGGACAATGTTCGGCACTGTTAGAAAAGAACAAAGACAGGATGACACATGGGAAGAAGCGAGATAAGTAATATTACCTGAGGAGACTGGAATCAATGAGTGGAGACAAAATGTGCATAAATTGTTGAATGCAAAACACACCCTCTGCTCTAAAGCCTTCGGCCAATTCACAACAAAAAGTTAAAAAATAAAATCAAGGAAGGCTTGTATCAGTATTGTACCCTTTCACCACATGTGTTCAACCCACGCCTGGCAAATCATCCAAGAGTGTGGACTATGTGAAGGGGACCTTGGCATCAGGTTTGGAGGAAGGCTCATTAATGACCTGCAATATGCAAATGAAACAACCTGCTTGCTTGCTTGCCTTCAGTATGGATTTCAACCCAACATAAACAATCAGAAACCCTCAAAAAAGCAACATCATGAAACATGGAGAACAGATTGCAGTGGGCAGGGATTTCACTGGACTTGGATCCACCATGAACACTCATGCACACAGCAGTTAAGACATCAAACGACACATGACATTGGGCAAATCTGCTGCCCAAGACCTCCTTAAAGGGATGAGAGAGCAAAGATGTCACCTTAAGAACTAAGGTATCCCTGATCCAACCCATGGTATTTTCAATCACCGCACATGCATGTGAGCTGGACATGAATAAGGTATCCACATGGAAGTATGTTCAAGATAAAATGCTAGGTATAAAAAAGAAACCAGAGTTTATGTGTGCTTAGACTAGAAGATCTATGAATGTGTGTGTGCGTGTGCCTGCCTTAGAAGGGTCATTCATACTATCAACATTGATTCTTTATTAAAGTAATAATGTGCTGCCTATGAGAATTTTACTTTTCACCTATGAATTTTGTACACTATTTGAATTTTTCTACATTGTGCCAGTGTGTTTTTTAAAAAATCATTTTATTGGGGGCTCGTACAATTCTTATCACAATCCATACCTACATCCATTGTGTCAAGCCAGTGTGTTTTTGAAAGTAGCCTTTGTAACCAAATACTGACTCTCTTTTCTATTTCCTTCTCAATTTGCAGGGTAGAGACATCTCCTCAAGGAGGAAGCTCATCTCGTTATGAAGCCAGGGTGCCTTTGGTCTCAGCAGCGCCACCTTAACCCGCCCCAGCCCTGCAAACTGTTCATGGCACACAGCGATGATCTCATTCTGTATCTGCCAAGTGATTACACGGTCTGAAGGGGCATGCTGCTGGCAATTAGTCCAGGCATATTTAACAGGCGGCAGTGGCTCCATTACACTGAAAGCAAGACATTTCTTTTTTCAAATCTTAATCAGCACTGAGATCGAGACGGCTTGCTGTAGAATCCAACATCTTTAGAAATTTGATTAAAATTGCATCTTATGTATGTCTTCCTTGTTGAAGTTATGTTACTCTTAGGTGCCATTGAGTTTGTTCTGACCCATAGTCACCCTATACACAACAGGAAGAACACATTGAACGATCCTACACCATCTCACAATTGTTCTTATGCCTGAGACCAGTGTTTCAGCCACTGTGTCAATCCGTCTCATTTAGGGGGTTCCTCTTTTTCCCTGCCCCTCTACATTTACCATTCAAAATGATGTTCTTATCTGAGACTGATTTCTCCTGATCACAAGTATGTCAGATGAAGCCTTGCTATCCTGACCTCTAAGGAGCACTCTGGCAGTACTTCTTCCCAGATAAATCTGTTTGTTCTTTTAGCAGTAACTGGTACTTTCAATATTGTTCCCAAGTACCACAATTCAAATGCATTGATTTTTTGGTCTTATTTATTCAATGTCCATCTTTCAAATGCATAACAGGCAGTAGAAAATACTATGATTTGGGTCAGGCCCACCTATGTCTTTGTGTTAGACAATGTTCACTAGAGAAACAAAACCAGGACAGTTATGATTTTATATAAATAAACATATATACATACATAAACAGTATATATGTATATATACACACATATACAGTTATATATACAGTGTATATACACACACATACATATATACACACAGCACAAAAGAATATAACAGCTAAGTAGTCCACAGCAGTACAGAGGGCTCAGTTCAACTTACTTCCATGGAACTGTTCATATACTGGAAGTCATTCAACTCACAAGGGTCCCTGGGTCCAGGGTCAACGAAGCAGACAGCGAGTCTTCCCTAAGGCAATGCAGGCAGTCTGGCCACAGGCAGCAAACAGCAGGGCAGGTCACCAACAATCAGCAAGACAACATGATCTGACAGTCCCAAACTCAAACAATGTATGCACCAGCAGTGTGGTCAGCAGATCTCAAAGGAACCTCAAGCTCTAGCAACATGATCCATGGGTTGGCGGTACCACAGGTAGTGAAGCTTATGAGTTGAGGCAGAGAACTAGCAGCTGCACGCTGATCCAATCATCAGAGAGCAAGAGAGAGAGTGGCAGGCCTTGCCAAGCCATTATCAAACAGCGACCTTATTAATCCCACGTGCTCCTGTTGGCCAAGTTGGCACAATAAACCTACCAATTACAGTCTTCAAAGAAATATCTTTTCTACACTTCATAGATGTTCTGTGCAGTAAATTTACCTAGTGCAAAGCATCATTTGCTTTCTTGACTACTGGTTCCATGAACATTGATTGTGGACCCAAGCAAGACAAAATCCATGACAACTTCAACATTTTTGTCATTGTTTATGATTTCTGTTGGTCCAGTGAGGATTTTGGTCTTCTTTACATTGAGTTGTAATCTATACTGAAGGCGACAATCCTTGATCTTCATCAGCAAGTGCTCCAAGTTCTCCTCATTTTCAGCAAGCTGAGAGTTGTGTCCTCTGCATATCTCTGGTTGCTAAAAAACCTCCCTCTAATTCTGATGCCACGTTCTTCTTCATATTATTCAGCTTCTCTGATGATTTTTCTCAGCATATAGTTTGAATAAGTATGGTGAAAGGATACAACCCTGAGACACGCCTTTCTTAGTTTTAAACCATACAGTATTTTCTTGTTCTGTTCACACAACTGCCTCCTGATCCAGGTACAGGTTCCTCATAAGCACAATAAAGTATACTGGAGCGCTCATTCTTCTCTAGAGTTTCTTTTTTTTATTGTTTTATTAGGGGCTCATACAACTCTTATCATAATCCATACATACGTCAATTATGTAAAGTATATCTGTACATTCATTTCCCTCATCATTCTCAAAACATTTGCTCTCCACTAAAGCTCTTGGCATCAGATCCTCATTTTCCCCCTCCCTCCTCCCCCCTCTCCCCCTCCCTCATGAGCCCTTGATAATTTATAAATTATTATTTTGTCATATCTTGCCCTGTCTGACGTCTCCCTTCACCCACTTTTCTGTTATCCATACCCCAGGGAGGAGGTCGTATGTAGATCCTTGTAATCGGTTCCCTCTTTCCAACCCACTCTCCCTCTACACCTCCCAGTATCGTCCTGAAGGGATCATCCGCCCTGGATTCCCTGTGTTTCCACTTCCTATCTGTACCAGTGTACATCCTCTGGTCTAGCCAGACTTGCAAGGTAGAATTTGGATCATGATAATTAAGGGGGGGGAGGAAGCATTTAGGAACTAGAGGAAAGTTGTATTTTTCATTGGTGCTACATTGCACCTTGACTGGATTGTCTCCTCCCCTAGACTCCTCTGCAAGGGGAACTCCAGTGGCTGACAAATGGGCTTTGGGTCTCCACTCTGCACTCCTCCCTTCATTCACTATGGTAAGATTTTTATGTTCTGATGATGCCTTATACCTGATCCCTTTGACACCTTGTGATCACACAGGCTGGAGTGCTTTTTCCACGTGGGCTTTGTTGCTTCTAAGCTAGATGGCCACTTGTGTACCTTCAAGCCTTTAAGACCCCAGACGCTATACCTTTTGATAGCCAGGCACCATCAGCTTTCTTTGCCACATTTGCTTACGCACCCATTTGTCCTCAGCTATCGTATCATGGAGGTGTGCACCCAATGATATGATTTTTTTTGTTCTTTGATGCCTGATAACTGATCCCTTTGGACCCTCGTGATCAAACAGGCTGGTGTGTTCTTCCATGTGGGCTTTGTTGCCTCTGACCTAGATGGCTGTTACCCTTAATCTTTTAAGACCCCAGATGCTATATCCTTTGATAGCCAGGCACCATCAGCTTTCTTCACCACATTTGCTTATTCACTCGCTTTGTCTTCAGTGGTTGTGTTGGGAAGGTGAGCATCATAGAATGCCAATTTAATAGAAGAAAGTATTCTTGCATTGAGGGAGTACTTGAGTGGAGGCCCAATGTCCTTCTGCTACGTTAATACTAGACCTATAAATATATGCACATAGATCTATTTCCCCATCCATATATATATAAAATTTGCATTTGTACATGTCTTTATCTCTTTATCTAGACCTCTATAAATGCCCTTTGCCTCCCAGCTCTTTGCTCTATTGCTCTTGACTTCCCTCCTGTCCCACTATCATGCTCAGTCCCCACCAGGGTTTCAGCAATACCTCTTCATAACATTACCCTTGATCATGCCCAACCAGGCCTCCCAGACCTTCCTCACCAATTTGGATCACTTGTTGTTCCCTTGTCCCTGGGTTTGTTAACACCACTTCCTTTACCCCCAATTCCCCATAACCCCTGTCCCCCCGGAACTGTGAGTCCCATTGTTTTTTCCTCCAGATTGTTCATCCAGTCCATCTTATTTAGACAGACCTGTGGAAATAATAACATGCACAGAAACAAGACAGAGCAAAACCAAGCAACAATATGCAACCATACAACAACAAACCACTGACAAAGAACAGAACAAAACATAAGAAAGAAAAGCTTGTAGTTAGTTCAAGGATCATTTGTTGGCCTTTAGGAGTGTTTTTCAGTCCAGTCTGTTGGGCACCACGCCCTGGCCCAAAGTCCACCTTCGCATTCCCTAAGGACCTTGCCGCTCCATTCCCTTGCTGTTCCATTGCACTCTCCCAGTGCTTTGCCTCGGTGTGGTGGGATCAGGTTGGGTGCAATTCCCACACTGTGTCTCCAGTGCTGTCCCCTGCAGGGACATGTGTCGGTGAGCAGTGTAATGTCTCATAGTGGGGCTGGCCATGTGGTCCTCTCTGTGGACTGGCTGTTCTAATTGGGGTCATTGTCCTCAAGGCCTGGTGGGCCAGGCTGTGCTCCACTCTCTCCTACTTCCCCTTCATTTGCTCCCGTGTGCTCTGATCACATATGTCCCTCTCCCGGAGCTGCAGATTCAATGCCGTCCTTTGAAATAAATTCTCCTGCGGGGAGGGGCAGGCGTCCACTTAGTATTTGGTACTGGGGCCAGCCCCCAGCTTCTCTAGGTTTTCTATAGTTTATTATGATCCTCACAGTCCTCTTTTGAGTCTAGCCAAACCTCTGGCAACTCCCTGTCAATGTAAGATTGCTACTGTTGGATGATCTCCAGCAAAATTGTAATTGTATGTGATGTTTTGTTATATTGTTCTGGAGTTTGAGCATTCTAGTAGGTCTCCTTTCTTTGGGATAGGTGAAAATATGGATTTCTTCCAGTCATTTGGCCAAGTAGTTCCTTTCTTAATATCCTGGCATAGAGAGGTTAAGTGCTCCCAGTGCTTCATCACATTCTGGAAACATTTCCAGTGGTATTCCATCAATTCCCAGGCTTTGAGCTAATATTCCATCCATCCAGGACCTTGTACCATTTGGAACCCCCTTTAGCAGCACTGCTGTTAGATGCCATGGAGTTGTTTCCTACCCATAGCAACCCCATAGCAACACAGCAGAACAAAGCACTACCTGGTCCTATGCCAGTCTCACAAGTGTTCCTCTGCTTGAGCCATTGTTCCAGCCACAGTGTCAATCCACCCTGTCCAGGGGATTCCTGTTTTTGCTCCCAGGGCTCCTGGTAATGCTCACATGACCTTCCCTAGGATGTGGACACCAGGCAATTAACTTCAGTCTTGCTTTTGGGAACCACTTGTTACGTCTTCCAGTTCACCATTGCCCAGTGTTCACCCAGGCACCTTATGGCACAGTGGTCTACTCCCTGTAACTTGGACACTCAGGAGACATGGTGTTGAAAAATGGCACAAGAAGGATGATGAGAGCTTGGGAAATAATTCTAGCTTAGAGTGGTTAAAGGAACAGATTGTGGGAAGTGAGTCTGTAGAAGAAGGAAATCCAAGGAGACCTGACAGGTGGTGGGATGCTCATTTGGCACAGCTACTGGTGTTTATGGTACCAGCATGCCAGTTTCTTAGGGAAGCTATGCCCAGCTGGCCATCCTCACACAAAGTGACTTGCTGTAATCCAGACATGTCCTACGTTCTCATTCCTGGAGGTGGGGGGCATGCTGATTGCTGCTTCCTCTGCAATGAAGTCCCTTCTTTCTCTGCCACCTAGTTGGCAGACTTCAAGATCCATCTTCAGTATCATCACCTCACTAAACTAAACCCTTCTGTTTCTGTAACCTCCCCACCGGGATCTTGTCGTTTTTCCTCTTTGTTTCTCAGCCCCTGTGAACTTACCTAACATGATCCATGTCCACAGAGTGAGCTCGTGCCTCACTTCATTCTGTCCTGATGGCTTCATCATGGACTTGGCCATGTTTTCATTCCCAGGTCTCACCATCCCTGTCAATGTGGATCTCCCACCACATTGCTTGGGTGAGAGAATGGATAACTGAGTGGATTGAGCTTCAGGGAAACACAGAAGGGTATGTGCTTGTGTGTGTGTGTGTGTGTGTGTGTGTTTAATTCCTTTTGCCGTCGGCATTGTTGGAGGAGCTCAGGGATGGGACAAGAAAGGCTGAAGAATATCATATTCCCTGTTGTTGTTAGCTGCCATTGAGTTGACTCTGACTTATAGTGACCCTATGCATATCTTCACAACCGGTCCTATGCCTGAGCCCTTTGATGCAGCCACGGCATGAATCCATCTCACCCAGTGCCTTCTTCTTTTCCACCATCCTTCTAATTTACCAAGCATAATGTCCTTCTCCAGGGACTGACTGGACTCTCCTCATAATATGTCCCAAGTATGTAAGACAAAATCTTGCCACGCTTGCCTCTAAGGAACATTCTGGCCTTCTTCCAATACAGATACATTTTTCTTTTAACAGTTTATGGTACTTTCAATATCCTTCTCCAGCACCACAATCCAAATGCATCTATTCTTCTAATGTCTTCCTTATTCAATGTCCAACTCACACATGCATACGATGCCGTGGAGACTACCATGGCTTGGGTCAGGCACATCTTCGTCCTCAGAGTAACCTTCTTGCTCTTCAGTACTCCAAAGAGATCTTGTGCAGTAGCTTTACGTAGTACAATACTTCTTTTCATCTCTTGACCTCTGCTTCCATGAACATTGATTGTGAATCCAAGCAAGAAAAAATCCTTGACAGCTTCACCTATGGTGTTACCATAGCCTATGGTGTTACCTATTGGTTTAGTTGTGAGGATGTGGGTGCTCCCTACACTGAGCTGTAATCTGCACTATAGGTTACAATTCTTGATCTTCATCAGCAAGTGCTTCAAGTCCTCCTCCTTTTCAGCCAGCAAGGTTGTGCCATCTGCATACCGCAGCTGATTAACCAGCCTTCCTCCAATCCTGATGTCACACTCTTCTTCATATGCTCTGCCCTGATGATTTGCTCAGCATATACATTGAACAAGTATGGTAAGAGGATATAACCCTGTCACACACCTTTCCCAATTTAAAAACCATGCAATATTTCCTTGTTCTGTTTGCACAACTGCCTCTTGATTCATGTACATGTCCCGTATAATTCCTCTAGAATTCCCATTCTTCTCCAGGTCATCCACAGTTTGTTCTGGTCCACACAGTGGAAGGCCTTTGCATGCTCAATGAAACACAAATAAACATCCTTCTGGTATTCTGTGCCTTGAGCCAAGTTCCATTTGACACCATCGATGATTGTATCTTGTTCCACATCCTCTTCTGAATTCAGCCTGAACTTCTGCTAGTTACCTACTCATTTGCCCCACTCTTCAGAATTTATGCTATTTTAATTAAGCACTTAAATTAAATCCGATATCACTAGAAAGAGGAGGGGAAGCAGAAAGGGAGAATGCTAGTGGAATAAAAATTTGGTCTCAACCAACTTCGATGTCCATTTTTTTCCGAGTTTCTGCCTGGCTTTTCAGAACAATGCCTCAGGAGACCAGCCAAGGAGTGTCTCTTAAGCAAGGCTTCAATTGCATAGCGCCCTCGGCATTTGGGTTGCCTGGGTGATGAGCCCATTTCCACAGACCTCACCGCACACTGTCTGGGACTTAATCAGGTGGCCACCACTTGAGTTTCATGGAAAATAAAATGCTTTGTTTTTCAGAAAACAAAAACCACTTTCTTCCTAATTTAAAAAAATCATCATACCTGTTACCGTGAAAGCATTTAAACACTGCACACCGGTTGCAAATAAAGCAATGATGTTGCTGGTCCTCATACCGCCAAACAAGGAGGCGCTGCTTCTGTGCATCCAAACACAGGGAGTCCCTGGGCGGTGCAGAGGGTTAGTGACCTCAGCTACCAGCCCAAAGGGCGGAGGGTGGTGTTCACACAAGAGGCTTTTTGGAAAAAGGCCTGGTGGCCTACTTTGGCCAAAGCTGCTTTGAAAACCCTAAGCAGTGTGGTTCCACCCAGGCGCTCCTGGATGGGGTCGCCCTCAGCCAGAACCGACTCCAGGGCACCCGGTCTGCCTCAGGCACCAAATTGTTTAAGCGCAGGAACCTAGGCTTTGACATCGAGTGCAACCCAGAGAAGAATCATTAAACCACACGATCTACTTTTTGTGTGTGTGTTTTACAATGCTTGTTTCAAGCATAGCATTGCCTCTTACCCAGTCTCACTGTTTCTGATCGATTCCCCACCATTCCAGCCTACCTGCCGCAGAGCTGCCCCACTCGCTGTACTAGGCAGGGTCCTATTTCAGGACATCTTGGCTTAGAGTCATCAATGGCTTCCAACTGTCAGCCAAATAAAGTCTTGCCGTCTTTCTTAAAATGACTACGGTGGGAAATCTATGCATCATTAAATCTTTACCATCCCAACATTCTTCACAGTACAATTCAGTACACTAGGTTCACCATGTTGTTCAACTATCACTGCCGTAATGATTCCTTTCATAAGAATTACTACCTGAAAGTTGGACATTACAAAATGAACGTCTTACTGAATATTCTCTGTGTTACTTCTTCAGGAATCCTGCTTGTGCAGTACCATTCAGCTCCGCTTCTGTGAGTCAGAAAGTCCAACTTCCCTGTTTTAAGTGCCTGGAGGCACCCCACACCACAAGCCAGCATTAAAAGGACTCCTATCAGCTTGCTCCATGGGCTGGGAAGTCCATCCCTCTGTCCCATGCCCTGACTCCTGGTTCTACTGCTCTTTCTCTGGTGGTATAGCTGTCATCTGGATCAAGGGGGTTCAGTGAGCAGGGTTCTAGGGTCCAGAGGACATGCTCCACTCCTAGTTCTTGCTGGTAATAGATTCCCTCCTTCTGCTTCCCAGAGGGCTCAGTTTATACACAGCAGGATGTACTCCAGGGAATCCTATTTTCAATTACTTACAGGAAAATGCTATCAGTATCTTCCCCACTTTCTTACCAGACACATTCAGGGAAAGGTTTTATGACGGGAGTTAGAGACATTGACTAGCAGAGTCACTTTAAATAATTCACTGCTCCTGAAACCATCATTGTGTTTCTTAATTGTTCCAACGCCCTTAATAGAAGCTCAGGGTCCCCTAAGCACTGAACCTCCCTCCCTTTACATCTACCTCCCCTCTGTCCCTGATAACCACTGATAAACATTTATTTGCCTATTCTGGGTATTTGTCCTCATGTGAGAGACTTTAGAAAAAATCATTTTATTGGGGGCTCATACAACTCCTATCACAATCCATACATCCATCCATTGTGTCAAGCACATTTGTACATTCGTTGCCTTCATGATTCTCAAAACATTTGTTCTCCACTTAAGCCCTTGGCATCAGCTCCTCATTTTCACCCTCCCTCCTGGTCTCCCCTCCCTCATGAACCCTTTATAATTTATAAATTAATATTTTGTCATATCTTACACTGTCTGACTATCCCTTCACCCACTTTTCTGTTGTCCGTCCCCCAGGGAGGTGGTTATATGTAGATCCCTGTAATCAGTTCCTCCTTTCCACCCCACCCCTCTCCACCTTCCCGGCATCGCCACTCATACCACTGGTCCTAAAGGGATCATCTGTCCTGGATCCCCTGTGTTTCCAGTTTGTATCTATACCAGTGTACATCCTCTGATCTAGCCAGATTTGTAAGGTCGAATTGGGATCATGATAGTGGGGAGTGGGGGGGGGACTGGAGGTGGAAGCATTTAGGAACTAGAGGAAAGCTGTATGATTCATCGTTGCTACACTGCAGTCTGACTGGCTCATCTCCTCCCCATGAACCTTCCATAAGGGGATGTCCAGTTGCCTACAGCTGGGTTTTAGGTCCCCATTCCTCACTCCCCTTCATTCACAATGATATGATTTTTATCCTTTGATCTTTGTTACCTGATCCCTTCGACACCTCATGATCATACAGGCTGGTGTGCTTCTTCCATGTGGGCTTTGTTGCTTCTGAGCTAGATGGCTACTTGTTTACCTTCAAGCCTTTAAGACCCCAGATGCTATATC
The DNA here is from genome assembly GCF_050624435.1 of Tenrec ecaudatus. Taxonomy (NCBI): domain Eukaryota; kingdom Metazoa; phylum Chordata; class Mammalia; order Afrosoricida; family Tenrecidae; genus Tenrec; species Tenrec ecaudatus. The sequence goes on along the minus strand of NC_134532.1, from coordinate 208,649,005 downwards.
TTTTTATAGCCAGGCACCATCAGCTTTCTTCACCACATTTGCTTATTCACTTGCTTTGTCTTCAGCGGTTGTGTCAGGAAGGTGAGCATCATAGAATGCCAATTTAGTAGAACAAAGTATTCTTGCATTGAGGGAGTACTTGAGTGGAGGCCTAATGTCCATCCGCTACCTTAATACTAAACCTATAAATATATGCATATAGATCTATTTCCCCTTCCTTATATGTAAATATATTTACATATGTACATGCTTTTATTTAGACCTCTATAAATGCCCTTTGCCTCCTATCACTTTCTTCTATTTCCTTTGACTTTCTTCTTGTCCCACTATTATGTTCAGTCTTCATTTGGGTTTCAGTAATTCCTTTTGGTTACATTATCCTTGGTCATGCCCTACCAGGCCTCCTATACCCTCCTCATCACTTGTTTTTCCATTATCCCTGGGTTTGTTAACACCACTACCTTTCCCCCCACCTCCACCTCTCCCATGTCTCCCAGAACTGTCGGTCCTGTTGTTTTCTCCACCAGATTGTTCATCCAGCCTATCTTATTTAGACAGACCTGCAGAGATAATAACATGCACAAAAACAAGACAGAGCAAAACCAAGTAACAAAAGAAAAGAAAACAACAACAGCAACAGCAACAAAAAAGAAAAGCTTGTAATTAGTCCCAGGACTGTTTTCTGACCTTTAAAAGTGTTTTCTAGTTGAGTCTGATGGTGTGCCAAGCATTGGCACCAAAGTCTATTTTTGGTATCCCATGGGGACTTTGTTGGTCTGTTCCCCTTGCTGTTCTGTTGTACACCCTTTGTGTTTTAGCAGGGTGTGGTGGGATCAGATCAGGCGCCACTCCCACACTGTGTCTCCAATGTTGTCCCCTATAGGGCCATGGGTCAGTGAGGGATGTCATGTCTCATAGTGGGGCTGGACATATGGTCTTCTCTGTGGATTGGCTTCTCTGAGTGGGAATCTTGTCCTCGAGGCTTGGTGGGCCAGGATGTGCTCCATTTTCTCTTCTTCCCCCTTCATTTGCTCCCGTGTGCTCGGATCAGACATGTCCCTCTCCCTGAGCTGCAGCTTCAGTGCAGTCCTCTGAAATAAATTCTTTTGGGGGAGAGGCAGAGGTCCACGCAGTTGGAAATGGGGCTGGGTTCTCAGATCTCTCAGTGTGAGAGATTTATTTCACTCAATTTAATGTTTGCAAGGTTAAAATGTTTATTGTTTAATCACTCAACTTCCATTTGCACACAAACTACCTTTTTCAGCCCATATGTCAAGTAACCCCACCACACTATCCATGTGTCTCTTTTCCATTTCCTTTTCTCTAAGAACATTTCACACTTTACAACTTTGCTTTTGCTGACAACCGAGTCTGACATTGCCCTTTTTTACCTCCTCTGTCCATATGAAATATCAACTCCTCCTGGAAGCTTCAGATTGCTCTCTTGTCTGTCTCCATGGACAGTGACTTGATCCATTTGGATCTGTGTCTGCTATGCAGTTTTATCTTGAGCAGCTGTGAACCAGTGAGCTGTTGAAAAACCCCAGACTCAACTTGCATTCAAAGTGGAGCTAGATATTCAGGCATGGGTAACGGATGGGGCCCCTGGCTGGGACAAAGAATTAATGTGATGGAAGGATGGGATGCTTGAGTCCACTCAGAGGCATCTTGGAAGAAAGATCTGTGTGGCAGTTATATTTTATGTCAACTTGAACCTGTGTGAAAGTGTAGGGGTGGGGTCCAACCTATCAATCAGATCACAGCCTAACACCTGACACCTCCTTGGGGTTATGGGCTTAAAAAAATTTTTTTTTAACAAGAGAAACAGTGATAAGTTCTCTCTCTTGCCCCTAGCCTTCCTCCTCACTGTCACTCTGTCTCTGCCTTCAAGGATGGCTCCATGTTGGCCACTGAACAGGAGAACTTCTGGTTCCCTGCTATGCTCCCACCAACCATGGACCCAAGCACTTCTGCACCTACTGACCTGTGATGTCCCTGCTTCCTGCTTCATCAGCTAAGAGCTACACAAGTCTGAAGGGGAGCTCAGCTAGCCTTGGGCCCATGAGCATGAGTTGTACTGGGCTGGGATGCCTTCTTGATATGGAATTCTTTTTTTTATATGTATACAAGTGACACTAGTTTGATTTCTCTAGAAAACCCAGTCTAACACAACCTGGTAAGCTACTTTGGAAAACCAGTCATTGACAACCTTAAAGAGCACAGCCTTACTCTGACACCATGAGTTGGAAATGGTTGGACAGTAATTGGTGATCATGGAGATGTGGAGCCCAGGACAGGGCAGGGAGAGAGTGGACTTTTGCCCTCACAAGCACCTACTCACCTCCCTTCTCTGTGGTCAGGGCTGCAATGACCATTTCATTTATGACCCAAAGTTATTATTGCTTCCCCCACTACATAGTGAGATGCTGCTCAGAAAGATGTATTGACACAGTGGCCGCACCAGTGGCTCAAGCATAACAACAATTGTGAGGAGGGACCCGGACCGGAGGTTTCAGATGGTTGTGCATCAGGTCCTATGAGCTGAAACCTACTTGATGGCTCCTAACAATAACAATAATTTGCAAAGGAATCACAGATCCTGGAGAAAACATTTGACAATATATCTACCTTTTCTTAAACACAAAAACAGCTTTATTGACATATAATTCAAGTACCATAATGCTCAATAGTTTGAATGGATTAAAAATTGTTCAATCAGGACACAATCAAGTTTGGAATATTTTATTCATTTCGGGTCTCATTATTATTAGCTCTCCATTTCTCTTCAACTTCCCCTACCATAACTCTAAGAAACAATTACTGTATATACTTGAGTATAAGCCGACCCAAATATCAGCCGAGGCACCTAATTTTACCATAAAAACTGCATTAGAAATGTGTCAAAAAACTCGGCTTATACATGAGTATATATGGTAATATAGTATATATATGTATATATATACACACACACATATATATATTTACCTATCCTGGATTTCATCTAAAGAAAACATACAACGAAAAAGCAATCCAACAACAATAGGAAATTTAAATGAGTCAAAAGGGAGAAAAAATGGTAAGGTGTACCCTAAGTACACCTGCAATAACACACTTTATAATGCATTCTGTCTGATAGCTAGACTCATCACCGCCATGGTCAGTGGTCCAAGGGTGGCCACTGGAGGCTCAGTCCATGTGAGGTCTCTGCCAATGGACTTTTGGCTTTCACTGTCCCCCATGCCTCCTCTCAACCAGCTGCTCAAAATTGAAGCTTTAATATAAGTCCTTCCTCTGGTCTTAGATTTTATGATGTACAATCCTTGAATCACACAGGCTGGTGTGCTTCTTCTACTGGGTGGACTTAGCTGACACCTCACTTTGTTTGTTGGCTGCTTATTTTGAACAATGTTTTAAGACCCCAAATGCTATTCTTTGTGTTAGCTAGGCACCTTTGATTTCTGCATCATGCTTTGCTATAATACCCATCTCTTCAGTGACCCTTTCATGAGGGTAAGTATGGACTAGGGGCTTGTCATAAGAGCTGGTTTTTCTTAGGATAGGGCTTATGGTTAAGTGGAAACTAAAAATCAATTCTTATATCTTAGGTTTATATACATTCATGTTCCACTTTAGTTCATGCCTTTCTTGATAAAAATATTCCAGCTTCCTAGTGAAGCCATTAAGCCCAGGTGTGGAGGGACTTGCATAAAGATTGGAAGATGAAGTAATTTTTAACATTGGAGTCTGGAATTGGTAAATAAATAGGGAAAAATTAAATGAGAACAAATCTTCCTGAAAACATCCTGCATCATCAAAGACCCAAAACAAAAAATCACATCGATGTGAATGAAGGGGAAGTGTAGACCCAAAGTCCATCTGTAGACAACTGGACATCCCCTTAAAGAAGGGTCACAAGGAAGAGACGAGCCAGTCAGGGTGCAGTATAGCACTAACGAAACACTCAACTCTCCTCTGGTTCTTTAAAGCTCCCCCTCTCCCCCCATTATCATGACCCCAGTTCTACCTTACAATTCTGGCTAGACCAGACCATACACACTGTTACAGACCAGAGCTTGCAACACAGGGAATCCAGCACAGATAGACCCCTTAGGACCAATAATGAGAGTAGTGACACCAGGAGGGAAGGCAGAGGGTGGGGGGGAGAAAGGGGGAACCGATCATAATGATCAACGTGTGGCTCCCTCCCAGGGAGACAGACAACAGAGGGGTGGGTGAAGGGAGACAGCAGTTGGTATAAGACATGAAAAACTAATAATTTATAAATTATCAAGGGATCATGAGGAAGGGAGGATGGGGAAGGGGGGAAATGAATTGATACCAAGGGCTCAAGTGGAAACAGAACGTTTTGAAAGTGATGGTGGCAATATGTGTACAAATGTGTTTGACACAATGGATGTATGTATGGATTGTGATAAGAGCTATAAGAACCCCAATAAGATGATTAAAAAAAACAAACAAACAAAACCATCCTGCACATTGACCTGTTCAAGTCCTTGATGAAGAAGGGTAATGACTCCTTTCTAATGGTCTTCACAGATGTTAGATGACACTGATCAGATATTTGAAGTTCCCCTTGAATATCAAGAACAGTTCAACAGTAAGGTGTTTGTGAGAGATAAAAGTGTAGCCATGGTATCCAGCCTGTTGGTCAGGCCACAGCCTGATGGCGCCTTTTTGTGGGAGTGGCCTTCTCATAAAAGAGAGCCCTGGGGGAAACTCCCCACCTCTCTCTTCCTTGATCTTCCTGCTTGCCCGCAACCTTGAGAGCTTTCAGAGCCTTTCCATGCTTCCACTGATCTCTGACCCACACGACTTGGCATGCACTTGCCTGCCAGTGCGATTACTGCATTCTGCATCATTGAATATGACTGTGTGCGTCTAAAGGGAGATTTCTGACAAGTATCAGACAGGGAGTTGAGTTGGACTGGGTGGGGTTGTTTTCTTGATATATAAGTACTTCTTAATATAAAACTATTTCTTATACATATAAGAGTGCCACTGGATTTGTTTTTTTTTGTCAACCCGGGCTAGCACAGTGCTGAAGCAGACATGCGCTAAAGTTAGCTCCCGATTCCTTTGCTGAGATGATGAGAACGGGGCATTGCACGGAATGCAGGATAATCGTGGGTGAAAAGAGTGTTACTTTGAACACAATTTATGATCCCACTCCAATGGAACAGCCCCACGGCAAGCTTAGCCTTCTCCTCATGCTTGTTCTCTTGATTTAGTCTTTCTGAAATCCCTCTCAGAAAAATGCCTCTGCGTTTAAGACTTTGCAGTTGCTGGAACTAAATTAGCAGGCTTTTCAAAGCCAGAGTCCAGCTTTCCAAGTTCACTGAAAATCCATGGACTGTCAGAAAAACAAACAGATTTGTCTTGGACACTTGGAATACATTTCTGCCCAACTCTCAGTGAATCACTCTATGGAGTAAGCACTGTGATGACCTTAGATGCTGGCCTTACAGAGAACATGGCACCCCCCCAATGACCACAGCAAGACTGTGTGGCAGTCCAGCTGAAAGAACTGTGCCCGACTCAGGAGTGAGATTCCATGATAGGAGAGTAAGCAAAGGACAGTCTCACCCAGACTGAGGAAATGGCAGTCATTGGACCTTGAACGGGATACCTGGCTTAGTTGGTACCCAATGAAAGTGGACCAAGAACCACCATATAATTAGTATCGCAGTACTTCCCTTGTGTTAATATGACAGGTATTAATCTGATAGGCAAGTATCTGCCCTTGTAAGAAATGTTATAGGAAAATTTTCTCCAAGCATCTACTCCCTGCTCAATATAAACAGAGCTCCCCAATCAATTAAGAAATCAATCTGTACAACGCAACAACTCATGAATTGTAGCTCGCAATGGGAGTATACTCACATAACCTCCTCATAGCAATAGTACCTCGAATTCTATGCCATTGAATAAATGATTGATGTTATCGATACAATCATGTAAACCCCAGGGGGATGATTCACAATGTTTTGTTTGTTTTATTGTGGGAGTTTTTGCTTTTGTATTTTTGGTTGTTGCTCTTGTAGGTTTTCCTTTTTGTTTTTGTCATAATATGACTGCCAAAGTAAACCAGAGCTGTTCATCACCCACTGACAAGCAGATGGACTCTGGGCTCTAACTTAATTCTAGCCCCAATCCCCAAATAGTTAGTTCTTATAACATAACCCTGCTTGATATTTTCTTTCATGAAGATGTCATGATAGATAAGGATACTACCGCACAGTGTGGTGAAGAAAGCAGATGGTGCCTGGATATCAACTGGAACAGTGGCTGGGGTATTAAAGGCTTGTATTCAAACAAGCAGCCATCTAAGTGAGGTGTTAATTAAGTCCACATGGAGGAAGCACTCCAGTTTGCGTGATCCAGAGATGATGATAACAAAATTCAACCATGATGAAGGGGAAAGTATCAGAGCTTAAATTGTGAACAGTCAATTTGTCAAAGGCGATGGAGGACAATATCTATCTGCAGAGTCCATAGATAGTCAGAGTAAGCCTCTGGCAGATCCCCTCTGGCCATTGGTGAGGGGCTTAGAGAGCTTAGTACCAGACAGAGATGGTTGTAAATTTGATTAGAGTCCAGGGTATGGGGAGTGGAACACTGGTGATAGCCATGGTGGTAGTGAATGAAGTGGGAGGGTTGATGGATGAGCAGATTAGAGAAGGCTTCAATGGTGAAGGGACAAATTAGTTAAATCTTCTTGCAAGCGTGGGATTTTACAAGTTGGCAAAGGGTTTGTTGTGTGATAGTGGTGGTTGTGAGACTGGCATAGCATTTTGTCCTTACAATGAAAACCTAAAAGCGTTCTGATTGACAAGTCCTGAGTACATGACCTACCATGAAGCAGTGAATGTGGCTGCCAGGGCTGGTTATAATAGCTCGACCAGCTGTGGCCAGGGAAGTGAGACATGAAGGGAGATCGATATTTCCCTAGAAGAGGAAGATAAGTGATAGAAAGTTCTGCTTGTTCAGATAGAGAGGGATTTGGGCCAATTAAAGAGCACACTGCACTCTTTTCATAATGTTTTAAATATTATGCTTATGCCTTGTTTTTCTTTGGTCATCACCATGTGCAAAACTCAGTACTTCTTATCTTTCACATATAATATCTGTGGCTTTTTGTGTTCCCTTCTTCCTCTCTTACTACTACTCAGATCAGGTACGTGACTTGGGCACAACCAGAATATACATGTCTGCCGGTCTATAAAGCTGCTAGTGAAGTTTGGTTTTGTCCTTAAGGCAATGGCAAACAAAGATTTTTTAAAAGTTTACAAGGGAGATGTATGGTTAGATTTGTGTTTCAATCCTTAGTTCTTTCAACAATTAATGTTTATGGGTACTAGATGCACTGGAAATACTGCCTTGAATAGCATATCTATCTTGCTTTCTTGGCACACATGTGTAAGAAAGATAATAAGTCACTTGTATAAGTAAACGGTATCTTATAAGGTGATGCATGCTCTAGAGAAAAAATATAGAAGGAAAAAGACATGGTTGTGTATCCTGGCCCACCAAGCTCCAAGGACAACACTCCTGCTCAGAGCAGCCAAGGCACAGAGAGAACCGTAGGGTTGGTCCCCGCCTGGCACCCCACGTCCCACACACACACCATGGTTGAACATGAAGGGAGCACAACAGAGCAGCAAGGGGAGCACACAGCAACAAAGTCCCCGAGGAAACCCGAAAATAGGCTTCAGACTCAGAGGGCACCTCATCAGACTTGATTAGAAAACATACTTAACGGTCAGCAGACACACCTGGGACTATTTATAGGTCCCTTTCCCCCTTCTTGTCTATCTATATAAGATAGGCAAGATAAACAGACCTGAGGAGAAAACAATGGGAGCAATGGTTCTGGGGAGACAGCAAAGAGGGGGAAGTGGGGGAAAGAGGATGCAAAAACCCCATGGACAAGGGAGCAACAAGAGATCTAAAATTGATGGTGAGGAGGGTGTAGACCACATGGTGGGGTTTGATCAAGTGCAATGTAGCCGAGAGGAAATAATGAGAGCTGGGTGGTGGTCGAACATGATGGCGGGACAGGAGCAAAGTAAAAGGAAATAGAGGAAAGAACTAGGAGACAAAAGACATTTATAGGCATGTGTAGATGTAAATATATTAATATGTAATGATAGGGATGTAGGTCTATGTATATATATTTATATGTTAAATTTCAAATTAGCAGACAGATATTGGACCTCCACTAAAGTCTTCCCTCATTGCAAGAACACTGTTATAATAACCAGGCATTCTATGATGCTCACCTTCCCAACATAATTGCTGAAGGCAAAATGAGTACATAAGTAAGTGTGGTGAAGAAAGTTGATGGTGCCTGGCTACTAGAAGATATAGCATCTGGGGTCTTAAAGGCTTGAAGTTAAACAAGCAGCCATCTAGCAGGGAAGCAACCAAGCTGACATGGAAGAAGCACACCAGCCTGTGTGATCATGAGGTGTCAACGGAATCAGGTATCAGGCATCAGAAAACCTCAAACAAACAATCGTATCGATGCAAATGAGGGGGGTTGGAGTGGAGACCCAAAGCCTATGTGTAAACAATTGGACATCCCCTTACAGAAGGGTCACAAGGAAGGGATGAGCCAGCCAGGGTACAGTATAGCACAGACGAAACACATAACATTCCTCTAGTTCTTAAATGCTTCCTCCCCCCACTCCCCATTCACTATCACGACCCCAGTTCTACCTTACAAATCCAGGTAGAGTGGAGCATGTATATTGGTACAGATAAGAGCTCTTGACACACAGAATCCAGGGCAGCTAAATCCCTCAGGAACAATAATGGGAGTGGTGATACCAGGAGGGTAGTAGAAAGGTCAGGGGAGAAGGAGGAGAAAAGGGGAACTGACTGCAATTATTGGGGCAGACTCCCCCCCCCCCCCAATAAGAGGGGACAGACTACAGAAACATGGATGTAGGAAGACAGCAGATGGTATAAGATATAAAAAAAAATAATTTATTTATCAAGGATTCCCAAGGATGGGAAGGCGAGGGAGGGTGGGGAAAAAGGAACTGATACCAAGGGCTAAAGTAGAAAGAAAATGTTTTGAAAATGATGATGGCAACATATGTAGAAATGTGCTTGATACAATTGATGTATGGATTGTTATAAGAACTGTAAGAGCCCCCAATAAAATGATTTTTTTTAAAGTGCTGGTTAAGGGGTAGTGGTTTTAAATTATGAACTTAGGAAAGGTGGTTTGACTAAATATTTGGAGATATTGATGGAGTAAGTCATGCTACCTGCTTGTTTTTGCTCTCTAGGGCTACTATAACAGAAATACCACAAATATTTGGCATCCATATTTATCTAGGGGAAGACTCTTTCTCTCATTCGGCTCACAGTCTAGGAGGAAAGTTTTGGTCTCCTTTCAGTGTCTGTAAGCCCAGAGTTTATTGGCATCTCCAAGCTCCTCGGCATCCATCTGGCCCTGGATCTAGGAAGTTCCTACGGCAAGGATCCTGGGTCTCAGCAATCCCCCTGCTGGACATAAACCCAGAAGAGGCAAGAAACAAACCACAGGCAGACATCTGTGCTCCAATGTTCATTGCAGCACAGTTCACAATTACAGGGAGTTGGAAACAATCCAAATTTCCATCAATGGACAAATGGATTAAAAAACTGTGGTACATACATACAATGGAGTACTATGCATCCCTAAAAAGCAGTGATGAATGCATGAAGCACATTGTCACATAGGAAGAACTGGAGAAAATTATGATAATCAAAGTAAGCTAAGCCAAGCACAAAAGGACAAGTACAACATGAGTCTGCTGAGGTAAGCTTACGAATGCAAAAGGGGCATAGGGAAAAAGCTACTGTACACATACATTCCTGGGGTAAGGTCGAGGTACTATGGCAGGGGCCAGACCAAATCCAGGGATACATATGGTAGCCAACTAAAAAGGAAGGGGGAAAAAAGACATGGGTAGTGGGGGAACAAGACACTAACCCACCCAAGGGGAGGGCATTGTTTATATCTCCACAGGGAAAGAGGGACCAGACTTCAACTTGGTGCATCAAGACATGGATGCAACATACCTGCATGAAGCTGGGAACCAATATAAAGGCCTGAGGAGCCAGCTCCAAGTCCAACTACATGGACAGCCGTCCCGTCCTCCCCCCCCCCCCCCCCCCGCCGAAGAATTCATTTCAGAAGACGGCATTGGAGCTACAGCTCAGGGAGAGGCATAGGTCTTATCAGAGCACACAGGAGCAAATGAAGGGGGAAGGAGAGAGAGTGGAACACATCCTGGCCCACCAAGCCCCAAAGACAATGTTCTTGTTCAGAACAGCTAATGCATAGAGAGGATCATAGGGCCAGCCCCACCACGAGACACAACAACCCTCACTGACCCATAGCACTATGTGGTACAACACTGGAGACATAGTGAGGGAATTGTGCCCAATCTAACCCCACCACGCCGAGGGGAAACACTAAGGAGGTGCAACAGAATGGCAAGGGGAAGAGAGCAATGAAGTCCCCAGGGAATACCAAAAATAGACTTTGGGGCCAGGGAGTGGCACCCCATTAGATTTGACTGGAAAACACTCCTAAAGGTCAACAAACAGATCCTGAAGTATTAACAGGCTTTTCTCTTTTTTGTCACTTGTTTGGTGTTGTTGGTGTTTTGTTTTCTTTGGTTGCTTTGTTTTGCTCTGTCTTGTTTTTGTGCATATTATTGTCCCTGCATGTCTATCTAGATAAGATAGGCTGGATAAACAATCTGGAGGAGAAAACAATGGGAGAATGGGACCAATGGTTTGGGATAGGAGTGGGGGTGGGGGGCGGGGAGAACATGGGAAAGGGGCAGGCGGGGGAAAGGAAGTGGGTCTTAACAAACTCAGGGACAAGGGAACAAGTGAACTCAAATCGATGGCGAGAAGGGTGTATGAGGCCTGGTAGGGCTTGATCAAGGACAATATAATGGAGATGAATTATTGAAACCCAAATAAAGGTTGAACATGATAGTGGAACAAGAGGAAAGCAAGAAGAAATAGAGCAAAGAGCTAGGAGGCAAAGGGCATTTATAGAGGTCTAAATAAAGGCATGTACACATGTAAATATATTTATATATGATATTGGGGAAATAGATCTATGTACATATATTTATAGGTTTAGTGTTAAAGTAGCAGGTAGACATTGGGCCTCTAGTCAAGTACTCCCATAATGCAAGAACACTTTGTTCTATTAACCTGGGATTCCATGATGCTCACCTTCCAAGCAGATCAAAGTTGATGATGCTTGAAGAAAGCTGATGGTGCTTGACTATCAAAAGATATACTGTCTGGGGTCTTAAAGGCTTGAAGATAAATAAGCAGCTATATAGCTGAGAAGCAACAAAGCCCACATGGAAGAAGCACACCAGCCTGTGTGATCATGAGGTGCTGACATGATCACGTATCTGGCATCAAACACCCAGAACAAAAAAAAGTCATATCAATGTGAATGAGGGGGAGTGTAGAATGGAGACACAAAGGTCATCTGTAGGCAATTGGACATCCCCTTACAGAAGGGTCACGGGGAGGAGACGAGTCAGTCATGGTGCAGTGTAGCAATGATGAAACATACAACTTTCCTCTAGTTCTTTAATGCTTCCTCCCTGCCACTATCATGATCCCAATTCTACCTTACAAATCTAACTAGATCAGAGAATGTACACTGGTACATGCTGGAAACACAGAGGATCCAGGACAGATAAACCCCTCAGGACCAATATTGAGGGTAACCATACCACGAGGGTAAGGGGAAGGTGGTAGGAGAAAGGGGGAACTGATCACAAGGATCTACATATAACCCCCTCCCAGGAGGATGGACAACAGAAAAGTGGGTAAAGGGAGACATCGGTCAGTGTAAGACATGAAATAACAATAATTTATAAATTATCAAGGGATCATGAGGGAGTGAGAGTGGGAGAGGGAGGGATAGTAAGAGCTCAAGTAGAAAGAAAATGTTTTGAGAATGATGATGACAACAAATGTACAAATGTGCTTGACACATGGATGTATGTATGGATTGTGATAAGAGTTGTACGAGGCCCCAATAAAGTTTTCTTTTTAAAGGAAAGAATCCTGGTTCTAAAGAATGCACTCTGCTCCTGTCTCTTCTTTCTTGGTGGTGGTAAATCCTTCCTCTCTAATTGCTTATTTTTCCTTTAACCTCTTGGAAGTTTAAAGGGGATGTAGACCAAATATGTATTGAGTAAGTCTGCTGCAAAAGACCTCAAAGTGCCACTATGAGGGCTAAAGTGAACTTCACAGAAGCCATGGCATTTTCAATTGCCTCATATACATATATGAATGTTGGATATTGAATAAGGAAGATGACCAAAGAAGAATCTATGCATTTGAATTATGGTACAAGATTCAAGAATCTTGAAAGTACCTTAGACTGCCAAAACAACACACAAAATGGTCTTGGAAGAAGGACAGCCAATGTCCTCTTTAGAGGCAAGGATGGCCAGACACCATCTCCCCTACTTTAGACATGTTGTCAAGAGAGACCATTCCTTATAGAAGTACATTGTACCTGGTAAAGGTCAAACAAATCCAATGACACTTGTATATGCATAAGAATAAGCTTTCTATCAAGAAACACCCTGGCCCAGTTCACTTCAAGTGCAAAAGTCCACTACTTGTCCATAAATCCCTCTTCTGACTCATGTATCCACATGCTATGATGCAGAATGCAGAAAAATCACAGGCTGGTAGGTGCAGAGTTGTGTGGATTCAAGGTTGGTGGAAACATGGCAGGGCTCCAGCAGCTCTGAGGGTGGCCAGCAAGTAGGAAGGTGAAGGGGTAGAAAGAGAGAGGGAGACTATCTTCCATAGCTCACCAAATACCTAGGTCACACCTCCAAGGACACAACACCAGGTGTGACCCAATTAACAGGTTGGGTTCCACCCCTCGCCATGAGTGCTGTGAAGGGGTGGAGTCTAGCCTGTCAATCAGGTCACAGCCAATGGGGCCTCTGTGTGGGCATGACCTTCTCTTCAGGATTTTTGGGAACTCCTGTCTTCCACCCTGGAGGCGGGACACAAACTCTCTCTGTGAGACATTCCCAGTGACAAGCCACTTGGAGCTACGCTAATAGAGCCAGAGCTCTGGAGCTGGAGGAACCATGTGGAGACCCACACCAGCACTGAAATATTTCTCCTCCACTGGATCCACAAGCCTTTCCACCCACTGGCTTGTGATCTTCCTGCATTTGGCATCATTGCATGAATCTGACAAGGAATTTATAGATTGGTATCAGACATATGGGCTAATATTAGACTTTTGGACTTGGTCTAGACTGGCCTGGGATGTTTTCTTAATTTTCAATTACTCCTTGATATAAAGCTCTCTCTTACACACATGAGTGTCTAGGAATTTGTTTCTCTAGTCTACCCAGACTAATACAAATGTCCACTGACGTGAGATTATCTAATTGCCACAGTAAAACAGTGGGGCAGCAAAGAAGAGAAAGACTTGCAACACAGTGGATTGACATGATGGCTGCATGCAGGAGCTTACACTCAAGAGCAATTTGTGAAGATGGCACAGAACCGAGCAGGGTATCTTTCGCCATGTCCGAGCCGATGTGCAGGCATCTGACAGCAAGAACAACAGACCAAATCCTACAGACCCCTACTAACCCACTGCCATAGAGTCAATGTGAATTCCTAATGACTCTATTGAGGCTATAGATCTTTATAGGATTAGAAAGCCTGTCTTTCTCTCAGTGGGCAGCTGGTTGGTTTGAACCACCAACCTTGGATTTAGCAGTCAAATGTTTACCCAACAGAATCAATAGATAAGGGATTCGAAATCCTAAAGAAACTGCCCCTATGTCAGATCAGGGCTCAATGATCTCATTGAAATTATCTCAGTGTAGGTGTGACATACTACTCGAATCCCCTTACATCAAATCAGATCACATAATCTGTGAGGATGACATCATGACATAATTGTAATGCTGTATTACATCATTGTATAAATCCCAAACCACTGGGAATCAAGGAAAGTTAAGACATTTTGGTGGGCGGTAAGGAAGGTACAATTCAGTTCATGACATTGATTCCAAGAAGAAGGTGCCAAGGACCTGTGGTGTCAGGGTATCCTTGAACTAGCCAAGAAAAAGCAAGGAGACTCACAGGATTGGATATGTGTGGGAAAAGAAAAAGTTCCAGAAGTCGAGCTCAGAGATACAGCTGACACATGTGGGTCTCATAGACCTCTGTGCACACGTTTATCTGAATGACATGGAGAGCCAATAGGACTTCGGAAGGAACCTTCCATCTGAAGCATGCTGACGTCCCAACACTCTGTTGAAGAAGATGAGTTAAACATCAATCAAATCTAAGCCACAACTTAACCGTCCCGTTACTGCTTCCTCCAGTGTTGAAGTGCTTTCATCCACCTGCACCTCTGACATAAATGCTTTCTCCAAATTGAGCCGCACTGAGCTCTTCTTAAATCCCACTTGCATCCGCTCCAGCTTTTGTCTAGCCTGGGTCTATCTCTGGGTCTCAGTGACATCCGGGGTTATGACCTGGAGCTTCCAGGAGCTCATTTGTGGGAAGTGTTTCCAGAGAATCAAGGTGCTCTGGAGGAGAAGGCCATTATCATCATGTATGTAGCAGAGCTCACTCTTGTGTGTCTGTAAGGTGAGACTGTGTGGGTACAGGTGATCGTATATGTGAATGTGTACATATGTGGGTAGGTAGGCACACATATGTAGGTGAACGTGCATGGATGAGCATGTGTGAGTACATATGTTCATACATGTATACGTGTAAATACATTGTGTGTGTGCGTATGTGAATGCATCTGGTTGGCACATGCTATCAACTGATGTCTGCTCTCCCCGTGTGTTTGTTGACAGCATCCTTGTGTGTGAGGAGGACCCCTAGATAAAGTGTGGTGCCTAGGAACAGATAGTGGTCTTGTGGTGGTACCATGATATCAGAGTGTGATACAACCAGAGCCCGGGGAAGATCCCCACCCAGAGGCCACTGGGGGCTTTGATGGGGTCAATGGAAACTGCCTCTTCACGGTGTCAGGCATGGCACCCAGGTGGGAAGCTGCAGTTCCGAGAGTTGAGGAAGCTGAGTAAAGAACTCTTTGCAAAGGTATGACCACCATGCAAAGATGCCACAGGGCCCAGCCACAGCAGCCGAGACCACCCTGGCCTGGAGGTTATGGGGAGCAGGATGGAAAGAGTCCAAGGGAGGCCTTTACCTTGAGAAGGACAGGCACTCGGGGGTGGGGTGGGGGGTGGGGTTATGCTATTTTGGCTCATGAGAGGTTTCTTAACAAGGCTCTCCCACTTTCCGTTAATGAGGCAAATCTGTCTTTGTCACCGGAAAGGGCGGGGAAACCCTGAGAAAAGGCAGCCTTTGTCAGCAGAGATAAAATGGCCCCATGCAGAGGGTCACTGGAAGGGGTGGCGTCCTACAAAACAAGCAGAGGATTCAGGAGGCACTACGGAATACATTGTTGGGGCTACTGTGTCCCCATTGTGAACTTGGACTTGGAGGTGCCCAGGGAAGCCAGTATGTTTAGCCTGGAAGGAAGCCTTTCAGAATCAGCAGTGTTCTCTTCTCTCTCAAGCAGTGAATCATCTCCGGTCTCCTGGGTCTCTCTCAGGCTATGTACACCACGCAGCTGCAGGACCCTCTCACCACTTCCTGTCTCCTGGGCCTGTTTTCAGCCTCTGCTGCTCCCTCCGCATTCCGGAATGGAGGCCAAGGGAGAATGGGGAGGAAGGATGATGTTATCAACATTGAGAAGGATGCAGCCCACATTCTTTATTTTGTTGATTTCTGAACTCATTCATGGATGATTTCATAAAGGCATCTGATCAAATGTGAAACACTAGTCAGTTCCAGCCGGCTATTTTTGTAACACAGTACCGTGGTACAATTTATAGCTGGTATTTGTTGGTTTTTAGGTTACATATACAACTGGAATACTCTCCAGAGATTCAAAAATCAAAATACTAGGTGCCTCCTGAAAAGTCTGCCATCCACCCTAGCCTCCATGATCCGCTTCCTCTGATTGACACCTTTTCTGAGTCTCCTGCAGGTCCACCCAGTTGTTTGGTGAAAAATAAACACAGACGCACAAATAGGAAGCCAACCAAAGTCATGGAATGGTACAAAATGTTGAATGGGTAATTTTTTGGTGACATCTATTTTTATCACAATAAAACAAACAAAAATGTGGGTTGGGGTGGGAGTGACACAAACCAGAGTGAAGTGCCTTCAAACCATGCTCAAGGAGCACCAATTGCCAATGGAAAACAACCCATCAAGCAAAAAACCTGTCTGTCATCATTTATGCTCAGAAAATAAATAAATAAGGTGATGGACATATGCATATGTCAGGGGAGCTATATTTATTCAATTTATTTTGAGTTTATCATAGGTCAGGCACTATATTTGTACATATACATGATGGTGCAGACATATATTCAGATTCTAAAAAATATGTCCTGTCTTTGCTCTCACCTTCCAGTCTAGTCCCAGTGTGGTAACTTGGAGATGAAGTTCTAGGAAAACTTGTGATCGATGAGTGAATCAGTGCCTAACTCCGGCCACCACACTCTGGGCATCAGGTTGCCTCACGATGTATACAATGAACAATTTTGCTTATTTAACAGACATTCCTTCTCCAAATAGAAAGTACAGGGCATGCACCCCATATTGCAAGGCTTTATGTTCCTGGAATCTAGTTCATAGCCTGGTTATGCAGTAAAATTTTAAACACAGTTTTGCATGCGCTAGTGCATGAATCAATAATTTTGTCGATTTTATTTTTGTGGTGATTTTAGGACTTCATTAAAAATAATGTGGTATTGTTATATGTATTTAGTGTGTGATAGTGTATGGTCTAAAATCAGGAGAGGTGTGCATCAGGGCTGTATCCTCTCACCCTACTTATTCAATCTGTACGCTGAGCATATAATCAGAGAAGCCAGACTATATGAAGAAGAACGTGGCATCTGTATGGGAGAAAAGCTCAGTAATAACCTGTATTATGCACATGGTCCAAACTTTCTTGCTGAAAGCCAAGTGGACTTGTAGCATTTACTAGTGAAAATCAGAGAATACAGTCTTCAATTGAGATTACAACTCAATGTAAAGAACAACAAAGTCCTCACAAGTGAGCCCAAATACCTAGACATCAAAATAAGTACAGACAAGACTGAATTTGTCAAGGACTCATTTTGCTTGCATTCACATCAATGCTCATGGAAGCAGGAGTCAAGAAATCAAACCTTGCATTGCACTGGGCAGATGCGTTGAACAAGACTTCTTTAAAGTGTTAAAGAACAAATATGTCACTTTGAGGACTAAAGTGGACCTGAACCAAGCCATGGTATTTTCAATCACCTCATATGCATATGAAAGTTGTAAATTTGAATAAGGAAGTCTGCAGAGAAATAAATTATTGTGTTGATGAAGAATTTGGAAAGTACCCCGAATGGGCAACTACCTTCAAGTCTGCCTTGGAAGAAGCATGACCAGAAAGATTCTTATAATCAAGGCTGATGAAACTCCTCTCACTTGCTTTGGGCCTGGCATCAGGAGGAGCCGTACCTGAAAAAGGACGTCCTTCACTTGTCCCTCCCCCCAGAATTTATTTCAAAGGACGGCATTGAATCTGCAGCTCCGGGACGGGGACATATCTGATCAGAGTACACGGGAGCAGATGAAGGGGAAGTAGGAGAGAGTGGAGCATATCCTGGTCCACCAGGCCCTGAAGACGATGTTCCCAATTGGAGTAGCCAGTCCACAGAGAGGACCACATGGCCGGCCCCACTGACCCATAGCCCTACAGGAGACAACACCAGAGACACAGTGTAGTAATTGTTGCCGATCTGATCCTGCCACAGCGAAGCAAAACACTAAGGAGGTGCAACAGAACAGCAAGGGAAAGGAGCAGTGAGGTCCCCAAGGAATGCTGAAGGTGGACTTTGAGGCCAGGGTATGGTGCCAGAACAGACTGGACTGGAAAACACTCCTAAAGGCCAATAAACAGTCCTTGAACTAACTACAAGCTTTTCTTTCTTGTTTTGTTTTTGTCGTTTTGTTGTATACTGTTGCTTGGTTTTGCTCTATCTTGTTTTTGTGCATGTTATTCTCTCCGCAGGTCTATCTAAATAAGATAGGCTGGATGAACAATCTGGAGGAGAAAACAACGGGACCAACAGTACCGGGGGGACATGGGAGAGGGGGAGGTTGGGGGAAAGGTAGTGATGTTAACAAACCCAGGGACAAGGGAAAACAAGTGATCCAAATTGGTGGTGAGGAGGATGTGGGAGGCCTGGTAGGGCATGATCAAGGGTAATGTAACCAAGAGGAATTATTGAAAACCAAATGAAGTCTGAGCATGATAATAGGACAAGAGGAAAATCAAAGGAAGTAGCGGAAAGAGCTAGGAGGCAAAGGGCATTTATAGAGGTCTAAATAAAGGCATGTACATATGCAAATGTATTTATATATAAAGATGGGGAAATAGATCTATGTGAATATATTTATAGGTTTAGTCTTAAGGTAGCAGAATGACATTGGGGCTCCACTCAAAAACTTCTTCGATGCAATAATACTTTCTTCTACTAAACCGGCATTCTAAGATGCTCACCTTCCCAACACAACCGCTGAAGACAAAGCAGATGAATAAGCAAATGTGGTGAAGAAAGCTGATGGTGTCCGGCTGTCAAAAGATATAGCATCTGGGGTCTCAAAGGCTTAAAGGTAAACAAGCAGCCATCTAGAACAGAAGCAACAAAGCCCACATGGAAGAAGCACACCAACCTGTGTGATCATGAGGTGCTGAAGGGATCAGTTATGAGGCATCAAAGAACAAAAAATCCATATCATTGTGTGCTAACCTCCCTGATATGATCGCTGAAGACAAATGGGTGCATAAGAAAATGTGGTGAAGAAAGCTGATGGTACTGGACTATCAAAAGATATAACATCTGGAGTCTTAAAGGCTTGAAGGTAAACAAGTGGCCATCTATCTTAGACGCAACCAAGCCGACATGGAAGAAGCACACCAGCCTGTGCGATCATGAGGTGTCAAAGGGATTAGGTATCAGGCATTATCAGAACAAAAAAATTTACCATAGTGAATGAGGGGGGGAATGTGGAGTGGAGACCCAATGCCCATTTGTAGCCCATTTGTAGGCTACAAATGTAACCCATTTGTAGACCCTTACAGAAGGGTCTCAGGGAGGAGACGAGCAGTCAGGGTGCGATGCAGCAATGATGAAAAATACAACTTTCCGCTGGTACAGATAGGAAATGGAAACACAGGGAATCCAGGGCGCATGATCCCTTCGGGACCAGGGGTGTGAGTGGCGCGCTACAGGGAGAGTAGAAGGAGGGAGGTTAGGAAAGGGGGAACCAATTACAAGGATATACATGTGATCTCCTCCCTGAGGGATGGACAACAGAAAAGTGGGTGAAGGGAGATATCAGACAGGGAAAGATATGACAAAATAATAATTTATAAATTATCAAGGGTTCATGAGGGAGGGGTAGCGGGGAGCGAGGGGGAAATGAGGGGCTGATGCCAGGGGCTTAGGTGGAGAGCAAATGTTTTGAGAATGATAAGGGCAATGAATGTACAATGTGCTTTTCATAATTGATGCGTACATGGATTGTGATCAGTTGTATGCGCTTCTAATAAAACGATTACATAAAAGAGAAAATGAAACTCTTGAATGATGAGGGCAATGAATGCACAGGTGTGTTTTATGCAATTGATGTGTGTATGGATTGTGATAAGAGTTGTATGAGCCCCTAATAAAACGATTTAAAAGAAAGAAAATGAAACTGTTGAAGGATGAGGACAATGAATGTACAAGTGTGCTTTACGCAATTTATGTATACATGGATTGTGATAAGAGTTGGGTGAGCCCCTAATAAAATGATAAAATAAAGGGGATGCCGTTCTTGGTAAAGGTCAGCTAAGAAAAAGAAGGCTCTCAGGGCGATGGATTGACACGATGGCCCCCCAATGGGGTCATGCATAGCAATCCAGATGATGATGAAGGAGGAGGCAGCGCTTTCATCTGTTGTACATAGGGTTGCTTCAAGTCAGAAAGGATTTAATGACATTTATCAGCAACACATATATGAGCTACTGTCCAATCAGCTCTGACTCATGTGCTTCAGAGTATAACTATGCTCCCTCGGGATTCTCCTTCCCCAGTGGAGAGAAAGAAATGCAATCTTCAAAATCAACCACTTTCAATCAATTTAGGGCCGGGTGAACAGGTATTCTGTTTGGATTAATTATGTTGTTAGGTGCCATTGACTGGGTTCTAGCCATAGTGACTCTTCGCACAACAGAACAAAACCCTGCACAGTCCTGCACGCTCCTCACAAGGCCAAGCCCATCGTCAGTCCCTCTCCTCAAGGCCATTCCGCTTTTGTGCTGCTCATCCATTTTACAAAACCTGATATCGTTCTCCAGGGACTGATCTCTGCTGACAGCATGTCCAAAGTATGTAGGATGACATCTTCCCCTCCTTGCCTCTAGGGAGTCCTCGGGCCGGACTTCATCCAAGACAGATTTGTTTGTCTTTGTATCAGTCCAGGGGATTTTTAATAGTCTTCTGCAGCTCTACAATTCCAACGCATCTATTCCTCAGTCTTCCTCACTCAATGTCCCACTTCCACATGAATAAGATGCAATGCAAAATCCCATGGCTTGGGCTAGGCCCACCTTTGTCTTCAAAGTCACACTCTTGCTCTTCAGTACTCTAAAGAGGTCTTGTGTAGCAGATTTACCTAATACAAAACGTCTTTTGCTGTCTTCACCGCTGCTTCCATGAGCATTAATTGTGAATCTAAGCAAGATGAAATCCTTGACAACTTCAATCTTTTCTCCAAGTACCATGATATTACTGATCAGTTCAGTTGTGAGGAATCTGGCCTTCTTTACATTGAGTTAAAATCCATCATGCAGGCTGTAATCCTTTATCTTCATCAGCAAGTGCCTCAAGTACTCCTCACTTTTAGGAAACAAGACTGTGTCTTATACATATCTCAGGTTGTTCATAAGCCTTCCTCCAATCCTGATGCCACATTCTTATTAATATAATTCAGCTTTCTGATGATTTACTCAGCATACCAATTGAATAAGTATGATGAAAGAATACAATCCTTTTGCACATCTTTCCTGATTTTAAATGATGCAGTATTACCTTGTTCTATTCCCACAACTGTCTCTGGATCTACGTACGAGTTTCATATAAGCACGATGAAGTGTTATGGAATTCCCATTCTTGTCAGGGTTATACATAGTTTATTATGACCCATCTAGTCAAATGCCTTGGTATAGCTAATAAAACACAAATTTGTGTCTTGGGTATCTCTGCTTTGAGCCAAGATTCACATAATGTTAACAATTTTATTACTTGTTCTAAATGCTCTTCTGAATACAATGTGAACCTCTGACAGTTCCTTATCAACGTATTGCTGCAGCCATTTGGACTTTATTATTCTGCCATATCTGTGTTGATTAAGATGGCTATGGGGCTCTTTACTTTTGTTCTGTTCATGTAATGTATTACATTGATGGACTTTCTAATGTTGAACCAACATCACATTCCTAGAATAGATTCCACTTGATCATGGCCGTTCATAACCAACAGCAGCTCTTTGGGTGACAGATGGAGCTCTCTACTCTGGAAACAGTACCATCTTGGCAACCACAGGGTCATACCTCTGAGTCTGTGCTGACTGGTAGTCATGAGAGAGATTGTGATGTATAATTGTTTCTATATGTGGTTGGATTCTGTTTACCGGCATTTTGTTGAGATTTTTTTATGCCTGTCTTTAAGTGATATCTTCTTTTCTTAAAGTATCTTTGTCTGCCTTTGGTACCAGGGTAATGGTACCCTGGTTTTGGTACCATAGGGTTTATAATGGTTGATTTTGTGAGGAAATATATTGCCAGGCCTTTCTTCTTAGGTAGACTTGAACTACCAACATTAAATTATCGGCTGAGCATGTCAATCATTTACACATTCCAGGGATTCTGTATATAAAATTCTGGAATTTAACAGGAGTTTTCTCTAGATAATAGGGTTATGGCGGTTCCTATTTTCTTAGTGATAAAGTTATGTGTTTTCCCATGACTATACATTATATATTTTTATTTGGAAAAGGACCTAAATTAAATTACAAATCAAACAAAAGCATAACTTATTTCCTGGTGATTTCCTGGTGGTGTTTTTGATAATTAATGTAAGTTGCAAGACTAAGCTACATGATTTTTCTCATGAGTTTTAAGGATCATAACTTTGTTATATGCTTTAGTTCTGTTTCTTTTAATGTTTGCTCCTTTCTTTCTTTTAACATCAAGCATATATTCACTCCAATTTAAGATACTCATCACAAGAAAATAATAGTGACGTTCAAGGGGATATATTTTGGAGATTACCAAAGCATGAAAAATTGTGGACATGGCCCAGCAGCCACAACTAGCTTCCTCTGGGGAAACAAGAGAGAAGAAGGCTCCATCTCCACATCAGTTCAATGCCAATTGCCACGAGGCAGACATCAGACATGCCTCCATCCTCCATAATTCTTGGTCTATTCTGGCACCTCTCTGTCACAATGATGGAGTTTATTAGTGAAATTAAGGGGTTACTAGAAGCCAGGTCAGAAAATATGTCCCTCTTCAGCCAGTGAGTTTTTCAGCCTCTCAGCCATGTGGTCCCTTGGCCGCTGCCTCCATGGGCCAGGAAGCCTTCCTGCTGTCTTGTCTCACGGCCTCATAGTCTCCTGGCAGTTCCTCTGCTCTGTCACGTAGCCTCTGTGTCTCTGCCTCTGGTCACACTGTGAGACACCTCTGATGCAGTGCCAGGGACTTCAAATGTGCTCTGTTGGTGACTCTTCTTCCTTGGTGGTTCTGGGAATTCTCTTTCTGGGATGCCCTCTTCTACATGAGGAATGGCAACTGAAATGGACCAATCCCCTCTACGAGAGCTTCACATGCCCCATTTGCATAGTGCCACCCCATCGCTTGGTGGGAGTTACAGGTGACAGATTCCTATTATGAGATTTCATTTCACTGCATAACTAACAGGAAATTAAAACCATTTATGGAATGACAACAATATGGGAATTATGCACTATGAAACATGTTATTTTTGAAAAATATTTAAAGACAAAATAAAATATTTCACAGATAACGTTAAGTTGTACTGGTTAGGGCATGAAATATATATCATATAAACCAACCCAATTTACCCACTGCCATTGACTTAATCCTGACAAATAGCAACCCCATCCAGGGTTTCTGCAGCTGAAAATCTTTAAGAACCCTGGTGGTGTAGTGGTAATGTAATAGGCTGTTATGCACAGGTCAGCAGTTCAAACCCACTGGTGGCTCCATGGGAGAAAGACAGGATTTTCTACTACTGTAGAGTCATAGTCTTAGAAACTCGCAAGGGCATTTCTACCCTGCCTATAGGGTCACCACGAACCTGCATCAACTCGACGGCAGTGAGAAGTCTTTAGGGAAGCAGACAGCCTCATGTTTCTCCAAGGAGCGACTAGTACCTTTGGACCCTTGGCCTTGGGATTAGCCAGTCTAATGCTTAACTGATAGCACCACCAGGGCATCACCAAAATATTAATATCGATGGTAATTATTTCTGATTTAAGGGGCTAAGGGGAATTTAAATTCCCCCCTTTAGCCTCCTCTTAATTGTCGAAATTATGTATGAACAGAGGATTGATATTAGAGCCTGAAAAAAAGTTATCTGATGTACTTGCTACATTACAAGAAGGGATGTCTTCCTGATATATAAAGGGGAACGTTGCTTTCCTGCAAGGTCAGCAGTTCAAAACCACCAGCAGCTTCAAGGGGCTTTCCACTCCCATGAAAAGTTACAGTCTCAGGAACTCACAGGGAAGTTCTACCCTGTGCTATAGGGCCGCTGTGAGTCGGCATTGACTCTATGGCAGTGAGTTTAGTTTGGGTTTGGTTTCACTATTAATGACTTCGTGAAGTAAACAGATCTTTGCAATCTATCAAGTTAAAAAAAAAAAAGTCCAGCCCAAGAAAACAAAGCCACAGTGAAGGCCAAGTCGGCTGGCCCTTCACTGTCAGGGCACTCTCTGTTGGTCTTTCTGTTGAGTGTGCTTGTTGTGACCTGACCTCAGCTCGCTCTGAAGGCGGCTTGGCTGAGAAGGCAGTGCCATTTCCTCTTAGAATGTGCTCCTCCTCCCAGCTGAGATATTTGACCTTTTGCCTTTTTGTGTTGGAATATAAGCCCAGAGAGCATGGGTGTCTCGGGCAATCAAGTAAACATGTTGTAAGCAACCTGTCGGACTCATTCTGGCATGGAGTTAGGGGTGTTCGGGATGCTTTGAGACTGACTGAAGTATGCACTTTGGCCCTGTTGCTATGTGTGGGCTATGTGACATCAATGAATGCAATTGTGTGGTTATTTTTGTTTTGTTTTTCAGCATCGTTTCACGCTTCTTCTGGCGATAGAGTTTGCTCTCCCTGTCCTTGGACCCTTCCCTTCCTCCATGTAGCTCCAGCCCCGGCTCTGGCTGCGACCAGGCTTACGTAAGCGCATCAGAGCACAGCTGTCTCCGATCCACAGAGACTGGCTCAGAAGTAGACTTAGTGAGAATCAACAGTTACGTAACTGCGAGGATTTGTTGTTTCCGAGCAACTAAGAGATCTCATCTATGTTTAGCGTGGAAGAACACAAGGGAACTTCAAAAGGTTCGTGGGACCATGGGGTTGAAATATAATGCAATCTCAAGATTTTTTTTAAAGCTTCTGTGTCTGCTCCTGAGCTCTCTCCTTGTGTTCGGGTGTCAGTTCCAACGTCTCTCAGCTAGGTGACCTCAGACAAGTCACTTATTCTTTCTGTGGTTCAGTTTCCCCCAGGCAAAGTGGAGGTAAGCCTTTCATCTGCCTCATGATAGTGTTCTTGGGATTGCATGGGTTGATATTTTTAAACTCTGTCATGTGTCTCTGGTGTGTGTTATTGATTGCACCCCACGCCCCACCCCAACTACCGCCCCTGCCCCAAGACGTGTGCTGTAAATTCTAACCTTGAAATCTATGATTATAATTCTATTGAGAAATGGGATGTCTTTGTGCCAGGGTTAAAATAAGGCTGTAAGCAGAGATGGCAGGAGAGCGGGTGGCACCATTCAACCGACAACAATCTTGAATTCAGCCTCTAACCTCAAACGCTGAGAACACAGGTTCTGTTCTGTAAAGCGACCCCTTTGTGGAGTGTCTGTGATAGCAGCAACAAAGGACTAATCCAGTGGGCAGTGAATGCCTCACACCTCATCTGCACAGCAGGGGTCTTCCTCCCGGTTTTTCCCAGTCCAGTCAATGGCAATGTCATCCTGCCAGTTCCGCAAGCCTAAAACCAGGTGGTGTTTCGTTCCTCTTTGATCCATCAGGAAATCCTGTCATCGCAATCTGCAAAATATGCCCCCAATTCAACCACACCCACTGATGCCTTCCTGGCAACAGTGTGGGATGCAATTTCTCTGTTTCTGACTGTGACCCTCTCCCGTTTCTTCTCAACCAGAAGCCAAGTGAGCTTGAGAAAAGGTTGAGTCACATCATGTCTTCTGGACAGCAAAGCCTCTCCTCCCCACGGGCTGTGCGGTCTTTCTCCTTGTCGTGAGCATCCCGCGCTGCCCAATCAGAAACGCCCTTCATGGGTAGCTGCAACAAACAGAAGCGCGATCGTGCACGGTTTAGGAGGCGGCTCTAGGTCAGGGGTGCTCAATAAGTCGATCACGATCTCCTAGTTGATTGCAAATGTAGTGAGGGTAGATTGCACGGCATTCAAAAATAGACGTAAGCCTATCATCAATCCCGCCACTTAACTGATATACAGCGCAGCCAATCAGATGCAATCTTAGATGTCAAACGCATGCGCAAACAACCGCTCTAAGTGCATCAAAACTGACAAGCTAAGTTATCGCCAATTTTTAGACCTTGGTTTTTCCCCTCCTTAAACGCAAGAAAGGGTAAAAATGAGTGGGGGAGCTGGGTCAAGTAAGAAGACAAAAAGGTATCACTTTCATACGGAATGAGAGATGTTGATACTACAAACCGACATTCAGCTCAAGTCCAGAGCGCATGAACAGTTCTGGGACTTACTCGCAGAGGGAAAGTACCCCAAAATGAGCACATGTGCTACCTCCTTGTCTATTAGTCGGCTCTACTTATTTCTGTGAGTCAGCCTTTTCCCACATAGAGATCATGAAGTCCAAGTACTGTTCCACCATGACTGACTATCATTTAGAAGTGTGCTTGAGGCTGGCTGACTGCTGTCTGGACTAGGCATCCCTGGCTCATTCCATTCAGTGCGAGTCATGAGAGTAAACTCAGGTCGTGACAAAAAGTGCACATAGTTAACTGCGTTGTGCTGTGCACAATGGACTCATGCGGTTATGCAAGGTACACAAACACATCGTACAGAAAAAGAATTCTCAATGCATTTATGAATACATACATAAATAAAAACATGCTTTGCAGTTTTGTAGTTTGGGTAGTTTGGGTAGATCATTTTGGCTCACATGCTGAAAAAGTGTGAGCACCCTGCGTTAGGTCTAGGGGACAACTTTCTCTCTGCGTCTGCCCTGGGGGACAGTCTCTCTGCAGCCTCTCTTGCCAGGTTCTTTGATGACTGTGAGGTGTAACTCTTCCCTTTCACTGTGCTTCCTTGCTTAACCCCCTCTTTCAGATCTCAAAGGAGATTCACTGGAGCCGCACCCTCTGCATAACAAAGAAACCTCATTCCCACAGGAGGTTACAACCACAAATCTAAGGGTTAGCCTTTATAACACATAGGTTAGGGGATACAATTCAATCCCTAAAAAATCTTCATCCCCTGCTCCTAGTCTCCTCGCTCCTTCTCACACATCCTACTGACCCTGTAGGTCAGAGTAGAACTGCCCTATAGGGGTTTCAAGGCTTGAAATCTTTAAACAAGCAAACAACCCCCACTCCAACCACCAGAAGGAAATATTTATAGAAGCAGATGGCGGCATCTGTCTCCGGGGGAGCACCTGGTGTGTTTAAACCATCCTTCCTGTCATTTAGAAAACATGTGCCTAACCACCACGACACCCGGCTTCCTGTGCTCCAACGGCACAGTGCAAATGCACCTTTGCTTTGGGTTGAGCACAGGAGGCGTACTTCTGCCGTAGGGCCTGTGATGGGCTGGGTTCTCTAGAGAAACATTATCTGCGGTGCTTGTCTGTGTAAGACAGAAACATATTCAAGTAAAGAAATGGCTCATTCTGGTTCACTAGCCATCCAGGAAATGCCAGTCAAAACCACCTTGAGATGCCTTCTAACGGTAGCCCAATCTTCACAAAAACAAAACTGAGAACGACACATGCCAGAGAGGATGTGGTACAGCCACTACTGCAGAAGCCGATAAGGCGATTCCTAAAACAGATGACAATTGAAAGACCATATGACCCAGCAATACCATTACTGGGCACAAACCCCACAGAAATAAGAAACAGAGCACCAACAGACATAAACTCCCCCATGTTCGTTGCAGCTCAGTTCACAATAGCAAGAAGTTGGAAACAGCCTAGCCCCACAATAGTATCAGAGTGTAAATGGAGAGATTTCTAGTTAGCAGAAGGCTCTGAGTAACCGTGGGAGCCCAACATACATTTGTGGGGACGACATAGAAAATAAACCTCCGTTAATTTCCTTCTATCCGTACTAGAGGGATGGAAGGAAAATGGTTACTAAACATAGTGCATTGGAGAGAAGACTTGACATGATCAACAGAATAAACCTGATTTGAACGGTTACAATCTAGGCAGTTGACCCCTCTCAGGCACGTTAGACCTGATCTGGGTTTTAACATTTTCTGTATTTTGTTTGTTTGTTCATAGAAGGGTTTATCTCAGATGTGTTATGTCATTTGGGGTCACCCGCTTGGATTTTTGTTATATGTTTTTCTGTTTTTCAGTATATGAAACCCAGGATTGATAAACCTATAAGGACAGCAAGTCAAATGGGGTTTCTGGGGAGGTACAGTGGTGGTGATAGTGGGGCGGTACCAGGGGGTTGATGTCCAGGAGTTCAGGAAGAAGAATGGTTTGGAACTGGTTGTGGTGGCAATTGTACAGCACTGCTTGAGGTGTATGAACTGTGGAATGATATGATACCTGTATCAATTCCCAATAACATGGCTTTGAGAAAGAAAAGGCTCATACAGTTGGGGGAATAGGTGAGTCCAGTCTCTTTCAAGTCTGTGGGTCAAATATAAGCTAGATTCTTCTGCTGACTTGGGTAACTGCAGGAAGTAGGAAAACGAAGCAGGGAGACCACATAGGCTGATGGATGCAGAATGGAATGAAAGCAAGGCTGGCAGTCTGCGCATGACCCCTGAGATTGGCAGGCAATTTCGTAGGAGGTTGGCAAACCAGATGCAAAAAATCGAACAGTAGAAATGACCTAGCATCCTCTCAGAGTCCATTTATACTAAGTGGGCCACATCTTGAATGAAACCGCTCTTCAATTGCATCAAGGCTTTGACCAGACTGACAAGGTGGTTGTTGTTGCTGCTGTAGGTGCCAGAGAGTCAGTTCTGACTCATGTTTGGGCCCAGTTTTGTAGCCACTGTGTCAATCCATCTCTTTGAGGCTCTTATGGGGCCAATCTACTTTTGGTAAAGCTTGGTGTCTTCTCCAGGGGTTGGTCTCTCCCGACAACATGTCCGAAATATGTGAGATAAAGTCTCCCCATTTTTGCTTCCAAGGAGAGTTCTGGCTTGACTTTCTCCTAGAGAGATGTATTTGTTCTTTTGGCAGTCCTTAGCACTTTCAATATTCTTCTCTAGCCCCACAATTCAAATGTATCATTTTTCTGTGGTCTGTCTTATTCAATGGCAAACTTTCAATAGCATATGAGCCAACTGAAAATGCCATGGCTTGGTTCAGGCACGCCTTCGTCCTCAAAGTAACGTCCTTGCTTTTCAATACTTTACAGAGGTCTTGTGCAGCAAATTTACCCAGTGGAATGTTATTTGATCTCTTGACTGCTACTTCTATGAGCATAGATGGTGGATCTAAGCAAGGTGAAATCCATGATAACTTCAATCTCTTCTCCCTTTATCGTGGGTGTTACATTTTGGCATAGCTTGTGAGGTCGTTGGACTTCTTTACATTAAGTTGTACTCCATACTGCAAGCTGCAAACTTTGTCCTTCTTCAGAGAGTACTTCAAGTGCCCCTCACTTTCAGCAAGCAAGTTGTTAATAAACCTTCCTCCTATCCTGATGCCATGCTCTTCCTCATATAATCAAGATACTCGAATTTGCTCAGTGTATAGATCACATAAGTATGGTGAAAAGATATAATCCTGACACACACCTTTCCTGATTTTACGTCATGCCCTATCCCCTTGTTTTCCTGGCACAACTGAGTCTTCATCCCTGTAGAAGTTCCAAATGGAAACAATCAATTGTTCTGGGATTCCCATTCTTCTCGAGAAGATCCAGAGTTTGTTATGATCCACACAATTGAATGTGTTGATGTAGACCATGAAAAGCAAATAAACATCTCTCTGATTTGTCTGTTTGCCACCAACATCCTCCAGACATCAGCAATCATGTTCCACCTCCTCTTCTGAATCTGGTTGCCTGGACCTCTGGCAGCTCCTTATCCATGTACGGAAGCAAATTTATTCGATGACCTTCAGCAAAATTTTACTTGCATGTGATATTCATGACATTGTTCTGTGTTGTTGTTATTAGGTAAATTCTAACCCCTAGTGACCTTATGCACAACAGAAGGAAACACTGGCCGGTCCGGCATGATTCTCCTAACTGTTCCCATGACGGAGCTCACTGTTGTAACCACCGTGTTCTATCATTTGAGTAATTCTACTGGGTCACCTTTCTTTGGAGTGAGGACAAACATGGAATCTCGCTCAGTCAGTTGGTGACGTGTAGCCCTCCAGCCAGTTGGAAGCTATCTGAGATGCACAGAGCAATTAGTTAAAACTTGAGATTGCGTCATGAGGGAAAAGGCAAGGGTCTCAATGGAGAGAAGATGAGCTTCTCCACTCACCAGTTTTTATTTGCACACCAAGGGAGAAATTTTACAGAAGTTGAAATGCTGGTGCAGTGCTAGGGCACAATGACGTCAGGCTCAAAATGTGTTCATGATTTAGAATCAACAAACAGTCTTATATGACTAACAAACATTCTTGTGTGATTAACCAAAAAAAATCTCATATTGGAGAACATTTTGACCTGATGGCGTTCTTGTGTCTCCAGGAGTTCCTGGAGAATGGAAACAGTTATACACTCACCGTTTACTCACGGTCTTTGCACCCAAGAAATCCTCCCCGGGGGAACGCGACAATGTTTCCCGACAGTCTTACAAATTGGTAGGCTTGCACAAGTCAATGACTCTAGAGTTTCACCAGTCTTTTGAAACATTTCAGTTGGTATTCCATCAATTCCTGGAGCCTTGTTTTTGGCTTATACACTCAGGGTAGCTTGAATTTTTATTAATATCGCTGGATCTTGATTACATGCTACCTCCTGAAGTGGTGGAATGTCAACTGTTGTTTGTTTTTTAATTCAGTGACTCTGTGTACTCCATCTGCCTTCTTTTGATGCTTCTTGCATCATTCTATATTTTGCCTGTAGAATATTTCAATATTGCAACCTTAGGCTTGAAATTTTTCTTTGGTTTACTAACACTAGGTCGTTGCGCATTTCGTTACAATATTTTACTTGGTCTCTGGAGCTGCTCTTTGAAATTTTTCTGTTCGGCTCTTTGGATTCATCATTTCTTCCATTTGCCTTAGCTATTATATGATTAAGGGCAAGTGTCAGAGTCTCTTCTGATATTTATTTTCTCTTTTGCTTTCTTCTTGAATTGTGTCCTTGATCTCCTCTCATAGCTCCTCAGATTTCCTGTCATTAGTGTTTAATACATCAACATTTTTTTGAATATCAGGTGAGATACCCTTGAGGTCATATTTTGGCTCTCTTGGACTTGTTTTAATTTTTTTCAGCTTTCACCTGAACTTGCATATGAGCAATTGGTGATATATTTCACCAGACAGACAGCCCCCGGTCTGGTTTTAGCTGCTGATATTGTGCTTTTCAATCATGTCTTGGTACAGATATAGTCAATTTGATTTCTGTGTATTCCACCTGGAGAAGTCCATGTGTAGATGTGCCTTTTGTGTTGTTGAAGAAAGGTATTTGCCATGGACAAGTTCTTGGGCTTGCAAAATTCTACCATGTGATCTCCAGCTTCGTTTCGGTTCCCAAGACCATATTTTCCAACTCCCGTTCTTTTCTCGTTATTTTTAACGTTTGCATTCCAATCTCTAATAGCTACAAATGCATCTTGCTTGCACGTTTGACAAGTATCTAACTGAAGATGTTGGTAGATTACTTCAATTTTCTTCATCACGAGCTTTTGTTGGTGATGCATACTTCTGAATAATAGTTATATTAACTGGATTTCCTTGAAGGTGGATAGGTATAATCCTATGACAACATTGTACAGTATTCCTTTATGACAGTGAATGCAATGTCATTCCTCTTGATTGTGTCATTCCCAGCATAGTAAATCATATGATTTTCTAACACAGAATGGCCAATTCCAGTTCATTTCAGCTCACTAAGACCTAGGATATTGACATTTATGCATCCCATTCCATTTTTAATGACTTGCAATTTTCATAGATTCACACTTCCTACAGTTCAGGTTTTTATTATTAGTAGATGTTGACAACTGGTTTCTTCATTTTGAGTCATGATTCACCACCAAGTGAAAGTCCCGCAAACTTTACTCTGAAAGGCTTTTATTCCATACCCATCATTACGGTCAACTCTACGTTGAGAAGGCAGTTCTTCCTCAGGAATATTTTCAGTGCCTTTGGGCCTCAGAATATAATGAGCTTGAGCGGCCCATCTTCTGGCCTCAACTCTGACAATGTTCTGTTGCTCTTCGTTAGGTTTTCAGTATCTGACAATATTGGTTTTCAATGGCTAGTTTCTCTTCAGTGGACAGCCATTTTCTTCTTTGTAGTCTGTTCTTCGTCTGGAAGCTCTGCTGAGAGCTGTCCACTTTCAGTGACCCTGCTAGTATTTGAAATACTGTTAATGTAGCTTCCAGCGTCACAGCAACATACAAACCGCCACAATGTAACAAACTGATAGACAAGTGGTGGGAGGAGGTGGTCCTGCACCCTATTCTTCCCAGAACGACTTGGCGACTTCTCAGAAGACCCCACCATGGAGTTGTCCCCACTGTGTTAGGTGACATCGTGGGAGAATCCTGGCCCAGCCAAGGTGACATAAAGCCTAATTCTCACAAGACCTTTGCAAAGCTCTTTTTTCTCTCCTTCCAGAACTTGCAGTTGTTGCTCAAATATCACCATCTTATTGAAGCCTTCCTCGTCCTCTATCCAAAGTTGCAAGCCTCCTCCCACTTCTTATCCCTGTCTCTATTTTTGCCTCCTAATATTCACACATATGCTACACTTACTGATTTATTTTGTGTGTTTTCTGCTTGATAAACTCCACAAGGGCAGGCGTTTTATTATTGCCGAGTTCCTGAACCTAAGATGTTTCCTGAATGGATGGATAAATCACTAAAAGAAAAAATTATTTACATTCAAGTGTGTGATTTAACAACAAATGGCACCTTGTTTATAAAGGACCTTTAAAGACAAAGTAAAATATCTATCATATAATGTTAAGTTGCATCATTCATATATAAATTTGGGGCAAACCATATGCTAGAAAATTTGCAAGGGCTGGAAACTGTGTAAGGCAGAAAACCTGTCAAAGATGGAAGACACAAGTCTTTTCCACTAAAATAAGCCATAGAATAGTGGCAGGCCATTTGGTCAAAGGCAGAAAACTTGCAAGACCCAGAAAAACAAGGCCATCCTGGCATTTCTGACGTTCACAGGATTCATTGTATACATTATATATGAGAAATCATAGATAACCAAAATACTATTATTAATAGAGGTGACGTCTGAGTTGTGAGGTTACTGAGTTATTTCCCAGGGGTGAAGCATAGTAGGTAGGAATGGATAGGAAAGGAGGATAGAGGAAAATGGTAAACCCAGGAAAGAAGTGGAAAGCATGCTGCTATGTTGTGGGGACAGACATCCATGTCACAAAAGAACACATGTGTGAATTGTTGAATGGAACCAATCTGCTCTGTCAATTTCACTCAAACCACAATAGAAATTTTATTTAGTTATTGTGTTAGACAGGGTTCTCTACAGAAACCAAAACCAGGACACCTATGAGTATAGATAGAGAGATAGATAGATAGACATATCGGTAGATTTATACAGCACAAAGGATTATAACAGCTAATTTGTCCACACAGCAGTACAGAAGGTTCAGTTTAACTCACTTCCATGAAACAGTTAATATACTAGAACTCCTTCAACTCATGAGGGCAGCTGGGTCCAAGGTCAAGGAAGCAGACAGCTGAGCCTTCCCTAGGACAATGTAGGCAGTCAGCCCACAGGTAGCAAACAGCAGAGTGGTTTACCAATTGTCAGCAGCTCAGGAGCTTATTGAAGCAGGCCCAGATGGGATATCTAACTCAAGAAATGCAAGATGACAGGATCCACTAACCTCTAGCTCAAGTGATGTATACATCAGCAGCGTGGCAAATCAGGTCTCGAAGGAACTTCAAGGTCTAGCGACATAATGCATGGGTTGGCTGTCCCACAAGTAGTG
The DNA here is from genome assembly GCF_050624435.1 of Tenrec ecaudatus. NCBI lineage: Eukaryota > Metazoa > Chordata > Mammalia > Afrosoricida > Tenrecidae > Tenrec > Tenrec ecaudatus. Next base: position 208,615,185 of record NC_134532.1, on the reverse strand, counting down.
TAGCTCACGTGTTGAGGCAGAGAACTAGCTAAAGCAGCTGCATGCTGGTCCAATCGTCAGAGGTCAAGAGAGAAAGGGGCGGGTCTTGCTGAGTCATTCATCTCTTCGCCATCCAATCAAACTGCAGCCTGATTAATCCCACATGTTCCTATTGGCCAGGCTGGCACAATAAACCTACCTATCGCAGTTATTTTTAAAGGAAAACAGATATATGGAACTTATTCAAAACTATAAGAAAGGCCAAGCTTGCTGTTCAGATAGACACTAATGGAACCTCAAAGTCTATGGTCCTTGATCATCCTTCAGATATGGAATGAAATTCAGTTCTATAGCTCAATTCTCAGTCAAACCATGGGCAGGCGTAGAAGGAGGAAAATAACACTAGGGAAGTACATACACCTTAGAATAACCAGCCACTTGTGATCCAAAGGGTAGCATTTACCCAGAGACAAAGTCTGGAAGAGTGAGGAAAGAAGGGGGAATAGAAACAAGAACCTCAGAGTGGAAATGGAATAAGTGATGGTCCATTGAAGTGATTGCCATGAAAGACTTGGGATGAAATGTGCATGAACTGTTGAATATCAACGAACCAGTGATCGCATAATTCATAATACAGTTTATATATGTTGAAGGTAGATGTCTACATATCTAAGCTGTGAGCTTGGTGATCAGGAGTTGTAACCAGATAGTGACAGGATAGTTGAGAAGTCACTGACTCTGTTAGGCTGTGGTTAATCTTGGCTGAAGAAGTGGCTGAGATATGAATGAGGGGGAGTACAGAGTAGGGACCCAGGGCCCTTCTGTGGGAAATTGGACATACCCTTGCAGAAGGGCCGCAGGGAGGAGACGAGCCAGTCAGGGTGCAGTGTAGCAATGATGAAATATACAATTTTCCTCTAGCTCTTGAATGCTTCCTCCCCCCCCCCCCCATCATGATCCCAATTCTACCTTACAATCCAGCTGGACTGGAGGATGTAGTCTGGTACAGATAGGAATGGGAAACACAGGGAATCCAGGAAAGATGAACTCCTCAGGACCAGTGGTGAGAGTGGCGATATCGGGAGGGTAGAGGGAAGGTGAGGGATATAGGGGGAACAGATTACAAGGATCTACATATGACCCCCTCCCTGGGGGACGGACAGTGGAGAAGTGGGTGAAGGGAGATGTTGGATGGTGTAAGATATGACCAAATAATAATAATTTATATATTATCAAGGGTTAATGGGAGAGGCAGGAGTGGGGAGGAAGGGGGAAAAGGAGGAGCTGATACCAAGAGCTCAAGTAGAAAGCAAATGCTTTGAGAATTATGAGGGAAACAAATGTGCAAAAGTACATCACACAATGGATAGATGGATGGATTGTGATAAGAGTTGTATGAGCCCCCAACAAAATGATTTTAAAAAAGTGGTTGAGAAACTGACTTCTACCCTTTGTTCTACCCAGATTAAATATAGAAGTAAGCCGGTGCCCTGCAAGCAAGAGAGGGTAGCCGGAGTGAGTTAAAAAACCAGGCATTCTGCCAGGTGATGTGCATTGCTTCTGCACAAGTCTAAAGTCAGTAGTGAACTCAAGAGTCAGTCCTACTTAGAGGATCAAGGAGGTTGCAACTGGCAGCCTGCTGGAGCAACCAGATAGCAAGCACAAAGCCTCCCTAGGAAAACAGGCCAACCTTGAGCTAACTAATCTATATACAGCAGCTACAGACCACAATGCACTTCCAGAAAACTCCTCTCTGGACTATAAATTTTGTATAAGAACAGACTGAGTCAAACTCTGTGTTAGCAGGTGATGAGTGCCCATAACCATGTCAGATGCTGCTGCAAAGCTCAGATGAGGTGTGCAGGTTTGGACAGGATCATCTGGGTTCAAGAGCCTCCTTGACTAACTCTACCTCTGGCCAAATTGTTGTGGGTTAAAATGAATGACAGCCACTATAATGTTCTGAAATCTAGAAGAGTGTTTTATTCGGCTATAACCAGACTGCAAGAATCTAAAAGCGACTCTTTGACTGCAGTCCTGAGTGCACGTTCCTGTCCATCTTTAAAGGCAAAAGTTCATTTATCATTCGTCTAGGACTTAAGCAAGCATGGACGGAAGCAGAAAGCAACATTAACGTTCTTATTCTTTAGAGTTAGTGAATGTTACAGGGTACAGCATTGATGATAACATCCTGGTTAACAAAATGAAAATACTAATACCCTGGTTACTACGTCAAAAAGAACAATATTATTAATGACCATGTTCTGATCTCGAGAACATATGAATGCATTTTAAAATCAATCACTAGTGGAGTTTTCTGAGACAGGAGGGGGAAGGAGGCAGGTCATTCAGCAGTGAACAAGATGGCCTTACAGTGGTTCGTGCTCATCTGTCTCATTACCAAAGAAGAGCACATACAAATCCAACAATTTCTCCGTGTACAATTCTGCGACACTGATTATATCTTTCAAATTGCATGGCCATTTTCATTCTCCTATTCAGAATTGTTCTTCCCCTATGAACTCATTGCCATCTTTTGAATTGCTGTTGTTGAGTTGATCTCATACAGATAGATCTTAAAGGAGGATAATGCTGACGGCAGGTATCCTTGACTGGTTGCGTTCATCTATTGTTTGGCTGATCTTTACTGGTTAAATTCAGGGCTACTTTTGGGGTATGGTTTATGGACATGCGTTTCAGGAGTTCATCCACTTACCCTGGTTCTAGAAAGTCTGTATTCCCTGAAAATTTAAAGTACTCCTCTGCAGTTTCCCACTTTGATCAGGATCCTTCCAACGAATCTTTGCGCAAAATGTTCAGAAACGGTAGCCAGACACCATCTAGTTGTCCTAGACTCACGGCAAAGGAGGCAGTTGTTCATGGAGGCCGTTGACTGCGCATTCATTTCCTCTTCCTCCTCCTGGCTCTCCATCATCCTGTGTTGCTCCAGGTGAACAGGGGCTAATGTTTGCACCTTGGATAGCTGTTGCAAACTTTTAGACCCCAGGGACTATTCAACAAACGAGACGGCAGAACTGAAGCATGAAATGATTTATTGGTCCAATTAAATGGGATGTCCCATGAAATCATGACCCTAAATTTTACCAAAGGAAAAAGAAGCTGGAAAATGGAGTTGTAAGACCAGTGTTTCCACTATCAGTGGGACCTGGATGTGTTTTCCTTTCTGGTCCACCAGCCAGTCATCTCAGTACCCAGTTTTGTACCTCCTGCGGTTCAAACGTTTCCTCTCCTTTCTGCAAATCTTGCTTTCCCTTGTACAACCTAATCTGTGAATACACCACGATCTGCTCAGCGCTTTCTTGAGAACCACTGTGACTCTTAATGATCTCTCCTGCTTATCACAACACCTTTGCAAAATTAGTACATAAATGATGAATGCTTGCTAAAGGCCAGCCCCTATGCTATATCCTGGGCCTAGTTCCACAGGCTAATTCCCAAGCTGCTCACAGGTAGATTTGAGGCTATTCTATGAGAGGGTGCTAACTATCAGAGGAGTTTTGCTACTGTCCAGGTGGCTCCCCGCACCCTGGTCTGCCTCACCACACAGCCTGAGCTCTGACCTGCTTCTCTGCAGTGGGCTTCCCCAGGCCAGATACTTCTGCATCCTCAGAATGCAGACAGTGTCTGCTGCATGTGAGTCCTTAGTAGTTGTTCAGTGAATGGACACTAGAATATGCCATTAAAACTGTGTGTGTATATTTCTGTTTGGGTGGGCTACTAGTCTTGTGTACAAATTAGGTTCCCACTTGACAATATTTATACCATTTGTTCCATGACATTAGTTACAGTTTTCATGATGTGTCATTGTTCCCACGGTTTCCATTGTGCTTGTTTTATTTCCATTGACCTAGCATCCCCCTAGTTCCTTTGTCTTCTAGTGTTGGCTTTTAAGTATAAGTTGATCCTCTGTAGTTAATTTTTAAAGGGAACTCACAGGTGATATTGTTTATTTTATAGGCCAATCTATGATTTGGCTCCAATGTGACCTCTAGGAGTTGCTTCTGTTTCAAGGTCAAAGGGACCATGAGGGCTATAATCTTGGGGATTCCTCTAGTCTCTATCAGCCCAGTAAGTCTGGATTTTTTTTTCTTTTAGAATTTAAATTTTGTTCTACATTTTTTGGCTCATTCTACCTGGGACCTTATATAGCCCCTGGTCAGAATAGTTGATAGTGGTATATCTAGGTTTTCTGGTTATGTCATAGATGGTTTGTGTCTTAGAGGGCTATCCACAAGGTTTTAAGACTCCAGACACTACTTACTAAATTAAGGTGTAGAAAATTATCTTTATGAACTATGTTATGCCAATTGACCAAGTTGGTCCCCAAAACTATAGTCCTGAGTCTCTTAACCCAGTAAAACAACTCCGTCCTTTGTTTAAATATGTGTAGGGGGTGTCTGCAACTGTCCCCCCACGTGCTTATTACATATATGGAGATATATGCAGCAGCACACAAACATGTATACACCTATATCTACAGCTACATCTAGGTACATGTGTGCATGTACTTACAGATACTTTCCTATAATTCAAAGCCAACCCCCCCCTACCATTGATTCATTTTCAACTCAAGGCAACCTATGGGATGGAATTGGACTGCCCATAGAGTTTATGAGACTTTATGGGAGCAGACAGCCTCATCTTTCTCCCACTACCGTCCTATAGTCATACAGAGATTTAAGTGAGACTTTATGGGGGCAGACAGCCTCGTCTTTCTCCCACTACCTTCCTATATTCATACAGAGATTGAAGTTCTCAAGGCTTTCCTCTGGCCTGGATCCAAACTCAATGCTCATGGAAGCAGCAATGAAGAAATCAAGTGACACACTGCATTAGGTAAATGTGCTGTGCAAGACTTCCTGAAAGTGTTGAACAACAAGGATGTTACTTTAAGACTTAGGTGCACCTAAACCAAGCTATGACATCTTAAATGGCCTCATCTGCACGGGCATCGAATAAGGAAGACTGAAGAATTGATGCATTTGAATCATGATGCTGGTGAGGCATCTTGAAAATATCATGAACTGCCAAAAGAACAACAGCAACAACAACAACAAAGAATCTCTCTTGGAAGCAGTGCAGCCAGGATGCTCCTTAAAGGCAACAATGGTGAGACTTCGTCTCATGTACTTTAGAATGTTATCAGGAGAGACTGGTACCTGGAAAAGGACATCATTCTTGGTATCATATAAGGTGAGTGATAAAGAGGAAGACTTTTGGTAATCTAGACTGACACAGTGACTCCAACCATAGGCTCACACATAAGGCCAATTATGAAGACGGTGCATGACTGGGCAGTGTTTCTTTCCATTGTACATAGAGTCTCTATCAGTCAGGACCGACTCAATGGCACCTAAAAACAACAACAATTACAATCTATGGAGAGATTGATTTCCCTTCCCCCTCCTATCCCTGTTGTTGTTGTTGTCGATGTTGTTATTGTTTGGGGCCCTCAAGACGATTTTGACTCATAACAATCCCATGCACAACAGAACAAGAGACTGCCTGGTGCTGCACCATCCTCACAATTGTTGTTATGCTTGAGCCCATTGTTGTAGCCGCTGTGTCAATCCATCTTGCTGAGGGCTTCCTCTGTTGTTGCTGCTCTACTACTTTATCAAGTATGCCATCCTTCTCCAGGGACTCTTCTCTTCTGATAGTATGTCCAAGTTATGTTCGAGCAAGTCTCTGTAACCACCAAAGACTGTTGTTTTCTGTGTGCATCGATTCTTCAGTTCTTAAATACCATCCAATACTGGGACCATCCAATATTTGTTCTTTTGTAAATGACTTATTTCACAGAAATGTCATTCAGATCCATAGGGTGATTTGTGCTTTTCTATACAACCATTAGAGTTGTATAGATGATATTGTATGTGTGTTCCTCAATGTATTTAGCTATTCATCTGTTGATGGGCCATTAGGTTGTTTCTGTTGTTTTTTAATCATTTTATTAGGGGCTCATAAAACTCTTACCATGATCCATACATACATCAATTGTGTAAAGCACAACTGTACATTCATTGCCCTCATCATTCTCAAAACATTTGCTCTCCACTTAAGCCCCTGGCATCAGGTCCTCACTTTTCCCCTCCCTCCCCGCTTACCCCACCCTCATGAGCCCTTGATAATTTCTAAATTACTATTTTGCCATGTCTTGCCCAGTCCGATGCCTCCCTTCACCCTCTTTTCTGTTGTCCATCCCCCAGGGAGGAGATCACATGTAGATCCTTGTAATCGTGGGCCCCCTTTCCAACTCACCCTCCCTCTATGTTCCCAGTATCGCCACTCACACCACTGGTCCTGAAGGGATCATCTACCCTGGATTCGCTGTGATTATGGTTCCTATCTGTACCAGTGTCCATCTTCTGGTGTAGCCAGACTTGCAAGGTAGATTTGGGATCATGATAATGGTTGGGGTGGGGAGGAAGCATTTAGGAACTAGAAGAAAGTTGTATTTTTCATTGTTGCTACATTGCACCCTAGCTGGCTCGTCTCCTCCCTGAGACCCCTAAGCAAGGGCATCTCCAGTGACCTACAAATGGGCTTTGGGTCTCCACTCCACATCACCACCCCCTAATTCACTATGGTAAGATTTTTTTTGTTCTCATGATGCCTGATACTTGATCCCTTCAACATCTCATGATCTCACAGGCTGGTGTGCTTCCTCCATGTGGGCTTTGTTGCTTCTGAGCTAGATGGCCTCTTGTTTACCTTCAAACTTTTAAGACCCTAGATGCTATATCTTTTGATAGCCAGACACCATCAGCTTTCTTCACCACATTTGCTTATTCACCTGCCTTGTCTTCAGCAATCGTATCAGGGAAGTGAACACACAATGATATGATTTTTTGTTCTTTGATGCCTGATATCTGATCCCTTCGGCACCTCGTGATCACACAGGCTGGTGTGCTTCTTCCATGTGGGCTTTGTTGCTTCTGAGCTAAAGAGCCGCTTGTTTACCTCCAAGCCTTTAAGATCCAAGACACTATATCTTTTGATAGCTGGGCACCATCAGCTTTCTTCACCACATTTTCTTATTCACCAGCTTTGTCTCCAGTGGTTGTGTTGGGAAGGTGAGCATCATAGAATGCCAATTTAATAAAAGAAAGCATTCTTGCACTGAGGGAGTACTTGAGTGGAGGCCCAATGTCCTTCTGCTACCTTAATGCTAAACCTATAAATATATGCACATAGATCTATTTCCCCATCCTCATATATAAATATATTTGCATATATACACGTCTTTATCTAGACCTCTATAAATGCCCTTTGCCTCCCAGCTCTTTCCTCTATTTCCCTTGACTTTCCTCCTGTCCCACTATCATGCTCAGTCCCCACCAGGGTTTTAGCAATTCCTCTTTGTTATATTACCCTTGATCATGTCCCACCAGGCCTCCCACACTCTCCTCACCACCAATTTGGATCACTTGTTGTTCCCTTGTCCCTGGGTTTGTTAACACCACTTCCTTTCCCCCCACTTCCCCCTCTCCCATGTCCCCCCCTAGAACTATCGGTCCTGTTGTTTTCTCCTCCAGATTGTTCATCCAGCCTATCTTATTTCGACAGACCTGTGGAAATAATAACATGCACACAAACAAGACAGAGAAAATGAAGCAACAATATACAACAAAACAACAACAACAAACCAATGACAAAAAACAAAACACAACAAGAAAGAAAAGCTTGTAGTTAGTTCAAGGATCATTTGTTGGCCTTTAGGAGTGTTTTCCAGTCCAGTCTGTTGGGGCACCACACCCTGGACCCCAAGTCAACCTTCAGCATTCCTTGGGGACCTCGCTGCTCTTTTCCCTTGCTGTTCTTTTGCACCCCCCTTAGTGTTTTGCCTCGGTGTAGCGTGATCAGATCGGGTTCAATTCCCACACTATGCCTCTGGTGTGTTTCTATTTTTTTTGTTGTTGCTATTGTGGAATTCTGCAAAGAACATAAATGTAAGAATGTGATTCTTATATCCTTTGTGTATTATAACTATGATGATTATAACTATATGCACATAACCCCATAATATCAATATTACAATAAGTCAAATGCCTCTCCTATGCTAGATTGTATTGCATTAGGTGATCTGTTGCTTAAGACCTCTCTAGAGTATTGAAGAGCAAGGATGTTACTTTGAGGACTAAGGCGTGCCTGACCCAATCCATGGTATTCTCCATTGCCTCATATGCATGTGAAAGTTGGACATTGCATAAGGAAGATGGAAGAAGAATAAATGCACTTGAATTGTAGGGCTAGAGAAGACTATTGAAAATACCATGGATAGCCAAAAAGACAAACCAATTTGTGTTGGAAGAAGCAAAGCCAGAGTGCTCCTTACAGGCAAGGATAGCAAGGCGTCTTTGGGCATGTTTTCAGGAGAGACAAGTCCCTGGAGAAGTTCGCTATGCTTGCTAACGTGGAAGGGCAGCAAAAAAGAGGAAGACCCTCAATGAGATGAACTGACACGGTGGCGGCATCAACGGACTCAGACATAGGAACACTTGTGCGGCTGGCACAGGACTGTGCAGTGTTTCATTGTGTTGTGCATACGATCACTATGGGTTGGAGCCAACTCGATGGCACCTAACAATAACGACATCCTAGTTGGGCATTTGGCCTCAATTAATCTCCAAGTCAAGCTGGTGAGTAGGCGTGCACTTGCCCATTTTACAGTTGAGTAAACCGACACTCAACACATGTAGGTGTCTTTCCCCAAATCTCTTCTTGCCAAGCTGAGCTGGGGCGGAGGGGAAGCTTTTGTGCAATCGTGGTCTTCCCTAAGGCCACATCGATGCTTGTCATTTGTAGTGGAGCTTCTAACTTGCAGAGAGAGAAAAACAAAGGGGCAATGGTCACACATCAGCGACTTAGCGGAAGCATAACTATTTGGGATTCTTACAGGTTTTACTTCTTGATTCAATATCTAACTTTCACATGCATTGGAGGTGACGGAAAATACTGCGGTGTGGGTCAGGTGTACCTTAGTCCTCAACGTGACGTCATTGAGCAGTGCGTTCACAGTGTCTTTAGAAGACCGATGAGGAATGGATGCATCTGAATTGTGGTCCTGGTGAAGAGGATAGAAGGTATCATGAACTGCCTGCCAGAAGAAGACACAAATCTATCTTGGAAGAAGTACAACCAGAATGCTTTTCAGAGGCGACCTTCAGCTCATGTGCTTTAGACATGTTATCAGGAGAGACCAGTCCTTGGAAAAGGACACCCTGCTTGGCCCAGCAGAGGGACATCAAAGAAAAGGAAGACCCTTGATAAGTGGCTTCAGCAACGGACTCAAGCGTAACACTAATTGTGAGGGTGATACAGGAGCGGGAGTGTTTTGTCCCCTGGGGCAGGGGATGCTATGAGTTAGAACTGACTCCGCAGCACCTAACAACCATGCAGATTTTCCTGAGAACCTCTGCGGCCACAGTGATGGAAGCGTTGGACTACTAGCAGTCAGTGCCCCAGCCACTCTGAGGGAGAGCTAAGTCCTTCAGTAGAGACTTACAGCCTCAGAACCCCGGTGCTTCCCATTGAGGTCTGTAAGTCAGAACTGATTCGATGGCAGCTGGGTAGTTGTGTACATAGGTTTTACTTTCTCAAGCATGTATTACATTTAACAAGAGGAAGACCTAAAAGCTGGATTCCCCAAGCCACAGCTGACTACACATTAATCAGAAAAATAAGTTAAACTAGATCCTCAACTACAACCGGATGGGTGTTGGGAAACTTGCCTTCTTAGTCAGTTCTGTGAGGGCCGGTTGGTAACACCTTTCCAAACATCAGAGCTCCTGCCCTCGGATGAGAGAAGTCTACTTTTAGCAATGTACTTGGACCTGGGATGGAGTACAAAGACGAAATACCAATCAATATTTATCTGGTTAAATCAAGGGTGGTGTCATGGTTACACATTAGACTGTGATTAGAAAGGTCCCCAGTTCAAAACCCCCAGCTGCTCCTTGGGAGAAAGATGGGGCTTTCTACTCCAGTAAACAGTTTCAGTCTTGGGAACGCACAGGGGCAAAGGGTCCTAAAGGGTCGCTGTGAGTTGGCATCGACTTGATGGCAGCGGGTGTGTTTTGATGGTCCAGCGACTCTCTCTTTCTCTTCCTCTTGCCCCCAGGAAACACCAAGGTCTCACCACCCTATGAGAACAGCTCTGGGCTTTCCAGAAAGGTTGGGGTGCGGTGAGAAGAGGGTGGGGTGGACTGGGCGCTGTGAGCGGTTTGCACTGGGTTGGTAATCTAAAGGCTGGAATCTAAAATTCAGCAGGTGGTTTTCTGGAAACCCCAGTGAGCTGTTTCTTGAAAGATTACAGCAATTAAACCCCGTGGGGAGCAGTTGGATTGATCCCAGTGGGTCGCTGTCAAGGCAACCCTCAGAAGGAATCCCGGTCCTGCCCATCCTTTCCTTCCTTCACTGCGCGCTGCCACTTTGCAGAGAGCAGGCGGTGACCCTGTGACCGAGAAGTCAACTGCAGCCTTGCCAAAGTCGAGAGGCCCGGAGTCCCCGCCGGATGTTTGCAGAGGGTTGCTAGTGGTGGCTGAACATGGAAGGTCTGGATCTGTCTGCCTCGGAGCCTAGAACGGAGGAGGTAGGGCTGCCGTTCTCCTAGCCTAGCCGTTCTCCTAGAAGTCCTTTAAGAGCTGTCAACTTTTCTGGGTCCGGCAGGCTCAGGCGGGCACTTGGGGGAGCAGGGAGGATGGGCAAAGGAAAGGCGGTGGTGCCCTTTGTGAACCTAGCTCCCCCCTCTGCTCTCTCTCTCTCTCTCTCTCCATCCAGCAGGAGAAAGGCCCTCCTCTGCTGGGCAGCGGCGACCCCGCGGGAGCCCGCGCCTCCCCCTCCGAAAGCTCCTCGGGGCAGCGGCGGCGCCGGCGCAGGCTCATCCTGCTCATCAGCTTAGCCCTCCTGGTCCTGGTGGTCATCGTCACCCTGGTGGCGGGAATCTTGTGGCGGCGGAGCCAGCGCCAGCAGCTTTTGCACTGGCAGGGTTCTGGCACCACCGACAGTATTTCCGAGATCATCCTGGGGAGATGCTTCACCTACACGCGGTTGAAGCGACCCGAGCTGCGGTGAGTGGGGCTCGGGGAGGCTCCGAGAGAGGACTGGGCTGTGCTGGGCACCCCTGCACCCCTGGCACGGGATAGGCGGCCCTCAGGCCAGAACCACACATGGGGATGGGGGACTTGGAGGAGGGGAGCCACCCGGTACGCTGTTGGTTCAGCGCGCAACTGGCTTGAGCCCCTAGCTTGGTCCCTGAGCTAACACGCCCACTTCCTAGAGGACCCGGTTCGGCCCAGCTGCAGGGCTGCCGCCTGGGACCAGTAAACTCACTGTAAACAACACACACACACACACACACACACACACACTTAAAAAGTTAAGATGTGGCTTGTTCCTTTAGGCGGATCTGCTCATTATTAAATGTCTAATTTCCTGCAGACCTTTAGAAACACCACCCAGATTCGTTTATGGAACCTTTCCAGAACCCTCTGACCCCAAGATCCTCACCCCAACAGAAAAATGGTCACAATATTAATTCAGACTTAGACATCTTCTGTGTGGAGGAGTCAAGTGCGCTGCACCTGGTTTTCCTGCCTGTGAGAAAACCTCACTCACTGCCATCAAGTCCCAAGACTGGAACTCCTGAGGGGAGTAAGGAACCCTGGCTTTCTCCTGCAGAGCAGCTGGTGGATTCTAAAGGTTGACCTTGGGGATAACAGCCCAACCTGTGACCACTGTGTCCCCCGGGCTGCTCATGTTGCATTCATTGCTGAAATGTTGCCCGCGGGAACCCACACAGAGGCACTAGGATGACAGAGCTGACAAACAGCATCAAAAGATCGTAACCTTGAAAGCCAAAGGAGTAATTCGACCGGAACACCTGAAGTTGGCTGGGTGGGGCTCCCAGGGTTCCACACTCTAATCTGGGTGGTGTTTCTAAAGGTTGGTAGGAAATCAGACATTGATTAACAAGCTGATCTGCCTAATGGAACAAGTCACGTCTTCACTTTGTACGGTTTCTCTGGGGAGCAACCAAAATCCTTTTTTAAAGTTGGTCTTCAAGTTGCCAGATCTTTCCTTCCTCACTGCTGGGTGGATTCAGACAGTCAACTTTTAGGTTAGTGGTAGCTGGGTCCCAGCTAGTCAAGCCAGACCCATAGTAACCCCATGTGCAATAGGATGAGCACTGCCTTGTCCTGCGCTATGTTCACCATGTTCTCAAGTTCAAGCTCACTGTTGCAGCTTAACATTGTTGCACTGTGTTAAGCCGTCTTGTCAAGGGCCTTCCTCTTTTTCACTGCCCCTCCATTGTGCCAAGCATGCTGCCCTCCCCTGACACGTCCAAAGTACCTACGACCAACTCTGGCCATCTCTCACTTCGCAGGAGCATTCAGGTTACACTCCTTGCAAGACAGGCTTGCTTGTTCTTTTGGCAGTGCCTGGTGCTTTCAATGCTCTCTAGCACCGCCACTTGCATGCATCCATTTTTCTTTATCTTCCCATTCAATGTCCCCCGGTCACATGCACGCGAGGCCATTGAAACTATTCTGGCTTGAGTCAGGTGTACTTTTCTCTAACACTAGTAGCCGAGGGAAACAGATGTTTGGGGAGAAGTTCAACCAGAATGTTCCTTGTAGGCAAGGATGCTGAGATTTCATTTTATGTACTTTGGACATGTTAGGAAAGGACATCGTGCGTGGTAAAGCAGTGGGCGGTACAAGAGAGGAAGGCTGTCAATGAGATGGATGGACACAGTGGCTGCAACAATAGGCTCAAGCAGAAGAGCAATTGGGAGGACGGCACAAGATAGGACAGTGGTTACTTCAGTTGGACACAGGGTCACTCTGGTCTGAACGGGCTCTGGCGCCTAACAACAATGACAACCGAATGAAAACTGCCTGTGTTCCCGTGGGGCTTTAATCCTCAAGCCCGTTCTCTACAAACTCACTCCGAGTGAGGCCATTTTGATCTCTACTTCCATGACTTAGTTTTGCCTCATTGTGAAGTTGTTTGTAAAGTTAGAAAAAGCTGACAAAGAGGCAGCCTGGGAGGGGAAGCTGATTTGGCACCCTGAGAGAGAGATTTTGCTGTTGCTCCTGCCCAAACCCACCCCATCAATTGCCCAATGGAGCAGATGAGGGAGGAACGGCACCACCTCCCTGGAATCTTCAGGGGGTGTTCCAGCAGTAAATACTGGAGGTTTCATTTCCAGATTGTTCTGGAGAAAAGATCCCCCAGCATCCCTGTGAGTGGTTTGTGTTTATGGAGAATTGAGTACTCCATTGAAACTAGACAGTGAGAGTTCCATTAGCTTCTGCAGCTGATAATACCAACGGCAAAAAAGTCTGGTTTCAAAGGGTGATGCAGAAGAGCAATCCTGTTTCTGTTTCCACCTTTCCCTGAATATTTCTGTCTGAGCCGCCCCACGGCCCCCCACCCGAACACCCAAAGTCACTGCCATAGAGTCAAATCCAACTCATAGCAACCCTATAGGATAGCATAGACAGAACTGCCTTTCTGGGTTCCTGAGGCTGTAGCTTTAAAAAATATATATTATTGGCACATGTTCACATATCATACAATTCACTAGTTCAACCTCATCAGGAAGAGTTGTACAATCATGACCACAATCAGTTTCGGAATATTTTCTTCAAGCTTGTACTCATCATTACTACCTTCCCATCTCCCTTAGCCTCCTCTGCCATACTCCCAAGAAACCATTAGTCCAGTTACTAACTCTCTAGACTTGCCTATTGGATTTCGAATGCAGAAAAACAAAAATAACAACAATAACAAAGTCAAACAGATAAAACCTCAATAAAAAAAGAAATCAGAAAGTATTAAAAAACTAGAACAAATGAGTCAAAAGGGAGATTAAATGACAAAGTGACAATTTTAACCTAACTGCATCTGCAAAAATCCACTTTCTGATGCATGCTGCTTAATAACATATCCCTCATCTGTGGTCAGAGGGCATTCACCAAGAGGCTTAATCCATGTCTATTTCCCCTTCACGTATTCTCTTTTTTTTTAAGGGAAACAACAATTTTATCATGATGTGACCTCTTGGTCCAGTTGTGAGGGCTTTGTCTTCTGTACACTGAGTCCTAATCCGCTCTGAAGGATGAGATTCTTGATCTGCCTCAGCAAGGGCTCCAAGGCCTCCTGAATTTCAGCAAGCAAAATTATGTCATCTGCATATTGCTGGTTGTTAAAAAGCCACCACTTTTCTGTTAGTTTGTTGTACTGTGGTGGATTGTGTGTTGCTGTGATGGTGGAAGCATTGTCACTGGTATTTCAAAGGCCAGCAGCGTCATCCAAAGAGAACAGGTTTTAGCAGCGCTTCCAGAGTAAGAACAGGTAACGCAGAAGGGCTTGCCTCCACACTTCAGAGGAAGTAGCTTCGAAAAACCTCATGAATGATTCTATTGAGAATGTCATTAATTTAGCCAATGGTATAGAATTTAGCACACGGTCGAGAAATAAAGGCAATTATGAGTATAGGCCAGCTATGAACCACAATGCATCACTTGTTGACTTGTACAGATTAAACTCTTAAGTGATTGGACACTATTTACACAAACAATGGGGGTTGGTGATAGGGCAAACCTTTCTATAATTTCATTCACAGTAGCAGAGTCATGCCTGCAATCATAATGAAGCAGAGGCATAATATAGTAACTATATGGGAATTCATCATTCATGGGGCAACCTCAAGGCAAGAGATTCAAACCAAAGCTTAATGCCTGCCAGTTCTATGCTCTTGGGGTAGCAGCCAATGGTTTCTTCTATCACTAAGGGGTTTCTGCCTTACATCCAGGCGAGTTTGACATAATGCCCCGTTTACTTTATGGGGTTTCCACACCGAGTCCTCCTGGGGTGTTCTATGAAGGCTGTCATGCTCCTCCAAAGAGCAGAGTCTAGAGCCCCAGTAGTCTATAGCACTCAGCCTGGGCCACCAAGGGCTGCAGAGAAGCTAAGTCAGAGTGTCCACATAAGAACTTAGTACCAGCCATGTTCTCCCCAGGCATATTCTGTATAAGCATTGTGAAGCATTTCTTCCCAATGGGAGGTTTTTCGTCCTGCTCTGCTGCCGACAGAAACATAATTGCCTTCTTTGAGACAAATGTGCCTCCCTCCCTCTATCTTTATTTGACTGTCCAGGGCGGTTTGCTTATCATTCTGGTAGGAGTGAGTGTCTGGTGGTTTGGGGTGAACGGAGCTTTAGGTCAAACTCACTGTAGCACAGTGGCATCACATGGTACCGTGTGCCAACGACAATAGAATGTAGGGAATGTGCAGGAATAGGGATGAAGAGTCAGCACCCAGAGCATCTGGTTGGTGCAGCTTCTGATGCACAAATCTTCTCACAGTGGGGGCCACCCCATATATGATGGCGATGGTAATTAAACTGCTGGCTATATAAGCGAGAGCTTAGGGTCAGCATTCGGCATTTCTTGGACAGTTCTATCCATTCCTGGACTAGTAGGAGTCCTGGGAGAGAAAGAGTGCTTTGTTCATCTCTGTATCCCCTAGCTATTGAGAATGCTGATTGACATATTATAATCACCTAATAGATGCACCACACTGGTTGAGCTCCAACATGAATAATGAGAGAATTAATCACAGAAAATTCCTCTGATGGAATTTACTGGATGACAGTGAGCTTGGTTTGAGATCTGTTTTATTTACTGTAGTGGCCCCAGTGTCTAGTCCTGTGTTTAAGAGCTCATAGGCACTCAATAAATTACTGTTAAATGAATAAATAGATGAATAGGTAAAAAAAAGAGAAAATTCTCCATCAATCTTATTTCCTGATGAACATGTCTGGGCCCATGTTTAGTGTCTTTTCTACTTCTTTCATTTTCATTCTACAAGTTACTTTTGATTCTCCTTCCTCTTTAATATTTCTGGAAAGATTGCTCAGAAGCCAACTAACCTGTCTTTCTTTTTAAAAATATTCCTCAAGTTTCCCATGTCAGGGCCCATTCAGTAAAAGTCATTAGCCCACAATAGCAAATGCATACAATAAAACACAAGGACATGACATGTGACTGGTGCCGTAGTAGGCATGGAAACTCCAAGAAGAAGCAAGACATGAGTCCTCTTTCCTAGCTGCATTTGAACTATGGTGCTGGTCCAGGACATTGAAAGTACTGTGGGCTACCAAAAGAACAAACAAGCCTGTCTTGGAAGAAGTACAACCAGTAAGCATTTTACAGGCAAGGATGGTGAGACTTGGTCCCACGTACTTTGAACGTGTTATCAGGAGAGACAGCATGCTTGACAAAGGGGAGGGGTAGTGAAACAGAGGAAGGCTATTGGTAAGATATGACATGGTAGCTGCAACTTGCACATGATAATGGTTGTTAAGGATAATGCAGGACTTGGCAGCGTGTCACTCTGTTATACAAAGGGTCATTATGAGTTGGAACCATCCCGAAGGCACCTAACACAACAACTTTCCAGTGTGCAATGAGGGAGGACCTCTGCAGGGAGAGAGCTCCGCAGGGCACTGTGCTCTGCAACAGCACAGGGTGTGTACAAAGATGAAAGGGACATCGAGGAGCAAGTGATTGCTTCTGCACTGTTAGCCTTGGCCTGTATCTGCAGCAGGGTATAAGATACCAGTTATTGGTTAGCTGCCATCAAGTTGGCCCCCAATCCTGGTGACCCCATGCAAGAAGGTGCCTGACGTGGCAACCGTCTCATGATTATTTGTTGATCATTCCATTGACACCATAAGGATTTTTTGAGCGGTGGGGGGAGGGGGAGGGAGGGCTGATTTTTAGAAGTAGATTTCCGGGTGTCCTTGATAACCCATTTTGTCTGGTAGTTCAGACTGGTAGTACCAGATACTGACATTATTCAGTATCAGCAGCAAACAAGCACCCACTGACAGACTGATTGCTGGATGTGCAAGAAGTGTCTTGGCTAGGAACTGAATGGAAGGTGGGAATTCTACCAATGGTCTTATGGCGTCCCTTCCTATTTCCGGATGATGCCTGGTGGCATAGTCACTTCAATGTTGGGCCCATTCAGTAAAATTCATTACCACGCAATAGAAAATGCATTCAATAAATCACAAGGACATGACATGTGACTGGTGCCGTAATAGGCATGGAAACTCCAAGAAGACGCAAGACACGAGTCCTATTTCCTAGCTGCATTTAAACTATGGTGCTGGTCCAGGACATTGAAAGTACTGTGGGCTACCAAAAGAACAAACAAGCCTGTCTTGGAAGAAGTATGACCAGGAGCCACTCCAAGGAAGAAAGACAGAGATTTCTACCCCTGTAAAGAGTTACAGTCTCGGAAACTCACAGGGACAGTTCTACCCTGTCCTATGGGTATGAGCTGTATGCACTGGTATTGACTCAATGGCAGTGAGCTTAGATTTTATTTATTAGTATTTTAACAAATGAAACTAGTTGCTGTCCAGTTGATTCTGACTCAAGGTGACCCTGTGCATTTTGGACTATTCTGTGCTCCAGGGATTTTAGATGGCTATGATATTTCAGAAGGACATCTTTCTTCTGAGGCACGTGTGGGTAGATTTGAACGGCCAAGTTTTCTATTAGTAGCTCAGTGCTGTTATAGGGGAGAAAGAGATCTCAAATCCAAATATAATTTATGGAAACACCTTTACTAAGTTTTAAAGATGACAAAGACAATTCATCTGGATGAGGGAGACCATCACCACAAGGCCATACTGCCATCTGTGTTAGGCTGGGTCCTCTAGAGATGCAAAACCAGTCGTGCTTATATGTGTTGTATATGGAGAGAGATGTATATCAAGAAATGGCTTAAACAATTGTAGAGATAGGTACGTCAGCAAGATGGCAAAGCAGAGAGAGGAGGGTGCACAGGTTGGTGGGTGCAGAGGGCCAAAGTTGGCGACAGCTCTTGGGATTGGATGGAAATATAACAGGAGACCTAGGAACCACACAAGATCCAGTTCCAGCAGATGGCGAAGAGCCAACAAGAGCTCAACTTTGCTCAGTCTCTCTCTCTTATACAAAAACAAACCAACAAAAAACTTATGACATCAAAGAGGTGTCATCAGGCTGTGAGGTAATAGATAGTGTGAGCTCCACCCCTACCTTTATTCAGGAGTGTCCAGTTGACATAATTCCTAACCACCACGGCCTACAACGATATACAGAGACAAGGCTGCTTGAGTAGGTCATGGGAGTGCAAGAGAAATTCACAGAAGCAGGATTGATGGCAAATCAATGTATCACCATTGCTGGCAAGACTACAGAAATGGGAATAAAACTATTATTGGCACACATACATTATTCTAAATAGAAAAGCTCACAGGATTGGTTCAGAGACCAAAGAAGTCAGGATATGACTCTTGACTCTGTGACCCAAGTACCTGAATTTCCATACAAGCAAGTGCCAGAGGAAAAGGTTGGCCCTCCATGGACTGGCTAGGGCAGTGGTAGTAATCTGTTTTCAAATACACTCTGCCTGAGGGCAAAGCTTTTCACATTGCTGGTCGATGGTCAGAAAGAATTCAATGGAAGCTGAATCTATTTGGAGACTTGACATGTATTTAGGCATTTCACTTTAAAGCATATCCTCCTGCAAACTTCGTGCTCTGAATTTAAGCTCTAATAGTGTTTAAACATTTGTGTCCACCTAGAGGCTCCTAAGAATCCGAGCTTACTGCCATTAAGTCAATTCTGACATACAGCAACCCTATAGGGCAGTGAAGAACTGTCCCCTAGAATGTTCAAGGCTGCAAATCTTTATAGGAGCAGAAATCTTTATTTTGCTCCTTTGGAGTGACTGGTGGGTTTGAATTGCTAACTGTGTTAGTCCGAATTTAATAGAGAAACAAATCCAGGAAGACTGTCATATGTGTATAAGAAAGAGCTTTATATACAAGAGCAGTTGAATATTGAGAAAACAACCCTGCCCAGTCCAGATCAAGTCCCTAAGTGTAATATTAGCCCATATGTCTGATACCAGTCTATAAAGTTCTCTTCACACTCATAAAACACATGAAATGACACCAAATGCAGGAAGATCACATGTCAGTGGGTGGGAAGTCTTGTGGGTCCAGTGGCATCATAAGCATCTCAGCACTGGCAGGAGTCTCCACATGGCTTCTCTGGCTCTAATAGCCTCTCTCCATGTGTCTTCTCCACAAGGATGTTTTTCAGGGAGTGAGCAGAGAGTGTCTTCCATCTCCATGGAGGAGTACAGGAGTTCCCAGAATCCTCAGGAGAAGGCCATGCCCACACAGAGGCCTCATTGGCTATGATCTGAATGACTGCCTAGACTCCACCCCTTCACTCTGAATCCTCAAATTGACACCAGATTTTATAACTGCCACACTGACCTTGCAGTTATTAACCCAATTCATAACCCACTACTTAGGTATTTATAGCACAAGAAAGACATTGCTAATTATCATGAGCGACAGATCAATGCACAGAAAGTCAGAAGTGGGCCTAACTCCACCCAGCAACTTTGTGAACACAATGACAGTTGTTCCTTTCAGAAAGAATTTCAATAGGGAGATGCTCTTGCTGGGTGTTGTGCTGTTGAAAGAAACCCAGGAGGTAGATGAGATGTTACTGCTCTGGGAAGGTTGCTTATTCTTTATCCAGTTTCTACATAGATGGTAATAAGAATGATAATAATAATCCTCAAATCAAGACTTCACATTTTCTTTCTCTGTTGTGTTTGATAGCAGCTACCAAATACTCCTTTCTAGGGCCACAGACAGGTGGAGCGAGAACAGATTTCATAAGGTAAATGGACAGAATCCTTCAGTCCCTCAAAAAGGTACATGTTGGCTGCTAGCTCAGAGGCCTGCCGGGCTCCTTCACTTCTAAAGCTACTGGTTCCCAGTACTCCTTTGGGTTTGAGGAATTGTGGGAAGGACTCAGGGGACACGTAGAAGGTACTGTCCTTAAGACTACAGCTTTATTCTAGCATCCAGTGTAAATTTGGATGGGCACAAAGAACAGGCACATAGGATTCCCAAAGTGAAGCCTCTGTGTCTCAAAGGGCTTACTACCATTCCACGCGCGTTAGCATGCTTCACTAACCAAGGAGCTCATGGTATATCCAAGCTCAGAGCTTTTGTTGGCTCTCTCAGACTCATGATGGAAGTATTTTGCAGAGGTAGGATTTATGAAATCATCCCTCACCCTTCCCTGAAGTTAGATGATATCAGGTACCAGGTGGTCTTGGTGGCCTTGTCAATCTCTCACTCCCTTGTATGAGTCCTCCAGCAGTGCAGGGCATGGATGTTTTAGATAATCAACCAAACTAACTCCATTGCCATTGAGTCAGTTCCCACTCAGCAATGCTATAGAATAGAGTATATCTGCCCCATAAGAGTTCCAAGGCTCCAATCTTTTTTTTTATTAAATCATTTTATTAGGGGGTCGTACAACTCTTATCACAATCCATCCATCCATTGTGTCAAGCTCATTTGTACATTTGTTGTCATCATTCTCAAAGCATTTGCTTTCTACTTGAACCTTTGGTATCAGCTCCCCGTTTTTCCCACTCCCTCCTCTCCCCACTCCCTCATGAACCCTTGGTAATTTATAAATTATTATTGTTTTGTCATGTCTTACACTGTCCAATGTATTCATTCACCCACTTTTCTGTTGCCCATCCCCCAGGGAGGAGGTTATATGTAGATACTTGTAATCGGTTCCCCCTTTCTCTCCCACCTTCCCGATATCGCCACTCTTACCACTGGTCCTGAAGGAATCATCTTCCCTGGCTTCCTTGTGTTTCCAGTTCCTATCTGCACCAGTGTACATCCTCTGGTCTAGCCATATTTGTAAGGTAGAATTGGGATCATGATAATGGGGGTGGGGGGTAGCATTTAAGAACTAGAAGAAAGTTATATGTTTCATTATTGCTACACTGCACCCTGATTGACTCATCTCCTTCCCGCAACCCTTCTGTAAGGGAATGTCCAGTTGCCTAGAGATGGGTTTTGGTTCTCCAATTTGCACTCAGCCTTATTTACAATGATATGATTTTTTGTTTTTTGATGCCTGATACCTGGTCCCTTCTACACCTCATGGTCACACAGGCTGGTGTGCTTCTTCCATGCGGACTTTGTTGCTTCTGAGCTAGATGGCTGCTTGTTTACCTGCAAGTTTTTAAGACCCCAGACACTATATCTTTTAATAGCTGGGCATCATCAGCTTTCTTCACCACATTTGCTTATGCACACATTTGTCTTCAGCGATCGTGTCAGGGAGGTGTGCATCATGGAATGCCAATTTAATAGAACAAAGCATTCTTCCACTGAGGGAGTACTTGAGTGGAAGCCCAATGTCCTTCTGCTACCTTAATGCTAAACCTATAAATATATGCACATAGATTTATCTCCCCACCATCCTATATAAATATATTTACATATGTACATTCCCAATCTTAATGGGATAAAACAACCATATCTTTCTCCCATAGAGTGGTTGGTGGGTTTGAACTGCTGACCTTTAAGTTAGCAGTTAAATGCTTTAACCCCTGTGCCACCAGAGCTCTTTTAGACAACCGAGGTCCCTCAGTTGCCCAGGAAATTCCAGAGTTATCTCTCGGGAATTGAGGATAAAGATGGAATTACTTGTGTAGTGTTTTTGGTCTCACAATAGTATTATGATCTTGAGGCTTTCCACAATTCTGTCTTTTCTTCTGGGGCTCCCAGACAGAAACAAGTGGCTACAGCACCATGACCCAAACCCATCGAGTGGATTCAGACTCATATCAACCCAATAGGTTGGAATAGAATTGCCTCTTTGGATTTCTAAGACTTTAAGTTTCTTTGGGAGGAGATAACTTCATCTTTCTCCCTCAATGTGACTAGTGGGTTTGAACCACTGACCTTGTGGTTAGCAGTTCAATGTATAACACAGTGGTCTCAAAAAAACTAAAACAAAAAAAACTAAACAAACTCACTGCCATAGGGTCAGTACTGACACATAGTGTATAGGACAGAGTAGAACTTCCCCTGTGATTTTTCCAAGATGGTAACTCTTTATTTTTAATTGAAAATTTATTGGGGACTCTTACAGATATTATAACAATTCACATAACAATTATACTAGTCAACTTGTACAGATGCTGCCATCATCATTTTCAAAACATTTTCTTTCTACTTGAGCCCTTTAATATCAGCTTCTCTCTCCCTTCCCAACCCCACTACTCTCCTGAACCCCGAATAAATTATATATCATTATCTTTTTTTCAATAGATTCCTTTACCCACAGTTCTGTTATTTTTTCCCTTCGAGGGGGGCATGGAATTGTTACTCTAATTACTGTTTATGAGGGGTTTCTCTATCCTGGATTTTACGTGTTGAAAGCTTGTATCTGTACCTATGTACATATGCTGGTCTAGCTGAAGTTGTGAGGTCAAACTTGGTCCATGATAGTGGGCAGAGGAAGCATTAAAGAACTAGAAAAATGTTGTGTGTTTTATCAGAGTGACACTGCATCCTGGATGAGTCACCCTTCCATGTATCCCTTCTCTGTAGCAATGTCCAGTTATAAACAGATGGGCTTTTGGGTCTCCACTCTCCTTCACAATGATATGTTGCTTGTTTTTGATCTTCTGATACCTGGTCCTCTCGACACTTCATGATCGCTGGTGTACTTCTTCCACGTGGACTTTGTTGCTTGCCTGCATGGTAGATATTTGTTTAACTTCAAGCCTTTAAACCCCCAGATATTATATCTTTTAATAGCCAGACACCATCAGCTATCTTCACCACATTTGCTTATAAATCCATTTTATCTTCACTGATCGTGTGGGAAGGTGAGGATCACATAGTGCCATGTTGCTAGAACAAAGTGTTCTTGTGTTGAGGGAAGACTTAAGCAGCGGCCCAAAGTCCATCTGCTACCTTAGTGTTTTAACACATAAATATATATATATCCCAATATTCCTATCTTTATATATTAATATATATGTCTATATTTATACCTTTTTGTAAAACTTTTACCTCCTAGTTCTCTCCTCTAGTTCCTTTTACTTTCCTCCTGCATGCCCCCCACCCCCATCATATTCACCCTTCATTCGGCTCTCCGTAGTCCCTCTCAGTTACAGTACAATTGATCAAACAGCACTGGCACTCTATGCCCTCTTCTTCATCAATTTTAGATCCTTTGATGTTCTCCTGTCCCAACTGAATTTATTGGTTCAGTGCTTCCTCTCTCCTCCTCCTTTTCTCCTATGTGACTCCCCGCCCACTGTTGGTCCCAGTGTTTCTCCTCGGGATTGGTAATCCTGCCTATTTTATATAGATAGACGTATGAGAGAAAGAAAGTCCATATATTGTTCCAGGTCTATCTGATGACCTTTGTGAACGTCTCCCAACCAGATCAGGTGAGATACCAAGTACTGCCCCCCAAGTCAGAAGCCTATTTTCGAGATTCCTCAGTGGCTTCGTGACTTTGCTCCCATTGCTGATCTGTTATGGTCCCTTCATGATTCACCTCACTGTGGGGGGATCAGACCAGACACACTTCCCACACTGTGTCTCCAGTGTTGTCCTCTATATTGCTGTAAGGCCAGTGAGGGGAAGACATGTCTTGAGCTGGTGCCGGCCCTATGGTCTTCTCTGTGTATTGGCTGCTCCCAGCAGGAGGGCCACCCTTGAGGCTTGGTGGGCCAGGATGTGGTTCTCTCTCTCTCCTCTCTCCCTTCCTCTTAGTTTATTCTTCTGTGGACAGGAAAGACCGGCCACTTTCCCCAGTCTGCATCTTCAGTGCTGTCCTCTGTAGCACAGTCTTGGGGAAAGTGGGTGTCAACATAGCTCTGATTGGGGCAGGCCCTTGCAGTCCTCTCTGTTAATGAGCTGCTCTGTGCAGGCAGGTTGCCATCAAGGCTTGGAGCACGGGAATGAGGTCTGGTCTCTCCCTCTCTTTCCTGTGGAGACATAAACAATACCCTCCCCCTAAGTAGATTATTGCCCTGCTCCCCCTAATGTCCTCATCTTTTCTTTCTTCTCTCTCTCCTCTCTCTGTGGTCCTTAAGGACATGGGAGACGTGAGAAAGATGTCTTTCGGCCCCATTGCTGTTTGCATCTTCTTCTTCTTATTATTTTTCTCCCTTCTTTTTAGTTGGATACCATATGCAGTCTGGACCTTGACCCAGATATTATGAAATCAGTCATTTTTAGGGAGTAGAAAATCCCATCTTTCTCCAGAGGAACCACTTGTGGTTTCAAACTGCTGACCTTGCAGAGTGCAGCTCAGTGCATAACACCTAAGCAACCAGTGGTTCTCAGAGTGGTCTACAGAGTCTTAAATGCATATGATTGCCTAAAGGAAGTGAAATAGGGGAAGTGAAGTGGGGCCTCAAGGCGTGGTCTAGTTGATGTTGTGATTAGAGATAGGGAAGTCAGCCCATAAGGCTGAGGTACATTTCTATACGAAGGACGGAGTGGAGTATGCTGGGCTTAGAGGCTCTCCTGTGACATCAGGGAAAGGGCAGCTCTGAATGGACTCATCCATGAGGAAGGGCTAGTTAGAAGGCAAGCGATGGTGGAGCAAGAGAAGGGAAAAACTCAGAGGAGACAGGAGGGATGCTGCTTCCATGCATGTTGGCCTTTGCTTCAGGGCCTGTTTCTAGAAAGGTCAGTGGTATCTGCTGTCTGATCCCCACCCATGCCCTTGCGCTGCAGGAGAGGGCTGTCTAAGGTATGGCAGTCGTGGAAAGTGCCCTAGTTCTACCTGCTCAAAGGTGGTGCCATTGGGCAGCTTCTACTAACCCGATACAGTCCAACGTCCTTCCTTACGTTTCAGGTGGTGGTTAGTATATTTTAGGAATTTTACAATGAAGGTACGCACATTGGCCTTTTAGACATAATGCTATTGCGCACTGTATTAGGCTAGGTTCCCTAGAGAAGCAAAACCAGTGACAGCAGCCCGCAAGTCCCTCTTCAGACTCACGCAGTCACCTGAAATGATGCAGCATGCATCGCAGGCCATCACAGGCCGGTGGGTGCAGAGTCGTGCGGATCCAAGATTGGGGGAGACATGGCAGGGCACTGACTCTCAGGGTGTCAGCAAGCTGGCATGCAAAGGGGCAGAGAGAGGGAGGTTCCCACGGTCCTCCTTGTGAGTGGGCCACACCCCCAAGGAAGCACTAACAGGCTGAGACCTGACTGACATGTTGGATCCCATTCCCACACTTTTATACATCTGCAAGTTAACATAAAAATCATCTAACTACCACACACTTGTATGCATGTGTATCTAGAAAGAGATTTATATCAAGAAATGGCTCACACAGTTGTAGAAGTGGGCGAGTCTCATCTGGCTCAAGTCCGTGGGTTGAATGTGAGCGTTAGGTTTCGAACAGGAAGCAGGAAAGCCAAGAGGAAGACCACAGGCGAGTGGCTGCCGAGCTGAATGAATGTGAGATCAGTTGAATACATCCAAGGCCGGCAGTCCACTGAAGGCTCCTGGGAAATGTAAAAAATGTTTGTGTGCATTCCTTGATTGAAATACTTGCTTTATTGGGGTGGTCCGGAAATGGAAACTGCCATATCTCTGAAATGTGTCTACAGTTGGTACATGGCCGAAAACCAAGCAAACCCATTACCATCAAGTGGATTGCAACTCATGGAAACCCTATGTCTTGATGGGAGCAGACATAGGGAGCAGACAGCCTCATCTTTCTCCATCTGAGCCGCTGGTGGATTTGAACCTCTTACGTTTCAGTTAGTAGTCCTTCACATCCACAAGACTCCACCTCTTTCTGTCCTTCTAGGATCATCACTTACTAGATGGCTAATAAAACTGAGCCATAGAAGGGTTTTCAAGGTCTAGCTTAGTAAGCGGAATAGCCAAGATCTCAGTCCGGATAGACAGACGGCATAGCCTGAAAGGAACACATCCGATGACTGCTGGAAGACTTGGTTCTCAGCAGGTGTCAGCACCTGGGGCAGCTGACTCCAATCCAAACACTGCCCTTGGGTCGCTTCCAACTCAGAGTGGCCCTGCAGGGACAGGGTAGACCTGCCTCTGTCGGTGTCCAAGACTATACCCCTTCATGTGAGTTGAAAGCCTCATCTTTCTGCCTTGAAGCAGCTGGTGGTCTGAAGCGCTGACTTTGTGCTGAGCAGCTCAAAGCGGAACCATTATGCCACCAGGACGCCTTCGTTTCTAATGTTTCTGGGTAGAGGCCCTCGGGTTTTATTATTGTTTGTCAACCACAAAGGGGAGTCATGAGGTTGCCAAATGAGGTCATTGGTTTCCTTTCAGTGTCGTGACCCTAGAGTTCAACCCTTTGCCTTTGTAGTTCAGGAAATATTAGGAACCAATCCAGGCAACCGCCACCCACCTGCCACGTTTTGTGCTGTGGTGACATGCACGGCACTATGATGCTGGAAACAATGTCATCAGTATTTCAGACGCCAACAGGGCCACTCACGGAGCTCAGGGTCCAATGCAGCGTCCAGATTAAGACAGACTGGGAAGAGGGGATGCGTGATGTCCTTCCAAGAGCCCATGATTGAAAACCTTATGAATTGTCCCAGAGCAGCGTCCAGCTTGCTTACTTTGGGTTTCTCATCAGGAAGGACATTGTGGTTGGTGAAATGCGGGGCCAGTAGGGACAAGAGAGCCTTCCCTGGGTGGGATGGATAGAAACAATGACCACAGGGACCAACTCCAACATGCGGGAAATCACAAGCTGCTGCAGCATGGGGCAACGCCCCTCCTGCTGTTTGTAAGTTAGACATGCATCCGCACTGACCAGAGAAGCCTTCCCTTTATCTAGCTGCCCAGGTGCAGTAGCAGACCCAGAAGCATGGCTTTCATTGCCTCCCAGCGCACGCTTGTTGTGACGTGTCTTACTTCTTTGAGAGTCGACGCTGAGAGCTGGCCAGGGACTGTGCAGCACCCCTGCCTCCAGCCCCCGAATTTCTAGCTCTGCATCCATGCAGGGCGGTGCTGGCTCACCTCAGCACTCTGGGAGAGCCTGGGGGCAGCCCCAGCATCTGCCTGCAGTGCTCCATGGGAATGCTCCCAGTAGGAACTGTGTGGGAGGTGTGATTCTCAGGTCAGAATCATGTTTCTTGTCAACGTCAGTCCCCTCCAAACCCAAATCAAACAAATCCCCAAGGTGGAACTCCTGCCTTGGAATGAACTCAGACTCAGAAAGCCTTAGTTGCTTCAGCGAAGGTCCCGAGTCACTTTGCCCACAAGGTGGCAGTCGTTACCTTAAGAAAGGCAGCCTTAGCTTAATATTTTTGTTTTCCGATAACAGGATGTTTACTGTATGGTAGGTAAGAGTTTCCATTTCAGATCAACTTTGTCATTAACAGTTTAAACGACCCGTCAAAGCTCCCCATAGCTTACCCTTTACCTGGTCTTTGACTTCTCTTCTCCATCCATGTCTCTCAAGTTGTCTACACATAAGGACAGTCTAGCCCATTGCTGTATCTTCCCTTTGCAGCCTCCTCCTCCCCCACCCCTTGGCAAATTCCAAAGGCTGTTCCGTTCGGTATTTTTCCACCCCATCCTGACTTATAGCAGTGGTCTCGTGTACTTGCCCTTTTGTGGTCGGCTAGAATTGACAGGCCAGTTCACTGGCTTGCTTGCTTCCGGCACGACAGCAGGAAGATGGATATCATGGGTGCAATTACCCTCCCGACCTAAAGGCTCTTGGGAAGGAGGATGTGTGTGTGGTCCAGCTCTCTCTGGGAGCAGCTGTTTAGGAAGATGCTGCTGCTGTCTTACAGGAGACTTTGAAAAGTGTTGTCATGGGTCGGGGGTGGGATTGTGTGGCAGAAAAGTTCCCCTGAGCCCCCAAATCACTGCCGCTGAGTTGATTAGACTTATAGCAACCCCATAGAACTGCCCCTGTGGGTTGCTGAGTAGAAAGCCTTGCCTCCCTCCCTCGGGGCGGTGGTGGTTCGTGAACTGCTGGCTTCTTGGGCAGCAGCCCAACATGTAACCACTAAGTCATCAGGGCTTCTCCAGCAGGGCAGTTAGGAGGCTAGCATGGGCTGGCAATGTGCAGAAGGGATGGATTGAACCGTTTGTCTCCAGGCTCACCCGCCACCTTAGCATAAGGTTTTAACCCTTTCTTCCCCAACCCGCTTGCTCACTCTCTTCTCCCTGGCATCTGGCCACAGGTTTAGATTTCAAACTCACACGAGACCAAGGGAAGTCAGGGTCGCTCTCTGGGTCACAGACTTCACGTAGGACTGCATTGCTCCCTTGCACTAAGGTCAAACGAACAACGAGAACAGAAGCATTGCCTCCGGGTGGGTTTCAGAGAACTGCCCTTTGTGGGGTTCTCTTGGCTGTCACCTTGACAGAAGCAGGTCACCCGGCCTCTCTCCAGCACTGTGCTTGGCTGGGTTCAAGCCACCCGATTTGGGGTAGCTCTTTTTGTTGCCAGGTCAATTTTCACTCCGTGGAAGGTGAACTGTGTCTACCAGGCAGAGCCCAGTGGGGGTAAAACCCTAAACCAAGCCTGTAGATGTTGGGTCAATTCGGATTCATCTACGTAAAATATCATGTCACCTACAAATGGAGGTTGTTCTATTTTGTTCCTTTCCAAGCTGGAAACCTTTTATTTCTCAGCGTTCACGGTCATCCTTACCTTGCTCGCAAGTTCAAAGGAAAGGTTCTCAGCTCTTCTCCCTGGTGTAAAATCTTGCCTGTTGGTTTGCATATCTGCTCTTAATTATGTTGACATGTTTCCCTTCTATTCCGATTTGGCTGATAGCTCTTATCAGGAAAGAGCGCTGAAAGATCTCAGGCCTTTTCTGTAATAGGTGATATGAGCCTTCCTTTCTTGCCCTTTGTTTTAGTTATGTGGTAGGTTACACTGATTTTCTAAAGTTGAACAATCCTTGTGATCATGGTGTGTGATTCTGGTTTTTGAGATGCCATTGAAGTCTGTTGGCCAAGAGTGTGCAGAACATGTTTGCAATCATGAGTGTGTTCATAAGGGAATTGCTCTGTAGTTTTCTTGTTCTGTAATGTGTTGGCCAGTTTGGTTTCAGTGTAATGCTGGCTGCAGTAAATGGCATGGGCGCGGTCATATCTGACCTCCTAGGGCTTCCTATGGTCTCGAGGCAGGGGACAGACAAGCCTCCAGGGTCCATCCTTCATTACCTATCTGGACACCAACCTTTCTGCCCACATCACTCTACCCTGTGTTGAATTTGATTAACTCCTTGCAATGGCTACACAGAACTCACGGGCAACACTCACGGTTAAGGAGGTTTATTAAGGAAGTAACAGATTACCAAAAGTCAGTAAGGATACAGTCATTGATCTTAGTCAGCGGCCAAGTCTCTCTCCGGGTCTTAATCTTTCAGCCACGTGGACCCGTGACCTTTGTCTCCATGGATCAGGAATCCAGGCCACCGGTCCCTCTGTCTCTTAATTCCATGGTCTCAGGCTAGATATGGAAAAGGTGCCCCATAGTGTTGGCGCTGCTCCTCTGAGTCTCTGTGCCCCGATTCTGTGATGCTTCTGGTCTCGGTGGCCTCTGCCACTCCTGGCAAACGTTTTCCTCCAAGGTCCTCTGGGGCTCTCTTTTGTTTAACTGCTTTGAAGATGGCTCATCCTTATAGCCAGGGGGGTTGTGGTAGTTACACAATCTGTTGTCAACTTGAGACTTAAGAGTGAAGGGGTGGAGCTTAGCCTGTCAATCAGGTCACAGCTTGATGACCTCATTTAGAGGCGCTAAGGCAATTAATAGCTTGCTGGAGGCTGGGCACAGCTATTCCTGCGAGAGGTTCCTGTCGACAAGACACATGGAGCTACACTATAGACATGTGGAGACCCCTGCCAGTGCTGAGATGCTTACACTTCCATTGGATCCACAAGACTTTCCACCCACTGGCCTGTGATCTTCCTGAATTTGGTGTCATTGCATGTGCTGTGTGAGCCTGAAGTGGACTTTATAGATTGGTATAGGAGATAGGGGCTAATATTGGACTTATGCACTTGATGTGGACTGGGCTGGGATGTTTTCTAGATATTCAATTGCTCTTGTATATAAAGCATTTTCCTATACACATATGAGTGTCTCTGAATTTGTGGTTCTAGTCTGCCTGGACTAACACAGGGGTAGTAGTGGAAACTGACCAGCCCCCTTTTAAGTGGTACATATGCCCTGTTGGCTTCTTCTTGTTGTTAGGTGCTGCCAATTCTGAGTCTGTACTGACTCATAACGACCCTATGTAAAACAGAAAGAAACACCGCCTGGTTCCGTGCCATCCTCGCAATTGTTGCTGTGTTTGAGCCCCTTGCTGCAGCTACTGTGTCAATCCATCTCATTGAGGGCCTGCTTCTTTTTCGCTGCCCCTCCACTTTCCCCCACACGATGTCTTTCTTAAAGGACTGGCCTCTCCTGATAACATGTCCAGAGACGTGAGACGAAAAGTCTTGCCATGCTTGCCTCTAAGGAGCATTCCAGACATGCTTCTGCCAAGACAGGTGTGTTTTCATTTTTGGCAGCCCATGGGACTTTCAATATTCTTCATCAACATCCTATTTCAAATACATCCATTTTTCTTTGGTCTTCCTCACTCCATGGCCAACTTTCACATGCATAGGAGATGATCGAAAATACCATGGCGTGGACAAGGCGTATCTTAGCTCTTGAAGTAACACCCTTGCTATTCAACACTTTAAATAAGTCGCGTGCCACAGATTCACCTGATGCAATGCATCGTTTGTTCTCTTTACTGCTGCTTCCATGAGCATTGATTATGGATCCAAGAAAATCCTCTCACCCAATCATTTGGTGACTGTTCTGAGACTTGGGTAGAAGAATCACATTGGCTTCCTCGGGAGAGTTAAAAAATGTTCCCTCATCTCCAGTTTGAAGAGATTGAGTAAGATTGGTGCCCACTCTTCTCACCATATGGTAGAATTCTCCCAGGTAGCCACCTACCCAGGATTGTTGTTGTTGTTGGCAGTTTTTAAAGTGACACTTCTATCTCTTTTGGAATGAATGTGTTTATATTTTCTCACTCTGTGTCAGTTTGGGTAGGTTGTGTTCATTTCAGTTATGTTTTCAAACTCCTTGGAGAACAGCTTTTCATGTTATCAGTTATGCTCTTTTTTGGTTTAGTTTTAATGTTACCAATTTAATTTCATTGCTTTGTTAGTTGGCCTCTTCTTGTAAGTTTTGGTTTGTTCTTTCTTTTGGGTCAATCTAGCTAGTGGCTTGTCTACGTTATTGATCGCTTCAAAAAAATCAGTTTTTGGTTTCATTGATGCTTTCCATAAAACCCAAAGCCAAACACACGGCTATTGAGTTGGTTCTGATTGATAGCAGCCCTATTGGACAGAGTAGACCTGCCTCTGTGGGTTTCTGAGACTGTAACTCTTTATGAGAGTTAAAAGCCTCATCTTTCTCCCAAGGAGAAGCAGGTGGTTTCTAAATGCTGACTTTGTGGTTAGCAGCCAAATTTGTAAACCACTACACCACCAGGTTTGACTCTTTCTATGGTTTTTCCATTTCCCAGATCTCCCTTATTTCCTTTTTCTAGTAACCTTTGGCTTGATTTGCTTCCTCTTTTCGATTGCTTCAAGTTTATGGCTTAAGTAAATACTCGTAGACCTTTATTCCTTAAAACCTGCACATTCATACAGACTTTCCATCTAAAAGAAAGCCCCTACACCAAGTCACTACAGGTAGCTCCCCTGGTGCTCCCACCCCTTTTTCCCTCACTCGCACGACTATTAAA
Organism: Tenrec ecaudatus; assembly: GCF_050624435.1. Lineage (NCBI taxonomy): Eukaryota > Metazoa > Chordata > Mammalia > Afrosoricida > Tenrecidae > Tenrec > Tenrec ecaudatus. Next base: position 208,583,465 of record NC_134532.1, on the reverse strand, counting down.
ACTGGCGCCTAGCCTGGCCATGTGTCAATTGTGGATCACGTGACAGCTTTAATGAAATCCTGGCTTTCCTAACATGTGTCTTATTCTAAAGCGAGGTGCCTGGGTAGCCCAATTGGTTAAGCACTCGGCTACTAAACAAAAAGTTGGTGAATCAAACCTACCCAGGAGTGCTTTGCTAGCAAGATGTCTCCCAGATTTAAATGAACAAACCACAAACACCCTATGGAGCGTCGTCGTGCTGTGTTGCACGTGGGTTTGGCATGTGATGGAATCAACTCATGGTTTAGTGTTTGTTTTAGGTGTGTGTGCGTTTAACTGATTTGGTTTCTAAGTGTGTTTACAAATGAAAGTGAGAAGACAACACGTCTGTTGCTTCTACAGCCATGTGTTCATTGCTTGAAAGAAAAGAATGAAAAATGACAGCAGTTGACATGAAACAGAAAGTCTATCTGTTTTCAACCCCCTGGCTCTCTTTTCATCCCCTAAATACCAAGGAGCCAAGGAGACCAGGATGCACCCCAAGAATCTCAATGCTCTACATTTGAAGAATACAATGTCATCCCTACCCCCAAGGTATTTATACCACGATATGGAACGTAGGAAAGAACAAACTAAGTGTACTTCCAGCTCTGGCAGCTTGCTCCAAACTCTAAAAATTAAAAACCCTGTATAGAAAATATTCTACGGCAGAAGATAGAAAACCGCTGTTTCAAAGAATCATTCTACTGGGAGCTCGTACAGATATTATGACAATCCACAATTCAATTAGATCAAGCATCATTGTCCAACTGCTGCCGTCATCAGTTTCAACATGCTTTCTTTCTTCTTGAGCTCCTTAATATCAGCGCCTCTTTATTATCTCCCTCCCCCACGCTACCTCCCAGGAACCCTTATTATATATATTAGCTGTTTCTTACACCATCTAATGGATAGTTCACCTACAATTGTGTTATTCATTCCCCTCAAGCGGAGTTATACAGACATCATTATTATCAGCTCCTCCCCTCAAACCCTACTCCCTGCCTTCCCGTAACCTCAGGGAATCATTACTCCCATTACTGTTTCTCAAGCGTTATCTATCTTGGCTTTCATGCAACGAACAAACTTAATTATACAATTGAACATACGCAGGTCTAACAAGATCAATAAGGTAAAACAAGTAGCATAATGCTAAGAGGGGAGATATTAAAGAACTAGAAGATAGTTCTGTGAGAAAACAACATGCTTAAAAGGCCTTATAAAATGTCCATCCATGTCCTTATTTGAACACCAAAAGTGACGTGCTTCCTCTAGTACACCGCAACGAGAATGCAGTGGGCGATGGTCTAGGGCTGCCGACCCCTCTAATGGAGCCCTCTCTTCACATTTGAAAGACCACCTGTAGCCTTCCTCTGTTTTTAAAAAAAACATTTATTCTAATATATTGATGTAACCTGTAGTATCTGTCTACCTACATTTATAATGGCTGCAGGTTTTAGGGGACTACTTTCTGGCTTTGATTTCTTGGTGAATTCTTCTGTAATTAGAAACAGGGAATGGGAAAAAGGCGAGGATCCCTGGTGGTATAGCAGATTATGCATCGACCTGCTAATCTCAGGGTTCGTAACCATCAGCTGCCCCCTGGGAGAAAGAGAAGGTTGTCTACTCCTGGAAAGATTTAAAGTCTGAGAACCCCCAAAGGGCAGTTCTACTCTGTCCTGTAGGGGCTCTGTGTGTTCAGAATTGATTTGATGGAAATGAGTTCTGCTCAGTGGAATGTCAATCAGTCCTTGTTTTGTTTTTTCATTCTATCTCCCAAATACATTATTATTATATATGGCCAATGTTTTCACTTGCCCTAATATTTGTGCGTGTGATTAATTTTGCTTTTTTTGTTTGTTTAAACCATTTTTTATTATGAATTAAATGGGGGGGGGGTTGTAAACCATCCTTTGCACAATTAGTTTACACAGAATCTGGAACCTCTTGGGAAGTTTTTATTTTTACAACAGTACAGGAAGAGAGCAGGCCTAGCCTTGTAGAAAGTGGGGAGATGGTGGGCAGCAAAGTGGCCTCTGAGAAGGAGAGGACCAGGCAACTCCTACCTTTCCTCTCCACGCAGCTATCAGAATAAATACCAACATTCAGATGTGGGGTAATTCTACTTGAACAGTTCAAACTTACATCGTGAATCCTCTCCGAGTTCCTTGGTTGACGGCACAAAACCTGCCCTGGTTCCACCCCCCTCCCCCACCGGCGGCCATTTATTTTCATCATGGTAGCCAACTCAGGTGGCTTGGCTCTCATGGACTTCCACTTCTGGGAAGTAATCATTTCATAAAAGCTTCTTTTTTTCCCCCCACCCCACCGCCCACACACCTCTTACGTCTTGCAGATCTTTGTAAGGAATGATGTAAAAGAGTTTTATTAGAGTTTTGTTTTTGGGGGTGGGGGTGGGGGAGGAACTTTGGACAGCAAGTCCCTGAGAAGGCTACTGCATTAAATTAATGGAATTGAAACATGATCTCCCAAAGAAAAATAGCTGCCAAACACCGCTATTTTTTTGTCTAAATGGCTCATGATGGTGCCCTAAAAATCTTGACTGATTGAAGAACATAATGTAATAACTCTGTTTTCTTAAATATTTAGTCGGTCGAGGACGCCAGGTTACTGGTGATTTCCTGGCAGCTTTTGAAGGCAAGTAGGGATGGGGTTGAGCTGCCCTGTGAAAATCGGGGCAGCAGAGAGCCTTGCAAAGCTAGGGACCATGAGCATTGACACGAATGACCTCATTTCATCTTCAGAAACCCCCGGGGAACAAAGCGTTGTTGACCCATGATCATGGTCACGATGATTTCTTCTGCCACTTCAAGTCGACTACTGAGCTCTTCCAATGACGTGTTCATCTCAGTTAGTTTACTTTCTCATGTCAGCATCTCTAGTTGGTTCTTAAAAAAAAAGTCTATCTCTCTGCTGCTATTCGCCATGGAGTGGATGGATCATGGTTCTCGTTCCTTTGATTCTTTCGACATTTCCTTGAGGTCCTTGAATGAACTTGGGATACCCGGATGAAGTCCTCTCTGTCTACAGATCCAACATCTGCGCTTCCTTGGGGGCGCTTTCAATTGGTTGCTCTCATTCCTGTGGATGAGTTAATACTTCCGTATTTCTTCGTGTGTCTTGTAATTATTTTTGAAAACTGAACCCGCAATGTTTTGTCAACAGCCACAATCTGGGGCCTCTCCTTCTTCAGAATGTTGCCACTGCTAAGTGCTATTCTTGTCATCTGTTTGCTGTTGTGGCTGTTTTCTTGTTTAGTGACGTTCCTGAACTAATGCTGAAAAGACTGTGTTCTTTGTCATAGGAAGGGAGTCGCTGGTGTTACTGCTCCCTTAATTTGTGGTCAGCTAATGGTTGGACAGAAATTTCTTAAAACAGCTTACCTGAAACCCAATTCAGTGCCGTGGAGTCCGTTGTGATAATAGAGACTCCATAGAGCAGAGTCGAACTGCCTGCGTGCGCTTCAGAGATTGTAAATCTTTACGTGAGTGGAGAGCATCCTCTGTCTCCTGTAGTTTTGTACAGCAGTCAGCTGTCCTTGTGGTTAGCAGCCAACTGCATAATCAGCTACATCAGCAGGGCTCCTTAAACCTGTACATTTCCCAGGCTTCCGGAGCATCTCTGTGTACCTGCTGGACTTGCCTTCAGTGTCTTAGCAGGCTGTTTAAAACCCTCTTGAGCAGAGCCATGAGTTTCAACAGACAAGAGCTGAGAGTCTTCTCAGTTCCTTCTTGGACCTAAGTCCAGCTCTGGGCATGTACATACTCCAGTTCATCCATACAGCCATCCCAGGAACATGTCTTCAGAGCTCCCCGTGAGCATCTGCTATCTCAGTTTTCCCTTTTATTTATTTATCTATCTATTTATTGGACCAGTTTCATGTTAGCCCTAATGAGTTAGTTCAACCTCACACAACAGTAATGTTCAATGCGATTGTTAATGGCAATCTGTTCCAACCCATGATGCTCCCACATATGCCGAGCAGAATTGCTTATGGGGTCTCAGGTTGGAATCTTTTGGAAGCTGATCACGAGGTCTGTATTCAGGGTGGATTTGAGTCACCAACCTTCTGGCCAGTACTACATAACTCTTTGTACCTCCCAGGGATTTAAGCGTTAAATAACCGCCACTACCGCATTTCAATGTTCACACACAGTGTACTCTGAGTTCTGCCATATAAAGAGAATTCAGCTTTTCAGGGAGGTGCCAGACCACCAAATGCTGACATCTGTCTGGGGATGGGGTTTATGGGGAGCACTAAATCTCACCCCCTTCTGGTGGTTGCTAGGTTTCTGGTTTTCACAGCCCTCAGAATTGTTGGTCTTAAAGCTTCGGGGAAGAGGGAAGAGAGGGTGGAATTAGGGCAGGTTAAAATGACACGAAGTTCTCTGTCCTGCAGACTCAGCTGTTTTTCTCAGATAAGCCTTCCTCAGATGGTGGCAAGTCTTGAAGGCTTTCTGAATAGTTGGCTTCCGAGTTAAAGACTTTCGCAGTAAAGGGAACAGACCTTGGTGTTTGCCACAGTGGGGAGAAAAAGGAAGGGAAGATAAGCAGCGGGCTGCACCAAGGTTAACCTTTAGTTGGGTGGGATGGAAGGTGGCAGCTCATGAGATGGGGAAGAGAAATCAAGAAGCTGTTGGGGAGTAAACTATTGGGGTGGGGTTGATGAATAGTTCAAACTATTGAATACAACGTTGTTGATCTGAAATGTAAATCTCCACCTAGAAAGAAAGAAAGAAGCAACAGCAAAGAAACATTGGTGCTGGTCAGTTTGCCGCTCCTCTCATTGCTTTCATGGAGGAAAGGGCTTTGAACGGGATCTCACTCTACCAGGAATTCCTGGGTGGTGCAAATGCTCAACACTCTTTGTTACCTGAAAGACTAGTGGTTCAGGCCCACCCAGAGGCAGTTCAGAAGACAGCCTGATAATGTACTTTGGAAAAATCAGCCATGGAATAGCCTCTGACACACACAATTCACCATGAGTTGGAATCAAACTTAGTTTTCTTTCCAAGTTCAAATGAACATTTATTGAGCACCTATTAAATGGCATGTGGTCAAGGAATGTATATGTACAGTTCCCTTCACCTCTGAGCCTAATTTTTTATTCAGCGGTGGACTATGTTTCACTTGTAGAATCCCCTGGAGTATAATGATAGCCTTTTTCTGAAGTTCATGGTCTTCTTTGAAAGCATGCAGTAGCAATTTTGGGGTCCACCAGTAATGTAAAAAATATGCTGAAGAAACATTTTCTGGAAAGGCGCTGGTCTATGATCTTGATGGCTTTGGTTTTGTACTGGAAGTTGGTGGAGACCTCAGTGGCTTTGGTCTCAACTTCAAAGCTGGTGGTGGCTTCGATGATGACTGACTCCACATCAGAGGAGAAACCCACGTGGGACAAGTCACAGCCAGAGCCATCAGAGCACAGGAGAGCATGGTCCCAGTGGTCCAAGGGCTCTCAAAGGGAAGATGCACTCACTGGAATGCACCAGAACCCATTTCTTCTTTCGTTCTTCTTCTTCCTCCTCCTCCTCCTTCTCCTCCTCCTCCTCCTCCTCCTCCTCCTCCTCCTCCTCCTCCTCCTCCTCTTCTTCTTCTTCTTCTTCTTCTCCACGTGGCCATTCTGAAAGTGAATTCTTCCTCCCCTTTAATCTGATATATGAATTGAGTGCTGATGAACTGGATTCCATTTCCTGCTCAATGTATTAATACAATGAGGAATTAGATGATGAAATACTATGCTTTCTGGCCTCGAGACACTTACATTCTAGGGAAATCAGAACTCAGCTAACCTCTCTTACAGACACAATAACTTGGAGGAAGAGTGCAGTGGGGAAGAGAAATGAGATCATTCTCTGAGGAAGGTGGGCTTTGAATTGGGTCATGACATAGGAAGTCCTTAATCCAGCCCTCAATTACAACTTCACACTTGTACCTACCTCAGTGTCAGTCAGGTTCACAGTATAAGAGGTACATAGGCCCAGGGGTCTCCCGAGAAAGCAGTAGAGTCTCACCTCAGCCCTTTCTGTCTCCAATAGAGTTGAGCGGTGTGAGTGGAACTTCAGTGGGCAGATATGGGGAGAATGGCTCCCCAGCAATGTGGGCAGTACAGGCAAAGGGCAGGGAAGAGTCACAGAGAGTTCAGCTCCAAACAGTCAGACCTTTATGAAGGCAATTGTTGTGAGCTGCTTGCAAGTTGGCTCCAGCATATGGTGACCTCATGCACATCTGAACAAGATGCTCCTTGGTTCTCATCATTTGTTGTAGGTTGGACTATTGTGACCCACAAGAACTTCACTGGCTGATTTCTCAGAAGCAGACTGTTAGACTCTTCTTCCTACTCTGTCTTAGTCTGGAAGCTACACCTGACCAGCATCATGGCAATAGGCAAGCCTCCATTGACAGACGGGGGTGGCTTCACATGAGGAGCCTTGGCCAGGAATTGAACTTGTTGTTAGGTGCCATCAAGTCAGTTCTGACTCATAGTGACCCTTTATACAACAGTCGAGTGTCGGGAAGTATATACAACAGAACAAAACCCTGCCCGCGCCAACCGGCACCAACCTCACATTGTTCTTATACCCAAGGCCGTTGTTGTGGACACTGTGTCCGTCCATCTCCTCGACGGCCTTCCTCTTTTTCCCTGCCCCTCTACTTTACCAAGCAGGACGTCTTTCTCCAGGGACTGGTCTTTATAACGTCCACAATATGTGAGAGAGTTGTTAGTGGCTTTCAAGTTGGTCCCAACGCAGGGTGACCTAATGTACGTAAGGAAAAGGGAAAAAATGCTGGGTGTAACATCATTTACCTCTAAGGAGAATTCTGGCTGTACTTCTTTGAAGACAGATCTGGTTGTTCTTTTGGCACTCTGCGGCACTCTTCCTGCTCATATTCATACAGACAAATGTATCAATTCAAATTCATACAGACAAATGTATCAATTTTCCTTCAGCCTTCCTGATTCAGTGTCCAACTCTCACATGCATATAAGGGGGATCTTTAGTCCTTGAAGGAACATCCTTGCTTTCAACATGCTAAAGAGGTCTTGTGAAGCAGGTTTGCCCAATGGAAGACAGGGATACACTGGAAGGTGAGAATGCCACCGCTGCTCCCACATGAAGGCAGCCGGAATCACGAAACGCGTTCATGCACTGGGGGTGGGTGGGTGGGGAAATGATTTGCCTTTATGCCTTTTTCTCAGTTTTATGTAACTCTTGGGTAGCAGAGTGTTAAACTGACCCCTGAGCCCTGGAATTAAGTAGACACAGTTCTGAAATTTGGCTCCTCCCCTTGGGCAGCCTGTGTGAGTCAGGAAGGCATCTGGACCCCAAAGAGCCTCTGTGACTTTATCTCTGAAGTAGGAGGAGGTTAAGGGTCATCTTATAAACATGCATAGGTTAGATGAGACGCTATGCACCAACTGAGTGTGGTTCTTTGTTGTAACTCTCTTCCCAGACTACATTGAAGATCTAATTGTCCACCTTGTGCTTGACTCACAGAGATAAGAACTGCCCTGAGATATGGAATGCCTTCAAAACTGCGTTCCTCTTCAAGGACCAGTGCAACATTACAGAAGCAGACTACCAACCCTTGGAGAAGTTGGCCAATCAAACCTTACCTTGCAACAAGGTCAGTGGGTCAAACGTTGTGGTCTTAGGCACCATCAAGGTGGTCCTGACCTACAGGGGTGGAATGAGCGATGGTGGATGTGAGTCAGGGGAAGAGGTTACAGGGCCCAAGGCTGATGGAGGAGGAGAAAAACCCCAGTCTTTAGATGGTGGGTGTGGCCAGGAAGGGATATTGTTTGTGGGGCCATCTGGGACCAGTGTTCCAGGCTTGTGCATAAGGGTTGTAAGAGAGACATGGAGACACAAAAAGAGAACTGAGCAAATATCATGCAAGAGAAAACTAAGACTGAACACAACCCAACCCAACAAAAATGCTTTGATTTTATCTAAGTACAAACCTTGTTTCTGGCCTTTGATCATAATATCAGGCACCATGGAGTTGGTTCCGACCTCCCTGAAGAACGAATGGGTTCATGGAGCAGAATCTGGTTCTGAAATGTGTCCTCTCAGAGAAAAGTCCCCTGTTCGCACTCTATTTGCATGGGTGCGTGGGGGGCGGACTGGGGAATGGCGAGGAAGCTGTGGTACTTTTGAAGAATCAAAGGACACTTCTTGACAAATAGGTTGCTGTTGTTACAACTCCTGTTTGGACGCTCATAGTGAGCCGATAGACAGGGATACACTGGCCCAGCCCGGGCCTCTCTTCCGGAGTATAGCATGTAGAGAATGTTGCCCAAGCGATCTTGGGGGTTCCCGAATGCCTTCTCCAGATGTGGTCTGATTCCAGGGTTATTATGAGGCTTTGATCAGTGGCTTTCAGACTTTTCTGACAGCAGCCAGAATCTTAAGACCATTTTACATCATGACCCGGGAGATCCACCTACATTGCCTCTTTCCCTTCTCTTTTACATTCACACACACACACACACACACACACACACACACACACACATACACACACCCTCCAATAAAATGGGAAAAACTTTCTCGGGGCAGAGCAGTCGTAGGACACATTCTACCTGCTGAACACAGCTTACAAGGACAGCGCTATGGGAAAAACTCCAGTGTAGAAGTGGTTTTCTCATTTCAAAAGAGGTAAAATCTTGATTGGTGGATGACAGATCTTGTTCTGGATGTCCGTCAACTTCCGGAACAGACAAAAACCTTGACAAAATCTGTGCAACTGTGCTCGAAGACCGACGATGGGCCATTGAAGGGATGGGGAAGTTATCAGGATGATCTTGGAGCGCGGCTCAGTGAATTTTAACAGAAGATTTGGGAAGAAGGATCGGTGAACTTTGTGCCTTGGCTTCTGACTGACCAGAAAAAAGAGCAGTGCTTTGAAAAGACTGGAAACATGCTGCGCTTTGAAAAAAAAAAACAAAAACATTTCCAAAGCGACCCAGACATTTCTCCCTCAAGATCATTACTGGTGATGAGACGCCCTGCTATTCTTCACACATTAAAAGACTGGATTATTTTTTTAACCAACTTACCCAAGTGGCCGGGTATTTTTTCAGCTGTTAGTATTTTTGTTGTTGCATTAAACCATAAATGGGTTTACATCTCATCAACTTTGTATCATATTTATGTATAACTTTCAGTTTTTGAATATAAAACATTGTCTCACATTATGAAGCAATATTTTGCAATGCATGTGGAACATTATTACTTTTATGAACTATAATCTTCATGAAATCATAAACTTCTTGTAAAAATAATCAACACAATCCATATTACTTTGAAGAATTAGAAGAATTAGGACTAAACATTTCTTCATGTCTTTTTGTGTAACAGGAGACCACTGGAGCAATGTAGGTGATGTTCTACATCTCACTGAGGTTTGATCATGATAAATGCACAACTCCTTGTAAAACAATTCAAACAAATAGTAACTATTTGATTTAACCAAAATGCACTAAAATGCTAAATAAACAAAAAGAACATGAGACAAACGAGTTTGATAAATTCACTACTGCTGTAAACACCTAAATAGATGAAGTAGTTCAAATATATCCAAGCAGATGGCCTCTGAAGACAGCATGTAGAAGTCACGAGTTATCTCGTGATCTGTCCGTAACAGATGATGCGTGAAATACGGGTAAACTCGGGATCCGTCTACAATATGTTAAGACCCTTAAAGTACACATCAATCAAGCCAGTAAAAGATGCGATTGTCACCTCGCACCCCAAAATCTCATCCACTGAAATCAAAGATCAAGATGATACTAATTTGGGCCTTTTTGATGTGAGAGGGATAGTGCATTTGGAGTTCCTTCCACCAACCAGACTATTAGTCAAGCTTTCTACTTAGAGGTTCTGAAAAGATTGCATAACAGTGTACCACAAAAAAAAGGCCTGATGTTGTAGATGGGGGGCTGGTTTTGTCACCATGGTACTGCACCTGCTCATTCAGTGTGGTAGTTACACAATTTCATGTCAACTTGATAAAAGAATGAAGGGGTGGAGTCTAGCCTCTCAATCAGGTCACAGCTTAATGATGGCTTCTTGTGCGCATGGTCTTCTCATGAGGATTCTGGGAATTCCTGCTCTCTTGACTCTACCATCAGAAGAGGTGGGCCACTCTCTCTCTCTCTCTCTCTCTCTCTCTGCTTCACATTCCTGTTGACAAGCTACATGGAGCCATGCTGATGGCAGTCAGAGCCCTGGGGATGCTTTCACTGCCGCTGCACCCACAGGACTTTCCACCCACTGGCCTGTGATCTTCCTGCATTTGGTGTCATTGCATGAGCTGTGTGAGTCCGAAGAAGAATTTATAGCCTAGTATTTGACAGATGGGCTAAGACGTCTGGACTTGATCTGGCCTGGGCTGGGATGTTTTCTCAATATGCAACTGCTCTTGTATATAAAGCCCTCTCTCTTACACATATATGAATGTCCCTGGATTTATTTCTCTAGTCAACCCAGCCTAGCGCATACATCCAACACAGTGTGCTAATTTTGGACAAAAAACAGACTCTTGCCCCAGACACCTGACTCTCTTGACCTCACTCTGTGCGACTTCTTTTTGTTTCTGTGGATGAAGAAGAACATGAAAGGACAGCAATTTGATGACATAGAAGAGGTGAAGGAAAAAACACGGAAGGTGCTGTCAGCTATCCAAACAGATGAGTTTGAAACACGTTTCCAAGAATGGAATCACAGATTTGACAAATATATTAAGTTTAATGGAGAGTACTTTGAAGGTGATAAAGTTGTTTTGTAAAAAAATTTTTTTTAAATACCTTGCTTGGAAAAAATTATGTTTTTTTAGGGGGTATCCCTTATACTACACACATACACTTTCTCTTTTTGTTTTACCTTCGCATTAGTGCACACACTCCCTCTTTCCCTCTTTCTTTTTCTCCCATTCTCTTTTACACAAGCCCACACTTTATACACACAGAGACTCTCTCTCTTCCTTTCTCTTTTATTCACACTTCACACACATATTTGCATACTGTCTTTCTATTGTTTTACACCACCTCACAGAACACACACACACGCACACAGCAGTGATACAGAAAACACGCCTCTCCCTCACCATATATTGTTTACTTTACTCTTTTCAGTTTCCTTTTGTTTACAGAAAGGAAGATTTATTTTTTGCTAATAAAACTGATTTCAAAATTAGCTTGTGTTTACTCTTTCTTAGTTCCTCTATTGGAGCAAGACGTATACCCTGGTCCACCAGTACACAATGGTAGAGCAGGACATGTTCACCCTGGAAGACACACTGCTGGGCTACATGGCTGATGGACTTGACTGGTGTGGAGATCCGGGCAGTTCTGGTGAGACTCTGGGCCCCCTGGGACAGCCCAGGACCTGCTGGGTACAGGAATCCTGAGCTCTTTTACCAACCCTGGAATCTCAGTGTGGGCTGGGGTGCTAGCACCCACTTAGAGGCCTAGCATGCTCTTGACAAACCAAACCAAACCAACCAAACACTGAAGGGGCTGCTGTTGAGTTGAGTTAAGGTTCATGGTGAGTCCATTGGGGTCGGAGTGGAGCTGTGATACAGTGAGGTTTTTTCTTTAATGATTTTAATGGGGACTCGTACAACTCTTATTACAATCCATCCATCCATTGTGTCAAGCACAATTGTACATTTGTTGCCATCATCATTCTCAAAACATTTGCTTTCTGCTTGAGTCCTTGGTATCAGCTCCTCTCTCCGGTGAGTTTTCAATGGCTGTTTTTTCAAAAGTTGAATGTCAGGCCTTTCTGTGGGTAGACTTGTACTTTACAGATGAGCTTATGAACTCTTGGAACTACTGTGGAGGATTCCAATGACAACTCCAAACCCCAAGCCAAACCCTGTGCCATCAAGGTGATGTCAACCCACAGTGGCCATAAATCTGTGTGTGTGTGTGTCGGGGGGGGGGGGCTGGTGGATTTGGACCTTGGCGCTTGCAGTTCGCAGTATCGGAGACCGAGGTGGCATTCCCAGGAGCAATTCCTGTGCTTTTGAAAAGCTGCAGTGGCCTGTTCCCTCCTTGGGTCCAAGTGCTCATGAAGCCTGCTTCTGGTTCCTGCTAGTTTGGTTTCCATGAGGGTGCAACCAGGCCCACAGAATTTTGGGAAACAAATCGGCCTCATTGGACTGAGACCATATCACTACTCACTCACCACCCACACCCATCCCCAATTTAATCTTTTTCTCCTGTGAACCGAACCTCAGAGCATTGCCACACAGGCTGGTGTTTTACTTGATTACAGGTCTGTCTTCCCCAGTAGATCACACGTTCTCTGAGAACCTCCTTACCCCCAGAATGTAATACTCAACAAGTGTTGTGCATTCTGAAAAGTAAGCTGGGGAGAAGAAAGATGGAAACTGGGCATGCATGCTTGACTGGACCTCACTGATGTCTTAGCCTAGCTTGATGGGGGTAGGGTGGAAGGGCATCGGAACCTAACAGTAGGGTGCAAAGGAGCCCTGGTGGTATAGTGGTTACACATTGGGCTGCAAACCACAGGTTCAGCAGTTTAAAACCATCAGCTGGTCTGCAGTTAAAAGATGAGGCTTTCTAGTCCTGTAAAGAGTTATGGTGTGGGGAAACCTGATGGGGCAGTCCTACCCTATCTTGCAGGGTTGCTATGGGTTGGAATGGACTCCGTGGCAGTGAGTGGTGGCTGCTGTTGGTGTAAGGGAGGGAGGGAGAGAAGAAAGAGAGAATGTTGGCAGCAAGCAGAGAATTTTCCCTAGACGGAGGCTGCAGCATGTTGGCCATTACAACTGCTAACCTCAAGGTTGGTAAGGTCAAATCCACCAGTCGCTCCTCAGCAAAAAGACGGAGCTGCCTGCTCCTTTTGAGATTCACTGTATGAGAAACCCAATCTTGGGCCACTATGAATTGGAACCGACTTGAAGGCCATGGGTATGGAATTGGGTTTGTCTCTGTCAGGCGAACGCTCTGTGCTTCCCAGAGTGATGACTCAGAACTGGCCCCCGTGCCCCTGTCGGGAATGCGGAGGGCAAGGTGAGGGCTTGGCAGGGATGCATGGGCACTTAGTTAAATTGGTTTTGAGATGTGCTCACTCTGTCCTCCTCCATCTTGGCAGTAACATCAGTGGCAACTGGTTCTTCTGGAATGGACCGGGCAGAGAAGAACGGAGTTTCTTTGTAACCGTTCTTGTCCACTTCCGTTGTTTTTAATCAGCTCTGTCTTTTAGCAATGAACCACCAGTCGTGCCCACACTGGAAGAAAGACTGCAGCAACAACCCCAAGTCCGCCTTCTGGAAGATGGCTTCCAAGTGGGTAAGTGCCAAGCAGTAACATTCTAGAATTTTGGAGACCAAGGAGTTGAAGCGGTCATCCAGTCCCGTAGTTGGTTCTTCACTTTTTGGGGGTCGCGGGTCCTTTTAGGAAGGAAGGTTTAGGATCTTTTCCTAAGGAAAATGCTCACAACCACGTGGCAGACGATTTTCACAGACAATGTCATCGTGTTCCTCAAGCACGCAGCCCCAACTCTGGCTGATGAGCAGCTGGGCGCTTGGTTTCCCCTCCCACACAGACACCGGCTGGTCACAGACACCTGGGAAAGTCTTCATAAGCTACAGTGACAGGCACAGTACTCAGCTCTCTCCTTAGATTCAAAGCCTTCATCCTTGAAAAACCCCCAGGGAATAGGGACTGTGGTGACCACGCTGGCTTTATTTGTGATGAAAACAGAGATGCAGGTGGATGAACAATTGACTCACTGTGCAAAGTGGTCAAATATTTCACTCTACTCGGGTCTTCAGTCAACACCCATGGACGCTTCAGTCAAGAAATCAAAGGACATAGAGGGTCAGGCAAATGAAATGACTGCAAGAGACCCCTGGAAAGTGTCCAAAAGCAAAGAGGTCCCCTGGAAAACCACAGTACGTTGATGCAAAACAGCCAAGGTATTTTCAATCACGTCACGTGCATGTGAAAGCCGAGCGATGATTCAGGAAGATCAGCGATGAACAGATGCACGTGACTCCGGGTGAATATGGACTCTACCGGAGGACAGAGCCAATCTGCATTGGAGGAAGTTCGCTGGAATGCTCCTTTCAGGTGCGGTTGGCGAGACATCATCTCACTTGCTTTGGACGTTATTTCCGGGGAGGGGTGGGGGGCAGGGAGCAGTCCCTGGAGAAGAACGCTGTGTTTGGTAAAGTAGAGGGTTCCGTGGAAAAGAGGAAGGTCCCCAACAAGATGGATTGACACAGTGGCCACAACAATGTGTTTAAGCGTAGCAAAGGTTCGGAGGATGGTACCGGTCTGAGCAGTGTTGTGCTCCATTGTGGATGGGATCACCATCAAAGGGCCTACCCAATGCCTAAGAACACCAATCATGTCGCGTTTCTCTTTGGTCTTTGCAAATAAAGCTCTATGATTATTCATGAGAATGCAGGGATGCTGAGGAAGCGCAAAGGTTGTAAAGGCGAATCTCATTGATAGAAGTTATGCAAATGGCTGAGAGCTGGGTTATTAGCCAAAACGCTGACGAGGTGAAGCCACCATAGGTGCCTCAGGAGAAAGGACTGGTGATCGCTTCTTTGAAAACCCTATGGAGCACAGTTCTGCTGAGAAACGCATGGGGTCGCCATGATTTGGAATTGACTCAACACCACCATTTATGCGTGTTTTTAAGGAGCCCAAGATCAGCAGTTTGAGCCCATCAGCTGCCCCACCAGAAAGAGATGCGGCTGTCTCCTCCTGTAAAGATTTACAGACCCAGAACCCCTAGGGAGTTCTTCTCTGACCCGTAGGGAAGTTGGTTTGGTTTTTGGTACTCCGACCTGGGTGCTAGAAGTACCGTGATGGAGGTGATGAAAGCTCTGGTCCTAGGATGCTCTTGGGGACTTGCACCTTATCTTTGTCAAAGGCACATGGCAGACTGGGCCCTTTTGCTTGTTGCAAGAGAGGCAGCTCTGCCTGGTTTAAATCCCACTTCACCACCAGACTCCCAGTGGGAAGCAAATGGATCCAACCTGGACTGCACCTGGCCCCTCTCAGGAGATGTGCATCTCGGCTCTGTGCTTGGAGCCCAACGTGGGGTCAGCATTTGTGACTCATCATGACAATTGGACCAGTGTCCTGTGCTCATCCTCCCTCAGTGGGGAGACACTAGGTTCCCACAACCCATTGTTGGACATCTTCTGGTGGTTTCTGAGCTCCTGCAAACAGAAGGCTAGACTCCTGGGTGGGGATTCTCCCAAGTCCCCAAGAGCTCCTTACCTTTCCAGCCTCAGCATTGCCAGTGTTTCCCCAAAGTAACCTTGTTCTCTCGCTACATTCAGCTTTTCCACCCACCTATGTCTGCTGCCTTTGTCTGGTGGACACCATAGTTTGACTCTCAACCTTGAGGTGCATAGTCAAGGACCAACTGTTGATTTCACTTAGAGGTTATCTCCCTCCGAGTGTGTGCTTAGCCTGTACCCAACAAACCTTCTGGCTGAGGGCTTGCAGCCTGACCAAAGGAAATTGCTTACTTAGTGATAGTCATCCATGCACTCAATTCCCTTTCACTGTGTGCCTGCTGAGGCTTGCATGCTAGCTGAACTCTCAGCGTGCTGTTTCCCCAACCTCTGACCCACCCATCCTGCTCCCACTATAGCACAAGGAAGCGATTCCACCTTCCCCTTCCAGCAACACTCCTCTCACACACCTGAGCTTTTGAATTCTGAGCTACGGCACCTCAGAAGGTCCTTGAACAATGAATGACATTGAGCCTCATAGTTCAAGCTACTTGTGTATCGAGTAGCTTCAAGATGCTGATGGCATCCACCCTTGTTCCCATGGCTTGGAATGAGTGACATACTCCTGGCCAGACCTCAGAGAGGATAGGGCCTCTCTCATCAGGGAATGCTAAGGGCTGTTTGCGAGGGGACTGCTTGGGTCTGGTGATGCATTTTGCATGCTGAGGAATGGTGGGCTTTTTTTTTTTTAAGTTTGCAGAAGCTGCCTGTGGTGTGGTGCATGTGATGCTCAATGGGTCTACCGGTAAAGCAGCCTTTCAACACACCAGGTACTCATTTCTTTGCACATTATGTGGAAGGGTGCCTATAGCTTCCCAGTTGGGTGTTCCATCCTGAGTTAGACCTGGTGGACTAGAGAAACTAATTCAGTGACACTCATCTGTGTGTAAGAGAGAACTTGAGATCAACGAGTAATTGTATATTTGGAAAGCATTCCATCCCAGTCCAGATCAAGTCCATAAGTTCAATATTAGCCCACATGTCCCATGCTAGGCCATACAGTCCTCTTCAGACTTATGCAACAAATGCAAGGATGCTGGATGCAGGAAGATCACAGGTCTGTGGGTGGAAAGTCCTGTGGGTTCAGGGGCAGTGAAAACATCTCCAGGGCTCTGGCTGCCCTCAGTGTGGCTCCATGTGATTTGTTAACAGGAAAGGGAAGCAGAGACAAAAGTGTGTCCCACCTCCAGGGAGAAAGAGAGGAAGTTCCCAGAATCCTCATGAGAAGGCCACATCATCAGGCTGTGACCTGCGTGACAGGCTAGATCCCACCCGTTCACTCTGAATATCAAGTTGACACGAGGTTATGTAACTACCACCCATACCTTGACAGGCATGCTTTGTAGGCTTCCGTTCAGTCCTGACAATTGGGCCTTGAAGAAAGGTGAAGTCTGTTTTCTCTGAGAGTTATCTGTCTCCATCGGTGATTTTGTCTGGCCCCTCCTTTACCGCAGTCTGAGAATGGCCCCCGTGCTCACTGTCCTGTGTACAGTTGGCACCCTGGGTGTTTTCTCAGTTCCCTATGTCATTATTGCCACCTGCCCAGTCCTTGGCTTTGTTCATGCTGCCTGGTCCGTACCCCCTGACCCCCACCTCCCATAGGCCACTGGTCCTCTCCAGTTTGTATACCTAAATCCTCACCATCATTGATGGTCTGGGCATTTCTCACCCTATGAAAGACAGACAGGGCTTTCTACTCTGATGAAGAGTTACGGTCTCAGAAACTCACAGAGGCATCGCCTCCATAGCAGTCCGTTTATTATTTTTTTCATGAAGTGTTTGCATTCCAAGTGAGCAGTAAGCCTATGATTGTGAACAAAAGGAACTTCACTGGGCTGTGGACCGAGACTAAATGATCTCTAACGAGATCATTGTTCTTTCCAGTGATCTCTCTATCAGTAATCGACTGTAGTGGATCACAACAGGGACTTCAGAGACCATATGTGGTATCTGTGTGATCTTGGGAGCCCTGAACAAAGGATACGCACTCGGCTACTGCCCTCTAAGGATCCCTTGCTGGTAGCAAAATGTGCTACGCACTGCTCGGCTAACTTCAAAGCCAGTAGTTTGAGCCCACCACCTGCTCCATGGGAGAAAGATGAGATTCTTTTGAAGATTTAAAGTCTTGGAAACATAAGGGAATGGTTTGACCCTCTCCTGTAGGATGACCAGGAATTGGAGTCAACTCAATGGGAGCGAGTTTTGGGGTTACTCTACAGGAGTAAAACCCGGAGAATGGCTCCTGTGAGGATTGTAGCCTAGGAAGCTCCACAAGGCCCTTCTCCTCTGTCCATTGGAGTCACCATGAACTGAAACTCGACTTTATGGCATTTACCAACATATGACATGTGGCCTTAGGAGTCCCTGGTGGTAAAGATGGTTAAATGCTCAGCTACTGACAAGAGGCATTAAAAAGGGGGAAGACCCTCCACGAGATGTGTTTTCAGCAATGGGTCCTAACACAGGAACACTTGGAAGGATGAGTGATTTGCTCTGCGCTGTACAAGGTTGCTATGGGCTATAAGTGGCTCCAATGCACCTAAGAACAAGAGCAGCAGCAACTCATCAGAAGGTCTGTAGTTTGAATCCCCATGAGACATCATATAAGTAAAGTCGGGCCATCTCTTCCTAAGCAGTCTCAGCACAGTCCATGCTGCAAAACAGTGGGTCTCTGTCAGCTGAAACTGACTCAGAGGCAGCTGGGTTGGATATTTGGTTCTGTTTCCTTAATCTAAGGAGCCCTGGTGGTGTTAATGGATTAGGTATGTGTTAGGCTGCCAACTACTATGGGTTATGCATTGGGATACTAATTACAAGGTCAGCAGTTTAAAACCACCAACTGAACAATGGGAGAAAGTTGAGGCTTTCTACTCCCATAAAAAGTTACAGCCATGGAAAACCACACAGTCAGTTCTATGGCGTCACTGTGATTTAGACTCAAGGACAATGGCAGTGAGGGAGCTGCTCCAGAAGAGAAAGATGAGGCTTTCTACTCCCAAAGACAGCTACAGTCTCATAAACTCATCAGGGCAGTTCTATCCTGTTATATGGAGTTGCTGGCACTGACTCAATGACAGTGAGCTTGTTTCTTTTCTTTTGTTTGGGGTTTGATCCTAGGTCCTTAGGTAGTTCCCTTATGACACATGCAGTTGAGAAGACGGTGGGGGATGGACTGGACTGAGATAACATGTGAACAGAGTGCATGGCTGCTCGATGGCCATCAACTGCTGTGATCTCACTTCATCCTCACCCTGGAACCCAGTCACACCCATGACTTCCTCTTCCAACTCCTTCCACCCTACCAGTTGTTTTGTTTTATTTTTAAATCATTTTATTGTGGACTCATACAGCTCTTATCACAATCCATATATCCATCCATTGTGTCAAGCACATTTGTAAATTTGTTGCCATCATCACTCTCAAATCATTTTCTTTCTACTTGAGCCCTTGATATCAGCTTCTCATTTTCCCCTCCCTTCCTCAAGAACCCTTAATAATTTATAAATTATTATTATTTTTCCATATCTTGAACCATCCGATGTCTTCCTTCACCCACTTTTCTGTTGTCCATCCCACTGGGAGGGGGTTATAGGTAGATAATTGTGATCAGTTCCCCCTATCATCCCCCACCTTCCCCTTCCCCTCCTGTTATGGCTACTCTCAATATTGGTCCTGGGGAGTTTATCTGTCCTGGATTCCCTGTGTTTCTAGCTCTTATCTGTACCCATGTGCATGCTCTGGTCTAGCTAGATTTGTAAGATAGAATTGGGGCCATGATAGTGGGGGTGGGTGGGGGAGGAAGCATTAAAGATCTAGAGGAGAGTTGTATGTTTCATTGGTGCTATACTGCATCCTGACTGGCTCATCTCTTCCTTGTAACCCTTCTGTAAGGGGATGTCCAATTGGCTACAGTTGGGCTTTAGGTTTTCACTCCACATTCCCCTTCATTCTCATTGATATGATTTTTTGTTCTGGGTCTTTGACACTTGATACCTGATCCCATCAATAACTCATGATCACACAGGCTGTGTGCTTCTTCCATGTGGGCTTTGGTGCTTCTGAGCTAGATGGCCACTTCTTTATCTCCAAGCCTTTAAGACCTCAGACACTATGTCTTTTAATAGCTGAGCACCATCAGCTTTCTTCACCACATTTACTTATGCACCCATTTTGTCTTCAGCAATCATGTTGGGAAGGTAAGCATCATGGAATGTCAGGTTATTAGAACAAAGTGTTCTTGCATTGAGGCAGAACTTGAGTAGAGGCCCAATGTCAATCTGCTACCTTACTACTTAACATATAAATATATGTACATAGATCTATTTCCCTATCATTATACATAAATATATTTACATATGTACATGTCTGTATATGGACCTCTATAAATATTCTTTGCCTCCTAGTTCTTTCCTCTATTTCCTTTTACTTTCCTTTTGTCCCACTATCATGTTCAACCTTCATTCACGTTTCAGTAATTCTTCTCAACTACATTGACCTTGACCAAGTCCCACCAGACATCCTATGCCTCCTCCCCATCCATTTTAGATCACTTGTTTTCCCTTGTCCCTGGGCTTGTTGACACCCCCTTTCCCTTCTCCCACCTCCCCCTCTCCCATGTCCCTCCCCCCTGCAGAGCTGTCAGTTCTGTTGTTTTCTCCTTGGGATTGTTTATCCCCCCTATCTTATCTAAATAGACATGCAGAGACAATAATAAGCACAAGAACAAGACAGAGTAGAATGAAGCAACAAAAGAAGACAAAACAACAGAACAATAACAACAGCAATAAAAAAATAAAACCGATGACCAAAAGAGAGAAAAGCCTATAAAGAGTTCCAGGTAGGTTTGTGGTCCTTTAGGAGTGTTTTGCAGTCGAGTCTGGTGGGGTTCCATGCCCTGGCCCCAAAGTCTGTTTTTGATATTCCCAGGGCCATCATTGCTTTGCTCCCCTTGCTGCTCTGTTGCACGCCCTTAGTGTTTCACCCCTGTGTGCTGGGGTCAGATCTGGCACAATTCTTGCACTGTGTCTCCAGTGTTGTCCCCCCCGTAGTGCTATGGGTAAGTGAGAGACATCATGTCTCATGGTGAGCCCACTCCCTATAGCCCTCGCTGTGCACTGGCAGAAACATAGCCCTTTGGGGCTTGGTGGATTGTTTGTTTTTTTAATCCCCTCTTCCAATGCCCCATCCTCTGTTCCCCTGCCTCTCCCTGCTGCTGGCTGGATTGAGGGAAGAGAACAGACATCCATTCCCCAGGCCCTCTGTCATCATTGTTAGTTGCTGTGCACTTAGTTCCATGCCAGGCTCGCAAGCTTGCACTGGGCTCCATCATTTTAGAAGCAGATTGCCAGGCCTGTCTCCTGAGACATCTTGGGGTGGGTTTGAACCACCAGTTTTTCAGTTAGTTGTCGAGGTCTTGACTGTTTTTGCCACCCAACACCCCCCCACACTCCCTCTCCACACACCCCGACAAAACCAGAAAAACCAAGTTCACTGCCCCAAACAAAGGAAAACAAACAGCTCACTGCCATTGAGTCAATGTCTAGTGACACTATAGGACAGGGTAGACCTGCCCCTGTGTGGTTCCAAGACTATAGCTGTCTGGGCATAGAAAGCCTCATCTTTCTCCTGTGGAGAGGCTGGTGGTTTCGAACTGCTGACCTTGAGATCAGCTGCCCAATGCAAAATGACTATGCCGCCAGGGCTCCCTTTCTGCCACCCAGGGACTCAAAAACTAATTTTGCTTCTCTCTGTTTAATATTTAATTGAAACAAACAAACAAGCAAACCCTGACTGCCTTCTGGTTGTCTTCTGCACCTTTCTCCAGTCCGTTTCATCCTCAGGGTAGTTGGGTGAGAGGGGCAGGATTTTACAATGCAGAATTCACCATCTCCGTGCTGGCAGCAGAAGTGGCAGCTATCAGATGGGAATGGGGAAGTGTTTGGGCCAGGAAGCAGGGCAGAGAGCTGATGTCTTTTAGAGTCGTGCTTTGGAAACTTCACTGACTCACGGAGCTAGTGAGTCACCAGCTAGTTTCCACCAGCTAGTTTCCACCAGCTCCCAGAGTTCCTGCAGGGTTCAAATGACCACAGTGCCCTTGGTTGCTAATGCACAGGCACCCAGAAGTGCCTTGGAAGAAAAGGCTGGTGTCCTACATCAGCAAGACCACCCACTGAAAAACCCCATGGAGCACAGTTCTACTCCAACACACTCGGGGTCACTATGGGCTGGCGCCAACTGCACGGAACCTGGTTGAACTGGTGATGCTTGTGGTGCTGGCCCAAGGAGGAGACTTTGAAATAGCAAGGATGTAAAGGACCAGAGTCCAAGTAGAGATGAGGCATCTTGTGTTCCGATTGGCCCCAATGGAAAGTCATGCGGAATGAGAAAAGCTGGTTGTGTTAGTCCGGGTTGACTAGAGAAACAAATCCAGAGACACTCATATGTGTGTAATAGAGAATTTTTTATCAAAGAATAATTGAGTATTAAACCATCCCAACCCAGCCCAGATCAAGTCCGTAAGTCTGATATTAGCCCATATGTTTGATACCAATCTATAAAGTCCTTTTCAGACTCATGCACCACATACAATGATGCTGAATGCAGGAAGATCACAGGCCAGTGGGTAGAAAATCTTGTGGATCCAGTGGCAGTGGAAGCATCTGACTGGTGTGAGCCTCCACGTGGCTCCTCCAGTTCCAGGTTCTGGCTCCATCAGTGTAGCTCCACATATCTTGTCAACAGGAATATCTCATAGTGAGAGAGTGTGTGTCCCCCTCCAGGGAGGAAGACAGGAGTTCCCAGAATCCTGAGGAGACGGCCACGCCCACACAGAGGCCACATTGGCTATGCTCTGATTGACAGGCTAGACCCCACCCCTTCTCAAGTTGACAGGAGAGTATGTACCTGCCACCTCGTTGTTTCTAATGTAAATCGGGAGTCTTCACCACAGCCTCCTGATTGTCAAGATGTGTGGGGGCTTCATTATGGGGTGACTGTGCTCTTTGTCTCTTCTCTATCTTAGCACTTTTGGAAGTGTGGAAATCCCCAATTTGCACCCAGATAGAGTCCCTTTGCTTGAAGCCTGGGTGATGCATGACATCGGAGGAAATTCCAGGTATATTTTATTGCTTTGCACCCATCGACCCTCAGGGCTCATGCAGGATCCAGCCAAGAAAGACTCCCCATTCACACGAATGCCTTGGGAACAGCCTGGCTTGGGGGAATCAGTTGGAATCAGCTCAGTGCTTACTGGTTTCACTCAATAGTTAACCACTGCCCATGGTCTCTTGACCATACCTCTGTGCGTTAGGCTGGCTTGTCTAGAGAAACCAAATCAGCCATACTCATCTCTGTGTAAGAAAGAACTTTATATCAAGAAGTAATTTTATATCAAAAAGCCATCCAAGCCCTGGCCAATTCAAGTCCAGGCGGGTCCAAGGCTAGCCAGAGCCCTCTTCGGAATCGCTTAACTGAAGGCCTGTATAGCAGAAGAGAAACGTGGAAACAGAGTGATCATGAGCCAGTGGGTGCAAGGTTGCATGGATCCAAGGTCTGTGAAAACATGGCAGGGGGTCAACAGCCCCAGAGTTGGTTAGTGGCCACGTGAAGCTGCCCCTGGCTGCAGACACAGAATCCAAGCAAACTAGGAGATAAAGAGCGAGAGTGAGAAATTCCCAGTGTCTCTCCTATAAAAAAAAAAAAACCTTACTTCCCTCCCCCCCCCATCATCCTAAGGTGATATCATCAGTCTGTGGCCTGATTGACAGGCTGGACTCTGCCCCTACATTTTCCTCCATATAGAAGTTGACATCAAATCTAACCACCACAATAGGAATCTGGCCACCATGGTGGTTCATTGGTAGAAATCTCACCTTTTGGAAATTCAGAGTTGATTTCTGCCAGCTATTTCATGGGCAGCCCCCACCCATCTGTCAGTGGAGATGTGTATATTGCAATGATGCTGGCCATGCTTCAGTGGCTCCTTCAGACTAAGATACCCTAGGAAGAAAGAGCTGGCGATCCACAAGGGTACGTAAGTAATAAGGAATTGCTACTAGGGTCCCAGTTCATACTGACTAAGATTTATTGCAAACAAAATGCATTTTAACATAGCGCTGGGATCACTAGTTGGCTGCAAATAACTTTTCTCAAAATAGACTTGTCTTCTTCTCACTATCGTGTCTTCTAAAAACTGGTCCATTCAAAACAATGACTTCCAAGGGAATCTGCTGGATCCGTTATATTCAAGGTCAGCTCAGAATGTTATGGGGACTAGACTTCTGATAAGATACTGGACTAGGCAGACACTCTACCCAATCCTGTGCAACAAAGACTCAAGCAAGTCAATGAAACAGATACAAGTGACAATTTCAGATCCGTGGGCTTCAGCAGTAAGGATAGAGGAGTGGATTGAATATTGACAAGGAGAGGAAATTGATGAAAAGCAGCAAGCAAGGAGACAGGCAGACAGTAAATTGTCAGTTGACCTGACACAACATGGCTATTTTGAACTTTGACAAGCTTCATTGATCAGGACAGCGATCTACTAATTGAGTCTCCTTGCTCAGGACTGCACAAGTGCCCACTCCTTGTCTGGCAACCAGACTGGTACAAACTTCCCCTTGTGGCCCATACCCTAATGGGAACCAGAAGTTTCTCCAGTGCCCACCCTCACACACCTGGAAGTTGTGACACACCCCTGCATAGCTGCTGCTCCATTTGAGGTCAGAGGCATGCTCTTGTGGATTAGTGCAAGGTGCACGTCTGCCCCATGTCTGGAAGCATGTGAATTTTGCCTCCTCAGGCTAGCAGAAAACAGTCTAGACAAAGGCTCTGGCCCAGCCAGCCCTGAACAAGCAGGAATTCCTTCTAGGGCCAGGTAGCCTGATCCAGCAGGTAGGGACTCTATCCAGGATGGAATAGCCTGCCCTCCCCAGCAGTCTCCTTAGCTTGTGGAGGGTACTGACCTTGTCTAGGTGCCCTGACACCCTCTGCCCCATTTTTTTCTCACTTCTGTGCCCTCTCCCTCTTTCTCTAGTTTACTCCTTGGTATTATTTCTCTTTTCTTACACTTGTTTTCCCCCCATTTTAAATTTCTGTTTTTGGTCTTCTCTTACTTTTCAATTTTTACTTATTTAAAAAACTATTCCCTTGTCTTTTCATCCCCGCACTTAGATTTCTTGTTTGTTTGCTGTTTCTTTTTCCTTCTTTATTTTTAGTCATGTTATTTGTCCCTCCTCCTTTTTCTTTATCATTTTCTATTTGCTGTGGGGGTTTTATTGACCTCTTTAATTTTTTTTATTGGCCTCTTTAATTTTTTTTGCCTTGTCCCATCCAGCAGGAGACAGCAATTGTGCCCATACTACCGAACCACTCTCCTAGATCCTGCTTCCCCACCCACTGGAAGAGGGCTACCACGCACTCCTGGCAGTCAATCAACTGTAGTCAACAGCCAATCCTGTCTCAACAACATAGAGAGAACTGCGTATATATTCTCATTCTTTACTACACACAGGAGGAGAAAGGTGCTCAGAATCAAGAAGACACTAACATGCAAATCACCAATGCGATATAACAACACCACAATGTCACAGAGACAAAGCTTAGCATCTGTGTCCACGAAAAAAACAAGATTGAGCAGCTCAAACAAGTGACTCAAGTATAGAGCAAGAAAACCTTTCTGGGGAAGAAATGACTTTGGAACTGCCCGATGAAGAAGTCAAAAGAATGATATTTTGGTACTGCCAATGGAGTGAAAGATCAAGAAAACTTTAGACAAACTCAAGGAAAACACAAATAAAACTTTGGAAGAATTCAAGAAAACACCAGGAGAAACAAACTGTCAAAGGAAAATTAGAAATGATACAAAAACAACAATTTGAAATCTAGATGATTAATACCCAGGTTTCAGAAGTAAGGTACTGTATTGAATCAATGGATGGTCTAATTAGCTTAAAGGCAAATATCTCAATACTAATCTCCCAGTGGAACAAAGGAAGAAAGCTTAAGAATTATGAGGGTTATCAAGAGGATTAACTTATATGCAATTAGAATTCCAGAAAAGCCAGGGTGGGGAGCACAGGGACTATTGTCCAAGGGTTGTTGGAAGAAAACTTTCCTAATATCATGAAAGACAAGACTATATGCATTCAAGAAGCTCAATGAACACCAAACAAGTCAGGCCCCAAACGAAATTCACCAAGATGTGTCAGACTCAAACTTTCCTAAACTAGAGACAAGAATCCCGAGAGCCATTTGGGGAAAATGAAGAACTTCATTTTTCAAACCCAAACCAATAAGACTAAGCTCTGATTTCTCAGTGGAAACCATGCGGGCAAGATGGCAATTAGGTGAGCTTTAGGAAACTTTGAAGGAAAGAGATAAAAATGCCAATCAAAAATTATACACCCAGCAAAATTATACCTCAAATGCAATGATAAAATTAGGACATTGCCAGATAAACAAAAATTAAAAGAATCTATGAATATCTGACCACTCTTAGAAGAAATACTAAGGGGAGTTCTTCAGGCAGAAAACAATGTCACCGTGAGATGCAGGTGAAGTCAACGGCCGACCAACTTGTGAGCTCCCAGAATCCTGCCTCTGGAGCTTTGTCCGTGATAGAAGAGACTTAGAGAATGTTTATGAGAGCTTGTTTTTTAATACCGTCTTCTTTCTTTCCTAGTGATTCATGCTCAGGCGCCTCCATACATGAGCTGCGTTCACTTTTAAACAAAAGGAACATAATATTGATGTGCGAGGATGACTACAAGTAAGTGATTTCTTGAAGAAGAAACATGTGATTCGCCATGGACAAGTGTTTTCCCTTTTCTTAGTCTTTTCTGAGCCAGGAAGGCTGAGCAAATCCTTTACTGGATCTGTGACCTGGAATGACTTCCTGGTAATCTCAGACAGTGATCTTGGTCACTCCCTGCAGACTAACACAGAAGATGTTTGTAGACTGTGGGCCTCACCTGGTCACCCTTCCCTCATCTTTGCCTCCCTTCCCTGTTTATTCAAAAGGTGTAATCTTTAAAAGGTGCATATACCCAGCCTGTGAGGGGTTGTTTGCTGGTTTCCAGTCTGAGGCTTAAGCATCCCAAAGCATCGTGGAGCAAAAGTGCACATGGCCAAGGGCTTCCTCAAATCCTCTTGTCAAGTCCTCATGACTTGGTAAGCTTCAGCACCACCAGTTTCATTAGTACAAAACCACCAGCAGCTCCTTGGGAGAAAGGTGAGGCTTTCTACTACTGCAAAGAGTTGCAGACTCAGAAATGCACAGGGGCAGTCCCACCCTGTCCTATAGGGTCACTATGAGTTAGCATCTACTGGATGGCATTGCGTTTGTTTATTTATTTGTGTGTTTGTACTTACCCTCCCCATGGCCCTTTGACCCAATTTTCCTTCAGGGGGTTTCTGAAGATAGCAAATCAAATCCTCAAAAATATGAGTGCCTGGGCTACAGCCCTAGGTTTGTAAGAAAGGCCTGGCGATCTCTTTCTTAAAAATTAGCTATTGAAAAGCCCTGTAGATAACAAAACAGAACCAAAAACACACGTAGAGCAAAGGTCTGTTCTGATACACATGGGGTTACAATGAGTGGCAATCAACCAGAGGACAGTTTGTTTACTTTTTGGATTTGAATCAAGAAGACTGCTTGGTACACATATCTGCGACTCATTCAAGTTCAGATATCTGGTTTCATCTTTGTGTAGCATCATCCTTACCAAATTTATCCTATGGTTACAAACTCCAGAAAACAAACTCTCTGCCTTCAAGATGAATCTAACTCATATGAGTCCTGGTGGCATATTGGGTTATGTGTTGGGCAGCTCATGACAAGGTCAGCAGTTTGAAACCATCAGCCTCACTGGTGAAAAGATGAGACTTTATACACCCATAAAGATCTCCATTCTCAGAAACCCAGAGGCAGTTCTACTCTTCCCTATAGATTTGCAGTGACTACACATGACTTCAAGTGAAATTAAATATGACCAGAGCTGAAGTCACTCCCTCCTGGGTTAGATTTTGCTCTTGGCCTCGACCTTGTCCAGTTGGGGAAGAACATGTGTGGAGGCTAAGTGGTTCATACACCTAAACCCTCTGGCATCGAGTTGATTCAGACCCATAGAGAGTCTACCAGGGTTTCTGAGACTCTGAATCTCCACAACTCGCTCAGGACTTCTTGACTCATGCACACATCTGTGGCAAAGGAAGGTCACTTGTACAGGTGGCTTCAAACACAGACTGAGCTCACCTTGCAATCTCCTCTTCTGTTTCCTTGCCACAGGCCTGCCAAGTTGGTCCAATGCGTGAGCCATAGTGAGCATTCTTCTTGTGCTCTTACCTAGGGGGCTTCAGGACCCCTCGAAGACACCAACATGCGTGGCTCAGAAGACAAGCGGGTGGGGAACTGAAGATGTTGGAGGGTCTTCTGTGGTAACAATAACTCAGAGAATGGAAGTCTTTCCCTTGGAGATCTTTGGGTCATGTGGTATTGGTTTCTTTCTTCTTTTGTTCACCTAATAGGAAACGGGAGAACGTGGAATTTGTGTAAAATGAAATTAAAGTTTTATATTAAATGACTTCATTGTCATGGGATCCTTTCATGGTGTGTATGTATTGGTGACACTCCATCCCATTAGAAATGACCACATCTTGGAATAATTTGGACAAGGACATCAATCGTGGTTGTACAACACAAAGAGTATAATCAGAGGCACAGAATTATATGTGTAGAAGTTGTTGAATTGGAGAATGTTTTATTTTTATTGTTTTGCCACAATTGAAAAAATATTATGCTAATGAGTACAAGGAAGAAGAAAATGTTCTAAAAATTGATTATGGTAATAATTGTACAGCTCTCTTCTTGATACGATTGGATTGCCGAATTATATGATTATGTGGAGGAAGTGCCAATAAAACTGCGCTTTAATTTTTTTAATGACTACATCAGCAGGCAATTAATGAAAGACAACTACCCCAGTTGTTGGGAATACGTTCTATTTCCACACATAAATGACTTTGCATTAGTCATGGTATTCTTCCTATAGATGATCAGACTATAAACTCCAGGTTCTTGGGTCATGTTGGAAAAAGCATTTGATAAGATTTAAACTACCTCTGTACAAGGCATATTATACTTCTTGTCCCTGATGTGGGTTGGGTTTTGTCCTCCAAAATGAAATACCAAACCAAATCTCCAGTAGCATCCCTTGCCTATGTAATTAGCGTGACAAGCAACCATATGGGAGTAGCGTGGGGATAGATCCAACATGACTGGTGTCCCTTTAGAAGAGAAGAGATAGTTTCTTGCTGCAGGGCCAAGAGTGGGATCACCCAGGAGATGACCTGGAGCCGGAAGCCAGCGATTGTTTTAAGAAAGTGGCAGACAAACCAGACATGAGAGAAGCTGAAGAAAGCGGAGATGCAGGAGAAGAACATTCTGCTGACCAAAGACACCACCGAGCAGGAGAAGCGGAGTGAAATCTCCTAATCCTGGAGGATTCTCCTCCTCCATCGTCTACCAGACTGATGTGGAGGAAGCGTCACCTACAAGATGGACACCAGGGATGATCTGCACAGGCCTCCGGGTCTCCGAAGGGACCACCAAATTCTCCGGTCTGCCCTGGGATACTATAGAACATAATGTGTAGGGTTAATGAAAATTAAGCACCTTGTGGCACTAAAAAAAAAAAAGAAAGAAAAAAAGAGGAGATGAGATGAGGAGAAGACTATGTTACCACAAAGCCCAAGATTGGATTGATGCTGTCGCAAGTTGAGGAACACTGGAGTCACCAGAAGATGAAGAGACCAGGAGCCTGCCCGGCCCACACCTTGAGCCTGGCACCTGCAGACCTAAGAGTGGACACTTTCCTGTCATTGTAAGTCACTGAGGTTTTTTTTACTGTACCCACAGGAAACAGTATATACTTCTATCCCGTCTAATAGCCCTGTGAAGTTGATATGATTAATGTAATTATTACTTCCAGTTTGTTTGATAGGAGCCTGGAGGCACAGTGGTTAAGGTTTGGCTACTAAACAAAAGGCCAGAGATTTGAACCCACCAGTTGCTTAGCTGGAGAAAGACGAGACAGCCTGCTTCTGTAAAGACCATAATCGCGTTTTGAGAATGATGAAGGCAATAAATGTACAAATGGGCTTGATACCACGGATGGATGGATGGATTGTGACAAGAGTTGCACGAGCCCCCAATAAAATTATTTTTTTTTAAAAAGACCACAACCTAGGAGACTTTACAGGGCAGCTCAACTCTGTGCCATAGAGTCACTAGGAATCAGGATTGACTTAATGGTGGTGGATTTGTGGGTGTAATGTGTATCCTCTAAAATTCTTGGGGGGGGGGCTCTATAACCAAATGTTAATAGTCTATTTTATCCCAACTGAGGGTGGAAATTTGTTTTGTAGTAAGAGTATAATCATTTCACAAATTCCAACTCACTCACAGCAACCTGCACAGGGCTCTGAGACTGTCAATCTTTACCGAAGCGGAAAACTCTGTCTTTCTCCTCCTGAGAAACCTTGCAGTTAGCAGTCCAATAGTCACCTAACAGCACCACTGGGGAACCTTATTAGAATCATCAGGAGGTTTAACTCATGTACACGTAATGATACGTCTATTTGTAGTATTAGCGGGACAAAAGCTCATGAAATTAGGCAAATGCATTTGGAATGGTGTAATTTAAATACGCAACATGGCATTTGAATTATGGTGCTTGTTGAAGAAGATTGAACCACGAGTTGTATATGGTCCTATAGGGTTGCTACAAGTTCTAATAAAGTGGAATCTCAGAAACATTACATAATTTGCTTAAAGCAAAAATTAAATTTTGCTCAAAGTAGGGGTCAGAGTAGAAGTTTCCAAAGCGCTTTCAAACCAAACCAAACTCACTGCCATCAAGTCAATGCTGACTCATCATGACCCTATAGGACAGGATAGAACTGCCCTGTGAGCTTCCAACAATGTAACTCTTTACAGGAGTAGAGAGCCTTGTCTTTCTCCTGAGAGGCAGCTGGTGGTTTTGAACTACAGACCTTTCACTTAGCAGCACAATGCATAACCACTCTGCCTCCAGAAACTATAGCCAAGAAAACCCTATGGAGCAGTTCTGCTCTCTCACACTTGAGAGTGACGTGTATTAGGGGCTCACCTGTTTTCCACCCACAGCAATGACCTGGCTCTACGGCACTGGCCATACTCTGGAACCCACTACAGGTTGCCATGCTGGGGTGGGCTGAAGGTTAAGGGCATGAACCTCCCGTGGTGGAGGTTGCCATCCATGCCACAGATCAAAAGGTGGACGAATCATTGACTGGAAAACCAATTTGCTCCATGAACTTCCCCTCAGATCACAAGGAAACACTTTAGAAAGCAGTTCTTTTGAAGTCAGCGGTTTGGAATTTTCAAGTTCTCAATGCTGGCAAGGTTCACACTCCATCTCGTAACAGCCATGTAAGCACTTCAGTATGACTGGTCTAACAAGCAGTGTGACTGTGGGTTTACCCAGGTCCATCCCAGGTTTAACCCCATGTTTGGGAGCTCGCGTCCTGGGCAAGCTATGCCGATGGCCTGGAGCCCCAGCTAGCTCTGCCATGAACGGACAGCGTGATTTGAAGTGTGTGTCTTCATATTGGGGAGGAAGCAGAGGAAGGAAAGCCTTTCTCCTTAGGTTGCTGTGGACGTCTTGTGGTAAAATCACGGATGGCCCAAGGCCGAGAAACAGAGAGTAGGTTTGAGGTTACCAGAGGCTGAGGAGAAGGGAGAGAGGACAGAGTATCTGCCCGACATAGTATCTGTCGACTTCACAGACATAGTGTCTGTCCGACATCATGAAACACTTCAGAAATAGATGGTGGCAGAGCTTACCCAACTTTGTGAATTCAATGGATGCCACTGAAGTTAAAATGGCAACTTTTAGGATAATAGGTTGTTGTTAGATGCTATTGGTTTCGACTCACAGAGACGCTGTGTACAACACAACGAAACTCTGTCCGGTCCTGTGCCATCCTCACAATTGCTCTTATGTTTGAGCCCGCTATGATATATATGTGTGTGTATACACTATCATATATATTACACACTATAATAGTATATTATATACACAAGTATATTACACTGAGGAAGAATTGATGCCTTTGTTTTTAATTTTTAAATTATTTTTTCCATGTTAGACCCTTCATTTTTTGTCCCTACCCCCACCCCTCCCTTCTCCCCATTTCTACCTCATCCCGAGCTTCATAGTCATCAAATTCTTAGCTATTGGTGTATAAACCACACTACTCCTCCTTTGTTTTTCCTTAGAACAATGGTGTATTAGGCTAGGTTGACTAGAGGAACAAATCTAGTGACACTCATTTGTGTAAGAAAGAGCTTTTTGCCAAGAAGTAGTAATTATGCATCAGGAAAACATCCCAGCCCTGTCCAACTCAAGTCCCTAAGTCAAATACTAGTCCATAAGTCCCTCTTCAGACTCACTCAGCCCCATGCAATAATGCAAAATGCAGAAGATCACAGACTGGTAGGTGCAAAGTCCTGTGGATCCAATGGCAGTGGCCACATCTGCAGGGCTCTGCTAGCAATCAGGGTCAGCTGGCACGAAGGTGAAGGCAGAGAGAGAAGGGGAGGCTCCCAGGACCCTCCTTATGAGAAGGCCGTGCCTTGATTTACAGGCTAAACTCCATCCCTACACTTTTATATATCTTCAAATTGACATGAAATTATGTAACTAGCACAAATGGGGATATTAAATGGTTATCTATGTAAGAATGAGTACATGTTCTTTAATTGCGTCCATGTCCTGAGGTGTTTAAAATAATTGTTATTGTTTTCTACTGATGCATAAAACCCTATACTATGAATGTATGAGAGTTTATTTATGCTTTCCTCTATAGTTGGGTTTTTTGTTTGTTTCCATGTTTTTTGCTCTTGTGGAAAGTGCAGCAATAAACATCAGTGTGCTTCAATCAGTTTGCGTTATAATTTCTTTGGTGTAAATATCCAATAGAGAGATTGCTAGATCAGAAGGTACTTGGATTTACACTTGTTTAAGGAAGTCCCATATTGATTGCTAAGGTCTAACTACTGACCTTAGGTTTAGCAGCCCCACACATACTCCACTATACACCCAGGGCTCCCTCACAATGAGGCCAAGACAGGTTGCAGAAAACAACCACCACGCCCAAACTCGGGAGGCACACCAGACTATTCCTTGTTGCCTTCTGGAATCAAGGCCCTGCTCACTCCCCAGGGTCTGCTAGGGCCTGGTCCTCCACAGGAAGACGATCTTCCACACAGCCCGGGCTGAGTTTATAGGCACAGTATTTGTAGCCCAGCTATTTGTCACCCAAAGACTTATTTCCTCTGTTCAAAGAAATTGCATGAAGAACGGAAGACAGAGAACAGGTAGAGCTGGGTGATTTAGATTGGACCCAGTGTGCGGGTTGGCATAGGATGGTACTGGTAAACAGACCTGGAGCTGTGATGGGACGGTGGCATAGCTTTTGAGGTTTTTAATCCATTCAGTATCTTTGGGGACACTAAATAAAACCCTGAGCCATGGAATCTATTCCAATTCACAGAGACCCTTTAGGAGCGGACAGAACTGCTCCTTCGGGTTTCTGAGGCTGCAAACCTTTACGGATCAGCTTCCTCTTCCCTCTGGCAGTGACTGGTAAGGAGGAGACCTGGAGGTGTAGTGGGGTCTGGGGGCAGCAGTTTGAAACTAGCAGTTGCTCCTCCAAACCACCAGATGGCGCGTTCCAGTCCCATAAAAAGTTATCATCTCCGGAAGTCTCAAGGGCAATTCTACCCTCCCATATGGGGTCGCCATGAATGACTGGTAGGTTTTGACCGGTAGGTTTGAATCGGCAACCATGTTGTCAGCAACCCCGTGCTAATCCACCCCAGTGGTTGTTTAAGAAAAAGCTCTTATAATCCAACCTATTTGCAGAAAACCTTGTTTATAAGCTACAGCGTGGCGTCACCTGATTTTCAAGAAAGTCAGGGGAGCAGGGACCAGCTTCTGACTTGAGAAAGGGGAGGAATTTTCCACGCTCTGGGCCTTTGAAGGCTGGGGCTGGCCCTGCGCCAAGTGCTTGCAATTGATAACAGAGGTGCCGCCTGCGCCAGGAATTTAGTTCTCTCTTTGTTTTCAATCTCATCTCGTTGCTGAAATGAGATGTCTTATGGGTGTTTCACAATAAAGGTGAGTTGATGACACCGCCCTACCCACCCAACTTTCTACAAAGTCAAAATCACCCAACAGGAGGAAATCCCGACTCTATTTCCTCCCATGCAAGAAACCCATTGATTTCACACTTTCTCGTGTCAAAAATTGGGAGTAGGTTAAAGTTGATATGTTTGCCTTACGTGGTCCGCCCCCTATCCCTGGCTAAAGAATTACTTTATTGGTAGCATATCTTATAATTAATTGGGCTGCAAATTCCAAGGTCAGTAGTTCAAAGCCACCAGCACCTCTGAGGGTGAAAGATGAGGCTGTTCGCTCCTGTGAAGATTTATAGTTTTGGAAATCCTGGGTAACAGTTCCATGCGGTTCTATAGGGTCACCACCAGTGGAATGAACTTGATGGCAGTCGGTTTTTTTCTTTAAAATAAATAATAGAGGACATAAGCTATTGAAAGTATCATGGACTTCCAAAAGAACAAACAAATCAGTCTTGGAAGAAGAACAGCCAGGATGCTCCTTCGAGGCAAAGATGGTGAGATTTCACCTAACATATTTTGGATACATTGTCAGGAGGGACCAGTGACTGGAGATGGACATCATTGTTGGTAAAGTAGTGGTTGAAAGAAAGAAAGAGAGAGAGAGAGAGAAAGGAAGAAGGAAGAAAAATGAGGAAGGCCCTCTAAAAGACAGACTGACACAGTGGCTGCAACAAGGGGCTTAAACACTGAGACCAAGTGTAAGGATGGCACAAGACCAGGCAGCCGTTCATTCTGCTGTGCACAGAATTGCTTAGGGTCTGCACTGACTCCATTTTGCTTAGGGTCTGCACTGACTCCATGGCACCTAAAACAACAACCACGAATTCTGATAGCCCTCTGCTTCTCATCTTTCTCCAAGTGTGTCAGGCAGGGTTCTCTAGAGAAACAAAACCAGGACACTTAGGGTTTTATCTATATCTATATATATTTAGACTTATGCAGCATGAAAAAGTATAACAGCTAATTGGTCCACACAGCAGTACGCAGGGCTCAGTTCAACTCACTTTTGTGGAACAGTTAATATACTGGGAGTACTTCAACTCACAAGGGCTGCTGGGTCCAAGGTCAAGAAAGCAGGCAGCTGAGTCTTCCCTTGGATTATGCAGGCAGTCTACCCCACAGGCAGCAAACAGCAGGGTAGGTCACCAACAGTCAGCCGCTCAGGAGCTTAGCAAAGCAGGACTGGATGGGATATCAAACTCAAGCAATGCAGGACAACAGGATCAAGCAATGTCCACACCAGCAGTGTGACAAAGCAGGTCTCGAAGGAACCTCAAGCTCTAGCGACATGATCCATAGTTGGCTGTCCCACAGGTAGTATAGCTCACAACTTGAGGCAGAGAATGAGCTAAACCAGCTGCACACTGGTCCAATCACCAGAGAGCAAGAGGGAGAGAGGTGGGCCTCGCTGAGCCATTTATTTCTTTGCCCTCCAAATCACACTGTGATCTTATTATTCCCACATGTTCCTATTGCCTGGTTGGCACAATAAACCTACTTATCACACCAAGTCAATTTCACCCGAAGGAAGGAAAAGGAACAAACTTACATAGTTTGGCACAAAAAAGGAAAAGGAAAAAACCAGGGAGTCGTCCTCATATGTCTACCCTTTGTCAGTTTGTCACACTGGGTGTTACTAGCATGTTGCTGCGGTGCTAGAAGCTATCCTGCCAGTGTGTCACATGCCCACAGGGTCCCTCATGGTTTCAGCAAAGTTTCCAGACTAAAACAGACTAGGAAGAAAGGTCTGGGTTTCTACTTCAGAAATTTATTTCATGAGCATCCTATGGACCACAGCAAGGTTGGAAGGCAACAGTGTATGAAAATGGATTCAAGTATGCTGTCAGCCATGAGGCTGGTGGCAGGGGGCTCAGGCAGCCTTCGCTTTGTCGTATGTGAGGTCTCTATGACTCGGAGTTGACGTGATAGAAGAGAAAACCAACAGATCAGATCTAATGGTGATAAGTGGTGCTTCCTGGGGGACAGACGAAGCTATCTACTTCTGTACAAAATTTGCAGCCTTAGAAATCATAAACAGGTGGCTGTGAACTGGAGTCAACTTGAGGCCTGGCGGTTTGCGTTCTCCGCTCTTTCCAATCCTCAACATGCTGCTGTTAGGTGCCTGCTATTATGGTCCCCACCCTCTTCCTTTAAAAAAAAATCAGTCAAATTTCTTTTTAAAAACAGTTCTTTTTGTTAGGTGGCATTGAGTCGGTTGCAACCCATACTGTGCTTTTTGTACAATAGAATCAAGCGCCGCCTGGGCTTGTGCCATCTCCAGAGCCATTGTTATGTTTGAGCCCATTGGTATCGGTCAGTTGTGTCAACCCCATCTCCTTGAGGGCATTCCACTTTATCGCTGCCCCTCTACTTACCAAGCTGATGCCCTTCTTTAGAGACCGGTCTCTCTTTCTATGATGCCTCCAAAGTACATGAGAAGAAGTCCCATCGACCCGATTCTGAGGAGCATTCTGGCGGTAATTCCAGACATGTTTGTTTTTCGGGCAGTCATGTTGAAAGTTGGGCACTATCAATGCTCTTTGCCAACAACACCATAATCCAAAGGTACCAATTCTTTTGTCTTCCTTATTTGTTGTCCTGCTCCCACATGTTTAGGAGGTGGTGAAACATATGATGGATTGAAGCAGACAGGCAGCCTTTGGGTACCCCATTTCTCTTGTGTAAGTGGGAATGACATCTTATAGAGGGAATGTGAGACCCCATGGGGAAATGCTCAAGAAAATGATGCAGAAAGAACAGATAAATGTGTATTGGTGTAATGATGATGATGATGATATAGTATTTCAAGTTTCTTCTTGGGATATTAGGGAGAATAGAATGGTTGCAAACCCGACTCTATTTTAAATTCCCTTATAAAAATCAGATATGCAGAGGCCACCTCTGGCAAATATGCAGGATCAGTACAAAGCAATACTTCGCAAAGAGCACCAGGGGCCCTGCTGGTATAATGGTTACACATTGGGCTGCTAACCACTAGGTTGGCAGTTCAAAACCATGAGCTGCTCCTCCAGAGACCGATGGGGCTTTTTACTCCTATAAAGTGTTATAGAAAATAACTAACTCTTGCCAGCCCCTTTGTCATGGCCTGGATCTTGGGAAGTGGTAGGGACAGTCTGAAGGGGGAGTGGGCAAAAGCATGTGTCTGGATCTGGTTACTGTCCTCCCCGGGGTGACTGTCTAGGGTGACCTCAAGACAGGAAGGAGTCACATCACTTCTGCACCCCCATAAAGGTGACCCCTGCAGTCGTGGCTGTGGAGAGGGTGGCACTGTGTGATGCTCAGGCTTCTCTCCATCCTAAAGGCGGCCTGATGGGATCTGCCATGCTAAGATGCCTGCCTCAGGGAAGCCATGGTAAGATGCCAGCCTCAGGGACTTGGGTGGTGTGGGTTGGGTTCTTTTGATCCTGAGAGCTATTCTAAGAGCAGGGCACAGCATGGGGCATTATCAATACGCCAATTCTGAGTCTCAGGGAAAAAAAGTTACAGATACTAACAGGAGGGCAGTTCTACCTGCCCTATAGGTTTGCAATGAATTGGAATAGACTTGCCCTCAGCACGCTGTTTCGTTGTTTTGAGCAAATGACGATGCTGTGTGTCCTAAAATGGACACAAGGATGGCCGATAGAGCAAGGGCATCACTTGCTCCTGTAGGAATCTATCTCCTCCCTAAACTGGGCCCCTCCCTGCCTCCTTGCTATCTCACTACCTTTAGATGCATCAAAAGACACCCTTCAAGCCCAGAACTGGACTCACTCTCAGAAATCACCTTTCAGACAAACAACAGACATTGTTTATCAATGGAACAATAAGGCCTTGGAGGAAATGCTCCTTAGACAAAACCCAAAACAAAGTCCAGAAGGCAGGAAGGGCCAGCAAGAAAAGACAAATGGAAATGGGAGTCCAGGGAGGGAGGGAGAAGGGTGCTGGGAGCTCGAGGGGATTGCAATTAATGTCACAAAGCAACTGGGTATATATTATATTATTGAGTAGAACACTTTTTATCCCCTGCAAACTTTCGCCCAAATTCCAAGTAAACACTCAACAAACAATCTTAGTCCCCAAAGTAGCATCCTTGCTTTTCAATACCTAGCGCAAGTCCTCTTTTGATTGCTTGGCAACTGCTTCCTTGAGCACTGAGTATGCATCCATGCAAGACAAAATCCTTGACAGCTTCAATCATCTCGCCATTAATCATGATGGCACCTACTGGCCCAGGTAGGATAGATTAAAAGACAAACAAACAAAAGCTCACTGTCATTGAGTTGATGCCCACTCATAGCAACCCTACAGGACAGGGTAGGACTGGACAGGGTAGGACTGCCCTGGTGAGGTTCTGAGACTGTCACTATTTTGAGAGTAGAAAACCTCCTCTTTCTCCCCAAGCAGAATAGATAGGAAGACAGAAAGTACAAAGTGGGGTGAACCCATTTGAAGGTCCGCCTGAGAACCAAGTAAGAAGCCCTGAGGACAGAAGGATGTGAGAGACCTTGTGGACGTTACCAGCTAGTTCCAGGCTGAAGGAGTCCGTGGGGCCACAGGCTAGCGCCGCAGAGGAGCAGCTTCCTTTCAGAGAGGGGGAGCTTGAGAGGGGTTTGGAGGTGATGGGTGGGAAGTGGTGTGAATTGCCCACACAGAGGCCCAGAGGGAGATGGAAAATTAGATCCAGCACTAGGCAGAGCATCAGTTTCAAGGGATCATCCAGCCCCCATGGCTCCAGAAAACTTGGAATTCTGTCCCACACTTTGTTTCCCTTTTCATCAGGATTCTTCTATATAATATCTTTGATTAAAATGTTCACTTAAAAGTATCTGATCACCATCCAGTTCTTCTGACAAAGGAAACAATCAGCTATGAATTCCTCTCTCTCTCTGAACTTTTTTTTGGCATATACAATTCAGTAGTTCAGTCACATCAAGAAGTGTTGTCAGTCATCACCACAATCAGTTTTACAATTTTTCTTCATTCTTGCAGTCATTGTTTTTAGCTCCTCATTTCCCCTCCCCCAACCTACCTCGCTGTACCCCCAAGGCACCATTGCTCCAGTTCCTGCCTCTATAGACTTGCCTATTCTGGATCTCATATACAGAAAAATATTTTTAACTAACAAAAATAGCCGAGTAAAACAGATGAAAACCTCAAGGGAAAAGAAAGCAGAGCACATTAAAAACTAGAACAAATGTAAATGGCTCATCGGGAGAGCAAGCGATAGGGTGCTGCGCTTTAACCTAACTGCATCTGCAACAATCCACCTCCCAGTGGGTTCTGTGTGCTAGCGAGGCGTTCACAGCCGTGGTCCATGGTCAGAGGGCCTCCCCAGTGACTTAGTCTGTGTGTATTTCCCCTTCATTTTCTCAAAAAACTGGAAACACTTTAAATGGCCAAAAGGGAAACTACATGATAAGATATTATATTTTGATCTAACAGTAGTCTGCCGTAACTGATGTTTCAATGCTCTCTGTCTGATAACAGGGCACTTCACATCCCCCACCTATGATCCGAGGGGGTTCCCTGGAGACTTCGTCCATGTGTAGACCCTACAAATGAATTTTAGCCCTCCATTGTATACTATTCCTTCCTGCAGGTTTAGGTTATAATATTTACGATCCTTGGATCACCCCGGCTGGTGAGCTGCTTCCATATGGACTTAGTTTGGGTTTAAGGTTCAAAGATTATCCCAGAGTAATAGTGTCAGGGGTCATGCTCCTCCGATTCCTGACTCTTCCTCTTTCATCATCACTCAACAGGAAACTTTCCACTGGAAATGTCTGTGGCATCTATAGTTGGGCTTCTTTGTGGCTGCACCTCTCAGGTGGCTCCTGGCTCACCTGTCTGGCCAGGGTGAATCATTTCACTCTGCTGCTATCATCTGAATCTGAAGTTCGATCATGGTCTTTCTGCCTTTTCTGGTACAACGGCAGGTTTACCTGGTCTGGGAGGCTCAGACCCCATGTCCAAAGGAAAAGCTTCTCTCCTGGTTTTCATGATAGGAAGCTCCTAGGAATCTCCATGTTCTAGAGATTTTATCAATCACCAGACAGGCTTCTTACTCACCACATGTAGTGGTTAACTACGGTGTATGGTCCTGCCAGCCAATCTCAGTAAAGGTCACACTGGGAGCTAGCCCACCAGCCAATTCCAATAAGAGTCCACTGGTAGGTGGGACTTTGGATCTGGATCAAAAAGCCAAATTGCTTTTCTTTCTTTTTGTTTAAATTCATGTGATTCCAGATCCATTTTCATCCAACCCCTACATAATTCACACCTCCAGCCTGAGCAGTTCAGAGATGCAGACAGGAACTTGTGACAGGTGAGAGCAGTCCTCACAGTGTGCAAGGTAAGAAGGTGAAGCAGCCTCCTCCCTCCCACAAGGCACGTCCATCATCACCTTATTAGATGTTTATATGAAACACAACCCACTAACAGCGGCTAGGCTCAGCGAGCCCTGAGTAGAACAGGTTCTTTGTCTAGAACCCTCCAGGTTCCTGGCTTCTCTCGCCTTTCCACATTGTGCGAATATTTCTAGCTTGCAGCAAGGATATGCCTGGTGATTTAGATCTCTCTGTAGGGCAGTGGATAAATGGAGATTGTCTTGAAAATGGAACCGAGTGGCATGGAAAAGTATACATGGTGCCACGGGCAAGTCTCCTCACTTTTCTAGACTCCGATGTTCTCCTCTATGTGACGAGGACATTGGTCTACATAGCACTTCTTGCTGTAAAACAAGACCACCTCTTGCTCTAAAACTTTATGAGCTCCAAACCCTGGAGTTGACCAGCAGTCTGTCAGCAAATAGGTGTGGCGGAGAGTGTTATTTTAGAGTGAGTGGTCTGGCAGCAGTCTTTGGGTGGTGCGGTGAACAGAAAGCTGGTACCTTGGAAGAGGTCTGCTGATCTGCTTCTGAAAAGTCAGCTTGAAAATCCTAGCATACAGTTCTACTCTGACACATATGGACGGCCATGAGCCAGAATCAACAGAATTTGACAGATCAAATTTTGTTTGTTTGCTTTAGTTTATTAATCACTTATAGAATAGCCCAGGATTCTAGTCCACCAAACCAACTGACCGCGAGTTGATTCTGACTCATAGCAACATTATATAGGGTACCAAGGTAGACAGTCTTCACGAGAGCAGACAGTCTCATCTTTCTCTTGCAGCAGGGCAAAGCTTACTTGACAGCACCACCAGGGCTCTGAAGAGTCTAGAAGACCCTGGGAAAATGAGGATGATTTTGGTGCCCATGAGAATCAGAGGAATGCTCCTAACACAATCAATGAGATCAAAGCACCCTGTATGCCCACTTCCTCATCTCTTCTTGATCTCCAGCTTCCTTCCAATGGTCTATAGGAATGGTTCCCATTCTAACAAAGAAGAGAGCAATAACCTGAGCAAGGAGTCCATGGGGGATGCAAACAATAATGAACTCAGCTACTAAGCAAAAGGTTGAAGCTTTGGATTCATCTGCAGGTGCTTCAAAAGAAACACTACTGGTCAACTTTCACAAATTCAGCCACTGAAAATGCTATGGGACACAGTTCTGCTTTGTGCACCTATAGGGTTACCCATGAGTGAGAAGTGCCAACTACCTACCGGTTGCCAAGTATCAAATGAATACTCTGATTTCCTTGAGTCTGAGCAACATTGCTAATTCCCAGAAGTTCCTGCTTTGCACAAGACAGGGATTGGGAACTGTTTAAAAGGGTCATCTCTCTTGGCTTCTCACTTCCCATCTCTTGAATTACACCATACTCACTTAGACCAGACAGCACCACCTTGGACGTGACTTCGCGTGGAATCACCATCATAGTCAGACTTGTATTTGGGAAGGCATCAACCTATCTTTACATCTCACTCTTTGTCTGGGCTTGGCAGAGATTCCTTAGCCACTTGAGAAGGTTGCATAAAAATGGCCACATTTCAATTAACCTTGCAGTACCCTTTACTGAAGGCAGTCAAAGTTTGTGCCAGAGAGAGGTAATGACACATGTTTACTTGAGCCTAGAAAAATGGAAAACAAGTGTATTTTTTGGGGGGAAATTTTACTTAAAAATACTATACCTACATTTTGTCCTTTTTGCTTTAAAATGACAACGCATTGAACTGTTTTCCAAGTACAAGGCCACGTGTCGTCAGTAAAGAAGGTGTCCCCAAGATGAACGCAAGAAACAAGAATGAATAAATGCAGTCTTCAGGGACCAGATTCCAAAGTGGGTTCCTAAAGAATATCAGGGTTGGCCTCAAACTTTCAGGCCCAGCATTTTCCCTGTCTTGATATATATATATATATATATATATATATATATATATATATATATGTGTGTGTGTGTGTGTTGTCCTTTAAGGAGCCTTGGTGGCACAGTGTGTTAAGCATTTGGACTACTAACGAAACATTCAGGAGTTTGAACTCACCAGTCTGCACAGGAGACAGTCTGCTTCCATAAAGATTTGGGGTTTGTAAACCCCTATTGAGCAGCTATACTCTGTCATGTAGGGACACTATGAGTTGGAATCAACTTAGCAGCAGTGAAGTATCTTTTGATATGGTGTCCTTTCTGGAATTCTCTGCTTTCAGTTCCAATCCCCCAGGCATCCCCAATGATATCCCTGGGGGATATCCGTGCCTTATTAACTAAGTGAAGGCATTAGACTTTTTGGATCCTTACACATTATGGACAACATTATGAATAATGGGAATCCCATAATTCTTAATTGTGCTCATTCCAAACCTGTGCATACACCAAGGAGCTGTCATTCGGATAGAAAAAAGGGATAGTGTATGGTATCAAATCAGA
The DNA here is from genome assembly GCF_050624435.1 of Tenrec ecaudatus. Taxonomy (NCBI): domain Eukaryota; kingdom Metazoa; phylum Chordata; class Mammalia; order Afrosoricida; family Tenrecidae; genus Tenrec; species Tenrec ecaudatus. The sequence continues at coordinate 208,541,075 of NC_134532.1, read as the reverse complement.
AAAGGCGTGCTTCAGGCTCGTACACTCTCACTCTACTTACCCAATTTGCATGCCAAGCAAATAATATGAAAAACTGGACTATCTGAAAAAAAATGTGGGAGCAGGATTTGAGATGTCTCATTGACACCCTCTGATATGAAGATGATACAACCTACCATGCTGATAGTGATGACAACTTTATGAAGACCAGAGACTACAGGCATCAGTATGCATTACAAGTGAACATAAAGAAAGCATATATACTTACAACTGGACTGATAGACACAATCATGATAAACAGAAAAATAGTCACATTGTCAAGGATTTAATTTACTTGGATACACAATCAGGGGCCATGAAACCAGTCATCAAGAAATCAAAGGATGTATTCCATTGGGAAAATCTGCTGTGAAAGATCTCTTTGAAATATAAAAAAGCAAAGGATTAAGTGTGCCTGGCCTAAGACATGTTATTTCCAACTGGACAATGAATAAGGAAGACCACAGGAAAACTGATGCTTTGAATCATGGTGTTGGTGAAGAATACTAAATCTACCATAAACTGTAAGAGGAAAAAAGTACAGTCAGATGCTCCTAAGAAGCAAGAATGGAGACACTTGGTTTCCTGTCATTTGGACATGTTATTGACAGAAACTAGGCCCTGTAGCAGGCCATCATGCTTTGTAAAGCACAGGGTCATTGAGAAAGAGGAGGACTCACAATGAGATGGATTGATACCGTGTCTGCAGCAATTGGCTCAATCACAGCAAGAATTTTGAAAATGGTACAGGCCTGGGCAGTGTTCTGTTTAATTGTCCACACAGTCGCTATTGGTCAAAATAAACTTGCACCTATTTTTCAACATGGTGCTCTTGTCAGAGACTCTGTGTTGGGAAACCTTTTTGTTCTTATGGGTATTGGCTATCTAAGGTCAGTGGGAAGTACCGAATAACCCTTGCCCTGGGTTTCAAAATACAAGTAAGTCATAACAATTTAGTGTATTTACTTTCAGTTATTGTCAGTTTATAGTGTCATGGAGACTTTTTGATTTATTTCTTGTTCTAGAGAATTGATTACTGCCACTAAGTCAATTCTGAGTCATAGTCACCTCAAGTAGAATTGTCCCTGGGAGTTTCTGAGACTGTAATGCTTACTGGGAGCAGAAAGCTTCATGTTTCTACCATGGAGTAGCTGGTGGTTTTGAACTGCTTACCATGAGCTTAGCAGCTCAATGACTAACTGCTACACTGCCTGGAGAAGAATATTGGAAATACCATGGACTGCTAAAAAGACAAACCAATCTATCTTGGAAGAAATATAGCCAGAGTGTTCCTTAGAAGCAAGGTTCGCAAGACTTTGCCTTATATATTCTGGATACATTGTCAAGGTAGACCAGTCCCTGGAGAAGGATGTCATGTCTGTAAAAGTGGAGGGGCAATGAAAAAGAGATAGGCCCTCAATGAGATGGGTTGACAGAGTGGCTGCAACAATGGACTCACACAATGGAACAATTGTGAGCATGGCGCAGGACCCAACAGTGTTTTGTTCTGTTGTGTGTAAGGTCGCTATGGGTCAGAACCAACTCAATGACACCCAACAACAGAGAATTGATGGTAACTCTGCATATTCCAAATCCTGAAACATTTGACACTTGCTCTTCAATTTCTGTTGGGATGCACTGCCTCATTTGGTGGGTCCTGGCCTGGGAGCAGAGAAGGAAGAATTTGGGGATCTATGTAATGTCAACATTATGTTCTTTGGTTTGAGGTGCCATTGAGTCTGTTCTGACTCACATCAACAGAAGGCAACAATGCCTGGTATTAGCCATCCTCACAATTGTTCTTTTGTTTGAGCCCATTGATGAAGTCACTGTGTTAATCCATCTCATCAAAGTCTTCTTCTCTTTTGGTGAGCTGCTACTTTGCCAAGAATGATGTTCTTCTCTAGGCATTGATCTCTCTGGGCAAGTATTGATCGATCGGGAGGAACGGTTGATGTCAAAAAATTAAGAACAAACCTGGAAATGCAAATCAAAACAATTATGAGATGCCACCTAACACCCACAAGGATAGCCCAATTCATAAAAACAGAAAGCCACAAATGTTGGAGGGGGTGTGGTGAGATAGGAACTCTCATTCACTACTGGTGGTTTTATAGATACGTACAGCTACTGTGGAAAGCGATTTGGCGATACCTAAAACAGATGGAAATCAAGTTATCTTATGGCCCAGAATACTGGGCATATACCCAGAAGGAGATAAGAAACAGCCCACAACCAGACATCTGCTTGCCAATGTTCATTGCTACATAGTTCACAATTGCAAAGAAGTTGAAACCGCCTAAATTTCTATCAATAGATGAATGGATTTTTAAAACTCTGGTATATACACACAACGGAATACTGCGCATCCTTTAAAAAGTGATGAAATAATGAAACGCGTCATCTCCTGGAAAGAGTTGGAGGATGTTATACTGAGTGAAGTTAGCCAAACTCAAAAGTCAAGTCTAACATGAATCCATCGAGTTCAGTTCAAACAGCAGAATGGGCATAAGGGAAAATGTACACAACACACAATTTCCAGGCTGAGGATCAAATGCTCTGGCATGAGCCAGACCAAACCCAATGATTCATATGTCATCAAAACCAGATACAGATAGCACCTGTGCTGAAAGGCTCCTTGGCCCTTGAGGGGTGGGGACAAAATGATGGCACTGGGGGACTGGGGGGGGGGAATGATGGCAGTGAGGGTTCGGGGGGTCAGAGCACTAACTCCCCCAAGGGGAGGGTATTGTTTATATCCCCACAGGAAAGGGAGAGCAAGAGTAGATCTCTTTTTGCTGTGCCAATCCTTGAGGGAAATGTTCCTTCTTGGAGCAGCTTGTTTCCAGCGATGATTGCTGGGTCTGCCTCAGCTCGAGACGTGACGTCCTCTCCCTAGATGACAGGGCTGCAGAGGATAGGCCTGCAGAAACAGTTCTCGGAGAGTGGCCAGTCTGACTGGCCCACATGGGGACAAAACAAGAGGGGGGCTCCAGAGACCAGTGATGGGAACGAAGCTACAAAGTCCTCAAGGAATCCTGAAAGCATACTGACTGGGTGGGTAGCACTTGATACCCCATCTGAACTGGTTGGGAGTTACTCACAAGGGAACCACACTGAATGGCTAAAGGTGTAATGGGAGAGGAGGAACAGGAGCACTACACTGCTCCAGCCCTGACTGCAAGAATGGGGACTTTTAGTATGTTCACCTTTCATACACGAATGCTGAAGACGAAAAGGGTGTATGTGTTGTTAGCAAGACCCAGGGTATGAAACCTTGAAAGAAAAGGGGACTGGACTGATGGATTATAACATGTCCTTCTCTCTATTTAACAGAGAGATACTCATTTGCTCTCTGTTAGGATTCCTGTTAGATTTGTGACTATTTGTATGTTCTCTCTCTCTCTCTCTCGTTTATTTATACAACTTAGGCAGGGTAGGCAATCCTATGGAGACAGCAACAAGATCAATGGTTTCTGAAGGGCATGAGAGGTGAGGAGGGGAGTGGTGAGCCAATAATGACAGGTACAGAGAAACAGTAAGGTTCTAAATTTGATGGCGAGGACAATATAGCTTCTCTAGTCATGTTTGATTAATTGAATTGTATCTGAGATAAATTACTGACAGGTGAATGATGGGTAAACATGATAGTGGGGCAGGAGGAAAGGAAAAATAAGAGGAAAGGAAAAATGATATATATGTATATAAACAAATATAGGTTTATTTATTTGTTTATATATGTATACATATACAAATGCAACAGGAAGCAGACGGACTTTGGACCTCTATTTAAATCTTACCACAGTACAAGAACTGTTTGTTATAATAATGTGGCTTCATATAATACTCATCTTCCTGAAATGATCACTGAAGATAAAATGGGTGCATAAGCAAATGTGGTGAAGAAAGCTGATGGTGCCCGGCTATCAAAAAATATAGTATCTGGGGTCTTAAAGGCTTTTAGTTAAACAGACAGCCATCTAGATGGGAAGCAACAAAGCCCACATGGAAGAAACACACCAGCATGTGTGACCATGAGGTGTCAACTGGAAAAGGTATCAGAAATTCAAAAATAAGCAACCAGATTGCTGCGAAGGTGAGTGGATGTAGTGGAGACCCAAAACCTGCCTGTAAGATAATTGGACAGTCCCTTAGGGGTTGATAAATCCAGGGAGCGATGTAGCACTGAGGAACCACATAACTATCCTCTAGTTAACACTTCCTCCCCTTACTATTAGGGTTTTTATTTGTTTTACGTCAGCAATCATGTTAGACTTGTGTATATCCATTTGTATGATTCAGATAGTTCTATACATGAAAGCCAAGATAGATAACCCTTCAGAAACAGTGGTTCCTTCAGAGAACTGGAAGGAGTGGGCAGCTGATAGCATTGATGAATGTACAACCTCACTCAAGGGGAGCAAACAACAAAATTGTAGGTGAATGGCTATATTTGAAGGTGTCAACTAAGGCAAAAATGAAAGGGGGTTCCTGGTTGGGGGTGGGGTTATGGTATGAGAGGGAGGGGATAAAGGTGAGCTGATAGCAAGGAGTTCAAGAAGAAAGAAAATGTTTTGAAACTGTCTGTGGTAACAATTGTACAATACTGCTTGCTTGATGTGATTGAACTATGGAATGTTATGATATCTGTAAGTGCTCCCAATAAAATGATTTTTAAAAAACTGCCATCAAGTCCATTCTGAATCTTAGCAACTCTAGAACTGCACCAAACTTTGGAGGCTATAAATCTTTATAGGAGGAAATAGTCTCATCTTTCTCCCGGTGGTTGCCATCAGCAAGGGGTTAAAGAAAGATGGATGGCGAAGGCATGCCTGACCTCTGCCAGTGGCAGTCAGCCTTCGGTTGATGTGAGGATGGATTCTCTCTCTTCCTACTGAGACCAGAGGAGGTCAGATGTGGCCGCTGTGACATTCCCTCAAAGATACAGCTGAAGGGAAGGAAGAAGAAGAAGAAGAGAGGGAGGGGAAAGGTGAGGAAGAAGAGGAGAAAGAGGAGGAAGAGGAGGAGAATGAGGGGAGAGGAAGAGGAAGAGGAGGAAGAAGAAAAAGGAGAAGGAGGTGGTCACTTCTAATCTTCCACCCAGAGATTTTTTTTTCTTTTTTGCTTAACATAACTCTCACTGCCATTGAGTCAATGCTGACTCATAGCAATCCCTTCTGGGTTTCCAAGAACATAACTATCTATGGGAATAGAAAACCCAGTCTTTCTCCTGAGAGCTGGTGGTGGTTTTGAACTGCCTACAATGCATATTGCAGACCAACGAGTCACCACTACATCACCAGGGCTCAGGGCTCACATAGCTACCCCAAAATATTATTTCATTGACTACTTCCTCAAATCCTTATTATATGAAATGGACTTACATAAGGGGCTGCCCCCCAAAACTGGAATTGCACCAGAGAGCGGAGCTTTTGTCGTACCCATTTCCCTGCTAGGCAAGCATCAAGCAACTCGCTCTGAGTTAGTGGACCTAGTGGTGTCACCTGGCAAGGCTCTCTTTGGTCACAGTGAATTTTTTTGTAAAAGCACTTTTACTCAAACCTCATTTTTTTGTGTTGTCTCATTTAGGAGAACAGCGTGCGGCAGTGAAATTTTGTTCCCTGCTCAGGAAAAATGCCATAGAAACTGGTATGATATTAAACACAGCTTACAAAGAGCGCTGTGGGAAAACCTCAATTGTACAAGTAGTTTTCCCATTTCAAAAAAAGGTGAAATGTCGCTTGATGACAAACCTCATTCTGGACATCTGTCAATTTCCCATGTGAATGAAAATGTCAACTCAGTGCATTTGGAGGAGTTAGGTCAAATGTGATAGAAGCTTTCTATTTAGAGGTTTTGAAAAGATTGCATAACAGGGTACAACTAAAAAGGCCTGATTTATGGCAGACGGGGGACTGTTTTTGCCACTATGACAAGGCACTTGCTCACGCAGTAATGTAGGGCAAAAAACAGCATGCCTCTCTTACCCCACACACCTGACTCACCTGACCTTATTCTTTTGGTTTCTGCAAATGAAAAGGGACATGAAAGGACAGTGATTTGGCTATGTAGAAGAGGTGAAGAAAAAAATGAAGGAGGTGCTGTCAGCCATCCAAACAGATGAGTTTGAAAAATGTTTCCAAGAATGAATTGTAGATTTGACAAATGTATTAAGGACAAGTATTGAGCAGTGCCGTGATGTAAGAACTAATTGTTCTGAAGTTGGGGCTAGGATTTAGTGCAAGCCCAAACCCATTCATGAATCTATGTTTTTTGGATGTTTTTTTCTTTTTATTTCTTTTTACTTGGAAGTTAATATTATATATATGTCATATATATATGTCATGTCATTCCATAGTTTAAACAGGTCAAGCAGAATTGTATAACTGCTTCCACAGTTTGCAAACATGCTTTCCCTCCCTAGACTCCTTGACATAGTCGCCCTTTATACCCCCCACTCCCACCCCTTTATACCCCCCACCCCTGAAACTTTATTCTACGTACTCTCCCTAGAGCAGTGGTTCTCAACCTTCCTAATGCTGCAACCGTTTAATACAGTTCCTCATGTTGTGGTGACTCCCCAACTATAAACTTATTTTCACTGCTACTTCATAACTGTAGTTTTGCTACTGTTATAAATTGAGTGACCCTTGTGAAAAGGTCGTTCGACCCTCAAAGGGGTCGCGACTCATGGGTTGATAACTGCTGCCCTAAAGTTTCATCAATTCTGGGGTTAATTTTTAAAAAAACCCCATAAAAACATGTAACAAAATTTCAAGAGGGTAACCCCTACTGACCTAACACCTCTGAGATGCACCCTAATATGAACAAAGAAAATAAAATAAAGCACAACGTCCGTCACAGGATTGCTGGCACAATACATATGTATATCCCGCAAATAGGGCATTGACGCATCAAAGCCTGTCTGTCTACCAACATTTCGCCATTCTTTGTGCTTCTGAGGAAGCAGAAGACAGCATATGGTTTTGGACTTCAGGCCTCAGGTTACAAGTGTGTGTGAAGTAGAGTCCAGATCACCCAGTGGAGTTTCTGCATTGGCTCTCACTGGTACCGGCTCTGGAGCATGCTGATACAGGATTCAGTGTCCCAGCATTCCACAGTACATAGCCCGAGTCTTCGGAATACACCCAGAAGCCTGGGTCGATGTGACCCATTCAGTACATACCACCAAAAACACTGCCCGTCAAGTGTCCCCAAAAGCATTTTCACTCATTCTTTCCCCCAACTGGAGGTTGGTCCTCCTTTTCCTACTACCACACAGGCATTTGTGTCCCCCCGAGGAGTTCGCTCCTTTCCCCTGTGTTGCATTGTTTCCCCCACCAGTATTTCTCATCCCTGTCCCTCATCTTTCTGATAGGGCTGACTACCTGTCCAGGGTGGGGGTGTTGCCCTCATCACAGATTTACAAGGCAGTCACTCAGTAGACAGCGCCCCCCTTCCCTCCCTTTGCCATCTGATCCCAGGTGGCATGAGGCACACTCCGGCCAAGTGACCTTCAAAATACCTACCTAGACCAGATGGTGTGTAGGCCCTGGTCAGGCTCTCTCCCAGGATGTATGGGCCTCCAGCCAGTAGACTGCATGCCCTACAGGCCTGAGCTTGGGTCCATGTTGCTGCTTGTTCCTACAGCCGTGGACGCATATAGTGTTTGTCTTTTTGTGATTGACTAACTTCACTCATCATAATGTTTTCCAGATCTCTCCCTGTCTTCACCGCTCATTTTTTAGGGATCCGTAGTACTCTGTGTATATACCAGAGTTTTTTTGCACGCTCCCCCCTCCCCCTGCTTTTTGCTATTATGAACTGTGCTGCAATGAGCATGGGAGAGCACACAGCTGTCCATGATCTGGCTCTTATTTTCTTTCTGTATATGCCCAGCAATGGTAGTGCTGGAGCATTTGGTAGTTCAGTTGCCATGTGTCTGAGGTGTAGCCATATCACCTTCCAGAGCGGCTGTACATATTTACAAGCCCACAGCAGTGGATAAGAGTTCTCATCTCACCACCCCCTCTCCAGCTTCTGTTTTTAAATTGGGCTACAGTTATGGGTGATATAATATACTCTACTTTTATATATAATCTACTTTTTAACATATACCTCAAAATTATACCCCAAATTGAATCTTCAGATTCAAAACAATGCCATGGGGAATATTCCTGAAAATCCACACTAGTTGAGGGGCATCTTTTCCCAACCAGCTGAAGGCATATGTGTGTTTTAGGTTGGGTTGCCAAGGGGGGATAGAAAACTCTGAGGCGGTTTGTATCGGAGTGATCTTGAAATCGAAGCTTAGTCGGAGGCTGGCTTGGAGATGGGCAAACAAACTGATCAGGAGTAAGAAAAAGGGGAAATCAGGTTGCCATGCATCATAAAGGAGTCCTGGGGGTGGAGTGTGTTACGTGTAGTCTTGGAAATCCTAAGGGGCAGTTCTACGCTGTTGTGTCGGGTTGCTATGGGTCAGAATTGACTCATCAGCAGTTGGTTGAGTTGAAAGGCAATCCCAACAATGGCCTTAACTTATCCCCAGGAGAGCTCGGATGGCCCTTTGGGGTTGTCTCCTCTTGAGCACAGGCCTTAGCTCTTGCATCTTGACACCAACAGTTAGGTGCACATGGTGACAAGAGCTCATCCAAGAGCAAATTCTGGAGGGGACTCAGCTGAGAACCACTCGCTCCCAGCACTCCCACAGGAAGGGCAGTGATGGGCAACAAATGCCTGACACCATTAGGAGCATCATTAGGGGCAACTCACATGGTGTTGGACACTCTCTGTACCTACCTACACCAACCCTATAGAACAGAGTAGGACTGCCCACGTAGGGTTTCCAGGACAACATGTAACCTGCGACACCAGCAGGGCTCCTTTGAAATTGCATAGCAACCTGATTTCTCCTTTTGCTCAATCCTGATGATCTCCTTTGCCAACCTCCAACTGCAGGCCTGCTGTGGTGGGGATGAGCCTTCCTTTCTTTCTGCTGTGCACTAGTTAATACCTTTTGGGTTATGACAACTTTGACTAGGAAGTGAGATGTGGATTGGTGGCTAATTTTTTTTTTTTACACTTTCAGTTGTAGGCCTTGTGGTTTTCTATTTGTCACTTTATCCCAGATGTAACTGGCTCATTCTCTTGAGCATCCTCGGTGAATTTGATTTTTATAATCCATTTAACCCTGAGTTTGGCAAAGAAGAAAGGTGACCATGTTGCTAGAACAGGCAGAAAATGGAGACCTCACTCTCAAACCGTGGTTCTCCACCTACCTAATGCCGTGACCCTTTATTACAATTCCTCATGTTGTGGTGAGCCCCAACCATAAAATTATTTTTGTTGCTACTTCCTAACTGTAGTTTTGCTCCTGTTAGGAATCAGGTGACCCCTGTGAGAGGGGAAATGAATGATAAGATGTTAAGTTGCTGCCTCACTGCAGCTGCAGTGAGTCACGATTCGATGCAATCTGTCTCTGGACAGAGCTTTTCCCATCCCTGATCAATGTCCCATCCCTGATCAATGGTCCAAGTGTATTCACTGGAGGCTTCTTCCCTGTGAGGTCTCTACGAATGGATTTGGGGCTGTTTTTAATGACCTGTATCTACACTCATTAATTGCTGTTAAGGGATGGCCACAATACAAGGGGGTTCAAAAAGGTTGTGGGAAGATTCTGTTATCCTTTGTTCCATTGCTGCATGAACTTTGTGGTCCTCCCTCATAAAAGCAGATAAAAGGGAAAGCCTGGGTCCACGGTACCAACCGTTGGGTCCTCCCACCTCAAAACTGTGTGGTTCTGAAGATTACCTGGTTTCTGCTTTCCAGTCTCCTTTTTAGACAGGGATGTTGTCTTGGTCAGCGTTAAATCAAACTACTCCATATAAGGGAAATGTGATCAAGTGAGAAGGTACCCAGAGAGCTCCAGGGCCTCCGAAAATGTCAGAGAATAATGGGATCAGATTGAGACAGCAGAGACCAGCCCCAGGTGGAGAAACCTCACTGTCAAGCCTGATCCACCCCCTCACCCGTCACCCTTTTCTACACTGCACGAATGCTCATCTTCCAACAGGAAGAGGCACACGGCCCACCAACTGGGAAATCATGAATTGACAGCAAGCATGACTTACAGAAGCTTGGGGAACTTCTTAGTCACCCCTTGGAATGTATTCCGGAAACTACCCAAGCTTCCCTTATCTAGGTATTGACATCTTTCTTCCTTACTTTAACTTCCATTCTCACCCATTAGCAATCGCTTGTGAATCTCACTAGTCACTTTAGTAAGAGTTTCCACCTGCCATTCTTTGTTGACCCATTGCGAAATACTGCGAGCCATCACTTAACAACTGGAATTCACCCATCCTTTGATGACACTGATGGGAAGACTTGAGATTTCCCTGGTTTTGCTCTGGGTGTTTGGGCTACCAAAGAAACCAAAGGCTGTGCCATGCCTCAGCACCTGACTCTGAGTATGTATTGGGATGGTGCTCAGACAGCAAAGGTGATTGTATGCTTGATAGGATTCCAATTACTTTAATCCAGGAGCTAGCCAATCCACAGATTTCATTTTTAAACAAGTCCCCCATGTTAGTGTTTACCAATAACAAGGGCAATATTTGATCCTTCATTTGGGCCTTACAGTTTGTCTACATCTCAATCGGGGTACTATTTCTTGGGTCCCGAAGGCCCCAACACGTACTTAGTCTATGAAATCTGGAAGCTTCAGGCTAGCACAAAGAAGATATCCATCCATAGTTTCAATACCCAAGGACCTCTGTTTGGTGTACTATATCTTACTGATGGGTTCTCCCCCCACCCCCACCCACCCCCTTTCTTTTCATATAGAGAAAAAAAATAAAACAAAACTTTTTCTTGATGAAAAATGAGCTCCTGGCCTCAAATAATTTGAAGGGTCTAAAAACACAATGAAAGTAAACTCTCTTTAATGCTTCCCATTTTTCTGTATTTTATTGTTCTGTATGTCAATGTTGTTGAGAATATACACAGCAGTAAAACAACAATTCAATCCTGTTTACATGTGTGATTCTGTGGCATTGCTTCCATTCTTGGAATTGTGAAACCAACCTCACGTTCTGTGGTGAAGTGAAATGGCTGACCACGGCTTTGCCGTCTATAGTCTTGGGAATGCCCACCTAGAGGCTGGGGGAGAGCATGCAGATAAGTTGCAGAGAGGTCCGTCTCAGGGAGTAGGCATTTCTGACATTCCTCTGGGTACAATGGAGCCATAAGAGGGCAGAGAGAATGCATCGCTGGACCATCAAGGAAGAAGAGCCACCAGGGGAGCATGTTCAAGATCCCAGTCTGAAGGGATGGAGGCAGCACACAGAAACCATGGGGAAAAGCAATGCTGAGTAGAGAGGCAATGCTGAGACTGAGGCAGAGCGGTTAGCTCCCAGGTCCACTGACTAAAGCAGAGCCAAGTGACCATTGGCTGAGAGGCTGAAGATGAGAGTGTGTTGGCTGCTGGCTGAGATGAGATAAAACAGTGTGGGAAACTAAGACTGAGGGAAATATGACAAGGACTATATTCCCTAACTTATAACAGAGGGAATCTGGAAAGCTAGTATTCCACAGTAGGAAAGCCACCACCTTGGTTAAATTAGAGATAAAGTCCAAGTACATTATCCTGCTTTAACTATCATTCCCCCTAATTCTCCGCTAACAGGTATGCTGCCTTAAAGGGAGCACATGGTTGATTTTATCTCCCTACAGAACCAGACATCCTGTTACTATGTCTTCCCCCAATGCAGGTATTAGGTTTCCTCACCTGTGAGCTCAGGGACCTTACTATAGATTTCACCCACCTTGCAACGTATGTAACTACTGAATATCCATGTCTTATGGCAACCTATAAATATCTCAAGACAGTAAAGACTCCCTCTCCCTCTTCTCCCACCTCCATGTAGACCATCAAGAGGGACTGAGGTGAGCATGCTACCATACAATGTATCTGACTCCTTCATTTTCTTCTCTATTCTATCTTTCCTATCCTCTATGATTTTACTCTAAGCTTTCTATATTATTGCTGTACAATTGTACCTACAGCTCTTTTGGTTGTTAGAGGCTGGTTTCCTCTGACAAAACAGCAGGTGAAAGAACTTTATCCTATTTTGTGTTAGGCTAGGTTTACTAGAGAAACAAATCCAGTGACGCTCATATATGTGTAAGAAAAAGCTTTACACCAAGAAGTAATTTTATATCAAGCAAACAGCCCAGCCCAGTCCAGAAGTCCAATGCTAGTCCATAAGGCTATTACTAGTCCATAAGTCCCTCTTCAGACTTATCCAGCCACATGCAATGATGCAGAATACAGGAAGATCACAGGCTGGTGGGTGCAAAGTCATGTGACTCCAATGGCAGTGGCTCTGGCAGCTCACTGAGTGACTCAGTAACAGGAAAGTGAAGACAGAGAGAGAAAGGGGAGGTTCCCAGGACCCTTCTTATGAGAAGCCCATGCTCACCAGGAGTCACCATCAGTCTGTGACCTGATTGACAGGCTAGGCTCCACCCCTACACTACTGTGTATCTTTAAGTTGACATGAAATTATGTAACGACTACACTATAATATTTCACAGAATAAGGGAAGAAACATAATATATATATACAAACAAGAGGGAAGGGAGGAAAATGGTCACCAAGCAGAGTCTTTGGAAAAGAGGAGTATAGAAGATCAAAAGCATAATCTGACCCTAACAATTAAAACTATTATCAGTAGATTCCCCCTCTGATGCAGGCTGGGCCTGACCTGGTTTCCAGAATTTTCTGTATTTTTAGTTTGTATTGTTTTCTGGTTCTTGTTCATTCATATTAGAATGTATCTCAGAGGTGTTAGGTCAATGGAGGTCACCCTCTTGAAGCTGTGTTATATGCTTTTTCTGTTTTTCGGTGTATGAAACCTAAGATCGATGAACCTAGAGGAACAGCAAACAGAAAGGGGTTTGGGGGAAGAGGGTACGTGGTGGAGGGGGTTAAAAGAGAGACAATGTTAAGGAGTCTATGTAGAAAAAGAATGTTTGGAAACTGATTGCGGTAGCAATTGTTCATTCTACTTGATGTGATTGAAATTTGAGATGATGTGTTATATGTATTAAATCCCAACTAATAATACAAATACATACATAAATAATAAAGCTAAATTTTAAAACCAAGAGGGAAGGGTCAGAGCCTTAAAAAGCCTTCAAAATCCTTACCCGTAGGATCTCAGCATTGGTTGGTCTGAGTGGCTACAAAAGGAGGAGGAAATGTAAAACCGGCTTGGATTCTTTTGTGACATACAAGTTAGTTCCACACAAACCAACAACAAAAAGGACTGCATGCTTACCATTTTGTAGCCTGTTAACTTCCTTAATAAAGCTCATCATCATGAGTATTGTCTGTTCATTCTGTGTGACCATTGCAATAGATTACCAAAGAGAAGTAGCATGTCCGTGGGAGGAATGGTTGGTAAAAGAAGGTCAGAAGGTAGAGAGGCATGCTGATCTCTGCTTTGTGGTGTTTAGCCTTGGGCAGGTGTGGGGTGGGAACCACCTGACACCAACCATGGTATCTCTTGACCCAAGTCCTTTGTTGAATCAAGCTTAAGCTCTGACAGTTCCGTCCATGTCGAAGTATTGCTGCAACTGCTGTTGGATGATCTTCAACAAACTCAAACTTGCACAAAACATCAACGATATTGATCTATAATTGGAGCATTCTGTTGGGTCACTGATTGAGTACTTCCAGTGATTCATGCGTTTGTTGAGACATTTTAATTGGTATTCCATCTATTCCTGTTGCCTTGTTTTGGCGAATGCTTGAAATTCTTCATTCAGCACCACTGGCTCTTGTTCATATGCTACTTCCTGAAATTGTGGTACGTGGACTAGCTCTTTTTGGTACAGTGACTCTGTGTAGTCTTTCTATCTTCTTTTGATATTTTGCCCATAGAATCTGATTTCAAGATTGTGGCTTGAGGCTTGGATGTTTTTTCCCCTTGAGTTCTCACAGCTTAAGATATGCTGTGTTTCTCCCTTTCGGTTTTATTTCTATATTTCCTTATTCTATTTTGTCTTCTTGAGCTGCCCTGGGATATTTTCTATTCAGCTCCTTGATTTCATCATGTCTTCCATTTGCCTTAGCTACTCTATAATAAAGAGCAAGGTTCAGCATCTCTTCTGGCATTTTGGTCTTTTCCTGTCTTTTTAATGACCTTTGGCTTTTCTCATGAAGGATGTTCTTGATGGCCTCTCACGACTCATCAGGTCTTCTGTTATTAGTGTCTGACGTAATGAACCTGTTCTTGAGATGTTCTGGAATTTCAGGTGGGATAGACACAGTATCATATTTTGGTTCTGGTGGACTTGTTTTCTTTTTTTTTTTCTGTTTCAACCTGAATTTACATATGAGCAATTGACGGTCTCTTCCACAGTCAGCTCCTGGCCTGGTTGTAGCTGCTGATATTGAGCAGATGTAGTCAATTTAATTCCTGTGCATTCCATCTGGAGAAGTGCACATGTATATTCACCAGTTGTGTTGTTGTATCATGGTATTTTCTATGAACAAGTTATTGGTATCAGAATAGTCTATCATGAGATCTCCAGCTTCGTTTCTATCACAAAGACCATATTTTCCAACTCCTGTTCTTTCCTCTTTGTTTCCAACTTTTGCATTCTAATTTCCAATAACAATTGGCCATAAGACATTAGTAGAGGTCTTCAATTTCTTCATCACTAGTGTTGGCATGTAAATTTGAATAATAGTTGTATCGATCAGATTTCTGTGAAGGCAAATCGAATCCTATCACAGAAAGCATTGTATTTCAAGAGATACCTTGAAATGTCCTTTTTTTGACAATGAATGTGATGTCATTCATCTTAAATGTGTCACCCCTGGCAAAGAAAACCATATGGAATAAGTATGGACACAGTGCTCCATACTGGGTCAGATGGTCAGATTTCATCTTTTCTTTGGACAGGTTGTCAGGAGAGTCTATTCTCTGGTGAGCATGCTGGAATAGAGGAGAAGTGAAAGAGAGGAAGGTCCTCAACAAGACAGGTTGACATTGACACTGTGGCTGCCACGATGGGCTTAAGCGTAGGAACCATTGTGAAGATGTTGCCGGACTGGGAAGTGTTTCCTTCTGTCGTGCATGGAGTCACTAGGGATCTGAACCAACTTGATGGCACCTGGCAACAACCTCATCATCAGAGACAAGGAAAATGGTTTTGTACTTAGGAAAAAATTGATGCATTTGAATTGGGTGCTCCAGAAGAATATTACTGGATTCACGTCATCATTGTCAACTCTTCTTTGAGAAGGCAGCTCCTCATGAATCACATTTCCAGAGCTTTCCAACCCAAGGGGCCCAACATCCGCCATGATCTCTGACTATGTTGTTTCCGTTCAGTAGGCCTTTGATATCTGACCGTGTTCCCATGCTATGCACTTATCTGTCAGTTTGTTGTGTCGTACTGTGGTGGCTTCTGGGTTGCTGCAATTCTGGAAGTTATGGCACTGGTATTTCAAATACTAGCAGAGTCATCCAGAGCAGACAGCTTTTACCAGAGTTTACAGACTGAGGACAGACTATGAAGAAAGGATCCACAGCAGACGTTGGAGGAAGTAGCCTCTGAAAACCTGATGCAGAGTGTGTTCATCTGGGTGGACTAGAGAAACAAATTCATAGACACTTATATGTGTATAAGAAAGAGCTATATATTAAAAGAAATTGTATATTAAGATAATATCTCAATCCAGTCCAGATCAAGTCCGTAAGTCCAATATTAGCTCATATGTCTGATACCAGTCTATAAATTCCTCTTCAGACTCACTGCCTGTCATTTATTGCAGAGAGTAACTTTTATTGGAGAGAACCAGCGGGTGGGGAAAGAAGCTGGCAGATAGAAGCAGAGAGAAGAATGAGAGAGAGAGAGAGAGAGAGAGAGAGAGAGAGAGAGAGAGAGAGAGAGAGAGAGAGAGAGACCTGCCTGCCTCCTCTGACAGCAGAATCAAGAGATCAGCACCAGACAGATAGAGCCCAAACAAAGACTCATCTCAGGCTTTTAAGACCTTGGGATCTCTATGACTCTTTCAGACAGGAGGGATCCCATGCATCTTTCTGACCCCTGGGCAGACACTTCCATCTGCAGGCTCTGATGTCATTTTGCCTGGTGGCTGCTCGGATAAGATAGGGAGGATGGATTTGTTCTTAAGCAAATGGCAGAGGATTAAAGCTGGCTGGAAACTGTGAAAAGTCTCAAACAGCAGAAATGCGGGTGAGGAAGACAGCGGTTAGTGTAACATAGGAAAAGAATAATTTGTAATTTATCAAGGTTTCATGAGGGGGAGAGGGTGGGGATGGAAGGAAAAAAGAGAAGCTGATTCTAAGGACTCAACATATGTACAAATATGCTCGATACAATTGTATGTATCCATACATATGTATGGATTGTTATAAGATCTGTAAGAGCCCCCAATAAAACTATCTTTAAAAAATAATAAATACAATGTATCTGTAAGGAACAACTCAGGAAAAAAAGATGACAATGGCTTCACACTCAAAAAACATAACCAATGTCATTAAATGATACCTGCAAACAAGACAGAAAGAAAGAAAGAAAGAAAGAAAGAAAGAAAGAAAGAAAGAAAGAAAGAAAGACTGCAGGCTGCCTTCAAAGATGTGCTTGTATTATGGGACTGGCAATGAAATATTGAAAGCACTGTGGATTTCCAGCAGAACACACAAACATGTCTTGTCAGAAGCACAACAAGGATGCTCCTTAGAATCGATATGGCGAGCCTTCCTCTTATGCCCTATGGACAGGTTATCAGGAAAGACCCGTCCCTGGACAAGGAGAGAATGCTTGGCCAAGTAGAAGGAAACAGAAAAAAGGAAGGCCCTCAATATGATGGACTGACACAGTGGCTGCAACAATGGGCTCACACATAATAATTGTGAAGATGAAGCAGGACCAAGCAGTGTTTCACTCAGTTGTGTGTAGTGTTACTTTGAGTTGAAACCAACTCAGTGTCAACTAACAAGAACAACAGGTACAAATATTAAAAATTCCACACAGGACTTCAAAAACGCACGCGAATTGGCCACCTTTTTCTACCTTTGCATGAAGCGCCTCTCCCTACAGAAAAAGTAACTTGGGTTTCTCACTCTGTGTTGTTGCTGCTAGGTACTGTCCCATCAGTTCCAACTCCCAGGACCTCTCTGCCCAACAGAAGGAAGCACTGCCTGGCCCCACACCACCATCCCCGCCATCTTTCCTATGCTTGAGTAAAATTCAAGTACGCCTTTAGTTTTCGTTTCTTTTTCTTTTCTGCCTTTCATTTAAAAGAAAAACTTTCTTTTACTACAGTCTAATAGGCATATAGAAAACCTCACAATTTTAAATATACACCGTGATGAGTTTTTACAAGAGGAGCAGACCCATGTAATAAGCACCCAAGTTATGAAATAGAGCATTCCCAGCATTCCAGAAGGTTCCCTCATGTCTCTCTCTGTCACTACCTCCTGGGAACATCCTGCCTTCGGATATTGTGGACTTTGGTTGTTTTGGGTTTTTTTTTTTTTACTGATTTTTGAACTTATAAATGGAAATATAGTTTCTTCTCAAGTTTTGGCTTCTTAAGTGCAGCACGATGGGTATGAGATTCATCCCTATTGTTGTTTGTGGTTGTGTTTTCTTTTCATTCTTACATTGCTGTATGGCATCTTATTGGATGAATGTATCTCATTTTTGATGCGTTCTATTGCTAATGGGGGTTTGTATTATTTGGGGTTGCTAGGCATTCCAGGGCTGCATTTTTGTACCTGCTTCTTGGCAAATGTTTCTCTTGGGTGTGTACTGAAGGAGTGGACGACTTATTTAAAGACTAAGCATATCTTCAGCATTAATCATGACTACCAACATGTTTTTCCAAGTAAATTTTTTTTGCAATAGATGCTCCTCAATTTTATGAGAGTCTGGGTGACTTTCAAGACTTCTTACTGCTCATCTTTTCCATTTTAGTCACTCTGGTGGGTTCAAGGAAATGTAGGTTTGTGACTTTAAATTTAATTTGCATGATGTTGACATTTATTTTACATTTTTTGCCTTTTCTCTCTGTGTGTCCTGGACCTTCAATTATGATCAGAGCAGCCCAGGGAGGGCAGCCAGATACGGTCTTCTAGTTCTTCAAGTCTCAGGACAAAGGAAACTGTGATTCGTGTGGTTTATATACATTATTTTGAAGTTCCTGAAGTGGATCCCCGTTGCTTTCAGGATAAAACTAAAACTCTGAAAACTTCTCTCATAGTTCCCTCGTGTCTTTATTCAAGTCCTACAGAGCATCTGCTGTACTAGAACTCTCTTCTATTTATTTCCAGATTGGGCCTTTCTGTGTGCTGCTCCCTCTTCTTGGAATCCCTTTCTGATGTCAATGCCTCACTAACACTTCAGCCTTCAGAATTCAGCCCAGACACTGCCTCTTCAGGGAAGCCTCCTTTGACATTCATGACTTAGCTGTTCCGAGTCAGTTGGAACACATTGCTCTTTATGTGTCAAGCGGATCATCACTGCCAAGGTAAAGGTGATTGCTGTGCTTGTCATAGATCGTGAGCAGCAAATGTTTGTGAAATGCAGGTGTGAATGTACAGATGAGTTAATTCATGTTAATTGGGTCATTCAGTTCATGCATTCAGATTTGGAATTGGAAGGGAATTTAAATATTTGTGCTACTTATATGCTATTGCTGTTAGGTGCCTTTGGGTTGGTTCTGAGGACCCCACGCACAACACAGCAGAACATTTCTCAGTCCCGAGCCATCCTCACCATTGTCATGATATCTGAGCCCCTTGCTGTAGCTCCCATGTCAATCCATCGTATTGGGTGGCTTCTTTTTTTGGGGACCCTCCAGCAAGCAGAGCGCCCTACTACGCGAGGCAACGTTTCAGCAGCTCCCTTCTAAGGAGCAGTCTGGCTGTACTTCCTTCATGGCAGACGTGTCCCTTCTCCTGACAGTCCATCATACATTCCATATTCTTCCTGACCTCAGTGATTCAGAGGCATCAATCCTCCTCTGGCCCTCCGTCGTCAGGGTCCAGTTTCACGTGCACGTGAGGTGAGTGAAGATACCATGGTGGGGGCCAGGTGCACCTTAGTCCTCAAAGTGACGTCTTTGCTTTTAATGAGGCCGTTGACAGTTGTTTTTCCCTGTGAAATTAGACATGATATTTATCCCAGAGGGATTTTTAACAACAGTAAGAAGAAAAGGGGTCTGTAGCTCATTTGTTCAACTGGATTAAGGGACTGGCTATGACTGAAAAGCCAATCGTGTTATTCTCCACTTTGACACCAGTGTTGAAAGCATGTTAAAAGATGATCCATGTTTATGCAAAAGTGAAGTCTTGTCGTGTCAGCCGGTTACGCAGGAGGCCGTGGGGGAAACTCATAAAAGCAGATGATTCATTTCTAGGTTCAGTGAGAATTGCTGTCAGCCCTGCCCTGAAGACCTGTAGGGTGGAGCGCCCCCGATATCCTTGCAGTTATCTTCAGGTTCAAACATGGTCAATGCATGTCTGAGCTCTTGGTATTTCCTCCCAGATGTCCTCAGGAGACAACTCTCCTACTTCAAGAATCGTTGGTAGTACAATGGGGCATCAGTTGGTCATCTGATGCGTCTTTGAACATTACAGCCATGTGAATTTTGTTGAGCAATACACACTGCCTGACTTCAGATTTGAAAATATTGATGGGTGGATCTGTCAGCCAGACTTAAAAAGCACCGTGTGTGTGTGTGTGTGTGTGTGTGTGTGTGTGTGAGAGAGAGAGAGAGAGAGAGAGAGAGAGAGAGAGAGAGAGAGAGAGAGAGAGAGAGAGAGAGAGAGAGAGGAGAGAGAGAGAGCGATCTCACTCCAAAATTCATGGCAATTGAGTTGATGCCGACTCATAGCAACCCTGTAGGGCAGGGTAGAACTGCCCCCTGTAAGTTTCCAAGACTGTAACTCTTTATGAGAGTAGAAAGCACCGTTTGTCCTTCAAAGCAGTTGATGGTTTTGAACTGTGGTCCTTGTGGCTGATAGCCCACTTTGTAACCACTACACCACCAGACCCTAAAATACAGGGCAGAGATCTAGTGTTTATAAGCCAAAGGTGGCTGCCAGCTCAATTTCTCCAACTTTAGGAACTCCAAAATCGGTGGAGAGATAATCACGTCTAGTGAAGCTGACTGATTACGATCATTTTAAGTATGTGCTATAGTTCCTACCACTGGTTGTTGAGTATTTGAACAAGGAGCAGGATGGGCAGTGTGACCTATAATCCTTGGATCTTGTTTTAAAGGGAGGCTTCACCCCACAGACACATGCCATGCCCTTCCATCTCAGATGGCCTTCTTCAGGGAAATGAGCAGGCTTTGTTCATCTCTACATTTTCAATAGAAGCCATAGTGGTACAGCAATGCTGGGCTATTAACTGAAGAGTCAGCAGTTCAAAGTTGCCCAGTCTCCGTGGGAAAAAGACCAAGTGAACTGTTTCCATCAAGATTAGAGTCCAGCGGGAGGGAGGGGAAAAAAAAAGAGGACCTGATGCAGGGGGCTTAAGTGGAGAGCAAATGCCTTGAGAATGATTGGGGCGGGGAATGTATGGATGTGCTTTATACAATTGATGTATGTATATGTATGGATTGTGATAAGAGTTGTATGAGTCCCTAATAAAATGTAAAAAAAGAAAAGAGGAGAAAAAAATGATTAGGGCAAAGACTGTACAGATGTGCTTTATACAATTGATGTATGTATATGTATGAACTGTGATAAGAAGTGTATGAGCCCCAATAAATTGTTAAAAACAAAAACAAAAAAGATTAGAGTCCAGAAAATCCTTCGGAGCAGTTCTACTCTGCCACACGGGATAGAAACTGACCTTAGCACCCCCCTCCCGCCAGTACAGTGCTCCCAATGACTCAAGACAGCCTGGACCCAGCAGATGGTCAATAATCGTTGGCTGAACAGCATGGTGCTGGTGTCTTTGACGGCAACAACTGTGAAGCTTAACTCCACACTATTTCTTACTTATAAGGAGCTCCTTGCTTTGGTAGACACTGTCGATGTTTCTTGCTCGCCGAGCAGGCGGAGCTTCATTCCCCAAGTTCACATCGAGCTAGCTGATGTATTTGTTCGCTGTCTCCTAACTCACGCCAACCCAGGCACTAAGAGATAAAATTGTCTTGATCCATAAGTTTTCACTGCCTACTTTTGTTTGTTTTTAAGCAAGTCACCAATCAGGCTTCCTAATTTAGGATGGAGGCTCCGATGAAGCACCGGAGCATCTACCAACAGATGGGTGCTCTCTTCCTCATGGGAGTTGCAAAGAGCAAGATGGAAGCCTAGGTCTCCCACACAAAATCTCAGAACTCATTGCCACAGAGTAGATTCTGATTTCTAGTGACCCTGGAGGACAGGGTAGAGCTTTGTACAGGAGAAGAAAGTATGTTCTTTCTCCCACAGAACGGGTGTTTGTTTCGAACTACCGACCTTTCGGTTAGCAGCCCAGCGCATAAGCAGGACGCCTTTGGGGCACACAGAAGGCAAGAATTCTACTACTGAACCACTGTTGCCCTCCTACACATGTACTTGTGTTCTCCCTTCCTTAATTTTCTTTATGGATTTAGACACTGAATCCCCCTTTTCAAAAGCAGGGCTCTTCTCTAACCCTCCGTGCATCCTCAAGAGTAGGATTTATAATTATGAGAATTGATTTTTAGTATATGTGCAGGGATCTGAGATCTTTCACTGAAATAGCCTGAAATAATGAGTCATTTTTTCCTCTGAATTCAGTTTGCTGTTACTGTATTTCTCTTTTATTTTTTTACTAGGACCATTTTTCCCCTTTCCTTCCTTCCAACTTTTCATATATAAAGAGAGAGATATCTATCTATCTATCTATCATCTATGTCTATGAGGATATGAGGAGGCTTCAAAAAGCTTGTGATAAATTGGAATTAAAAATAATGGAATTTACCACAAACTTTGTGAAACACCCTCGTGTGGTGGTGGTGGTGATGGTGGAGGTGGTGTGTACCCAAACCACTGCCATTGAGTTACTTCTGACTTATAGTGGCCCTGTTGGTCAGAGTAGAAGAATCGTTCCGTAGGGTTTTTTTGAGTATATAAATCTTTGATAGAACAGACAATGTCATTTTTCTACTTCTGAACAGCTGATGCATTTAGAGAACCAACCTACATATGAGCAGCCCAATACTTAACCCAAAAGTTCTAGAACAATTACTCCAGACAATCCATTCATGTTAGATAAGTAGAATTTGATATTTTGAGCTGGGCCAAAAATGACACAAAATCGGATTGGGCTGTTTTTTTGTTGGTTTGGGTTGGTTGGTTTTTGTTTTGCGTTTTGGTCTGTTCTGTTTGAGCTGGGTATTTTTACCTGCATGTAAAAACAAGGCTCACAAGTCAAGGAAGCCCCATCTCACTCCCCTGAATCATTTTATTTTGTAAGGGGCGGGTCTAGGTCTCAGCCTTGGTTCCGAGAATGCCCTCTCTTAGGGTTAGAATTAGAGGAACTATTATAGAAGAAAGAGAAGACAAACGGGGTTATTTTTGATAATAAAGGTTCTATTGACATATGATTCATGTAGCACGCAGTTCAATAGTTTCATCGTCTTAAAGGAGAATTGCGCACTCGTCACCACAAACATGCTCTTCGTTTTTAGGACATGCTCTTCTTCCTTGTGCTCCTCAGGATTACTCTCCATTTCCCCTAACCTCCCCTGGAATAACCCTAAGTAGCCAGTTGCCTTCACTTTAGACGTATCTATCCTGGATCTCATCCACAGACAAACATTCACATTTCAAAAATAAAACAGCAATAATAAAGCAAAACAGAGAAACACCTCAGTGGCAAAGAGAAAAATGTTAAAAACCAAATCAAATTTAAAATGGGTCAAAGGGGAGATCAAATGATAAGGTGTTACATGTTAACCTGACGACGTTCTTAGGTCCCACCAAGTCTGTTCTGACCTATCGTGACCCTGTGCACAACAGAATGAAACACTGGTTCTCGGCCATCCTTAGAGGCAAGGATGGTGAAAATCCGTCTCATGTACTTTGAATATGTGGTCAGGAGAGAGCAGTCCCTGGAGAAGGAGATCGTGGTGGGTATAGTAGCAAGTCAGCGAAAAAGAGGAAAATCTTGGACAAGATGGATGGACAGAGTGGCTACATCAATGAGTGCAAAAACACCAATCGTGAGGATGGCACAGGATCGGGGAATGTGTCGTTCTGTTGTAAATAGAGTTGCTGTGTTGGCACTTAACAACAACAGAGATTAGAGAGTGGGTATCTCGGGGAAGGGTTGGCTATTACTCTGCCCACAGGGATGCTTTATGTGTCATCGTGCATCACATTAGGAATGCCACTGGGATACCATCCCTCCACTATTACAACTAAATCTGCCCACTGCTTGCGGTTGAGTCAATTCAAACTGATGTCGTAGCTAGGTGACATCATATTGCTCCAGTGCATGACAGCCCCCTGTGTACCAGACTGAAACACCACCTGGTCCTGCACGATCCTCACAACTGGCCCTATGTCTGCACCCTTTCTTGCAGTCACTGTGTCACTCCATCTCGACATGGGTCTTCCTCTTTTACTGCTGCCCCATTGCTTTACCAAGCATGATGTCCTTTTCCAGACAGTAGTTTCTCCTGACAACGTGTCCAAAGCCCATACGACAGTCTCACCATCCTAGCTTTGTAGGTGTACTTCTTCCAAGACATGTGTGTGTTTTTCGTCCTTTTGGTAATCCATGGTACTTTCAGCTTTCTCCACCTGCACATGGTACAAATGCATGCACTCTATGTTGATCCCTTATCCCAACGCTCGGCGACCCGTAAGCCAGAGTGGAAGTGCTCCCGCGGATTGCCGGGGCTGTAAATCTTTATGGAGGTGGATTGCCTCACCTCTTTTTGGACACAGTGGCTGATGGGTTTGAACTACCAACTGTTCTGCTAGCAGCCCAATGTTTAACCCAATGTTGTGCCACCGGGGCTCCTGAATATAGGTTTAGATGATTTAAATGTGAATCGGAAGTCAATAGGTGGCACAAGCTATTTGTGCTAGACCAGTGTTTCTCAACCTTCTTAATGCCAAGACCCTTTCATACAGTTCCTCATGTTGTGGTGACTCCCAACTATAAAATTATTGTTGTTGCTACTTCATAACTGTAATTTTGCTACTGTTTTATGAACCATCATGTAAATATATGATATTCAGATTGTATTTTCATTGTTACAAATTGAAAATAATTAAAGCATAGTGATGAATCACAAAAACAATATGTAATTATATATTGTGAAATATTTATTTCTAATTACAAATAAATGAAATTTTGTCTTGAAGCATGGTGTAGCCTGGGTCACCGTCTTAATATAACAGCTGTAAACTACATTGCTACATTTTGCGACAGTATGCGTAAAAAGTCAACATTAATGGGAAGGTTGAGATAGCTTCTTTCTCACCAGAGCAGCATATCTGCATGTGGGCGGATCCGCCTGGAGGTGGATTGAGGAGCAGTGTCTCGGTTCCTAAGACCATTGGAAATAAATGTTTTCCGATGATCTTAGGTGACCCCTGTGAAAGGGTCGTTTGACCCCACCCCCCACCCCCACCCCGAAAGGGGCTGTGACACACAGGTTGAGAACCGCTGTACTAGATGGCTAACCTAAAGGTTGGTGATTTGAATACACCCAGCAGTAGCACATAAGAAAGTCTTCGTGATCTGCTCCCATAAAGATCACAGCCCAAAGCATCTGTGGAGTAGTTCTTACAGTGGCGTTGCCATGAGTCAGACTCAATCAACAAGGAAAGATGCAAATTGGGGAAGGAAGCAGTTAGCAAAGCTCAGCAGTGCCTCCAATCAACCCAGAAAGAGGAAGTAGAGGAACATGCAACTGTCAGAACCTCGCCCCAAGATTCTGATTCACTAGGTCAGGGCTCTTGGCTATCATATGAAGTCCCCTTTGTGCACCAGCAAGGGGTAAATCACACCTGTGTCAGGCTGGGGCCAAGCCGGGAAGGAAAGAGACCAGAGATTACAGGTGGTCACCAGATCTCTTGATCCCCAGCAGAGTCTGGCTTACCCAGGACTTTGAGATCATGACGTCATTTCCCAATTTCTCAACAGTCACCAGCAAGAGTGGACATGTAGCTGGCAGTGAAAATGGGTGTACTTCTCAGAGGGGTGATTTTTGATAGAAGGGAGGAGGGGCTGGATAAGGGAACAGTTGATCTCAGACTTTGCATCTCAAAGAGAACAGGGGCAGGAAGACCTCTTTACAGATGAATCCCTGAGGTTGGAGGACTCTTAAAACATACAGTAGTGGCACTGATGGTCCAGCACCAGTGCCCCAATTCACTGAGATGATGTCCCAGGACAAGAGCACCAATTCATTGGACTGTGCCTATACACGTCAGTTGGAACTGACTTGATGACAACCAACAGCTACAAGAAAGACCCCCTTGCTTTCTCAACATGTTCTGATGTGGAGGGTATCCTTAGCCAAGTCTTTTCCAACTGACCTTTCACAAACCAAGACCTGAGGGGCTGTGGCTCAACAATAGGCTCTGGAAAGACTTGTAAATTCATGCTTCATCCACATCATCTTGAGGGGAGTAAATTTCCTGAGATCTGGAGCCCTGGAGTCGGAGTCCTTACTGGAGAGAGAGGACATAAAAAGTGGGAGAGCGAGTAGAGAGCCATTCATGGGAGAAGTCTGTTGATCAACAAAGTCATTAAGAGAGAGCCTCCTGCCCTGCCCCTCACTGGACCTGACACTGGAAGAACCAACCCAATCCAACCCAAGCAGTTGCTATAGAGTTAATTGTGTCTCATTTTAACCCTGTAGGACAGAGTAGGGCCGCTCCACAGAGTTTCAAGGCTGTATCTGTTTGGAAGAAAACGGCTACTGCTTTCTCCTGCAGAGCGGCTGGTAGGTTTGCACTACTGCACTTTGGTTACCAGCCAAACATTTGTCCACTGCACCCCTAGAGTTCTGCCTGGGAAAGCCCCACTGCCAATGAGTTAGTTCAAAGAACAGAGAGCGGTAATCCCGACTTAGTTCTTTCCCTAGAGAATCTGCAGGTTAGAACAGGTGAAGGAAAAGTGGCCAAGAACTGAATAACTTGACTTAAAAAAATCATTTTATTAGGGGCTCATACCACTCCTATCACAATCCATACATACATCAATTGTGTAATGCACATTTGTGCATTCGTTGCCCTCATCATTCTCAAAACATTTGCTCTCCACCCAAGCCCCTGGAATCAGGTCCTCATTTTTCCCCTCCCTCCCTGCTCCCGCCTCCCTCATGAACCCTTGATAATTTATAAATTATTATTTTGTCGTATCTTGCTCTTTCCCACGTCTCCCTTCACCCACTTTTCTGTTGTATGTCCCCCAGGGAGGAGGTCACATGTAGATCCCTGAAATCTGTTCCCCCTTTCCAACCCACCCTCCCTAGCCCCTCCCAGTATTGCCACTCACACCACTGGTCCTGAGGGGATCATCTGCCCTGAATTCCCTGTGTTTGCAGTTCCCGTCTGTACCAGTGTACATCCTCTGGTCTAGTCAAACTTGCAAGGTAGAATTCAGATCATGACAGTGGGGTGGGGGGAGGAAGCATTTAGGAACTACAGGAAAGTTCTATTTTTCATCGTTGCTACATCACACCCTGACTGGCTTATCTCCTCCCCAAGACCCTTCTGTAAGGGGATGTCCAGTGGCCTACAAATGGGCTTTGGGTCTCCACTCCACACTCCCCCGCTCATTCACTATGGTAAGATTTTTTGTTCTGATGATGCCTTATACCTGATCCCTTGACACCTTGTGATCACACAGGCTGGTGTGCTTCTTCCATGTGGCCTTTAGTGCTTCTGAGCTAGATGGCCGCTTGTTTACCTTCAATCCTTTAAGACTCAAGATGCTTTATCTTTTGATAGGCGGACACCATCAGCTTTCTTCGCCACATTTGCTTATGCACCCTCTTGTCTTCAGCAGTCATATCAGGGAGGTGAGCACACAATTACATGAAATTTTTGTTCTTTGATGACTGATAAATGATCCCTTCAGCACCTTGTGGTCACACAGGCTGGTGTGCTTCTTCCATGTGGGCTTTGTTGCTTCTGAGCCAGATGGCCGCTTATTTACCTTCAAGCCTTTAAGACCCCAGAAGGTATATCTTTTGATAGCCGGGCACCATCAGCTTTCTTCACCACATTTAGTTGTTCACCCACTTTGCCTTCAGTGGTTGTGTCAGGAAGGTGAACGTCATAGAATGCCAATTTAATAAAAGAAAGTATTCTTGCATTGAGGGAGTACTTGAGTGGAGGTCCAATGTCCCTCTGCTGCCTTAATACTAACCTTATAAATATATACACATAGATCTATTTCCCCATCCTCATGTATATATTTGCATATGTACATGTCTTTATTTAGACCTCTGCCTCTCTGCTCTTTCCTCTATTTCCTTTGACTTCCCTCCTGTCCCATTATCATGCTCAGTTCCCACCAGGGTTTCAACAATTCCTCTTAGTCACATGACCCTTGATCATGCCCAACCAGGCCTCCCACACCCTCCTCACCACTGATTTGGATCGCTTGGTGTTCCCTTGTCCCTGGGTTTACTAACACCACCACCTTTTCCCCCACTTCCCCCTCTCCCATGTCCCCACGGATATATAGGTCCCCTTGTTTTCTCCTCCAATTGTTCATCCAGCCTATCTTACTTAGACAGACCAGTGGAGATAATAACATGCACATAAACAAAACAGAGCACAACCAAACAACAATATACAACAAAACAACAACAGTAAAACAATGACAAAAACAAAACACAACAAGAAAGAAAAGCTTGTAGTTAGTTCAAGGATTGTTTGTTGGCCTTTAGGAGTGTTTTCCAGTCCAGTCTGTTGGGGCACCACGCCCTGGTCCCAAAGTCCACCTTCAACATTCCCTGGTGACCTTGCCGCTCCATTCCCTTGTTATTCTGTTGCACCCCTTTGTTTTGCCTTGGTGTGGCAAGTCCCACAGTGTCTCCGGTGTTGTCCCCCGTAGGGCTATGGGCCAGTGAGGGACATCATGTCTCATAGTGGGGCCAGCTATGTGGTCCTCTCTGTTGACTGACCGCTCTAATTGGGAGCATTGACTTCCTGGTCTGGTGGGCCATTATGTGCTCCACTCTCTCCTCCTCCCCCTTCATCTGCTCCTGTGTGCTCCGATCAGATATGTCCCTCTTCTGGAGCTGTAGATTCAGTGCCGTCCTTTGAAATTAATTCTTCTGAGGGGAGGGGCAGGTGTCTACATATAATTGGTGTTGGGGCTGGCCCCCCAGATCTCTCCACTGGTTCCCTACTCCATGCCAGCATGTTGCATTCACATCTTCGAGCACCTGGTTGAAGGCTGATCTCTCTTTCCCTGTGGAGACACAAACAATACCCTCCCCTTGGGTGGTTAGTGCCCTGTGTCCCCGCTCCCCTTTTCTTATTTTATTATTTTTTTCCTTTCCCCACCTCCTTTTTAGCTGTCTATCATGTGTATCCCTGTATTTGATCTAATCCCTGCCATATTACCTGGTCCTCACCCCAGGAATGTTTGTATACCGTAGCTTTTTCCCTATGTCCCTTTTGCCTTTTTTTTTAAAAGCTTACCTCAGCAGCCTTTCAAGTCTTTCTATATTTAAGTCAATGCTATCTTGAGGTCCGTTTTCTCTTTTTTGCCCTCTGGGTGAGGTTGTTCTATGTGGTGGTCTCTTATTTATGCTTGGTGAGTGTTTTTCTTCTGCCCATACTGGGTCGACAAGGATATTTTGTAGGGCTGGGTTTCTTCTAAAGTATTCTTTGAGTTTTTCCTTGTCTAGGGAGACTCTTACTTCTCCATCTATCTTGATCGGTAATTTGGCTGGGTAGAGTATTCTTGGGTTTGCATTGTTTTCCTTCAATTTTTTGGAATATGTTACTCCACTCATGCCTCTTCTTCATAGTTTCTGCTGATAGGTCGGAGCATATTCTTATGTGGGAACCTTTATATGTGATTGCTTGTTTTTCCCTAGCTGCTCTCATGATTTTCTCCTTTTCCTCAAAGTTGGATAACTTAACTATTGTGTGCCTTGGTGACTTCTTCTTGGGATTAAGTCTAGCTTGTGTTCATCCAGCTTCCTGAATGGTTGCCTTGTTTTCATTTATTAAGCTGGGGAAGCTTTCCTTCAAGAATTCCCTCACTATTGTTGCAGATCACTTCTTTGTTGTGTCTTCCTCCTGTAAGCCAATAATTCTAATGTTGTTCCACTTCATAGCATCAGACAGAGAACTTAAGTTTACTTCAGCTTTTCTCATGATCATATTAGATTTTTGTTTGCGTTTGTTAAAGTCTGCTGGCTGTCTTTCAATGAGCAGTGAATTATGTAATGAAAACCTTCCAATCCAGATCTTTGGGACTTCCACCAAATGACTGACTGGGACTATGCAAATAAGGTGCTTGTCCAAGAACATTGGATAGTTTGCTAATCGTGCAAATGAGGTACATGGAACTGTGCAGGAGTGGAACCATGCAAATAAGGTGTGTGGAACCCCCTTGAGGGGACTGCTAATGTTATCTTCCTGCTAGGCTTAACATGTGTCACCCCAGAGGTGGCCTGGTAGGTCCTGATTGCCACCAAGAAGAGATGGGAATGCACAGTATCCTTTAGACTGGAAGTCCTGGGTTTGAGAACCCCAAGACTCAGGGGTCAGAGAGCTGTAATACTGGAAACAGAGAGAAAGACTGTTAGAAGCAGCAGAGAGAAATGGGTAGCAAAGCAACAGAAATAGGGGACCAGCAGGAGATGGTACCATGGGGTTCCCAAGCTATGGTGTGAGGAAGCTTGGGCAGTGGGATGCCTCTGCACACTTATTGGAAGAGCTAAAGAGTTTTCTATCTCTTGCCTCGCCGAGTAAGGCAGAGACTGGGCTGGTTCAAGAAGCAGGGCTGAGGGCCAGAAAGAGGCCTTCTCATGAGCACGCTGTCCTGATTCAAGAACTGTATCCCAAGCGGTTCAGTTTCTGATCCTAAATTGTAATCCTCAGAAACTCAAACTCACTGCTATCAAGTTGATTTCAACTCATAGCGATCCTCTAGGACAGAGCCGAACTACCCCAGTGATTTTCTAAGACTGTAACTCTTTACAGGAGTAGAAAGCCTTGTCTTTTTCCTGCAGAGCAGTTCGTGGTTTGAAACTGCAGACTTTGTGGTGAGCAGCCCAACTGGCAGCCACTGCACCACCTTATAACTAACTGTAAGTATGATCTGTGAGTTTTGTAAGATCATTGCGATACATTAGCAAACCCATAGGAGAAGCAGCGAGTTCTGTGGGAGGAACCCCCAGTGTCAGAATGGGTCCATAGTGTGGAGAGTGGGTGCTTGGTTGACCTCTGTTCACTCTAACCAAGCTTGGGCTGTTAAATTGATAGGGAGTCTCTCTCTTATTAAAATTAGAGTGGGTTTGACACCCCCCTGTGTCACTTTTATAATGCTGTGGGACAATCAGAGGAAATCTGTGGGGCTTTCTTATACCCCAAATAGGTTAATCCCTGCCCAATTCTGCTTATAACAGAGAAATCACTTGTTCATTCATTCTCCCAATAAAGTTGGATGGCTTTGGATGATCAGGTGTATCAAACAGCTAAGCTGAAAGGCTTGTGGTTTGAATATACCCAGAGACACCTTGGAAGAAATGCCTGGTGGTCTGCTTCCAAAAGACCACAGCCATGAAAGCCCTACGGGACAGTTCTACTCAGCAACACCTAGAGTTGCCTTGAGTCAGTAGCTGGCATGGTTCTGAGTGATGGTCAAGGCACAGGTCCAGCCCTTTGGTTGCTAACGGCCTCAGCGAGGGAGACATAAACGGATGTGCACAGGGAGAAGTGCTTGCCTACAGCACATCCTATTGCACTTCATAGATACAATGGTTTTTACAAATTAAAGGCTGGTGGCCACTCTGGGGCGGCAGACAGAGCCGCCATCACCAGTTTTCTATGAGCATGTGTTCTCTTCAGGCCTGTCATTTTGTGTGTGTGTTCATGCATGAGTGTGCCTTTATCTTTTGATTTTTCCCTATATAAAACTCCTCTGACACATGTGGGATCACCATGAGCTGGAATCAACATAATGGCATACGTGTACACACCGCTAGAGCAGTGGTTCTCAACCTGTGGGTTGTGACCCCTTTGGGTTGCCTGATTCATAACAGTAGCAAAATTATAGTTATGAAGTAGCAACGAAAATAAGTTTATGGTTGGGGGGTCACCACATGAGGAACTGTATTGAAGAGTTGCAGCATTAGGAAGCTTGAGAACCACTGCTCTAGAGCCACAACCCAAATACACACCAAGTGGACATTTGCATCTCATCCAAAATTTCCTTCCCGCCCCCTTCGAAGCCCCCTTTTTTGCTATCCCCGTTCCTTGTGGCTTAGTGGTTTCCCTGTGGGGCTGCTAACCAAAAAGATCAGTAGTTTGAAACCACCAGCTTCTAACCCGATGACACCTAACAGCAAGAACCATTGTACTATGTAGAAGTTCGGCATGCTTCCCTCATTCAGCTAGCCTGCCATTCCTATCAAATGCTAGGCTACGCAAACTAATACGCAGCAGTAGAAAGTGGACCAGTTGTCACCTATGGATATCAAACCCAAACTCACAGTCACTGAGTGATGCCAATACATAACAACCCTATAGGACAGAGTAGAACTGCCCTTGTGAATTTCTAAGACTCTAAGTCTTTATGGGAACAAAAAGCCTGGTCTTTCTCCGACCCTTAGCAACCCAGTGCACAGCAGAATGAAACGCTTGCTTGCTCCCATACCACCTTCACCATTGTTCCTCTGCGCGAACCCCTTGCTGCAGCCATGGTGTCAACCCTTGAGGATTGCCCTCATTTTTACTGCCCTCTACCCAAAATGGTAACGTCTCCAGGGGCTGGTCTCCCCTGACAATATGTCAAAAGTATGTAAGACAAAGTCTTGCCTTGCGGACTCTAAGGAGCGCTGTGGCCATACTTCTTCCAAGATAGACTGGTTGATCCTTTTAGCCACCTATGGTACTTTCAAGATTCCTCTCCAGCTCCACAATTCAAATGCATCAACTCATAACCTCACGATAGCTGCTAAACTGATTCCACCTCTTGTCGGTCATTTGGCCATGCTGTGGTGGCTTGTGTGTTGCCGTGATGCTAGAAGCTATATCATTCTTATTTCAAATGCCAGCAGGGTCTTCCAAAGTGAAGAACAGATTTCAGCGGTGGATCCAGATCAAGAACCGACAAGGAGGAAGGAATCAACTGCCCACCTTGGAGGAAGAAACCACTAGAAACCTTATACACAACATGGAAACCATCAGAGACTGAAGGCCTAATGCATGGAAGCAGGACATCACAGATATCACGCCAGAGAATGGACCCTCGAAGGGCGGGCACTTGAAATGGGCCTGGAGAGGAGTTGCTTTCTTAGAAAAGAGTCAACAACGGTGACAGGTAAAGCCTGTGGAAGTGGAGCCTTCAGGAGCTTCACTTGCTGATGGGGGGTGGCTCACACAAGGAGGAACACTAACAAACGCTGCTGTAGCATGCTGTATGAATCCAGGACCTTGGAATATACAGATTTGAATCTGGGAGTGGTCCAATGAAATGGAACACATGAAGATCAATATCCTAGGCACTCGTGAGCTGGTAGTGGCTATTTTGAATCAGAAAATCATATGATTTATGATTTTTGGGAATAACATAATCGGGAGGAACAGCCTGGTATTCATTGTTCAAAGGGACATTCATTGCAAAATCCATCCTGTAGCATAATGCTGTCTGTGACGAAAATCCAATCAATACAACTATAATTCAATCTTACCCGCCAACCACAAATGCTAGTGAGGGAGAGTTTAAAGAATTCTACCAAGGTCCTCAGACAGAAATTGATTCAATATGCTATCAAGATGTGTTGATAATTATTGGCCATTGGAACACAAAAGTTAGAAACAAAGAGGAAGGACTAACAGTTGGAAAATACGAACTTGGTGATAGAAAAAAAAACTGGAGATTTTATGATAGGATTTCGCAAGACCAACAACTTGTTCATATCAAATATGTTTTTTCAACAATACAAAAGGAGACTCTACAAATGGGCTTCTCCAGATAGATTACAGAGAAATGGAATGGGCTACATCTGTGACAATAGAAGAGGGAGAAGCTCAGTATATTAGTAGCTAAAACTAGGCCAGGGGCTGACTGTGGAACAGGTCATCAATTGCTAATATGCAATTTCAGGTAAAGTTGAGGGAAATAAAAATAAGGCTATGAGAGTCAAGGTACAACCTTGAGTCTATGCCACATGACTTTCAAGAATATAACAGATTTGATACATTGAACACTAATGACAGAAAACGTGATGAACTATGGAGGACATAAAAAAATTATTCATGAAGAAAGCAAAAGGTCATAAAAAAGACAGGAAAGAAAGAAAAGATCAAAGTGGATGTCAGAAGAGACTCTGAAACTTGCTCTTAACAGAAGAGTAGCTAAAGAAAATGGAAGAAAGGTTGATGTCAAAGAGCTGAATAGAAAATGTCAAAAAGGACGTTCAAAAAGACAAAATAAAATATTATAATGAAATGTGAAAAGACCAAGAATTAGAAAACCCAAAGGGAAGCGAATACTATGCATATTTTTTATTAAAAAATTGGGGACTTGTACAACTCTTATCACATACATACATACATACATACATTGTGTCAAGCACATTTGTACATTTGTTGCCATCATCATCCTCAAAATATTTGCTTTCTACTTGTGCCCTTGATATCAGCTCCTCATTTCCCTCCTCCACCAACCCCCCTTTCCTCATGAACCCTTGATAATTTATCAATTATTATTTTTTGTCATATATTACTATGCATATTTAAACTGAAAGGACTCAAGAAAAATGTCAAGCCTCAAGTTGAAATATTGAAACATTCTATGAGCAAAATATTGAATGATACAGGAAGAACCCAAAGAAGATGGAAAGAGTCACTGCACCAAAAGAACTAGTCCACATTCCACTATTTCAGCAGCTAGCTACCCTGTTATCCGAAAATAAGACAGCGTCTTATATTAATTTTTGCTCCCAAAGATGCGCTAGATCTTATTTTCAGGGCATGTCTTATTTTTCCATGAAGAAGAATACGGTGCACATTTATTGTTTATTGTTTTATTAAAAGAGACCTCGCACTTCCTGTCTGCTCCAGCTGCGCTGTGGTCAATAGTGAGCTGCACAGCGGCGCCTGCCTGCTAAGGTCCAGGGTCCAGAGTTACGGTGGCTTCAGGGGGCCTTATTGTTGGAGGGATGCCTTATATTTCAGTGAGAGGCAAGACTGTAAGCAAGTCTTATTTTCAGGGGATGTCTTACTTTCAGGGAAACAGGGTAGCATATGAGCTAGAACCAATGGTACTGCAAAAAGGAGTCCAAGCTTCATGGAAAGCATTAGCCAAAAACAAGGCTCCAGGAATTGATGGAATGCCAATGGTAATGTTTCAACAAGTTGATGACGCACTGGAAGCCCCCATTGATCTATGCGAGGAAATCTGGAAGGCATCTACTTGGCTACCTGACTGGGAAAGAACCCTACTTGGACCTATTAAAAAGAAAGGTGACACAAAAGAATGCAGGAATTATTTTGTGAATCCAGTCAAGGCCCTACCCACTCCCGGATTGCTTCATTGATTTTAATGGATGCCCTGTTCGCTCTTTGGCATTGGAAATGTACCAGGCAGCTGTCCTGGCAGGATGCTCGGGCTCACTAAAAGGCAGAAGTAAGGGCATGTCCATTACAATGAGAGAAGGAATGTTTAACATTGGAAGACTGGGCAAGCACACAGAGCAAATGTGCTTATCTTTATCACGTTGTCCCACAATTGCTCAGGGGCACACCCCTGCCACAGGCTTTCCTTTATCTAATGACAGTGAGTCCATGGTTTCATTGAAATGTATCTCCTAATTAAACTTGATTTCTTTTGTTCGCAACCCATGTCCCACTCACCACCAAAGCCTACTGATTAGATCTTCAGAGTCAATTCCAGAATTTGAATCCTTCTCTCTACCTTGGTCCATGCCATGATCATCTTCCAGCTGCATCACTGTGAATACCTCCTACCTGGTCTACCTGCTTCCACCCATGACCCTTGGCACAGTAGTCTCTATATCGTGAAAGGTCATGTTGAAATGAAAATCCAGTCATGTCCCTCCTCTGTTATCTCCCAGGGAGTAAAGGGGGATCTTGATAAAACCCCCCAAGATCTTTCAGGACATGACCACCTCCAATACCACTCTGCCCTCACATCCTAATAGTCTTACCACTTCCGTCTTCAACCCTACTAACCTCCTAGTTGCGTCAGCTTCAAAGCTATCGCTGTGGCCATAACTTGTGCGTGGAATACTCATTCCTAAATTAGAGGAAATCTTATTCTCTTTGCCATCTCAATGAAGCCATCCCTCCATCCTATCCTGCTATCCTATCTACCCAGTAATCACTACGTGCTCCCATGTCCCTTACACTCATCCAACCCAATAACCAATAATAATCCCACAGTTTAGTCCTACTCATGACATCTCCATGTGTGTCAGAGGAGAACTGTGTGCTATAGGGCTTTCGGTGACTGAGTTTTTTAGAAGTTGCCTGCCAGGCCTTTTGTGATGGTTAGGAATTATGTCAACTAGACACTCCTGGGTAAAGGCAGGAGTGCAACTCACCCTATTTTCACCCAGCCTGATGACACCCCCTTGGTGTCATAAATCTTTTTTCTTTTCTTTTAATATATGAGAGAGAGACATAGGAGAGTCAAAAATCCTTGTTGACCCTTCACCTTCTATCAGAGATGGATCTTGTAGCTGGTCTCTCGATCTCCTGTTGCATAGTCTGCTGATCCCAGGAGCCGTCAGCAAACTACCTATGGTGGGTTCATTCAGCCAGTTTTGAACCTTGCATCCACCAGCCTGTGCCCCTGCTGTCTCTGCTTCATCATTGTACTTCTGTTTATCAGCTTCCACGTGTGGAGGCTGTTTATGGATAGAACTCTCTTTCTGTGTACAATGCACACAGGTGTCACTGGTTTTGTTTCTCTAGCAAACCCAACCCAACTTGCCTTGCTTCTGAGGTGTCTTCCTCTGGTTGGACTAGAACTGACAACCTTATGATTAGCAGCCAAGTTCATTAACTTGTGGTGACAAACAGGACGACCTGGAAAGTCTACCCCAACCTTACAACCTTTCTTATTTTGTGCTAATTTTTCTTGCGTGTGTGTGGTCGTTAGGCTGCATTGAGTTGGTTTAGACTATAGTGACCCTGTATTTAAAAAGTTACTCAGTCCTTTGCCATCTTCACCCTTATTTTTTTTCATAGCACTTATTTTTCTGTTTAATTAGAGGCAATTCTGTTATGAAGTGAGCCACTCTTAACTGTGCCTTTAAGAAGTTGTAGGTACACATCAGAACAGGCACACACTGTTCTTACATAGCCTTAACTTCAGGCAAGGAAAGGTTCAAAGACTTTCCAATGACTTAAAGTGGCATGTGCAGCCAGGAAGGGAAGAAGCTGTGGGAAGTTGGGACTTGTTGAATTACTTTAAAACCAAACTCACTGGATCGAGTCGATGCCAACGCATAGCAACCCCACAGGACAGGGTAGAACTGCCCCTGTGGGTTTCTGAGACTGTAACTCTTCACAGGAGTAGAAAACTGTCTTTCTCCTGTGAGTTGCTAGTGCCTTGAAACTTCTGACCTGAGGTTAGTAGCCCCATGCATTACCACAGGACCACCAGGGTTCTGACAATTGCTTCCCAAGAGAGGACAGATTTACATACCATTGAAGGCCCAGGAGGATGTCTTTAAGCTAGATGTTTGTAACACAGGATTGCCTGTATTGGTTTCCATTCATTATTTGTCCTCCTGTCATCCCCCTCTCCCCCGACACCCTCCCCCCCCACACACAAGAAGGTCAGTGCCATGTGGGCAAGGATTTGTGCCTGACAGTTGCAATACCGAGGAATTACGCTAAGCTTGCAGAGAGACTCACGCATTTCTTGAATGAATGAACCCATCGTGGCGTTCCTGTCTAGCAGAAGTGTGACGCACACAGCGATCTCATGACTATGACCTTTTGGAGAGGAACCCTGATGGGGTCGTGGTTAGTGGTTGGTCAGCAAGTGGAAACTCGGCCATTCCATGAGAGAGAGAAAAATGAGCCTTTTTGCTCCTCTAAGGAGCTCTGATAGTGTAGTGGTTACACGTTGGGCTGTGATCTGCAAGGTCAGCAGTTCAAAACCACCAGTAGCTCTGCAGGAGAAAGACTGGGCTTTCTACTCCTATAAACAGTTATAGTCTCAGAAACCCACTGGGGGTCACTATGAGTCAGCACGGACTCCATGACAGTGGGTATGGTTTGGGTTTTAAAGAGTTGCAGTCTCAGAAATCTACCAAAGGCTGATCTACTCTGTCCTACCATGTTTCCGTGAGTTGGAATGCACCCCGGCATTGACTTGATGGCAGTGAGTTTGGGCTTGGTTTGGGGCCTGGGGTGGAGGGGCGGCAGTGTAGGAAGGCACTGGACTGCTGACTGCAATCCAATCCAGGTAGAACCGCCTCTGTTCTGCGGGAGAAAGAATACACTGTCTGTTTCTGCAGGGACTGAGTCTCAGAAACCCTACCTTGAGTCCCAGTGAGTGGGAGTGTTAGGTAGCTTAGCCTAGGGAATTGGGAAGTCCATTTACACATGCCCAGGAGAGCCAGCAAAGGACAAAAGCTGGATTTTCCCGCTGGTGGGCCCAGATGGGCGTTACACCTGGAGCAGCCCACCTGGGCCAGGTGACTGCAATTCAGCCAATGGGATCAACCTGGGGTCGTTCACCACGCCTCCCCCGGGAACCCTTGAAAAGGCAGGGACCGAGAGGGAGAGGGGTCTTGGCTTGCTTGTGCGGTCTGGTCGTCTTCGTGGGAGGGGAGAGATCCTTGCGTGTCCCGGTGCAGTCTCTGCCAGGCCGCATGGTCAAAGGAATCCTATGGGTGCTGCGTAAAACCTGATGCTTCTTTGAACTTTCATTAAATTCACTTTGACCACGAGCCCGGCTTCGGCGTGAAATCTTTCTCGTGCGGAGCCCAGGACTGAGGCTGAAATCTAGTCCCGGAGAGAGAGACCTAACAGGAGCAGACCCCAGGCAGTGGGGTGTTTGGTTTCTCATTTGTAGACAGAAGAACCGGCTGGCTGCACCTCCTGTTCCCTGCGGAGTCCCCCTACAACATCTGCCAAGAATGCGGGGAGCCAGTCTGTGTGCTTTTAGAGACAAACAAAAAAAGCTGGCCAGATGGCCAAATCTTACAATAAGAAAAGGAAAACAAACCAATGAACAAAAACAATCTTGGCTTTCTGAGTTTGTCTCCCTGCCTCTTCTTCCCTCTGCCTGGTCAGAGGAGGGGTCCCTGGGAAGGGAGAGGGTGAGGAGGACTGCCAATGCCGTGGGAGAAGGCCTGCCAGGTGGGTGAGTCATGGAAGAAGGAAGTGGTGTCAGCACAGGCTTTCTGCCCTCAACTGAGAACCAGGTGCCTGGTGAGAGTCACAGCTCCACTGATTGGCCCCAATACATGGGGCGACATCAGGCGGTGGGCGGGACTGCACCTGGTGGGCCTACGGTGACAGCCAGCAGGCAGCCCAGCCCTGGCTGGCATTAGGATCTTGCACAAGCTTGTGAGTCACTGAGTCACTAACCGGAAGCTGCTGCCAAGTGGGTGTGACGAGGCTGCCCCAGGCAGAAGAAAGAGAATAAACCTAGAAAAAAAAATACTCAAGGTTTTCAGAAGGCCACTCAAAGCAACTCCCTCCACCTGCACCCATTTAAAAAAAAAAAAAAAAAAGACTTACTGCCTCCATTAAAACCCGACAAGGTGTTGAATACTTTACCAGCCTCTCTAATTGGATTCTCAAAAGTGCTAACATGGATCATGCATTTATCTGCATTTGGACAAATGGAGATTTAGAGAGTGCTCATCACCATAGTCAGTGAAGTGACTAAATCAGGATTTCAGTCCACAGCCCTTTGCCTGAAGAAGACGTGAACCACGAACCTAATGTTGTTAGGTGACATCGAGTTGATTCCGACCCATTGCGACCCCATACCCAATGGGATGAAACACTGCCCAGTCCTGCGCCCTCCGCACGATTGTTCTTATGCTTGAGCCCATTGTTGCAGCCACTGTGTCCATCCATCTCTTTGAAGACCTTCTTATACTTTGCTGTCCCTCTAGCAAACAGGATGTCCTTCTCCTGGGACTGGTCTCTTCTGACAGCATGACTAAGGAGCACTCTGGCTGGACTTCTTCCAAGACAGATCCCTTTGTCCTTTTAGCAGTCTTGGAAACTGTTAGGTGGCAGGAGAGGAGGTTGTTCCTCTCCATAACTAGGGGCCCCCTACAGGAGGTTGGAAGCCAGTACAGGTTAAGAGCCATGTGACAATTCAAGCCCCAGCCAGGTAGGCTTGCTTCAGCCAAGAGAGTCAACCAGTACCATGGACTGCATGGTACTTGCAAGGGACATTCCTAAAGGACGGAACCTGGAAACCACCACCGTCTTTTCCAACTGCTCCTCTGCCTTCTGCTGGACTTTGCGGTGGTCTCTCTCTGGCCTCAGGCTGCCGCGTGTGGGTGTGCAGTGCCCTGAGGGTACCTGTGTTCAGGGACTGTAATGCCAGAAACTTCTATCCTTTATAAAAACCCACTTGGATCACAAACCAGGCTTTGGCTTGAATTCTTGAATTCTTGTGCAGGTATTGCCCCCCAAGAAATCTAACAATGCCTTCAATATTCTTCTCTAGCACCATTGTTCAAATGCATGGATTCTTCTTCATCCAATACCTAACTTCCACGTGCTTATGAGGCAATGAAGAACACCATTAGGGCAGAGGCACCTCAGTGCTCAAAATAACCCCCTTGCTTGTCAAACTACAAAGAGGTCTGTGCAGCGCTTGCTCGATGCAGTGTGTCTTTTGATCTCTTGCCTGCTGCTTCCATGAGCGTCACTTGTGGATCCAAGCAAGACAACATCCTTGACAACTTCAACTTTCCCCCCATTTATCATGTTGTTACCTATGGGTCCAGTCGTGAGGATTTCAATCTTTTTCACGTGAAATTGAAATCCATGTTGAAGGCGACAGTCCTTGATCTTCACAGCAAGTGTTTCTAGTCCTCTTCCCTTTCTGCAAGCACGGGTGGGTCATCTGCATAAGAAGGTTGTTAATATGCCTTTCTCCAATCTAAAGTCACATTCTTCTTCATATTAGCCAGCTATCTATATACACTATATGTATGTATGTATATATACACACACTATATATACATATATATGCACACTATCCTATACACACTCACATCATATATAGTATGGTATGAGGAGTGGCATTGTGGGTTACACATTGTGTTGCTAACTTCAAGAAAGTTGAAGCGCTCTATTTTTGTAAAAAGTTACAGTCTCAGAAAGACGCTGGTGGGTAGTTCTACCCTGACCTGTAGGGTCCGCCATGAGGCAGTATTGACTTGCTAGCAGTGGATTTTTTTTTTTTTTAGTTGTTATTGAGTAGGCTCTGACTCATAGTAACTCTCATGCACCATAGAACAAAAACATTGTGTGGTTGTTATGACCATTAAAAAACAGTTCACTCTATAAAACATATAAGCTACCTGTACTCAAAAAACTCAAATTCACCGCCATGGAAATGAGGACCACTCATATCAACCCTGTAAGGACAGGGTAGAGTTGCCCCTGTGGATCTCTGAGACTGGAACTCTGGATGGGAGTAGAAAGCCCCATGTTTCTCCTGACTAACTTCTGGTGGTTTTGAACTACTGACCTTGGGGATTGTAGCCCAACAAGTAACTACTACGCTGTCCAGGCTCCTTATAAAATAAATTAAAATCTCATAGTCAGGAATGGACATACCTATTATATAGAGGAGAAATTTGGGCTAAAGTTAAAAGAAATGTTCTGACTTAAAGCTTGCGGACATATTTGTCAGTTAGATAAGGAAACAAACTGAACTTAATGAAGTACTTAAGAAACACATTTTGCATATGAAAAGACATAACCCCCAAAGAAACTTCTGGTTACCCCTAGTAACCCAGTTGCCCCCAACATTTGAAGAGTTAAATGCTAACATAAATATTTTTATGAAAAATAACTGTATTTTCCCAAACTACAGCAATTGGTGAGTAGAGTTACATTGCATTCCGTTTTCACTGATTCCTTTAAGCCAGGATATGAAGAAGTGAGCCACATCCTTCTAGCTGCTTCTGTTAAAGAGAAAGGTTGTCTGGGTTAGAGAGGGAAGACCATTGATGAATCCCTAAATCAAACAAAATGAAGTTGTTTGTAAAATAACGTTCCTATCTTTCCAGCAATGATAAAAATCACAACACCGTTGCTTTTAGGTGTCATCTAGTCAGTTCTGACCCCTAGAAACCCTGTGCACAATAGAATGAAGCACTGCCTGCTCCTGTGACATCCTCACAATTCTCTCTATACCGGAGCCCATTGTTGAAGCTACTGTGTCCGTCTATCGCCTTGAGAATCTTCTTTTTTGCTGCCCCTTCACTTTAACAAACATGATATCCTTCTCCAGGGACTGGTATTTCCTGACAACATGTCCAAAGTATGTCAGATGGGAAGCCTTGCTACCCTTGCCTCTAAGGAGCAGTCTGACTGTACTTGTCCCAAGACAATTTAGTTTGTCCTTTCAGCCGTCCTTGGAACTTTGACTATCTCCACCAGCACCGAACACGGCAGATGCTGACAATCCCTCAGATCCAAAGGTTGTCATGGCTGACACATGTGTACGAGCCAGAAATGACCGAGAGGGATCCCTGCATGTTTAGGATAAGGCCCTCCCGTGGTTCCCCAAATGTTCACATCCTCATCCCCAGAAGCTCTGAATATGCATGGCAAGACAACCCTGCTGAGGGCAACACGTTTAAGGATTTTGAGATGGGTAGATTATCCTGGATTATCTAGTTGAGCCCAATGTCATCATGGGACTCTTCGAGAGAGCAGAAATGTTTCCAGCTTTGTGCAGAGGGAAGTATGGCTTTGGAAGAATGGTTGGGAAATGCAACACCACTGTTACTTTTGAAGATGGAGGAAGAGACCACGGGCCAAGGAAAACAGGGGACCCCCTGGTATCCAGAAAAGTCAAAGAAACATTACTCTCCCCTAGAACCTCTAGAGAGGAGTCTTCTCCTGGTGTAGGGGTTATGCATTGGGTTCCTCGCTGCAAGGTCAGCAGTTCAAAACTACCAGCTGCTCCATCAGAGAAAGCCTGGTCTTTCTACTCCTGTAAAGGGTTATGCCTCTCAAAGACTCATAGGGGCAAGTCTACCCTGTCCTATGGGGTCGGAATGAGTTGGCATTGACTCAATAGCAGTGAGTTTGGTCATTTGGGGGGTCCTCTAGAAGAAATACTACCCTGCCAGTGTTTTGACTCTGAGACCTGTTTTGTTAGACTTCTGGCATCTAGAACTAAGTGAGACCATATTTATGTTGTTTAAAGTCATTACTATTCTGATAATTAATTACCATAAAAGAGGAAACGAATGCATTGCCCAGAGTTCCTCTGGGAGAATCTAGGCTTCTCTCCAGCAGGTAAGGAGCTTATGGGGGCATCTTTCCTATTCCAAGACAGTTTGTTCTTCTGGGAGTCCACCATACTTTCAATATTATTTTCCAGGACCATAGTTCAAATGCATCGATTTCTTTCTGGTCTTCTTTATTCTATAGCCAACTTCCATGTACATACAAGGCTATCGAGATTACCATGGACTAGGGCTGTGAATAGA
Organism: Tenrec ecaudatus; assembly: GCF_050624435.1. NCBI lineage: Eukaryota > Metazoa > Chordata > Mammalia > Afrosoricida > Tenrecidae > Tenrec > Tenrec ecaudatus. The sequence goes on along the minus strand of NC_134532.1, from coordinate 208,498,126 downwards.
CTTGCTATCATGCAGAATGCATTGGAGAAGGGGTTGTTACAGGTGCAGTTAGGTTAAAACTTAGCACTTTATCATTTGATCTCCCTGATGATACATTTAAATTTGTCTTAGTTTCTAATACTGTGTTTAGTCTGGGAAGATTAGAGAAATAAATTCATAGAGAATCATGTGTATAAGAGAGAACTTTATATCAAAGAGCAATTAATTTTACATTAAGAAAACATCCCAGACCAGTCCAGATAAAATCCTTAAGTCTTATATTAGCTGATATGTCAGATACCAGTCTATAAATTCCTCTTCAGACTCACACAATACATGCAATGATGCTGAATGCAGGAATATCACAAGCCAGTGGGTGGAATGTCTTGTGGATCCAGAGGTGGTGGAAGCATCTCAGCAGTGGCATAAGCCTCCACATGGCTCCTCCAGGTCTTCCAGGCTCTGGCTTTATCAGTGTAGCTCCATGTAGCTTGTAAAAAGGACTATCTTGCAGGGAGTGTAGCTGGCCTACAGTGAGTGACTTATCTCCTTCATGTCTCCAAATGAGGTCATCAAGCTGTGACCTGATTGACAGGCTAGACTCTACCCCTTTGCAAATTGACAGATTATGTAACTGTCACAAATATTTTCTTTTTTTTTTAAATGAGGCTTTTAATTTATTGAAGTTTTTTATTCTTACTAGGTTTTTGCTTGTATGTTTCCTGTCCTCTTTTGTGGGCCCTCCAAATAGGGGCCTGATGTATATTTGCAGATTATTTTCTGTTCATTTTTCACCTGTGGGCATGGATAAACAGTGTTGTTTTCTAGAAAACTTTCATCCTACAAGGAATACTTTATTATAAACATTTATTTACATGTGCCACGATATTTGGGTCGTTTAGGTGATTTCCAGCTAGTCCTCTGTTGGTGTACCTCCTGGCCATTTAACGAACCCCTGTTGTGGAGGGTTTCATGTGTTCCCCGTTTGGGTGTTACAGGAGTCCTGGTGCTACAGTGGTTATGCTTTGGGTTGTATTCAACCCTGTCCTACGGGGCCATTGGGAATCAAAACTGATTGGATGTCAGTGAGTGAATATTTTGGTTTTACAGTTCAGACAAAACACAGTCATAGTAGGTTAAATTTGGAATCACTGGCAACCCTTCAGAATCCCTTCTCTTCAAAGCCGAAAAATTCAGAAAATTTTCAAATTCCAGCACACCCGTGCAAAGACAGACTTAAAAGATATCAAATTTGATTAGTTCATCCAAATGACCAGATTAAAAAAAAATCCAAACCCATTGTCATTGTGTCATCATGAGTGGCCCATGTGGCAGAATGGACCCATCTCATGGGGTTTCCAGATCTATCATCTTTAAGGAGGAGCCCTGGTGTCAGAGTGGGTTACTGGGTGGGCTGGTAACTCAAGGTCACAGTTCAAAACCACTAGCCTCTCGCCAAAGGAGAAAGATGAGGTTTTCTTTTTCCACCAAGATTTATGGTCTCAGAAATCCACAAGGGCAGTTCTACTCTGCCCTATAGGGACCCTATGAATCAGAATCGAATAAATGATGATGATTTTTGAGGTTTTTAATCATTATGGAGACAGAAACCACCTCTCCCCACCCACCCAAGGAACAGCTGGTGATTTCTAATTGCTAGTCCTTAGGGTACTCAGGTTTCAAATGACTGACACACAGTATAAAACCCAGGAAAGACTAAGAATTAGATAAGGGCATTGTATTTGGCAAAGAGTTAGAAAAAGTTTGGGAAACCCTGTAACAGAAGGGTGGGCACATTCAGGCAACAATGGCTGAACCATATCCTGTAGATGGTGCAGGACTGGACCATGTTTTCCTCTGTTGTAGAAGAGGTCACCATGACTCACAATCTACCTAACGGCAATTTGCCACGGAAAACATTAGTTTAAAACTCAGGACCTGGGGCTCTTCAATTTTGACAACTGTGTATTCTAGTCAGGTGATCTTCCAAGCTAACTGGCTTTCAACAGAACTGTTTTGGTGTGTGTGTGTGTGTCTGTGTGTGTGTGTGTGTGTGTTTTACTTTGTGATAAAGATACACACACCAAAAAGAAAGCAGTTCATGCCAGCACCTGGGGTCAAGGTGTCTCAAAATAAGCAGCCATCTAAGTGAGGAGTCAAGGAAGGCCACAAGGAAGCAGCCCCCCAGCCTGTGTGATGGAAGGATTACAAAGAATCAGATCCAAACCTGGAGGAGGAAACAGGACCAGTGCCTAAATTCTAAATGTTGGGTCAAGTACCAGTCAGGGGACTTTAGGAAAAGCCTGCCTGCCTTTATTGGACCAAGACGGCTAGCTTCAAAGGGCCCCAGAACAATGAGGCATCTGCAAAACCCTACATTGGAATTTTTATGGATGGAGGCGGCTTAAAGGCCCTGCAGCTACAACTCCTCCCCCTTTCCTCCATGTCCACCTGCAACTTCTCCCTCTCCCTTTATTGTTTACCCTCCTGACCAGCTTAAAACTTGTTCTCTGCCACAGATGGAGCTTGCTCTACCTGTGGAGCTTGCCCCGGAGTTCAGGGCTCCCATCTCCCTCCCTCTCTGCTCCTCTGCTCCCGCTCCCTCCTGGGCAGGGAGAACTTCACTGACTCCTTGCTGGAGCCCGCAAATTTCACCCGGAAGCACAGAATAAACTCCCCCCTGTTGTTCTCTCTGGCCTGGCTTCAGTTTATCCTTGTGGCAAACTTAATACTAAACACCTGGTTTACGGAAAGCTGTGGATGTTAAGTGGAAGCACAAAATGCAGTTGCCGGATCCCTACTTAAATTGAGTCCCTGTTGAAGACCAACACGCCTCTGCTAGGAATGTTAACAGCCCTAATATCATGGGGAAAACATTGCAAAGTGGATTTTGGCATCTATATTAGGGAGCTCTGGAGGCATAGTGATTATGTGTTGGGCTGAAATCCACAAGGTCAGGAGAAAGACGGGTCTGGGAAACTCACACAGACAGTTCTACTCTGTCTTATAGGGTCACTGTGAGTTGGCACTGACTGAATGGCAGCGAGTTTGATTTGGATACTTAAGCTGCAAAGTATCACCTTGTAATTTGATCTCTCTCTAAACCCAAGATGAATTTATTCTAAATCTCTAATTTTCTGTTATCCCTCAGATTTAATTCTTTACCTATTTTATATAGTTATTGTTGCTGAGTCCTTGTTTGTTGTTGTTTGTATATTTATCTGTATAGGGACACCAGGGTGGGTGGCATTAAAAAGACAGTAGCTGCATTGGAGATTGCCTGGGGCAATGGAAGGGGAGCGCGAGGGAAACCGAGCGTGCAGGTCAATGGGCACAAGAAAGAAGAAAATGGTCCCAAGTTGGTGGTGGCAATGATGACACAACCATTCTTGATATGAATGAATTGTATGATACATTAATTATAATTCAATAAAATATTTCTAAAGGGAAAAATACAGATATGAAAGCATTCACTAGAATCGCAACCCCCCACATTTATAATCGGATGACTTGATGTCATTTTTAAGATGTTGTGGCACCAGTATGGCTATCCTTCCCCAAGTATCCTTCCACTGTCCACATAGACTCAATGCCCCAAACAGAAACAGAAATGCCTCCCTCCGCTGTCCCTCTTAGCTCCAGTAACTACTAGCCACCTTTGGTTTGCATAGTTTGCTTATTCACATAAGTGAGATCACACAGTATGCATATTTGTCGTTTTGCCATTGAATTAGCTTTATTGCTAAAGATTTTTGCAGTTCATCCACATATTGTTGCATTCATCCACATATTGTTGCATGCATCAGAAGTTCCTTTCTCTTTATGGCTGCGTCCTAGTCCATGTCTTTGCATGCCGCACATTTTGTTGATTTAGCCAACTGTTGATGGGCCCTTTGGTGATTTCTGCCTTTTGGTTGCTTTCTGTGAAAAGGGCCAGAGTGAACATTGGTGTACTGGACTCTGTCCTACCTTGCTGCCTTCACTTCTTCTGGTTTTGAACTTAGAATAGGGACTGCTGGCTCATATGGTCGTTCTGTGCCTACCTTTTTGAGGACACTCAAAAATGTTTTCTACAATGTCTGTGCCATTTTACATTTTTAAAAGCCATAAATAAAGGTTCCAGAATTTCTACTTCCTCATCAACACTTGTTTTTTTCCTTCTTTTTTATTATTTTTATAATGGAAGGTAAAGTGGTAGCTCACAGACATTTGATTGGCATCTCTTAGCTAAAGCCGCCATTTGTCTGTCAGTTTGTCCTACTGTGGTGGCTTGTGTATTGCTCTGATGTCAGAGCATTTGTCTTTGTGGATCATTAAAAAAAAAACTATGGATAGCCTTGCGAAGAATGAGAATTCTAGAACATTTCATTGTGCTTCTGTGGAATTTGTACAGGGATCAAGAGACAGAAGGATGGGCACCAGGATTAGAGGAAGGCTTATTAACAACCTCCAATGTGCAGATGGCACAACTTTGCTTGTTGAGAGTAAGGAGGACTTGAAGTACTTGCTGATGAAGATAAAAGGTTGCAGCTTTCAGTATGGATTACCCTCAATGTCAAGAAGATCAACATCCCCACAACTGGACCAGTAGGTAACATCAAGATAAATTGAGAAAAGATTCAAGTTGTCAAGGATTTTGACTTACTTGGATCTACAATCAGTGCTCATAGGAGTGACCATCAAGAGATCAAAAGAGGATTGGGAGGCTGGCCCCAATCCCAACTACTACAGGGACACCTGCCCCTCCCCCCAGAAGAGTTTATTTCAAAGGACGGCATTGAATCTGCAGCTCTGGGAGAGGGACATACCTGATCAGAGCACACAGGAGCAGATGAAGGAGGAGTATGAAACAGTAGAGCACATCATGGCCCACTAGGCCTTGAGGACGATGTTCCCAATTAGAACAGCTAGTCCACAGCCAGGACCACATGGCCGGCCCCACTATGAGACATGACGTCCCTCACTGACCCATAGCCCTACAAGGGACAACACTGGAGATACAGTGTAGGAATTCCACCCAATCTGATTCTGCCACACCAAGGCAAAACACTAAGGGGGCACAACAGAACAGCAAGGGAATGGAGCCATGAGGTTCCCAGGGAATGCTGAAGGTGGAATTTGAGGCCAGGGCATGGTGCCCCAACATACTGGACTGGAAAACACTCCTAAAGGCCAACAAACAGTCCTTGAACTAACTACAAGCTTTTCTTTTTTGTTGTGTTTTGTATTGTCATTGGTTTGTTGTTATTTTGTTGTATGTTGTTGCTTCGTTTTGCTCTGTCTTGTTTTTGTGCATGTTATTATCTCTGCAGGTCTGTCTAAATAAGATAGGCTGATGAACAATCTGGAGGAGGAAACAAAGGGACCAACAGTTCCAGGGGAACATGGGAGAGGGGGTTTTGGGGGGAAAGGTAGTGATGTTAACAACCCAGGGACAAGGGAAAAACAAGTGATCCAAATCAGTAATGAAGAGGGGTTAGGAGGCCTGGTAGAGCATGATCAAGGGTAATGTAATCAAGAGGAATTATTGAAACACAAATGAAGACTGAGCATGATAATGGAACAAAAGGAAAGTCAAAGGAAATAGAGGAAACAGCTAGGAGGCAAGGGGATTTATAGAGGTCTAAATAAAGGCATGTACATATGCAAATATATACATGAGGATGCGGAAATAGATCTATGTGTATATATTTATAGGTTTAGTATTGAGGTAGCAAAAGGACATTGGGCCTCCACTCAAGTACTCCCTCAATGCAAGAATACTTTCTTCTATTAAATTGACATTCTATGATACTCAACTTCCCGACAACACTGAAAACAAAGCAGGTGAATAAGCAAACGTGGTGAAAAAAGCTGATGGTGCCTGGCTATCAAAAGATATAACGTCTGGGGTCTTAAAGGCTTGAAGGTATCAAGCATCATCAGAACAAAAAATATTATCATAGTGAATGAGTGGTGGAGTGTGGAGTGGAGACCCAAAACCCATTTGTAGGCCACTGGACATCCCCTTACAGAAGGGTTCCGGGGAGGAGATGAGCCAGTCAGGGTCTGATGTAACAACGATGAAACATACACCTTTCCTCTAGTTCCTAAATGCTTCCTCCTCCCCCACTATCATGATCCCAATTCTACCTTACAAATCTGGCTAGCCCAGAGGATGTACACTGGAAAAGATAGGAACTGTAAATGCTGGGAATCCAGGGTGGATGATCCTTTCAGGACCAGTGGTGAGAGTGGTGATACGGGGAGCGTAGAGGGAGGGTGGTTTGGAAAGGGATCTGCATGTTACCTTTTCCCTGGGGGATGGACAACAGAAAAGTGGGTGAAGGGAGACATCGAACAGGGAAAGATATGACAAAATAATTTGTAAATTATTAAGCATTCATGAGGGAAGGGGAATGGAAAGGGAGGGGAAAATGAGGAGTTGGTGCCAGGGGCTTAGGTGGAGAGCAAATGTTTTGAGAATGATAAGGGCACTGAATGTACAAATGTGCTTTACACAATTGATATATGTATGGATTGTGATAAGAGTTGTATGAGCCCCTAATAAAATGATTTTTTAAAAGATGAAACACATGTGGTAAATCTGCTGCACAAGACCTCTTTAGAGTGCTGAAAAGCAAGGGTGTTACTTTGAGGACTAAGGTTCACCTGCCTCCAAGTCATGGTATTTTCAATTGCCTCACTTGTATGTAAAAGTTGGACAATGAAAAGGGAAGATCAAAGAAGAATTGATGCCTTTGAATCGTGAAGCTAGCAAAGAATATTGAAAGTGCCCTGGACTGCCAAAGGACAAACAAATCTGTCTTGGAAAAAGTACAGGCAGGATGCTCTTTACAGGCAAGGATGGTGAGACTTCTTGTCAGGAGAGACCAATCGCTGGAGAAGGATATCATGTTTGATGTATAGAAAGATGGGAGAGAGAGAGAGAGAGAGGCCTTAGACAAGATGGACTGACACAGTGGCTGCAACAATAGGCTCCAGCATGGGAACAACTGTGACATACGTGCAGCACTGGCATTGTTTCATAGGGTCCCTCCATTTTCCAACTCACTAGATAGCATCTAACAACAAACACAAACCATTGTTGTTGTTAGGTGTCATCAAATTGGTTCCAATTTATAAGGAGCTCCTCTATGTACATCAAAATGAAACACTCTTTCACTGTGCATCAGCTCCAAAATTGTTGTTTTTGAGTTTATTGTTGTAGCCGCTTGGTCAATCCATAATTTTAACTGTTTTCCTTCAGTTTAACCCCAAGCATGATGCTTTTTCTCTCTGGATAACGTGCCCAAAGTACATGACATGCAGTCTCACCATCTCCCTTTCCATGGAGCATTCTGCACTTCTTCTGAGGCAGATTTGTTTGTTCTTCTGGAAGCCCATGGTTCTTTAAATATTCTTTGCCAACACCATAACCCAAATGCACCAATTCTTTGGTAGTCTTCCTTGTTTATTGTCCAATTTTCACATGCATGTTAGACTATTGAAAATACCATGGCTTTGCTCAGACTCAACTTATTCCATATATATATATATATATATATATATATATATATATATATATATATATATATATATATATATAGAGAGAGAGAGAGAGAGAGAGAGAGAGAGAGAGAGAGAGAGAGAGAATGCCACTTTAAGGAATAAGTTGAGTCTGAGCAAAGCCATGGTATTTTCAATAGCCTAACATATATATATATATATAATTTTACTGGGCACTCTTGGAGCTCTTATAACAACCCATACTTCAATTGTATGAAGCACATATGTACATATGTTGCCATTATTGTTTTCAAAACATTATCTTTCTACTTGAGTCCTTGGTATCAGCTCCTCTTTTTCCCTCCATTCCCACCCTTGCACTACTAGCCCCATCATGACATACAACATCCCCTCACTGACCCACAGTGCTGCCGGAGACAGCCCTGGAGACACAGTGCAGGAATTGTGCCTGGTGTTAACACCCCCCCCCCCCCCCACACACACACACATCAGGGTGAAGCACAAAGGGAGCACAAAAAGCAGCAAGGGGAGCACAAAGCAATGAAATCCCTGAGGAGTCCCGACAATAGACTTCATACTCAGAGGGCAGGGCTTGGCACCTTATCAAATTCAATTGGAAAACATACATAAAGGTCAGAAGACAGGCTTGGAACTGTTTATAGGCCCCCTCTTGTTTTCTTCTTCTTTTTTCACATCTATCTATATGAAATAGACAAGATAAACAATCCCGAGGAAAAAACAAGGGAAGAGAGGGAGGTGAGGAAGAGAGGGAGGCGGAAACCAACAAATTCAGGGACAAGTGAACAATAGATCTAAAATTGATGGTGAGGAGGGTGCAGAGTGCCTGGTGGGGTTTGATCAATTTTAAGGTAGCCAAGAGGAATTACTGAGAGCCGAATGAAGGTCAAACCTGATAGTGGGGCAGGAGGCAAGTAAAAGGAAATAGAGGAAAGAACTAGGAGGCAAAAGAATTTATAATGGTATTAATATAGGCATGTATCTATGTAAATATATTGATATATAATTATAGGGATATAGGTCTATGTACATATATTTATATGTTAGGTATCCAGGTAGCAGATGGACACTGGACCTCTACTTAAATCCTCCCTCAATGGAAAGACACTTTGTCCTATTAACTTGGCATTCTGTGATACCCACCTTCCCAACATGATTGCTGAAGTCAAAATGGGTGAATTAGCAAAAGTGGTGAAGAAAATTGATGATGCTCAACTATCAGAAGATATAGCATCTGGGGTCTTAAAGGCTAGAAGTTGAACAAGTGGCCATCTATCAGGGAAGCAACAAAGCCCACATGGAAGAAGCACACCAGATTGTGTGATCACGAGGTGTTGACGGGATCAGGTATCAGGCATCAGAAGACCCCAAACAAACAATCTAATCTATATGAATGACAGGGGTCAGAGTGGAGAACCAAAGCCCACCTGTAGACAATTGGACATCCCCTCACAGAAGGGTCACAAGGAAGGAATGAGTCAACCAGGGTGCAGTATAGTACTGACAAAACTGCACAGCATACAACATTTCTCTAGGTCTTTAATATTTCCTCCCCTCCACTATCATGATCCCAGTCCTACCTTACAAACTCTGCTAGAACAGAACATGCACACTGGAGGGTATAGGGGATGAGGGGGAAGAAGGGGGAAGGGGGAATAATCACAATGATTGACATATTACAACCACCCCCTCCCAGGGGTACGAACAACAGAAACATGGTGAAGGGAGACAGCAGATGGTGTATGATATGAAAATAATAATCAAGACATTCTTATTCTTCAACATTTTAATAATATCTTGTGTAGCACATTTGCCTAATGTAATATGTTGTTTGATTTATTGACTGCTGCTTCCATGAGCGTTGACTTTGGATCCAAACAAAATGAAATCCTTGGCAACTTCAATCTGTCTCTCCTTGTAGTGATGCTGTCTGTTGGTCCACTTGTAAGCTTTCTTTTCCTTACACTGAGTTATAATTCATACTGAAGTCTACAGTCTCTGATTGTCATCAGAAAGAGCTTCAAATCCGCCTTTTCAACCAGTTAGGTGGTCATCTACATACCACAGGTATGAGCTTCCTCTAATCCTGATGCTCTGATCTTCTTCATATAGTCCAGTGTCTGGGATTATTTCTCACATGACCGATTGAAATAGTATGGTGAAAGGATAGACCCTTAGTACATACCTTTCCTGATTTTAAACCACACAATATGCCCATGTTCTATGTGTGCAACTGCTTCTTGGTCTATGTGCATGTTTTGAATAAACACAATGACGTGTACTGAAATTCCAATTCTTATCAATATTATCCATAGTTTGTTATAATCCGGTAGGGCTCTCCCAGAAGTACTGCATTACAACTCATTGTAAAGAAAACAAAAATCCTCACAACAGGACCAATAGAATACATCATGATAAAGAGAAAATATTGATGTTGTTAAGGATTTCATTTTACTTGTATCTATAATCAATGCTCAATTAAGCAAGAGGAAAGAATCAAGCAACATATTGCCTTGGGAAAATCTGCTGCATTAGATATCTTTATATTGCAAATATGTTACTTATAGGACTAAGGAGAGCCTGACCAAAGCTAATGGTATTTCCAGACACTGGTGAATAGTATTGAATATACCACAGACTTTCAAAAGAATGAACAAATTTACAATTGAAGAAGTACAACCAGAAAGATCCTCACAAGTGAGAATGACTTCAGGTGCTATATCTTTTGGTAGCTGGGCACCATCAGCTCTTTTCACCACATTTGATTGTGCACCCATTGTCTTTTTTTTGTTTTTGTTTTTTTAATTTTATTAAAAAACATTTTATTAGGGTAGGGGCTCATACAATTCTTATCACAGTTCATACATATACATACATCAATTGTATAGAGCACATCTGTACAGTCCCTGCCCTAATCATTTTTTTATCCTCTTTTCTTTTTTTACATTTTATTAGGGACCCATACAACTCTTATCACCATCCATACATATACATACATCAATTGTATAAAGCACATCCATACATTCCCTGCCCCAATCATTCTCAAAGCATTTGCTCTCCACTTAAGCCCTTTGCATCAGGTCCTCTTTTTTTTTTCCCCTCCCTCCCCTTTCCCCCCTCCCTCATGAGCCCTTGGTAATTTATACCTCGTTATTTTGTCATATCTTGCCCTATCTGGAGTCTCCCTTCCCCCCTTCATTGACTTCAGGTGCTACATCTTTTGGTAGCCGGGCACCATCAACTTTCGTCACCACATTTGCTTGTGTACCCAATGTCTTCAGCGATCATGCCAGGCAGGTAATCATCTCAGACTGCCAAATTGTTAGAACAAAGTGTTCTTGTGTTGAGGAAGTACTTGTGCAGGGGCCCACTGTCCATCTGTTTTCTTAATACTCAACCTATAAATATATGTACATAGATCTATTTCCCCCTCGTCATCTATAAATATATTTACATCTTTATATGCCTGTATTTAAATCTTTATGACTACCCTTTGCCTCCTAGTTCTTTCCTCTGTTTCTTTGTACTTTCCTCTTGTTCCACTATCATGCTCTGCCTTCATTTGTGTATATTTGTCTTAAAGACCTGAAGATAAACAAGCATCCATCTAGCTGAGAGACAACAAAACCCACATGGAAGAAGCACACCAGCCTGTCCAGACTTGATCGCTGAGGACAAAGTGGGTGCATAAGCAAAAGTGGTGAAGAAAGCTGATGGTGCCTGGCTATTAAATGATATAGCATCAGGGGTCTTAAAGGCTTGAAGACAATCAGGCGACCATCTAGCTAAGAAACAACAAAGCCCACATGGAAGAAGCACACCAGCCTGCCCTGACACGAATGCTGAAGACAAAGCGGGTGCATAGGCAAATGTGGTGATGAAAGCTGATGGTGCCCAGCCGTCAAAATATATAGAATCTGGGGCCCCATAGGCTGGAAGATAAACAAGGGGCCATCTAACTGAGAAACAACAAAGCCCACATGGAAGAAGCACACCAGCCTGTGAGATCACAGGCATCGAAGGTATCAGGTATCAGGCATCAAAGATGAAAAAAAAAAAAAAAGCATAGCATTGTGAATGAGGGGGAGTGCAGTGTGGGGACTCAGGGCCCATCTGGGGGAAATTAGACATCCCCTTGAAGAAGGGCTAGGGGGAGGAGACGAGCAGTCAGAGTGCAGTGTAGCAATAATGAAATATACAATTTTCCTCTAGTTCTTAAATGCTTCTTCTCCCCCATTATCATTATCCCAATTCTACCTTACATATCCGGCTGGATCGGAGGATGTACACTGGCACAGATAGGAACTGGAAATACAGGGAATCCAAGACAGATGAACCCCTCAGGACCAGTGGTGAGAATGGTGATATCGGGAGGGTGGAGGGAAGGTGAGGGAGAAAGGGGGAACAGATGACAAGGTCTACATATAACCTCCTTCCTGGGGAACGGACAGTGGAGAAGTGGGTGAGGGAGACATTGGATGGTGTAAGATATGATAAAATAATAATAATTTATAAATTATCAAGGGTTCAGGGGGAGGGGAGAGTGGGGAGTGAGGGGAAAAGTGAGGAGCTAATACCAAGGGCTCAAGTAGAAAGCAGGTGTTTTGAGAATGATGATGGCAACATATGTACGAATGTGCTGGACACAAATGATGTATGTAAGGATTGTGAAAAGAATTGTATGAGCCCCTAATAAAATGATTTTTTTTTAAAGTAGTGAGAATGGGAAGACTTCCTCTCACATGCTTCGAATTTATTTCCAGGAGTGCCCAGTCCCTGGAGAAAGACATCATGTTTGGTAAAGTAGAGGGGCAGTGAAAAAGAGGACAACCATCAACAAAGTAGATCGACATAGTGGCTGCGACAACAGACTTAAATAGAACAACTGTGAAGGTGACACAGGACCAGGTGGGGTTGTGTTTTATTGTACATAGGATCGCTATGAATCAGAACAGACATGATGGGAAATATCACCAACAGCCTGGGGCAGAAGGGTGTTCAGGTCCCTGCCAAAGCAGCTCATGCCAAGCAAAACAAAGAGGTCTCGTTGCCTGGCTCTGGAGGCTGTCGAGCTTTATTTAGATTTCACAGGAAAGATAAGGAGAAATCACGGAAACCTTGACAACCTCTGAAGAAACTGGACCAACTATTGGCAAGGAATACAAATCATCACTGTCCAGTTCCACACTCTGACGGATTGAGGAACCTACTGTCTCAGGAGACCCAGCATCCTTGGTGACAGGAAGAAGCTGATAGGAACATTGGATGAAGGTCCCATGAGCAGGCACTGGAGCTTGGGGAACGAAGTCAACCAATTATGACCAGGCTGGAGGACTTTAGTGCTAGAGTAGACTCAGCAACCCAGAAATTAGGGTGACCGACACATCTTGGTTTCCCTGGACTTTAACCCCCTGCTGGTCAGGAAAGTTCCATGTCTCCGGGATTCCCTCATCCCTGGGCAAACCCGCACCACGGATCACTTTAAGCTCTCAGCTGTTGGGCAGACATATTTAAGGGTAGTGAGCCCTTCGCAGAATTGTTGAAGGGACAGGAGGACATGCCAACATTCTGAGAAACTTTACCTAATTCTGTCCTAATTCCTTCCAACACTGCGACTGGGAACTTGTTGGTTTCATCAACAGCTGCAGGGAGACTGAAGTAGCTGGAAACAAAGGTGCATCGTTTGCCAACTCCAACAGCTATTCTCTTCCCTGACTCCAGGGTGTGACCGCGCCAAGGAGCGGACTACTACACGATCACCCCTCAATGAGTGCTTACTAGGTGAGTCAAGGAAAACGACGGCATGAAGGGAAGAAATGACCCGAGCTCACACAATTGGTGTGTAGCAGTCCCCAAAACTAGATATTCTGTAGACGCTAAAGCTTGCATGATCTAACATGTGTGTACTTTTGGGGTCTTTAATTCATGATTTACTGTTGTTACTAGGTGCTATCAAGTCAGTTCCTACTCATAGCGACCCAGTGTACAAAAAAACAAAGCATTATTCAGTCCTGCGCCATGCTCACAATTGCTCTTAGGTTGAGTCCATTGTTACAGCCACTGTGTCGATCCAGTGCACCCAGCACTTTCCTCTTTTTTGCTGTGCCTCTACTTTCCAAGCAAGATGTCAGGGACTGGCTTCTCCTGATAACATGTCTAAATACATAAGATAAAGTCGAGCCATCCTTGCTTCTAAGGAGCATTCTGGCTGTACTTCTTCCAAGACAGACTCGTTTGTTCTTTCAGTTGGCATGATCCTTTAGCAACACCATGATTCCAATGCAATGATTCTTCTTCAGACTTCCTTATTCAATGTACAACCTTTGTGTGCATATTAGGGGACTGAGAGTACCCTGGATCAGGTGAAGTGCACCTTAGTCCACAAAATAAAATCCTTACTTTGGAACAATTTTTAAAGCGCTTGTGCAGCAGATTTACCCACAATACAATGTGTCATGTGATCTCTTGATTGCTGCTTCCATGAGCCGTGATTGTGGATCCAACCAAGACAAAGTACTTGACAACTTGAATCTTTTCTCCATTTATCATGATGTTACCTATGGGTCCAATTGTGAGGATTTGGGTCTTGGTTACATTTAGTTGAAATCTACACTCAAGGCTGTGATCTTTGATCTTCTTCAGCAAATGCTTCAACTCCTCTTCATTTTGAGCAAGTAAAGTGTGTCATCTGCATACTGCAGGTTGTGAATAAACCTTCCTCCAGCCTGATGCTGAATTATTATTCCTATAATCCAGCTTCGATAGCTTGTCAGAACATATAGATCCTTATTTTGGTTTCCTAGATTATGCACTCAGCCCATCCTTGAGTTAACTTTACATAAGAGCGGGAATATTTGTAATTGACTCTTCAAAGAGGGTTTTCAAAGGATCTATGTTTTCTAGATTAGGCCTTAAGGAGTCCCTGAGTGGTGTCAACAGGTAATGAGCTGAGCTTCTAACTTCAGACTGGACAATTGAATCAACCTAGAAGTGCCTTTGGAGAAAGGCTTAGCAATCTACTCTGGAAAAGCAGCCCCTGAAAACCACAGCTCTACTCTCATCACAAGGTCATCATCCATCCAAGTCAATTCAAGGGCAAGTGGGACATTGCTGGAGAGTCTGTGCACTTCACCTGGAGCTCTAGTCTCTCACAAAGGAAGGTGTGGGGATTGGTGGCAAGCGCATAAATCGGTTTTGTTTGTTCGTTTGACTTTTAGTGGAAATATGCACAGTAGAACACAAACCCACTCATAAGCTTCTTTTTTCCCTCATAAATTTCTTGATGTACAAATTCAGTAGTATTAGTTACATTCTTTATGTGTGCCAATAACTGTTACCATCTCTGCCCATCTTGTTTCACCACCATAGCCTTTCTGTGGACAATTTAGCCTTGTCACCGCTAATTCTTTAAAATGGTTCAATGCTCGTGGTAACTATTCTTTATTCATTGAGACAGTTTGAAAAAAAATCTTCTGAGGATAATGTAAGTTCATGGTTTGAAAATGTTCTCAGAGCAAAACATTCTGGGGTATCTCTGATCTCAATTTTGGTTGTTATTATTAGTGGGTGGTGGTTACCTGATGTCCAGTTGCTGCTAACTCATAGCAACCTTATGTGCAACAGAACAAAACCCAGTCTGATCCAGTGACATCCTCATGCTTGTTATGTTGGAGTCTATTTTTTTAAACATTTTATTAGGGGCTCATACAACTTTTATCACAATCCATACATATATCAATGTGTAAAGCACATCTGTACATTCATTGCCCTCATTATTTTCAAAGCATTTGCTTTCCACTTAAGCCCTTGGCATCAGGTCCTCTTTTCTTTCCCTCCCTCCCTGCTCCCCCCTCCCTCGTGAGCCCTTGATAATTTATAAATTATTATTTTGTCATATCTTGCCCTGTGCAACGTGTCGCTTCACCCCCTTTTCTGTTGTCCATCCCGGGAAGAGGTCACATGTAGATCCTTGTAATTGGTTTCCTCTTTCCAGCCCACTCTCCCTCTACTCTCCCAGTATCGCCACTCACACCCCTGGTCCTGAAGGTATCATCCGCCCTGGATTCCCGGTACTTCCAGCTCCTATCTGCACCAGTGTACTTCCTCTGGCCTAGCCAGACTTGCAAGGGAGAGTTTGGATCATCATAGTGGAGGGGAGAGGGGAGGGAGGAAGCATTTAGGAACTAGAGGAAAGCTGTATTCTTCATCGGTGCTACATCGCACCCTGACTGACTCATCTCCTCCCCTTGACCCCTCTGCAAGAGGATCTCCAGTGGCTGACAAATGGGCTTTGGGTCTCCACTCTGCACTTCCCCCTTCATTCACTATGGTAAGATTTTTTATTTTATTTTTAAAATCATTTTATTGGGGGCTTGTACAACTCTTATCACAATCCATACATACATCCATTGTGTCAAGAACATATGCAAATTTGTTGCCATCATTTTCAAAACATTTGCCTTCTCCTTGAGCCCTTAATAGCTGCTGCTCATTTCCCCCCTCCCTTCCCACTCCCCCTACCTCTTGAACCCTTCATCATTCATAAGTTATTATTATTTTGTCATATATTACACTGTCTGATGTCTCTCCCTGCCCTCTTTTCTGCTGTCCCTCCCCCAGGGAGGAGGCTATACATAGATTCCTGTAATCAGTTCCCCCTTTCTACCCTACATTCTCTCCACCCTCCAGACATCATCACTCTCACTACTGGTCCTGGAGGAGTCATCTGTCCTGGATTCCCTGTTTCCAGTTCCTATCTGTACCTATGTACATCCTCTGGTCTAGCCATATTTGCAAGGTAGAATTGGGATCATGATAGTGGGGAGTAGGACGTATTTAAGAACTAGAGGAAAGTTATATGTTTTATCATTGCTACCCTGCACTCTGCCTGGTTCATCTCCTCCCCCAATCCCTCAGCAAGGGGTGTTTGGTTGGCTACCATTGGGCTTTGAGTCTCCACTCTGCACTCACCCACATTTTCAATGATATGATTTTTTGTTCCTTGATGCTTGATACCTGATCCTTTTGAAAACTTGTTGTCACACAGGCTAGTGTGTTTCTTCCATGTGGGCTTTGTTGCTTCTGAGCTAGATGGCCACTTGTTTACCTTCAAGAAGCCTTTAAGACCCCAGACGCTGTCTCTTTTGATAGCTGGGCACCATCAGCTTTCTTTGCCACATTTGCTTATGCACCTGTTTGTCCTCAACGATCGTATCATGGAGGTGTACACGCAATGATATGATTTTTTGTTCTTTGATGCCTGATAACTGATCCCTTCGGAACCACGTGATCACACAGGCTTGTGTGTTCTTCCATGTGGGCTTTGTTGCTTCTGAGCTAGATGGTTGCTTGTTTATCTTCAAGCCTTTAAGACCACAGGTGCTATATCTTTTGATAGCCGGGCACCATCAGCTTTCTTCACCACATTTGCTTATGCACCCGCTTTGTCTTCAGCGGTTGTGTCGGGAGGGTAAGCATCATAGAATGCCAATTTAATAGAAGAAAGTATTTTGCATTGAGGGAGTACCTGAGTAGAGGTCCAATGTCCTTCTGCTACCTTAATACTAAACCTATAAATATAGGCACATAGATCTATTTCCCCATCCTCATATATATTTGCATATGTACTTGTCTTTGTCTAGACCTCTATAAATGCCTTTTGCCTCCTAGCTCTTTCCTCTATTTCCCTTGACTTTCCTCCTGTCCCACTATCATGTTCCGTTCCCACCTGGGTTTCAGCAATACCTCTTTGTTACATTACCCTTGATCATGTCCTACAAGGCCTCCCACACCCACCTCACCACCAATTTGGATCACTTGTTCCCTTGTCCCTGGGTTTGTTAACACCACTTCCTTACCCCCCACTTCCCCCTACCCCATTTCCCCCACCCCCGGAAATGTCGGTCCCATTGTTTTTCCTCCAGCTTGTTCATCCAGCCTATCTTATTTAGACATACCTGCAGAGATAATAACATGCACACAAACAAGACAGAGCAAAACCAAGCAACAATATACAACAAAACAACAACAAACCTCTGACAAAGTACAAAACAAAACACAACAAGAAAGAAAAGATTGTAGTTATGTTGGAGTCCATATTTGCAGCCACTCTGTCAATCCAATTCACTCAGGGTCTTCCCCTCTTTTCACGGACCCTCTGCTTTATCAAGCATGGTGTCCTTTCCTGGGTTCTGTTCTCCTGATAACATGCACAAAGTATGGAAGATCAGGTCTCACCATCCTTCCTTCTAAGGAGCATTCTGGCTCTTCTTCTTCCAAGATAGGTGTGTTTGTTCTTCCAGTGGTCCATGATATTTTCAGTGTTCCTCATCAACACCATAATTTGGATGCTTCCATCCTTCTGAAGTCTTCTTTATTTATTCATCCAATATAAATCGATTCAGTAAGCAGGGATTCTGTTAGAATTTCAAATTCTCTGCTACGTTTCCCTGATTTTGATCAGGATCCACCATTGACCCCTGATTCAAATGTTCAGTAATGGTAGCTTTGTATCCAGACCCTCTGATCGCCTAGCTAAGAAGACAGTTAGTTGTTCATGGTGGCAATTAGACCTATAATCTCGTTCCATCTCCAATTTCTGGCCTCATTCTTCTTCAGCTGCTCCAGGAAAAGAGACACCAATTGTGTTTGTTTGGCCATTTTACAAGCTTTTCAAGATGTCAGACACTAGTCACTGAACCAGGAAGTGGAATAAGAACTGTAAAAGCAATATTACAACAATTGACCACACATCCAACAGACTCAAAGCATAGATAGGTTTGAATTCTAAAAAACAAAGATTAAAAGCTGATGGTGCCCGGCTATCAAAAGAGATAGTGACTGATGTCTTAAAGGCTTGAAGGTGAACAAGCGGCCATCTAGCTCAGAAGCAAATAAGCCCACATGGAAGAAGCACACCGGCCAGTGCGATCACGAGGTGCCAAGGGACCAGGTATAAGGCATCATGCAAAAAAAGAGATATAAGTGTGTGTATGTATGTGTATATATGTGTATATGTATATATGTATGTGTATATATGTATATATATACCATATTAAATGAAGGGGGAAGTGCAAAGTGGAGACCCAAGGCGCAAGTGTCGGCCACTGGAGATCCCCTCATAGAGGGGCTTAGGAGAGGAGATGGGTTAATTAGGGTGTGATGTAGTACCGATGAAGAACACAGCTTTCCCCCAGATCCGGGATGCTTCCTCCCCCCAACTACCATGATCCGAATTCTACCTTGCAGGGCTGGATAGGACAGAGGCTGTACACTGGTACATATGAGGGCTGGAGGTACAGGGAATCCAGGGTGGATGATACCTTCAGGACCAAGGGTGTGAGGGACGATGCTGGGAGAGTAGAGGGTGAGTGAGTTGGAAAGGGGGAACTGATTACAAGGATCCACATGTGACCTCTTCCCTGGGAGAGGGACAGCAGAGAAGGGGGGAAGGGAGACTCCGGATAGGGCAAGATATGACAAAATAACGATGTATAAATTACCAAGGGCACATGAGGGAGGGGGGAAAGGGGAGGGAGGGGGAAAAAAAAGAGGACCTGATGCAAAGGGCTTAAGTGGAGAGCAAATGTCTTGAGAATGATTGGGCCAGGGAATGTATGGATGTGCTTTATACAATTGATGTATGTATATGTATGGATGGTGATAAGAGTTGTATGAGCCCCTAATAAAATGTAAAAAAAGAAAAGAGAAAAAAAATGATTAGGACAAAGACTGTACAGATGTGCTTTATACAATTGATGTATGTATATGTATGAATTGTGATAAGAATTGTATGAGCCCCAATAAATTGCTTAAAAAAAACAAAGATTAAAAAAAATTTATTAGGGGTGCATACAACTCTTATCACAATCCATACATATACATACATCAATTGTATAAAGCACATCTGTACATTCTTTTCCCTAATCATTTTCGAAGCATTTGCTCTCCACTTAAGCCCTTTGCATCAGGTCATAAACCCTTACTAATGTTAATTCTCTGGGCATTAAGACTTGTCAAAATTGTCTGACTCACCCCAGGAGCAAAGTTTCAGAAGACAAAAGGAAAGAGAGTGGTCAGAAAAGATGTTTACTTTTCCCTTAATTTTCATCCAAGAAGACTAAGCAACATTTGGTTATTGCCCTTCCAGCACCAGTGCTGAACTCAAACTCTCAGTCTGCCATGTTCGGCCATGTTCTGAGGCCTGGGGTGGGAAACTGCCATGAGGATGAGAGATATCCTGATTCTTCAGATGCCCTCCTTGGACCAGAGACACAGCTTTCAGACTTCGCCTGCAATACTGAGCAGCAGACTCAGGGGTCTTCCTCTTGATTCTCTGACAGAAGCATAGCATCAATGGTCACAGTCTCTGGAACAAGGAGACTCTTTAAGGGACATTCTTCTGGCCAGATGTTTTCTCCTTCCTCTTTGCCAGGTATCTGTCTTCCGTTAGTTTTGCTTTCCTGATAGTCTCATAGGATGGACTTGCTTCATGCGCATAACTGCTTAATTCCACCTGTTTCTTAAGGGGAGCAGTGACACTGGTGCTGTCTGCTCATTCTGTTGGTCTCACCCTCCTCACCAACACACCCCGTTCCACACTGGCTGATTCCTTCCAACGAAACGGGAACTCTGGCCCATGTGGGGGCCAGGAGAGGCAGTCAGAACCTGGATTACCTAGGCCTCTCCCAATGGAAGGGTTCTGCCACAGGCCATTCCCTGCAGTCTGAGGAGGTTTGAGAAGGCCAGGATGAAGTGAGTGGACTCCCAGTCCTGGTGACTCCACAGGCATGCAAATATTCTGTGCTCCATTGCATTTTGGTGGGGCTGATGGTTTGGAAGTAGATCACCTGGTCGTTCTTATGAGGTGCTGCTGGAAAGACTCCAGCACCCACTCTTTCTGTTAGCCACTGAGTGCATTGACCATTTGCACCAGCCAGAACCCCGTTTCAGGGATTCCACATGTTAACCCTTCTGCTCCGGAAGCTACTGAGATACAGTAGAGGCCAGCCATTAGTTTCATGACTGGGCCAACTTGTATGAAATGTATCTGGTAGCAATCTCCTTGCTCCAGTAAACAGCAGTTGTTATTATTATTGTATCTTTATTATTTTACCTCACTGGGCAGGATGAATGCGCATGGTATGTCACAATACTGAATCATTGCTTCAACATGTCTGGGAAAGAGCATCGCTAAATCTTCCTCATTAAAACTTGGGGTGTCCACTCAACCCATACAGTTGGAACATTATGAGATGAGTCATACAGAGCATCTAGGAGAAAAAGATGAGGAGGAGACGCAGGGGGACTCTGTTCTCACCCCCAAATTACCGACCCTCCCGGACTCCTACACACAAGCATATGGGAGCAAAAACAACCAGAGAAGCCCATTGCTATAGAGTTGATTCAGACTCCTGTTGACTCCATAGGTAACAGAGTAGAACTGACTGAGCTCCACAGGGTTTTCTGGGCTGTGATTTCTATAGAAACAGATTGCCAGACCTTTCTTGGATTGGAACCACTGGGTAGTTTCGAACTGCCAATATTTTGTTGATAGTCGAGTGCAAACTATTTTTGATGTGTGGGTAGTTGGGTAGAAGCCACTAAGAACAAATCCACAGAGCCTTCAAGGGCACCAGGACTCCCAGGGGCCCTGCAGAAGGTGAGCCTGGTCCTGCTGGAGAGAGCAGATGCACCTGTTTCTTTTCTAAATGACAGAGCAAGAGACAGAGAGCAGGGTGCCTGGTGGGGCATCAGCTGCAGGAGCCAGTCATGATGTGGATCATGTGCTTTTTCTTCTTAAGGTCCCAGAGAAAGGTCAGGGCATGGTCTGGCAGTGGTGGCGGAGACCTGCTTTGTGAGGAGTTCTTCAGGAAAGGCAATGGCAGAACCCAAGAAGGTTGATGGCTGTTTACGCAATGCCCTTACCCTTCTAAAGAGAGGGCACTGGGGGTGGGTGCAGATTGTTCACCTAGGTGGACCCTGATGTATGTCAGGCTGAAGGCTCTGAGAGGAAGACAGACAGAATTCCAATCTAGAGTGCTTCGCCAAAGAAAGGAACTCAAGGCTTTCTAAACAATTCTTGCCCATCTCCCCCTCCCTTCCACCAGGACCCCAAACCAAAGACTAGACCACTGCCATGGAGTCAGTTGTGACTCATAGTGACCCTCTATAGATAACCACTATAAAACTGAGCTCTATTCTGCTGTTGTTAGTTGGTTCCAACTCATGGCAACCCCATGTACCGCAGACTGAAATCCCGCCTGATACAATGCCAATCTCACAATCCTTGGTATACCCAACAAAAAACAAGAATGTGTTCGAGTAGCCACAGATACCCAGACCATGTTTCTCTTTATGACAGAGGAATACTTGATAGTGTGTCTATAGACATTTTGTCACTATCCACCCTTTCTTTAACAAGTACCGAGTTTATCGCCCTACTTTGGCAACAGATGGTGTAATTGTTCTCACTGGATTGTATACATGGAAATCCCTGACTTGGCAAATGGATGCTACATGCATTTTTATAACCATGAAAAAATACTCCCCCCCCAAAAAAAAGTAGAACTTTATATAGTTTTCATTTAAGGGGAAAATACCCCCAAAATGGTGGAGGGTAGGGAGTGTCCAGAACCTTGGGGTAGAAGGTGAGGCAGTCAATAGCCATGTAACAGTTCAGAAGGGGAAGAGTTGGTAGTTCTGGTCATGCAGTGTGTTATGACACTCTTCTCAATTTCTCGAGAGCATCGTCAGTAAGATGCTCCCCACTCACTAATGTGATGTGTGGCCTTCCAGGTTTTGGATGCGATGATATTTAGGTTTTAGGTCAAGTTGGCTGAGCCAGAATTTGCCTGGCATATGATCTAACAAAAGGTGGTCAGTTCCATGATAGGACCTTCTGTGGGGAAAGGCAAATGGACCTTCTCAATCTGGTCACAGTCTAAATAGAATTGTGGGAGGTTTCATTCACTCTTAGACTAGATTGACACTGTGAGGAAGCTAGCTCACTTCTACTGATGGATTTGGATTCTGCATCTGGCTCATTGACTTCCTGTTATGTGTCCTGCTGATTCCAGGAGCCATCAACCAACTGCCAACCCTGCAGTTCCTTCGGGCAACCTCAGATTCAGTCAGCTCTGTATCCACCAGCCTTTGGTCTTCCTGCTTCATCTTCCTGCTTCCTCTTCATCAGCCCCTGCAGGTACATGAATCATAAAGACCTTCCAGCTAACATTTGACCTACAGACTTGAGCTGAACTGGACTTACCCACTTCTACAACTGTGATATCAATCTCTCTATAAGCACATACACACGCACAAGCATGTACACTTACACGCACACATATGAGCATCACTTGATGGCACCTAGATGAGCTGGTCTCACCCACACAGACTAGAAGTGTCTCCTGAACAGGTTTGTGATCACCTACCCTTGTATCTTGCCCACACAATGTTAACCTCAGAGTAGGTGATGGTAGTTAGGTGACATCAAGTTGGTCCTGATTCATAGCAACCCTCTGCACAACAGAATGAAACCCTGTCTGGTCCTGCACCATCCTGACCATTGTTCCTATGCCCTACCCCATTGATTCAGGCCCTGTGTCCATCCAGCTCATTGGGGTCCTTCCTCTTTTTCACTGCTCTTTTCCTTTTTTTTTTTAAATCACTTTATTGGGGGCTCATATAACTCATCACAATCCATACATCAATTGAATCGGGCGTGTTTGTACATATGTTGCCCTCATTCTTTTCTAGACATTTATTTTCTATTGAGCCCTTGGGATGAGCTCTTCCCCCTCCCCCACCCTTATAACCCCCTGATGGATTGTACATTGTTGTTATTTTCATCTCTCACACCAACCGCAGTCTCCCTTCCCCCATGTTTTCTGTTGTTCTTCCCCCTGTAGAGGGGTATATGGTTATGTGTCGATCATAGCGATCGGTTCCTTCTTTCTCCCTTCTTTCCCGCCTCTTCCCCTTACCCTTCTGGTAGCACTATTTCCACTCCTGTTCCTCGATTCTGTGTGTCATGAGCTCCCATCCCTTTCTATACCTGTGTACATGTTCTGGTCTAGTCTGAACTGGGAAGCAGCACTGAGGTCATGGTGGTGAGGGGTGAGGAAGCCTCAAGGAACCAGAGGAATATAGTGTGTTTCATCAATGCTTTACTGCACCCTGGTGACTCATTCATTTGCTTTAATAAGCATGATGTCCCTCTCCAGAGACTGATATCTCCTGACAACATGTCCGCAATCTGTGAGATGAAACCTCACTAGCTTTGCCTCTAAGGTGCACTCTGGTCATACTTCTTGAGTCTGTAGTAAAGTAAAAAGTCTCTGCAGGCTTTTCTTTTCATCTTCGCTTTTCTAAGTTCCGATTACATCAGGATTGTTCTGGTGTTTTCCGCAGCTGCCATCTGTTCAGCTTGTCCCATTGCAATGCACTTGGACCCTATCACCAGCTGATCATCTTCATCACTGTTTGGACTATAGGTTTCATTGGAGTGTTAGACTTTAGTACTTCTGTCCTTCTAAAATGTGCAAAGACTTGGAATCAGAACACTGAAAGGGAAGAACAGGCTCTGCATTGCTCAAGTTGAAAGAACTAAAGAAAAAAATTCAAAGCTCAAGATTCAATGTTGAAGGATTCTACAGACAAATGAGGAGCCCGATGGTATAGTGGATTACGTGTTGGCTGGTAACCACAAGCCCAGTAGTTCAAAATCACCACCTACTGCAATGGAGAAAACAAGAATTCCTACTCCCATAAAGAAAAATTTACAGTCTCAGAAACCCACAGAGAGAGTTTTACTCTGTCCTCTAAGGTTGTTATGAGTCAAAATTGACTTGAATTTGGTTTTTGGTTTGTAGATAAAATATTGAATGACACAGGAAGTATCAAAAGAAGTTGGAAGGAATACACAGTCTGTACTAAAAAGGATTGGTGGACAGTCAACCATTTCATATTAATCCTATAAGAATTGCCCTTGTGAGTTTCTGAGATTGTCATTCTTTTTTAAAAAATATTTTATTGGGACTCTTACAAAAATCCATACATCAATTGTGTCAAGCATATTTGTACATACGTTGCCATCATTATTTTCTAAACATTTACTTTCCATGTGAGCCCTTGGTATCAGCTCCTAATTTTTCCATCCATCCTCCACTCCCACCCTGGTGACCCCTTGATAAATTATAAATTATTATTATTATTTTCATATCTTATGCCAACTGATGTCTCCCTTTTCCCACGAGTTCTTGGTATGCGGGGGTGGGTGAGTATGTGTTCATTATTGCAATTGGTTCCCAGAGAACCAGTTTCTGTTCCTAAGAAGTTTTTCTGACCTGGAATCTGTGCGTCATGAGCTCTTATCTGTACCTGTGTACTTGCTCTGGTCTAGCCAGAACTGAAAGACAGGACTGGGGTCATAATAGTGGGGGGTGAGGAAGCCTCAAGGAACCAGAGGAATATTGTGTGTTTCATTGGTGCTATACTGTGCCCTGGCTGACTCACCCCTTCCTTGTGACCTTTCTGTGAGGGAATGTCCCATTGCATACAGATGGGGTTTGAGTCTCTGCTCTGACCCCCCTCATTCTCAGCAATGTGTTTTGTTTGTTTGTTTGTGATCTTCTGATGCTTGCTACCCGATTCTGTCAATACTTCATGATTACACAGGCTGGTAAGCTCCTTCCATGTCGGCTTGTTGCTGCTCTGCTAGATGGCCCCTTATTTAATTTCAAGCCTTTAAGACTCCAGACACTATCTTTTGATAGCCAGGCACCATCAGATGTGGACAACTGGTCATGGTCTATTTCTTACCTCTTCTGGGTATATGCTCAGTTGAGGGCTAGCTGGGTCATAAGATAGCTCAATTTCCATTTGCTTTAAATATCACTGGGGTCTAGACCCGATCTGGGGTCTAGACCCTCACTCTCTTTCCTTCTTGGTTTGCTTCTGTGTGGTGTGGCATGCTGGCCCAACCTGTAGGTTTAGTGTTGTCCTCTGTAGCACAGACTTCTAGGGAGGGGTCACTCTGACTCTGATTGGGGCCGGCCCTGAGCCCACTATGTTCATGCTATTGCTCCATGTGGTTACATTGCCCTCAAGATTTGGCGCACCATGGTGGGGTCTGCCTGCACCCTCCTAATTCTGTGGAGACATAACCAATACTCTCCCCCTGGGTGTGTTAGTGTCTTGCTCCCTCTGTGCTATCATCTCCCTCTCCCCACACCACACACATTTCTCCTTCCCCCTTCCCCCTTTCCCCTTCTTTGTGTTGGAATAACATATACATCCTTGGGTTTGGTCTGTCCCCAACCTGACTGCCTGTACCTCAGCCCCATATAGTGTGAGATAAGTGGCTTTTCTTCTAGACCTACTGTGCTAATTATGCTTACCTCAGGGGACTCATCTTGTACTTGACCTTTTTTAATTGGCTAAGTTCTTAACAGAGATGAGAGCTCCTATCTCACCACATCCCCTCCAACATTTGTTGCTTTCTGATTTTCTAATTTGGGCTATCCTCAAGGGCGTTAGATGCTATCTCCCTGGCTGTTTTAATTTGCATTTCTCTGGTGGCTAATTATCAGGAGTATTTTCTCATGTTTAATGGCCACTTGAGTGTCCTCCCTAGGGACACTTCTGTTCAGGTCTTTGCCCACTTCCTCCGGGGATCAATTATTTTCTTCTTTTTGCAGGCTAGGAGTGTATTGTAGATTTTAGTAATAAGCCCATTGCTTGTTGTGTCCTCTGCCAGTCTGTGGGCTCTCTTGTTACTCTCCAGGTGAAGATGAAGATGCCCACAGGTGTTTTATCCTTAGTATATCCCATTTGTCAATTTCAGGTTATCTCTGTTTGTACCCTTCCCTATTGCATTTAGCCTATGTATTTCCTAAGCCACGGTTCTTAGGTTTGTCCCAATTCCTTCACGGATGGTCTTGATAATTTGGGGTTTTACATCTAGCTTTGTGGTCCACCTTGATTTTGTTCTTGTGCATGGGGTGAGGTAAGGATCTTGTTTGATTTTTCTTCAGTTGCTGCAAATTATTGTCTAATTATCTATCCTTACCCTCGGTGGCAGACATGGAGCTGGGAAGAGGCGGAAAAGGGATGGCCAATGTGGTCACTCCGTTCCTGGTTGGGGAGGGGAACTGCAAAGCCCTAGACTACAGGTGCAGGACAGATAGCAGAGGGGGGAATTCTGGTGCGAGGTCTTGGGGCTAGTTCTTGGAGGTTTTCTGTGAGTCTGGGATTATAACCACTTTTAAACAGAAGACTGGGGAAATTACTGCTCACTTCAGGTATCATATCTTGGGTGCAGGAAATGGGGGTGGATGCCATCCTGCTGGACCAGGTGAGGAGTTAACAGAGCCTGCAGGCAGACACAGTGAACTTAGAGTATTTCATCGAGTTCTCAAATTGCTTCGTGGGTGAAAGTCACAGAGGGAGGTCTAAACCAGACCCTAGTACATGTGAACTCTATTTCTGGCACCCTGCCTTCCAATATTGGCCTCCTTATCTCTCGATTTTTTGGTCTAACAGCAGGAGTGGTAGGATGCTATCTTCAACTGTAATTCTTGATGGGAGTGGAAATTCTTATCTTTCTCCCAAGGAACAACTTGTGGTTTTGAACTGCTGAACTGTTGTTGTCGGAGGGCATCAAGTCAGTTCTGATAGTGACCCTAAGTGCAATGGAATGAAATCCTGCTCAGTCATGCACCATTCCCATGGTCTTTGTAACACTTGGGCCCATTGTTGTAGCCACTGTGTCAACCCATCTGGTCTAGGACCTTCCTCTTTTTAGCTGACCTTCCACTTTATCCTTCACCAGCGAGTGGTCTCTCTTTAAAAAATATACCCAAAGTGCATGAGACCAAGTCACCCCGTTCTCACTTCTAAGGAAGAAGACAGGCTGTATTTCTTCCCAAACAGGGGTCTTTGTTCTTCTGGCTGTCCATGGTACTTTCAATATTTTTCACCCACCATAATTCAAATGCACCAGGTCTTCTTTAATCCTCCCGATTCGTGTCACCTGCAGATTGAGTTAGGTAGTAAGTCTTCTGGAGCTTGACTCTGCTCACTGGATGTGCTTTGGGCAAAGACGGGAAAAGGACCAGATGGTTGGGTAGAAGCTCTACAGGCCATGCCTCAGACATGACCTGTCCTTTCACCACTGATTGATTTCACGCCGCATGGCAATTCAGGGGTCATCCGTGTGGTGGTGTGCATCAGGACCTCACTTCTCTTTCTGGCTGAGTCCATCATGTGGACAGGCAACATATTTCTCCATTTGTCTGTTGCTGGACTTTTGGGTTGTTTCCACCTCCGGACTATTGTGAAATGTACTCTTATCAAACACTGGCCTAAAGCAAACCCACTGCCTTTAAGTGGGTTCCAACCCAGTACAGGTTTGAACAAATCTTTTCTTGTTATAAATTAGGCAGGAATTTACAGTTAGATCATCAACTTTGTATGCAATAGTTTAAACTATTCATAAACCCACTCATTAATGGACCCCTCACCTCATCCCTGGTTTTCCTTCACCTTGTTCCTTGTCAGCCAAGTTAACATCTGCCAGTAGTCTAGTTTATTGCTTTACCTCCTCTCCTTTGCCCTCCCTCCCTTGGCAAACTCCAAAGTCTGGTTCCTTTGGCATGAAAGTCTTTATAACAGTGATCTTGTATATTTGTCCTTTTGTTTTTGTCTAATTTCACCCAATATGATGTTCATCAGGTCTATCCATGCCATGAGTTGTTTCATGATTTTGTCGTTTTTCAGCAATGCCTAGTAGTCGCTGGAACCCTTGTAGTGTAGTGGTTATGCATTGGGCGGCAATCCACATGGTCCACAGTTTAAAACCACCAGAAACTTTGAGCGAAAAAGATGAGGTTTAAACTCCTAAGAATAGTCACGGTTCCAGAACCCCACAGGTGGTGGCTGAGTAAGCACTGACTCGATGGCAGTGATTGTTGTTGTTGTGGGGTTTTTTTTAGGATTCTAAGCGTGTATGTACCAAAGTTTCTTTATCCGTTCTCCTACATCTAGGTTGTTTCCATCTTTCTGCTTTTGTGAATAGTGCTGCAAGGAACATAGGTGTGCATATGTCTGTTCGCATGATAATGTGCATATGTCTGTTCACATGATGACTTACTTTTTATGCACATTTATTTACATGAGATGCTTTCAGGTGAGCTGTGTTCATGTGGGTGTAGGCCTGGGGCTGTGTGAAGACTGACACACTGAATGATACTGGGATGGTGCCCTCAGACTTCCTTCTTGGTTTCTCTGACCAAAACCCACCTACAGGGTCCTGAGGAAGGAGGTGAAAGGCTGGGTGGCCAGGGTAAGATGGGTTGACATAGTGGCTGTGGCAATGGGCTCAAATGTAGCGATTGTGAGAATGGCGCCGGCCCAGGAAGGCACTGTTTTGTTGTGTTGTGTGTGGTGTTGCTAATAGCCAACGTGATGGCACCTAGCAACAATGACAACAACTACACGTATCATTTCACTCTTGTCTGACTCCACAATGCTTCAATAGGGTGCAATGCTCAAGGCAGGCATTCCTTGTCTGTTGAGCTAGATTGTTATTTAGTTTAATGGCGTGTGTGTTACTGTGATGAGCATGTGTAGTGTGTTTGTCATGGATTATGTTGTGCACATGCATATTTAGGTAGTGACTATGGTGGAGGCTGAGCTTGAATGCTCAAGAATGTTGGCTCTGAGAACTCTCTAGGTCTGATCTCTGACTAAAGACCACCCGTGCCACTCTTCTTCCCTCAAATGAAGTCTGCCAGCAGCTTGAGTTTCCTGAGTGGTACAAACAGTTCCCACTTGAACACGAATCTAGCTATTGGAAGCTCAAATCCACCTAGAAGCCTTGTGGTTTGCTTCCATAAAGATTACAGCCAAAAAAATTCTCTAGAGAAGTTCTGCTCTGTCTGTAGGACCCCAATGACAAGCACATCGAGTTGCCATGAGTCGGGCTCACTCACTGTCAACTCCAGGGCAATGAGTGTGAATTTGTTTTGGAGACAGGAGAGACCTGGCGACCTCCTGGTCTGGGTTTCTCACTTACAGATTCTGCTTGGTTTTTTTGTTTGTTTGTTTGTTTGCTTTGTTTGCTTTGTTTGGAATAAGGTGAAAATATAGCCAGCGGGATTTATTTATGTTCTTGTTAGCAATCAAGAGCTGGAAAACAAATGGGATTTTCCTATCAACTCGTAGGTTGTAGAAGGGACATTAAACTAACCTCAGGGTCCCAGCTCCAAAGCCCGACCCAAGAAGGAGTTAGGTTTAGAGGCTTTGGTCACTTTCAATTCTGCCTGCAGTTTTTAAGTTGCCTCAATTCCAGTTGTCCCCTTGGACTTTTGGGAGTGGCCACATCCAGTCTAACATTGCTAAAGCAAACCTTACGCCGCTCGCCCTCCGTAGTTGACGGTCCCACGCAGCGTACTCTCCCCCACACTCCGCCCCAAGCAGATTACAGTCTCCACTGGTTTCCAGGACTGAGAACCTGTTCGGGCTTCCCAGGAGACGTTCCAGTTCCTAGAACGATCTCAGTATTACTAAGCACCTTTTGCCTGAAGCTGCCCGGCTCTGGTGGCCGTGGAGTTGGAAGCCTTCTTTTCTTAATCCAGATTCTGCTTCTTACAAGGCTTTATGGCCCTGGTAGCTCCTCAATTCCCTGAGCCTCCTTCTCTTACCTAACCTATGGGGCTATAACGCAGGGTGTTGTGCCATTTAAAAAGAGAACTGAGGTAAAGCAGCTGATACATGTGATCATGTATGACAGTCATCCCTGTCCCCTTATGGCAGCCATGAACCACTAGCTTCTTGTCTTCATGCTGTCAGCAGAGAGTACTCTCTGAAGAAGGACGTCGTGCTTGGGAAAGTAGAGGGGTGGCAATAAAGAGGAAGGCCCTCGAGGAGATGGATTGATGAGTGGCCACACAGATGGGTTCAAACACAGGAACCATTGTGAGGATGGCACAGGACCGCACAGTGTTTTGTTCTGTTGTTCACGGAGTCATTATGAGTTGGAACCAATTGGACTGCACGTAACAACAAGACTCACAGCAAGCCTGTGTGTGTCGGAATAAAGCTCCGTGGGGGCTTTCAGAAGTAGATTGGCAGGTCTTCTTCCAAGGAGACTCTAAGCTTGTCTTCAAACATTGCAATCAGTAGCCAAGCGCTTTTACCATTTGGATCATCCAGGGACTCCTCCCCTTATTGTATTAAGGGTGGGGGAGGGGGGGTTCCCAATGTTAAAATTTTCACACGGAAGTCTTACTGTTGTTGTTTTTGTTGTTTAGTCATTTTATTGGGAGCTCTTACAGATATCATAACATGCCTTAGTTGTTGTTTTTTATGTCTTTCTACAACCCAGTCTGTTTAGATCCACAATCAGTGCTCATGGAAACAGCAGTCAAGAGGTCAAATGGCACACCGCACTGGGTAAATCTGCTGCACAGACTCTCTTTCAAGAGTTGACAAGCAAGATGCTACTCTGAGGACTAAGGTGTGCCTGGCCAAGTCATGATATTTTTAATCACCTCGTATGGATGTGAGGAAATCCAGGGAAGAAGCTATGCTTTTGAACTGTGGTGCTGGTAAAGAATACTGAACGTGCTGTGGACTACCAAAAGGAGAAACCGATGTCTTGGAAGAAGTACAACCAGAAGGCTCCTTCGAAGCAGGGGTGATGAGGCTTTGTCTCACACATAGTTTGGAAAGGTTATCAGGAGAGACCAGCCCCTGGAAAAGGGCCTCATGCTTGGTAAACGCGAGGGGCGGTGATAAAGAGGGAGACCTTTGATGAGATGGATGGACAGAGGGGCTGCAAGGGTGGGCTGAACACAACAACAATTGTGAGAATGATACAGAACGGGGCAGTGGGTCATCTGTGTGCACAGGGTCGCTCAAAGTCAGCGCCAACTCAATGACACCTGACAACAACAACACAATCCAATTTTGAGTGATGGACTTTTAAAGGTCACTTTTGTGGAACATAAGAAGCTCTGGTGGCATACTGGCTTCTAAGTTGAGCTGCTAACAGCAAGATCAGCAATTCAAAACCACCAACCACCCCCAAGGAGAAGGTTGAGGCTGTCCACTCTTGGAAAGATTTACGACCTCAGAACCCACAGGGCAGTTCTACTCTGTCCTATAGGGTTGCTATGAGTCAGAAGCAACTCTTGTGTCTAACTCGAGAGAAGTGGTAAATGGAGGACTCCGACAAGGGAGTATCAGGTAAAACCTCTTCTGTAAGTGAGAGGCATTATGTACTTTAGGTATATCAACCAATGCCAGTCTGATAATACTAAAAGGTGGCTTCGTAAGCAAGAGATGAGCTAATTGAGACTTGTACGTGTAAACAATCGATTAGTGACAGAGCAAATTTCTAAACCAGGACTGGCTGACACCACCATGTAGAAATACAGAGTTTTTCCCAGTTCTGTGAGTGGCCCAAAGCCATGCAGGAACTAAAAAAGTCAGCAGTGTTCTGGCCTGGATATCAACTGAAGACGGCTCTAAGTTGGTTCTCCAGTAGTAACATTAACCCCACTCAGAGGGACACCGGGGCTGTTTTTAATGACCTCAGGAAGCATTTCATTGCCTCGTTCTGTCTCACAACCCAAAGTCAAAGCAATGTTCCTGCATCAGTTCTGACTCACAGTGACCCCATGAGCATCAGACTTCACTAGGATTTTTGAATGGCTGATTTTTTTCAAAGGTAGATCACCAGGTCTTTCTTCTGTGGTGCTTCTAGGTGAGCACAAACCAGCGAGCAGCAAACACATTAACCATTTGTACCACCCAGTGACTCCTTTTCTTCTTCGAGAGCAGCAGTTCTCAACCTGTGGGTCGCAGCCCCTTTGGGAGGTCGAATAACCCTTACACAGGTGTATTAGTCTGGGTACTTTAGAGAAACAAATCCACAGAAACTCATGTAGAAGAGAAAGTTTTATGTAAAGGTTAAGTGCGCATCAAGAAAATATCCCAACCCAGTGTTGCCCAAGCCCACAAGTCCAATATTAGCCCATGTGTCCAACACCAGTCCACAAAGTCCTCCTCCATCTCACAAAACACACACAACGATGCTGACTGCAGGAGGAAAGCCGAGTCTAAGAATGTGTAAGCATCTCAGCACTGGCTGGGGTCTCCATATGGGTGCTCCAGCACTCTAGCACCCAGGGCTCCATTGGGGTAGGTCTATGTGGCTTCTCCTCGGGGATGTCTTGCAGGAAGTTAGCCTTGCAAGCTGAAGCTGGGAACTGACTAAGGCAGCTGCACCCTGATGCGACCATCAGAAAGCAAGAGACCTGAGATCTAGAAAGGCGAGGCTCACCGAGCCATTTATCCCTCCGCCCTTTGATTAATCCCATATGTGTTTATCAGCCAGGTTGGCACAATAAACTAACTCAATCCACCCCTTGCCAACCAGACACCTGTATATAATTATTTAGCTTCACAATTGCAATTAAGTAATGTCTACACCTTAACCCTATCATCCTGTGAATTTTCCCCCATCTATGAAAGTTTGTAAGCCAACCACTTCATGCCTTTATCTCCCCCAATTCGGGGTATCCAATTTAACAGGGGTCGTATGATTCATAACAGTAGTACAATGACAGTTATGAAGGAGCAACAAAAATAATTTTATGGCTGGAGAGTCCCCACAACATGAGGAACTGTATGAAAAGGGTCATGGCAACAGGAAGGCTGAGAACCACTGTTATAGAGGTTAACGTGGGACGTCTGAGAGGGCAGGGAAGTCCATAGACCTTGCAGATTGATTTTGATTGATCCCCATGGAAAATGTAGGAAGGCTGTCTGAGCTTAGGGAGAACCAGGGAGGCCGGTTCCATTCTCCTGGGGCAGAAGGTAAAGCTCACAGGTCCCTGCACTCTACCCTACTCTGCTGTCAGGATCTCTGGGTATCTTTCCAAGCAATGGGAAGTTCCTTGTTGGAATGGAAGTGTCCTGAAGTTAGACACTGTTCTGAAGAAGCCAGGGTTCTCCTACACCCTCTGCGGGTGGAGAGAGAGAAGGTGTACCCAGCTTGGCCATACCTGCTGACACATACACCTTAATGCTGCGTGACTGTATAACTAACTGTGGGGCCTGGACTGAATGATGGTGAGAGCCACCCTCTGGCTTCTCCAGGTGTTTTGTAGAAAACAGCCATGTAGTGCTTTGTCCTGGGCTCCGCTCAGCCTCAGGGTGGTGGGGAATAGAGCAGAGAGCTAGCCGTCTCACTGCCAGAGACCGCTCAGACAGACAATGCTTAGGAGCATTTCCAAACCTGTCAAGACCTTCCTAAAAGCCCCCCCTCCCCAAGACCCTCCATCCCCCGCCACCTCTTACTATCTCACCAACAGCAGGAAGGAAGCTTCCATGGACTGGGTCATGAGGTACCCAGTCTGCTAGCTCATCCTGTGTGCCCAGTGTGGGGACCCAAGAGCTGGTGTTGGCATGGACACGTCCAAGGCAGCCTCTGGCCTCCCACTCCCACCACTTTACCAAGAGTAAAAGGCTTTATTGAGCAAGTCCTACAGAAAGTGCCCAGGTTGGCAGGGGGACCAGCCTGTAGGCGGGACCTGCCCTAATCCCCACGATGGGCCCCAGTGGAGTGCCAGGGTTCCCTGAGGAGTCTGTAGGTGTCTGGAGTCTGCCAGTGCGTGGGCAGCCAGGGACACGGAGCTCTCCAGGCACAGATAAAGACAGCCTGTGTGGGTGACCTTGCTGCCCAGTTCAGGAGCCACACGGGTCCCCACAGGCCTTGCCACTTCAGAACACATGGTAGATGCTCTTGGGAAGGAACATGGCCAGTGGCCGAGCAGAGGCCCCACCTGGATAGCCACACTGGCTGCCAGCAGTGCCCGTTGCCCCCCGCCATGCAGCAAGAGGCTCACCGTCACCTTCACATAGGAGAACAAGCTGAGACACAGCACCCAGGCCACCACCACGAGGGCTACCCCTGGAGAGGTGCCCACCAGAGGGGGCCAGCACCATCAAGTAGGCCCCAAAGAGCACACCTAGTAGAGAGAGGCTGGCCAGACTGGCCAGGGACCTGCTCAGCATGCCCATGGCCAGGAGGCAGCGAGGGGTTGACCTTGCTGCCTAGTGCCACGGCCAGGTGGTAGACCAGGTGCCTGTAGAGCAGGCAAGATAAGCTCTGCATGGCAGGGAACACGCCATTGGTCAGCGCGTTGGTGAGAGTCAGCAGGCCCAACAGGCAGGTACTGCGGGCCAACAGCAGGGGTGGCAACTGCCACCTGACCCGGTGGCTCCTGCAAGGTCAAGACCTCCTACCCCTCCTCTTCCTTAGAGCCACCTCATTGGGCCCCCACATGATGGCCCAGTCCTGGGCCCACGGTGGGTCCAGGCA
Organism: Tenrec ecaudatus; assembly: GCF_050624435.1. Lineage (NCBI taxonomy): Eukaryota > Metazoa > Chordata > Mammalia > Afrosoricida > Tenrecidae > Tenrec > Tenrec ecaudatus. The sequence continues at coordinate 208,463,229 of NC_134532.1, read as the reverse complement.
GCGGAGGCAGGGACAGCAACAGCGGCAGGAGACCCTCGAAAGAAGCATCTAAGGTGGCCAAGGGCGGTCAGCTCCCAGAAGAAGGAGTTGGTGGCGAAGTGCTCTTGGAAGTAGCAAGGGGGTGGGGGTGGGGGTGGGGGGGTCAGGGTGCCATTGGTGGCGGCAAGGGGCACTTGAGGTGCCCAGTGCCCTGTGCCAGAGCCAGCACACAGGGCAGCAAGGCACTGAGGACTTGATCCAGGATGGAGGACTGGAGGTAAGGCGGGGGCAGGTGGCACAGGAAGGGAAGGAAAGTGACATTGGAAACACAGCAGGCCAGGGTCAGCATCAAGGTCAGGGTCATGAAGGCCACCGAGTGGGGCCACTCAGCCACAGGGGCCACTAGGTGCCACAGTGGGGCCAGCAGCACCATGCTCAGCACGTTCAGCACCTACACTGCCCAGATGGGGCCCGTTCGTGCTGGCCCCGCATCAGCCTCGTCCACAGCATCACCACCAACAGACCCAGGTTCCCCAGGGCCACCAGCACGGAGAGGTGTGAGGGGAGACTCCAACCTTCAGGAAGTCAAACCTTCACCACCAACAGGTAGGCCAGCACCAGGTGGCTCTCAGTGTGGGCACTGCCATGCAGCCTGCTGGGGACCCTCAGGGGAGACCCAGCACAGCCAACTCCTCTTTCTCCCTCTGGGTCCAGGGACAATCCCTGACCTCTTCTGGGAGTGGAGGGTCTTTTCTTGCTCGGGATACAGGGCTGGAGTCTGAGGAGAAGCTGAGAGGAAGAATTGGTACCAGATCAGGGACATGATCCTGTGGTTCATCAGCCAGGAGAGCACCCAGACCCTCACCGTCACCCCCACCATCATGAACCTGACCAACTGAGACGCCCTCAAATGGCCAAGGAGGTTGACCTCCAAGGCCTGCGGACCATCAGTGTGATCACCAAGCTGGAACTGATGGATGAGGGCACCGACACCAGGGATATCCTGGAAAACAAGCTCCTCTTCCTGAGAAGAGGGCACATCAGTGTGGTGAACCGCAGCCAGAAGGACATCAAGGGCAGGGAGGACATCGGGGCCGCCATGGCAGCCGAGACGAAGTTCTTCCTCTCCCACCTGGCCTATGGACACATGGTGGACCACATGGGCACCCCACACCTACAGAAGGTGTTGAATCAGCAACTGACCAACCACATTCAGGAGTCACTGCCGGCCCTGTGCAGCAAGCTGCAGAGCCAGGTGCTGTCCCTGGAGAAGGAGGGTGGAGAAGTACAAGAACTTCTGGCCCGATGATCCCACATGCAAAACCAAAGCCCTGCTTCAGGTGGTCCAGCAGTTCAGGGTGGACTTTGAGAAGAAGAGCCTGGCTCAGGTGACCAGGTGGACACCCTGGAGCTCTCAGGGGGCGCCCACATAAGCCACATCTTCCACAAGCAGTTCCCCTTCAAGCTGGTCAAGACAGAGTTCAATAAGAAGGACTTATGATGAGAGATCAGCTACGCCATCAAGAACATCCAGGGAGTCGGGACAGGGCTCTTCACCCCTACATGACCTTTGAATCCGTTGGGCGGGGGGAGGGGTGAACAGATTTTAAAGCCCAGAGCCGAGTCTGAAGTCCATTGACCTCATGGTCTCAGAACTGACCGCGGTCACTGAAAAATGTTCCCAGAAGCTCAGCTCCTATCCCGGCTGCAGGAGGAGATGGAGGGCATCGTCACCACGCACATCCGAGAGAGGGAGGGCAAGACCAAGGACCAGATTCTTCTCCTGATTGACATCGAGCTGAGAGCTTCAGGTTGTCCATCTGGTCACCTGAGCCCAGGATCCTCTTCTCAAAATCCACCCCGAACTGCTGGACCACAAGCACTTCATTGGTTTGCCAACACCCAGGAGAGAAGCACGCAGCTGAACAAAAAGAGAACTGTCCTCAATCAGGGGTGAGAGCAAGGGCTGGCTGACCATCACCAGCTCCTGTACAGGTCCGTGCTGACCGCCGAGGCACTTTCCTGGTACAAGGACAAGGAGGAGAAGGAGAAGAAGCACATGCGATGCAGAGAAGGACTTCATGTCCACCAAGCACATCTTCACTGTCTTCAAGACGGAGCAGAGGAGCAGTGTCTACAAGGACCTGCGGCAAACTGAGCTAGCTTGTCACTCCCAGGAGGAAGTGGACAGTTGGAAGGCCTCATTCCTCGAGGCAGGGGTCTACCCTGAGAAGGACCAGGCAGAAAATGAGGAGGGGACCCAGGAGAACACCTTCTCCATGGATCCGCCATTGGAGCGGCAGGAGGAGACCATTCCCAACCTGGCGACTCGCAAGTGGCCATCATCAACAAGTCCATCTGGGATCTCATGCCGAAGACCATCATGCACATCATGATCAACGACACCAAGACCTTCATCTACCACGAGCCACTGGCCTACCTGTGCTCATCGGCAGACCAGAGCAGCCTCGTGGAGGAGTCGGCTGAGCAGGCCCAGCAGTGGGATGAGATGCTGCGCATGTACCACGCCTTCAAGGACATGCTCAACGTCATCATGGACATCAGCACCAGCACCGTGTCCACGCCCATGCCCAGGACACCTGGCTCCAGAGCACCAGCAGCCGCCCGCAGCCCTACACCACAGTGCCGGCCTGTGTCCAGTGTGCAGCCACCAGGCCGGCCCCCAGCAGTGCGGAGTCCCACTCCTGCCCCACCGCCTGATTCCCTTGCCAGTGGGGACAAGGGCCTCCTTCTCAGCACCCTGCCCCCACGGGATGTTTGCCAACAGTGACCCCCTCTTGGCTGTGCTGCAGATCCCCTCAAGGCCAGCTTGCATCCCACCCAGCATTCTGCCCAGAATGCCCAGCAGAATACCCACTGCTGCGCCCAGCCAGCCCACCATTCTCCACCCAGTCGAGCTGTCCCTGCTCAAATGGGCTGCGGGGGCCCTGTTTGCAGGGCCTCGTGCACTCACCACGCAGGAGCTTCCATGGTCTGGACCCTGCAGCCCAGGCCTGCACTGCCTGAGCAAGGACAGGCCCCTGCGGATAGCCAGAGTCTCCCTGGGACTGGGCTGGTCTGGCTCCTTTCCCGGCCGGACACTGACCACTGAATGAATGGGCTTTGGCTCCCAGGTGGGGGGAAGCCGGAGCATTGCACTTTGGGGATTGGTACCTCAGCAGCGGGTGGTGGGGGACCTGCCCCCTGGGGACCATCTTGAGGGAGGGACACAGGCTGCATGGGGGACATGTCCAGTCCGGAGCTGAGTGTCAACCCCACTGGCTTCTCAAGTCCATACCCAGGGGCCGCACCCCCAACCCCCAGGCCCAAATTGCACATATTCCTTCTTCGTTCACGTTAACCATACGATGGGAGTCCAATCAAGCTTCACCCACCGGAGGTGCCTTCGCCAGCCCAGCTGGCCCCTCTACACCCTCAGTGCCCTCTCTGGGGACACCTGGGGAATGTGGGCTCAGGTTGTGTGTGACTGGGGAGGCCTCAGGGGTCTCTGGGCCCCACCCAGACCTGCCTCCCCAGGGGAATTGGGGGGCCCCAGGTGCTTTCTAGGCGGACACTGACTGCTCCTCGCTCAGTCTGACCACTCTAAGTGCCTGCACTCTGGATCTGATTAATTTTCATTCGCCTTTCTTTCTTTCTTTTTTTTTATTTCACTTGATGAGCTTTTTTTTAAAAGTCATTTTATTGGGGCTCATACAACTCTTTTTTTTTAACAATTTATTGGGGCTCATACAATTCTTATCACAGTTCATACATATACATACATCAATTGTATAAAGCACATCTGTACAGTCTTTGCCCTAATCATTTTTTTTCTCTTTTCTTTTTTTTACATTTTATTAGGGACTCATACAACTCTTACCACAATCCATACATATACATACATCAATTGTATAAAGCACATCCATACATTCCCTGCCCCAATCATTCTCAAGGCATTTGCTCTCCACTTAAGCCCCTTGCATCAGGTCATTCGCCTTTATTTCAATACATTTTAACAAATGAAACCATATCTTTGAGCCCTTCCTTAAAAAGCTCCTTAGCCAGTCAGAGGCAGACTTCCTCCTCACTGTATTTTAGGCTAATCACAGAGAGCTAATCACAGACAGAGGCAGCATAAAAGCCCTAGGGTTGAGGCCAGATCCTCCTCTGGTGCCGTGCTTTCCTTTCCTGCTAAGACAATTCACTTACGGAGCTCAGACACTGCCACTTGAAAAATCAAGCTGCACAGGTTCAGCTGTGCAGCAGTCTCCCTGGTGGCGGCCTGTTGTGCTGGAGTCGGGTCAAAGGCCACAAGGCATGTTCTAGAGACAACCACGAGTCCAAATACAGGAGCGGCATCCACAGCCTTTTGGAAAAACAAGCCCACCCGTGAGGAAGCTCGTCATGGCAGCAAACAGTACGACGAACCCAACAGAAATCCAGAGACGCTTCCTTGCTTTCCTAAAGGACGGCCTGAGAGTTGTTGCCCAGGAAGCTATTGTGTCATCAGCTGAAGAGACATCCCGTTTTGATGGATTAGCTCTCTTTTCAGCGAGACTTGGCTTCCCGGTCCTTTCTACTACTTCTTCTCCAGGTGGTTCTGAGACATCTTTAGTTGTCAGTTTGCCTTTTCCTTCCTCCGCATCTGCCCACCAATAGGTACTAAGAAACCGATGTAACGAGGGACGGTGTTGACTCAGCTTTGACGCCAACTGCTTGATCCCCTATTGAATCAGCCAGTTTTCCCCATCCCAGCCACCATGACTGTATTTCCGATATTTCTGTGCAAAGAGGCAATGGTCGCTGTCTGCAGAGAAGATGGCTTGGGCTTTAGAGAAGCTGAACATTTTTGAATTGGGCAGTCATCTTCATCTCCAAGAGGATTAAAAGATGCTTCATCCTGCAAAAGCACCTGCTCCAGGTCTTCTCATTCAGCATGCTCTTTGGCCTGCATCCTCGTCAAGCTTTCTACATGTTGAATCCTCACTTCAGCTGCCTCACTAACCCTGCTTTTCTGATTAATGGTTCCTGACTCGGCTACCGGCCATGCGTAATGTGCACTGCCTAAGAAATGGCATGCTCCGCTCCAGCGCTTCAAGACTTCCTGGTTGTCATCTTCACATAGAGGTGTTAAAGCCTCGAATTGCTTCAAACAGTTTGAGATTTCCTTCTTCAAGTTTTTTGCTGCCAAGTCATGGGACCTCTCTCCACGTTTCACTCTTTTCTCCAAGGTAAGCCAGTCATACTTAAACCCCAAAGATAATCTGAGAAATTCAGCCTCCACCTCCCTCTCGTAAGCAGAAATGGTGTCACTTTGTCTAAAGTTGACTGGTTTCACAGCAACTGCAGGAAGAGGGGACGCAGCTGTGTCTCCTGCAGCACATTCTATTGTCCGTGACTCCACTGTTTCTGGTTTCTCTTGGGCTTCCAGATTTAATAAAGTGTTGTCTTTACTCACAGACCCTTGGGAGGGATTACTGCCATGAACTAGACAGATGCCTGGAGTCGCGATCACTGCAGAAGCCAGCCTGCACTCAAAACGGAGAGCCTGATCTGCAGCCAAGGTCACCCAAAGGCATATTCAAAATTTCACTTGAAGTTACAGTACTCTCTGTGGATGAAGTGTGTCCGGGCCATGACAGCGTGAGGTATGCCTGGGGTTGTGGCAGGGTCTCAGAATGTAAGCGCCCAACAGCATCCTCTTCCATACGTGGGCCATCACTCATCCGGACACAAACAGAAAGACCTGTCCCTGGGTGGGGCCACCTGCAGAGCCTGGGCACTTTTGTCCTCTTGTCACATCCAAAGGATGTTTCTGCTTATTGAAATACAGGTTGACTATATGGCTAATCAAATCACATATCTAAATCACACATCTCTAAGACATATCTCTGCCCAAAGCCTCCCAGCTCCCTGGGGTAGACTGTTACAGCTATGGTCTTCTTAAATGTTCCGCCTGGTTTTGTGCTGTCCTGTTGTTCACAACCAGAAGTTTCCCTGTGTTTGTTTCTCCAGTAAGCCAGCAACTGCCTCTTGATGGCATGGAAAGGCTCCAGACCTGTTGTGGGGGTCTCACCTTTCAGGAACAAGCATTTCCCACAGCTCCTCAAGGCCCCTGTCTTCAGAATCTTGACTAGTTGTTTGTATCTGGTCATCTCTTATTTGGGTATCTCCCACTGAGGCTCTCCGTTGTGTGTCGGCAACATGAAAAACACTTCTAAGTCACTCTTCTTCATAGGTCTTGCTGGCACTGTAGGCCACATCTTCCTAGATCCTTCTTCATTCTGAAATAATTTTTTCACCACTGACACAGAAGACCTTTCTGACTGATTTGGACTTTTGCTGCCAGCCAGTCCCGCGACAGGGACCCCGGGGCTGTTGCTGCCTTTGAAAGTTTTCTCGAGGGGCTCAGAAGCAGAGAAGACATGGTGGTGGCTGGTGGCACGTCTCGCTCAGCTCCCTGGGATTTAAATAGGGCAGGCCAGACCACAGAAGGACAGAATCACCTTCAAAATCGAGATGCTGCTGTCAGTAAGCAGATTCCACTTCGGTGCCTTCTGAACCCCACCCCTCTTAGCAAGGAAGCACCTACTGGAGCTCTGCTTTAGCACTGAGCTCCTAACCCAAAGGCCAGAGATTCCAGCGCACAGACAGTCTGTGGGAGTAAGATGTGGCAGTTGGCTTCCATAAAGATTCCCTCTTGAACCATATGGCCACGAAGTTGACACTGACTCACAGTGACCTTTCGGGGTTTCTGAGGCTGTCCAGAAAGCCTCTCCGGTCTCCCGAGGTTTGAACTGCTGACACCACAGCTAGCAGCCCAATGTCTAACCCACTGAGCCACCGGCGCGTCTTTGCACATCCTGTAAGGCAGAAGAATCCCTGGAGAAAGACGTCATGCTTGGGAAAGTCGTGGGGCACAGAAAAGGGGTCAGGCCTTCGATGAGATGGATGGACTCAGTGGCTGCACCAATGGACTCAAACATAAAACCAGTGGTGAAGATGGTGCAGGGCTGGGCAAGATTCTGTTTGGCTGTACCTAGGGCGGCTAAGAGTCAAAACCAACTCAACAGCACCTAACAATGACGACAACATGGAGAAGTTCTGCTCCATCCTATAGGGTGCTATGAGTTGGCGTTGAGTTGACAGCAGTGGGTGTTTTGCTTTGTTTATTTGTCTTTACGTTTTATTTCTCTGCCCCTAGAACAGTGTCTGGCACGTGCTAAGGGTTTAGCATAGAAAAGAAGTCAATTAGTTCCAGGACATTTGTTCTGACTCTGGATTTTCACTGGATAGTCACCTTGCTGGTGTTCTCCATGCATCACTTCCATCGGGTCAGGCACAGAAGACTCCTTATCTGAAACCGGTGGTTCTCCATCATGCCCAGCCCTTCCCTCTCACTACACTTCTCGTCGTTCCCTCCTGCAGATCTCTGAGCTTATTGCTCTCCTCACTGACATGTCCTATGAGTCAGAGCATCCATTGCTGTGCCTTGCCTTATCTCCAGCACGTCAAACAGAGCTTGGCAGGAATAAGCACTAATAAATGCCTGTGAAATGAATGAATGAATGCATAATTCATAGAAAGAGCTTAGTTCAGAGCCTTGTGACAAGTGCTGGTTTTATAGAAGATGGTGTTTACCCAACCTGTGTGATCATGAGGTGCCGAAGAGACCAGTTATCAGGCATCAAAGAACTAAAAATCATATCATTGTGTGCTCACCTCCCCGATATGATCACTGAAGACTATTGGGTGTCTTCATAAGCAAATGTGGTGAAGAAAGCTGATGGTGCCCAGCTATTAAAAGATATAGCATCTGGGGTCTTAAAGGCTTGAAGGTAAACAAGCATGATCTAGCTCAGAAACAGCAAAGCCCACATGGAAGAAGCACACTAGCCTGTGTGATCACAAGGTGTCCAAGGGATCATGTATCAGGCATCAAAGAACAAAAATTCATATCATTGTGAATGAGGGGGAGTGTGGAGTATGGACCCAAAGCCCATCTTTAGGCAACTGGACATCCCCTTATGGAAGAGTCGCGGGTAGGAGACAAGCCAGTCAGGGTGCAGTGTAGCAATGATGAAACATACAACGTTCCTCTAGTTTTTAAATGTTTCCCCCCCTCCCCCCCCCCACTCCTGCCACTATCATGATCCCAATTCCACCTTACAAATCTGGCTAGACCAGAGGATGTGCATTGGTAGAGATAGGAACTGGAAACACAGGGAATCCAGAACAGATGATCCCTTCAGGACCAGTGGTAAGAGTGGTGATATAGGGAGGGTGGTGGGAAGGTGGGGTAGAAAGGGGGAATCGATTACAAGTATCTACATATAACATCCTCCCTAGGGCTGGACAACAGAAAAGTGGGTGTAAGGAGATGTTGAACAGTGTAAGATATGACAAAATAATAATTTATAAATTATCAAGGGTACATGAGGGGTGGGGGAACAGGGAGGGGGGAATGAGGAGCTGATGCCAAGGGCTTACGTGGAGAGTAAATGTTTTGAGAATGATGAAGGAAATTGATGTATGTATGGATAAGAGTTGTATGAACCCCCAATAAAATGATTAAAAGAAGAAGAAGATGGTGTTTACATTGGCATGATAATTAAAGGTTTGGGGTCAACTTTCCTAGTCCAGGATTCTCAGTGGCTTGGCAGTTAACATCTAGTCATGACACGATGTAGCCATGGCCAATCAGCTAGACGAAGATGAAGGTAAAATAATAATGTATAAATTATCAAAGTTTTTGGAGGGAGGGGGAAAAATGAGTAGCTGATACTAAGGGCTCAAGTAGAAAGAAAATGTTTTGAAAATGATGAGGGAAACAAATGTACAAATGTGCTTGACACAATGGATGTAAGTATGAGTTGTCGTAAGAGCTGTATGATCCCCCAATAAAATGATATTAAAAAAGAAGAAGAGGGTGGGAAGCAATGCCTAACTCAGGTCGCAGCCCTGATACAATCCATTGAAAGGAAGTTTCCTCAGAGATGTGGCCTCTGGAAGTGGGCACTGTGGGGAATCTTGCATACCCATTTACTGGGTCTAGGTCCTGCCTCTGGCTCATTGAGCTCCGGTTCTTTCGATTTGAGCCAGTGGCCTGCCATATTGCTTGACATTTCTGTGACAATCATCAGCTGCCTGCCTTCTGGCCTGACAACCTTTGATTCATCACCACTGTAGTCACAAGCCTGATGAGCTGGACTGGCTTCATTCTCTTCTACAGCCACCAGACTGTGGTCTTCCTGCCAATATTAGGTTCCTCAGCCCCCATAGCTACCAGAGCCAGGAAAAGCCTCCACCTCATAGATTTGGAACCTGTCCAGATGTGGACTTACTTGGACAGCTGTGTGAGCCATTTTCTTGATATAATTATCTATCTAGCCTATAAACATCGGTGGTTTTGCTTCTCTAGAGAAGTCAACCTAAGGCAGTTGGTGATGATAATGATATTCGATGCCCCCCTAAGAATGTCACACTCTGGATTTGCCACTGCCAAGCTTTGAGGGACCTCCTGGTAAACCAGTGTGTGTGTGACTGACATATAACTTTCACTTCTCCTTCCTTCTCTCCCCTCGACAGACACCTAAGAGCCATGCCCTTGCCAGGCTCTGCTCCCCAGAGTTCTTCCTTGATAGACTTGTGACAGGAATTAGAGAAGGTTCGCCTTCCGTGAGATTTTCTACAATGTTTAAAGCTGAGCAGCACAGAGAAGGCTTTCACCAGGCAAGCAGACAAGGCAAAGGTTGGATTCTGTCCTCTTCTTCCCTAACTGCCTTCTCCCAGGGCTCCCATTAAGAAGACACTTTGATATCAGTTTTCATACTAAGGTGTAAATGATTAACAGTCTCATTCCTGGGCCCCACCTGCATTTTAGCTGCCCAATCTCTACCAACTCCTAGAACTTACATAATTCTTTGCTGTCCTCCATGCTACCTCAAGCTCCCATTTTCTACCTCAAGAACTCCTCTCTGATCTTCAAAACTTCAAAGCACCAGTATCACCTTTCCTGTGAAGCCCCAGCTCTTAGAACAGCTGCTGCTTCCTCCCTCATGTTCAAGGCCACCTATCTCCCTTCTTTTAGAGCCCTGCCCACAAGGCACAGGACAGAGTGGAAGACTTGCCCAGCCCCCACCCCCTCTCTCTGGGCTAAAAATGAGCTCCTCCAGGGAAGATTTCCTGCGTTTGGAGAAGCAGGAATCAGCAAAGCCTTCAGCATCACAGACAATTAATTGAAATGATAAAGATGAACCAATAGCCAAAAAAAAAAAAAATCAATCAAACTCACCTCAACCCTATAGGACAGAGCCAAGCTGCCTGTGGGTTTCTGAGGCTATAAATCTTGACAGGAGCATAAAGCTTAGTGATTAGCTAAGAGATTCATAGCCCAACAGGTAACCCCTACCCCACTCGGGTTCCTCATCATCAAGATGGGGATTCTGGAATTGGTTACATTGGAGGCCAACTCGGGATGACTGGGGTGGCAAAGCAAGGTTATTGCTTAAACGGGGTTTCCTACTGAGCTATGCGGGCCTGTTTATAAGAAGCCATGTGTTCATTGGAAACCAGACATAGGAAAACCAAACAATGAATGAAGGTGTTTCTGAAGATATAAAAAACAAAACAAAACGCCCAAGCTTTATTATGCGCGTGAATTCAGCAGGAATGACACAGCACAGGAAATCCCTCTGTGGAGTTCAGCTCAAGGGGGGGGGGGGGGTGTCCCCTGCTCAATTCACAGAGCAGGAGGGGCCTTAAACACATAGAAAATCTCACATCCAGGAACATACATGCCAAACACAACTGCAAAAATGATCAATACACGGCCGCACTCCCACAGTCCGGCGGTCCGTGTCTTGAGGGACGGGAGGGTTCGTTTGGAGAGCTCTGCAGCTGGAAGGGTGGCTGCCATCCTTGCTGGCCTCACATGCACGGGTTTTCCTGTATCATGCTGAGGAAGAATTTGCAGAAAGAGCCCCAGGACTCCCCACAGTACTCCTCAATCAATTTCCTCTGGTACTGGACATCTGGGTCCTGCTCACAATGGGGGTCTTTGGTGCCCATGGCTGGCCGTTGGGTTTCTGCTGGGACGGTTTCTTTGGTCTTAGCAGCTACCGTTGGCTTTGGGAGGGCAGCGTTGGTAGGGAGGGCCATCGGTTTGCTCTCCGGGTCCTTCTTTTGGATCAGAGTAGAGTTCACCATCCTGAGCTGGGCTTCTGGAAAGTTCTTCTTGCACAGCCTGGTCTTGAGTACCGTCCGGGCGTCCTCACAGGGGCTTGCCAGTTTCCCCAGGGACCGGCCGATCTGTCTCCAGTAGACTCTCTTTTTGTTGGCAAACTCTGGACACGAGTCTGGATTGCCTGCAAAGAAGCAGCTGAACTGGTTCTCTGCTCGGCGGCACTCAACCTTCAGCATGGCCCCACCGCCCTCCTCCACCTCCATCCATCTGCATTGCGTTTGGTCTGGGGTGACAAAGCGGCCCTTCGCCAGGCGCGCTTGGGGTTGACTTCTCTGTCCTCCATCACGCTCCTTCTTCCGGCCTCTGTCCTTTTTGCCTTCCACCAAGAGCTCCCGGGTCACCAGAAGGAGACAGGACAGCAGGGCGAGGCTCTGGATCCTCATGGCTGGGGCTTGGCGGGAACCTGTTTGACAAAGGGGAGGTGAGTCAGAGCTGGGGAAGCCATTCCCAAGCCCAGGGCTACAGGCTGGCCCTCCCTCCTGTCCTGGCACAGACCTGATCCATTCATGAGCAAAGCCAGAATCACTCTGGCTCGTGGGAAGACCAGGTGAGCAGCCTGTCTATGCCCATCTCCAGTTGACTTGCGCTTCCAGGATCACAGACTTCCTCCCTGCCTGCCTGCCTCGTTCTATTCAGCCTCATTCACTCTCACTCATGCATTCGCTCATGCCTTCCTGTCTCTGTCCAGCCCTTCACCAAGTAGCATAGAGCAGCTACTGCGTGTCCGGTCCAGACTAGATGCTAAATATCAAATATAGTGAACCCACCGCCATCAAGTCGACTCTGACTCAGAGTGTGGGAACAGAGGAGAACTGCCCCCATAGGGTCCCCAAGGCTGTCAGTCTCAACGGGACCACATCTTTCTCTCATATAGTGCCTGGTGGGTTCAAATCACTGACCTTTCAGCTAGCAGGCTAACTCTCAACCCACGATGCTGCCCAAGCTCCTGAGACGTTGACCATTATTTTGAAGGAGAGAGTCTTAAGTCTTACAAAGTTCAGAAGGCTTAGGAGAGAAGGAGGAGTGGACAACGGAAACGCAGAGCGGAAGTGGAATGAGGCATGGTGCGTGGAAGGGAGCCCAGAAACAGAAAGGACATGCGCTGTGGAATGTCAGAGCCATGATCCCCATAAAGCTGTACACCCTTCACAAGAAGACTTTTCTTTTTTCAAGTCGTAGGTCTTGAGTGGCTCAGAGCTACCCTTGGGGAATCCCAATTCTGCCTTCCGCGTGTGACTCTTCCACTCTGGGTCTGGGCTCCTTTACCTGGAAATCTAGGTCGAGGGTGAAAGAATAGCAAACTCGCTCCCAGCTCCAGGAGCTGGGTTCTTATCTCGGCAGCCCACCTGGGCCCAGGCCACAATAAGAGAGAGGATGTGCATGTGCCTGTGGGAGGGGTGATGTTTCCATGGCTGGATTGTGGATCCAGTCCAAGGGAAAGGGAGTTGGGAAGAGACGCATTCTAGGAGTAGATTAGAGGCTAAGGAAAGACATGAAGGTGGGAAAGTTTTCCAATCTGGCTGGGACAAAGTGAGCCCAGGTTAACAGGGGTGACTTTCGACCAGAGGAATCAGACTACAAGGTTGAGGACAAGGACTATGTCTGCTTCCGTTCTGGGCATATTGAAAGTTCCCATCAATAATTCCCAAAATATGTCCTTGATTACACAGGATGACCTTAAAGACATGGCATGAGATTTAGCAGGTGAGTAATACACACACATGCACACATATTTAAAAGGAGAAAGAGGTATGGTTTCCATTTGGCATTTGCTATGTGCTAAGTAAAGATGCCTGGTTAAGCATTTGCTGTAGCTGAAAGGTCATTGCTCTGAACCCACAGGTCTGCCAAAGATGTACAGCCCTGGAAACCCTGTGTGGGAAGCGCTGCTTGTCTTACAGGTAGGATCTCCGTGAATTCATATCAACTTGATGGCTTGATTGGTATCAACAGGCTTAACATAAAAAACAGTTTGGGTTTTGTATGTGCTTAGGGTCCCTAGACGCACTATGGAAAGGCTGCTAACCACTAGGTCAGCAGTTCAAACCCCCAACCATTCCTTAGGGGAAAGACGAAGCTGCCTGTTCCCATAAAGATGTGCGGTACCTACCATCTCAGAAATCCTACATCATGTCACTGCGAGTCAGCATGAGCCTGATAGCAGTGGGTTTGGGAAGCCGAGATCCCAGAGGCGCAAATGGTCAGTCACTCTGCTACTAACTGAAAGGCTGGCCGAGCGAACACACCCAGAGGGACTGTGGCAGAAAGGCCTGGCAGATGGCTTTCTAAAGGCCACAGCCTTGAAAACAAGACAGAGCATGCCTCCATCTGCACATCCGGGGTCCGCAGCGTGGGAGTCAACTAGCGAACAATTGATTTGGCTCAGCTGTTCAGTGAAAGTTCCCTGGTGTGAGCCACCTGCTGCTCTGTGCGAGGAAGAGGCGGCAGTCTGTTTCTGTAAAGATCACAACCTGCAAAAACGTGTGGGGAGGGTCTATTCTGCCCTCTAAGGTCCTCATGAGCCAAAATCAACTTCACAGCACACAACACCAGCCAAATCCTCCCTCTGACTTGTCCATAGAAGATCCCCGCCAGCCCGTGGGGCCATCACACCCCCAGGTAACAGGTGAGGCAGGTCAGGCTCAGACAGGTAAGTAGACTGCTTAGGACCCCACGGTGGCCCGTGTCCAGGCTGCCTGGAGACCCATCAGCTTTTCTCAGGTTCTTCCTACCACCCCTCTTCCTATCACCCCTCTTCCCACCACCACTCTTCCTACCACCCCTCTTCCAACCACCCCTCTTCAATTACATCTTGCCCTTCCCTTTTCTTCTGCCCTTTGACAAATATTGGTGACAATTTTTAAGGGGGCAATAGTGGACTTCACCGGGGTTTTGTTTTGTGTGGGGTTTTTGGCGGGGGCATCATTTCTCACATTACCCACAAGCTCTGTTAAAAACAGACAACACAAACGTTTGTCTAAAACTGGGGGCAGGTCTAGGAAATGGCCCTGCTTGCATTTCCACCCTGTGTCTTGGTGATGGGAACAGGGGTGGGGTGGGGAGGGTGGGGGAAGGAACAGGGCACAGTCACAGTTGCAGGAGTGGTCTCCACCAGTGAAGGGCTGAGATTGGAGAGCTGATGTGCTGAATGAAGACGCTCATATCTTCACAGCTGAGGGACAACCTCCTCGCCAACCCCCAACCCCCAGGGGTTCCCGGTTCAAGGTGCTTGCTGTGTGGTGTGGGGCAAGCAGAGGGGTGGGTAATGAAACTGTCCAGAGAGCAGGCTCCTCTTACCTTGTCCTGGGTTTATGGGTCCAGGCGGTGTGGATGCTCCAGTGAAAGTGCGAACTCGGCAGATGCACACCCCGGGGAACTGTGGCATGAGACTGGGAGGGCCGTTTAAAAGTGCAAGTCAAACTTAGAACACCTCCTACCTGCTTAAAGCACGCCCCTCCCAGGCACACCCCCTCCGCAGGCAGTTTCCTTCTGAGGAAGTTCTGGCCCCAAAGCTGCAGGCAGGTTAACAGGTGTGTCTTTGAACTTGCTCTCTCCAAGCCCTTCCCCTTCCATTGGCACAGCTGCCAAGATAGACGCTCAGCTCAGCTCTACACACGCCCTTCTCTTCCAACATGAGGGTGGGGGTGAGTGGAGGATTTGGACAGTGTTACTGTGGATGGGGGGGTGGGGAGTAGGGATGGGAATAGGGGAGGGGTCATAAGAACCACCACCAGCATCATCCTAGCTCCCAAACACCCTGGGAGCTAAGGAGAAGCAGCTCTGGCTTATCCTCCCCCACAGCCTTCCCATGCACCTATCATGACGCTCCCCAATTCCTGGAAGGAGAAACTGGAACTCAGAGAACTTTCCCAGTCTCAGAGCCAGGCAAGGGAGGAGCCCAGAATTCAAACTCAGGACTCTCTGCAACCATGCTCAGATCCCCTGCTATCTCTCTACTACCTCATTATGAACTTGGGGAATGAGCAACTCACACTGGTTTCCAAGGACTTGTTTTGACTGACATGTCTGTGGTGCTGTCAAGTAAGCACAGGACTGTTAGCTGAAAGGTTAGTGGTTCAAACCCAATGGCCCCACCATGGTGGTGTTGTCTGCTCCCATAAGGATTCACAAAACCTCTGAAATCATTTATAGGGTTTCTATATGCTGGAATTGAATTTTTGGCAGGGCCTCCCTGAAATTCCTGGCGTGAGAGGGGCGGGCATTCCTTGGACTCTGAGAGTTTGGAAAAGAGGGAATTCCCCAGCTGGGGACATCTCTTGGACATATTCACTTGCATATCCATTGTAGGGCATCACTCAGGCCAGCCTGCTATGGGTGTTGTCTTGGTGCATCCTGGTTATAGCCTTGGGTTAGCTGTGTGCCCTTTCTCAGATTGCTTAACCTCTCTGAGCCTCCACGTTCTTCTTGACAAACAGCACCTCTTGGAAAGTTGAAGCTAGGTTTCTTAGCAGGCTGAACTGCTACCACCAAGTGCTGCAGAACACACTGGTTCCTAGCGGGGTCTTTACACTGACTTCTATTGTCTACACATGGAGCATATAGAAAGAGAGATTCTTCCAGAAAGAAGTTGTGGACGTTGGCAAGATACTGTGTCATCATATTGCTCAGATATATCTGGGCATCAAGAATTCTCTCCTGGTTTACTCAGCTGTTAGAAAAGCAAGAGCAGAAACATGAAGATGAATGAAAAGTAGCCCTTGACTGGGGGCCAGGCAGCACTAGGGAGAGGTGGAGACTGGGGCAAGATAGAGAGGCCAAACAGTCTAAATGGCTCAGTCAAAGACAAAGGACGTGTGGACATGGAGGTTCACCTTTCTGAGTTTTTCAATAGCCTCCCCCCGAATCCAGGTATGTTTATTTGACATTGGGTGGCTCCTAATTCACGTTTCCCTGAAAATACTATGATGATGATCCAACACTACGAAGAACAGAAGTTATAACTGTGGCTGGAGTCCACGCACGATCCATCCACCAGCTGAAAATCCCAAGGCCACAGCATGATGGGCGTTGACTGCATCACTTGGGGAATCTTTGCATGGATTCTGTCACTGGTGGTTATTGACCCAAATGTTGAGTAACTCCCCTTGTTTTCACCACCCTTTCTCAAGCCCAGGCTTCCACGAGAGGGCATTTGGGGGAACTGGTTGGAAATGTGCTAGATAAAGTCACTTTACTTCAAAAGGGAGAAGTGGATATGAAAAATGAGAAATTCAACTTGATCCTCAGAAGGTCGTCCGATTTCTTCTGGATGAAGATTCTACGTCAGAAGACACATTTATAAGGAAACAAGTGGAACATCAGGATCTTTTCTGAGAAAAGTTTTTCTAAGTCTTGGCAGGCTGCATGACACAATTCCCCGCGGGCTTCCCAAGACCATAGCCTTCAGGTGATTCCTAGCTCTAACTTCCGCCTTGGTCTTTCCATTCTGTAATGGAGGCAGTGGGTAGAGGGGACAGTATTAGACCAACTGTGTAGACATTTTCAGATCAGACTTAGCCAGTTATTACACACACACACACACACAGTCCAACCTGACTACCTTGTCACCCAATTCCTGCCTTGCCCTCCTGCTCCCTTTGCTTAGGATGCTCTTGTCCACCAGTCAAGCATCTTTCAAGACCCGCTTCATCATCATGTCTTCTCTGTTGATGTGCTTGGCCCCTGCTCTTGCCCCCATGCTACCCCACCATCTCATTCTCTCACCAGCCTGCACAGCCATGCTTACTGTGTTAGTCTGGATACTTTAGAGAAACAAGTCCACAGAAACTCATATGTATAAGAGAGTTTTATATAAAGGGTAAGTGTATATTAAGAATGCATACCAACAACAGAAAAGTGGGTGAAGGGAGACATCTCATGGTGTAAGATATGACAAAATAATAATAATTTATAAATTATCAAGGGTTCATGAGGGAGTGGGGAGCAGAGAGAGAGAGGAAAAGTGTGGAGCCGATATCGAGGGCTCAAGTAGAAAGAAAATGTTTTGAGAATGATGATGACAACAAATGTAAAAATGCACTTGACACAATGGATGGATGTATGGATTGTGATAAGAGTTGTATGAACCCCAAATAAAATGGTTAAATTTAAAAAAAGAAGAAGAAAGCATCCCAACCCAGTGCTGTCCAAGCCCATAAGCCCAACATTAGCTCATATGTCCAACACCAACTACAAAGTCCTTCTCAATCTCACAAAACACACAATGATGTTGACTGCAGGCGGAAAGACAAATCAGTGAGTGTAAGCATCTCAGCACTGGCAGGAGTCTCCACACCCAGGGCTGCAGTGGGGTAGGTTTAGGTGGCTTCGCCTCAGGGATGTCTTTCAGGAAGTGAGCCTTGCTAGTGGAAGCAGGGAACTGCCTAAGGCAGCTGCACCCTGGTCTGACCATCAGAAAGCAAGAGACCTGAGAATTAGAAAGGCAAGGTTCACTGAGCCATTTATCTCTTCGCCCTTCAGTTGATCTTACGTGTGTTTATCGGCCAGGTGGCACAATAAATCTTAACTAGCTCATCTACCAAGTGCCTACTCTATGCCAGCATTTCACTCCATTCCCCCACAATTCTCCCCATCTTGATGGACTTACAAAAGGATATACTTGCACATCGCCCTGGGGGATGAGAGACAATCGGGAACCCAGTCAAGTCTGGTAACAGCTGGTTCTTGTTGTTACAAGATCTGCTACACACGCATCCCCCCACCCCAACCCCACCATGGAAATTCAATGCAGATCTCCTTGACTTTTCACAGGAAACTTATGAGAAAGTCCTCTCCATTGTCTTCCTGGTACAAACATGGAGCTGAAGCTAGGGTGGGTCAACTACCTGGGCAAACATCACAGAGTAGAAGTGGCCAAGCCTGCCTTCTGACCTGGATCTGCTAGGTGATTAACCTTCCAGCCAAATCCTGCTGACATTATCATCAAGTTCTCTAGCATGAGTCTGTCTCTGCCCTCAGGTTCCTAGTGGCCACACCAAATCCTAACACAAAGTTGGAGGTGTAGGGTCAGAATGATTTCAATCACAAGTTGAGAATTACTTTTACTGGCTTTTAAGAAAGAATAGAAATGACTTTTTGTTCTTTGATGCCTGATACCTGATCCCTTCAACAGCTCGTGATCACACAGGCTGGTGTGCTTCTTCCATGTGGGCTTTGTTGCTTCTGAGCTAGATGGCCACTTATTTATCTTCAAGCCTTTAAGACCCCAGATGCTATATCTTTTGGTAGCCATGCTCCATCAGCTTTCTTCACCACATTTGCTTATGCACCCGCTTTGTCTTCAACAATTGTGCTGAGAAGGTGAGCATCATGGAATGCCAGTTTAATAGAACAAAGTATTCTTACATTGAGGGAGGAGGAGAGTGGATTGGGGACACAAAGCCCATCTGTAGCCAACTGGACATCCCCTTATGGGAGGGTCATGGGGAGGAGACGAGCCAGTCAGAGTGCAGTATAGCAATGATGTAGCATACAACTTTCCTCTAGTTCCTGTGCTTCCTCCCCACTCCACTATCATGATCCCAATTCCACCTTACAAATTTGGCTAGACCAGAGGATAGACACTGGTACAGATAGGAACTGGAAGCACAGGGAATCCAGGACAAATGATCCCTTCAGGACCAGCAGTGAGAGTGGTGATACCAGGAGGGTGGAGAGAGGGTGTGATGGAAAGGGGGAACCGATTACAGAGATCTACATATAACCTCCTCTCTAGGGGATGGGCAACAGAAAAGTGGGTGAAGGGAGATGTCGGACAGTGTAAAATATAACAAATTATAATTTATAAATTATCAAGGGTGCGTGAGGGAAGGGTGAATGGAGAGGAAGGGGGTGAAAATGAGGAGCTGATGCCAGGGGCTTAGATGGAGAGCAAATGTTTTGAGAATGATGAGGGCAATGAATGTACAAATGTGCATTACACAATTGATGTATGTATGGATTGTGATAAGAGTTGAATGAGCCCCCAATAAAATGATTAAAAAAATAAAATAAAAGAATGGAAAAACATTTATTGGCTCATATAACTGGATAATCCAGAGTGGAATTGCTTCACGTGGATCCAAAGGTTAAGATTCTCTCTGTCTATCTCTGTCTGTCTCTCACTCTCTCCTTTCCACTGTCAGATTTTATTTTCAGGCAGGTGTATCCATTTATAAAATAGACCTTTATGTCCCTAGACTTCATATTAACTCTTGACTAGAGCTTAAAATCTGAACACTAGGTTTTCAGTAGTCTTGAGTCTCCTCCTAGATACAGCCTCCCTTGACTTTTTTTCTGACCTATGACCAGCAGTGTCAGAAACTTTGCCCTCAGGCAGTGTTTGCTGCACCAATTCTGACCAGCCCTTGGAAAGGAGTCTTGCCCTCAGGGAGGGCCCTTGCCTTTGATAGAAATTAGAGTACTAGGGTTACAGTGGTTATGAGTCATGTCCATGTTTTTACAATATATAATTGTGTACTTATCCCAATTATGATGCTGAAGGATGATGTCAATCAGACATACCAGAGTAAGGGTAGGGGCAGAGTCCAACCTATCAATGGCATCACAGCCTGATGACACCTCCTAGATGTCAGAAGTCTTTTTGTATAAGAGAGAGAGAGACCGAGCAGAGACGGCTCCCTTTTGGCCCTTGGCCTTCTGCTGGAGCTGGATTTTGAGTCTGGTTTCTCATATCCTGTTGAGTTGCCTGTGACTCCAGGAGTTGTCAGCAGACTACTGACGGTGGATTCATTCAGCCGACATCTGCAGTCACCAGCCTGTGCTGCCAGCTGTCCCTGCATTGTTATCCTGCTTTCTGTACATCAGCTTCCATGAGTCAGGAGAAGACTAACTTCAACTGGACTGGACGTACCTACTTCTACAATGGTGTAAGCCATTTGTTGCTATATATTTCTATATAGAGCACACAGAAGCATCACTGATTTTGCTTCTGTACCCAGGCTGACACACCCACGAGGGCCCCTTTTGTGTTTCCCAAGTTCCACCTATGATGATGATAAATTGATATGCCTCCAACCATGACTTTGGGACGAGCAAGCTCCCCCTGTTTTGCATCTTCTATCATTAGTCATGTTCCCATGGACCCCTTGGAGACTGTTAGGACCGCATGATGAGGGCCTCCCTTGCCTGGATGCGTTGTTTCCGTCTTTGTCCCATTTACGACGTCTCCCTCTAAAATAGATGGGAATTGGGGATCTTTCCCCACCCAGAACAACTGAAGAGATCCGAGTGCCCGTCCCACACTCACGACATCCACTGCTGGGATTGGCAGACATGAGGTTGTCCAAACAAGCAAGCAAGCAAACAAACAATCCCATCGATCCCGAGTTAACTCCGAGTCCTGGCAGCCCCATGTGCATCAGGGGTGGACTGTGCACCATCGGGTTTCCGCGCCTGGAATCTTCATGAACAGACCACCTGGCCTTTCTTCTTCAGTACCTATGACTGAGTTGAGCTGCCAACCTTGAAGTTTAAAGCCCAAAGCCAACCATTTGCACCACCTAGGGGCCTTGCCAGCCTGAATCAGAAGGGGTATGGATCTCAACAGGATAACGGGGTTGTCTTCCCCACAGGAGGAGGAAAGACTGACAAAGAAAAAGAACTCCAATAGGTGCTGAATATGGGGGACTGGAGGATGGGGGTGGGGGGTTAGATAATGAACTCTAGGGGAAATATCCATGCTAGTTGACTAGTTGAAAGACTGGTTTAGAAAGACTTCCGAGAGGCTGGGTACACTTTAGGCAATTAAACAATCTTATTTAAATTCCTAGTGACAGGAATATCCCTAATCTGTAGCCCTGGTGGTGTGGTGGTTACTCAGTTATTTTTCCTGTGTATATTCCCAGAAACAGAATACGCTGGGAAGACGGGCCTGACCTAGCACCTATACTTTTAATAAACACAGATGGAGAAACCATATGCTGATGAAAGTAGCAGTGGCTGCCATTTGAACTATTACTACAGGCAATTTGCATGGATAACCCCACGGAATCCTTGCACCATGTTTATGAGAGCGATACTACGAGTAGAGATGAGATATGTAAGTGCACCCACGGGCAGGCAACCAGAGTCCAGGGTGAGTTGGGCTAGTGTGGGTTAGCTCCAGAGTTCCATGGTTCTAAGACAGCCCATGGAGACTCTACAAGAACCTCACACCTATTGTTGCTCGATGCTCTTGAGTCCATACTCACTTGTCTTGAACCTGCACACAACACGGGAAGACCAAAGAAGAACCGCGAACCATTTGAACTGTGGTGCTGGAGAAGAATACTGAAAGTACCATGGACGGCCAAAAAGACAAACCAAGAAGTACGGCCAGAGGGCTTCTTCGAGTCAAGGATGTTGAGATTTTGGTCTTATGTACTTTGGGCATGTTGTCAGGAGAGACCAGTCCCTGCAGGAGGACAACATGCTTTGCAAAGTAGAGCGCCAGTTCCAGAGAGGAAGCCACTGGGTGAGATGGATTGACACACTGGCTGCAACTGTAGGCGCCAACACAGGCACCATTGTGAGGAAGGGTTAGGACCTGGAAGTGTTTGGTTCTATTGTGCATGGGGTCGCTATGGGTGACTCAACAACAAGCACAACGAAAGAATGACACATTTCCCTATCCTGTGCCTTTACAAAACGATGGTTATGTTTGAGCCCATGGTTTTGGAGTGTCTTCCTAGCCCTATATCAGACAACACATCCCAACTACTCACAAGGCTTCCCAAGGTTAATCTCTCAGAAGTGGACCACCTCCTGGTTCCTACTTCATTGTCGTCTGGAAACTCCATTGAAACCTGTCCAGCATGGGCGACCCTGCTGGTCTTTGATATACTAGTCACATCGCTTCCAGTAGCACACCAGCCACCACTGTGGGACAAACTAACAAATGTAAGGGGGGCCTAGTCTACTGATATTAAAACTGCAAGTGAAATTTGGTAACATCTTGAGATCTACTTGCATGATGTTCACCATAAGACTGTGCACCGTGGCTTGAAAATGAATTTGCTTATCTATTTACAAGATGTATTATTCATTCACTGACTTTCCGAGACCCCGCACCAACGCTTCTCTGATCTCTTCCTGCTCTACACTCGCCCCTACTTCCTCAGCTCCAACCATGCTTGGGGTCCTTCGAACTCTCCAGAGAACGCAAAGCTGCTCCCCTTCAGCAATAAAGTTAGAGACATTTCACTTGGGGCTGGGAGAGGACAAAGGTAGGAGCGATACTGTTCCCAGCCCCAGCCAGTTTATGACCTCGGAACTTACACACCCTTTCCCAAATATAAGACCGCCCAGGTCTAGCAAGAGAGGGTGTCCCTTGAGAGTGATGGAGAGGAGAAGAGAATGGATACAGTAACAGGAGGTCAGGTGTGGTGGAAAGTAGCAAAGGTGGAAGTAACGGAGTAGCGGGTACGTGAGTCCGAGACTACAGAGGTGTGTTCGTCTGGGTAGACTAGAGAAAGAAATTTATGGACACACATATGTGCATAAGAGTGAGTCTTATATACAAAAGGAATTGAACATTGAGAAAACATCCCAGCCCAGTCCAGATCAAGTCCATATAAATCTGATACTAACCCATATGTCTAATGCCAATCTATAAAGTCCTCTTCAGACTCACGAAACACATGCAATGACACAGAATGTAGAAGATCACAAGCCAGTGGGTGGAGAGTCTTTGGGTCCAGTGTCGTTGTAAGATCTCAGTGCTGGCAGGGGTCTCTCTGTTCCGACTTATGGACTTGAAGGTAGTGAGACAACAATGACCACCGGCAGGTTCCCTGCCCCCTTCTCTGCTGCACAGCAGAAGTCATGCAAAGTGCGAGGAAGATAAAGGGGAATGCTATGTGTGATTGAGGGCCTGGAGGTAGCTGACTATTGAAAGATACAATCTCTCAAGACAACAGCGCTGTGTGGCCCATGAGATATACCAGCGGGGCTGGGGACCTTCAGTGGGCAATCACCAACGGAATTCAGTTATGACCTCTACCGCCCCAGTTGTCCAGACTCCGTAACTACAGCTGAGTCCATTGCACGCACTGACAGTGTCTGGTATACTGCCTTAGACGTTGCCAATACCTTCTTTTTAAAAAAAATTATTAGTCTCTTGAGCACCACGAGTCAAAGACGAGTGCACCTTCACTTAACTGAAAAAACATCCCAAATCCAAGAGTACTTGGATTCTTCTTCCATTTGCCACAGCATAAAACTTGCCTTCTCAAAGTGACCGGATTCCATTACATGGATGAAAACCCAAACTCATGGCCATCCAGTCAATTCTGACTCAGAGAAATTCTATGGAACAAAGCAGAACTGTCCTTGTGGGTTTCCGAGACTGTAAATGTTGACAGGAGTAGAAAGCCTCATCTTCCCTGCCTGCTCCAACCCCCACCCACACAGGGAGGCTGGTGGTTTCAAACTGCTGACCTTGCTGTTAGCAACCCAATGCCTAACGCACTACACCACAAGGGCTCCTTGAGGAATAACATCAATAAAAAACGGGGGGTGATCGCTTTGGAGCAGACCTTGACAAACACGAAGACCCAGAGGCAGCGCATTCAACCTGATCAAATAAAAGGACTGGCCACCCACATCAGTTCTTTGGCATTCATTGATGCTCAAAGATGATTCCCTCACAAAGGAAAGAAGCTTAATTGAACCGTTTGTGGATTGGAGCCCATAAAGGCTACCTGGAGGTATTTTTTGAGCTTTCTGTATAACCTGAGCAGAAAACACACCCCATTTCCAGGTGCACTGGAGGCTGTACAGGAAACTGTCTTAGCAGCTGTAGGGTGCTTAGAAATCTTTTCAACTATAGAGATCTGAACTGATCACAATGCTGGGTGGAGTGTCTGGGAAAAGAAAAGGGGAACTCTGTCTGAAGTCACCCCTAGGCGTGCTAACCTCTGCCCGACAAGCTACCTGCTACACTTCATTTGAGAAAGAGCTAAGGGCCTGCTGTGGAGATTGAGTGGCCTTGAAGAACTTCCAGGTAACATTATCGCTACGTATTCTCAGTGTAGAGGAGCCCTGGTGGTGTAGTGGTTACACATTGGGCAGCTAACCACCAGGTCAGCAGTTCAGTCACCAGTCTCTCTGGGAGAAAGGTGAGGCTTGCTACTCCCAGAAACAGTTACCGTCCTGGAAACTCACAGGAGCAGTTCTTCCCTGTCACCGTGAGTCATCAGTGACTCGAGGGCATGGAGTTTGGTTTATTTAAGGTTTCCAGCTTCCGTTAGGCCCATTCAGATGCTGATTGCCGAGTTGGAATGGCAAACAGACATGACACATGAAAGGGAAACAGTATGGTTCAAGTCTTCAAGTCACACCTCCCAGAGAAGCTGGCAAGTGGGGACTCCAAATAAATTCTCGTTACACGAGAAGGTTGAGGCCACATCTTCAGAGACCCACTCGACTACCCCTTGGTTACTCACAAGGGCAGCTTTCGCAACCTGGAGGTCTCACTCCTAGACTCAAGTGCCCAAAGAGGCTTGAACTTGGTTAGCTGAGGGCATGGTCCAAGTAAACTGACTGTGTCCCCTGGGAAGCCATCCCCAATGTTATCTCCAATGATAACCACAAAGACCTGGAAGTGGGTGCCCGTTACCAAGATAAGCTCAATTTACAGTAATTGCTTTTATTTTTTAATATATTATATTATTTTAATATTATATATACACCAATATATAGGTATATGAGGGAATTTAGATATCAGATCACCAACTTTGTTTTCAACAGCTAAAACTTCTGGTCAACTGGTCCCATACAACTGGTCCCCCCCACCCCCAAAAAACCCTAGAATTGCACTGGGTGGAGTAGAGCTTTCATAGTACATATTTTTCCCACTAGGCAAGCATCCAGCAACTTGCTATGAGTTAGTACACCAGTGGTGTCGCCTGTAAAGTTTCCCTCTGGCCACAGTGAATTTTTTCATTAAAGAAGTTTTGCTCAAACCTCATATTTTGTGATGGGTGATTTAAAAGAACAGCATGCGGCTGTGAAATTTTGTCTCCTGCTCTGGGAAAAATGCCGCAGAAACTGTTGTGATGTTGAACACTTGTTACAAGGACAGCACTATGGGAAACATGCAAGTATGAGAGGTTTTCTTGTTTCAATAAAGATGTTTCAGTAAAGATGTCTGTCTCAGCTTCCTGAATGGATGAAAATGTCTACTCCTAGTGCACCAGGAGTGTGTTTCACCAGGTCAGACTTTTAATCAAGCTTTCTATTTAGAGGTTCTGAAAAGAT
Source organism: Tenrec ecaudatus (assembly GCF_050624435.1). Classification (NCBI taxonomy): domain Eukaryota; kingdom Metazoa; phylum Chordata; class Mammalia; order Afrosoricida; family Tenrecidae; genus Tenrec; species Tenrec ecaudatus. The sequence continues at coordinate 208,437,746 of NC_134532.1, read as the reverse complement.
TGTGTAACATGGTGAGACCAAAAGGCCTGATTTGTGGCAGATTGGGACTGGTTTTGCCACCACAACCATGCACCTACTCACACAGTCATCTCAGTGTGCCCATTTTTTTTTTTTGGCAAAAAAACAGCATGCCTCTGCTGCCCCATGCACCTTACTCACCTAACTTCGCTCCATGCAACTTCTTTTTGTTTCTGCAAACGAAGAGGAACATGAAAGGACAATAATTTGACAAAGTAGAAGGGGTGAAGAAAAATTCGAGGGAGGTGCTGTCAGACAACCAGATTAGTTTGAAAAATGTTTCCAATAATGGAATATCAAATTTGACAAATCTATTCAGTGCAATGGAGAGTACTTTGAAGGTGATAAGGTTGCTGTGTAAAAAAAATTAAATACATAGCTTTGAAACAAAATTTCCAGATTTGGGGGTACCCCCATATACACCTCTGCTCAGTACTCACCCTCATGAAGGCAACACAGAAGATATGGGTGCTATAGAAAAGTGTGGTGAAACTGTGCCCGGTTATCAGATAGAATAACATCTGGGGTCTTAAAGGCTTGTTTCCAAACAAGCAGCCATCTAAGTGAGCTGTTAACTAAGTCCACATGGAAGAAGCATGCCATCATCAGCCACCAAAAGATTGTAAATAATATAATCTAAAGTCGAAGGAGGGGAACAGTATCAGAATCTAAATTGCAATATTCTGGTTTTCAGAAAGCTATGGATGACATTGGAAGCCCAAGATATATTTGTGATTTATGAGATCTGTACAGGAAATAGGCCTCCGCTGATTTCCCTCTATCCAGAATTGAAATATCGGAATAAACTAGTTACCAGAGAATATTGGAGTGATGACTACAGGAGGTCAAAATGGAAAACTTGGCTCGAATGGTTAAAATCTTGTCACTTGATCCCCTCTTTGATACATTTGGGCCTAAGGTGGTTTTCAATTCTTCCTGTGTTTTTTGTTTTTTCATATTGGGATTTATCCCAGATATGTTTTGTCATGGGTGGTAACCCTCTTGAATTTTTGGTGTATGTTTTTCAGTATATCAAACCCAGGATTCATGACCTATAGAGACAACAAGTAGAATAAGGGTTCGTTGGTGGAGGGGAGGGGTAAAGAGGAGTTGATTATCAAGGAGTTCAAGAAAGAAGAAATGTTTTGAAACTGATTGTGGGGGCAGTTGTACAATACTGCTTGCTGGGCGTGATTGAACTGTGGAATAGCATGTCTGTAATAGCACCCAATAAAATGGTTTTGAAAAAGAAAAACAAAACAGGTCAAATCCCCAATAGTTTACCCTTCATCGAGTCCTTGATTTCTCCCAAGAGCGATTGCTTTCCCTTTAAACCATCCTCCATCTACTCTTGGGCAGTGGCTAGCAAACTAGCTAGTTAGTTAAATGTCTGGGCGACAACTTAGTATATTAAAAACACCCTACTGTGGGGCTTGATGCTCTGGAAAGCCACTACTGGGACCTGGAAGATATGTCTGTACCCTCTGTGAATGCCTTTAGGGAAGGTCCTGTGCCCAAATGAGGCGGAATGAAACAATGGCTGGTCGGGGCCAGTAAGCATAGGTTTCCCAGATGTTCCCTTATTCCACTCGGTCTGGGCACAGTAATCCTACCCCAATAACTCAATGGGCTCAAAGGATACACTTCCATCTTGAGGACAGCAGTCATTTGCCTAATATCCAGCAACCATCCCTGCACTATTCCTGGGCTTATCCAGTTTTGGCAAGCCATCTAACCTCGAGTATCTGCTGCCACCTGGTGACTATTGCTGGTATAGAATGTGTTGGTTGTGTTAGTGCCTGGAGTTTTAGACTAGCAGTTCTCAACCTGTGGGTCCCGACCCCTTTGGGGGCTGGGGGAGAGGGGTGTTGAACGACACTTTCACAGGGGTCGCCTAAGACCATCAGAAAACACATAAATATTTCACAATATATCATTACATCCTGTTTTGTGATTAATCATTATGCTTTATGTTTAATGTTCAATCTGTAACAAAGAAAATACATCCTACTGATCAGATATTTACATTATGATTCATAACAGAATAAAAAATTATGATATGAGTGGGAAATGCAGCAGCTACTGGTAAATTTCAAAATAAAAATAGGTACCAATAAAATTACATTAATTGAAGCATCAGTAGGTTAAATATTTTTGAATATTTATTTCAAAGAATACAGTGAACTAGCTCTGTATGTGGAAACAAGGGTAAACAAAAACAGGGCCTCAGTAACTTTAAAAGTAAAAGGTAGCTAAATCAGCAACCCAGCTAAAACACAAGAGTTAAATCCTTCCAAACTGGATTCCTCATCTGTATGTCCAAGCAGAGCTTCAGCTTCCACTGGTGTGAGGCGATCAGCACAGACATTGTCGTCCTCACTGAGTCTGCAGTCATCACCATCACTGCTGTCGCTCTCATACCAACCGCTGTCTTCACTGCCATCCACAGCATGACCGAGGCCACATTTCTTGAAGGCGCGTTGCACCATGTCCTCTGGAATCTCTTCCCATGCATCGTGAACCCACTTTGCTATCGATTCTATGTCAGGCTTCATCAGAGTTCCAACTTTCATCAGTCAGGCTTGACCAGATGACACCGTTCATGCCACATCTTTTGTACACGGTCTTTGAAAGGTTTATTTAAACACACCTAGGGGCTGCAATACAGATGTAATCCCACCTGGAATAATGGCCAAAGTAACTTGAGAAGACGTTGCCAATTTTTAAAAATCATTTTATTGAGGCTCATACAATTCTTATCACAATCCACACATACATCAATTGTGTAAAGCACACTTATACATTCGTTGCGCTCATCTTTCTCAAAACTCGCTTTCCGTTTGGGCTCCTGGAATTAGCTCATTTTCCTTACCCCCCTCCCTCCTCACTCCCCCTTCCTCCTGAACACTTGATAATTTATAAATTATAATTTTATCTTATTTTACACTGCCTGGTGTCTCCCTTCACCCACTTTTCTGTTGCCCATCCACCAGGGAGGAGGTTATATGTAGATCCTTGTGATAGGTTCCCCCTTTACACCTCCCCTTCCCTCCCGGTATAGCCACTCTCACCACTGGTCTGGAGGGGTTCATCTGTCCTGGATTCCCTGTATTTCCAGTTCCCATCTGTACCGCTGTGCATCCTCTGGTCTAACCAGGTTTGTAAGGTAGAATTGGGATCATGATAGTTGGTGGGAGGAAGTGTTTAAGAACTAGAGGAAGGTTGTGAGTTTCATTATTGCTACACTGAACCCTGAGTGACTCATCTCCTCCCCACTACCCCTCTGCAAGGGATGTCTAGTTCTCTACAGATGGGCATTGGGTCCCTATCATGTGCTCACCTCATTCACGATGATATGATTTTCCCCCACCTTTGGTGCTTGATACCTGGTCCCCTTGACCCTTCATGAGCACATATGTTGGTGTGCTGCTTCCATGTGGGCTTTGTTGCTTCTGGGCTAGATGGCCGCTTGTTTACTTTCAAGTCTTTAAGACCCCAGACACGATATCTCTCGATAGCCGGGCACCATCAGCCTTCTTCACCACACTTACTTATGCACACATTCATCTTCAGCGTTTACATGGGGAATGTGATCACACAATGATGGTTTTTGTTCTTTGGTGTCTGCTATCTGATCCCGTCAACACCTCGTGATCACACAGGATTGTGTGCTTCTTCTCTGTGGGCTTTGTTGCTTCCAAACTAGATGGCCACTTGTTTGCCTTCAAGCCTTTAAGACCCCAGACGCTATATCTTTTGATAGCTGGGCACCATCAGCTTTCTTCACCACATTTGCTTATGCACATGTTTGTTTTCAGCGATTATGTCGGGAAGATGGGTATCACAGAATGACCATTTAGTTGAGCAAAGTGCTCTTGTATTAAGGAAATAGATGTGAGGAGGCCCAATGTCCTCCTGCTACCCTACTACTAAACCTATAAATATAAGCACATAGGTCTATTTCCCCCATATCATAAAAATATTTACATTTGTACATGTCTGTATCTAGGCTTCTATGTATGCCCTTTGCCTCCTACTCCTTTCCTCTATTTCCTTACGCTTTCCTCCTGTCCCACTACCATGTTCAGCCTTCATTCTGGTTTCAGTAGTTCCTCTCAGTTACCTTGCCCTTGGTCACTCCCTACCAGTCCTCCCATCCCCTCCCTCCACTGGTTTTGAACCACTCGTTGTTCCCTTGTCCCTGGGTTGGCCAACACCTCCTCCCTTCCCCCATCTCCCACATTCTCATGTCCCTCCGGGACCATTGGCCCCGTTATTTTCTTCTCACATTGTTTGTCCAGTCTATCTTATCTAGGTGGACCTGCAGATATTGTAATATGTGCAAAAAAAAATCGGATGACTTTGGCAGCACCAAGGTGGCACATAAGAACATGGTGACAATGGCAGCAACACTGACAAGCTAACAAAAAAGCCACTGACATACAAAATTTAAAAGAAGAAAAAAACAAAGCAAAAACAAAAAAACAACCAAGAAAACAAAAGAAAGGAAGGAAGAAAGAAAGAAAGAAAAGCCTGTTAGTAGTTCAAGGTCTGTTTGTTGACCTTTAGGAGTGTTTTCCAGATGAGTCTGATGGGGTGCCATGTCCTGGCACCAAAGTCCATCCTTGATACTCCCTTGGGACCTCCTTGCTCTGCTTCCCCCACCTCTCCATTGCATGCCCCAGCGTTTTGCCTCAGTGTGGTGGGGTCAGCTCAGTTGCACATCCCACACTGTGTCTCCGGTGCTGTCCCATGTGGGGCCATGGGTCAGTGCAGGATGTCACATCTCACAGTGGGGCCAGCTATGGTCCTCTCTGTGCATTGGGCGCTCTGAGTCGGGCTATCATCCTCTCAGCTTGGTGGGCCCAGGTGTACGCCACTTCCTTCCTCCTCCTTAATTTGCTTCATCTTCCTTCTGGGTATAGTAGGTCAGTTCCTTTCCCACACCAGCCGATGTATTTTCATTTTCTGTGGCACTCCCTTCTATGATGGGGGTTGGGCTTATTCTGGTTAGGGCCAGGCATATGGTCCAGTCTTTTTGTGGATTCCTCAGCGCATTACATTGCCCTCCTGGTTTGGTGTGTCATGGTGGGGTCTGTATGCACATACCAGTTCTGTGGGGCCACCACCAATACTCTCCCCCTGGGTGTATTAGTGCCCTGTTCCCCCTGTGCCATCATCTCAGTTTCTCCCCACCCCAATTCTCCCTCCACCTGCTCTCCTTCCCCTTCATTATGTTGGACTCTCATGTACCTCCCTGGGTGTGGTCTGCCCTCCCCACAACTATCTATGCTTCCACCCGTTTATTGCAAGATAGGTGCCTATTCTTCTGTTCCTGCCGTGCAGTTTGTACCTAACTCAGGGGACTCATGTTATACCTGTCCTTTTGAGTTTGGCTTACTTCACTTAACATGATTCCTTCCAGCACTTCCCATGAAACAACGTGTTTCATGTGATCATCCATGCTTTTCAGTGCTGCATAGTACTCTATTGTGAGTATGTGCCAGAGTTTTCTAATCCACTTGTCTATCGATGGAAACTTAGGGTGTTTCCAAGTCTTGGAGATTGTAAATTGTGCTGCAATAAACATTGGAGCGCAGATGACTGCTCGTGTTTTGTTACCTCCACTGGGTATATGCCCAGTAGAGGGATGACTGGGTATTAAGGTAGATCAATTTTCCATTTTCTTTAAGTATCTCCAGATTGCTTTTCACAATGGCTGTAAAAATCTACATGAATACCAGTAGGGGAGGAGGGTTCCTACTTCAGCACAGTCCCTTCAACATTTGTTGCTCTCTGATTTACTGATTTGGGCTAGCCTCAGGGGTGTTAGGTGGTATCTCATGGTTGTTTTAATTTGCATTTCTCTTATAACTAACTCTTCCCTGAATGCTTGGGAGAATTCTTCTGTGAAGCCATCTGGCCCTGGGGCTTTTTTTGTTGGTAGGTTTTTGATGACCCTCTCTATTTCTTCCTTCGCTGTGAGCTGTTGAGGTTCTTGATCTCTGTCTGAGATCATCTAAGGAGAGACTGTTTCTCCAAATATTTATCCATGTTTCTGAATTCATTAGAATACAGACCTTCATAGTATTTTGTGATTATCCTTTTAATCTCATTGGGGTCTGTTGTTATTGCCCCTATGTCATCCCTCATCCTGGCTATTGATGTTTGCTCCTTTCCTTTCTCTCCTTGGTAAGCTTTGCCAGAGGACTGTCCATTTTGTTAATTCTTTCGTAGAACCAGCTTTTAGCTGCATTTATCTTTTGCATTGTTCTTTGTCTTCCCACTGGCTTAGCTATGCTTTGATTTTTATTATTTCTTTTCTCTTGCTGTTGGAGGGGTTGTTCTGCTGACTCTGTTCTAGTTGTTGGAGGTTTTGTACTAATGTATCTGTCATAAGCCTCTCTTCTTTTTTCATATACGCATTTAATGATATCAAGCTACCTCTGATAACTGCCTTTGCAGTGCCCCATGAGTTTTGATATGTTGCATTCTCATTCTCATTAGTTGCTAGAAACTTCCTGATATCCTCTCTTATCTGGGCCTGTACCCATTCATGTTGTAGGAGATTGTTGCTCATCCTCCAATTGGTTATCCTTGCTTTTCTGGACATCCTCTTATTAGTCTCCAGCCTTATGGCATGGTGATCTGAGAAAGATGTCTGGATAATATCTATGTGTTTGAATTTACTCAGACATGACTTGTGTCCCAGCATGTGATCTATTCTTGGAAAAGATCCATGTGGACTTGAGAAGAATGTGATTTTTTTTTGCATTTGGATGGAAAGCTCTATATATGTCTATCAGGCCCTGTTGCCTAATTACATTGTTTAGCTCTATGGCCTCTTTGCTGAGCTTCTTTCCCGATGATCTGTCTTTCTCTGATAGCGGAGTGCTAAAGTCACCTACTATGATTGTTGAGTCCGTGATTTCTTTTTTCATACTTTTAATAGTTTGACAAAATTCGTTGCACCATTATTAAGAGCATAAATATTCAGTATGCTAAATGCTTCTTGGTTTATTGAACCTTTGAGCATTATGTAGTGTCCCTCTGTTTCTTTTTATGGTTTGGATCTTGAGGTCTGTTTTGTTGGAGATTAAGATAACCACCCCTCACTTTTTTGAGTTACCATTTGATTGGTATACTTTCTGCTAACCTTTTATTCTTAGCATATTTTTGTCTGTGCACTTAAGATGTGTCGCTTGCAGGCAACAGATTGATGGATTATGTTTTCTGAGCCAGTCCTCAAACCTTTTTCTTTTAATGTACAAGTTGAGTTCATTAGTGTTCAGTTATTATCACTATCTGGATTCATAGTTGTCATACTCTGTCTTGTGGTTTGGGTGTTTGCCTATCTCCCTTCATATCAGTGTGCTGTGTTTGAGTGGAGAGTTTCTATCTTGTCTTCTTTTCCATCTGAGACCCTGCTGTCCTGGTAATTGTTGCTGGCATGTTGGCTTCTAGATGGAGATGGGCTGTTTGGTGGTCTCCTGTTTGTTCTTGGTGGAGGTTGATCCTCTGGCCGTAGTGAGTCAGCCAGTATCTTCTGCAGGGTCAGGTGTCTTGCACCATATTCTTTGGCTTAGTGGCCAGCAGTGGTGAGATGTTTCAGAGATTGGAGTGGGGGCTGGGGCCTCAGCGAGTGTCCCAGGATGCTTTGACCTGGTCTGTCAGGGCACCCTTAGCAGTCCTATTTTTGTTTAATACATTTTAAAATTAAAATTTTAAAAATAATTTTAAAATTTTGGGGGGAGGGAAAAAGAAAAGAAATGGAGAGAAAGAAGCAGAAGCTATAAAAGAGGGGAGAAAATAAGTGATAATAATAGTGAACGTGGGAAAAAAGAGAGAAGGGAAACCTATAGAAGAGGGGCAGAAGAGAAGTAATAGTAATAATGAAAAGGGAAGGTGAAAGAGGAGAGAAAAGAAAACACAGAAAGTAAAAGAAAGAAAAACCAGCATGAGATAAATAAATATAGATACATACATAGATAGATAGATAGATAGATAGATAGATAGATAGATAGATAGATAGATAGATAGATAGATTTCCCCCTACTTTTCTCTCCAAATTCTAGAGATGCTTAATAGAAGGCAGAGGTGGGCGACGGTTCGCTGCCATGGGACATGGTGCTGATCTGGGCTCCAGAGCCAGGCTATGTGAGGGGAAAATGCTCTTCAGAGCAGCATGCACTCCCAGGTCCCTGCAGGCCTGTAGTGCTAAGCCGGTGGGTAGAGGCTACACCAGCGGGAGAAGCACCACAGCAGCGAGCCTCCTGCACCGACTGGAAATAGCTGGGGGAGACACTGGCCGCAGCACCTGCCTATGCTGGCTGGGAAGGGCTGGGGCCACAAGGGGTGCTGAGAGAGGCACTGGCCGCAGATCCCACCTCCTGTGTCAGCTGGAAAAGACTGGGGAAGCCTGGCTTAGAAGCTGATGCTGGGGACCCCACAGGGCACCACAGTGGTGAGAGCCAGCAGGAGTGTACAGACCGCTCTGCAGGGGACCGCAAAACTACGTGCAGGCTCCACAGCGATGTGGTCCGAGCTGGATCAGACAGTGGAGGTTCTGGCGGGAAACAGCAGCCAAGGCGCCTGCCCTCCACCCTGAGAGGGACGTCCAGCAGTGGGCAGGCTTAGCGCTCGGAGCTGCCGGCCGCTGGAAACCCCTCAGTGCACCAGGATGGGCAAAGCTGTTCCGGCAGGAGGGCAACACTCTGTTGCTCGTGTTTCCAGTAGGAAGGAGCGGCCACTGTTTGGCCTGGTGCTGTGAATGGCGCAGGGTCCGGCTTGGCGCTCGCAGTCTGCACTATAAAGAACACTCCACTGGCAGGCAGGTTTAGCGCTCTGGACCATGGGCACAGGGCACCGCGGTGATGCAGGCCAGCCCGAAGTGGCTCCGTCAGAAACGCAGTGTAGTGTGTAGAATCGGGTGGGTTCCGGCTGCAGGCTCGCATGGGTGGGAAGTGTGCAGCACAGATTCCCTGGATGGGAGTGGAGCGGGAGCTAAGCTGACGGGGGTAGGTGGCTGGGCAAATGGGGTGCTGGTTATAGTCCCCAGGCAGCAATGGGGATGGGTCGTCCCCCATGGAGGTCGCCCAGGCAGCCACTGGTAGTTTGCAGGTCAGTTACCGGGCCTTGAGTGAATGGTGGGAGGAATGTGGGCCCAAGGGCAGATCTCTCCTAGTGGTGTCCCACGAGTGGGCAGCTGCTGTAGGGGTTCCCCGACACCACTGCGTGTATCTCGGCAGAGCAGCCAAGCGACTCTGGGTGCGGGGTCCTGCCTGGTCTGGGGGGTGGAGTGGGACTATAGCTAGTCACAGCCGCGATGGCGGCGGCCTAATGACCCGAGATGTCCCAAGAATCGGACCCTGGATCACCAAGGCCCCGGCTCAGGACAAATGTGGGGTGCTGTCCCAGGGAGATATTTCACTCACCAGACTCCTTCCACGTGGGTACCTGGACACCAAACCCACCTGTTCGAAAGAGCTCTCAGTGTATGTGCGTCCCGTGATCCGCCATCTTCCTTCTCTCCCGACTTGGCCAATTTCTTTATGTCATCAGATGTGTGGACTCTGAACATTTCCCAACCAACAATGGTGTTTTTTTCTTTAAGACTACTCCTGGTGGTCTGTTCCAAATTTTCCCCCAAATTTCTCCCAGCCATTTTTTTGTTCCATCTTCATCCATCCAGCCTTTAATATGTGTGCACACTATACTTTTGTGGTGGGAATTTGACCTTCTTAGACAAGGTCTTTCTTTTTAAAATGACAGGCTGCTGCTTAGTTCCATTAGCCAAACATGACAGAATGACTGTGAATTTTTTTTAACTTCCTGTGGTTCTGAGTAAAATAGTTTTGTCTCCCAAACTTGTCACGGTTCTGTTACTTGGAAGATCAAAGGTCATAGGTGTTTCGTCCATATTCCCAATATCACCCAGGTCATAGTTATGGATCCTTCTTTGTTTTATTGATGAATGAATGGAATGACATCACTTTTTCATCAAAGTCTTTTGGCATCGTCTATGAAACCTTTGTTCTTGGCTGCAAACATAGGGCAAACCTATTCATGAAGCGGGTACACCATCCTGCTGACGCAACAAAACTTCCAATACCTGGTGCTTTTAATTTGTTGCCTTTAGCCATTTAAAGGGCATGTAAGTGTGTAACGCAGTCATCATTTTGACGACACGCCATAACCCGTTTATACAATTCAGTCTCTAGAGCCCACATCGAGCATTTTTTGCCTTTGGAATCTTTTCCAAGTCAGCTTTCATTTTCTGCCACCCCCTCACTTGTTTTTTGTCAACACGAAATTCCCTACTTGCAATACTGTTACTGCTTTCTTCTCCTCTTGCTACATCCTTAAGTTTGAAATGAGCGTTGTATGACCTGTGGTTTTATTTTGGTGCAGGATCAGAAGTATTTGGATCCATTTCTAACAGGATTAAAACAAAAGACTGAAAGAGAATGCCATACCATAGTGATGGAATTCTCAAAATATACCGTAAGCCCTACTCCAAAAATAAGCCCTGATTATAGTTCTTAAAAGAGGTCAATTTACAGTAAAATTGGTGGTGTCCAGGAAACTACCAGTATACATACAAACAAGTAAAATCAATTGGCAATAGAATGCAGCAAGACAGACAGACTTCACCATGGAGAACAGATACCCCCACAAAAGAATCGCACTGAAAAGACACCACAAGACCCCAAACATGCTGGATCATCAAGGGAGCTGACAGCAATTCAGGGTTTGGAGAGTTTTGTATGATAATATTCCAGAATGTGGTGACCTGACTATGTTTGCCTAGAGCAGCTTGTCTTAGGGCTCACAATATACACGCTGTGTTACTGCATGTGCTTCATTACTACATATGCTGCCTTCCTGCGTGCACACAGTGCAACTGGTATAGATTGAGCCTAACCGAGGCTGATGATACTCCAGGATGTGATGACATGACTGTTTGCACAGAGCAGCCTGTGTCAGGGCTCATAATATACACGCTGAGCTGTGTGTGCGCTGTGTGACTGCATGCTCTGTGTTATGGCATATGCAGCCTTGCCGCGTATGTATGGGAAGTGCTAACACAATACTGGACCACCACAGAGGCTGCAGGCACCCACAGATGAGCAGGAGAGACCGGAGAACACCTGCACTGCACCGGAGAATAGGTAAGTGGGGACCCTCACTCAAGCATAAGCCAAGGGGCACTTTTTCAGCATTAAAAACATGTGCTGAGGAGATGGGTTAATTAGGGTGTGAGGTAGTATCGATGAAGAACACAGCTTTCCCCCAGATCCTGGATGCTTCCTCCCCCCAACTACCATGATCTGAATTCTACCTTGCAGGGCTGGATAGGACAGAGGCTGTACACTGGTACATATGAGGGTTGGAGGTACAGGGAATCCAGGGTGGATGATACCTTCAGGACCAAGGGTGTGAGGGACGATGCTGGGAGAGTGGAGGGTGAGTGGGTTGGAAAGGGGAAACTGATTACAAGGATCCACATGTGACCTCTTCCCTGGGAGAGGGACAGCAGAGAAGGGGGGAAGGGAGACTCCGGATAGGGCAAGATATGACAAAATAACGAGGTATAAATTACCAAGGGCATATGAGGGAGGGGGGAATGGGGAGGGAGGGGGGGGAAGAGGACCTGATGCAAGGGGCTTAAGTGGAGAGCAAATGCCTTGAGAATGATTGGGGCAGGGAATGTATGGATGTGCTTTATACAATTGATGTATGTATATGTATGGATTGTGGTAAGAGTTGTTTGAGTCCCTAATAAAATGTAAAAGAAGAAAAGAGAAAAAATGATTAGGGCAAAGACTGTACAGATGTGCTTTATACAATTGATGTATGTATATGTATGAACTGTGAAAAGAATTGTATCAGCCCCAATAAATTGTTAAAATAAAAAAAAATAAAAAAATAAAAAGATAATTAAAAAAAAACATGTGCTGAAAACTCAGCTTATACAGGAGTATATCTTTTTTTAAAAAAATCCATCTATAATTTCCCTCTGACTCCCATCACCCCCAGTCTCTCATCCTTATATCAAATTTGTCCTCTTGGTCTTCATCACTGAACTGAGCTCCTAGGATGTTCTAGCTCCTCCCTCTCACCCCACCCCGCTGCCCAGTGTGCTTCGCCATTGGTAAATGCTGACCAGCAGACTTTCCCTCATTGTGACTTCGTGAGGCAGAGTAGAACAGGCCCATGGAGCTTTCTTGGGTATCATCTTTATGGGAGCAGATGGACAGGCTTTCCTAGCTGTCTTTGAGTGGGTCTAAACCTCTGACTCTTTGGTTAGCCGCTGAGAACCTAACTCTTGCCACACTAGGGCCCACCCTCCCCCACCCTCCCTGCCCCGCTTGGCATATAACAGAGAAAACCCACTGCCATCGAGTCGATTCTGACTAACATGGGCCCTACACAAGATTTCTGAAACCATAAACTGCTATGGGAGCAGACAGTCTCATCTTTCTCTTTTGCAGTGGCTGGTGGGTTTAAACCATTGATCTTATGGTTAACAGCCTGATTCATAACCTGCTATGCCACCAGTCTTGTATGTTATTGTTATTGTTAGGTGCCTTCACGTAGGTTCCAATAGGATCCAACTCAAAGTAACCTTGTGTGCACAAGAATTAAACATTGCCTGGTCCGGTGCCATCCTCACAATTGTTCTCATGTTTGAACCCATAGTTGCAGCCACTGTGTCAATCCATCTTGCTGAGGGCATTCAGCTTTTTCACTGCCCCTCTATTTTACCACACATGCTGTCCTCCAGGATTGGTGGCTTCTGACCACATAACCAATATGTAAGATGAAATCTTGTCATCCTTGCCTCTAGGGAACATTCTGGTTGTACTTCTTCTTAGACAGATCTATGTTCTTTTGACAGTCCATAGTATTTTCAATATTCTTCTCCAGCACCATGATTCAAGTGTACCCATTCTTCTTTGATCATCTTTATTCAATGTCTATCTTTCACATGCAAATGGAGCGATTGAAAATACCCGGGCTTGGAGGGGTTGAAAATACCTTAGGCCACAAAGTAATATCCTTGCCGTTCACCACCTTACAGAGATATCGTGCAGCACATTTACCCAGTGTGAGACATCATTTGAGCTCTTGACGGTTGAAAGATAAAGGCCTTAACAAAGGATTAAGGGTAGGGAGGCAGAAACTGGGCAGTTCCCCAGTTAAACTGAAAACACACAAAGTAAGAACATCAGCTGTGGTTTGTGGTCTCTGGTCCGATTAGATAACAGCAAGATTGCCTTGCCTGCAACTCTTGACTCTCTGTGAGTTGAAACTGACACTCCGTGGCACATGGAGAGAAGGGCTCAGCCTCTAGCGGTCACAGTGCCCCTGGCCACCCTCCCCTCACCAGCTCACTAACAGCTGAAATCCTACTGCCACCCCCAAAGGAGTTTGTTCAGGTGCTGGGGTCACCTGGGCTACCAGGGGTGACCAGAAGTTCCCTTTCTGTTTTCATTTTCAGAAAATGCTTCTCTCGTGTCTAACGGACCTCTGTCGGTAAGCTTCACTGAACAACGTTATTGTTGTTTTTTTTAAACTTTAGCCCCAGTCTTATCTAATGCATATGCCCATCTCTGACTCTGCGTTTTTATGTTTTCTTTCTTTTAGAAGGCTTCCACATCTAACATCTTTTAATTTCCTGTTCATAAGCATCTTCCTTGAAAACATTTGGGATCTGTGTAGCTTGGCCCTTGGGCTACCTCAGGGTTGCCTTCTCCTCAGTGGTCCCCAACATGGTGCGCAATGAGTTTGGTTAATCCCAAGAATGCCAAGTGGCTAAGCCTAAATCACAGTTGTAAGGTGGCCGAGCCAATGAGAAGCAGCCCTGACGTTGAAAAGGAGATGAAAGAAGGGTGGTGTGTTGGTGAGAGCTGTCAAGTTAATTCTGATGGCGGGTTGTCCTTAGACAGTAGAGCTGCCCCAGAGGCTTTGCTTGGCTTCTTTCAAGACAGATAGGTTTGTCTTTGTAGAAGTACTTTCAAAATTCTCATGAAGGCCCACAATTCAAGTGTCTAGTAACATTGCGAACATCATTCACGAAGAAAGCAAAAGGCCTTCTACAATCATATTTTGCGTGTCTTCCAGCCTGAGGGAGAATGTTGTTGGAGGGGAAATGGAAGGTGCCAGAATAGGGTAAAGAAGGATGAAAGGTGGAGACATGACTGATCCTTGCCTCCTGGTAATAAAGAAGCCAGGCGGTCAGCCATTGCCCCCATGTTGTTTACTCCAGACCTCCAGTATGGTGGACCTTACCCTTAGTCACCCTTCAGGTGCTAGACTTTATGTTAGACTAATCAACCACTTAAGATAAAAAGGGCAGCATTTTCCCAAGGACACTGCTCAGGTTAGGAAAGGAGGCATGGAAACAGGGAGTTGGATAAGTGATGGCACATTGAAGGGAGAGGAATGGAAAAGTGGACACAAAAGATGTTTCCATTGTTGAAGATAAAACTGATGATTAGCTCTGTGAAATTTTACCTAGTTCACAATAAAAGAAAATTAACCCATCTGTAGACAATTGGACATCCTCTCACAGAAGGGTCACAAGGAAGGGTGAGCCAGCCAGGGTGCAGTATAGCTCTGATGAAATTAGATCCCTCTAGTTCTTTAATGCTTCCTCCCCCACCCACTATCATGACCTCAGCTCTACCATAAAAATCCTGCTAGACCAGAGCATGTACACTGGTACAGATAAGGGCTCTCGACACATGGAATCCAAGACAAATAAACCCCTCCGGTAAAGAAGTGGGAGGAGAGATACCCAGAGGTGGGGTGAGAAGGGGGAAAAGGGAGGACCAATTGCAATGATTGATGTATAACCACCCCCCCCCAAAGGAGAACAATAGAATCATGGGTGAAGGGAGAGACCGATCAGTGTAAGATATGAAAACAATACTAATTTATAATTTATCAAGGGTTCATGAGGGTGGGAGAATAGGAAAAGGAGGGGTCAAAGAGGAGCTGATACCAAGGGCTCAAGCAGAAAGAAAATGTTTTGAAAATGATGATGGCAATGTATGTACAAACATACTTGATACAATTGATGTATGGATTGTTGTAAAAGTTGTAAGCTCCAATAAAATTATTTTTAAAATAAATAAAATTTAAAAGATCTTTGAAAGAGGGAGAGGTCAACAGAGTCACAAATTACCAGAGGCCAAGGCAGAATAAAGGGTCTTGTTAACATCATCAAGCAAGTGGACACCAGTGTCTTTGACAAGGGCCCCTCCAATGGTTCATAGGGGGTGGACATCAGGGACCGGCAGCTGAAGCACCAGGGAGGTAGAGCTGGGTTGAGGACTTCTTCAGAGCGGGCGGAGGAAGGGAATGTTTGCTTGTTCCCTGGTGGGGAGGAAAGGATTCCCTGAGAAGATCCCAGAGAATATCACACCTGATTTCCTGTCACAGGGTTTGACACTAGGAGATGCTCGAGGTCGGGAAGCTGGTGAGTAAGCTATGACGTGCGGAATTTAGTTGGCTGGAACACTTTGAATGGTGAGTCTGTAAGGATATCAAAATCAGGTGTGAAAACGTCAATTTCAGGGATTATTTCTCACCCTGTACAGTTGTCCAATTTAGTTAATTTGTCCCGATTGCAAGCCTCTGACGGGTAGACAGGTAGCGTAACACAAATTCATTTTGCACCCACACACTTTACAACACAACAAGCAAACCCACTGCCATGGAGTCCATTCTCCCAGGGACTCTACAGGACAGAGAACAGCCCCAGGAAGTTGTCAAGGCTGCCGTCTTTCCCCAAGTGGACAGCCTCGTCTTTCTCCCACCCTGTGGCCGGTGGGTTTCAGTGATCTATCCCCATTTAGGATGGCAGGCAGCTGAGCGCTTAACCGCTACGCCACCAGGATCCAGGATTCCCTCACAAGCTTAAGGGACGGAGTGAGTATGCTGGCCGAGCCACCTGGATCCTTTCCTAAGCAATGGTGATGGCAGACACTAACAAGTAAGGCTGCAGGCCTTTGTAGACAGAATGGATCCGGTTAATAGCCCTCTTTGAAGCAGGCTGTTGTTGATTCTAACTTTCATCGCTTCTGTATTAAAAACAAATAAACAAAAAAAAAAGCAATCACCACTGAGTGGATTATCAGACTAGAACAAGGCTCCAGTGATTGATTGTTCGGTAGATCACCAGGTCTTTCTTCCTAGGTAGGTTTGAACCTCCAGGAAATTAGCTACTGTGGGAGAAAGATGAGTCTGTTTGCTCTTAAAGAGAGTTACAGCATTGCAAACTCAAAGGGGCAGTTCTACCCTGTCCTATTGGTTACTTGAGCCAGAATTGACCGAAAGAGGTCATGCAAGAGCCATTAGTACAGTACGTTAATTTAAGCATTTGGCTGGTAACTGAAAGGATAGTGGTTCGAATTCAACATTCACTTTGCCGGAGAAAGAGGAAGCTGTCTGCTCCCATAAGGGTTTCGTCTGTGAAACCCAAAGGGGCAGTTCTACTTGGTTCCGTATTGTCGCTGTGAGTCAGAACGGACTTGAAGGCAGTGGGTTGCATTTTGGGTTTCCTTCGTCTGCATTTGAGTTAAGAACATCGGACACACCATGAACTGCCCAAGAAGGAATACACCTGTCTTTAAGGAGGTGCACCCAGAACGAGGCCGGCATGTACTCTGAACAGGTCAGCAGAAGAACCAGTCCCTCTAAAAAGATGTCGTGCTTGCTCACGTCGGGGCTCAAGGAAAGAGAGGAAGCCCCTGGACAAGATGGACCCACAGAGCGCCTGCAGCAACCATGGGCATGACCTAACAGTTGCAGATGGGACCACCTGGACGCCCCTGAACAAGGCTAGGGAAGCAATAAGCAGGCACACAGAGTTTTTCACGTTCTTTTTATTGATAGAAATCAGGACTGCACTGTACAGATTCAAAGATTTGCTGCAGGAAATAAAATCTACACTTCCGGTTTCTGTACATGAATGATCAATTTTCTTCAACAGTTTTTTTTTTTCATTCTGATCACGGTTGTTGATGACAAAGATAACAGAAAAAATCCCCAGGTAGACAGATGCTTGTTGTGTCCTTCCTGGGCTTCGTACAGACCAAGTTCAAAGGTTTCATTCATGTGAGACCCCAAACCTAAGAGACCTGGCAGAATTGTCTTCTGTTTCATTAAAAAAAAAAAATCCCAGCCACACCTGTTAACAGGTTACCCTGCAGCTCTCCAATAAGGGTTTAGGCAAAGGATCTTAAGTGTCCCCTGTCCGTGACATATGTTACAATAGCTACACTCTCTACAGGATGGCATGTCTTCTCCTTCAGGCTTCCTCTTCTCTGACTCTTTCATGTGTGCCAGGAGCATTAACTGATCGCTTTGTGATGGGCTGTTCATTCTATTTCTGAACACGACAAGAGGTGGGGCCTGTAAACGAACATGACAAGCGATTAAAAACGTAAAAAAGGAAAGAAAAGGGAAAAAAAGGGTGGGGGTGCTGTCATCCTCACAACTTTGCAGGGGCAGTTGCAGTAAGTCAACACTGACTTAGGAAGGGAATCACGAATACTCAGTTGTTGAAAACACTCTGGCCGTGGTAACAGAAGTGCTCACAAGATTTGCCCAGCAGGAGAGGCGGCTTTCCTGTAAGCAGGCATGTGTGGAGGGCCCTGCTCAGCAGTGAGCGGGTTACAAACCGAGCTGTGACACTGGAATGGCTGGGTGACCCAGAAAAGCATCCCGCTCGGATCACTCTACGTTGTCCTGTCCACACAGGAACCCAGTGTGAGAAGAAAAAAGAACTCAAGTAATATAAAGCAGGCGGGTGGGCAGGGTGGCCATGGGCAAAGGACTGGCCCTGGGAGTGTGGGGTTCATCCTGACAGCCCGTCCAGAGGGGAGTGGCCTCGTCTCCACAGCTGGCCGCGGGGATGCTCCTCGGAAGGCCAGGCCAGCTCCATCTGGGATTTGGAAAGCGCTTGCGGGGCCAGCCGCGACCAGAAGTCTAAGAACCTCCCATTCTGAGGGTCTTGAAGCTGAAAAGAAGGTCACACAGGAGTTTAGAGCCAGGCTTTCAACTGTGAAGCACAATGATTGCAGTCAATAAAACCCGGGGGGCAAAGTCCAGAGAAGACAGATGCCTTCAGGAGGCAAGCTTCTTGGTTCAGCCTCCTGCGTGATCACATTATCAGTGTGGTTTCTAAACATGCTCTATGTGATCACTTGTTATACGTAAATTTGTTGCCCCTCCCCCTCAAAAAAAAAGGCTAATATGCACACTTAGAAAACCTTTCAAGTTTATAATAATCAAAGCCCATGGCTGGTGCACAGGTTTTTTCAGAGCCTGCACTTTTCGTCGACTGTGTTTGTGTACACATATAGACTGATAGTGTATATATGCCAACATTGAGCTTATGTGTGTGTGGATACACACAAAGACTACATAAGCTATATGTAGATCTGTATATATAGAATATATATAGGCATACACAAAACACTATGTCTGCACTAGGTATATGTACGTGTCTACAGAGAGCATATGTTTAGAATATACATATCAGTAGCATATATATTCACACAATAAGGAGCTTCAAAAAGTTTGTAAAAATGGAATTAAAATATAATCTAATTTTCCACCAACTTTTTGAAGTCCTTTCATAATTGGTGTGTGTGTCTATATATTCACATAACTCTCTGTAGCCATTAAGCATACATTAGGATACAATCATTAAGTCTAGATATAATCATACTGTAACATCATACACAGATATAGATCACCTACTCATATAGGGTTCAGCTATGTCAGTTGAATATTTTAGTGTGGTAAAAACTGTTCTCTTGCTCCACTAATGTCTCTTCAGGCAGTCAACTTACCTCAAGCAAATTCATCCTCAGCTATCATGTACCATAGAGCTGGAAGAGAGAGAGAGTGCGCACAAATGAAACCTCTGAGACAAGCCTTCCCGGGGATTCTGTACCCTCCTTGCTGACAAGGAGGCAGGGATGAATCACGAGATGGATAGGGACCACACACAGAAAGCGTATTGGGAACACTGCCAACGATTAACGGGTTTTCCCGGGGCTTGTTCATTTTGCTTTTAGAGACGGGTACATGGAAACAAACGGCAGGAAGTAGAATGGTGGGTATTCACCATTGGATGCAGTGAATGAAACCCAGGCCATGCAGCCACCCAGCTCCCTCATGCAGTGTTTGAAAATCAGCCTGGGATCGGAGGCCAGACGCAAGTGGGAGCTCACCACAGGTGAGAACACTCGGTGTGCATTCCCTCCAAGCAGCCCTCGGCACCGACTGCAGGAGCCCTGCCATCCTCGCTAATGCCCTTGACACCCGCTCCTCACTACCCGACACGCTGAGTACCAAAGCAGGTGGTTATGTGAAAATCGGCATGATGGGGAAATGGAGGATGCTCACATGGTGGCAGGGCTGCCAAACAGACATCATTACTCAACTGCCACACTACTGAGAGTCACGGCCTGCCCCAAGTGACAGCGGGTGCGACTCTTGCCTTGCGCCTCGGTTGTTTGTCCTTGCAGATGGCCGACAACTGGACAGGACAGTTAGGAAGACCTCCCTGGGGTCTTAACTGTGCAATTTCAGATGAAAAGCTAGTTGATGAGGGAGGCATAGGTGTGTTTGATAGAAAAGTCTAGGTGCAAGGATGAGACGCCCGACCAGCGGTTGTGAACCTTGACTCTGGTTCCTTCCTTCCCCAACTATGATCTTGGGAAAATCACAGGGGCTCTGGGACTTGAGGTGGTCCTGGTGCCCACTCCACAAAACTGCAGTACTTCTGGGGACCCCAGTAGGTTCAGGGGTAGGACGTGACCTGTGCACACTGGAGTATGTCCAGGGCCAGGCACCATAGGGTAAGCATACACTTGCTGGTCCCTACTGAGTTATCTGCAGTAAGCAGATTCACGTGGGTTTTACATTTTGGATGCAGTGAACAATGTGTAGCACTCTTCACTACTGATTAGTAAGAAAGCACAAGCCAGTTGTGCTTACCTCACTTACTGGGTTGGGCACTCTGTCCCTATCAGGAATTGGAACTTTGAAAAAAGGGGACTTTGATTCTGAGAGGCTGGAAAAGAGACAGTGGCCAGCCAGACCTAGAAGCAGAGTCTTCACTGTGGTGAAAAAATGTGAAACACGTTGACTACACATTAGTAAGTAACCACAAGGGAAGGTGTGCTTGCCTTGCAGACTGGGGAACCTGGCACGGTTGGTCTGTGTGCCGCCTGCTGCACCTTCACTTATGCTCATCCATGAAGGGGCCAGAGGGTTCAGTCTCCCCTGCCCACCCTCAGCACTCCACCCTGAGACCGAACTTTCCGAAGGACGTCCATCTCTGATGGAGTCCCGGAGTGGGGCAAATGGTGAAGTTGCCCGGCCACTCATCAAACGGCTGGAGGTTTGAAGCCACCCAGAGGCATCTTGACAGTAAAGCCTGATGATCTCCTGAAAAAACAGCTGTTGAAAGCCATCCACAGCACAGTTCTGCCCCCGACGGGCTGGTCTGCCGTGAGTTGGAACTGCTTTGTCAGCAAGTGGAATTTCGTTGGAAAAATCACGTCTATGTCCCAAGGGATCTTGTGGGCTGGGCTCCCAGCTGCTCACACAACAGGGCTGGAAGGGCCACACGCCTCCTTCTGCAGAGGGACAGCTGGACGTCCCTCCTGGACAACCGGTGTCACATCCAGCCACGCCGCTCCTGTGGTACCACCGCCACCTCGCAGAGACACGGTTCTGGAAACGCCAGAGACTGGACACACTGATTCAAGTAACCAGAAACTGTCCTGGGGGTCCCCCCCTTAGATGGACCTTCTCAAGAGGACTTGAGATCCCAAGGCTAACGTCTGGGGAGTCGATACACAGGCATCCAGCAGCGGGCACTGGTGACAGACACCGTCTCTGGAGCACATGGCACACGCTCTCGCCTCTCTGGTTGACCTGGCTTGGGCTCAGACTCTTGCTCTCTCTCATTCAGGGCTCTGGACAAAGTGGACCAAGAGGGTGTAGGCTGAGAAGAAGGTGGCAGCTCCTTGCCACTGCTGCTTCACATTTGCCGTCTTTGTTGAAGGAGAAAGAAACTGGCTCCCCAAGCCATTCAACCTCAAACACAGGGGCGAGGGCTCTACAGACCCTCTCCTGGGCCAGCCAGAACACAAGGCCAAGGTTCCCGTAGAGTTCCCTGGAGCCTGCCAGCTTCAGGCTGGCCGTAGACTACAGCCTGTGTGGGTGCCTCCTATATCTCCCCAAGAATCCACCGCTGGGAGGCATGTTTTGTCTGACCCCCTCCCCTGGCTACATTTTCCTCCTCATCAATGCTGGGAACATCAACAGGGAGAACATTTCATCTAAAACCCTGATGTCCCCCTTTCCCAGGGAACGGGCTCTCCCTGCAGTGCTTCGTGCAGTTGCTCGGCAGTTTAGGGTCTTCAGAGTCGAGCGAGGATAAGGTGCGCCATCTCCAGGCTGCTTGGACCCTTTGGGAGACCCAGAGAGAGAACACTCACGTTGTAGGTTGGACTCTCAGCTTGGCCTCTTGTTGGCGGTGTAGCCTTGGGCATGACCTTGCCTTCCCAAGTCTCCAGAATGGCTGCTGGGAGGAGTAACCAGGAAGAAGAGCAGTGTGGTCTAGCCTCTGTTTGGGGGTAGAGGGTGGGTCTGGGGGACAAACGGTGCAGAGCTGCAGAGCCCTGGTGCCTTGGTGCTCAGCTGTCAGCCCGAAGGTCAGCAGTTTGAACCCACCAGCTGCGCCATGCAGGGCAGATGTGGCAGTCTGCTGAAGCAAGGATGGCAGGCTGGGAAACCCTATGGGACGGGTCTACTCTGCCCTAGAGGTTTCGCCGGGCGCTGGCTCCAGGACACTGAGCTTTTTAGGAATTGGGCAGAACCCCATTCTCTGATCCTCTCAAGCTTGTGGGCACGCAGGAAGCGACTCTCTCTCTTGATAATAAACAGGTAACTAAAAACCGTCATGCCACTATCCAGCTCACTGAGTTCCTCAGAAGAGGAAAGAAAACAAGCTGCCCATGTGATCTCCTCCAGGGGTCTGCCCAAAGCCAAGATGGAAGAGTCCCAAGCCATTCATTCATCCAACACATCTCCAGAGAAGAATGTCTCCCAGGCTCACGTGTCTTTCATACAAAAGCAATCCTGCAAGCAACTCCCAGTCCCTTTGATACGTGCTCTTTAGAGTCTGTATTCCATTCTGCCCGTCTTGAGGGACGAAGGAGAAGCCGGAGTTTGCGGGCATTTAGGCAAGGCTGATGAAAGGAACATGAGACACACGGTCACAGCCAACAACCAATGCCAGTCACTTTCATTCAAGTCTTTGCGGTCAAGTTGCACCTCAACTCGGTGTTCTGTGTTCTTCTCAGGACGGTGCAGCCTTTGGTTCTGTTGTGCATTGGACTGGTACGGGTCGGAGCCGACTCGATGGCATCCAATACCAACAACAGCCTATGGTCTGGTTCAGAGAAGGGTTTTCCTGAAGAGTTCAGTACCTTCTCTGACCTTTTGTTCCCAAGTACAGTTTTCCCCTGCGGTGCAGCTGGAAATCTGTGGGGTCAACACCGCAGGAAATCATGGTGGCACCCACACGCAGAGGCAAATACCAGGGCTTACTTTGCATCCAGAGAAGCAGGCGTCTGTGTTAACATCTACAGACTAGTTGGTGTCCATGGGTTGAGGCTGAGGGGAACTGGTTCGACGGCCAGATTAAAACCAGTGGCTAGTGAGTCCACTGGGACTCACGGCAACCCCATTGCATTGGGGTGAAACTGCTCCAGAGGATTTTCAACAGCTGAGCAGTCAGAAGGAGATGGCTTCTGGGTGGACTTGAACCTCCAGCCTTCCAGTCAGCGGCCAAGCCAAGTGTGCTAAGCATTTACACTGCCCAGATATGACTGCCCTCAAACCAGATGCTCAAACTCAAACTCACTGCCGTAGGGTCGATTCTGACTCATAGTGACAGGGGAGAACTGCCCTGTGGGATTCCAAGACTGTAACTTGTATGGCAGTAGAGAACCTCATCTTTCTCCCCCAGAGGGGCTGGTGGTTTCAAACTTCTGGCCTTTCAGTGGCAGCCTGATGGTAACCCACTGCACCCCCAGGGCTACCAAGCCCCAACCACAGAAGCTCCTCCTTAATGCTTAGAAAACAAACCAGGTTTTTGCCGCCAAGTCAATCCCGGCTCATAGGGACCCTAATTCCAGAGGATATAAATTCATAAGGATTTTGGAAGCAGGGAGTCACGGCTCCGGATCTGACTGCTCACAGTTAATTTGTTGGAAGGAAAGGAGGGAGAAAGGAGGTGGGGAGGCGGGAGGGCTTTGTGGACGGTACCCACACGGAGGTGATTTGGAGGGGGTGGAAAGCTACGTGTGAGCCAGCATGCAGTGCACCCATAGAACTCTACAGACACACATAGCATTTCAAGATGGCATCAACCCTTAGCTGCTGAGTCATTTGTTCCTCAAGTGACTACTGGCCTTTTAAACATGCAGCATCATCAAATGCTATGCAGGGCTGATTGGAGACAAACGATCCAGAGGGGGGCATGCAGGGAAAGGGGAATAGCATTCCAGACATGCAGGAAACCCAGTGTCTGATCCACAGATGATCCCCGGGTGGTGGGCTTTTATACCCCCCTCCCACACACACACAGGGCAGGCATGCACTTGCGGACGCGGGCTTTACCTTGTCATGAAAGGATTGGGGATACCATACAAGTGATCTTTATGATAACCATTATTACCATATTCCAGACTGCAACAGAAATAAAGACACCAAGGAGACTATGTTATCTCTATGATGAAGAGTCTACACCACGGGCTACAAGGACAATGGCATGGTCGTGATAAGTAGGGGGCAACACGGTCGTTTGACAAAGACATTGTTAAAAGGGTACATGTGCTAGACACTGAAGCAGCTAGCTACTCTGTAGATGAATGTGACAGATCCATTTTTAAAAATTAAAGTCAAGTATTCCTTGTGTGGCCCTTATGTGCCAACGCTCTTTTCTAAAGTCTTTAGAATTGACTTGTGCTTGGGCTACTAGATGCTACTGTGGGATGGCTGTGAGCTGTCACTTTAAAAAGGCTGTCATTTCATGATGTCTGAGGGCACACAAGACTTGTATTGCTGCAACTGGGTGCTCTTTCACACATGTGTGAATGAACTTAAAAGCCCAGCATTGCTCTTACAGGTGAAATTCTTTTCCTAATCATTTGTCACGTTTCCTAACTACCCTTAGGTCCCAGCACGCATTGTTTTAAGCATATTTGTATTTAACGCATCTGCCTTTAGATTGTATTTGTCATGGGTACTCCTACTGCTACAAGACGTGGTTCAGACAGAATCAATTTAACTTTTTAAAATCCATCAAATCTTAATCAACTCTCCCTCCCCTGCCAATCCCCATTAAGAACATGGATCTTTAAAAAGAAGACAAAGGAAAAGGGGGCTTACTTTTTCATGGGTACAGTTTCAACACTACAAAATACAAACAAAAAGGGAGACAGGGTTATTACGTTTTAAAATCACTAGTAGTCAAGCCCAGCAGCTGCCCTGGGTCTTTTCATTCTACTGCTGATGCCCCGCAGGGGTGCAAGCCCAGGAGAGAGGCTGTTGAGAAGACGAGGCATGAAATGAGAATGGAGCGCAAGCTACTCAGCAGACACGAGGAGAGGGAGGGAAAGACCAAGGAGCCCAGAGAAGGACCAGGAAAAACAACAGTTATCATAAAGTAAAATGCCAGGTCCCCAAGACAGAGGCGCTGTAAAACGAGAAAGAGAGAGGCTGGTTAAACAAGCCGGGGAGAAGATTAACCAAAAGATTGAGAAACAAATAGACAAACAAAAACCACCCAAAATAAACAACAAGAGCAATTAACATATACTTGAGAAATTCGGTCCTGCACAAAGGTCACCTTAAACTTCAGTAAAGTCAAAGCATCACGACATTGGATCTCAAGTCCGGCAGAAGAGAGCAGCCCCTTAGGTTGTGCC
The DNA here is from genome assembly GCF_050624435.1 of Tenrec ecaudatus. NCBI lineage: Eukaryota > Metazoa > Chordata > Mammalia > Afrosoricida > Tenrecidae > Tenrec > Tenrec ecaudatus. Next base: position 208,412,697 of record NC_134532.1, on the reverse strand, counting down.
CCCAGCATCCACTACGTGACACGCCCCCCCCCCCCCCCCCCGTCCCCGCTTCCCAGGACGCTGGGCACTCACTCTTCATACACGTCCTCTGATTCCATCCGTCGGTAGTACTTGGCCAGCTTGACGGCCAGGATGAGGGCCGGGAGTAAAAGCATCGTAGCCTTCCCGACACCAAACCAGAACAGATTCTGGGAAGAGAACCGATAGGTGAGGGTAAAGGTTCACCCGTGAGTACATGGCAACCACAGTGGTGGAGGGGAATTGGCAAAATGACGTTTAGCTTTGTGCTGTAGTTTTGAATTTTTTTAACAAGTGCTCAGTTTGGTGTGTCAATGCACGGTGAGCCAGCCTCCGTGGAAAGTGTATGTAATGATAACACACCCGCTCATTCTAGAAACCTGGCGTTTGACCATGTGTTGCTGAATGGATTCCAACTCACGGGGGTCGCACTGCATTAGGGCAGAACTGCACCCCACAGACTGGCCAGGGGCTGAGTTTTCAGCCGTATACCACCTCCCAGTGTCTTTCTTTGGGGGCACCTGTGGGCTGACTCCACAGGAGCACTGGTGGCATAGTGGTTACGCATTTGTCTAACCCTGTAAGAGGTCTGAACGGAAACGTAACTGGGTGCCGAAATCTGGAGAGGACAAAAATCAGAGCTGATGGCTTTCTGGGGCCGTTTCACTGTGTGAGAGAAAACTCTTACCATGGGGTCCACGACATAGCTGCAGAGAAAGACGTCGACAGCAGAATCCAACACGGTGGCCAGGGGCCTGCAGGCAGCAATCTTCCTGGTGATCTGTGGGAGATAGCGCAGAGCACACCTGGGTTAGACACACACACACACTCAGGCCTGTCTCCTCACCAGGACAGCTATGTCCTCTTGGCCACGACTCCCATGCACTTGGCCTTGACTTCCTCATTGGCTAAGTGGAGCAAGTCAGTCTCAACCTGTAGGACTCGTGGTGCAATGGGATAATTCATGTGGGCCCAATGGCTTTGTGGCGGAACTTTTTGGAACCAGGCCCAGCAGACATGTTGGGAGAAGGCCCAGAGAATAGATATTTTCTGACAGAAACATGTTGCCAAAATGACTTGATTTCTGCTGCTACGCAAAGACAAACCGGACCAAAAGCCAAGCCGCTGTTGTTCAGCTCATTTTGATACGTAGCAACCCTGTCTGGGATTTCTGAAGCTGTAAATCTTATCTTTCCCTTAAGCGAAGCAGCTGGTGGGTTTGAACCACTGAGCTTGGAGTTAGGAGCCAAACATCTATGGCTGTGCCACTAGGATTTATCACTCATAGGCAGCATCGATAGACATGGGCCTGGCTTGGCTCCAATAACCCTTTATGCACACAGTCGGTCGCTGTTACTAGGCCTGTTTGAAAGTCAGAATAGGGTGTCCCCATTCATGAGGCCAGAAGAAATCTGCTCCATGAATCATGGACCAATGTGCCATCCCCATGAATGACTGAAGGAAACCCGTCACTCACTCACTCAAATACCTACTGGTTCGAAAATCAGACCCACTGGATTGGTTTACAGGAGACCTGGTGGCCTTTGGGGAGAAGTGTTGGGCTGTTGACTACAAGTTTAACGGTTCAAACCCACCCAACAATGGAGGCAAAGTGAGTATATTTTTGAGCATAAAAATTTAGTCTTGGACCCCAATTAGTCTCATGACCCCAATTCTACCTTACAAATCCAGCTAGACCAGAGCATGTACATGGGTACAGATAACAGCATGAAAACAGGGAATCCAGGAGAGATAAACCCTTCAGGACCAATAATGAGAGTAGCGATACCAGGAGGGGAAGGGAAAGGTGTGGGGAGAACGGGGGAACTGATCACAATGATCTACATATAACCTCCTCCCAGCAGGATAGGCAATAGAAAATTGGGTGAAAGGAGACAGCAGTCGGTGAAAAATTATAAAATGAAAATTATAACATGAAAAAAATGATAAATTATTAAGGGTTCATAAGGGAAGAGAGGAGAGGAGGAAAATTGAGGAGCTGATACCAAGGGCTCAAGTAGAAAGAAAATGTTTTGAGAATGATAATGGCAACATATGTACAAATGTGCTGGACACAATGGAAGGATGGATAGATTGTGATTAGAGCTATAATAGCCCCCCCCTCCCCAATAAAATGATGGGGGGAAAAGAGTCTGGGAAACCCTCTGGGGAAGTTCTAGCCTGAAATACACATTGAGGGGAATCGACTCAATGACTGTGAGCTTGGGGTTTTTCTTTCTTTATGACCCCATGTAGACTCTCTGACAGTGGGTTTGGTTGGGGGAGTTGGGACCTGAGTGAGACTGGCGACTCTCCAGGACTGGTACCCTGAGGGGCTCCTCACACCTGGAACTGCAGCTGACCTTTGAGGCCATCTTGTAGCTATAAAACAAACTGGGTCCAAAAAAGAAAGATGACCATCACCTACCCGTAAACCCTGTGCTCCTTTAAGAACCAACAAGACCACCTCCAAGAGACCAGATGGTCAAGGATCCCTTTGAAACGGAGGTGAGCAGTGAAGGGGGCAAGGGGACGCGGTGGCTGGACCCAGCCCATGGGGACAGAAACCAGGAGAACGTCACACTGTGAAGACGACAAGCCACATCACCGAACAGCTGTGCAGACTGAAAGCGCTATACACTATTATTAAAAATGGAGGTAGTGGGAAGAACTGGAGAGTGAAAGAGTTCTTTAGTATGGCTAATAAAACAGATATGTCTTTTAGGGGGTGGAGGTGGGGAAATAGGAGCCTTTTCTTTCTGGTTTGCTCCATTTTCCCCTTTCCGTCTCCCTCCGTCTGTACCCTCAAGACCAGTCCCTGGAGAAGGATATCATGTGGGTAAACAGCAGGGGCAAAGAAAAAGAGGAAGGCCCTTGGCGAGATGGATGGACACAGCGGCTCTAAGAATGGGCTCAAACCGAACAATAATTGTGAGAACGGGGTAGAACCGGGCAGTGTTTCAAGCTGGTGTGCAAAGGGCCACTGTGAGTTGGAACCTACTTGATGTCACCAAACAACAGCCACAACAACAACATGAGTTGGAACTGACTCAACAACAGCGGGGAGATTTAGTTTCACTGATGGGCCCCAAAACAAAATACAACAAACACTTCACTTCCTTGTGCTCATGGTTCAAAAGGCCGTTGTGAGAACAGAACAAGGGAATACCACAGGGTTTGAAATCAGGAAAGGTGTGTGTCAGGGTTGTATCCTGCCAGCATACTTACTCCATCTGTACACTGATTGCGCTATCTGTACAATCATCAGAGAAGCCGGATTATATGAAGAAGAATGGGGAATCGGGACTGGAGGACGGCTTACTGACAACCTGAGATATGCAGATGACATACTTTGCTGAAAGTGAGGAGGAGATGAAGCACTTTTGAGAACCGCAACCTTCAGTATGAATGACAACCCAACATAAAGAAAACCCAAATCCTCACCACTAGGCCAGTAGGTAACATCCTGATAACCTGAGAAAGACTGACCTTGCTTGGGTCCACAGTCAGTGCTCAGGAAGCAGCAATAAAGAGATCAAATGATGCACCGCATTGGGTAACTCTGCTGCACGAAACCTCAGCTTTTTCTGTGTGTTTTTCTTTCTCTCAGATTGGAGTTCATCTCTGATATATTTTGTCATTGGAGGTAACCTGCTTGAATTTTGTTACATGTTTTTCTTTTCTTCGATCTATGAAACCCAAGATTGATGCGTTTATAGACAGCAAGTAGAATAAGGGTTCGGGGGGGGGGCGGGATGTAACAGGGGAGGCGGGGCAAAGGGGAGCTGACAGAGTTCAAGAAGGAAGAGGGTATTTTGAAACTGACTGTGGTGACAATTGTACAATACTGCTTGATGTGACTGGACTATGGAACGATATGATATCTGTATTAGCTCCCAATAAAGTAGTTTGATCAAATAAATAAACAAATAGATAAAATGTTGAGACCCAAGGCGGCGACTGTGAGGGAGGACTAAGGTGGGCCTGGCCCAAGTCATGGCATTTTCCATCGCTTCCTCTGCACATAAAAAGTTGGACAGGGGATAAAGAAGACCCAAGAAAGATGAAGGCATGTGCACTATGGTTCCGGTGAAGAGTACCGCAAGTCCATGAACTGCCCAACGAACAAACTGACCTGTCTTGGAAGAAGGACAGTAAGGATGCTCCTTACTGGCAAGGAGGGCGAGACTTCCGTCTCACATGCTTTGGACATGTGGTCAGGAGAGACCAGTCCCTAGAGAAGGACATCCTGCTCGGAAAGTAGAGGGGCAATGAAAAAGAGGAAGACCCTCAACGAGATGGCTTTGCCCGGTGACTGCAACCAGAGCTCAAGCCTAAGAACAGCGGTAAGGACGCACAGGATGGGGCGGGTTCCCTTCTGCTGTGCACAGGGGTTGCTATGCATCAGAACCGACGGCACCTAACCGAAGCGACACTGGTGCTCAGTGTCCTACCGGCCAGAATCCACTGAATGGACTTAACACCGCCGCCTTCCTCCTGCCACATGGGAAACCGTAGGTTTCTTCAATTTCAGTGCTTTCTGGGTTTTCTCCTCTCTTGGATTCAAGAAATGGGGTTTCACATTCTGTGTGTTTTTCTCTCTTATGGGGCCCCCAGGGATGTCTCTAGGCCCTGGCCAGCCCCCATCCTGGGTTACAGCTGCTCTGTGATGGCTGCGTCCTGGGCCGCGTTCACTGTGGCGCCAGCGCTCCTTGGGGGGTGAAGGTGGGGGGAGGGCGGCGGGAGTGGGTTGGCCTGCTGGCCTACTTCCTCAAAGATGAGAGCCTTGGGGACCCCACAGGGTCACAATGAGTCTCCAGACGGACTCAAGGCTGTGTGACCCAGCAACCGCTGCCAAGGAACTCCTGGCACGCTGAGGCCAGAGTCCCAAAAGGCTGGGAGAGAAGACAGGGAAACAGGAAACACGGTAAGGACGTGGGAGGGGGGCTGGTCCGTGTGGGGATGGCAGTTGATGTACGAACTATTGAGTGGAAAACGGAACTGCTCCGACCGCCTTCCCCCGACCTTAAAACTAAACCCACTGGGAACTTCGCCCTGCTGCACACACCCCTAAGGAGCTCAACTAAGCAGCAGTCGCCCGGGGCCCCAGGGGCTGTACGAAGCACTCTACTATGTAAGCCTGCTCAGGAGTTGGTGGTTCACAGAGGAGATGAGATGGTGGCCTTCAAGTTAAGAGAGGAATAGACAGAGACGGGGGCCAGTACACAGAAGATAACCCCACAGAGGTGTGTATGACACCTCTGCCCAGTCTCAAGGCGCCTCCCCCTTACGCCCACCCCTCCCTTGCCTCCACCCATGTCAGGGTGCCTTTCTTTGTAATTCCTCCCGATTTTATTTTAGGACCAACCAGGGACACACCCACCCCTCTCTCCACCTAAAAGGAAGTACTCACAGAGTCCTTGGCCCACTGCACGTACTGCTCGAAGTATTGTATTATGGTGTTCAAGTAAGCCTGGCTCTCCTGGGAAGAAATCAGACACGCGTAACCCAGTAGTATGATCACAACCCAAATCACACCTGACACGGACAGGACAGCAGAGCACTGCTCCCTGGGGCTCCCCAGACTGGGCCCGTTTCCCGGAGCGTATGGCTGTCTCTCATGGAGCTGGGAGTGGGTTTGAACCGTTGACCATGTGGTTAGTAGCCTGTTTCACCCACTGCAACTGGGGCTCTGTGGGAGTCACCTAATCTGGTGTCAATGTAAAGATTAAGAGTGCAGGGGTGGAGGCTAGGCTGTCAATCTGGAGATAGCCAATGAGACTTCTGTGTGGGCATGGCCTTCTCCTGAGAATTCTGGGGAATCTGGTACTTCCTCCTTGGAGGCAGAAGACACCTCTTTCTCTCTGCTACTTCCTAGGAGACACTGAAGAAGACAAGCCACTTGGATGCTACCAGACCTCAGAAGCCGGAGAAGCCACAGAGAGACCCCTGCCAGCACTGAGATGCTTACAACGCCACTGGACCCAAAGACTTTCTACCCACTGGCTTGTGATTGTCCTGCATTTGGCTTCATTGCATGTGTTTCTTGAGTTTGAAGAGGAATTTATAGATTGGTATTGGACATATGGGCTGCTATCGAATTTATGGGCTTGATCTGGACTGAGCTGGGATGTTTTCTCAATGTTCAGTTGCTCTTGTATATTAATCTCTTTCTTATACACAAATGTGTGTCCATGGATTTTTTCTCTAGCCTACCCAGATTAACACAGGCTCTAACGACAGCCTCCCATTTAATCATGCCATGCAGGTCACACGCCCATGTTGGGACACACCCATTTTTATAGCGAAAGAAGAATAAGAAAACTCACATCGATGACGATGGAAGAGACGTTGTGTTGGATGAAGTCTTGAGCCGAGTCCAGAGAGACGGTGATCTCCCTCACTCTTGCCTGGAAGACACAGCCCCAGAGGGAAGGGATCAGATGGGCATTGACAGCAGGGGTGGGTACAACTCTCTCAGCCCCACACCACTACCTGCCAGCTGAGGGGGCCATGCGTTCTGGCTCTGGGCCTGGGCGGGCAGAGGGGCGGGAGGTGAAGGCAGAGGGGCTGCTTGTTTGGGGCCCGCCACAGGCTAGCTCCGCTATACCAATGGCCCCGAAAGTGGGCAGTGCCATCTCCTCACTGCCATCAAGCCAATTCCAACTCTGAGCAGCCCTGCAGGGCAGACTAGGATGGCCCCTGTGGGCTCCCGAGACGTTAACACTTTACAGGAGCAGAAAGCCTCCTCTTTCTCCCGAGGACCGGCTGGTGATTTTGAACTGCTGATTTTAAGATTAGCAGCTGAACATGTATTCCATGACAGCACCCAGGCTCCTGGTACTGCCCTCTGGGGGCACTGGGATGGTCCGGGGCGGGTGGGGGGGGTGCTGCACAAAAGGATACCTACACTCTGACCTGGATAATGGGCTATAGTATGAGAGTGTTTAATTGCCAGGGGGGCACTGAGTGTATATCTCTTTCCCCTGTAAAGGGACCTGTAGGTCCAATTAGCATGAGGATCTGTGCTTTACACAAATGGGCAGGTGTGGAGGTTTAATTTTATATTGCCTTGACCCTGTGTGACAGTGTAAGGTGAAATCCTACCTATCGATCCAGTCCCAGCTGATGATGCCACCTGGGCGGGAGGGGTGGCCTTTTTTTTATGACAGTGAGGATTTCTCTTCCTCTCTCAGGACCTTCTTCACCTTCCTCCTCCCTGGGATTGTGTGCCTGCCTCCAGAGGCAGCCGAATCTGGGTTGCCTGATCCTGGGAGCTACCACCTTGCTGTTTTCCCACTGACCGACTCTGCATCCACCGGCCCGGGGGCCCCCTGTATCTCCCTTCACCGTTTTGCATCATTACCTGCAGCTAAGTGACTCAGAAAAGGACTCTGGCTAGCTTCCGGCCCATGGATTTGAGTTGAACTGGGCTAACATGCCCTTTTCATACCAAAGTACTGATTGATATGCAGCTCTTCTGTCTGTCTGTCTATCTATCTATCTATCTATCTATCTATCCATCCATCCATCCATTTCTATCTCTCTATCTACAGGAATGACACCAGTGTTTTTCTCTAGACAACCCGACCTAACTTAAATCTGGAGGGAAAACCTCTTTGGGTCCCCTTTACAGGTGAGGGGGGGTCTCTGGCTGCCACAAACAGCCAAGCCGTCAAGAGTGAGCTTCGGAAACACTGGGAGCTGGAAACCACCCGAGGTGGCGCCTCAGGAGCCATGGGTGTCAATCTGCTTCAGAAAGCTGACAGCCTGGAAAACCCCACTGAGCAGTTCTACCCTGCACACACAGGGCCACCATGGATCAGGACTGTGTTGACAGCAACTAACCCCCGCAAGGAGAAGCTCTGGTGATGTGGTCCTTACTCATTGGGCTGCTAACTGCAAGGTCAGCAGTTCGAAACCAGTAGATGCTCAGGGGAAGAAAGATGAGGCTTTCCGATTGAGTTTCTATCTTGGGAGCTCACAGGGGCAGTTCTGTAGGGTCACTATGAGTCAGTTATCGACTCGATGACAGCGAGAGGTTTGAAGAAGAGCAGCAGCGGTGCTCAGCACCCAGCAGAGGGAGCTGCACCCTGTTCACAGGCACCATATTTGGAAACCCCAGAGCTGACATCTGTCCCTGACTCCACTGCCATCGGGTCAAGCCTAGCTCATAGCAGCCCCCCATAGGCCCGCCATGACTACATTTTTCTGGAAGCAGCCAGCCCTCAGGGTCACTGACCGGTGTTTAAACCGCTGACCCTGTGGTCATCAGGCCCACAGTTAACCCACAGGACCTTTTATTCTCAGGCCCAGCCTCTTCCCACCACCATCGCAGAAGCAGGGGCTGGGGCGATGCCAAGTCACACTGCAGCCAGCTGCCCATTTACAAGGTTGTGGTGGGGGGCGGGAGGGGTCCTTGTGTCATCTCTCTCCACAGGCATCTTGGAAGAAAGGCCTGGTGACCTACTCAGCTACTGAAAGTCCCAAGGGGCACAGTCCAGCCACCCATGGGTCACCAGGAGTCCAAACGACCGCAACAGCATTTGAAAACCAAAAACTTTTATTAACAGCAAGATCGACAGCTGACACCTCGGTGGACGCCCGACTCCACACAGTGAAGAGGTGTTTTCTGAGTAGTCTGTCTGCGGTGTGGGGGGCAGGTGAGCACAACAGGGGCTGTTTGATAATAAACACCCTCCAGCCCAGTCTCCAGGGATACTGTATGAACCCTATCTCTCTGATGGGCTTGGGCACGAGGCTTGCTTTGACCAAGGGAATGCCAGTGGACAGGGCAGCTCACGGTTGTTATCTAAGGGGTCACCGGGGTTTCCATCTACCCTCCAAACTCCTGAGGTCCACTCTGAGGACACGAGTCCACCCAGACAGGAAATGGTCCAAAGTTCATGAGACCAGATCTCGCCATCTTCTCTTCTAAGGAGCATTCTGGCTGGACCTCTTCCAAGACAGGACTGCTTGCTGAAAGCAGCGTTGTGTCCCAAAGGCCAGGACGGAAAAACACAAGATGACCTTACCTCCAGTCCGCTGCTGGTACCCTCCAGTGTCTTGAGGTTTTGGTATAAAGTACTCTGGAACAAGCAGAGGAAACAGTGTCCAAAGGATTCCATGAAGCAGTGGCAAGAATGGGTGCCCTGTGTCCTCCCCTCCCGGCAAGTCAGTCATCAAATCTGACTTCACGCTTCAGGGCTGGATTCTGGACAGAACACCAGACACCAGCAGGTGTTTTCTCAAATGTTCTGAGGGCCAGGACGGCACATGCAGGGCGTCCGAGACCCCTTTGAGTTAGAGTTTGTGAAAGCGAAGGTATTATTTCAAACAGAGCTTGGGGCTGTTTTTCCTACGTGGCTTCTGTTATTATTTTATGCAAACAAGGTACAAAATCTATGTTTGTTTGCTAACCAGATTTCTTCCTCCCACTCCAAGGTATTTTCATAAGTACATTGTATACTAATTTTGTACAGGGGGCCTGGGAAAAAATTTAGCATGCTTATACAAACACAACTTAGGGGGGGCTGATTACAAACAAAAATAGAGCTTTTGAGATATATGAATAAAAATACAGTAGATCAGAAAGTGGCACCGTTTATTTGTAAAGAGCCAGATAGTAAGTATTTTAGACTTTCCAGTCCCTACCGGTCCTGGCCCAGAGTGACCCTGTAGCACAGAGTAGAACTGACCCTGTGGGTTTCCAAGACTGTTAAGAGAGTCGGAAGTCTCATTTTTCTCCCTAAGAGTAGCTAGCAGTTTAGAACGGTTTCCCTTGTGGTTAGCAGCCCCATAAATAATCCAGTGGGGCTCCTAAATCTCTCTATATAGTGATATGCATGAGGGGGCTTCAAAAAGCTCATGAAAAATTTGAATTAAAAAGGTAACGAAATATTGCCCTGAACTTTCTTTATCTATGTTGGAACCCTCGTGGCGCTGTGGCTGCTCCCTGGGCTGCTAACCACAACCAATGTCAACCGTTTGAAGCCACCAGCCACTCCTCAGATAAAAGACAAAGCTGCCTGCTCCCCTGAAGAGCTACAGTCTGAGACACCCACGGGGCCACTTCTGCCCCGTCCTGTGGAGTTGCTATGAGTCACAACTGACCCAGTGGAAGTGAGTTTGGCACACACACACACACACACACACACACACTGCCATTGAGTCGATTCTCTGCCTCTGTGGGTTTCCAAGGATGCAAATCTTTATGAGAAACCTCAACTTTCTCAAAAGTAGCAGCTGGTGGGTTTGAACTGCTGACTCTGCACTTAGTACCCCAACACAGCGTAAGCCACTACGCCACCTAGGCTCCTGCGCACACACATCTACATAGGTCCCCAGTGGAACACACAATGTCTCCAGCAGGCCACATCCTTACCCTCCTCCCTCCGCCAGGAGCTCACCCTGCACACACGGGATCGGCACGGGTCGGATCGACTGGGAACAGGTGGTAACTGTGTGTGTGCGTGTGTGCGCGCGTGTAGGGGCACACGCACGAGCCACGCCTGCCTCACAGTCCCCTTGTCTAGAGAGCCTAGGCACAGCAGGAGAGCAGCGCGGTGCATCCGAGGGATGCGTCAGGGAGGGCACTTACCCGAGCTTTCACGTATTTCTTGGCAGCATTGGAGGAAAAGAATTCGAGATGGAGTGAGCACGCATCCAGAGGAAACACAGCAGCAGCATCGCCACATGCCCGCCCAGGGGGTGCAGTGAGGGGTGGGGGGTGAGGGATGGGGGCTCTGGACAGCCATGGAGGAAGCTAGAGTGTGTGTGGGGGGGGGGGGAGGCGCAACAATGGCAGACAGAACATGACACGCTCCCGCTCCAGTGGAACAAGCAAAGGAAACCAGCAAAAGAGGGGTGGGGGCGTTTCGGTTAGTCCTCGCCTGGAACGCTAAGCTGCTGGAATTTGGTGCGAGGATGACTCCGTTCCTTCGGCTGAGGGCTGACATGGCTCAACCCCCGTGTGGGGGGCCCAGGATGCCGGGCGCCACGACGCCAACTTACTGAACCGGACCATGGGAGAAGGAAGACAAGGACCAGAGGCCGCCGATCCTCACCATGGAGCGCTCCAACGGGATCACCTGATGTAGGTAGACTGCCTTAATGCTCTGCACGCTCTCCATCAGGGAGTCTCTCAAAGTTCCTTGTGGCTACAAAGAGAGGGAAACACATAGCAATCAACCCCAGCTGCCCAACTCTATGCGTTTTCCCTAACTCTAGGAGGGAGTCCCCTTCCCTGACTCTGATGGCCACTAGTGCTGGAGGGGACAGGCGGAGAGAACGCACTTCCAATTCTAGACCCAGACTCTCAGCAAACACTCAACCCCCCTAGCCCTTCCCATGTCCCCAAGGCTGTGCAGTTTCTTGTTCTCCTGCAACTTCCCCAGGTTACAGAGGAGAAGACCAGAGCTCAGCTGGCATTTTCCATTGATTTAGCCCGTACTTAAATGGTGTTGGGGGCCCTGGTGGTGTCGGGGTTATGGGCTGGGCTGCTAACCACGGGCTCAGCCCTTCAGAATGACGAGTCACTCCAAGGGAGACTGAGCAGGCTTTCTAACTGCTGTCAAGAGAGGGTTCCCATCTTGGAAATCCTCAGGGGGCAGTTCTACCCTCTCCTACAGGGTCTCTAGGAGCAGAATGGACCCCATGGTGGTGAACTTGTGTTTTTTTTGTTGCAGCTGTTAAATGGCGTCTGGTCTATGCCAGGTCCTCTTTTACAAGTATAACAATGCTCATGGAGAGCCACACATGAGAACGCAAGGCAGACACCATGATTAAACCCACTGTGCAGATGAGGGTAGTGAAATCTCTTGCTGACAACCCCACAGCTGGGGCATTTCTAAGTCCGGAGTTAAAGGTGGCTCCCACTTAGAGTCCTTGGAAGGAACCGTCCAGCTGTGAACCAGTACCGAGTGGATGAAGGGGAAGTTTACCTACTGGGTTGGCAGGGTGGCTCTGCTCCCCTTTAACCACTTACTATCTCTAAGAGTCATGGATTCCATGGTGTCGCCTCCCCAGCCCCCTGAAAACAGGTGACAACTTGGCTGGGCCATGGTCCTCAGTGGTTTGGCAGTGATATGATGACTACCCACCCCCCATGGTATTTGAGGTGATAAACCAGTAAGACAATTGAGGGTAAGATATTGCACCCCTAATCCAGTCAATAGCTTTGATCCAATGTAAAGGGTATGGCCTGGAACACCTCTTATCTTACAAGAGATCAAAGGAAAAGAGAAGCCAGTGGAGATCAGAGAGACCTCCCACCACCAAGAGAGAAGAGCAGGGAGCAGGGTGTGTCTTTTGGGCCTGGGGTCCCTGTGCTGAGAAACAACTAGCCCCAGGGGAAGAATGATTCCAAGACACTTGGAAGCCCGCTCCTAGAGAGGCTGAAAAGAGACAAAGGATCCTCCTCCTACACTGTGCGCCCCCAGAGAGAGGACGCCTGCACCGAGGGCTGTAGTCGTGACTTTGGAGTTCTAGTCCCCCACCACTGAGCCAGAATGCATTCCTGTTCGTTAAAGCCACCGACTGGCACTGATTTCTAGTAAAGCAGTCCTAGGAAAGGACGATATTAAAACACTAGAGACAAATCTCTCATGCCATCTGCGACCATTCCTCTGCACTGCAAGGGGAATGGTGTGTGTGTGTGCGTGTGTGTGTGTGTGTGTGTGTGTGCGTGTGTGTATGTGTATGGGTCTCAGAAGAGGGGGTGGAGGGCTGATGGGATGCCATGTGCTATGGCAGTGAGACCCCAGCCCTGAGCACAGCAGCGGTCCTGTGGGGGTTGATGTCCACAGCCTGCAGCAGCCCTGGACACAGTCACTGCCCACCGTGGTGGGGCTGGGGTGGGACATGCTGCCACGCTGCCGACAAGGGTGGTCAGAACCAAGACCTAGTCCTGCTAGAAGGGACCTCTTTCGCCACTTCTCTGAGAGCGCCACTGCCGTCAGACCGCCACAACCATCCCAGCATGTGACTGGACTCTATGGGGACAAAGGCGGGGCTCTGTACTGCTGTCCAGTTCTACCCTGTCCTACAGGGTCGCCATGAATCAGCATCGACTCGACAGCAGCAGGTGTTTGAACTCACCAACTGGCTTGCTGTTCTGTCCAGATTCTCAGCAAATGAAAGAAGATTCATTTTGGTGGGGGGTTTACTGGCCTTAAAAAAGAAGAGGAAGAAGAGAAAAACATTTTAAATGGAGGTGATTTTCTTTAAAAAAAAACCACAACAACAACATAAGCTTAACATATTAACATAAAAGCAACAGATTTAAAACTGGGCTCCTAACCATATAAAACCGGGGATTCCTGGGGTTGTGGTGGGCTATGCATTGAGCTGTTCATGGCAAGGTCAGTGGTACTTTTATTAGCTGCTCCACATGAGAAAGATGGGGCTGCCTGCTCCCCTAAAGACTGAGAAACCCTAAGGAGTTGTTATACTCTGCCCTACATAGGGCTAAGGGCTCTGATGGCATAGAGGTTTATGCATTGAACTCTGAACCAGAAGATCAGCACTTCGAACCCACCAGCTGTTCCACTGGAGAAACATGAGGCTTCCTAGTCAGAAAGAGCCAGAGTGTTGGAAACCCACACGGGCAGTTCTACCCTGTTCTATAGAGTGGTTATGAGTCGGCATTGACTCAATGGAAGTCTAAAACGCTTCTGTAGGTGGCCACTCCTGCCCTCTTATTTTACACACAGGGCAGGCCTTGCTTTCTTGAGAATGACTTTATCGCACTTTAAACATTTTGCATTTTTCACAAGGTGAACGTTGGCAACCAAGCTGGGTAGTGCAAGTATGTGGGTGGCGTTTTCCCAACAGCGTGTGCTCACGCTGTGCCTCTGTGTCACACTGTGGTCGTCCCACAGTCCACTTCCTAGTGTTGACATACTTTCACACGTGACAGGAAAATGCAACAACAACAAATCCACAGGGGACTTGATTTATGGTGGCACTGGCTTTATCACGGTGGTCAGGGAATGCACCTGACTTCACACACACACACACACACACACACACACACACCGGTGGTCTCGTTGCTCCTGGAAGCACAGGTGAGAACACCTGGGTCATACCTCAATCAAGTAAGCTGTATAGTTGATCTGGTTGATTCCCGTAGCCACAAAATCCCCCAGGTTCTGTCTTCCTTCATCGTTCAGCAGAACTATATTGCCAAAGTCGATGTTCAGTTCATTAAATCTGTTGTTTACATCTTCTGTGTACTGCAGGATAAGAGAAATTGTGAGTAAATCCATCACTCGCCAACAATTTAATACACTTGAAGCTTTCGTAGTGGGTTACACACTGGGCTGATAACCATAAGGTCAGCAGTTCAAAACTACCAGCCACTGCTCCCAGGGAGAAAGGCCAGATTTTCTACTCCGATAAAAAAGTACAATCTCAGAAACCCACAGGGGGAGATCCACCGTGTCTTATAGGGTCCTTATGAGTCAGAATCGACTCATTGGCAGTGCATTTGAGTTTGAGTGCCTTATGGCGCCCTGGTAGTGTAGGGGGTTATGAGCTGAGCCATTAATCATAAGGTCGGAAGTTCAAAACCAGCAGCCCCTCCTAGAGAGAAAGTTGAGGCTTCCTAACCCTGTCAAGAGTTATCATCTCAGAAATGCGCAGGGCCAGTTTCTCTCCTTTGTCCTGTAGGATTGCTAAGAGTCAGAGTTGACTTGATGGCAGTGAGTTGGAGCTTTGAAGGCTTGAAAGTCCCTGGTGATGCCGTAGGTTAGGCCTTGGACTGTTAACCACAGACTGGTGGTTGACATCCACCAACCACGCTGAGGCTGTCTATACTGGGCAAGGTTCATCGTCTGGAAACCTGCTCTCGGGCCGCTTTGAGTTAGCATCATGCCAAAGGCAGAGGGCTTGGCTTTGATTTCTGATTTCAGAGAGTGAGAAACCGACACCCAAATCCATGCTGGTGGAGCCGATACTGAGTTCATAGGAACCCGTGCGGTTTCCTAATTCTGGGGCCTTGCACGTTTCATCATGATGCTCTGCGTTGTCTTTCTGACCTGCCCTGTGACGTTTTCTGTTCAGCTGCTTGGTGTCACCATTCCATCCATTTGCCTTCACTCCTCTACATTCAAGAACAAGTGTCCGGATCTCTTCTGACATCCACTTGGATCTTTTCTTTCTTTCCTGTCTTTTTAATGACCTTCTAGTTCTTTACGAATGATGTTCTGATGTCCTCCATAGCTTCTCAGGTCTTGTCACTCGTGGTCAGGGCGTCGAATCTATTTTTCAGATCGTCTCCAAATTCAGGTGGGGTGGACTCAGGGTCATATTTGGTCTCTTGTGGACTTATTTTCATTTTCCTCAGGTTCAGCCTCAACTTATGAGTAGTTGATAGTCTGTTCCACAGCCAGCCCCGGGCCTTGTTTTAGCTGCTAATATTAAGCTTCTCCATCATGACTGGTAGGGCGTGATCAAAGGCAATGTAACCAAGAGGAATTACTGAAACCTGAATGAAAGCTGAACATGCTAGTGGTACAAGAGGAGAGTAAAAGGAAACAAAGGAAAAGAAAATTAGGAAACAAATGACATTCATAGAGGTCTATATATAGGCATGTGTGTATGTAAATATATTTATATATACTGATAGAGAAATAGATCTATGTACATATTTTTATATGTAAAGTGTCAAGGTAGCAGACGGACATTGAGGCTCTACTCAAGTACTCCCTCAATGCAAGAACACTTTGTTCTAATAACCTGACATTCTGTGTGATGCTCTCCTTCCTGACACGATCACTGAAGACAAATGGGTGCATAAGCAAATGTGGTGAAGAAAGCTGATGGTGCCCGGCTTTCAAAAGATACAGCATCTGGGGTCTTAAAGTCTTGAAGATAAACAAGCGGTCATCCAGCTGAGAAGCAACAAAGTCCACATGGAAGAAGTACACCAGCCTATGTGGTCATGAGGTGTCGATGGGATCATGTATCAGGCATCAAAGATCCCGAACAACAACAAAAAAATCATATCAATGTGAATGAGGGGGAGTACTGAGTGGGGACCCAAAGCCCATCTGTAGACAACTGGACATTCCCTTACAGAAGAGTCACAAGGAAGAGCCGAGCCAGTCAGGGGGAAGTATAGCAATGATGAAACATACAACTTTCCTCTGGTTCTTTAATGCTTCCTCTCCCCAACTCTCATGATCCCAATTCTACCTTACAAACCCGACTAGAGTAGAGCATGTACATGGGTACAAATAAGAGCTGGAAACACAGGGAATTCAGGACAGATAAACTCCTCGGGACCAATAATGAGAGTAGCGATACCAAGAGGGTAAAGGGAAGATGGGGGGAGAACGGGGGAACCGATCACAATGATATAACCCCCTTCCTGGGGGACGGGGGACGGACAACATAAAAGTGGGTAAAAGGAGACATCGGTCAGTGTAAGACATGGAAAAATAACAATTTATAAATTGCCAAGGGTTCGTGAGGAGGGGAGGTGGGGGAGGGACGGGCAAAAGTGAGGAGCTGATACCAAGGGCTCAAGTGGAAAGAAAATGTTTTGAAAATGATGATGGCAACAAATGTGCTTCACACAGTAGATGGATGGATGGATGGATGGATGGATGGATGGATGGATGGATGGATGGATGGAGAATAGGGCTGATGAGCCCCCAAACAAAATGATGAGATAAACAAAAAGCTTCTCCGCCGTGTCTTTTCCACAGATGTAGTCAATTTGGTTTCTGTGTATTCCATCTGGAGAAGTCCACGTGTGGAGCTGCCATTTGTGTTGCTGGAAAGCATTTGCGATGAAGAAGTCCCTGGTCTTAAAAAATTCTCTCGCGCCATCTCCAGCTTTGCTTCTGTCAGCAAGGTCATGTTGTCTAGCAATGTTCCTTCCTCTTACTTTCCAATGTTTGCGTTGTAATGCCAACTGCCTCTTGACAGCGTGGCTCATCAATTTCAGACTGCAGTGCTTGCTAGAATGTTTCATTTTCTTCATCCTTCACTTTAGTCATCGGTATGTAGATTTGACTAAAATCGTACTCACTGGACTTCCTTCGATGGGGATAGATATTAAACATTATCATAGTGTTTTCACAACAGATCTTGAAATGTCCTTTTTGATGATCCACGTGACACCAGACCAGATGAACCTGTCATTCCTAGCATTGCTCACTGCTGCCCAGAATGTCAATCTTTGGACATTCCATGTCATTTTTGACAACTTCCAATTTTCTCAGATTCGTACTTCATACATTTCAATTTCCAAGTAATTAATGTTTGCAGCACCTTTGAGTCCCGTACCAGCAACCAACGAAGGTCACAAAGGCTTGATGACTCTCACGGCTGTACACCAGGCATGGCATTCTCGTAGACCCTGCTTTGAGAAGGCAGCTCTTCCCCAGCCAGGTCTTGTGTGCCTTCTGACCCGAGGGGCTCATCTCTGACAACCTTCTCTTGTCATTCACGATGTTTTCAATGTCTAGCAGTATTGCCCTGCTGTCCTAAGGGTCTGAGTGGCTAATTCCTCTGGAGTGGGCAGCCTATTCCTTCTTGCTCATCTGGAAGCCCCAGTGAAACCTGTTCACTTTAGGTGGCCCTGCTGGCATTTGAAATACCAGTGACATAGCTTCCAGGATCACAGGAACATGTAAGCCACCACACTAAGACAAACTGACAGACCAGTAGTGGGCGTCACCCAAAGTCTAGGAAATGGAAAGGACCTAGCTAGCACTGCTGCTGCTGTCGGCCAGGGGGGGTGCGGGGGGTGTCTCTGGGAAGGTAGGCCTGCCCTTAGAATCTCATGACTAAGACTCAGCGGGAGGCCTGGGTGATTCTGGACACAAGGTAGTCGTTCCACTACATCAGCTTTGCTCTTGGACACCTCATCACAGTCCACCCTATCGCTGGGGCTCACAGGGACGTTGTTGGTCCAGATGATCATTCTTAGTGAATAGTTTCCTCTTCAACGAACTAGGAGGACAAATTGACTGGTCTTGGAGGAGGCCGAGGGGGAGTACCCTGTGTGTGGAGGTGCAGAAGTGAAAGAATAGGAGCTGGTGGGTGGGGAGAAACCTATACCAAGGCCAAAAGGAATGGGTCTTGATGACTAACGCAGGTCATGTTCAAGTGAGAAATGAGGTCCAGGTGAATAAGGCACTGTGAGGCTTCAGGCAGTCTTTGGTTCCAATACTTTTCCAAAGCCAGTCTCCTTGGGGACTGAGTTAGACTGGTCCTATTCGACTCATAGTGGCCCCGTGTGTGAGGGAGGAACTGTAATGTGTAGTTTTCTTTCTTTAAAAGAAATATTGGCACATAATCCACATTGCATATAATTCAGTAGTTCAGTCCTATCAAGAAGAATTGTACAATCATTAACACCATCAATAGTATAACACTCTCTTCATTCTTGTACTCATTGTCATTAGCTCCCCAATTTCCCCCAACCTCTTCTGCCATACACCTAAGAAGCCATTATCCCATTATCCATAGATTCACTCCTCCGGGATTTCATATACCAAAAAACATATCAAAACAAAGAAACAAAAAAGCTCACAACAAGAACAAAATAAAATAGAGGAAAATCTCAACAAAAAAGAAAGCAGAAAGTATTAAAAACTAGCCCAACTTTACAATGGATCGAAATGGGAGATCAAATAATGAAGTGTTGAGTTTTAGCCTAACTGTATCTGCCATAATCCACTTTTCAATGCACTCTGCCTGAGAGCACCGCTCTTTACATCCCTGATCTGTGGTTAGTGGGTACTCACCAGAGGCTTAATCTGGGTGTATCTCCCTTTCACTTTTTTTTTTTAACTGAAACAATTTTTAAATGGG
The DNA here is from genome assembly GCF_050624435.1 of Tenrec ecaudatus. NCBI lineage: Eukaryota > Metazoa > Chordata > Mammalia > Afrosoricida > Tenrecidae > Tenrec > Tenrec ecaudatus. Next base: position 208,393,851 of record NC_134532.1, on the reverse strand, counting down.
TCAAAAGGGAGATCAAATGCAGCTCTGCCTACTACCATCACTATACTTCCCGTCTGAGAGCAAGGCCACTCGCATCCCACAGCTATGGTCCGAGGGGATTCCCTGGAGGTTTCGTCCATGTGTGGACACCGCAGATGGATCTCGGGCTTCCACAGTTGTCCATAACCTTCCGCAAACCGGGTGTTCACAAGTTAAGCTCTGATACCATTCCCTCCTTCGGGTTGGATTATATTATTTACAATCCTTGGATCACCCAGGCTGATGTGCTTCTTCTATGTGGACTTAGTTGATGCCTCGCTTGGCTGGCTGCTTGCTTGAGGACAAGCCAGAGAAAAGGTTTTAAAAGACATGCTGTGTGCTAGGCTGCTGAGCAGGACAAGTTGTTTAAGTCTCTTTGTGAGCCATCTAAAGTGCCTGTACTTCATCATGTTAAGGAGCCTTTTCTATCAACTCACTGCTAATAATCCTTTGGCTTAAGTGAACAGAACAACTGATCTGCCTCATTGGGTCAGCGCCTGCAAACATTAAAAAGCTCAAGTTCCTGTTCCTGGCCAGGGCCCTGGACGCAGCCACTAGGAGGCAGCAAGCAATCGCAGAAACTCACCAGTAAGACTCCAAGGAGCACCTGGCAGTGCGGCCTCCTCCACAGAGCTATTTCAATGCACTCTTTCTGGACCTACGTCGTGAAGCTGTTCTTTCCAGGCCCCTGTGGGTGCTTGCGAACCCACAGCTTTTTCATGAGCCGTGGGTGGGCTTGCCAGGGGCACCACCCAGGACTCGCAAGTAGCCACAGACTACCCAAGGCCTTTCAAATCCTTCTCTACCAGAAGAATTCAAGCTCCGAGAAAGAGAGTTGAGGGGGGCGGTGAAAATGTTTTGGAGCAAGAGAGAAGAGGAGGTTGTGCACGTTGTGAAAGCCCCAAATGCTGCACGTTGTACGTTTTCCCACAGTTTGTGTGGTACGTGCTTACTTCAGGGAATAAAGGAAAATACAGAAGACGCCAGACTTCGGAAATGGTAGGAAATAGGCCAATCCCAGGCTGACCCTAACTTACCTTCTGGATATTGAGATGCTCATCGATGTTGAAGCGCTTCTCAAGCTGAAGTGAGGTGTAAATGCCTTTATTTTCTTTGCAGTTGCTGTGGGGATAAGCAGAGCCATCGTGACCCAGCACGGCAGTGTGTGGCCTCAAAAGCCAGCTCCTTATTCGGGAACAAGCCCGCTTTAAGGAGCAAAACAAGGACACGCAATCTTTCGTACCTGTATACTTTCTCAAAAGTGAGGTTGATAGATGGTCTCTGCAACAGCAGCCCGGCCAGGAAGTATTCCCAATCCTCGTTCAGTAAGTATGGCGTGTCTAAAATCTAGAACAGAGGTACCGTGTTCCACGAGCAGCCACACATCGCAAAACAGTCTGTGAGATGCATTTTTGAGATTTGGTCGCCCCTCCCTCCCCCCGCCCCCAACTCCCCCATGCTTTCTGACTTAAAAGTAGGAAATACTAATGCCTGGAAAAATTCGATTGAGCATCAAACAGGCCCTACAGGACATCTCGAGAACCTTTACTTTAGGCAAACGCACCCATGAGACATGGCAGAGAAACGGGCGCTCTGACTGAAAAGGGCTAGGGGCAAACAGGCAGTGCTGTCTACGGCCACTTCCTGAGCCAAGTGGGTTTTCCCAGCCCGGTGGCTGGAGATGGGACAGTGAAGCCCAGGAGGGTTGAACTCAATGGTTCTGCTCTGTGTCCATGGGCCTCCACAGTTTTCGGCCGGTGAGAGGGGACAGGGCATCACTTCTCCAGCTCTCAGTGAAGGGAAAGTTGGGTGTCCCTTCTCTATTCAGCTTCTGCCTTGTAGGAGTTCAACTGTAAATAGTGAAGATGGGCGAAATTATTACAAGCGCAGGTGTGCTGTCATCTATCCCTACGTTTTCAGCGATGCCCTTGAACCATTCCACATGCTACAGAAGAGAAGGAAGCCTGGCTTTGTGTGTCATACATGCAATGTTTAGCACAGTGGTTATATGTTGGGCTGCGAACTGCAAGGACAGAAGTTTGAAACCACTAGTTACTCCACAGGAGAAAGACAAGCCTTCTCGTCCCATCCAGAGTTACAGTCTCAGAAACCCACAGGGGTAATTCTACCCCATCCTGTAAGGGTAGCTGTGAGTCGACATCGACTTGATAGCAGTGAGTTAGGTTTTTTGGGTACATGTATGCTACACGATCATTTGAACACATTCAATCAATCTATTGTATACCTTGATGACCAAGAGGAAGACTCGATGAAATGGACTGACAACAGTGGCTACAATCCTGAATTCAAACATTGACAAGCACTGGGAGGCTGGCGTAGGACTAGGCAGGGTTTTGTTCATAGGATTTGTTTTGTACAGAGTTTCTAGGCATTGGAATCAACTTGACCACACCGACATTAACATGTTATCTGGCTATATTATTATTTTTGTTCAAGAGCATATAGATTGTTATCATGTGCATATTACTATTATTTTTCCATGGGAAACAATGGACTCACTGTTGCTCTCAACTGAAGAACTAAAATACTATGATGACCTTGAGCTACCTTCAAAGCAAGTCACAGAATTTTATACCAGATTTGAAGCGGACGGGCAGATACAATAATAAAGGAAAACAGCAATACACTGGGGGAAACCCAAGGCAGAGAGACCAACGTGTCCTCATTGATGGCACTTGGTCCTCAGAGCCAGTGCGGTGTGTGTGTGTGTGTGTGTGTGTGTGTGTGCATTAGAGTGGGGGACGACGACGCTGAACTGAATTCCTGACTTCGCCAGCAGAGACCACCAGCCGGGCACTCTGCCACGGGACAGGTTCTTTAGCAGCTTCTTCTGCCTTCCACTGGGGAGCTTCAACCATCGGTGCTGCCATCTCTACGTCCAAGAGACTCGATGTTGTCAGAAACCCCCTTAGGTGTGTGGGAGGGCCTGAGGCAACTACTGTCTGGTTTTTCAATCATCCGTAAGAATGCCAGCTTTGGAGGCAGTTACTCTTGTGCAATATTACTGTTGATGATCATGAAGATCCCTGGATGTTTGGTGCTGACCTCACTGAGAAGCAGAAAACAAGAACATGCCCTCCTGCCCCCACCCTCTCTTACAAATGAAATCATCTCCGTTTTTTTGCATTCAAAGCAAGCTGTTCAGGTAGGGGAAGGCTTAATACAGTTAAGATGTCGCCACTCTCCAAAGCCAATTATACATTCAATGCAATTCCATTGGAAATTCCAACCCCCCTTGACAAAGATGGAGAAGCTGATCTTCACATGCACATGGAAGGGTCGGGGAGTCTGTGTAGCTAAAGCAATTGTGAAGAAGAAATATAAAGGAGGAGGATTCACACTTCGTGTCTTAAAAGCATAGTATAAACCAGTCATTCAAATAGCTTGACACTGGTGTAATAGACAAATGGAATAGGATTGAAAGAGCAGCAGCAAATCCATAGATGTGATGGCGGCTGATTTTCAACAAGGGTGCTAAACCCATTAATTGGGGAAAAATGGGTCCCTTTCAGTTAGTAGTTCTGGGAAACAGGAAAACCAATTGGAAATAGATCCAAGGTCTAAATTGGGAAACCCAAAAAACCCATGCATGTCTTGGAAGAAGCCAGGGAGGAAGCTACGGGACCTAGATTTTTATGATGAGCTGTCGGATCTGACATCAAAAATATGTACCCAAGATGGGGTTGCTAGGATCCAGAATGGACTCATGGCAGTGAGTTTTTGTTTTCTGGTTTTGTGTACCAAAAGATTTTATCCGAAAAAGTCAATTAACCTACAGAGCAGGAGAAAGTGTTGGGTAGCCATAGAAAAAGGTCTATCTCTAACTTCTAAGATACACATACTGCTACAACATAACAAAAATAATACAACTGGGGAAAAAAAGAGGCAAGGACATAAGTATACAAGTCACCAAAAAAGATATTCAAATGACCATCAAGCATCTGAAAAGACATTTAAAGGCACTGGCCATTAGGGGTTTACAAATAAAAGCCGCCATGAAATATCATCATACTTCTAACAGGCAATGACAGGCACACACAGAGGAAAACATTAGGTGTTGGTGAGATTGTGGAGAAATAACAGCCCTCATCAACTCAGGGTGGGCTTATGTTGGTACAAACACTGGGGAACACAGCTTGGTGGTTCTGCACAATGCCGACCATGGAATGGCCACGTGACCCGGCAGTTCCACGGTTAGGTGTACATCGCAGAGACCCGAAAGCTGGAGGCACACACAGATGTGTGGGCACCAATGGCCCTGCAGCACCATTCACTCACGCTCGCTAAAAGGAAGAAGCAGCCCAACTGTCAACTGATGAATGGGAAAACGAGATGTGGTCCATACGCTCCAGGGCGTATGACGCCACCAGAGAAGAAGGAAGTCCTTGCTGCGTACTCCATTATATGGATGAATCTTGTTGTTGTTAAGTGCCAATGAGTTGACTCTGACTCTTAGGGACTGAGTTAGTTAAAGTTTATTGTGCCAACCTGGCTGATAAACCCATGTGGGGTTAATTGAAGGGCAGAGAGATAAATGGCTCAGTGAGCCTCGCCTTTCTAGTTCTCAGGTCTCTTGCTTTGTGATGGTCGGACAAGGGTGCAGCTGCTTTAGCCAGTTCTCTGCTTTAGCTGGCAAGGCTCACTTCCTGCAAGACATCCCCAAGAAGAAGCTGCATGGATCTGCCCCAATGCAGGCCTGGGTGCTGGAGCAGCCGTGTGGAAACCCCTGCCAGCGCTGAGATGCTTACATGTTCACTGACTCGGCTTTCCTCCTGCAGTCGGCATCATTGAGTCTGTTTTGTGAGATGGAGAAGGACTTTGTGGATTGGTGTTGGACATATGGGTTAATGTTGGACTTGTGGGATTTGGCAGCACTGGGTTGGGATGTTTTCTTGATGTGCACTTAACCTTTATATAAAAATTTCTCTTTTACATATGAGTTTCTGTGGATTTGTCTCTCTAATGTACTCAGACTAACACAGGGACCCTATGCAAAACAGAATGAAACACTGCCTGGTCCTGCACCATCTTTGCAGCGGTTCCTACGCCTGAGCTCTTGGTTGTAGACACTGCGTCAGTCCAGCTCATGGAGGCCTTCCGCGGTTCCCACTGCCCCTCCCCTTTCCCAAGCGTCATGGCCATCTCCATGGACTGGTCTCTCCTGACAGTATGTCCAGGGGACATCACTCTGAGCAAACACTGATACAAAAGGGTAAATACTCGATGATATCCTTTACGTGAAATACTCAAACAGAGAAGTCAAAAGTCATTCATGGTTGCCGAGGCGGGGTGGAGGCAGGGTGGGCGGGGAAGGATGTTTATTTAGTGCATTTGAATGTCATTAATAATTCAGAAAAGTGAAGCAAGAAAAACTGCGTGGCTTGAAGAATGTAACGCCCGTCACTGAACTGTCCGTGTAGACTCGACGAGGTGCTATGAAGTTTACCTCAGCATCACTAACAACCATAAAGCAGGCTGCGTGGGAGAAACTCCCAGGCCAGGGGGCCATCACAGTCTCCACGTAGTTTTTCATAAGGGAGAGAAAAGGCATATTTACCTGGAATAACTTCCTGTTTTGATAAGGTTCACAGACCAATTTTTCCACGTTCCCACCAACAAAAAAGGTCAGCACCACGACGATCATCAATACCCAGCACAAGAGGAAACTCAGTCCAACTCCACTGGGAAAGAAAGAAAAGAAAAGTCAAGATAAACGTGACCAGGAATTATCCAATTGTTCACAGACCAACATGCTTCCCATGTACTGGTTGCCTCTGAGTCCTTTTTCCATTCTGTCTTTGGGTTGTTTTCTGTTATCAAGTAGTCTTTACTCTTTCTGTTAAATGTAGAACGTGAACCTAAAGTCTGCGACTTTCTGCAGATGGTGAGCTGTACCCAGGAGGAACATAGGAAGTGTTCAGCACAGTGGTCACCGTGGTCTCCTTGGCACACGCTCATTGGATCCTCAGAACAGCTGATCTCTGGGCTACGTCCAGCTCAGCGCAGTCATTCACATCAAGAGCCCTGGGCTCTGTTCCGTGAACAGTGCTTTCTGCAGAGGACCCTGTGTGTGAGAGGGTTCGGAGCCAGGAAGAATCCAGTTCAAGAGGCCAATCTGAGAGGAGCACAGTCAGAGGAGAGATGGAGAGTGCGGCTGTGGAGGGTGGCGAGGTGGAGGGAGGAAGGATTGAGGGCAATGGTGAAGAGAGGTGGCAGAAGGATGGAGAGCTGGTGGAGGGCTGACTGCTGGATGGTGCGGAGATGATGTAGTAGTGTGACAGAAAGATGGTGGAGAGCTGTGAATGGCGGTGAGGACTCTAAGTGGCAGAGTCTGAGGTGCCTTGGGATGACCTCAAAGGAGCAAATCGTTCTGTTAGCCAAACGTGTTAACCATTTGCACCACCCAATACCTGAAAAAAAAAATCACCCCCAAACTAGCCAGTTTGAGTCCATTCCAGCTCTTACCGACCCTACAAGACCCAGTAGAACTGATCCATAGGGTTCCCATGACAGAACTCTTTAAGGAAGCCAATGGCCACATCTCTGTCCCGTGGAGTGGCTAACCTTTCCGTTAGCAGCCAAGTGCTTTGATCATGGTGCCACTAGGGCCCCTTTTGAGCCACCTAATGAGAGACCCCCCCCCCCCAGGGCACGCAATCACAAAGGAGCTCAGGCTCTCTGCCGATCTTCCCAGCCGATCATCCATTTGCATCCCTTTGGAAAAGAAGGGTCATTGCTGGATTTTTCCAGAGCTGATGGGCTGAGTCCCCACAGGTAAACAGCAGGTGGTGTTGCAGTGGCTGCAGACCTAAATAGACCCTTCCTGGTTTCTCCTCCTAAGGACACAGCTGTAACTGTAAAGAAGAAATCGCATTCTTCCAATTAGTCTGATTAGCCTGATTACCCTTGCATCATTCCTCCTTTGCCAGTCTCCAGCTGTTTACCCGAGGTCTCAGGAGATGTGGAATTCTGCAAGCTCACTAAAGGATGCAGTGACTGAGCAGGGAGGGCCAGCCACGAGGCTTCAGAGTCACCAGCAGGCTGCAGGCCACCTGAAATAAATCTGGCATCTTAGCACCACCAGATTTTAATAGCGACTCTGTGCACAACAGAAGCAAACACTGTCCAGTCCTGCACCATCCTCACAATGGTTCCTATGTCTGAGCCCATGGATGCAGTCACAGTGTGAATCCAGCTCATTGAGGACCTTCCTCTCTTTCATCGCCCCTCCACGTTACCAAGTATGATGTCTTCCTTAGGGACTGGCCTCTCCTGACGATATATCCAAAGTATGTAAGATAAACTCTAGCCAGCCTTGCCTCTAAGAGGACTCTGCCTGCTTCTTCCAATTCAGGTATGCTGTCCTCTGAGCAGTCCACTGTACTTTCAAAATTCTTTTCCAGCACAATTCAAGTGCATAGAATCTTCTACAGTCTTCCTTATTCAATGTCCAACTTTCACATGTATAGGATGCAATGGAGGTTACCATGGTTTAGGTCAGGTGTATTTTTGTCCTCAAAGAAACATCCTTGCTCTTCAATTCTCTAAAGAGGTGGGGGTGGGGGGTTCCCCTACAGTTGAAATAAATCCTGTCCGTCAGATCATATGATTTTTCTACAGACTCAAGCGCCAAAGACAAGTGGTAGCCTTTCATCTCCACCAACTTGTTCATGTTCTTGTGGTTGTTCGGTGCCGTCAAGTCAGTTCAGACTCATTGTGACCCAATGTCCAACAGAACGGAACACTGCCCGGTCCTGTGCCAGTCTCACAATTGTTCCTGTGCTTAAGCCCAGGGTTTCAGCCACTGTGCCAGTCCATCTTGTTGGGGGCCTTCCTCTCTTTCATTGCCCCTCGACTTTTCCAAACATAATGTCCTTCTCCAGGGACTCGTCTCTCCTGCCAACGGGTCCAGAGTATGTTAGACAAAGTTTGTCATCCTTGCCTCAAAGGAGAATTCTGGCTGTACTTCTTCCGAGAGAGATCTGTCAGTTCCTTTGGCGGTCCATGGTACTTTCACTACCCTTCTCCAGCACCATGATTCAAGACACAGCGATTCTTCTTGGGTCTTCCTCATTCAGTGCCCGGTCTTCACATGCTTTTGAGGCGACTGAAGGCAGGGAGGTAGTGAGATAATGCAGTGGCTGAGGTCTACAGAGAACCAGCCTTGGCCATCTCCTCACCTGCCTCCAGGGGGTGGTATTCTCCATTCGCCATAGGACCATCTAGATGGACAGCAGGTAGGCTCCCGATTTCTACCATCCCTCTCAGTCGCATCACACTTCCTACTGTTGATTCTCAGTGACCCCATCCACGCAGGGAATATCGACCTAGAGACCCACAGCTTCTTCTCTGGGGACTAATCACAGTGTTTACACCTGCATCTTGGTTTATGTTTCTGGCTCCATCTCTAGTCATGCCTGGCTCGTGAGCCAATAAATCAGGTTCCGTTCTACAAAGGGAAAGGTTCTTTCAAAACTATGAACTTGGCCATGGATGCCCTTGAACCAGGGGTGACTACTCATTTCCGGGCCCCCCACACCTGCTCTCATCACTGTTTAGGGTACCAAGGTCATGAAGAGGAGCTCTGGGGTGGTGTTCACATGTTGGGCAGCTAACCACAGGGCCAGTAGTTGGAAACCACCAGCCGTTTTGAGGAAGAAAGGAGGAACTTCCTGTTCCCACAAAGAGTTACAGTCTAGCATCTCAACCAATGACTTGAATTGGACTGGACTGGATGCTTTCTTCTTATAAAATTCTTTCTTGATATAAAATCCTTTTTTATAAATAAAAAAAAAACCAACCAGTTACAGTTAAACCTGCAGAGGCAGTTCTACCCTATCTTATAGGGTCACTATGAGTCAGAATTTATTTGAGTACAATGAGTTTGGTTTGGGGTTTAGGTAACGAAGAATCCCTGGTAGTGAAATAGGTTAGGAGTTGAGCTGCTAAACACAAAGTTGGCGGTTCAAACCCACCTGTGGCTCCTTAGGAGAAAGATGAGACTGCCTGCTTCCATAAAGATTTACAGCCTCTGAGACCCAAAGAGGGGCAGTTCTAGTCTGCCCTAGAGGGTTGAAATAATCCTTGTTTTGGTTCTGGGTCCAATGAATGGGCACAAGACTAACTGAAAGGTTGATGTTTCCAGTCCACTCAGACAAAAGGGCTGGTGATCTTCCATGTGGGAAACTTGAGGACCTGGAAGAAGGTGTAACTGGCCTATTCTCTACTCTCCAGACTACAGCACTTGGGAAAATGGCACAAGTGTCTCAAGAAAATGAATAAGTGCCTGTGGTAGTTACGTAATCTGTTGTCAATTTGAGACTTAAGAGTGAAGAGGTGGAGTTTAGCCTGTTAATCAGGTTGCAGTTTGATGACCTCATTTGGAGCTGCTAAGGAGGTAAATAGCTCGATGGAGGTGGGACACTCACACACTCCCTGTGAGACATTCCCATTGAGAAGACACATGGAACTACATTAGAGCCCTGGAGGTGAAGGAGCCACATGGAGACCTCTGCCAACACTGAGGTGCTTACAATGCCACTGGATCCACCAGACTTTCCGCCCACTGGCCTGTGATCTTCCTGCACTCGGTGTCATTGCATGTGAGTCTGAAGAAGAATTTATAGACTGGTATCAGACATATGGGCTATTATTGGACTTATGAATTTGATCTGGACTGGGCTGGGATGTTTTCTCAATATTCAACTGCTCTTATACATAATGCTTTTCTTATACACAGATGAGTATCTCTGAATTTGTTTCTCTAGTCTACCCAGACTAACACAGTGCCAGATGCACACATTTCTCCACGAAACACGCTCTTCACATATATACTCTATAAACCGATAAGTTGTCTCCTACAGAGCATTGGCTCCTCACATACACTGTTAAAAGGATGCTTATCTGTAAGAGTGTCCGCTGCCATTGTTGCCCATTTTTAAGGAGCGATTGATATCATTTGTTGGTTGACACCATTTGTTTATTCGCCTGCCAGACCCTTCCTTGGAAGTGTTCCCCTTAGAGGGCTCAGGATATTTCAGATGAACACATCGCCCATTTTATGGAATGCACTAACAAAAGGCTTGCAAGCCACATTACTATAAAACCTTCTTGTTAAATAAACTCGAGCCTCTTCTCCCGATACTGCAGCCGAGAACCCCTGTGCCCCATCTTTTCGGTCTCCTCATTTCTATAATTGCACACGTCGCTCCTAAGGATCCAGTCGATTGTGGATCCCCCACTTCCATTGGCACCACGACGGTGCTCCGCTCGACTCTGACACACCTGGGGCCACACACACTCACAATCCACTCAGTGGCAACTGCTTTGTTTGATGCCCCCAGGGTGCTGGTTCGGTTGGTTTCTTCAGTTGTAAATCAAGCTTCTTGGTGAATTTTAGCTTGTGATGCTGCTGGCCACGTGGAGCCAGGCACGGGAGGTTAGCGAATGAACGAGCAGGTACAGTGCAGCGGAGTCCAGAAGAAAACTGGGAAAGAATTCCCATGGCTGCTGCATTCCGGAGGCTTCCACTCTGTGTCAGACACTGTTTGGGGGCTTGGTGGTCAAGGTGGAACCCGTTCAGAGTTTTTCATTCACTCGTCACACGCCATAAGAGAGCCAGACCAAGGCGAGCCCATTCGAGCCAAGATGCCCACCCTCTTGGATCCCAGCTGGCTGCGTCTAGAAGGCAGCAGGCCCCCAGAGCACCCGAGTCAGCACCTGACTCTGTCGCTCGCTCCGTAAAAGGAGCCAACACTCACACCATGAGGAAGATGCCGCCGGTGTTGGAGACGCAGCCCCTGGTGGTCGGCGTGGCGTGCCTGTGGTAGCCGCAGGTGCCACACAGTAGCCCCAGGTAGTAGAAAGTCACGATGAGGGTCAGCAGGCAGCAGACCACCAAGCAGCCCAGCCACCTGGAGAGGAAGCACAGAGGCATCAGACTCGTGGAGTGGGGTGTGGGGCCTAGCAGCAATTCCGTGACCACTTGGTCAGCAACTGGCAGATTCTGCTGTGGGCTCCTCAGAGGGGGCAGATATGATCGAAAGAGCTCTTCCCATCACTAGTCCCCCGGCTCGACAACATCGGGAAACTTATGTTTTAAGTCCCTGAGTGTCCAGAAGGGGCCCTGGTGGTGCAGTGGTTTCTAGCTGGACTGCTCATGGGCAACATCGGCAGTTCAAAAGCACCAGCGGCTCCAAGGGAGAAAGATGAGGCTGTTTGCTCCCCTCACGAGTTCCGGTCTCAGAAAGCCACAGGGGCAGTTCTACCCTGTCCTACAGGGTCACTATGAGTCCGTCTCCACTTGATGGCCTGAGTTGGTGGGCTTCCCCGTGGTTAAGCACGTGGCTCGCTGAAAAGCCGCCAGTGCAAAGGCAGTTCCCTCCTGCCCAGAGGCATCTCAGAAGATAAGGCTGGCGATCTGCTTCTGAAAGCTCACAGCCTCAAAGACCCTGGGGGCAGGTCCACACTGACATGAGCTGGAAGTGACTCACCAGCAACTAACAACAACCACCACCACCACCACCACCTTGGCCGAGACACCCAATGTCTCAGCACCGATGTTGTGGGATGTGCCAACAGCCTCAAAGGAGCCCTCGTGGCACTTGTGTGGGGCACTAACCACAAGGGTCCCCAATTCCAACTCCCTACCACTCTTCAGGGGACAGATGAGGCTTTGGGCTCCCCTAAAAGCCGACAGGCCTCAGAATGCGACAGAGGCAGTCCTACTCTGTCGGGTCCCCATGAGTCAGAAATGGCTTGATGGCAGTCCGGTTGTTTTTATTTTGTGCTTTTGAGTTTTGAGGTAACGTTCTCTCAACCCTGCCTTACCTGAGGCTAACAAAGAGATGGCAAAGAGAAACGCTTTGAGTTTCGGCGAGGCGTTTCTCTGAGCAGTCTTAAGTGGTTAGCTTCCTTCTGCTCCCTCTGAGGAGCCCTGGTGGCGCAGTGGTTACATGTGGGGCTGCAAGCCCCAAAGTGAGCAGTTCAAAACCACCAGCTGGCTCCTCGGGAGAAAGATTGGACTCTCCACTCGTGTAAAGAGTTACAGCTAGGGAAACACACAGGTGTGACAGTTAGGTTTCTGTGTCAACATGGCTCCTGTAGGAACATGTGGGCGGAGTTTATCCTGTCAACCCAGTTGCAGCTTGATAGGAGGGCAACCAAGATAAATGTCTTTCTGAGGCCGACCTCCTCTCTCCCTGGAGGCAGGGGTCGGTTTCTCTCTCTCTCTCTCTCTCTCTCTCTCTCTCTCTCTCTCTCTCTCTCTCTCTCTCTCTCTCTCTCTCTCTCTCTCGGCTTCATCTTCCTTTAGATGAGCCAAGTGGAGCCAAGCTGAGGATGGCGAGAACCCTGGAGATGCTTCTACCACCACTGGATCCACAAGCCTTTGCACCACCGGCCTGCGATCTCCCTGCATTTTGCATCACCACATGGGACTGAAGAGGGACACATGGACTAGTATTGGACTGTGGGCTATTCTCAGATTTATGGGCTTGATCTGGACTGGCTGGGCTGTTTTCTTCATATACAATTACTCTTTGGTATAAAGCTCTCTCTTATACACATGTGAACATCTATGGATTTGTTTCTCTAGTCAACCCAGTCTAACACACTCTCCCATAGGGGCTCTACATTTAAGAACTGACTTAATGGCAGTGAGATTTTTTATTTTTAGTTCTTGTTCCCTCTAAGAATCCCTGGTGACACTGCGGGTAAAGGGCTCTGCTGCTAACCGAGAGGCCAGTGGTTCGGACCCAGCAGCTGTTCAGTGGAGATGTTATGTGGCCGTCTCCTTCCCAAGAGATGACAACCTTGGGGACATGGCAGGGCCACTTTGCTCTATCCTAGGGGGTCCCTACGACTCCGTGCTTTGACTGTTACCTTTACCCGTAACGTTATGAAGCGCATCACAAGCAATGCTTGCTCAAATTCTCCAGGACTCCTGAGAAAAACACCCCTGAGGTATGTCGAGCTCTTTCAAAGCTCTATCAGACTTCTTAAAGGCTGTCGAGCCATGAATAATATATCACGACTAGTCTACAGAGAAAACCAAACTCACAGCCACCAAGTCGATTCCCCCTCATTGTGACTCCTGAGGATGGAGCAGAACTGCCCCTGTGGGTTTCCAAGACTTTGATCTTTACAGGGAGTAGGAAGTCGCGCGATTCTTCCGCGGGGAAGCTGGTGGGTTCAAAGTGCTGACCTTGTGGTTCATAGTTCACTTTGTGGCCCATTTGGCCTACAGACCAAGACACACCCCGCTCAGTGTTCTGTGCCAGCAGAGAAAAATTCTGGGGCATCATGCCCCTGGCTGAACCAGAAAGAGACGACCTGGTAGATGCTCCAACTGTTCAGAGACTTATGAGCATCCTAAGTCAAAAGCCCTCAATTCCCTAATGGGACTGCAATCCTGGCAAGACTTCTGGGACAATGGGTCCTCAATTAGCCTAACTGGTTTTTCCAGAGCGTGTGCCAACATTTCCGGGAAGCAGGGAGCACTCAAGGGGGAGGCGCTTCCCAACAGTCGAAACACTGGGAAAAAAAACACAAAAGATCCACCTCTGCTTGGTACCTCGGTGTCTTTCGTTCCATAGAGAGCAATTTCAGCGTAGCAGCCACCGGCGTCCCTCTGTGAAGGTGTGTGCCACATATAATGAGGGACAGAATTAAAGTGTTCACATGGAGCCTGGCCTCCAAAAGCCTTTAGGGCAGGTGAAAACCTCCTCTCTGCTCTGCTGACCTCCTTTTACAAATAAGCTTACTGTGATCTTGACTGAAGCAGACGACCCCAGCTTCTCCCATGGAGCCACTGGCGGGGTGAAGCTGGCCATAACCTTTGGGTTACAGTCAAGGGCTTAAGCACTGTGTCACCAGGCCTCCTTTTGTACCACGGGGACACCACCAAGGGTCCACAGCCGCAGGGTGAGCGCCAGGTGAGAGGCCACGCACTTGTTCTGCAGTGCCGTGAATGCGCTGCTGTCGTGTTTCCATGCATCTGTGCTTTGACCTCAGGAAGACCCTGAATAGGGCCGGATGTCTTTGGCCCACCCGTGGGATGGACACTTGAGACGGGATCCCTTCGAAAAGCATGCCTCTTAGATCTCACATGATCCTCAAGACGTTTCAAGTTCCAAGTCGTCCCTTCCCCAGGCCTCTGAGGCCCACCGCCATGTTCCACCCAGACAAACCTCACCGAGGGCTTTCCCTAATGGGCAGGGCACCCTAAACGGGGCTTTTGGGGGACAATTGACTGGTTTCAAGGCAAGGCTCAGAAGAGAACATTCTTTCGAATCAAACTCCATGTGTTTTACAACACCTTTAAAAGAATATTTCCCAGATGTCCCTCTTAATTTCTTTTACATGATGTGGCATGCCTGGCTTGGTCATTAGAACTAAGATCGTAGGGACCACTTGCTGCTGTCAGGTGTCATCGGCCTATGGTGACCCATAGAGACCCCACGCACAGAAGAACGCAGCACTGCCAGGGCCTGCACCATCTTCACCATTGTTCCTATGCTTGAGCCCACTGTTACAGCCGCTGTGTCCACCCATCCTTCTTGTTAAGGGCCTTCCCCTCAACTTAACCAAGTCTGGTGCCCTTCTCCAGGGACTGGTCTCTCCTGACAACATGTCCAAAGTATGTGAGACAAAGTCTAGCCATCCTTGCCTCTGAGGGGCACGCTGGCTGTAATTGGTTTGTACTTCTTCGAAGACAGCTAGGGGACGCTAAAGACACCAGAATTGTAGAGTACTGAATATCTGGGTGAAGAACGACCCACCTTCAACTTTTTGATCTAACACACACCAGGATTGAAACATGTCTCAGGTATGGCTCCTCCATACAATTTGCTCCTACGAGAGAAACTTCAACGTTTACCCCATCCCATCCCTGTGTTCCCCATGGCTAGTTTACCTGCTCAAAGTAGACACTCACCTGTATGATTCGTATTTTTCCAATGTGTAAAAATAGCTGCCAATATATGCTTCTGTATCATTAATGTAGCCTGTGATATTTGATACTACCTCCTGAATGGGGACATGATTGATTACATTTGAGAGACTTGAGCCAATGGAATCCAAGACGGTCCTAATATCTGGAAACAAGGAGAATTGATTATGTACTGGCAAACCTGAAGGACAGAGCGACTTTGTCTGGGAGCCAAACGGAGGCTTTAATGGGGCCCTTTTGACTTTCCCATGTGATGAATGTCCCCCCACAGGATGGGTGGGGTTCAGAGCAAGCATGGATGAAGGAAACAAAGCTGCCCGGAAACAATACATAACAACTCATCAGGCTGTGAGTGCCGACCTATTATTGGGGGTGGGGGCGGGGGAAGACAAGCCAGAGTTTTCTTCTGCTCCATCACCCAAAGGCCAGGATAGGTCAATGGAGTGGGCGCTGTGCCCACTGTGTGTCAAGGGCATTTGCAAATGTCAGTGAATTGTGCCGTGAACTCGTCCGTTCTGTTCATTAACTCACCCATTCTATTAGCTCGTCTGTCCTTGTAATGCTTCTGTGAATTCATCTTTTCTAATAAGACACTCATTCTGCGAGTTCATTCGTTTTATTAACTCAGCTGTTCTGTTAACCCCACCTGTTAACTACCTGTGTTAACGCAGCTGTTCTGTTCATGCGTTGTTAAATCATCTGCTAACTCACCCGTTCGCTCAGCTCGGCACTCCCTTGTTCAATGAACTGGTCTGTCCTGTGCAGGTGGCTATCCTCTGTAACCCGGAGACTCACAGAGGTGCAATGACTCCTCTGTGGGTTTCTTTTGTAGACAGTTCAGGTAGTCCCCGACTTACATTTTCAGTTACCACACGCTGCACTTACAGGCACCTTTCCCGGGTAAATCTTCTCTTTAATAATAGGTTTCAGCACATAATTTGCTGATGGCATCATCCTCATCTGTTCACTCACAGGTGTGTGAACAGGTGACCACAGGTGTTCCTTTCAACCCCCACAAGAAAGATTGGATTGCCGAATGGACTGATAACAAAAGGAACCAATGATGTTGTTGCTGCTGTTTTTCAATGAGGTGTTCCATTTACCCCGGAGTTCTGGGGAGGAATCCCACAGTAAGTCAGGGACTAAACACCATGGTCATGGGGTTGAAACTCAGCTTTGCCCTATTCTAAAGCCCCTCTTAGATGATTCTAGAAAAATATCCAAAGAAATAACAATTCCTCCATTTGAAAAATAACATTTAGGAACATGGTAATTTAGCAGGATCTTTTTTTTTTAATAAGTGGCCTGTGGTTGTTCCATAATTTCATGTCAACTTGATAAACAGAGTGTAGGGGTGGGGTCTAGCCTATCATCAGCCTGATGATGTCTTCTTGTGGGTGTGGCCTTCTCAGAAGGAGGGTCCTGGGAACTTCCCCCTCTCTCTCTGCTTCACCTCCCTGTTGGGGAAACCGGTGGCTGAGACCTGCCAGAGCCTTGTGATGCCCCCACTGCCATTGGACCACAAGACTCTGCACCCACAGGCTGGTGATCTTCCTGCATTCTGCATCATTGCATGAGCCTGAAGAGGAATTTATGGACTAGTATCAGACTTATGGACTTGATTTGGACTGGGCTGGGATGTTTTCTTGATATCCAATTACTCCTTGATATAAAGTTCTTTGGTACACATCTATGAGTGTCAATGAAATTGTCCAGTCGACCTGGCCTAACACATGACCTAAGGTGTTATTACTGTCACCATTTTGACTCATGCCAGTGGAGACTTAAAAGACATCCATGTTTCTTATGTGCAAGAGCAACTCTTGGCAACAAGAGCATGGTCAAGTGGATTTCATTCATGCTAGCTGAAAAAGAAGCACTGGTGGCGGAGGGACCACACGTTGGGTTGCTGACCACAAGGTCAGCAGTTTGAAACCACCAGCTACTCCGAGGGAGAAAGATGGGGCTTTCTGATCCCATAAAGAGTTATAGTCTTAGACACCCATGGGGGTGGGAGGTTGGGGCAGGTTCTACCTTGTCCTATAGGGTCGCTATGAGTCGGAACTCACTGGATGGCAGAGAGTGTGGAATTTTTTGAAAGAGTGATTATGTCTTGGAAAACCCCACAGGAACAGGTCTACTCTGTCCTAGTGTCACTCACTTGAGTCAAAATCAAATGGATGGCATTGAGTTTATGGGGGGAGGAGGTTGGAGCTAATGCGTAAGCATGGCCCTACCCTGTTCATCCTGCGCCCTGGCCTGAGGGGAGCCTGGCACACAGTGGGCATTCCAAAAAAGCAAGTGTGGGGAACGAGCACACAGTAGGGACCCTTGCTTTGGAAGGGCAGGAGGAGACGAGGTTGCTCTCCAGGCTGACAGGGTATGCCCGTCAGGCCCTGGGAAAACTCTGGCTTGGGCTTCTCCTTAGAGGATGGCAGCGTGTGCCGCGGGCCTCGTTAAGCAAGCATGCTGGGGTGCTGGGCAGCACCTCACTTACAAGGCAGGGCTGCACGTAAGGGCAGGAGAGATCCAGCGAGGAAGCGCAAGATTGAACATGAACATTAGTCAGCACGTGCCTATCAGGCACACCAGAGGCAGGAGCCCGAAAGGACAGCTGGAAAGTGACCTTGAGTCTTTGCAGCTTCAGAACAACCTTAACCTCTTCTCTTTAGCCTTTGAGTGCGAATCAGGCGAAAGCCTTCAGAGCAGAGGGACAGTCTGACACCCAGCGATTCAAGCACACGCTGACTCAATGCTTCCATTGCAACCCCCTTGAGGCACTGTGACTTACCGGGCTCCTGCCCTGGGTTTCCTCATACTAGCCCTGACTGTTCACGGCTGCCCTTTCGGTGGCAAATGGCTAGCTATTCTAAGCTCAGCGCCAGCCCTGAAGGGTCAGGGGCACCGTCTTGGGTGGGGGCGGGGGGAGGGGTATCCAACCAATCTAAAACCAGAAGCTGCTAAGTGATGCTAAGTGATGCTCCAGTATCACATCTTGGATACAATACCTATGACCCCCAATCCTACTGGATTGCCAGGACAATCTTGGACCAAACAAACAAACCCTCTCCTAGGTGTTTTAAAACTTCCCGGTTGGCTGGTAAATGAAGTACTGAGAAAATGATTCAAAACAAAGAAGAAAAGTTGAACGTGGCTCCCAGGATGTTCTCCCCGGAGCAAACCCCCCACCCACTGGTTTGTCGCCAAGCCTACACAAAGAAGGGCTGGGCACCCTCACTATGCCTTCACCCGAAATACCAAGATGCCGAACTGCCTGCTTCAGCCAGACCCAGTCTGGAGAGATTTGCTCAACACTGATTTCTATCGCCATCAAACTTGTCAGAGGATGTATGAGCCTACGACATTGTAATTATCACATCAGGGGGCAGGTAGAAATCTTCCGGAAAAGAGAAAATAAATCCTTAGATGCAGGGCTCCCCCATATAGAAGAGCCCAGGGTATGTTCTCTGCGCACATACGATCTGCATGGTTTGGGGTCTGTTTGCTGGTTTGTGTCCTTCCCACGGAAGCCCATTCCCAGTGCTGTCACTGTGCACCCGGAGGCTCTGAGTCACAAAGGGACCCAATCTCATGGTGCCTGGCCAGCAGGATGACATTGACAGGTATTACACATAAGAAGATCCATTTCTTATTCAACAGCTAAAAGCTCTACTTTGCTTGTGGTTTTCAAGGTTAGAATGAGAGAATGCCTTTAGAGGCAAATGGCCGTTAACCTTTCCAACTGCCCGACTCTTAACCCAGAGAGAAAAAAGCACCCAAGTCTCACCGGATATGATGTCCGTGGTTTGGTTCTGGACCATCTCAGGGATGTCATTGAAGGATTTGTAGCCCTAAAAAATATTTTTAAATGAGTTGATGCAGGATGTCGGAAAAGTTACTAGTATTCTCACTGACAAGGCAGCAGGGCATTCTGGTTTGGGTTGTATGCTGCCTGACTCATGAGGGCCCATGCTCAACAGGCTCACACTACTCTGCTCAATAGGGTTGCTCTTCGGATGCAGATCACCAGGCCTTCCTCCCTGGCCCACCTGCAACCTCCACTGAAATCACATCATAGCAACAACAAAGGCTCCACTGGCAGACTGTGCTTGAGGTGCATTGTCTGGGAATCGAACCTGGGCCTCTCACACACAGTCAGATTTCTACCACTGCCTCCGACGAGCCTCACCCATTGCCATCGAGTCGATCCGAGACCCCACAGGACAGAGTTAAACTGCCCCAGTGGGTTTTGGAGGCTGTGGCTCCTTAGGCCACCCCTTGACTGTCAGTTTTGTTGTACTGTGGCGGCTTGTGTGCTGCTGGAGACTAGGTCACTGGCATTTGAAACTGCCAGCAGGGTTCCCCACAGGGAATGGGCTCCAGCTGAGCTCCCAGACTAAGAACAGAGTGTGGAGGAGTTGGCTGTCCCTTGATGAGGAAGAGAGTCCATTTCTGTTGGGAACACGGTCACTGTGAGTCAGAGCTGACTGTCAGAGGGTGTCACAGGCAGTAGGTATGGTGAGTTAAGCATCGGGCTGCTAACCAAAAGACAAGCAGTTCAAGCCCACCAGCTACTCCAAGGGGGAAAGATGAGGCAATCTGCTTGGATCAAGATTGACAGCCTCTAAAACCCCAAGGAGCAGCTCTCTTCTATCCCATAAGGTCGCCATGAGCTGAAATCAACTCAATAGCAGTGGGTTTTTTTTAATCACACAGTAATTCTTGATAGAACTTTCACATCCTATTCTAAAATCCTCAAGCTCTGTTCTATCAATTTTATGATTTTTCTTGAACCTCGAGAACATGCATTGTTCTATTTTTCCCACAGGAGCAATCCTGGTGGTGAAGTGGTAATGGCGACCAGTTGCTAACCCCAAAGTTGGCAGTTCAAACCCACCAGCCACTCGGTGGGAGAAAGACTTGAGCATCTACTTCTTCAAGACAACAGCCTGGGTCCCCCTAGGCCTGAAAGGCAGTTCTTCTCTGTCCTGGAGCATTTAAATACACTGAATAGCATGGGTTCAAATACACTGAATAGCATGAATACACTGAATAGCATGGGTCTGATTTCTAGGTCCCACCTCTCTTCCCGAAAGGAGCTTTGTCGGTGTCTGCAGCCTCCTGGTGCAGTGAGGGGTCTGTCAGAGAACTGTGGGGTTTGTAACCTTTTTTGGATACACAAGATCACAGGCATGTTCCTACTCAGCCTGCAAGCATCAACAGTGACTAGAGCCAGCCAGCACTCTGAGCTTTGACTTGGCATTCTACTGGCCTTAGTCTTGACCCAGCTGTTTGCCTCTGGACTTGCTGAGATCCCCCAGCTCGTGGAGTCCAGTCCTGGCCAGTGCACCTCAAGCAGCGGCTACCAGTCACCTGTCTGCAAAGGCTTGGGCATTGCTATGATGTTGAGCAGGGGTTAGTGGAGCTTCCAGGCAAAGAGAGACTAGGAAGAAAGGCCTGGCTCCCCACTTGCAGAAATCGGAAAGGAAAACAGCGAGTGACAACAGCCTGATCCAGTCGTGGGGACCAGGCAGCAATTCATGCACAGTGTTCCCATGAGTCGAAGGCTAACTGGACAGTGGCTCAAACGATGACAAATGAAGCAAAGGTGGGCACGGTGGGGACCATGGGCAGAGTTACAGCCACAGGGGAAAGGGGGTGGAAAGAAACAGACCTGGGCAGAGTAGCAGAGCTGCTTGTACAAGAGTCTGTTCTGGACTGAACATCTTGGGCTGCTAACTGCAAGGTCAGCAGTTCAAAATGACCAGTCGCTTCTCGGGAGAAGGAGGAGACTTTCTATTCACATAGAGTGTCTCGGAAACTCACAGGGGCAGTTCTACCCTGTCCTATAGGGTAGCTCTGAGCCGGATCTGACTCAAAGGGAGTGAAGTTTTGTTTGTTTGTTTGTTTTTAGTTGGGTGTACCTCCACCTAAGTAGGAGTTTAAATGCTAAACCCTGGACCTTAGGGCATAATCCCATTAGGGAACAGGGCCTTCTTAGTTAGGCTAATAAAGCCCCATCAGACAGGGTTCACCTCAATCCCAATTCAAGTGCAGAGACTGAAAAAAAGCAGAGAGACAGGAAATCGCATGCCACCTGCCGATGCCCAAGGAACCCAGGCGCGGAAGCTGGAGAGGGACCAGGACCTTCCCCCAGGGCTGACCGAGACAGCCGTCCCCTGGGAGCTGGGGCTGGCATTGGGCTTCTAGCCTGCTGGACGGTGAGAAAGAACGTTCTGTTCTTCACAGCTGCTCACTGGGGGGCCTTCTGCTGTGGAGAGCGAGTCCGTATGGCATACGGAGCCACCTCCGGTGCCATCTGAGCCCAGCGAAGCAGAGGTTCCTGCTTCCTTTTTACCATCCTGGTGGCGCTGTAATCACACATGAGCTGCTAACTGCAAGGTCAGTGGTTCAAAACCAGCAGCCATTCCGTGGGAGAAGGAGGAGGTTTTCTACACCCATATATGAGTTATAGTCTCAGAAACCCACAGGGGACAGGGTGAGCACAGAATGCATTCAATGGCTGGGGGTCTTTTGGGCAGCGAGCAGTACGGTGCTTGGCACCAAACAGGGGCTGGGAAAGGGGAACAGAACTCCCTGGAGGAATACAGCGCCCTCCCTTCCCCTCCAACCCCCCACTCCCCTCCCCGGTCTTGGGCCCTCCAGCAGACCCTCACTGCCTTTTCATTTCACTTCCTGTTTTCTGCTGGCCTGTCCGCTATCTTTCCCGCCCCCCCCCCCCCTCACAAACCTACCTGTTGGGCCAGGCCAGCCAAATCTGTCCTCAAGACTTTGTTCACGCTGTCCAGTTGGTCCTTCACGGATGGGAGCTGGAGGGGGGGAGGCAAAGGATGAGGCAGACTCCCCACCATCCCTCAGCTCATCACACCTCAGTCACAAGCTCCGGGGAACCACCCTTCTTCCCTGGGAAAGGTCGGCTGGCTCCGAGACCTGTACACATCTCTCGACGGTCTCAGCTAGAACTGAGGCAACGCAACTGAATGAAAGCATGGTACATCTGATCTCACCCCGTCAAGACCTTTGACCTCGTTACCCACAAACCTTTGCAAAATCCCTTCTGAAAGTAATACCCACTCTAAATGCCTTCCGGTTGTTCAGTGTTTTCTACTTTCTCTTCAACCGAGGTTCTTTCTGTTTTACTTTGTTGTTTTTTTGCTCTTTGATTTGTGTGTGTGTCTGTGTGTGTGTGTGTGTGTGTGTGTGTGTGTGTGTTCCCCTTTCTATGAAATCCAGAGTAGGTCAATCAACAGAGGCAGTCAGCAACTTCATGGGTCTGGGTGGGTATGGCGGGGGGAGTTGGTGGGGAATGGGGAGCTTAGAACAGCACAAGAAAGAAGACGATGTTCCACACCTGCTTGTGGTGGTAATGACTGCCCAACTCTTCTTGAGATGACAGAACTACTGAAGTGTAATGATGGGTGAGTTATGAGCTAAAAGTGTTTTTTTTAAATGAAAGATAATAAGGGATTTTTAAAAGAAGTAATATGATTAGAAACAAGGTGGGTGCGTGGTTTGGAATACAGTTTCCTTTGAGGACCTAATGCATGGGTTTCAAGAGCTCTATCCTGCTGCACTAGATCTCTCTAAAGGGTCACAGGGCAAGGATGTTACTCGGAGGACTGAAATACACCTGACTCAAGCCAAGGCATTTCCTGTCACCCCATGGGCATATGAAAGGCGGGCACAGAATAAGGAAGACCGAAGACAAATGGATGCATTTGAATTGTGCTGGTGGAAGCATTTTGAAAGTACCATGGACTGCCCAAAGAGCACACACGTCTGTCTCGGAAGAAGCATTAGCCAGTCTTCCTTAGAAGCCAGGATGATGAGACTCAGTCTCGCGTCCTTGGGACACGGAGTCCTTGGGACATATTCTTGGGACAAGAAACAGAACCGGTCCCTCGTTGAGACGGACAACACAGTGACTGCCGCGTGGACTTAAAGGGAACAACCATTCTGAGGAGAGTGTAGGGCCGGGGAGTGTTCGGTTCTGTTGGACACGGAGTCCTGATGAGGCAGAACCATCGACAGCATCAGACAGCAGAAGTGACGACACCTCTCTCCAACGTTGGGGCCCAAAGTTGGAACGTTTCCCACAGGCCGCCTGACACCACGTTCCGAGAAGGGCATGGTGAGATTCCGGTGCGACTCCTGACAGACGCATAACTAAAATCTATTGCTGGCAGGTATTTGGCAGGTCGGTCCCCTAACATCATGGTTTAGCGGGGGTGCTTGCGCCCTTCCCTGTTCAAGGTCACATGAGAAAAAGACTCACAAGTTGTTCCAGATGGAAGGGGACGACAGACTCACGATGACTGCAGACAAGTTGCGATCCCGGTTTGGGCCATTGACTGGGACAATGGTTGTGAGGGACATTATTAGAAACACCAGTACATTGGGGACATGGCTCATGGAGGGGAGGGCAGGATGAGGTTGCTGTTCCTCATCTTGAAACAGATAATGGCACGGTAATTAGGCACCATCCTGTCCGTTCTGACCCATAGTGACCCTGCGCACAATGGAACGAAACACTGCCCCACCCCGGTCCTGTGCAGTCCTCACGATCATTCCTAAGCCTGATAACCCGTGGTTCCAGGCAACGTGTCAGGCCGTCCCCCATGATGTCCTTCTCCAGGGACTGGTCTCTCCTGATGACGAGTCCAGAATATGTGAGATGAAGTCTAGCCATCCTTGTCTCTAAGGAGCACTCTGGCCTTACTTCGTCCAAGACAGATGGGTTCGTCCTTTGAGCAGTCATGGTACTTTCAATATTCTTCTCCAGCCCCGCAGTGCAAGGACATCAATTCTTCTTCAGTCTTCTTTTTTCGATACCCAACTTTCATGTGCATATGAGGCGATTAAAAATACCATGGCTGGGGTCAGGTGCAGCTTCATCCTCAAAATAACATCCTTGCTTAGAAAATGAGCTGACATCAAGGGCCCAAGTAGAAAGCAAATGCTTTGAAAATGATGATGGTGGCATATGTACAAATGTGCTTGACACAATGGATGAAAGTATGGATTGTGATAAGAGCTATAAGAGCCCTCAATAAAAGTATTTAATAGATATTAATTAACTAATTAACCTATAATTCTCACTGGCTCACATGACATTTTAATAGGAAAAAGCACAAGACAATTTTGGAAATACTTAAATGAACACAGACAATGGATTTTAATTATCTTAAGATGAGCTGATACTAAGAGCTCAAATTAAAAATGTTTTAGAAATGATGATGGCACATATGTACACATGTGCTCAATACAATTGATGTATGGGTTGCTATAAGAGCTGTAAGAGTCCTCAACAATGATTTATTAATTTCTTTTTATAATGTGCCCTAGGCATGAAACAGCTCTGGCCACAATCCAGGCATCAAGCTAGGATGAACAAAGAACTTCAAGTTGGCTCTGTCCCTGACAGATATAGGAGCACCACCACCAATCCGGTGTCTCTTTGCCCATAGTGAGGGGGATGTATTAATTTTTTAAGTTAAAAAAAATATATCCTTGCTTTTCAATACTCTAAGGAGGTCCTGTGCAGCAGATTCACCCCATTGCAATGAGGCTTGATTCCTTGACTGCTGTTTCCATGATCAGAGGCCAGCAGCTCAGAAAGGTTGGGAATCACACTGAAATAGTTAGGGGTACAGGGGGCATGGTATCTGCAACTTATTTCCAAATGATCACAAAAATAAACGAGTACGTTCTGGTATACACAAAGCACACACATACAGTGATGTGGGTATAAATGATGGAAAGATGGAAGGATGGATACAAGGAAGGGTGGATGTATGGATAATGGGTGACATAGCGGGACCTCCTTGTGCTGATCTCGCATCTTCTCTATATGCTTGAAAATAAATCATAAGAAATGTCATCCCAGAGGACTCCCTCTTAAAGAACTACAATGCCGCTTCAGACTCCATGTCTCCATCACTGCCAGGGTCCAAAACTGGTCCTGGGAGCCAGGCAGGCACAGGTGGCCAGTGGGCAGCTACTGGGACTCTCACAAGAACTGTAACAGGGAAAGATGTGACCGTGCCTGTGTGACTAAATTAATGAATTAAATATCATCAACGGACATGACAAGTTTACCTATATCCTCAGACCTTTATATATTCAAGTTGTCCCACCTATCCTCCACTTTAAATATTTTTAAATCTTTCCTTTGGGGAAACATGGAATTGCTTTCTACTGGGGCATCATTGTTGCCACGGAGATAGCTCTCACCATGACAACAGACAACATGGTAACAGGCCTGGGACCATCTGCATGATCTCAAAAAACTTTGAGCCCATTTTTTTAAATATAGATTCTAACACCTCATATAAATGTGTGACCTGCTCACCACAAGGTCAGTAGTACAAACTCATCCGCCATCCCTAGGGAAGGCGGATGAGGTTTGTTTGCTCCCATGGAGGTGTAGAGTCTCAAGAACCCAGAGGGGCAGCTCTACTCTGTCCTGAAGGGTCGCTGGGTGCTGGGATCAGCTCGATGGTGGTGAACTTGGTTTGAATGGTGTGTGTAGATGGAGTATCCCTTCCATCTGCTTTTTTTAAGTGGATTTCTCTGATGTTTCTCAGCCAACTTCAGAGAGCTGCCCTGCACAACCCTCCCCTTGGGCTCAGCCAATGCAGAGCTGTGGAGGAATGCTCAGAGGGCAGACAGCACCTAGACCACTATTCGCCCCACAGGTTGGCCCAGACTCTGCTCTGCCAAGCAGAGCCATGCCACCCTGTCCCAGCAGGGGCACACATGCCCGCCCGCTCCTCACCTGTTTGAGGTTGTTGCCCATCTCCAGCTGGCTCAGGGACTGTCTAATGCTGTCGCAGATCTCCGGGTTCTGGGAGCAGGAGGCGTGGTGGAGAGAACGTTCCAGGTGGCTCTTAATGTCGCTCAGGTTGGCGCTCAGCTCCCCTGCCCTGTTTCTCAGCTCGTCCAAGGTGCTGTTCACCTTCACCAGGGCCACTTGTGTCTCTCTGATGACTGTAGGGAGACAACACACTCACAACCCAGACCCGGCTAACGGACATGCCAGGAAGACCCGCACCGCGTCATCATGGCAGAAGCGGCCTGAGCGCTCCTCCCGGGTCTTCCTAAGCCCTGTTCTGACACCTTCTGCAGGATCATTCCCCTCTCCATCTGCTCCTCTGTAACTGAGCAGGCTGCTGGGGTAGCGGCCCCTTAGCCTGAGTCTCTGAGCCTCTCACCTGCTGTTAACTGCTGTCAGGCAAGTTCCCCCCTGCCCCAGTCTGACTCCCAACAGCCCCGTGGAAGAGGGGATGAGAACACTGTGCTTGTGGGGGCTTCCCTGGCGCCCCCTCCCAAGTTAGCTCGGTCTGATGGGGTAACAGCAATCCAAGACATCACCGTCACTGGCCTTCAATGACTTCCTGAGAGACCTGTGGGACTGGACCGCAATAACCATAATCATAAACACAGTTGTAATTGGGTGACCCCTGCTCTTGGCGACCCCACGTGTTTCAGAGCAGGACTGAGCACGGCAGGGTTTTCATGGCTGTAATCTTTCAGATGCAGCTCACCAGGCTTTGCTTCCAAGGATGCTCTGGGTGGATTTGAACTGTCAACTTTTGGTCACTCTCAGGATCATCGAGTCAATTCTGACTCAAAGCGACCCTAGGGGACAATGATTCCGAGACTGTAACTCTTCAGTAGAGTAAGTCTATGCCAGCTGCTAACCGCAAAGGCAGCCATTCAGAGCCACTAGATGCTCAGCTGGAGAAAGACGGGGCTTCCTCCTCCCGTGAAGAGTCACAGTCTCAGAAAGCCACAGGGGCAGTTCCACTCTGTCCTGGAGAATCGTTAAGGGTGGCTCTAACGAGGAAAAACAAAAACCACTGCCACACTTTCTATATAGGGTTTCCAAGGCTTTGTAAATCTTTAGGGAAGCAGAGAGAGCCTCCTCTTTCTCCCTCATTGTCCCTGGTGGATTTGAACCACTGACCTTAAGGTTAATAGCTCGAGGCTCACCTGAGACTCAGTAAACATCTACTGTAGCAAACAAGAAGCAAAGTACACAACCAACTCGAGAAACAGACATGCCCAAACACACTGTGTATTGCCCCCACACACATACACCCCCACACATATACCCCCACACATACACACCCCACACACATACACACCCCACACACATACACACCCCACACACATACACACCCCACACACATACACACCCCACACACATACACCCCACACACACATACACACACAGAACACAGCCTGCTCGCAGTTCAAGGGCAAGTGGTGTTCGCAGTTCCCGCTTTGCCTCAAGGTGAGTTAAAGGTCAGAAATAAACAACCAGAAAGAATGATGGATAATAAAGTAAACTGATGGCCCGGAACTGTGTGTGTACTTGGGGTTCTGGGCAACAGTCTCAGTATCATTCCAGCAAGGATTCAGAAGTAATAAAGATGCATTATTCCAGAGGTTTCTAAGGAACTGTTTACGGGGTCATGACTACCAATACCACATAAAGGATGCATCTGAAGCTTCCAAAAATAAAACACTACCAAACTCATATCATCAAGTGGATTGTGATTCATCTGGAGTTTCTGAGGCTGTAAACCTTTCCAGGGGCAGACAGCCTCATATTTCTCCTGAGGAGCAGCTGGTAGGTTTGAACCTCTGATCTGGCGCTCAGAAAACTCAACGATAATCCATTATCTGAAAGAAGTAGAAACAGGGTCCTGGTCCTTGATTTTAGTTCATGAACATTGTGCCAGCTTACAGCCAGCCTGCAGCCCAAATACAATGTCTCCAAAGGGAATCTCCACTCTCTCCAGAGACCGTTACACACATCCGTTATACAACCTCCAGAGGATTGTTCGCCAAAAACTGGCTGATGCTATTTACTAAACAAGTTTTAAGAGTGCCGCCGGCAACCCCAGGAACTAAGCTTGAGGGGACACAGGCTGCCCTTAAGATACAGAACTTTGGTAATAATGCAGGGCAGACTGAAGCAAAAAAGAATATCTGACCGTCTACTGCATTTGCCTCTTATTCAAATGGAAATAGAATTCAAGTGCTTGGAACTATTGGAATTTTGGGTGGAAAATCAATTGACAGGCCAGCCATGTTACCTCGTTCACATACACTGAAAGAGAAACACAAACCAAATTCACTGCCATTGAGTCGACCGACTCGGGGTAGAGCTGTCCCTCTGGGTTTCTGAGACTGTAACACATTAAGGGAGTAGAAAGCCTCGTCTTTCTCCCGCAGAGCGACTGAGAGTTTCGAACTTCTGACCTTGCATCCCAACATATAAGGACCAAGACTCCTTCGTGGTACTTAGTTTAGGAAATAGATAAATCGTGTGGAAGTGCTCTTGGGAGACAAGCATTCCAAATGCACTGACTCACTTGGGAACTGGGGTGCAGAGTTGTCTGCCTCGGCTCATGTCATAGCCACACTAGTATTTGAACCCCAGCTTCTTAACTCTTAAGGAGCCCTGGTGGTGTGGTGGTTACGCTTTGGGCTGCTAACCACAAGGTCAGCAGTTCGAAACCTCCAGCCACTCCATGGGGAGAAGATGCGTCTTTCTACTCCCGTAGAGATCTGGGATCTCGGAAACCGACAGGGTCAATTATTCCTTGCCCTGTAGAGTCACTCTGAATTGGAATGTACTAGATGGCAGGGAATTTGGTTTTGATTCTTAAGCCTTTGCTTAAAGCTGGACTGTAATGTGCCCCATGGGCGGCATGGGTTTGAACTGCTAACCATTTAGTCGGCTGCTTTTTAGTCACCATTGTGCAATCATACTTACTGCCATCAAATTGATTCTGATTTATCACAGCCCATGGCTGCCGTTGAGTCAATCCCGACTCATAGCACCCCTACACAGGACACCCCCAGAGGTAACCTGAATCCCATCTAGGATGACCCAGGTAGCACAGGCTTTGTAGTGGAACTCACCTTGAATTCCCACCTCCACCACTTAACAGCTACCCAATCTGGGACAAGCCACACTAACCTCACAGTGACAGGAGACACTGCTTGGTCTTGGCTCAGCCCCATGGCCAGTTGTGATTAGACCATTGTGAGTCACAGAATTGGCATTGGCTGATTTTTATGGAAACTGATCTCCCGGCCTTTCTTCCCAGTCTTCTTAGGCTGGAGGCTCCACTGAAGCCTGCTGGGCATCACAGCCACACACAGACAGGTGGGCCATGGCTGCACTGGCCACAAATCAGACCCAGATTGTGGTAGTTAGAAAGATTTATGTCAACTTGGAGATGTATCAAAGTGTAGGGGTGATGTCCAACCTGTCAATGAGGTCACAGCCTGATGGTGCCTCCTTGAAGTGGCCTCTAATTACAATGTATGAAATGTATCTCCAAAATTCCCCAAACAAAGGAGATGGATGGATGCATGGAAGAATGGGTACATGGATGAATGGATGGATGATGAATGGATGAAGGAAGAATGGAGGGGGGGGTGGATACATGGAAGGAAGGCTAGAGGAAAGGAAGGAAGGAAAGACAGACAGAAAGAAAAAGAGAGAGGGAAGGAGGGGTAAGAAGGAAGAGAAAGAGCTATCCACAGATCACACCAGTGGCAAGTTGGGATAAAAACAAAACAAAACATCTTCATGGAAATAAAAGTACAAGGTCAGGAAGCTTGACATTTAAAAAGCAGCGGCCTAGTAAGCAAGGCGAGCCTGTGACCCCACACAGCATAGTTTCTGCTTGATAGCTAGTGAAGTTACAGCGTTCTAAACTTACATATGCTATGGGTTGCAGGCACCTAGCGCATCCATCCATTCAGGAACTGATAACCCACTCCCCTCCAGGCATTGTCTGCAGGGCAGTGAATTCTTTTAACATGGCTCTTCTACCCACAGTCCCTGTAACTCCCAGCGAACGACCTCTTCCTGAGGGGTCTGGGTAGGAGAAGGTGGGGGAAGATACTCTAGGATTCGGTTGTGAGTGCTTGTTGACAAGACTCGTTGTGATTGCCGCTCCAACGGCTTCCTGTCTCAGAAGCAGGAAGAAAGGTCTCACTACCAGCAAGAGGCAGGAACAGAGCTTTTCCCTGGACCCCAGCATCCCCAGCATCTGGGCATTAAATTCAGGGAGCTGGGTTTACTGACCCCCAGAGCCAGAGCCTTTGGGTTAAAGCTTCCAGTGGAGTGGCCAGCCCTTGAGCATCTGTTAGCCGTCCTAAAAGAACTTTGCAACATATGCTGACCCAACAACTCTACCCTGATCTTGCCGCCTGAACTGTGACCTGGTAACGTCCACACCAAACCCTAGAACCATTAGCATCTAAAGGATTATGGACTCGAGGTGAAAGACAAGAGAGCTTTGGGAGGCGGGGGAGGTCACACGCTATGGCTCTCACCCTCAGGAAAGACAACAGAAGGGGTGCAAACCCAGGACACCCAGGGCCTCCTGGGACAGACTTGTCTCCGGGCTGTCTCTCTGCCACAGCTCACCTGTGGCCATGGTCCTGATGTCTTCTAGGACAGGGACCACTTTGGGTTTCAGTCGGTGGTGGATCTGGCCTCCTAGCAGAGGTTTAATATCTAGAATCAAAGAAACAGAAGGTGCTGTGAGGGGGTGGGGGACCCCATGTATTTCTTCACCTTTTCCTTAGCACTCATGCCCTTCACACGGCTGGATGCCACCCCCCCTCCCTCCTGCGCCGCAGGCCCACTGCTCATGCTGGGCCTGGTGTACACGTTGGCTCTGAAGTGGAGATTGCTTACGTGTTTCAAAATCCCCACCCTGGCCCAGTGAGGGGCTGGGAATCACGGCAGAACTGCTATGCTCTTGTCCTCGGGGCACTGTTTCTCCCATCCTGAGCCATAGCTCTTTGTGGCCCAGATCTCTTTGATGGTCTCTGAGGCAGCTACACACCCCTCCAGCCTGAACCCCCCTGGGTTCTCTAAATGGGCTATCATACCCCTCCATCCCTTAAAGCGCCCCAGTTTCTCTGAGCTTTTGCCAGTCCTTGACAGAGGACCCAGTAGAGAACAGTTACTCTTCCACAGTGGGAAGGAAGAACAAGCACTTAGCACAAAGAATGCTGGAGTTTCATCACAATGGATCCACAACAGCCCCAGGGATTTTCGCTCCTCGGTTTCCCCTCCCCCTGGTTTCCTTCACAAATGGCAGAAACAGCACACCTGGCTTCTCAGCTGGTGCTTCCAGGGCGGGGCCAAAGCACACATCCACTCAAACCGGAAAGCAAAGAAGACCCAAGGTCAGGGCATGTTTTACTCACTGTTCAGATCCAACACTGCCCTCTCCTTAGTGGTGTTGTACTGGTTCAAGACATAGTGGATTTGCTTTAAAAAAAAAATCATAATAAGTGAAATTTTCCTTTCTAAGATCCTTAGTCTGAGTCCAAAATAAAAAACATTAAAAGTAATAAGAAGAACCAGCAGGTTCATAGAGAGGTTTACATTTTCTGACACTGAGTTTTAAAAACAAAACAAAAAAGACCTCACTGCCATCGAGTCGATTCCAAGGTCTAAGGGAGCTGCAGAACAGGGTAGAACTGCCCCCTGAGGATTTCTGAGACTGTAGCTCTAATGGAGTAGAAAACCACATCTTTCTCTCTCGGAGCGCCTGGTGGTTTCAAATTGCTGACCTTGCAGTTGGCAGTGTGACTGGTAACTCACTATGGCCCCAGGGCTCCAAGTCCTTAAGAGCATTCCAAAACTACGGACTTCCAAAACTCACTGCCATGGAGTGGAGTCCGGGCCATATGCCCAACTGCAGGAAGCTCTGCCCCGTCATAAGCCATCCTCCCAATTGTCCCTCTCCCTGAGCCCATTGTGGCTGCCACGGTGTCCGTCCATCGCCTTGAGGGCATCCTCTTTTTCACGGCCCCTCCACTTTACCAAGCACGACGTCCTTCTCCAGGGACTTGCCAACAAAAGTGGTTCGTGTCCACAGGGAGGAGTTAAAGACAGAGGCAGCAGCGAGTGTAGCCACCCGTGGTTATAAACTAACCCTCATAAGTTTCTCCCTGCCATCAGGTCGATTCTGACTCACAGGGACCCTGTGGGACACAGGAGAACTGCCCCTGTGAGATCCCGAGAGGGCACAGCTTTACAGGAGCAGATCGCCTCGTCTTCCTCCCACAGAGCCACCGGTGGTTTAGAACTGCTGAACTTACGGTTGGCAGCCCAACTCATAACCATGAACCAGGCTTGCTATGTTAAAATCCAAAGCGCATACCATGGTTCATATGAATATAAAGGCACCAAACTTGGCAATGCACAGCAAAGCATTCTTATTACTGACTTACGATGCTAAAGATGTCTTAGTGTGTGTTGTCTGGAGTTGTTTCCAGCGGGGACAGAAGAGAGGCTTCCGCCCCGACTGCTCAGGCAATGAACAGAGGACCCTGGTGAGAACACACAATGAACAAAAGACTCTGAGATCTAGCTTGGTAAACACCTGAACCTTGAAGCCAGGCCCTAGTGAATATCCAGACACAGGATTGTTCCTGGAGAGAAATCCGAAAACCCGCTGACCCACAGCTGGAGTCGAGATGAAATTAAGAGGCTCTAGGGCCAACTGAGGAACTCAAGAGAAAGTTGCTGGACTATCTGCCAAATGGCAACTCCCTCCACTTTGAAATTGCCTTTTAAAAAACAAAACAAGTATTCTCCCAGACAAACCCCTTCTCAACTTGAGAGGGGACCCGATTCATTCCCGGAGTGAAATATCTGTTTAAGGGGTCCTTCCCACCTTGCAAGCAGGACCCACTTCTTCATTTCTTTGGAAGTGCTCCTGTGCTTTAATAAACCTGTGGCTGAATTCTTTGCTGCTGCTGCTGCTGCTGCTGCCATATGGGGGTGGGGGACAGGCTTATCTCTGCACCCTTACAATGCACACAGGTCTGGAACTAGCTAGTTCTCCTAAGGAGGACAACACAGGCATGGGCTGTCACGGTTTCTTTCATCGTTTTTCACACATAGATAATGCCATCGAATTGATACTGGTTTACACTGACCCTGTAGGTTTTCTGAGGCTATAAATCTTTATGGGGGCATACAGCCTCATCTTGCTCCCAAGCAGCAGCTGGTGGATTTGAACCACAGAATGTGCAGTGCACAGTCCAATGCTTACCGCCCCGCCCCACCAGAGCTCTCATTCATAGATGGGCACACTATAAACGATGCACCAAGACAAACATTTGAGAGACTCACGGTAGGTCGGCATTGTACTTAACTGTTCCGATTTATGCACAAACTCGACTTAAAGATGGGCTGTGGAACAGAATTCATATGTACATCAAGGGCTACCTGTACTTCAGAAGTACAAAGAGATATCACCTAAGACTGTCCTTTAAAAAAAATAAAACAAAACCAAAAGGCCATGAAATAGACCCAAGCAATTGCTAGCAACTTTTGTTATTTGTACTATTGTTTCATGGTTGCATGTTGGGCAACCAACTGCAAGGTCAGCCAGCAGTTCCAATCACCGGCCACTCTCAGGGAGACGGACAAGGCTTGTCGCTCACATCAAAGAGTTGCCGTCTCGGAGACCCACAGGGGCAGCTGTGCTCTGTCCTGTGGGGCCCTGTGGAGTCCGCATGCACTCGCTGGCAGTGAGTTTGCTTAGGTGTGGGCCCCGTCATGGCACCATACTCTTAAAGAGAACAATCCTAAAATAAAAGCATCCTGCACCAAGCACGTGGCCACTCGTTCTGAAAGCGACACGCTGGTTCCCCATTTCCTCCTCCATATAAAATGACGTGGTGACACCGGTCAACATGGAGCTACTGGAGTTCAAGAAGTTCCAGGTGAGTCAGCAACCAAATTCAGCCCACAAGGCCGCACGGGGTTCAGGAGAGGGGAGGTTCTCACCACTGGGGTTTCATTCAGGAACGTCCGTAAGTCTTTCATATTGCTGCCCACCAGCGCCCGGGCCCCTCTGATCCGGGTGCGGAGTTGTTGGTTGGCCAGGAAGCCGTAGGCAATGCCGATGCTGCAGGGAAAGGACACGGGAAGAAAAGGCATTCAGTGTGCAGTCCGAGATTGTCCGGTGAGCACCGCAGCGCAGGAGACAGGAAGGGCCGCCTCAGCAGGTGCCCCACAGAGCTCCCCACTAGCTCTGGCCCCCTGCCATCTTCTGCTACTGCCCAGCCCACAGCCACCAAGTCCAGCCAGACCCACACTGACCCTCGAGGAGAGAGCAGAACTGCCCGTCTGGGTTTCCCAGACTGTGAATCTGTACAGGAGCAGCCAGACTCGCCTTTCTCCCGCGGAGCAGCTGGTGGGTTTGAACTGCTGATTGTACGGTTAGCAACCCATCGCCGCGCCCTCTCTGTCCCCAGAGCTCCTTCCTGCTACTGCTGCTGTCCCACTGAAGCCCCACAGTCAGCCTGCCACCAACAGGCAGCCCCAAGTATGAGTCAGTTACTTGATGCAAACAAGTTAACACATTTGGCGCAAAGCCAAAAGGCTGGCGGTTCAGGACCTCCCAGAAGTGCCACAGAAGAAGGGCCTGGCCATTTGCTTCCCCCCAAAATCAGCCACGGTGAGCCTGGGGGAGCAGGACCCTACTCTGATACACGTGGGGCAGCCGTGTGGGTCAAAATCAACTCCACAGCGTCTGGTTGCTCTGGTCACTGTGAATCTTATGAATGGACAGACAGCGGTTGTCCAAAAGCTCCCTGGCATCAAGCCCGTGCATTTCATCGTGACCCTACAGGGCAGGGTAGAACTGCCCCCGTGCGTTCCCAAGACTGCAACCGTTTACAGGAGTAGAAAGCCCTGTCTTTCCCCCTCAGAGCAGCCAGTGGTTTCGAGCTGCCGCCCTTGCAGATCACAGCCCAGAGAGTAACCACGAAGACAACAGGGCAGCCATCAAGTCACATGCAACTCACAGCGAGCCCGGATAGAACAGAACCAACCACTGCCCGGTCCTGCTGCATCCTCACAGCTGTTCTTGTGTTTGAGCCCTTCTTGCAGTGACTGTTGGTCCATCCCATTGAGCGTCTTCCTCTTTTCCCTGCCCTTCTGCTTCACCACAATGTCCTTCTCCATCCTTGCCTCGAGGGAGCACGCTGGCTGCACTTCTCCCAAAGCAGATGGGTTCGTCCCTTTAGTAGTCCATCTTCTCCAGGACCACAATTCAAATGCATCGATTTTCCTTACGCCTTCCTCATTCAATGCCCACTTTCCACAGGCATAGGAGGCAATTGAAATTCCATGGCTTGGAATTTCAGGCACATCTTAGTCTTCACAGTATCGTCCTTACGTCCTTACGTCCTTACGTCCTTACAACACCTTCAAGCGGCCTCGCGCAGCAGATT
Source organism: Tenrec ecaudatus (assembly GCF_050624435.1). Classification (NCBI taxonomy): domain Eukaryota; kingdom Metazoa; phylum Chordata; class Mammalia; order Afrosoricida; family Tenrecidae; genus Tenrec; species Tenrec ecaudatus. The sequence goes on along the minus strand of NC_134532.1, from coordinate 208,358,540 downwards.
CGCCCAGTGCAATGCGGCTTCTGGTCTCTTGACTGCTGCGTCCATGAGCCTTGCGTGGGGAGCCAAGCAAGACAACATCCTTAACCTCGATCTTTTCTGTTTTACCACGAGGTGTAATGGTCCAGTTGTGAAAATTTGAGTCTTCTCTACACTGAGTTGTACTCCATCTTGAAGGCTCCAATCCCTGATCCTCATCAGTGATTTGAATGGACAAGAGTCGCGAGAAATTGTGGATGAAAGAGAAGTTGCAAAGGTGGTCAGGCAGCCTGTGTGGCACAGTGCCACTCCTGAGCCAATGCAAATGCGTGTACCCGCCCTGTGTAGTCTCCCAGCTCGCCCCAAGCAGACGCCTCTGTGCCTGCCAACGAGGCTACAAGGAAATTTACCAAAAGGCTCACCGTGGGTCGGACGGTCCCACGTTTCCGGTTCCCCGTGTTGTCTCGTTTGTTTCTGTTATCGTCCAGGTTGGACAGGAGTATGCGTGGCTTTAGCGTGAGAATGCTGTGCGTGACACCACACCCAGACCTGCTCACTGCCTTCGGCTCCTTGACCAAAAGTACGAAATCGGGCAGCATGATGGTCGGCGGTTATGTTAGGGGCAGAGTTGAGAGCTGGGAGGGAAGGAGCCTGATGTTGGCAAATTGAACAGAAAAGCAACCCCCCAAACGCTAACGGGGAACATGTAGGAACTGACCAGTCAGACAACAACAAAGGGAGAAAGGCACCGCTGTAAGAGAGAAACCCACGAGGCAGACAGCGCCCTCAGACGCTGCCCCTGTCGGGGGTATTAAAGCTTCCCGGTACCTCTGCACTTCTGCTCTGAACAAAGCTTTCCTGTGCTTGGCTGTCCAAACAGACACATCTGTCTTGGAAGAAGTACAGCCTTCAGCTCACGTGCTTTGGACATGTTGGCAGGAGAGCCCCGTCCCTGGAGAAGGACATCCATCCTGCTCTATAAAGTGGCAGGCCGCAAACGAGAGGAAGACCTTGCACAAGATGGCTGGAAGCAGTGGCTTTCACGACGGGCTCAGGCACAGGGACCACTGTGAGGATGGCGCAGAACCAGGCAGTGTTCCGTTCCGTTCGGTTGTGCATGAGCTCGCTCCGTGACGGAACCAACCAGACAGCACCGAAGAACAACAGCAACATGCTTCACCCCAGGCGGTGTCTCTCGGTCCAATTCTTTCCCACAGGAAGAGTAGGAACGGAGGACTAGACCCCACTGGGACACTTGGGGGAGGAGGGGCGGGTGCTGGGATGTTCTGTTCTTTGATGAGCATGATCTCCATGAGACAATTCACACAGAGCTAACTGAGGGGAGGGACGCACTCCCAGGTGGAACCTACTTTCATAGAAAAAGTTTCTCGGTTTTTTCTTTTTTAAAGTTTTATTGGCACTTCATCCACATAGCATACAATTCAGGAGTTCAAGCATATCCAGAAGAGTTGTACAATCGGGACCACAGTCAATTTTAGGACATTTTGTCCTTTCTTTGATCCGTTGTTATTAGCTCCCCATTTCCCCCGCCCCTGCCCACAGTGCGCACCCCCACCAGGAAGTCATTAATTCAGTTACTGTCTCTACAGACTCACCCATCCCAAATTTCAGATATTAAAAAAAACAAAAGGGAAAAAAATTAGCAACCATAACAAAATAAAAGAGAAACTCTTTGATCTAAAAGGAGAAAATATGAACAATTAGAACAACTTTAAATGGATCAAAAGGGACATCAAAATGATAAGATGCTAAATTTTATCCTGTCATAATCCACTTTCCAAAGGACTTGGCATGATAGCAAGGCTGGTCTGTAGTCAGACGGGATTAATCAACATGTATCTCCCCCACCCTTTTTTAACGGAAACAACTTTTAAATGGGCCAAAAGATCAAATAAGATATTCCGTCTTAACCTAACTCTATGGCATAGTGGTTACAAGTGGGGTCAACATGGTCGAAACCACCAGCAGCTCCTCTGGAGACAGACTGGGCTTTCTACTCCCACAGACTTGGAAACCCACAGGGGGTTGCTATGAGTCAGCACTGACTCTCCTGGCAGTGAGTTTGGGGGTTTATATCCACCATAATCGTCTCGACAATGCTCTCTGTCTGGTAATAAGGCTATTCCCGACCCTTGACCATGGTCAGAGGAGATTCATCAGAAGTCTAATCTGTGCGTGAACCCTGAAAATAGATTTTGGGCTTCCACTGTCCTCCATAGCCTTCTGCCACCTGGATGTTCACAATTTAAGCACTGATATCATTCCCTATATCATTTACAATCCTTGGATCGCACGGGCTGATGTGCTTCTTCCATGTGGACTTTCATTGACGACAAGCCAGAGAAAAGGTTTTTATCTTCCACGCAAGACTACTGGGCAGGACAGGTTGTTTAAAAGTCTGTGTGTAAGCCATTGAAAACGCCTGCATTTAATTTAATAATGTTAAGGAGCGCTTCATATCAACTCACCACTGGCTTAAATTAACTTGATCTGTTGTTCTGCCTTTTCGAGCCAAAGCCTGAAAATATTAAAATATTCAATTTCCTATTCCTGGTCAAGGCCGGCGTCACGGCCACTAGAGGGCAGCAAGGAATTGCAGAAACCCACGGAATAAGAACTCCAACAGGACTGTGAGGACAGAGTAGGAGCTGACAGCCCAGCCAGTGAGTTGGAGCCGACTGAAAGTCAGAATTAACCAGATGGCATCCACAACAACAAACAAACAAACAAGAAACACAATGACTACTTTACCCACCCCAGTTGACTACAGAATCGTTAGCAAGCATCCAAAGGGAGGTATGGATGTGATTTTAAAACAAAGTTCTGCACATGATAAGCAAACTGGGGGGGGGGGGGGGGGAATCGACGTGGAGAAACAACCCTTTTTATAATGCAGGGTTTGTGGTCCACAGTGGGTGCTCAGTGGAGGCAGGAATCAGCCTGGGCTGTGGTTTCACTGGCTCCATCTACATCCCAGATGATTCTAGACGATGGGCCAAGTGTCTGGGGTATCTATATAGGAAACCGCCCTGTGCTTTGTTCAGTGATGCCTCTCCCTCCACAAGTTACATCGAGGCGATCAGTCACAGAAGTGAACTTCAACACAACACCGAATTTCAACGCAGCTCGGTGACCTGTCTGCTAACCAATCTCCCATCCAATTCAACTCAAAACACTGTCATGTTCACAGCTGACTTCCAGACCCATCACCTGTTGAAAATGTCACACTCAACTCAAGGGCGGAAGACTCAGATCCTTAGGTGGGGGAGACAAGAAGCTCACGTCTAAGTAAAAGGATGCTGGGAAGCCAAGAGAACCGCTTAGCAGTTCTTACCAAGGGGCCGCCCTGATGGAATGCCCATCCCGCCGAGTTTCTGGTGAGAGTCCCAGAACTTTGGCAGTCTGACTCCTATGGGAAATCTCCAAATTTTAAAATATTAGCAACCAACTTAAAATTTAAAAATCCACCTACTAGGGAGGAGCCATTGTTGTTCCCCACTCAAGATCTCATTTAGATCTTTGGACCCCTGGTGGCTTGGCGGGGCCATGCGCTGAGCTGCCGACCACAAGGTCAGCGGTTCGAACTCCACCAGCTGCTCTGTGAGAGAAAGATGAGGCGCTCTGTTGAAATTCTGGAAAGCCTCACAGGAGCAGTTGTCTTCCGTCCTACAAGGTCAAGATGAGTCTGAATGGCTGAGATGGCAGGGAGAGTCGGGAAAGAAAGGCAGGTGGAAACAGGAAACACAGGGAGGAAGCAGGGTCCGTGACCCTCAGCACCGGGAGGGGCTGCAAGAATGAGCTGCCTCGGAATGTGTATGAATCGTCAGATGTAAAATTATAATCTGTCTGTAAACCTTCACCTCACAGCAAAACGTCTAAAAGAAGATGTGGAAATATCCATCTTCCTCTTGAAAACCACTGGGATATCAATTGTGACCGGGGTAGCTGCCAGAAAAGCTTGGAAATACGCCGGAGAAGTCAGCATGATGAATGTTCTGTCTCCCTCCCCAGCCCCCATTACCTCCAAAGTCTAAACTGTGCAGTGATGACAAGAGCAGGGGACAGAGAGGGAAGGGAACTTGGCTTTTCTCCAGCACGAGCCACATCTGTTTAAACAGTCCGCGGATAGAGGGGGAAATCCGATCTCCTGCGGCTGGTCAGAGAGACAACACAGACACATGCCATCGCCTATGGAATGGCAGCATATATCCCCAGCTGCCCTGGAAAAGTTCCCAGAGGAAAAGACACCGGCACATAGATTCCCTAAGAGGGTGGTTGAGGAAGGGGGAGGTTACTCCCTAACATCTAGGCCTTCCTGAATTTAATATCTCTATTTTAATATATTAATAAATGAAGTAAGTATGTTTTAACTTTTCAATAAAGTAGAATGGAAAATTACAGAACTCAATTCTAACCTTAAAAATCCGCTTTGTGTCAGCCCCAGTCCCAACTATGTGGACACCTCCCCTCCAGAAGAATTCACTTCAGAGGACAGCGCTGAAGCTACAGCTCAGGAAGAGGAGCCTGTCTAATCAGACCACATAGGAGCAAACAAAGAGGGAAGGGAAGAGTGGAACACATCCTGGCCCACGAAGCCCCGAGCAGACAAGGCATGGAGAGGACCATAGAGCCGGCCCCACCACCAGACATGGTGTCCCTCATGACGCATAGCGCTACACGGGGGACAGCAATGGAGGCAAAGTGCGGGAACTGTGCCCAATCTGACTGCACCACACCAGGGCCAAACACTAAGGGCATGCAATAGAAAAGCAAGGGGAGCAGAGAAATGAAGTCCCCGGGGATGCAAAAAATAGATGTTGGGGCTAGGGTGTGGCACCCCATCAGACTGGACTGGAAAACACTCCTAAAGGTCAAAAGAACTGGAACTATTTATAAGCTTTTCTCTTTTTTTGTCATTGGTTTTTTGGGGTTTTTTTGGTTGTTGGTGGTCTTGTTTTTGTGCTTATTGTCTCTGCATGTCTATCTAGATAAGATAGGTGGGATAAACAATTGAGGGGAAACAATGGGACCGAAGGTTTGCGGGGGACATGGGAGGAGAGGTGGCGGGGAGAAAGGAAGTGGGTGCTAACAAACCCAGGAACAAGGGAACAACAAATGATCTAAAATCAATGGCAAGGGGGGCATAGGATACCTAATAAGGCTTAATCGAGGGCAACGTAACAGGAATTATTGAAACCCAAATGAAGGTCGAACATGATAGTGGGACAAGAGAAAAGTACAAGGAAATAGAGGAAAGAACTAGGAAGCAAAGGGCATTTACAGAGCTCTAAATACAGGCATGTACATAAGTAAATATATTTTTATATAATGATAGGTGTGGGAAACAGAGGATTTCTCTCAAGTTGTCTCCCCCAAATATATGTCAGACTTAGCTGCTTGCAAATGACTATCCACTTCGAGGTCATCAGAAGTAGATCAGGGGTTATTCTCCTTAAGAGTTATCAGTCATCTAAAGCAAGCAGTCACCACTGTTTATCCCACAACAAGTAGGGCCCACTCCCTTCTGATAAGGATAGTAGTGGACTGTTTCCTTGTAGGAGATCCCAGAGAAGTCAAGTCCACCCAAGGGTGACCAAGGTTAGGCCGCCATCATGAATCTAGGGTCTGCCCATCTTGTCACATGTATAAACCTAGTCCCTCCCATTCCTACGAGCACACCCCTAACTCATCCCCTCCCTGTCACTCTTATGCCTATCGTACATCCCCTTCCTATGATGCGTATACCTATTGTACTGCCCCTTCCTGTGACATGTAATTACCTGTGATCATGCCCCCTAAGTAAATATAACCCCAAGTGAGCAATAAAGTAAAGGCTCTCCTGCTCTGGCTCTTGGACTCTCCCCATGAGGACCAACAAGTGGGGTTGAGGCGAGCCTGCTACCATGAATTGTGTCTGACTCCATGATTTCAATCTCTCTTCTATCTCTCATGCTCTCTATGACTTCACTGTAATTTTTACTTATTATCACCGTACAATTGCACCTATGGGATCAGTGATGATTTGTTGGGGGCCTTCCTTTCCCCCCGTAGATAGGGAAACAGATCTAAGTACATGTATTTATATGTTAAGTATTAAGGTAGCAAATGGACATTGGGCCTCTACTAAAGTACTCCCTCAATGCAAGAACACTTTGGTCTAATAACCTGGCATTCCATGATGCTTATCTTCCTGACATGATCACTGAAGACAAAGTGGATGCATAAGCAAATGTGGTGAAGAATGCTGATGGTAGTCGGCTATCAAAAAATATAGTGTCGGGGTCTTAAAGGCTTGAAGATAAACAAGTGGACATCTAGCTGAGAAGCAACAAAGTCCACATGGTAGAACTACATCAGCCTGTGTGATCATGAGGTGTCGATGGGATCAGGTATCAGGCATCAAAGACCCAAAACAAAACAAAAATCATCCCAGTGAGATAAGGGGCGCATGGGATGAAGACCCAAAGCCCATCTTTAGACAATGGAACATCCACCTACAGAGGGGTCACAAGGAAGAGGCAAGTCAGTCAGGGTGTAAGACAGCACCAATGAGGCATAGAACTTGCCTCTAGTTCTTTAATGCTCCCTGTTCCCCTCTATCACGAGCCAGTTCTACCTTACAAATCTGGCTTGACCAGAACATGTACATGGGAACAAATAAGAGCTGGAAACACAGGGACAGATAAACACTCAGGACTAATAATGAGAGTAGCAATACCAGGAGGGGAAGGGGAAAGTGGGGGGAGAAAGGGGTAAATGATCCCAATTATCTCCATATAGCCCCCTCCCAGGACAACAGAAAAGTGGGTGAAGGGAGACATCAGTCAGTGTAAGACATGAAAAAATAATAATAGTGTATAAATGATCAAGGGTTCATGAGGGAGGAAGGGTGAAAAAATAATAATAGTTTATAAATTATCAAGGGTTCATTAGGAGCGGGTACCAAGGACTCAAGTACAAAGAAAATGTTTTGAAAATGATGTACACATGTGCTTGACACTATGGATGTATGTGTGGATTGTGATCAGAGCTGTGCGAGCCAATACAATGATGAAAAAATAAATGTAAAATCTAATATTACATTCGTCATAGTGATGATCATTTTGTAATGACATCTATATGCCTGACAGTTACCCTGCCACGCTAATTGATTAAGTGATTCAAATGATATGGAATATGTGTTCTGCTTTATCTGTTTTAATTTGTAAATGTAAACTCTAAATCTTAAAAATATATACCCAAACAGGGGCAATTATTTACTTATATTTTGTATGAGAATGGGTATTACGTGAATTATTTCTAAACATGACGGGTGCTCTTTTTGATTTCTCTTGTGGTTCTTAGTCTGGCTAACTTCACTTCATCCATGTGCATCTATTTCAATTATTCTACATTGTATCCCTCCATTGTTTTTGCATGCTGAGTTAGTTAGTTTATTGTGCCAACCTGGCCCATAAACACATGTGGGATTAATTGAAGGGCGAAGGGATAAATGGCTCTGTGAGCCTCGCCTTTCTAGTTCTCGGGTCTCTTGCTTTCTGGTGGTCACACCAGGGTTCAGCTGCCTTAGCAGTTCCCTGCTTCAGCTGGCAAGGCTGACTTACTGCAAGAGATCCACAAGGAGAAGCCAAATGGACCTACCCCGATGCAGCCCTGGGTGCTGGAGCACCCGTGTGGAGCCCCCTGCCAGCACTGAGATGCTTACACATTCACTGACTCAGCTTTCCTCCTGCAGTTGATATCATTGCCTCTGTTTTGCGAGATGGAGGAGGGCTTTGTAGATTGCTGTTGGACATATGGTTTAATGGGTTAATGTTGGACTTGTGGGCTTGGGAAACACTGGGTTGGGATGTTTTCTTGATGCACACTTAACCTTTATATAAAACTCTGTCTTATACCTGAGTTTCTGTGGATTTGTTCCTCTAAAGTACCCAGACTAACAAACATGCTGTATATTAACTATTCATTTTTAATCTAAAAATTCAAGCAAAGTTTAAAATACTTGTGACAATGTAAAGTTACTTAATACCCTTGTTAAATTCTACCTTGGCATGACCAAAAAAAATAAATCCACTTAATTCTAACTTCATAGAAGTGCCATGAACCGGGATAAAGATGCGAGACTTGCAAAAGTTGATGGGCAAATACAAAGAAAAGTTCATGAAAGGCATTATTCCAGCGTTTTAAGCCCCCCTCATGCTTAGTTACCAAGTTGAACAAAGAACAAGTGGACTTCTTGGGATTTCTGAAAACACTCTCTCATCGTATCACATACACAAGGTACCTCATCTACAGCTAACGCCAGCCGAAGACCAAGCCCCCGCATTACACCAGAGAAAACTCCACCGTCCACTCCCTCCTTTCCCTTTCTATCTTTACATCTCAGCAACGTTCCCCCCTTCTCACGTGTCCCCAATCTCCTCCTTTCTTCTACGGTCTTCTGCTTTCTAACTGACGGCAGTAGGGAAATCTTCCTATTGCCTGAGCTTTCACTTCCCTTGCTAGCTATTGTCTTGCCCAGGACTCCAAGCAAGCCAATACTCAGCTCCTGCTTCTTACCCGCCAACTGCAAACCTGTCGGCCGACTCACTGCCATCGAGCCGGGTCCAATCCTAACAACGCAGAGGGACAGAATAGAATGGCCCCGTAGGTCTCTGAGATGGTGGGTCATTACAGGATCGACAACCTCATTTTCCTCCTGCGGACCAGCTTGTGGTTTCAAACTGCTGACCTCACAGTTAGCAGCCCAATGGGTAACCACGACGCCACCGCGGCTCCTTCCTGCAAACCAAAGGGGTCCTCGAAAGGATGACATCAGAAGAGCTTTGCTAAGTCCAAAGCTCCAGGGCAAAGCAAGTGACCCTTTTGAGTTGGACTTTAAAGTCAACAAAAGAATCTCAAATGATTGCTCTGAGATGCCATTCTGATAGAAGGCTCTATGAAACCCAGTTAGTCCCACTTCTGGTCACGTAGCCTTAAACAACAAAATCACGTAGCCTTAAACAACAAAATCATGTAGCCTTAAACAACAAAATCATGTAGCCTTGTAACAACAACAAAAATCTCTTGCTGCCATCGAGTTGTGTAGTGGGTTACACACTGGGCTGCTAACGGCAAGGTCAGCAGTTCAAACCCACCAGCTGCTCCTCTGGAGAAAGAGCAGGCTTTCTGTGCCTGTAATGAGTTACAGCCTTGGCCACCCACGGGGACAGTTCTACTCTGTCCTACAGGGTAGCTGTGGGTCAGAAACTGTAGCTGAGTGTCTGAGACTAACTGTTTATAGGGACAGACTACCTCGCACCTTATGCTGAAATCAAACCTGGAAGATTTCCAATTTTTCTATTTGAGTGGGAAAAATACCTTTACCGGGTGTGTAAGAGGCTTTCAAATCATCGAATAGCTACTGAAGTTTTCGATCCAAAATGAAAACATCTTCATGTGTTCGATGGGTTTGCATTCTTTGACGATGAAAAATCCTAACACTCGTGGTAGCGTTCATTTCGTATATAATATAAATGCAAGGCAAATTTGTTTCTGACTTTGTAACCTTCTCATTCCTCTCACTGCCGTCAAGTCCACCCATAGCCATCCATGGCCACCTTGAAGGTCAGAGTAGAGCGGCCCCTGTGGGTCTCCGAGACTGTAACTCTTTACAGGAGTGGAGCGGCTGATGGTATCACACTGCTGACCTAGGTTAAACATAATGTAGCTAATTCAGGTGACTGGCTCTGAAAGACAACATTGATCCTGATGTCGATGCATGTGCAATTTAGAAAGGGAACCCAGCATGTGACAGAGGCTTTTTTAAAAGAGAAAAGAAAGAAATCAAGAGCTAATTATCATGAAGGTTCACTCACAAACTCATTGTCATCGAGTTAATGCTGACTCATAGCTCGCTCCCCACTCACCCAAGGTGGGTTTCCAAGACTATTTATAGCAGTAGAAAGCCCAGTCGTTCTTCCCAAGAGATGCTGGTGGTTTCGAACTGCTGACCATTCAGCAATCAGCCCCACACATAATCACTAGGGCACCTTAGTCTTTTTGCTAAGATCAACCATAGTATCATAGAGGTGAAAGATCTAAATATTTCCCTGGGCAAATGAAAAACTATAGGCAATTAAAGAATTTTCCTGGAGCTTTCTATGCCCATGTTTAGAAGCTAGAAAATTACAAAGCGGGCCAATACTATGACAAGAAATTCCAAGGGAAGTATTTCTAGAAACACCCTCTCCCCTCTGAGCCGCACCTGGGAGACCGAGCATGGCTGGAGAGGAAGCAGCCTACGTCCTAAGTCTCTGGATAAACAAGGCCTGCCCTGCAAGACTCAGGCCCAACTGGCCTGTCTTCCTAGCCTGTCTTAGTCTGGAAGTCCCGATGAATCCTGTTCAACATGCAAGCCCCCACCGTGTGGTGCACGGAGGTCTACTGGTAGAAATTTAACCCCACTCTCCCGTTTTCTGGTCCCCAGCTGCAAGGAACCTACCTCCCGATGATGGTTCCTTGGTGATTACAAACCACCAATTACCTGTTGGGTGCTCCTGGGCATTGCCTGAACCCAAGCACTTACTGAAGAGGTGGGAGTCCTGGGTGTTACAGACAAATGCCTTCTGAAACCCCAAATGGATCTGGATCCCTCAAAATCTACGCCAGACAGACTGACGTCGTTCAATTAAACAGATGGTCTCACCTTAAACAATTAAACCGACTCGATGGTCTCGTATGTGCTGGGTGACAATGGTGACAATGGTGCTCCACAGGGGAGCCGGTGCCTGATGTTTCCAAAGGAAACCTTTCTTGCACAGTGCCCTGGGTGAATTGGAAACTCCATTTTTGGTTAGCGGCCGCCAGGCGTGTAACCATCGGCCTCACTCGGTTCCAACCTCACTTCTGTTTACCAATTCCCCGCTTTGAGATTTTGCCGTCTGTTTTCAAGCTCGAGGGCCTAACACGAGGCATGCCGTGTCCACCCAAGCCCCAGCCAGGTGTTGTCCGAGCCTCCACTTGCCTGATGAGTATGCAGAGCCCCAAGAGGGAGAGGGCGAAGGCCTTCTTCAGGAAGGGCCCATTCTTCTTCTGCCTCTGATGCATCTCTCCGCCACAGTTGTTACAGCAGCGGCACAGACAGAAGCAGCACCCCACCAGCGGCATCAGAACCACAAAGAGCAGTCCCAGGGAGGCACAGACGATGAGCCCAATCTCATAGTGGACCACCTGCAAAACAGAGAGACGCGGCTCGCCATCACACAGAGCTAACAACTTTCCCGAGAGCACCTGGTGCTTTCTTCATTCAGCTCCTACTTAGCACCTTCGGTTGAATCTGTGTATGTGTGTGTGTTGTTGTTGTTGTTGCTGCTGGAGACTACTAGGTTGGTTCCGGGGTGGCCTGTACCACAGAACAAAACCAATCCCAAACCCAGTTTGGGGCCATTCTGATCCATGCCGTTTTCACGGGCTGATTTTTGCGAGTAGGTTGCCAGGCCTTGCTTCTGAGTTTGTCTTGGTTGAGAAGCTCTGTTGAAACCTGCTCAGCATCACAGCAACTCACAAGTCACCACACACGGAAGAAAGGCCTGGCAAACAGCCTGCAAAAAATCAGCCAACGAGAGCCGCATGGTGCAGGGCTGTCCCAATGTGAAACCCACTCCTCCATCAGGGCCCTGACTCAAGCTCGCTGCCATCGAGTAACGCCAACTCATAGTGACCCTGTGGGACAGAGCAGAGCGACTGCTGTGGGCTGAGCAGACTGCACATCTTCACGGGAGCAGACAGCCTCACACTTCTCCCTCAAAACGGCTGGTGGTGTCGAACTACTGCCCTGACGGTTAGCAGCCCAAGTGTAACCCACTACCAGAGCCCCTTAGGCTGTGTCACAGGAGTGAACGAAAACCAAGGACCTCCGTTTCCTTAAAGGAAGGCACTCTTTGTAGGGATGGTATAAACTCTCAAGGTATAAACTTGCAGGGTGGGAGAGAGCACGGGATTCTGAAGGCCAGCGGAGCAGAGCAAAGGCATGGCTGTCTGGGAAGGGAGCACGGGAACTGGAGCAGGGGACCTGCTTCCAATGCCCACCAGATAGCTTCTTGTTCCATTAGCCCAGGCCCTGCAAGGAGACCGTGAAGGGCGAAGAACGAAATGATCAGGTGTGCAGTAAGTAGCCAGTCAGGGGCTGGTCCCAAGCCAAACTCAATGCCATCACGTGGATTCTGACTGACAGTGACCCTCTAGGACAGGGCGGGTCTGCCCCTGTGGGTTTCCGAGACTATAAGGCTCCGTAGTGAGCCCCGACTTCCTCCCGTCGACCAGCCCAACTTATAACCCAGGAAGCTCCGTTTGGTCAAGATTCAACAAGTATCTCTTCTGTCTATGGGAACACGCTTAAGACTATTGAGCCAAGGGCAGGTGGCACTTAGAAATGATCGACTTCACAACTAAGGTTCACGTGTCAAGTAAAGCAAACGTGGCTGGGTATGACTGTCTCAATGTACAAGCGCTCTTTTTAAACAAGATGTGGGCAACTGCTGGCCCGAGGGCTGGCTAAGGCCTGGGAAATCAAACCCACTAGCATCGCACACCTCACCAGAGAGAAGCCGTTCCAGCCATGACCTTGTGGTTGGGTGCCATCAGGTCAGTTCTGGCCCTAAAAACTCCGTGCACAATAGAACGGAACCCTGCACGGTCCTGCACCATCTTCACAACGGTTCCTAAGTGTGAGCTCATTGTTGCAGCCACGGGGTCAGTCCATCTCCTGAAGGGCCTTCCTGTCTTCTATTCCCCCCTCTACTTTACCCAGCATGATCTCCAGGGATGGTCTTTCCTGACAGCATGTCGACAGAATGCACGACAAAGTCTTCCCATCCTTGCCTCTAAAGGAATCCTATGGCTGTGTGAATCTTGAAGACAGATTTGTTTCTTCTTCTGCAGTCCGGGGCACATTAGAGGCGAGTTCATCAAAAGTCTGGCCACCAAATGCTTCAGGGTAATTTTTAAGTTGATCATTTTGTGTGGCCTGAGAATGCTGTTAAAAATGTCCCTTGGCTGAAAGAAGGGTCCCCACCCCGGTTTTACAGAGCCCTTATTCATAGGCTTTTTTAAGAGTTCCGAGGGCTAACCTTGTCGAATCCTTCAGAAACCAGTCCCAGCCACTCCAAACTCTCACCAATACATGGAGTTGTTTCTGGGCAAACATTCCAAATGATTTACTCTATTTAAAACAGTGGTTCTCAACCTTCCTTACGCCACGACCCTTTAATATAGTTCCTCATATTGTGGTGACCCCCAACCATAAAATTATATCCATTGCTACTTCCTAACTGTAATTTTGCTACTGTTGTGAATCAGGCGACCTCTGTGAAAGGGTCATTCGACACCCCCAAGGGGGTCGCGACCCACAGGTTGAGAACCACTGGTTTAAAGGAATCTTAAAGCTTTTTCTAAATCCCAGGAGACCCTGAGCCCAAACTCAAGAAAGAAAAACAAAAATCACAACTAAATTTACTGCCATCGAATCAATTCTGACTCATAAGGATTTTGTAGGACAGGACAGACCTGCCCCTGAGGGTTTCCAAGATTTTAAATCTTTACAGGAGCAGACAGCCTCGTCTTTCTCCGTTGGAGAAACTGTAGGTTTAGAACTGCTGACCTTGCGGTTAGCAGCCTTGTGAGTAACCCCTACACAACATTTTCCATCAGAAACCAGTTCATACCAGTTCAACCCCCTCTCCTGAGGAGAATGTGTCTTTCCACCCTAGATGTACTGAATGGGGATCTTTTCAAACAAGATCTGCCAGAAGCCCAGTTACAAATGCACTCGCTTTAGAGCCAAATATGAATTTTTTTGGTTTATGTAACTTTAACACAGCCTTCCCCGTGTTGACACTGTGGACCAGGGAGTCCGTTCCAGCTCACAGCTGCCCCGGAGGGCTTTCGCCAGATGGGTCTCCCATGGATCCACTTGGTGGGTTTGGAACCGTCAGCCCAACGTGGCTGACCACAAAGTCATGAACAAGATATGGCATTTCAGGCACTTGTTTCTAGGCTGCAGTCTAGCCAGGGTGGGACGGCACATCCACGTGATGTTCTGGGAGAGATGGGCCGATGGTACAGAAGGCAAGGACGAGCGAGACCTGCATGGACAGAAGCGGGATCCAGCTTCCTGGTGAACGACGGACACTCAAAGAGCAGACTGCAGATGACAGCGGGCGGGGGTGGGAGGGTGGGGGGAGCAAGCACTGCTTTAAAAGCCACCGCAGCGAAGACCCCGGCAAGCCTGACCAAAGCGTCGCTCCTCTACTAGGTGCAGGCAAAGCGGGATAGGACCTTACCTTCAGAGTCAAGACCACGTCCTCTGGCTGTGAGGTCCAGGCAGAGGCAGCGTGCATCAGGAAAGCACAGAACAGGCCTTGTGAGTGATCATGGCAATAGGGGAAATCGAAGGACAGAGATGGTAGCAGAGACACAAGGTGGGGCCGAAGGGCCTGAAACCGGGGAGCTGGTTGGAGAAAGGGCATGCTGGGTGAGGTCAAGGTCTGGAAGGTACTTGGGAAATTCTCTGGAGCCTCTTCCCCATGTGCCCCACTAGTAGAAACAGGAGCCATCAGAAGGGAGGTTACTCAGCTTCATGGACACGCCGCCTAACGGTGGTGGAGCTGAGAAGCAGAGGCAGCGATCACCGCCATGCCGATGTCATTCCACCACCCACAGGGCTCCACATCACAACTGAACGTGGCCCCATGGGAACTAACCCTCTACCTCAGGGCCCCAGCCTCACCCTGGGACACTGAGCAGCGGCGGGGGGGACGACACTCTGGAAGGCGCTGGTCTTACACAGTGGATGCGCTTGGCCAATCCTCCCATCACCACCACCACCCCCACCCTCCATCCACTCCTCCCCTATGTCTCGCACATCCACCTCCCCATCCTCTTCCCTCAACTCGTCCTCCCCGTCCCTGGCCTGGCCCTGCTTGCCATCCGACCACACTGCCTCCCTGCTTAGAATGTCATTCCTGTCCTCACCCTCTGCCTGAATAAACCCACCAGCCAGTCAGCCAGGAGACTGAACCAGCCCCACTGGGGGGCAGAAGGTGGAGGGTGGTGGAGACAAAGACGATGCAAAGAGCATACCACAACTGAAGCGGCTCAGTCGGCACGGTGGCCCTTTCTCTAGGGATTCTAGGGGGACGGCGTGTGTGTGATGTACGTGTTGTGGTTTGATAGCCAACAAAAAGCCAACCCACTACCACGGAGTGGATGCCAGCTCCAGAGGGGCCTTACAAAGGGTGCCGAGGCTGTGAATCGCTGCGGAGCAGGCAGCCTCGTCTTTCTCCCTCAGAGCGGCTGCTGGTTTCAAACTGCTGTCCTTGCGGTTAGAAGCCCACCTCATAACCACTGTGCCCCCAGGGCTCTTCATTTAATAGCCTTAGGTGGTTCTGTTTCACTACCCAGATTGCTCATTTTAATTTCTGAGAAATTTCCAGGAATCGCAAAGGCTGATGCTCCCATCTTCAATGACATCTGCAGATTACAGCCGGGCAGGGCGGGCAGTCCAGGTACAGGTGCTGTCTGTCCTGAGTGGAGGTCTGAGAGGCTGCTCAGACTCACTGCAACCCCACCCAGCCATGTGACACCACCACCTGCTAAGGACCAGATTGCTGGGACTCCCAGGGTGCATGGGCCAGTTTTCCAAAGTAGGCTGCCAGGTCTTTCCTCCTGGTGTGACTTGGTCTGGAAGGTGCACTGAACCCTGCTCAGCACCAGAGCAGCAGGCAAGCAGCCTCCACTGACAGGTCATGGCAGCACATGAAGTGCCCTGACTGGGCATCGAACCCAGTCTACCACAGGCCCAAGTTCCTAAACTTACCCAAGAGGAGAGTTAAACACACTGGCTTCCAGTTAAATACATGTTCTCTTCTGAGTGTGCAGTGGGGCCAGAACCCCGCCTTTGTTTTTTAAATCAGCTCTTATAACACTCCATACATCAATTATATCAAGCATATTTGTACATGTCACTGCCATCATTTCCAAAACATTTTCTGCTTGAGCCCTTGGTATCAGCTCCTCTTTATTTTCCTCCCACCCCCTACTCCCACCCTCGTGAATCCTTGATCAATTATATATTGTTATTAGTATTTCATATCTTACACTGTCTGTTGTCCGTTGTCTCCCTTCACCCACATTTCTGTTATTCGTCCCCTTTAGTGGGGGCTATATATCCAACCTTATGATGGGTTCCTCCTTTCTCCTCTTCCATACTCCCACATCCCCCTACCTCATGATATCGCTGCTCCCACTACTGTTCCTGAAGGGTTTATCTTTCCTGAATTCCATGTGTGGAGAGCTCTATCTGCATCAAAAGAGCCAAAACAGCTATAGCAATGCAAATGAGGGGGGTTGGCGTGGAGACCTAAAGCCCATCTGTAGAAAATTGGATATCCCCCTCATAGAAGGGTTACACGGGATAATTCGACCAAGGTGTAGTTTAGCACCAGTAAATCACGCATCATTCCTCCAGTTCTTGAATGCTTCCCCCCACCCCCCACCCCCACTACCATGACCCAGTTCTACCTTACAAATCTGGCTAGCCCAGAGAACACACATTGGTACCAGAATCCACCTTTAAAACAAACTCCATGTGATGGAAACAATCCAGGAAGTTTCCAGGAACCTGATCCTGGTGGTGAAGAAGGGTCCCTCTGGGCAGTGACCGGGGAAGAACCATATATAAGTTATAATAAGCCCATTTTTTGTGCTTCCCTTCTGTGCCAGTTATTGGCCTGGTCTGACTCAGAGGAATAGCATACAGCAGCAGGGAGCTCAGGTACCGTCACCTGGGTCCTCTCCAGGCCGGTCCTCAGGCAGGTGTGGGAGTTCCCGTGGGTGCAATGCGGCAGTTTGCATGCTGGCTCCTCTCTGAAATATCTGTGCACCTCCAATGGGCCGTGACAACCCCCCAGGCTCCCCGAGCAGTTTAAAAATACCAGCAGCCACCCAGCCTGGCCATGGGCATCAGCAGCTCCTGGGGATGGGCCTGAGCATGGCTGCCAATGCTATTCTGGGCCTCTGAGTCCAGACCCACAGAATGGGGGCCACGAGCTACTGCCACAGCTCCATGAGAACGCAGTGCTAACACACACGCCAGGTGCAGCGCTCCGCTCCACGCACTTTACCCGTATTCCTTAAGTCTAGTAGGTGGGTTCATCCAGTGAGGCGTAGCGCCTTCCAGGGTAGTCCACTCGATGGAATGATGGTCCCTGCGGGTCTCAGTTCCTGAGATCCCCTTTGTTGTATGTGCATGCCTTGGTAAGCACTCTGTCCTTTCCCTCGAGGAGGGCTGGTGACCTCATATCCCATAACAATGTAGCCCCGCCCCGGGCCATCTCATGATCATGTTTGTGCCAGTTGCTTGAGACGACTGTGGTGGCTGTGTCATTCCATCTCATTTTGACTGACCCTCTGCTGTCCCCTTTTGTAGCCATTGGGCTTGCCTGGTGGTGTGTCCATGGTAAGAAAGATAAACTCTCACCCTCCTTCCTTCTAAGGAGCATGCTGGCTCTATTTCCTCTAAGAAGAATGGACGTGCTCTTCGTTGGTGCTGTGGGATAAACATTGCACCGTTAACCACAGCCGGGGGTTCAAAGCCAGCAGCCGCATTGTGGGTGAAATGTGAGGCTGTCTGTTCCTATAGAAATTGACAGTCTCAGAATCCCTGGATAGGGTCTCTCTGCGATGGAATTTACTCAATGGCAGTGGAGTGGGTTGGCTTGTTGGCTGGCTGGCCGGTTGTCTGATTAGCTATTTGTTATATTTCACTACAAGAGTGGCTCACGGGCTACTTTAGAATCAGGCTAGAAGATCTCAGGGCCACGTCTCATGAAGTTGTCCAGTCCTAATCAGTCCAGTACGTCTGGTCTGGGGTGGTCTTTTTTTATTTGAGTTGGGTTTGCTTTGGGGTGGTTCTTGTTTTGAAAGAAATTTGAGATTTCCTCCCACATTTTTCACCATTCCATCAGGGCCCATCCATGGTGGCCGTGCTAGACCAGTCAATCATGGTAGCCGGGCACCATCTAGTTCTTCTGGTCTCAAGGGAGATGAGGTCATCATCACTCATGTAGCCTCTTGGTTCTGCAGGCTAGTTTCTTCTTTGGGCTTTCATTTCCTTCTTTGTGCTTTAGCCCTGGACAAGAAGAGACCAACAGTTGTAGCTTCAGTGGCTACTTTTTTAATATAAACAAAGGAGCAGCTGTCACTATGAGTCAGCACTGACTCGATGACAGTTGAGTTTGGTTTTCTTGGGACTTGACCCGTCTGGGAGCTATGACAGGGGCACTGATGAATGAAAATGCTTTCCCTGGTACTGGAGAAGGCTGGTGGCTGGTTCAGACTCTTTTATACAGTCTTCCCTGTGGAAGGAAGAATGGACTGACAGGCAACTTAGCAAGCACCAAGTGGTCCAATACAAGTGGCTTTTAGAGAAGGCTTTCCTGGTGGGCTCCTGTGTATCATTTTCAGGTAAAGTGAGGGTAGGGTGACATAATTTGTAACACTGTCTCTGAGCTACCCACTCACTAGGGAAGTGTGGGCTGACCTTACCCACACATACAGCCCTCACACCCACCGGGAACATTCGAAGTCAGAACTGTCCCTGGTTGTGAATGAATGGCCCCCACCTGTCCCCTGCTTGTAATGGTACCTTGATAACCTTCTCCACACCAGGACCCCAGGGGCCCAGGCAGCAGGACTAAGATCCTGACAAAGGGGCTCTGCCATCCTTCATGCACAGCAGCGCCGCTTGGTCTCTGCGTTCCGTTGGTAAGCGACACCCCACAATGAATCAAAATGAAAGGAGTGCGTTTTTGTTCAAGGATCCGTTACACCCTCGAAGTGAGATGATTCGCTGTAGCCGGCC
Organism: Tenrec ecaudatus; assembly: GCF_050624435.1. Taxonomy (NCBI): domain Eukaryota; kingdom Metazoa; phylum Chordata; class Mammalia; order Afrosoricida; family Tenrecidae; genus Tenrec; species Tenrec ecaudatus. The sequence goes on along the minus strand of NC_134532.1, from coordinate 208,339,642 downwards.
TTCAGTTCCTTATCAGAATGTACATGACAGCAGGGGTGTGGGGATATTCCGGAAAGAACTGCCAAGTGCCTTGGTCTTTTCCAAAGGTCCCATCCGCTCACCTGAGCAAGGCATTCAATCTCCTCCACTCCCATCCCCTTTCCTTCCTCCCCTCCTCGCCCACCTGCCATGGGCATCACCTTGGCTCCTGTGGTTTCTACATCTATGTGCCTCAGCAGAACCACTTCCCCACCTGTTCCAACCCGGCCTAACCTTTTACCCCAACCCCCAAGTCACTTCTCTTGGAAAAACCGCTGATAAGAATGAGCTAATTTCCTCTACACCCCTCTCCATGTAACTCATCTTACACCCAAACCCCACTGCCATCAAGGTGACTCCAACATAGCTGCCTTAGACAGGGAGTCAGAGGCTGTAACTCTTACAGGAGTTGAAAGTCTTGACTTTTGTTTTCATAGCAGCTGGTGGGTTTGAACTGCAGACCCTGCTGTTAGCAGTGCAATGCTTGCCCAACCGCACCTCTGGGGTTCCTATGTAATTTGTATCGTTGTGGTTGTTGTTGTTAGGTGTCACCTTGTTGTTTCTGCCTCATGGTGACCCAACACGCAACAGAAGGAAACACGCCGGGCCCTGCACCATCCTCACGATCCTCGCTCTGCTGGAGCCCCATGGTGGCAGGCCCCGTGTCCCGTCCAACTCATCGAGGGCCTTCCTCTTTTTCACTGTTCCTCTGCTTTACCAAACGTGATATCCTCCTCCAGACACCGGTCTCTGCTGACAACGTGTCCAAAGTGTGGCAGACAAGGTCTCGCCACCTGCGCCTGTGAAGAGCACTCCAGCCGTCCTTCTTCCAAGACGGACATGTTTGTCCTTTTATCTTCGATTTTCTTCCCCAGCACCACGGGTCACATGCCTATGAGGTGACCAACAGTACCATGGTGCACCCTCGTCCTCAGAGTGACAGCCTTGGTTGCCGACACTGGTGCAGAGAGATGTGCCTGCTGCCGTGTACATCATCAGATTTCTTGACGACGGACTTCATCTCCTTGGATAGTTCAGAGTTATGAGGATTTCCATGCATATGAAGAATTAGTGTCTGAAACCCACAGGCCCAGTTTGACCCTCTCCTAAAAGGCCACCACGAGTGGGCATCGACTCGATGGCAGTGAATTTGGTTTTTCTGGTTATAGTCCCACCATCTGGCTCTTAACCTCTGGTGACTAAAGACTGCCTTCACACCACGTGCCTCTGAGTGGCCTCTGAGACACGGCGTCCCCACGGATGTCCCAGGAGAACCATGCACCACTGTGTTGGTGGAAGCCGCGGAGTCTTTGGCAGTGACTCCCTGGGATTTTGCTTCTGAGGCCACTGTGGGGGGATTCAAACCATCAAACCTTCCATGAGCAGCCGAGTGCAGTGCACTGTTCACACCACTGGGGGCTCTCTCCCTGGCCTCCATGTCGCTGCTTTACCCAGTCAAGTGCTGCACACATACAGCAAAACCCCAAACAGCCGGAACGGTGGCCCTCAAATTGGTGCCGACAAATGGGGACCCCGGGTGTGGCAGAGCAGAGCCGCACCCCGTGGGGCTTCCAAGGGCTGCGTTTCCAGACGTGTGTCGCTGGCATTTCCTTCAAAGCACCTTTCACACAAATAAAAAAATTAACCCCCGTCGAGTGGATTCCAACTCATAGGGACTGTATAGGACAAGGTAAAACTGACCCGGTGAGTTTCCAACACTAACACATTATGGAATTACAAAAGCTCTTCTTTCTCTCCTCAGAGGCGGCTGGTGGTTTCGAACTGCTGACCTTGCAGTTAGCAGCCCAGTGTGAACCACTGTGCCAACGGTGGCTGGCAGAGGCAGCTCTAGGTGGGTTCAAACAAACAACCTTTGGGTTGGCAATGGAGCGTTTACCCATCTGCACATCTGTGTATGGGACTGTTTAACCATCTACACAAGCAGGGACTCGGTCACGTGCACAGGGGCTGCTCAGTAGAGCCTGCACAATGTGAAGCGACTTTCTAGCACACCATCTTTTTTATCATTTTATTGGGGACTCTTACAACTCTTGTTACAATCCATACTTTGATTGCATGTTTGTACATATGTTGCCTTCATTCTTTACAAGACATTTACTTTCTATTGAGCTCTTGGTATCAACTCCTCTTTTTTTTCCTCCCCCACCCCCCACTCTCATACCCCCTTGATAGACTATAAATTATTTTTATTTTCATATCTCACACCGACCGCTGTCTCCCTTCCCCCATGCTTTCTGTTGTTCTTCCCCCTGGAGAGGGGTGTACCGGTATGTGTCGATCACTGAGATTAGTTTCCATTTCTCTCTTCCTCTCCCCCCTGTTCCTCCTACCCTTCTGGTATCGCTATTTCCACTTCTGTTCCTGGTATCCGTCTGTCGTGAACCCTACCTTTTGTCAATACCTTTGTACATGCTCCGGTCTTGAGAAGCAGCACTGGGGTCACAATAGTGGGGGCTATGACTCCTCTGTGGGGGGACACACCACTGTCTACAGATGGGCTTTGAGTCTCTGCTCCAACCCCCCTCATTCTCAACAATATGTTTTTGTTTGTTTGCTTGTTATGTGTCTTCTGATGCCTGTTACCTGGTCCCAGTGACTCCTCATGATCACACTGGTGGTGTGCTTCTTCCATGTGGGCTTGTTGCTTCTCTGCTGAATGGCCGCTTGTTTAACTTCAAGCCTTTAAGATCCCAGATGCTATTTATTTTTATAGCTGGGCACCATCTGCCTTCTTCACCACATTTACTTATGCATTTTGTCTTCAGTGATTGTGTCGGGAGGGTGGGCATCAAGGAATGCCGATTTGTTAAAGCAAAGTGTTCTTAGATGGAGAGTATGAGCAGGACTAAAGTCCGTCCACTACCTCAGTGTATTGCCGTATAAATATATGCACATAGGACAATACCTCTATTTTTGTAGATTAATGGATTTACATCTGTACACACCTATGCTTATACCTCTATCCATTGCTTTGCTTCCTAGGTCCTTCCTCTGTTTCCTTTGACCTTCCTCCTGCCCCACTACCACTTTCCCATTTCTGCCTCTTAGAACTTCCTCTTAGCTAGTTTGCTATTGTTCTGATACCCCCAGGATCTCTATCTATTCCTTGTTATTGACTGTAATTCCCTAGTTGTTCCCCTGTCTATGGCGCTGCCTGCTCACTACACCATTCCCCCCACCACCCTCGGCCCCCAAACTGCCCACCCCACTCAGGACCACTGGTCCTGCTGATTCTCCTCGGGCTTGCTTCCCATAGCACACCATCTTTTTAAAAAAAATCATTTTATTGGGAGCTCTTACAATTCTTATCACAATCCATAAATCTATCCATTGCGTCAGGCACATTTGTACATTTGTTGCCATGATCATTTTCAAAACATTTTCTTTCTACTTGAGCCCTTGGTATCAGCTCCTTATTTTTCCCCTCCCTCCCTCATGAACCCTTGATAATTAATAAATTATTATTAGTTTTTCATGTCTTACACTAACCAATGTCTCCCTTCACCCACTTTTCTGTTGTCCATCACCCTGGGAGAGGGATATAGATAGATCATTGTGATTGATTCCCCCTATCTACCCCCACCTTCCCCTGATCCTCCTGGTATGTCTACTCTTAATCTTGGTCCTGAGGGTTTATCTGTCCTGGATTCCCTCTGTTTCCAGCTCTTATCTGTACCCATGTACATGCTCTGGTCTAGCCAGATTTGTAAGAGAGAAATGGGGTCATGATAGTGGGCGGGGGAGGAAAGTCGTATGTTTCATAGGTGCTATATTGCACCGACTGGCTTATCTCTTCCCTGGGACCCTTCTGTAAGGGGATGTCCAGTTGCCTACAGATGGGCTTTGGGTCTACATTCTGCACTCCACCGCATTCATATTGACATGATTTTTTTTATGGGTCTTTGATGCCTGATACCTGATCCCATAGACACCTCATGAACACACATGCTGGTATGCTTCTTCCATGTGGGCTTTGTTGCTTCTGAGCTAGATGTCCGCTTGTTTAACTTCAAGCCTTTAGGATAGCAGACACTATGTCTTTTGATAGCTGAGCACAATCAGCTTTCTTCACCACATTTGCTTATGCACCCGCTTAGTATTCAGTGATCATGTCAGGAAGGTAAGCATCATGGAATGCCAGGTTAATAGAACAAAGTGTTCTTGCGCTGAAGGAGTACTTGAGTAGAAGACCAATGTCCACCTGCTACCTTAATACTAAACCTATAAATATATACACATAGACCTATTTCCCCATCATATATAAGCATATTTATATATTTATATGCCTATATTTAGACCTCTATACATGCCCTTTGCTGCCTAGTTCTTTCCTCTATTTCCTTTTACTTTCCTCTTGTCCCACTATCATGCTCAGCCTTCATTTGGGTTTCAGTAATGCCTCTCGGGTACATTGCTCTTGATCAAGCCCTACCAGGCCTCCTACACCCTCCTCACCATCGATTTTGGATCACTTGTTGTTCCCTTGTCCCTGGGGTTATTAATGCCCACTTTCTTTCCCCCATCTCCCCTCTCCCATGCCCCCCTCAACCATTAGTCCTGTTGTTTTCTCCTCCAGATTGTTTATCCAGCCCACTATATATATATATATATATATACCTGCAGAGATAATAATATGCACAAAACAAGAGAGAGCAAAGCAAAGCAACAAAAGAAAACAAAACAACCAACGACAAAAGAAAGAAAGAAGGTGTTTGTTGACCTTTAGGAGTGTTTTCCGGTTGCGTTTGATGGGGTGCCCCGCCCTGGCCCCCAAGTCTACTTTTGGTATTCCCTGGGGACTTCCTTGCTCTGCTCCCCTTGCTGTTCTGTTGCACACCCTTAGTGTTCTGTCTCAGTGTGGTGGGGTCAGATTGGGCACAATTCCTGCACTGTGTCTCCAGTGTTGTCTCTCATAGCACAATGGGTCAGTCATGTCTTGTGGTGGGGCCAGCTCTATGGTCCTCTCACACACCGTCTTTTAAAGCAAGATACAAACGCACTATCTCTAAGATTCTCCAGAGTTCTTCTTAGGGCGCCTACTTCCCTGAGAAGCACGTTTTTTTCCTTCTTAGGAAGGCTTAGTCTTCACTGCAAGGTTACTGTTTCTTCCAGCTCCACTCCTGAAACTTCCGCTGCCATGTGAGTGAGAGCCACGAGGTGTTTCTCTCGGCCACGCAAGTTCTTAGAGCGGAAAAAGTTATGAGAATTGCAGACAATCCGCTGGGTGTGAAGACTTTCCTCCCTCCCTTCCTACCTGCTTTTTTCCTTCCTTCCTTCCTTCCTTTTAAAATCATTTTACTGGGGGCTCATATGACTTATCACAATCCATCCCTCCATCCCTTGTGTAAAGCACATTTGTACACCCGTTGCCCTCATCACCTTCCCTTTTCTTAAGAGCCAAAAGTTGAGGAGTGTTTGCCAGGAACCTGAGAGGGAGGCAGGGACCGTGACCCTGCGGGGCCCCGAGGTTCTGTAGCAGAAGGTAAAGTTGTCTGGAGGCAGATCCTGGTCATGACTGCCCCACAGGCCACTCTTACTCATGTCCCTGAACTGTCTGCTGAAGGGGCTGAAACAGCGAGCTCTGTGCTACGGCTGTTGTACGTAGCAGGAAACTGACGGAATAAACGGTCTGTACTTTACCGAGCAGTCTGAGCCCGGAAGCCTGCGGGAAGTCGGAGAGGTGCCTACTGTGCAGGCTTTTCTCCAAGCCTCCCCTAAGTTTAGGAACCAGAAGCGGCTCACAAACAGCGCATAAGATGTGCACCACGCTCTCGTTTCCAGAAGAGGGTACGTTACCTGAGTATGCGGGCACTATGTCAGGTGAAGGGCAGAGTGAAAGGCATCTACCTCGGAGACTTCTCCATAAGTGTGGACTTCCAGAGTTACACAGGAGACTTACTACTACTGCTTTGGGATCCTATCTATTTGGGTATTTCCAACTTCTTGTTCCCCAAAGTTCGAAGTCAAAGTATTCAAGATAGATAGGTAGATAGATAGATAGATGGATAGATTAGAGGTATATTAAATGACATAGCTATCAGGAGTACTTACCTCCTTGTAATCGCTGAAGATGTCAAACTTGTTGTATATAAGTTTTCTGACAGTTGCTAGAAGTTAAAAAAAAAAAAAAGGCACAAAACAGTAGCAGGATTAGTTTTTGTCCAGTTTAAAACAAAACCCAAACAGAAAATGCATGTTTAGAAAACAACAACTCAACAGGATCTCACTGCTATCAAATCAGTGCTGACTCCTCGCGACCTCCTGTGGGTTGCAAGACTTGGAACTGTTTACCGGAGCAGAAAGCCTCGTCTTTCTCCCAGGGAGCGGCTGGTGGTTTTGAACCGCCGACCTCACTGCTGTTGATAGCTCAACATTTCACCACTACATCACCAGGGCTCCTCATGTGCCAAAGAGGGAGCTTTCCCTTTCCTAGGGCAGGAAGGCCCGAAAGGGTTTGTTTTCTGCTTTAGAACTTCCCAATATTCCAGTTTCTAAAATGAAAATCAGCCTCTTTCTCTCCCCCAACCCCCAACCCCCAACTCCACCCCACCACCTCAGATGAACACACATCCCGAATACAAACAAACTGAGACGTGCCCCCGCTACTTGGGCAGCTTTTCCTGAGAGAGGAAAGGCTTCCGGAGTCAATTCAGTGGGTGTAAAGGAGACTCCAAGTGAGGTAAAGTGTGAGGTCCAACCTCATATCCAGATGGGCCCTAAGGGACGACCGTGTAATTGGAGGAGAGAGGTTTAGATGCAGACAAAATTTTTGGGGTGGTCCTCACCTCCGCCGTCTCTTCAGGAACCAGGTCTGAGCAGAGAGAGATTGCAGTCTCCTATCACCGTATATGCTCTTGGGGCATGCAGGCCCCCCTCATTACAGGTAACCACATGTTTAACAGAGCACCCAACCCTAAAGGTGCCTGAGTTCACTGGGGGAGTAACCTAACACCAGTGCTGGGGGCAGGTAAGGGGGTCGGGAGAGCAGCTATAACATGTCGGTGGCTAAAGCTGCCCGCCACATCGCCATCAGCCAGGTACTTGTAGGAAGTAGCTTTCAGGTAGCGCTGTTACGGGAGGATAATGTGGGGATTAATTTTAATTATGACAATGTGATTGCGACTCATCTCTAACTCACAAGTGCGAAGGCCTCCTTTCACCCCAGAATCCTGGCCTCCCAGGCTTCTTAAACATGAGAATAAAGAACCTGTCTGCATATGCTCTTTCCCCGTTCCTCTGTTCCCCAAAGTACAGCTACCATGAAACCACAGAGCAAATGCAGACAGGCTCCGTAAACAGCAGGTTAACAGGAGGCAGACGGCCAAGCCCCCAGCATTTTATTATGCATCAAGGAACACGCCCGCACATTCACATCCTTTTATCTCCACATCCTTGAAAAGGTCAATTAAAAAAAAAATCTGAGATCTCCATGTTCTAAGGCAGGGGTCCTCAAACTATGGCCCGCGGGCCACATGCAGCCCGCCAAGGATATTTATCTGGCCCGCCGGGTATTTTTGCCCCATTTGTTTTTTTACTTCAAAATAAGATATGTGCAGTGTGCGTAGGAATTTTTTTCATATTTTTTAAACTATAATCTGGCCCTTCAGCGGGTGTGAGGGAGAGTGAACTGGCCCCTGTTTAAAAAGTTTGAGGACTCCTACTCTAAGGTATCCCCCCTCCCCCTCCTCTACCCACCCCATCCCCACCCCCAGCCCCTGTCCACAGTCTGCCCTGGGCCTGGGCCACAAGCCTCTAGTAGCTGTCCCCTGAGTCCCTGGATGGTGTCAACAGCCAACAGATTCAGTGGCCACTGTAAGGTTGGAGGTTTAAATCCTCAAAAAGGAGCCTTGGAAGAAAGGCCTGGTGATCTACGTCCGGAAACCTCTTCTTAATCCACCCCGGGGGTGATTGAGATTCACAGTCTGGCCCCAGTCTGATCTGTTTTGATCTATTGTCCGGCCCACCCCGAAGATGTGTCCCTGGGGCCATGCCATGCTTCTGAGTGGCTTGGCAGTGGGATAATGATGGAGACATCCCTCAGGTGTGAGCTGATGGAATTACACTCCATTGTGATAAGTGGTCCCTCCTGACAACCTTTGGACATGGACGAAGCAGGGCTGTGGGGGGAGGCAGCATGCTGACTCAGGTCACCACCCTGATCTGACACGAGTGGGGATCCTCTCGGGTGCGGCCTGCACCCCCCTTTTATCTCCACAGCAGATGGAAGGAGAGAGATGTGAGCAGAGACTTTAGACAAACAGATCTGTCTTGGAAGCATTACGGCCAGACTGCTCCTTAGAGGCAAGGATGGCGAGACTTCATCTGACATGCCTTGGACACGCTGTCCGGAGAGGGCCAGTCCCTGGAGAAGGACACCGTGCTTGGTAAAGTGGATGGACGGTCAAAAAATGGAAGGCTCTTGTCGAGATGGACTGACACAGTGGCCGCATCAAGGGGCTCAGGCCTAGGAACAGGTGTGAGGACGGCACAGGACCCCAGTGCTTCGTTCTGTTGGGCACGGGGTCGCTATGGGGCGGGCCGACTCGATGGCACCTGACAACAGCAGCAGCAGCAGCAGCAGCAGCAAGTGGCAATTCCTGGGCGCGTGCTTCTGTAAGATCACTCGCCAACCAGCAAACTCACAGCCGATGCCGACTGGCAGCGACCCTAGAGGGCAGGCCGGACCTTGCGTTTCCTTCCCAGGCTGTCGCTCTTTCGGGGAGTCTCTCTCACGAGGAGCAGCTGGAGGTTTCAAACGGCTGACCTTATGATTAGCAGCCCAGTGGAAAATAACCCGACACGCCACCAGGGCCGCGATGAGTCAAAATGGACTGGGTAGCAGTGAGTGTGGGGGTCTTTTTCGGTCCGACATCCTCGATCAGAGCAATTGCCGTAACCTCACAGCAAGTGTCTGTCACAGTAACTGCGAAGAGCGCTGTGGGTGGATGGTCGCGTCCCCGGCTGTCGGCACAAAGGCTGACCGTGCCGAACCCTGAGGGACAGTCCTCCTCAGGACAGAGCCAGATCCCACTGCACAGCGCCCCAGAGCCACAGCAACACTACTGCGAGGCTGAGAAGACATGGACGGCAGCTGTCGCCCACCCAGCGCAAGGCTGGCGGCTTAGTCAGGACCCCCAGCGACTCGGTCTTTCCCTCTGTGGCTTCAGTGACACCTGGGCCCATCGTCAGCATGAGTCACCAGATCCAAAGGAGACAATGTTGGCTTTGTCCGAAGTCACTAAGAACAGCCTGTGTGGGAGCCCAAGCCTACGTGCCCACTGACCTGGGCACACCTCTTGGGCTGTCTGCCCACTGACCTTTTCCAGGAACTTCCTCTCTGTCGCTCATGCCAAGGTGGGTGGCAGGGATGGCGTCACCCAGTCCGTCAATGGCTCCGGGGCTGGCAGTCAGCCCTCCCTGGGATTGTGGAAGTAGCAGCTACAGAGAAAGAACTCACTGCCACGCTCCAGGAAGCTGCCCTGCCACCTGGTAGGAGGGCAACCTGGTTCTGCATGCTGGGGGCTGAGGGCAGTGGGGACGATGAACAGAGTGATGCGGGAGGACTCAAGATGAGAGCAGAGGATACAGAGCGAAGGACACCCTGGTGGCTGGACCCTCACTGTGTCCTACGGGACAATGTGAGTCCTGATGATGTCTCCTTCTTGATTCCCCGTAGCTACTGCTCCCTGACAAAGCCATCCCGTGTCCATCCAACAAAGCCAGACTGAACCGCCCCCACCCCGAGCCTCACACCCAAGGCCCTTGGCTGCTGGCAATGACAGTGGCTGCCGCAATGGGCCCAAGCACATGAACAACTGTGAGGATGACACAGGACCGAGCAGTGTTTCTCTCTGTTATATATCCAGTCACTGTAAGTCAGGGCCAATTCACAGGCATCTAAAAGCAACAAACCAAAAGCAAACTGAGCTCCCTGCCACCGAGTGGATTCCAACACACAGCAACCCACATAGAACAGAGGCCCTGTGGGTTTCTGAGACTCTAACTTTACGGGAGTAGAAAATCCATCTTTCTCCCGTGGAGCAGCTGGTGATTTTGAACGCAGCCCAACACGAAACCATGATGCCACCAGCGCTCCAGCCATTGAAAATCTCGTAGAAAAAAAAAATTTAAAAAAAAAAAGAAAGGCCCATCAACCCATCTCCACTCCCACACCTGCCAAACCCTAGGAGCAGGTCAGAGCAACCTATATATATATAGATTTAAAACAAGTTAACCATCCTAAAATCTAATTTTAAAAAGTCAAAAAATTTTTTTCTAAAATATTTCTACAAAAAAATAGAAAGCACAGTAGTAGTAGTGGTGGTGGTGGTAGTAGTAGTAGTTTAGCATTTGCTCCAAGAGAAGGACTCTGATCTGGGTCTAAACTCAAAACCTACTCACTGCCATCTTGTCAATTCTGTCTCGTCGGACCCCTGTGGGACAAGGTAGGATTGTCCCTGGGGGTTCCCTAAACTATCACTCTTTACAGAAGTAGAAAACTGCATCTTTCTCCTCCAGATCAGCTAGTGTTTTCGAACTGCTGACCTTGCAGTTAGCAGCCCCATCCAGTACATAAACCATTATGCCACCAGGGCTCCAAATTTAGCACCCAAAAACCCCAAAACCAAACAAGTAAGTTATTGCCAATGAGTCTATTTCTGATTCACCATGAGCCCTATAGACGCATAGGGTTTCCGAGGCTGGAAATCTCTCTGGGAGCACACAGACTCACTCATCTTTAGCCTGCGGAGCGGCTGGTGGGTTTGAACTGCCAACCTGATGGTTAATAGTGGAATGCCTAACTCGCACTGCCACCCAACCAAACCCCATGCCATGGAGTCCATTTGGATTCCTAGTGACCCTGTAGGACAGAGTGAAACTGACCCCGGGGCTTCCTGGGATGGAATGTCGGTGGAGACGGACGGCCGAGTTTCTCCCGCAGGGTAAAATGAAGAGAAACAATCCCGCCCCAGGAGGCTGAGGAGCTGTGAAGCAACCACTAGACCTGGGACGGGGTTTCTCAGTGTGCCCCCGGCTGCTGAGCATCTTGAACGTGCAACTTCTTTCTGACTTAATTTCCTGGGGGCTTACACGATGGGCTGCTAACCATGAGGCCAGTGGTTCAAAACCACCAGCCACTCCATGTTACAGCCCCAGAAACCCACGGGGGCAGTTCGACCCTGTCCTCAAGGGTCACTGTGAGTCAGAATCGACTAAAGGACAGTGAGTTCTTGGTTTGGTGCAGCCCACTGTGGCTGAGTCGATTCTTGCTCGTAGCAACCACCCAGCCCCTCAGAGTGGAACTTCCCCCGTAAGGTTTCCAAGGCTGGAAACTACAGAAACAGATTGCTTCAGCTGATGGGTTCAAACCGCCAACCTTTCGATGAGCAGTCTAGCTTATAAGCGCTGAGCCACCAGAGATCCTGACGCTGCCCAAGAGTGGGGAAGGGAGGGGAACGGGAAGCAAAACACAAACCCACTGTAGGAGAGGAAAATTCTAGTCAAAACTGAGTAGGGCAGAACAGAACCCTCCCATGGGGTTTCTAGGGCTGTAGTCTTGTTGGACACAAACTGTTCATCTTTCTCCTTGCTAAGTGCTTGGTGGGTTCAAACTGCTCCCCTTTGGGGTAACAGCCTCGTGCTTAACCACTGAGCCACCAGGACTCCTGAATCTGCACAAGGAGGAGAGTACATTGAAGTAGCACTACCATCTGCCTCTCCTCAAAGCTGCCAGATCAAGTGGGATAATATTGAGTCAGTCAAGCAAGATATCAACCTTACAGTAGATACTGGGACCTTAAGAAAGGGATAAAGATGCAAAGAAAAAGGAGTCCATTCCATATAGAGATTGGGTTGCTAACCACAAGGTCAGCGGTTCAAAGCCAGTAGCTGCTCAGAGGGAGAAAGGTGAGACTTTCACCAATTCAAGAACAATTAATTCAGTAGCTGCTCAGAGGGAGAAAGGTGAGACTTTCACCAATTCAAGAACAATTAATTCTTCTGACATGGCGCTGCTTGACACTTTCTCTCATGAAGAGATCACTGAAGATACGAATGCTACAGCAAAGTGTTGTGAAGAAAGCAGATCGTGCCCAGCAATCAGAAAAAAAAAATAGCATCTTGGATCGTAAAGACTTGTCTTCAAACAAGCATCCATCTAAGCGAGGCGTCAACAAAGTCCACAGGAAGAAGCACACCAGCCTGGGAGATCCAAGAAGGATAAATAACAACATCCAAACCCGAAGCAGGGAAGGGTATCAGAGCTTCATTGTCAACATCCAATATGCAGAAGCGTATGGATGGCAGTGGAAGGCCAACGTCCATTTGCAGGTCCCTCTATGGATTAAACCCCTGGGGAGTCCCCTAGGACCATAGCTGAGGGGTGCAAATAACATCGCTATCAGACAGCGATGTTGCCAACTCAGTCATGGCAGAGCTCAGTGGGTTAACAGGTAGCACCTGTTCATTCCATCTACCTTTTGACCCATTTTAAATTTGTTCTAGCTTTAAAAAAATTTTCTGCCTTTTTTTTCACAACAGAGGGTTTTTTCCTCTGGTTCATTTTAATATTGTTGTTGGTCTTTCCCTTCTTTAAAACATATTATATATGTGTGTGTATATGAACAAAAAACAGTATAGATAGATAGAAAGCTTTTTTTGTTCTTGGTTGTGTTTTGGAATGTCTTCCAGTATATGAAACACAGGATAGAGACAATAGGTGGGGTAATGGCTTATCAGGGATAAGGTGTGTGTATGTGTGTGCAGGCTGGAAGGTAACGGGGAGCAAATAATGAATACAAGCAGGAAGAAAATGTTCTAGAATGGATTGCAGTTGTATATACAACTCTTTTTAATCCAACTAAATTATAGAAGTATATGATGAATTCTATATCAATAAAACTATGGTATGAAACAGAACCACTGTATAATAGAATTTTTTTAAAAGACGAGGCTTTCTACTCCTATAGAGAGTTAAGAGTCTGGATAACCCACAGGGGCAGTGCTACCCTGTCCTACCAGGTCACCAGGAGTCAGCCTGGATCCATGACAATGAGAAGGACCACACAGGAAGCCAGCGTTAAACCCAGTTCTGCAACAGCTGGATTTGCCGGGGAGCACAGCTCACAGAAGGATTTGCGTATCCAGACTCATCGCAACCCCCGTATGGACCGCAGAAGGGAAAATGTTCCATCCTGTGCCATCTTCACAATCCTCCTTAAAGTTTCAGCCCACTGTTGCAATCACAGTGTCAATCCATCTTGTCAAGGATCTTCCTCTTTTTCACTGAGCCCCTACTTTACCAAGCATGACGTCCTGCTCCAGGGCCGGGACCTTCCTGAAAACATGTGCAAAGGTGCATGAGATGCAGTCTCACCATCCTTGCCTCCAAGAAGCATCGTAGTTGTTGTTCTTCCAAGACAGAGCAGTACTCAGGCCACTGCCATCCAATGAATTCCGACTCCTTTGTGGGAGTAGAAAGCCTCATCTTTCTCCCACAGAGTGGTTTCGAACTGCTGACCTTATGGTGAGCAGTGCAACATATACTGTAGACTACACCACCAGGGCTGCTTCTAGAGCAGTCGTAAGGAAATTTTAAAGGTCCCACCTGAAAACCATTTCTTATTTTGACGTCCCCTCTACCTTCATCTCAGCACCAAATTTGGCCAATTCTGTCTCTGAAGGAATCTCCACAGCAGCCGTGTAACTGGCGGAATTTTTCCCTGCGTGTCTCAGGAATGGTTTTAAACAGAAGCGCTACATAGATCAACTCACTGAAGCTTCACAGATACCAGCTCTGCCTTGGGTTAGGATTCCAGGACTCGTACATCAAAGAGAGCAGAGGCCCGCAACTTGACAAACAGCATCGGGCGGGCAAGCGGCAAGAGTGGAGAAGTCAACCAAGCCCTCTGGACATAAAATGAATTCTGCATTCATTCAGGGTACAGACGGTTTACACTGGACTGCAAACCTACAGGTCAGAAGTTCAAACCCAGCCAGTGGGACCATGGAAGAAAATAATCTGTCAGCCTGCTTCCAGTAAGGTTATAGCTGAGAAACCCCCATGGAGCAGGTCTACCCTGTCATAGGGCGCAATATACTCTAGAAACCATACACTGGAATCGACTTAATGGCAATGAATAACAATGGGACAGCCAGATGGCCCTCACGCTCATATCCCAGTTCTTCCATGATTACCTCTCCCCTGACTGCTGCTGCCACCAGTCTGTCACACCGTGGTGGCTGACATGTCACTGTGGTGCTGGAAGCTATCTCACTGGTATTTTAAGGTTTCAGTGGAGCTTCCAGACCAGATGCAGACTACAAAGAACTCTTTTGAGAGATGACTCACTGAGCACCTTAGGAGTAGCCGCAGGATATTAGGAGGCACAGTGCCAGAAGACAGGCCTGCCGGGTTGAAGGGACTCCAGAGGGGGCTCCTCGGAGCAGAGCAGACCACAGGGCTGTGGCTGGAGGAAAGCTTTCAGGACCTTCGTTTGCTGTTGGGGCTTGGACTCAGAGAGCGAAGAAAGAGTTGCAAGCTCTTAACAATGGGGAGATGGAATGTACGAAGTCCACGTCTAAGAAAGGGAAAAGCATTAAAAATGATGTGGCGCACAGGAAGAGGGAGTTGAAATGGACTGGCATTGGCCATTCTGAATCAGATAACCACATGGTTGGCGTCACCAGGAACGAGGAGGTCAAGGTGAATGGCATCACCTGCATCATCACAAAGGACATTTCAAGATCTACTCTGACGGACAACACTGTCTATGATGCATTCATATCCCCAGCCTTACCAGGAAGTCCAGTTATACATCTGTGACTCACAGGGGCAAATACATCTATTAGTCATATTCACAAACCAACCACTAAAGCTAGAAATGGAAGCGTTCTACCAATGCCTTCAGTTTGAAATTAATCACACATCCACCCAGATGCATTGATGATGATGGGCGATGGGATGCAAACGTTAGAAACAAAAAGGAAGGAATGGTGACTGGAAACTGTGGCTCTGGGGGCAGAGCTGGAACCAGAGATCGACTGGCAGAATTATGCAAGATCAACAACTTCTTCATCGCAGTTACCTTTTCTCAAAAGCCTACACAGCGCCTTCGCACATGGGCCTCACCAGGCAGAACACACAGGAACCGAGTCGACTCCATGTGCCCGACGGGATGATGGAGGAGCTCAGCATCATCAACTGAAACCGAGCCAGGGGCCGACTGCAGAACCCACGTCAATTACTCACAGATCACGTCCAGGCTGAAGTGGAAGAAAATGGAAACAAGCTCACGAGAACCAAATTCCAGCCGCGGGGCTACGCCCCTGGATGTGGGGACCCTCTGGAGCGCAGAGTTGGCGCACTGAGCACCCCGGACAGCCAACCCGGGGAGCTGTGGGAGAACGTGGCGAACCTAGCACGTGCACGGGACGCAACTGACAAGAAAGTCCCGAGAGCTGAAGTGGGCCTTAGAAGAGTTTCTGAACTTGCTCTTGAACGTCCAGTAGCTACGGTGAACTGGAAGTGATGATGATGCAAAGGAGCAAACACACGATTTCCAAAGGCAGGGCCGGACGAAAGGGGCAAAGACCGGCAGTGAGAAAGCCACATGGGAAAAGCACACACTCCACACATCTCACGCTGCAGCAATGAAGAAAACTGGTCCGCCTCACGGTGCGCTATTTGAGAATCCTATGAGGAAACACTGAGTGAGACAGAAAGCGGTTTCAAGTCGCAACCTGGGGAAGGAGGAGGGACACCCACTGCATGTTCTCCAGCCCCTCGGGAAGCAGGGCGGCATTCACTGAATCCACAAGAGAGATGACACTGTGAACATCGATGGGGGCCATGGACAGTGTTCAGAACGAACCACCATACACGTGTGACCGCAGCAAAACCGGACATGTCTACAACGTGTCCCAGCCGTTGGCATGTTATGAACAAGCAAGTTACGGGGCTTATTATGGTCACCAAGAGAATCTACGTGCTCATTGAACGCCTTACACCCTCGAAGAGCCAGCATGGCTTCCTGAAGCTTGTGAAGGAGGAAGACCAGAAAAAGAAGGAGGCAGAGAAGGGCATCTGGGTGCACCTGAAGAGCCAGCCTGCCCCCTCAAGAGAGGCTCACTTCGTGGGAACCAAAGGGGAGGAGCCCGAGCTGCTGGAGCCCATCCCCTATGAGATCATGGCCTAGTCTGAGTGCAATGAAGCTGTCCCAGGCAGGCAGGGGCGGGATGGGGGGTGGGGAGTTACAAGACACATAGAGTCGCTGTTCCCAAAAGAGCAGGTTGACAGTCAACCATTTCAATAGGCAGCAGATGATCAAGAATCAATGAGATTGAAGGAAGAAGTCCAACCAGCGCTGAGGGCATGAATAAAAACAAAATTCCGGGAATTGGCAAAATATACCAAATGAAATGTTTCAACAAGCTGATGAAGCACTGGAAGCACTCAGTTGTTAATTCCCCCAAAAATTTGGAAGAGCTCTGTGTCTGTACCTGTGACTCAACAGAGCGCGGGAAATCCTCTGACAGCATCGTTCATGTCCCATGAGAGTCAAATGTAGGTGAAGATCATTCAACAGCGGTCGCAACGGTACATCTGCAGGGAGCGGCCAGAAATGCAGGTCCGATTCAAAAGCGAACGTGGCACTAGGAATATTGGTGCTGACGTTAGAAGACTCTTGGCTAAAAGCAAACGATGCCAAAAAGATGTTCCCTGATATTCTCTTAACGGTGCAAAGGCATTCAACTGTGTAGATCGGAACAAACTGTGAGTAACACTGAGAAGAATGGGAATTCCACACACTTCAGTGTTCTAAGGCAGATCCTTTACGTGGATCAAGAGGCAGCTGCGCAAACAGAACAAGGGACTAGTGCCGGGTTTAAATCAGGAAAGCTATGGTTGTATCTTGTCACCAGACTTCTTCAGTCTGCATGCTGAGAAGAACATCAGAGAAGCTGGCTTATATGAAGAAGAGTGTGGTGCCAGGGCTGGAGGAGGGCTTGTTAACAATCTTCATTATGCAGATGACACAAACTTGCTTGCTGAAAGGGAGGAGGGCGAAAAGCACCTGCTGATCAAGTTCAAGGATTGCTGCCTTCGGCATGGATTGCGACTCAATGCAGAGGAAACCCAAATCCTCACAACTGGACCAATAGGGACATCATGATACATGGAGAATGAAGCTGTCAAGAATTAAATTTTGTGTGAATCAGCAGTCAAGTGGTCATGGAATTCACAAACAAGAAAGCAAAGGACATACTGCATTTGGACAAATCTGCGCACGAGACCTCTTTAAAGTGTTGAAGAGCAGGGATGTCACTTTGAAGACTCAGTTGGGCCAGCCCCAAGTCGTGGTATTTGCAATTGCCCCATATGCATGTGAAAGTTGGACAATGAATAACGAAAATCAAAGAAGAATCGGTGCATTTGAATTATGGGGTTGGAAAGGAATATCAAAAATAACAAATCTCTCTTGGAAGAAGTACAACCAGAAGGCTCCTTAAAAGCAAGGGCTATAATGAGACTTTGTCTCACATACTTTGGACATGTTATCAAGAGAGAGCAGTCCTTGGAGAAGGACATCACGCTTGGTAAAGCAGAACAATTGTGAGGATAGCGTGGGATCATGCAGTGTTTCCTTCTGTTGTGTATCGTGTTATAATGGGTTGGAGCTGACTCAATGGCACCAAACAACAACAAAGGAGAAGGGCAGCAAAAAAGAAGGCCCAGGACAAGGTGGATTGACAGCTGTTGTAACAATGGGTTCAAACATAGCAACAACGGTGAGAATGAGCAGTGTTTCATTCTGTTGTGCCCGATCACCAGGAGTCAAAATGACACCTAACAACAGCACAGCACTACTGCAAGAATCCCCGGCTGGGTCTCGCCTCCTGTGATGTATCCTACTCTGTTAGTCTGGATAGACTAGAGAGAAAAACTCATATGTGTATAAGCAAGAACTTTATATACAAGAGCAACTGGATATTGAGAAAACTTCCCAGCCCAGTCCAGATCAAGCCCTTAAATCCAATATTAGCCCATATGCCCAATACCAATCTATAAAGTCCTCTTCAGACTCACGAAACACATGCACTGATGCCAAATACAGGAAGATCACAGGTCAGTGGGTGGGAAGTCTTGTGGATCCAGTGGCATTGTGAGCATCTCAGCACTGGCAGGGGTCTCTACATGGCTCCTTCAACTCCAGGGCTCTGGCATAGCTCCATGTGTCTTATCCGCAAGAATGTCTTGCAGGGAGTGAACGTGTGGCCTACCTTCAGTGAGTTTTTATCTCCTTAGCGTCTCCAAATGAGGTCATCAAGCTGTGACCTGATTGACAGACTAAACTCCACTCCATTCACTCTTAGTTGTCTCAAAGTGACAACAGATTATCTAACTACCACACCTGCCAATGTCATCTTGAACCTTGTCTACAGCCCTGGAAAGTAGGGGCTTCCAACAAACACTTGAATGATGGAGAAGTCTACTCAGAGACTGTCTGTAGTTTCCTTCCCTCTACTAAGCTCCCCGGCCTGGCACTCAGGGCCCTCTATACTCTGCCTCAACTTACACTGGAACACCTTCGCTACATGCCATATTAAAATGACTCAGTCTTCTCCACACCTCAGACATGCTGTTCTCTCTACCAGGACTGCCCTTCCCTCAGGTCGCCTGGCAAGCCTGCCCGCAGCAAGCGTCCCCGGCTGAGTGCATGTGTGGATAGCTCTTGCCTAGACACAGAGCACTGCATCACTCTTTCGGCTCCAGGTCAGGCCAGGACAGGTATTCCTGAAAATCCCTCAGCCAAGTACACAGAGCTCCCTGAGCACCTGGTCAAATCTTGAATCATCTCCGCTTCCACTTAGGAAGAAGGCTTGGCGTCCCAGCCCAACAAGACCCCTCTACCTTGTGTTGATGAGGACAACCCAATAGTGGCTCTTTGTTTCCCAGGTAAAGCAGAGCAGGCCAATTGTTTTGGAGTGGGGAGAGACATAAGGAGGCAGAAGTGAGGAGCTCCCACGTGAGAATGGCATGAAACGTGGGGATCCAGCCCTTCAGCCCATCCTTCCTCCCTCTTCAGCTCCTTGGCCTGAGTTGAGTCTCACATTTACAGTGCGCCTCAACTCTTTCAAAAAGAAACCCCAGATGATGGGATCGTACGTAGCTCCCATGTGTAGTAAAGTCCAAGAAGAGACTGCCCATGACAGGGCTGCCTGATCCTGAAGGCTTCTGTGTGAGTCAGGTCTGGTTAAGTGGAAGGAACCCTATCAACATTCCGGGTAGCACAGTTCACGATCAATAACAGCAGCAAGACTCTGAGAACAGCCATCAATAGGCACCATTGCAGAGAAACACAGGTTTGGGGTGTGCTGTAACGTGGATGAACCTGGACACCATGGCACTCAGTGGGATCAGTCAGTCACAGAAGGGCACACAGTCACTTACATGTCCTAGGCAAAGGCGTAGGGACGGGAGTTCTTGGTGGTTATCAGGGGTAGGAGGGAGAAAGGGGAAAGGGAGTCTTAGTTTATGGAGGCACCGAGTTACAGATAATGGTGGTGGAACACGATAGCGATGGACGGTGGTGATGGTGGCACACGGCAGCCATAACCAGCGCCACTGTGGTTACGCGCCAAACACATTCCACTGGCCAATGTGTGCTTACTCACTGTTGACTTTCACAGCAGCATGACATGAAATGCACTAACTAGCCCCACATGAAAACGCTTGGCTGTCTGGAATGTGTTACGTAGCAAACGGCCCGGTGAGCACAACAAGACAATTACGTAAACAAATCAATAATCTGCCAAAGATGATCTGCTGTGGAAGGCCCACCAGCTCTCCCAGGTGGCGGCACTGGCCATCGTGAGATTCAATCTCCCATAACGGGAGGGGTGGGTGTGGTAAGAAACCATCTGGTCAAGGGCTCAAACGTTTGTAACATTTCTTTCTTTCCTGTGAGGAAATAAGGATGGATGGAGACCGAGGGGGAAAGGGGGCGAATGCCCTCCAGTTGTACTGGGGTTTTAAGAAGGCACCTTCTCAACAAAGGGTGGTGGGTTTCAAAGCCCTAAAACGGCCGGCAGGTTCTGTGTGGCGCTCCCGGGCACCTCCTGATCTGATCACTGGCACGAAGGTTTCCCCATAACGCTGCTCATTCTTTGCAGGGTAATTAGGAGGGGCCTACTTATGAAATCCAGACAGCAAACTAGGAGGACATATGGGAAGAGATTAGGGCATTAAGGGATTATGTAATGTGCCGGGGAATTAGCACATCTGTGGGTCGTGTCCCCTGGTTTCTCAGAGTCATCAGAAATTCGTTTCAAACAGCTCAACTGTATGCCTTTTACACAGATGGCTTTAAAAGGCCGAGATCACGAGAAGTAACTTGCTTATTCACTAACATGTGCACGAGGTCTACCCACACTCCAAGGACACTGCGTTTATGCTGAACAGGACGTCTTTGCTACTTCCACCTCCCAGTGTCCAGGCTCAATTCCCTCCCTTGGGGAGAAACGCGAATAGCAAACAGCATGAGTTCAAGACTCTCTTCAAGAGGAATCAGCACAGTGAGGCTTTCATTGGGTGAACTTGAACTTGAACCTTACAGGAACTGACAACTGCCCTTCAAACTGCTCCAAGTGCTTAACCTAAGACTAATAAGGGTTAAAGCCAAAATCAAATCAATCCAATTAAATGTCAAAAGTGTATGTCAGAATGATAAATGAACTGCAGATGGCAGTGAAGCTCACTAAGGACATATCTCTCACACACAAAGCAGCCTCTTACAACTAGCAGCTGATGACGATGAGCTTCGTGATTCTTCGTAATCAGCCATCGTAGTCAAGTCTTTCCAGTTGAAAGAACAGGCCTAGGTAGATCTAACAAGAAGGCAAACATTGATGCAGCAAACTCTGCTGTGGTGAAGCACCAGCCAGTTGGATCCACCTCCTCTCCACCCCTACGCACAACAGAACAAAGCACCACCAGGTCCACAAGCCTCCCAATCCGACCCATCAGGATCCTATAGGACAGAACAGAACTGCTCCAAGGGTTTCTGAGGCTGCGAATCTTTACAGGAGCAGGAAGCCTCATCTTTGCCCCATGGAGGGGCCGGGGGGTTCGAACTGTCAACCTTTCAGGACAGCAGCCTAACCCATAACTCACTGCACCACCGGGGCTCCTTGAAGAGCTCTCACCACCCCAACTCACTGCCATTGAGTCAAGTCAAACTCTTAGCGACCCTGCAGGACAGGGTGAAACTGCCTGGTGAGTTTCGGAGACCGTAATTCTTCACTGAATAGAATGCACTCACTCTATCCCTCAGAGCGAAGATCTCTACTAGCAAAAATTCCCCAAGACCATTTCTCACTTCATAATTCTGTCTTTGCCAACAGATATCCTGAAAATGTTAGTGTACAGGCAAGTTAAGGTGAAAGATGCACGCCTTGAAATCTCTGGCCAGCACCTCCCTCCTCTCTTCACCCCCGCGCCCCAGAGCAGGAGCAGTGGGCCATGAGGTAAGCAGGTTTGCTGTGGACAGGCTGGCCCTTGCCTGAAGCAATGTTCAAATGTATTTTGCAGTGAGAGAAAGACAGCTGAATAATTATGCGCTAGACTGGCCAGGAGATGCCAGATAATCATTAACTTCTCATTTAATGATGGGCAGTTTGCATTTGAAGCCTTTACACTTTTTAGTTAAATTTTAATCAGTCGTTTTATTGGGGGCTCCCTTCAGCTCTTCTAACGATCCATACATCCATTGTGTCAAACACATGTGTACATATGTTACCATCATCCTATTCAAAACATTTTCTTTCTACGTGAGCCCTTGGTATCAGCTCCTCATTTGACCCTCCTTTCCTCCCTCATGAACTCTTGATAATTTATAAATTATTATTTTCATGTCTTACAAATTTGACTGATATTTTAGAATAACTCGTGGTATTTAAAAATAACACTCTGCCTTCCAAAAAAGGGGGCGTGGATCTGGGTGGTGTTGCCAGGTACACACGGGCTAACCGCAGGTGGGCGGTTCAAATCCATGAGCTGCACCCCTGGAGAAAGATGAGGTTGCCTTCTCCCGGTCAGTTCCCTCTGAGTCTGGGTTTTGTTGTTTTTGCGCCAGTCCCTCCAAAACAAGGGGGGAGGGGGGGATCTGGATCTAGAATTTTAAATCCCGGTATAGCAACATGGTTTGATTCAAGTGTTATAAACTTTCTTTAAGACCCTTTTAAACTGGGGCAGGTCTTCCTCAATTTCATGGGCATTTGCCCTGCTCAGACTCTGCTCTCTCCCAGGGGACAGCAAACTCCCTACCAACCAGTCGACACTGACTCTCAGAGACCCTCTAAGGCAGGGCAGCGCTGCCGTTGAGGATTTCCGAGACTTGAATTGTGGCAAAAATATACACAACAAAATATTCTCCGATTCACCAACTTCTCATAGAATTCAGTGCTGTAACTCTTCCGGGGAATAGAAAGTCCCCATCTTTCTCCCGCCAAGCAGCTGGTGGTTTTGAAGAGCTGACCTTGTGGTTAGCAGCTCCTTTTGAGACCCTCTCCCACTCCTGAACTGGCCCCCAGAAGCCCGTGAATGCTGTGTCTGTGACTCAGAGGCCGGGAGGTGGGCACTTACCCTCGGGGAAATCGTGGGGCTGGACCACATGCAGGAAGGCGTGCGCAAGCCCGAAGAGGGGCGTGATGGGCCCCCAGTCAGCGGAGCTGCTGGTCTCATAGTGGGCGACTGGCAGGTTGAACCGCAGACCGTTAGGATTCCGGGTGGACGGCGGGGCTCTTGCGAGGATGTTCCCACTGAGTCCCAGCAGCAGCAGGCAGCCGAGGACGGGAGCCATGGCTAGCAGGCTGCTCCACTCATGAGGTAGAAAGGGTTCCTGCCGCTTCAGAGGTTCTGGAAGCTTCCCTGAGCGGCAGAGGTGTGCTGGACGGGGTCTGCAGATCCCTCAGTTGTCACGCTGGGCTGGCGTGGCGGAGTAGGGGGCGGCCAGCTTTCTCCAGCAGGGTCAGTCCCTAGCAGGGAGAGAAAGGACAGCAATTGTCACCAGCCTGCAAGCTGCGCCTGCCTCCACCAGGAGCTCTTCCAGAGAGCAGGCTAAGTAAGGGCTCAGAGCAAGTCAAAGGACAGTTAATCCGGGAGGCTGGGAACCAAGCTCAGACCATGGGAGGGGCTACCACCATGGGAGGGGCTACCACTATGGGAGGGGCTACCATCATGGGAGGGGCTACCACCATGGGAGGGGCTACCATCATGGGAGGGGCTACCACCATGGGAGGGGCTACCAAGAATCAGGCTCAGAGCGCCGGCCCATGGTGGGTTCAAGAAACACAGGGAGGGAGGGGGAATAAAAAGAGGACCTGATGCAAAGGGCTTAAGTGGAGAGCAAATGCTTTGAGAATGATTGGGGCAAAGAATGTACGGATGTGCTTTATACAATTGATGTATGTATATGTATGGATTGTGATAAGAGTTGTATGAGTCCCTAATAAAATGTTAAAAAAAAAAGAAACAGGGACTTCGCAGAACAGGCTGTGCACATACATGGAGAAGCCACGCTGGCAGGGCTTCAGAGAGGGCGCTCCCCTGCATGGATGTGCCTGCTGGGGTGGAGCGGGTTCCAGTGACTAGTTAAGGGGCCGAGAACTGCCTGATGAGGCTTCCCCTGGTACAGTCGCACTTCTGGGAAGAAGTACAGCCAGAATGCTCCTTAGAGGCAAGGATGGTGAGACTGTCTCACCTTACTTTGGACGTGTTGTCAGGAGAGACAAGTCCCCGGGGAAGGGCATCCTGCTTGGTAAAAGTGGAGGGGCAGCGGAAAAGAGCAAGACCCGCGACAAGAATAGATTGACACAGTGGCTGCGATGTAAGTAAAACCGTGAGGATGGCGCCTGACCAGACAATATTTGGTTCTGCTGCACAGAGCGTGGCGATAAGTTGGAACCAGCGGGACAGCAGTTGACAACATAACAACAGTATATACTCCCAACAGCCGATCCCAAAACCTTGCTCCTGTGGAACCCTTGGTGGATTCAAACCGCTGACCTTTCTGTCAGCAGCCAAATATGAACCATTAGGGCACGGAGGCCTTCCCAGAATGACAGAGCTGTAAACTACTGTCAACCTCACTAACCCGCCTCTGACACCATGTGGTGAT
This sequence comes from Tenrec ecaudatus, assembly GCF_050624435.1. Taxonomy (NCBI): domain Eukaryota; kingdom Metazoa; phylum Chordata; class Mammalia; order Afrosoricida; family Tenrecidae; genus Tenrec; species Tenrec ecaudatus. Next base: position 208,315,424 of record NC_134532.1, on the reverse strand, counting down.
AGACCATGCCCTGCCAGGACCCCGGCCACTACTTCCACAGGATTGCTCTGTCCCCTGCCACACCTTGGGCACTGCAGGCACTGCCCACCCCACCCCCCAGACACTAGAAGGCACTAGCCTTTCCCCAGTTCTAGTCAGGGCCCTAGTGATGAAGTGGGTTAAGCAGTGCACTTTCAGCAACAAGGTCGGTGGTCCAAAACCACCACTGGCTCCACAGGAGAAAGTGAGCCTTTATACTCCTGTAAAGAGTTGCCGTCTCAGAATTCAATTCTGTCCCATAGGATCGCTACCAGTGGGAATTGACTCCAGGGCAGTGAGTGTGGTTTGGTTTGGGTTGGAGTTGTCACTGCTATTTTGCTTCCAAGAACGTAAGTACACTCCATTAGTCCTCTAATTCTTTCCAGGGAAAGCAGATGCCATGAAGGAAATAAAGCACGTTCACGTCTGCAGGGCTGATGAGACCTTCTGCTCTCCTTTCCCTGGTGGGGAAAGGATCGCTGGTTCGGTTCCTGAAATACCCACCCAGTCCTCCGGGTCTCCTCAAGACCAGGCCTCATTCACTCCCTTCCTCCACCGAGGGATGGCATGGGTGGGGTTTCCTGTGGTAAAGACTGGGCAAGGCAGGGGCCACTGCAGTGGACCTTGACCCTGTGCCCATCTGGACCCGACCCCTGGCAGACACGGGGCAGTGTGGGTAGAGAGAATCCACCACTGTGCCCAAGCTTCCAGAGACCCTTCAACTTCCCGCATGTTGTTGTTAGATGCCCTCCAGTCGGTTCTGACCCACAGGGAGCGACATACAAGAGAAGGAAACAATGCCCAGTCCTGCGCCATCCTCACAATTGTGCGTATGTGTGGGCCCATTGTTGCAGTCATGGTGTCAATCCAGCTCGTCCAGGCCTTCCTCTTGTCTGCTCCTGTGTCTCCCAGGGTGTGAGCAGAGCGTCTCCAACCTCCAAGGAGGAAATACCGGGATTCCCAGGGACCCACCCTGATGCAGCCCTGGGTGCTGGAGAAGCCAGGCAGAGACTCCTGCCTGCGAAGACATGTTTCCACTGCCACTGGATCCAAAGACTTTCTACCCACTGGCCTGTGATCTTCTACATTTGGCATCATTGCATGTGTTTCGTGAGTCTGAAGATGACTTTACAGATTGGTATCAGACATATGGGCTAATATCGGACTTAAGGACTTGATCTGGACTGGGTCAGGATGTTTCTCAATGTTCAATTGCTCTTGTATACAACATCTCTTTCTTTTTTTTTTTTCAACATCTCTCTTTCTTATACGCATATGTGTGTCCATGGATTTGTTTCTCTAGTCTACCCAGACTGACACACACGCCTACACACACCACACTCACACACCATACAGACATGCCTACACACACCACACTCACACACCATACAGACATGCCTACACACACCAGTCACACAATAGACACTCCTACACACACCACACTCACACACCATACAGGCATGCCTACACACACCACAGTCACACAGTATACAAACACACCTACACACATCTACATACTCACACGCCACATTCACACACCACTCACATTGCTCACTCACATCCCACTCATGTACACACTACACACCTCACTCACCACTGCCAAACCACCCACTCACACTCTTATTCACACTCACACAGTACACACCTCACACACACCACTTCCCTACCACATTCACACACCTCAGGCTTACACACTCCTCACAACTCACACACACCACTGCCATTCCACACATTCACCCTCCTCACATACGCCATGCTCACACACACCATTCACACAGCACACCTACACAGCACACACTCACATACACACTTCACAGTCACACAGACCACCACATTCTCAAACCACACATCCTCACACCTTACACTCCCAAAGCACATGCGATTAGCACACATTCACACACAAACACACACACATACCACACATCCCAGCTCGCTTCCCCTGGAGGGCAAGTGGAGCAGGAAGCTGGGTGAAGGGGGACTCAGGCCCTGGGGCTGAGAAAGACAGACTTCCTGGTAAAGCCAGCCTGGCCCAGCCAGGCAGCAGTGAGAAGCAGCAGTGGAGAGAAGGGCAGGAGGCCCCGGGGAGAGTAGGAATAAACAGGCTCTCAAACACCCTCGGGAAGGCACTACGGGAAGGCCCCAGAGACAGGAGGTGCCCTGCTCGCCTCCCCTCCCCACTTCCTCTTGGCTGAAGAAGGGGACCTGGGCCAGGGTGGAACCTGGAGCCCTTTCAGATGTCTATCCACCCGGCTCCCAGGTGGGGATGAGTCAGGTGCCATCCTGTTGGCTCTGCCCTCCGTGAACCACAGACTGCCCCTGCTCACAATCTCCCCTGTGAGAGCGCCCCGCGTGGCTGCCACTGGGTCAGCCCATCGCACCGAGGGTCTCCCTGCTTTCCAGGACAATCTACCCACCGTGGCATCCTGATGGTGCAGTGGGCTGTGCACAGAGCCACCGGCCAGCGATTCAAACCCACCAGCCACTCTGAGAGAGCAAGAGGAGGCTTTCTACTTCCAAAAGGAGTTACAGTCTCGTTGGTCGGTGTAAGACATGGATATATATATGGATATATATATATATTATCAAGGGTTCATGAGGAAGAGAGGGAAAGATAAAATGAGGAGCTGATACCAAGGGCTCAGGTAGAAAGAAAATGTCTTGAAAAGGATGATGGCATCATATGTACCAATGTGCTTGACACAATGGATGGATGGATGGATGGATGGATGGATAGATGGATGGATGGATGGATGGGTGGGTTGTGATAAGAGCTGTATGAGATCCCAATAAAATGATTAAAAAAGCAAAAAGAGGGACAGTCTCAGGAACCCACAGGGGCAATTCTGCCCTGGGTCCTACAGGGTGGCTGTGAGTTGGAACCAAGTGAGCGTTGAGATATTTTTTGCTCGCTACTTTACCAAGCGTGATGCCCTTCTCCAGGGACTGGTCCCTCCGGAGAGCATCCTCAGAGGACATGAGAGAGTCTCGCTTCTAAGGAGCATTCACACACTCCAACTGTGCTTCTTCCAACCAGCTGAGTTAGTTCTCCGGCTGCCCACGGGCTAAACAGTCAATGATCTTTGCCTACACCACAGCTCCAATGCAGTAGGTGCCCCCCACCCACTTCAGTTCAGACCAAGCTTGAAGGAAAGATTGGTTTCACTGTTGATGAAACTCTCCTCCTGCATGGAGTCGGTTCTGACTCGAGGTGACACTCTAAGATACAGTAGAAGTGCGTGTGTGGGTTTCCGAGATGGTAAATCTTTCTGGGAGCAGCAAGCCTCCTCTTTCTCCCACAGAGAGTCTGGTGGTTTCAAACTGCTCACCTTGTGCAATTTGTAGCCCAGTGTGTAACCCACTACCCCATCAGGGTTCCTTTGAAACTTCAGACAATTGAAAAGTCACATCAAAAAGGAGGAACCTCTTTTCTGAATGGAAATGAGCCATGTACCCCCCTCCCCCAAAAAAGGAAGCCTTCCAGGTGGGAGACGGGGTTCAGAACCCAGGCAGGGCACCTCCTGTGCAGCCACCAAGCTGTGTCAGGTTGCTACAAGTTTTTCAGATTGGGGTGGACTGGAAGAAAGGGCTGGAAAATTACTTATGAAAATCAGCTGCCCAGAGCCTTCCGGGAACCCAATGATGCAAGCCCCCATTAATTGTGGGGGTGTGCATTGTGGTATGTTTACATCTGTGAGGGGGAAGCCCTCCTGGGGGCAGAACAGAGACAGTGCTCTAGTAACACCATCCATCAAACCCAAACCAAACCAAACTCACTGCCATCGAGTCTATGCTGACGCACAGCGACCCTATAGCCAGAGTGGAACTGCCCCTGCGGCTTTCTGAGGCCATAAAGTCTTTCAGGGAGCAAAATGCACAAATTTCTAACTGGCAAAGGGACCCCACAAACGTAGAGAAGCACTACACAGGTCTGTGAAGCTGGAATTCGGCGAACTCAATTCAACCAATAGAGTTTCCAAGCAGAGTGTCGGAGCCGCACCACGGCTCCTCTGGCACGCGGTTGTTGGTAAGTGCTCTAGAGCCGGTTCCGACTCAAAGGACTCTGTATGCAAGAGAACAAAACTGCCCGGCCCTGTGCCAGCCTCACTAGTGTTCTGGGGTTTGAGCCCATGGTCGCCGCCCCTGTGTCCATCCATGTCGTCGAGGGCCTTCCTCTTTTTCTGCTGCCCTCTACTTTACAGAGCCTGCTGTCCTTCTCCAGGGACTGTCTCTCGTGAGAAGTCCAAAGACCTCTAAGGAATGGGCAAAGAGGTGACGCTGGCAGGAATCCCAGTACCAAAGAAGGGTAGCATACCTTCCAGCACAGTAAAAGATAAAGCGGCGGATGAAACACATTCCCTTTATCAATGGCAGAGACCAGAGGAAATAAAAGGCTGGGTGGGGAAACGCAGGGTGTTCACGCCCCACCCCACCCCTGACACCTAACACCCCTCCCCACTCCTCTCTCTCTCTCTCTCTCTCACACACACACACACACACACACACACACACAACACACACAAGCTAAAGGGGCAGACTCTTGGAATGAAGCCTGGAGTGCAGGGGTGCACATACCTAGAAAGAGAACAAGACCCAATAGCTATTGGCTACTCACAGAGACCCAGCCAATGGCAGAAGACCCGCTGGAAAGCCAGCCAATGGTGTGAGGTCCACCATTAGCAGAACAAAAATCCAGTGCCACACACATTCCACCAGGCCCTGGGATTAGATATGGGCCCTTTGGAGTTGTGTGCTTCGAAAAACCTGCTCTTTCCATTCAAACATTTTCGCTGACTCTGGTCTGAATGTTGCCTCTGGCCCGCTGGCCTGGACGCTTTCTTGCAACCAAGACAGGAAGTGAAGAGTGGAGAGATGGAAACCTTGAGCCTCCTCTCCGTAGCACCACTTTTCCGATGTTTGATCCAAAGGACCGCAGGAAAGGATGGACGTTGGTCATCTGGCTTGGGGTGTTTTGTTTGTTTGGGTGTCAGCGCTGGCCGGCTATTGTGCCCCGCCTTTGGGAGGTCTCTGGGAGGCAGCCATGACACTTGGGGTGAGGTCAGCTGAGTGGCCAAGCCTCCAACCCTCTGGGTTATTGACTCACACTCTGGTTGTCCTCCTGTGACAGGTAGGAAGATTAGGGATAGACGGGGTTGTCTCCACCGAATGCCTACGCTCAACAAAAGTTAGCTGTCCGTGCCTCAACAGAGGGTTGGAAAGAAATCAGGTATACATTAGACACTGGTTGGGACGATTCTAACTGAGCATGCTCAGACCCAGGTCACCTAGACCCAAGTGAAAGTCAACCTGGGCACACACACTAGACACCAACAACATTACATCACAGGTGCGCCTGCGCTCAGTCACTATGAACAGCCAGTATCCTCAAGCAGAGACCAAGGGGAGTGGCTCTCTGGTCTGCTCTCCTGTTCTGGTACTCCTTCCACCTGGTGTTTCCTGCTCTCCTGAAATGGCCATCAGCAGTCTCAAACTCCTGAGCGGTCCCCCTCGCGTGGCCTTGCCCGCTTTCCACAGATAGCGTGTAGTATCTGACACTGTAAAACACAACACTTCCCTTTCCCTCATAAAAGCTACTTGGATTTACAAAAGTGCTTCTGCTGTGTGAGGCGTTGAGAAGCAAGAACTGAGGTGAACCACCCCAGAAACCTAACACCTAGACCTTGCTCAGAGCCATGCTGTGAAGACCAGTCACCTGCCCTTGAGGTCACTCTGACTCCTGGTGACAACCGCAGCCCTCGTGTGCACGTGCGTGAGAGACAGAGAGAGAGAGAGAGAGAGAACAATGCTCCGTGGGGTTTCCCATGGCTGATATTTTGCAAGTAGAGCCCAGACCTGTCTTCCACAGCACCTCTGGGCAGACAACGCTGACAGTTAGCAGGCAAGCACACTAACAGCACCCTCACAACACAGCAGAATAAGGTCAGTTTACAATGCTCTCTATTGATGGCAGTGAGCACCCACCAGCACCCCCCAGTGAGCCAGTAGCCACTCTCAGGATCCCAAGATGGCCTGGGGGTCCTGCTTGGCCTAGACCCCAGCCCTCTAGGGGTCCAAGCCTGCCCTCCTGCCACTTCCCTAAGCCCCCACTGCCCATCTGTTAAGAGAGTGAATTGTGCCACCACCCTGCACCCCAGTATGTGCTGCACATCCTAGCCACAAGGTCAGCAGTTCAAGCCCACCAGTGGGAGAAAGAGGAGGCTGTCTGCTCCCATAAAGCTTTGCAGTCTCAGAAACCCACAGGGGCATAGTCCTGCAGAGTCGCTGTGAGTCGGAACCTACTCAGTGGCGGTGGGTTTGGTCTGGGGTTTGTACACCCGTGGAGAGGCCACGTGTCGCAGCTGCTACCTGGGAGGGCCGCGGCTTGAGTGCACCAGCAGTTCCGAGGGAAAAGGAATGACAGATTGCTTCCGTGAAGATTTTCAGCCTTGGAGACCTGTGGGGTGGTTCGACTTTGTCCTACAGCATCACCGAGTCTGCATAGGTTCACAGGCCGTGGGTCTACTGTGAGTGTGGCCTCACTTGGGGCTCGGGGCTCAGTGGTCGTGCTTATAAGGCCACAGCAACGGAGCATGTGTCTGAACCAAACACTTTCAAGAAAGAAAAAAAGCAGATTGTGATTGTTGGTGTTGGTGCCACGTACCTTTGCGTCGGTTATGACTCACAGTGACCCTGACTAATCGCAACAATATGTACAGCAAAACAACACCCTGCCAGGCCTGCACCATCCTCACAATTTTTCCTAGAGGAAATGCAGATGAGGCACACACACAAGCAAAGATTCACTGCCACCGAGTTGATACCAACTCATAGCGACCCTATGAGGATAGGGTAGAACCAACTATCCCTTTGAATTTTGTTGAGACTGTAACTCTTTACTGGAACCCAAAGCCTTGTCTTCCTCCTACGGAGGAGCTAGTGGTTTTGAACTGTGAAGCCTATGGTTAGCAGCCCAATGCTTTACCACTATGCCACCTGGGCTCCCTAGATAAGGTTTTTAGAAAACCCAAAAGTCAAACCACTTGCCAGTGAGTAAATTCAGATTCATAGGGACCCTAGAACACAGAGTCCCCAAGGTTTCTTCTTTATCAGAGGACAAAGCTCCCTCTTTCTAGCTGGAAGAAGCTGGTGGGCTTAGACTGCTGGGGATGCAGTTAGCAGGCTGACATGTAACCCACTACACCACCAGGGCCCCCAGCAATTTAAGAAAGCAAGCACGAACAGAAGGGCTGATCTGTGCCATGAGGAGACCTCCCAGGATGTTGGAGAGAGCCAACACCTTAGATTAGCTGAGGCCAGGATCTGCTCCCCACCCCCCACCCACCCAGACCAGACAGAGAGATATCCACTGGAGCCTGTACACCAGCGGTTCTCAACCTGTGGGTCGCAATCCCTTTGGGGGTCGAATGACCCTTTCACAGGGGTCGTCCAATTCTTAACAGTACAAAATGATAGTTATGAAGTAGCAATGAAAATAATGTTATGGTTGGGGGGTCACCACAACACGAAGAACTGTATGAAAGGGTCTCGGCATGAGGAAGGCTGAGAACCGCTGTGGGAGACCCTCTCAAACTCAACCCACTGCCACAGAATGGATTCTGACTCCACGGCCCTACAGGATGGGGTAGAACTGCCCGGGTGGGTTTCTGAGACTGCATCCCTTTACACCAGGAGCCCTGGTTGCATAGTGATGAATAGATTGGGCTTTCAACTGCAAGGTCAACAGTTCGAAAACACCAGTCACTCCACGGGAGAAAGAGGAGGCGTTGTCCTCCTGTAAAGAGTTACAGCAAACCCACTGAGGCAGTTCTACCCTGTCCTATAGGGTTGTCATGAGCTGGCATCAACTCGATGGCAGCAAACCCTTTCCTGGAGTAGAAAGCCTCATCCTTCTCCCTGGGGCATGGCTGGTGGTTACAAACAGCAGACCATTCCTGGTGGTATTTGTCACAGCAGCACTTGGAGACCAGGACAGTGTCTTTCTAAGAAATCCCTTTTCTGCTAAAAGCAGCCCAGCGTGGTTGGTTTTTCCCCACTGGCCACAGCCTGATCCCTACAATCTCACAAAGGGCCCTCTGCCACAAAACCTACTTCCTTCCTTCCTATTGCCTTAAAAGCTGTATTATTTTTAGCCTGTCCTTTGGTACACTTTCCTACCTGGCTGCCCAAGGACACCGCTGCCTAAGAGCCACTCATAAGGAAGTGCATGAGAAAATATTGATTGGAGCCACATCAAAACAAAAGCCACGGGGAAAGAGGCAACAGACAAGCTTTGGAGACAGGGCAGGAGCCCCAGGTACCGTGGGCTCACCCTGGGGCTCACCCTGGGGCTTCCTCGGTGGTTTTCATTCTCCAAGCTGCCCAGGCTCCTGGGGGACAAAGGGGAACGTTGTGCTTGTGAGGGGCAATGGGGACAAGGTGTGTGGCTACCTTGCAGTACCACCCCTCTGCCAGACTCCACCAGGGTCCCCTAGGCTTTTCCTGGACCAGAGGCAGCTCCAACGACTCGTGAAAGGGGACACTAGCAAATTAAACAGAAAAGAAATCACTTCGGAAAGGTTGAGCCCTTTTAACTCAAAGAAAACCGGGCCCTTTCCTGAGGTTCAACCGAACCCCCATGGGCTCTGAGAGTTGAGCCCCGAGTGTATCCTTTAGGGAAGGGAAGTACATTTCGGGAACCAACCCCCATCCTCCCGCACCTGCTTCTCTAAACGAAGGTACACAACCACCCACTAGGAAGCCTGGAAACCCTTTCCGGAACCCGGGCCGGAGACGCGCCAGCAGCCTCCGGAGAAACCTGTGGCTGCGGGAAGCTTGGGCCGCCGGCTTCCCGCCTTTCCCCCGCGCCTCCTGCCCTGCTCGGGGCGTCAGGGCACCGACACAAAGGAAAGGGCGAGCGCGGGCGCACGAGGCGCGGGGACCCCGGGAACCCGCCGCCAGGAGGGTTGGCCCGGGAACTTAGCTGCTCCAAGAGCGCTTTGGCACCGAGTTCCCGCGGGGGCGCTGCCTGGCCTGGATCCGGAGGGGATCCAGCCCCGGGAGAAAGAGGGCTCCGGGAGTGCAGGCTACCGGAGAAACCATACCCCAGCCCCGGCTCTCCCGCCGCCGCCCACAGCCCTTTGTTATTCCGGCAGGCATGGGCTCGCGGGGGGCGCCCCGAGTGCCCCAGCTCCGGGTCGCGCGATCTCCGGAGAGACCCACGCCGTACCCCTGGGTGGGGGTGGGCGTAGGGGTGCTAGAGCCAGGCGCGCGAGCCCTGTTCCCTAGCACCCCAAAGCAGAGGCGCCCGACTCCCCCCGGGGCCGGCCCTCACCTCCTCCCGCCGGGAAAGCCGGCCCCGCTTCGCACGGGGAGAAGAGAGCCGGCTGGGGGCCCCGCGACTCGCGAGCCGTCCCCAGCGTCCCAACGAGCCTCCCGCGGCCGCCGGCTCCCGATCGCAGGAGGCGACCCCGGCGGCGCGGCGCGGCGCGGGCTACCGGCAACCCGGAAAGTTTGCGCGTGTCCCGGTTACCCCGCCGCTCTCGGGGCTGGGCCACCTGCCGCGGGGCGGAGGGGAGGCGCACCACGAACCTCACTGCTCCCCACTTTCTGGAAGGGGGTGCACTCCCGCCCGGCTCGCAGACTTGCCCCGGGTGCCCAGGCCAGGATGGAGCCACTCACCGCGCGCCTCCGCCGCCGCCGCTACTCCGGTGCGCCCGGCTCCCGCGGCCGCCGCCCCGCCCCCCGCGGTCATAAAGGTTGGCGAGCCAGCCTCGGGGACCCCAGGGCGCCTGCCCGAGGGCCAGCCGCGCGCCCCGCCGGCGAAAACCTGGAAACGGCCGCCCCAGGGGGAGGCGCCCGCCTCCGGGAGGGCGAGCGCGGCGCAGGGTGCCTCGCGGACCTGTTGCGGCCTCCGGGTCCCGGGGCTGAGAGCTGGGTGCCGGGCGGCCGCGCGGGGAAGCCGCGCTTCCACGTACTCACCGGGGCCGGAGAGCGGAGCGCTCGGCCCGGGCCGGGCGGGGAACTAGGAGCCCACGACCAGCTGCCCCAGCCCCGACGCCCGGGACTCTGGACTGGCGCCGGCTCGGAATGGATGGGCGGCCTCAGCCCTGCGACTCGCGGCACCTCCCGGGGCCTGGACAGCGTCCATTTCCTGCGGGGGCGCCCGGCCCGCGCGGCGTCCACGCCTCCCGCTGCCCGAACGCCGCCGCCTGGAGACCGCGCGCCCTCCACTCCACTCCCAACTCCAACCGAACCCCGCCCGAGCGCCCCAAACGCTTCTTCTGCCCGCCTGGGCGCACTTTTTCTTTTGTGAACTTTTTATTGTGAATTAGGGGACGCTTCGCAGAGCAGATCAGTAATGGTGCCTCCACAGGTTTCCTCTCACGAATAGCTATCCCCTACCCCCCCACCCCCCATGGGTCATCACTTATGCCACCTTCTCCCGGAGTTTGCTCATTTCCACCCCTCCTCCTTTCCCAACTCTTCCGAATTTTGCCCTTGGGTTCACTGCGCTTTATTATTTTATTACCATTAGTCAAAACAACCGAGCATTGGGTTCCCAGGCCTGGAGCACCGTTGGTATTCGGTGCCATCGAATCAGTTCGGACTCATAGCGACTCTGTGCACAACACAACCAAACTCTGTTTGGTCCTGCGCCATCCTCACGATTTTTCTCGGGTTTGAATCCCTTGTTGCAGCCACGGCGACTGTCCATCTAATGGAGGGCCTTCCCCTTTTCCCACTGCTGCTCTACCTTAGCAAGCATGTGATGTCTTTCCCAAGGAACTGGTCTAGATCACACGTGCAAAGGACATGAGATCATCCTTGTCCAAAGTGCAGCACCATCCTTGCCTGTAAGGAGCATGCTGGCTGTACTTCTCCCAAGACAGAGTTTTCTGTTCGTTGGGCAGTCCATGGTGCGTTTAATATTCTGCACCACCACCATGATTCAAATGCATGGATTCTTCAGTCTTCTTCATCAATGTCCAACTTTCGCGTGCATAGGAGTAAGGACACACAGTCAGGAAAACTGACGGAAGTGGTGGACTGTGTGCTAATTTCCCGCAAAGCACACCCATTAGCAAGAAGCACAAAAAAACAAACAAACAGAAAAACAAATTCATTGCCATTGGGTCAATGCCAACTCATAGACACCCTATAGGACAGGGTAGAGCCACCCCTACAGGTGTCTGAAATTGTAATTCTTTACAGAAGTAGAAAGCCATGTCTTTCTCCTGTGGAGTGGCTGGTGGTTTTGAACTGCTGACCTTGTGGTTAGCAGCCTGATTGAGTACCACTAAGCCACAGGCGTCAGCTGGCTGACACTCCCCGTGTCTCTACTTCACTGAGCTGAGTGGTGGAAATTGCTGATCTCTGCTAATGGCCTTCCTGAGGCTGCACATGCCTCCCCACCCTCAACTCCCACCTCTCCACCCCTACTTTCCCTCTTGAATGTAGTCTGTGGAAGAAAGAAGATGGCTTCTGGCACGGTACACCCTGCATTTCATAAACCTGTGTGGGACTGATGGGTGGAAGGATGGATGGAGGGAAAGAGTGAATGAGCAATAGCTCTCTCAGTCATCTGGCATTAGAGAGTTGCTGGGGCGGGATGGCAGTGCACTTACAGTTTGAACTTTTCTTGAATCTGCATGTTTCCAGGGCAAGAAAAGGTAGCTCCAGACACTTCTGAAATTTATACAGCAAGCACAGACACCAAGAAAACTCTCATTCATCGAGTCGATTCTGACTCATCGCAACCCTCTAGGCCAGGGTAGAAAGGCTCAGTGGGTTTCCAAGACTGTCAACTCTTTACTGGAGTAGAAAGCCTCATCTTGCTCCCACAATGTGGCTGGCATTTTCAAACTGCTGACCTTGTGGTTAGCACCCCGAATCGTCACCACTACACTACCAGGCCTCCTGTGGGGGCACCCAAGGGGCTTCTAATAAGCCCTGTGTTTCTGCAACCCCTGCTCAGGGCCCTCAAAATGAACAGCACCTGTGAGGAGCATCACCCACCTGATCAAAGGGGACCAACTTCCTCTGAGTGGGGCCTCTCCCGCTCCTAAGAGCAGCCCCCTCCAGCCTGCCTCCAATTTGGCCCTGGCTGTTTCCCACACACCACTGTGACTTTAGCTGCTTCACCTCACTGAGCCTCAGTTTCCTCATCTGTAAAATTAAGAGAAAGATCTACTCCTCACAGGCTTGTTAGTATTCATTATAATATTCATTGCCAGCTGCATTCAAGACAGTCCCAGATTCGAAGCCACTCCATGCACAAAGGCCTGGGGCTGACTCCACGGTCGTCTGCAGTCAGAAGAAGGACATTGCGGTCCATGGAGTATTTGTAGGCTGAATTTTCAGAAGTAGGTCATGCAGCCTTCCTTCCTATCTCATCTTCCTCTGGAAGCTCTGCTAAGACCTATTCAGCACCATGAACATTTGCACTGACTGGTCTTGGCTGCCCATGATGGGCATACTGCCTAAGAACTGAACCCGTGGCTCCTGCAAGGACAGGGAGATTTCTTCTACTGCCACCAATCACCATGACAAGCATATGGACAACAGTGCTAGCCCTTAATGAGTGCTGTCTGTAAATGAGGCATTGTGCTAAGTCCCTTCAAGTGCATGATTGTATGCAACCCGGAAGAGAACAGCCCTAGCGGCATGGGGGTTAACTGCTGACCACAAAGCAGGCGGTTTGAAACCACCAGCCACTTATGGAGAAAGATGAAGCTTTCTAGTCTCATAAAGAGTTAAACTCTGGGAAACCCACAAGGGCAAGTCAACCCTGTCCCATCGGGTCACTATAGGTCCGAATTGACCAGATGACAGGGAGTTGTTAGTTTGTTGTTGAGACAGTGCTGCTAAAGACTGTCCTGTGAGATTGTCCTGTGAAAAACGTGAAGGCTCCCTCATTCACTGCCACCAGTCCATTCCGACTCATAGTGACCCTATGGGAAAGTAGAACAGTCCCAGTACCTTTCTGAGACTGTAGCTCTTTGGGGAGTAGAAAGCCTCATCTTTCTTCCTTGGAGTGGCTAGTGGTTTCGAACTGCTGATCTTTTGTTTAACCTTGCAGTTAGTAGTCCAATTCCTGACCCACTACACCATCAGGGTTCCTTAAGGCTAGAACAGGTGTAGTCATTTACCCAAAGTCACGTAGCTGGTAAGTGAAACGCTGTGCCCACCATGGTACGCAAAGCTAACAGGAAACCCTCTTGGGCCTGCAGTCCTGGACTCTCCGGTCCTGTCACTAACTGGCAATGTGACCCAGCAGGCCACACAATCTCATTTGTCCAGTGGTGATGCTCGGTATCCACTGGTGGCTGCCATTTTGGACAATGCAGATCCCAAAAAGAACCTGTCCATCGCTGCAGAAAGTTCTATTGGGTAGCACTATGAATTGGCTAGCTCCAATGGGTAGCTAAACCATCTCCTTGCCCGAATCAATTCTGACTCATAACGGCCCTACAGACAGAGTAGAACTGTCCCCCTGAGTAGACGTGGATTTCCCAGACTGTAACTCTATGGGAATAGCAGCTTTCTACTCACATTAAAGAGTTACAGTCTGTGAAGCCCAGAGGGAAGATTGGACTTGATGGCAGTGGATTTGAGCCTGCCCTCCTCCTAAGTCTGAAACACGTGTGAGGACCAGCCAATGCCTCGAGAGCAGGAGAGGAACGAGTGAGCGAGGGAGCATAGTATTTAAGAAGCCCATCTAGCTTTGAGAGGAATCACTTCATGCAAGCCAGGCTTCCCCTATAAATGCTTTACCTCATGGTTTCCTGCTCCCCACCCCCGCCCCCTGGCCTCTAGGCCTGGATGCCAGAAATAGCACGGCTGGTGTTTAATAACCAACCAAGCTGGGACAACATTCTTGTGGCATTTCCAGAGCCTTCAGGTAGGATTTGCAGGCATCCATCAAGCTTCTTGCATTGGGGGGAGGGGCCAGCACTCAACCCTGTTCTTCCTGGGCTCAGGAACAAAGGGAGGGAGAGGGGAAGGGGGCCAGGCTGAGGACCTGGCCTCAGGGTTAGCACTCTGCTGAGGAAAAGTTGGAAAACTCAGTCACACTTCCATGGGGCAGGGCAGATGGGGTGGGTCGTCGAAGGTGGTGTGCACTCAATCGATCTTCCAGTATCTGTATCAAATAAATGCCTCCCTTCAAAGCCTTCCTTTCCTCTGATGTCCATTTTCACAGGCACAAACTCACGGGCTTTGTTGTGACCCTTCAATAACCATATTGTGTGTAGGATGTGTGTATGTGTGTGTGTGTGTGTGTGTGTGTGAGTGTGTGTGTGTGCGCGCGTGCACTGCAAAAGGACAGGGATTATAAAGCGTTGGAGTCATTTCTGAAAGAAGATTATAATGGTCAGCTTTCAGCTCAACTTGGGTAAGCTAGGGTTCTCCCATGATAAGATCTACGCAGTGTGCTCAACTTGGTGATGGGCGCTTCCGTATAGCAGCCAAGCCGTTGTGGGAGGAATGGGGTGGACTGTTGCTGCTGTCAGGTGCCGTGAATTGGTTCTGACTCACAGTGGCCCTGCTATGCCACAGAGTGAAAGCCTGCCTGCTCCTGCACCATCCTCTCGAGTGTTCTTACATTTGAGCCCCTGTTTGCTGTCACTGTGTCCATTTAGCTTGCTGAGGGACCTGCTCTTTATCACTGCCCCTCCACTGGACCAAGCTTGATGGATGTCCTTCTCCAGGGACTGGTCTCTCCTGGAAACATGTCCAAAGGACGTAAGACGAAGTCTCGCCATCCTTGAATCTAAGGAGCAATCTGGACGTTCCTTCTTCCAACACAGATGTGTTTGTTCTTTGGGCATTCCGTGGTACTTTCAATGTTCTTCCCAATTCCCAGACACGGATTCTGATTCCAACTTTTATACACATATGAGGTACTTGAAAATCAGTTGGGTTGGGCATACCTCCTAGCTTTTCAACACTGTAGAGAAGTCTTGTACAGCAGGTTTACCCAGTACAATGCATCATGTGATCTTCCCTCGCATCACTTGTGGATCCAAGCAAGACATGACCCGAGGTAACTTTGACCTTCCCTCCTTTTCTCAGGGCGCTACCTCTTGGACCGGTCATGAGGATTCTGGCCACAGCATTGATACAGCGGAGGGAGGTTTCGTTCCAGGTGTGGCCCACTATTTGTTTAGATCAGCAGTTCTCAACCCATGGGCTGCGACCCCTTTGGGGATCAAACGAACCTTTCCCAGGGCTTGCCCAATTCATAACAGTAGCAAAATTACAGTTATGAAGCAGCAACAAAAATAATTGTATGATTGGGGGAGTCACTACAACATGAGGAATTGTATTAAAGGGTCGTGGCATTAGGAAGGTTGAGAACCACTGGTTTAGATTGACAATATGTGGAAGCCAACTGCATTTTGCATCTAGTTCATCAGCCTCCTGTTATCGTGCCCACCAGGCCCAGGAGCCAGCAGCAGATTCCCGGCCTCTGATTCATTCAGCTCTGCATCCACCAGCCTGTGTTCTTCCTGCTTCAACTTCCTGGTTCCTGCTCTTCGGCCCCTGCAGCTACAGGAGTCAGGCAATGCCTCCAGCTTAAGTCTAACCCAGGACTTGAACCAAACTGCACTCTCCCCCTTCTACATCTGTGGGGGCCCTTTCTCGATACAGATCTCTTTCTATAGATAGACACGTGGCAGCTTCATTGGTGTGTTCTGTCTATGTAAATGTTGTAAGGTGGTGGAAGGAGGCAGGCAGGAAAACATTTATAATGCAATAGGTGTCTGTTTCGATCATAGCCCATAAAAGGTCCGGTTGGAACTTGTAATTTACATAGCAGCAAACTAAACACCCCAATGAAGCAGCCTTTCACCCCTTCTGGAGATAACTATTATTCCCACCTTTCTCTAAAGAACTACTCATTTATACTTATCCTCCCCATCATCTCAAAGCGCTTATTAAGCATCTGTTACTCCATCATTTAATAGGTCATAATTACTCAGCACTGGCTCTTTGTCAGAAGGGAGAGCTACTTACTGATAAGATCTCTAATCCCAAAGATCCTTTATGAACAAAAATACTCTCCTTAACTACTCTACTTCCTCTTCTTTGTCCTTTGCAAATCACCCCACGGGGAGACTTGGTCGTCAAGCATTCTTGCTCAAATTTCTCCCGTTCTCCCTATTTTATCTGCAGCTAAAATACGAAGAAGCATGGACATAGTTGAACCGTGGTGTTGAAGAATATTACCAACACCATGGACTGTCAGCAAGGCAAACTCATGACCACAGGAGACATGTGACCAGAATGCTCCTTCGCAGAAAGGATGGTGAGACTTGGGAATTTTTCACGTTGGACTCTTCCTTAGGAAAGAGTGGTCTCTAGGAAGAGACATCCTCTCTGGTAACGTAGAGGGCCGGTGGAAAATGAGGGAAACCCTTCAGGAGATGGGGATGGATCAACACAATGGGTTCCAACAGATCAGAGATCACGGGGTCTGCTCAGGGTCAGGCAGTGTTTTCTATGTTGGCGACAGAAGGTCAAGAGCCAGAGCCGACTCCACAACAGCTAACAACAATGGCACCATGTTGATTTTAAACCCAGCAAAGTCCCAGCTCATGGAAACAGTCTTCCAGTAACTGAAGGAATGGTTTCTTGGGGGGCATGGCAGGGGGGTTTTCCCATGTCCACGAGATGAACCCAGCCATCACATTTCCAACACTGTAAGATATTGACAAGTTCTGCGACGCTTAGCAAACTGTCATGGCGGTACTTCGGAGTGCCTATGTAAATGTCTGTTCTTCACGTGATCTGCTGCTGAGCCAACCACAGCAGCGTCCTGCTCAGCTCCTGAGCTCAGGAGAGAGAGAGAGAGATCCGCACAGCCAAGCAGAAGGACAAAGAGCAGCCAGAAAAGAGCACGGTTGTCTCCAGGTTCCTGCCTTTTGGGGTCTTGTGCTGGGAGGTGTAATTGACAGTACTGGTTGACCCCATTGGCTGATTAAGCCCACCTGACTCGGCCTTCAATTGGCACATGCCCCTTAGCCTACATTGGCTTCCAGCCTCCTGTAGGGGTCCCTAGGTATGAAAAGGAACAACCCCCTTCTGCTTCATTGTAACCGATCAAGTTTTAAGTTCCTTGAAAATCATGATAGCTCAGCTCAGATGCGATTTAACATCTATTGGGAGGCAGACAGCAAAGTTTTAAATGACATAATTTTAATATTCTATTTAGAATCTAAATACTTGGATTGATGCCTGCACTTTGGAAGAGGCTCTGCTATTGATGGGGAATTGTAATAACAGGCCCTTTGCTGGGACAGAAATGCAGTAACTCTCACAGGGAAGGTCCTGGCAGCCTTTCTCGAAATCTCCTGTATAGAAAACTCCCATTTCAAGTCATCTTTAACTTCAGACTTCAAAGGACTACTCCAAGCAGGGGGATGTACTAAAAGGGACTCGTTTGCAATACACTCCTTGGGACCGACAGAAAACACAGAATGAGTCATTGTGTTTTTAATTAACAGGTCTAAACGTTCTGGAAGATCAAGGAAAACGACAAGGAAGCAAGTTTTAATGTTTACAAAAGGCATTCTCTTCTCCTTCCTCAGAATGTAAATAGAATTACCTCACCCTGCAATGATCCTGTAATGTCAAGGCAGCACGGGCTGGACTAAGCTGGTAGGTTCAGGGACTGGGCTTGTAGGTGGGATAAAATAGTTAGGGTACTGTCCAACAGGTGCAATGTGAGAGAGAGGGAAGATATCAAGAACCGTTTTCATAAGTAGGAGAAAGAAAATGTCAAGCTAAGTAAGAAACGTGATGGAGAGAGCAGGGTTTTTCATAGTCCGCACACTTGACATTTTGTTGTTGTTTTTGTTAGGGGCCATTGAGTCAGGACCAACACGGCCCGGTTCAGCGCCATTTTCACAACTGCTATAAGTAGGAACCCATGTTCGCAGTGAATGTGTCGTCCTGTCTCATTAACCCACTTCCTCTCTTTGCTGTATCTTACACCATCCATGGTATCTGTTCACCTACAATTCTGTTACTCATTTCCCTTGAGTGGGGTCATACAGCCATTGCTATCAATTCCCACTGTCCCCCGCCTCCACTCCACACCCCTTCACCCCCACTCTCTTCCCGTGCCTTCTGGGAATCATTACTCCCATTTCGATTTCTGAAGGGTTTATCTAAATTGGATTTCGTGTATCGAATGACCTTAATTATACAAATGAACATACACAGGTCTCACAAAATCAAAGAGGTAAAACTAAGACCATAATAGTAAGGGGAGGAAAAATTAAAGAACTAGAGAATAGTTCAGTGTTTCATCAGTGCTCTACTGCATCCCTTCCTGTGGCCCTTCTGTGAGGAACTGTCCAATTATCTTACGGGTGGGCTTTGGGTCTCCACTTTGCCTACACTCCTTCACACCAGTTTGATTGCTTCATTTTTTAATGTCTGAGACCTATTCCCATCGGTACCTCATTATCACACAGGATGCTGTGCTTCTCCTGTGTGGGCTTTGTTGCTTCCCTGATTGATGGCCGCTTGTGTAACTTCAAGCCTTTAAGACCCCAGATGCTATATATTTTAATAGCCAGGCACTGTCAGCTTTCTTTACCACCTTTGCTTATGCACCCATTTTACCTTCAGTGATTGTGTTGGGAAGGTGGATCTCATACATTGCCACATTATTAGAACAAACCATTCTTGTACAGAGGTAAGATTTAAGTAGAGGTCCAAAGTCCATCTGCATATATATATATACATAGATAAATATTTGTCTATATATAATATAATAATAAGGGTTCCTGAGAGGAAAGGGATAAAGGGGAGCTGATATAAAAAAGTTCAAGAAGAAAGAAAAGGTTTGGAAAATGGCGGTAGCAGCAATTGTACAATTATGCTTGATGTAGTTAACTATGGACTGTTATAATATCTGTAAGAGCTCCCGATAAAATGGAAACAACAACAAAAAAGTCTTCCTCTTTTACACTGGCCCTCTTTACCCAGCATGCTATCCTCCCCCAGAACTGGCCTCTCCTGATAAGATGTGCAAAGTCCTTCAGAATTCTCCACCTCCTCACTCCTAAGGGGGCGTTCTGGCCACATTCCTTCCAACACACATGTATTCCTTGCTGTTTTTCTAGCCACCTCCGGTGTGTTTAATATTCCTAGGCCAACACTAACATTCAAAGGCATCAATTCTTCTTTGGTCTTCTGTATTTGTTGTGTAGTTTTTGCCTACATACGAGCCAGTGAACATCCACTGGCTTGGGTAAGGCGAACCTTAGTCCACAGAGTAACATATTTACGCACGAGCCCTTTACAGAGAGAGATCTTCTGCAGCAGATTTGTCCAGTGCACAGCGTCATTTGATGTCCTGACTGCTGTTTCCATGATCGCTGATTGTAGATCCATATCACATGAAATCCTTGACACTGTCCAACTTGTCTCCATTTATCTTCATGTTGCTAATGGGCCCAATTGTGAGGATGTTTGTTTTCCTTATCTTGAGGTATAGGGAGTCCCAGGCGCACAGTGGGTAAAACCCTGGGTTGCTAACCACAAGATGAGTAGTTCAAACCCACACGCTGCTCTGCTGGAGGAAGACGAGGCTATCTGTATCCATGGTGCCAGGCCTCAGAAGCCTGTGGGACAGCTCTGCTCCATCCTAAAGCGTCCCTAGGAGGCCAGGTCAATTCAACAGTAGTGAGTTTTCTGGTTTTCCACGGAGGCGTAATCCATACTGCGAGCCCTGGGGCTACTTGCAATCCACACGAGTACCCTGTCATGACTACTCCTTGAGCTGCTAACCCAAGGGCAGCACTGGAAACTCCTATAAACTCCGCTGGAGAAAGGCAAGACTTTCTACTCCCATAAGGAGTTCCCATCTCAGAATCTCACAGGGGAGTTCTCCTTCGTGCGACCTGTCTCTGTGAGTCAGAATGGACTCGGTGGTCAGGGGTTTGCTCTGGTAAGCCACCCAGAAAGCTTTGTATTTGGTTTTTACCAGTCACTGAGGCTGGTGAGCAAAGGGTGCCACCTGCATCTCTTAGTTGGTTAGTGAGCCTTCCTCCCATCCTGATGCTCTGTTCTTCTTCCTATAGCCCCGTGTCTCAGATGATTGGCTCAGCTTGCAAATAATCTCAGCATTTCAGGCTGGACATGGATACGCGCTATGGGGGCTGACAGGGGATGTGGGGTGATGGTAGGATGGCTATCAGAGGGATCTTTGGCTTCCACTTGCCCAGAGTTGAGTAGCACACCTTCCCTCACTGTAACGACCCAAAATGTCTCAGAGGTGAAAACCAGCCCCAGTTGAATACCTACTGTCGGTGTTAGTCTGGGTACTTTAGAGAAACAAATCCGTAGAAACTCATATGTATAAGAGAGAGTTTTAAATAAAGGTTGAGTACATATCAAGAAAACATCCCAACCCAGTGCTGCCCAAGCCCACAAGTCCAACATTAACCCATATGTCTGACACCAATCTACAAAGTCCTCCTCCATCTCACAAAACACACACTATGACACCGACTACAGGAGGAAAGCCGAATCAGTGAAGGTGTCAGCATCTCAGCGCTGGCAGGGGTCTCCACACAGCTGCTCCAGCACCCAGGGCTGCATCGGGGTAGGTTCATGCAGCTTCTCCTTGGGGATGCCTTGCAGGAAGTGAGCCTTGCCGGCTGAAGCAGGGAACTGGCTAAGGCAGCTTCACTCTGGTCCGATCATCACATAGCAAGAGACCTGAGAACTAGAAAGGTGAGGCTCACTGAGCCATTTATCCGTCTGCCTTTCAATTAATGCCACATGTGTTTATCGGTCAGGTTGGCACAATAAACTAACCACCTCACTGTCCTAGATCCACAGTTGGTTTAGAAGGTGACACTTGTGCAGAGTTTTGCCAGATACATAAAGGTGGAAAATTCTTATGCTTTTATTTTCAGCAGACAGCCTCATCTTTCCTCAGCAGAGCTGCTGGTGGGTTTGAATCACTCCACCCACCTTGTGGTTAACAGCCCAAGGCTGAACTCACTGTGGCACTAGAGCTTCCTACACCTCCACCGAAGGAAACCAAGAGACAGTAATGGATTGATGGCTTCTTGGGGGTAAGGCAGTGGAGGCTGGGGAGGCTAATAACAAATAGTACAAGAAAGAAGAAAATGATTTCTAATTGACCGTGGTAATGATTGTCCAACTCTTCTTGATGTGATTGAACTATTGAATTGTATGTTGTGTGGATTATGTCCCAATGAAACTGCTTAAAAATTAAAAAGCAATTGTGATGAATGCTAAATGTGCTTGTAGACTGTAAAACCAAGCCACGTCACCTGAGAGGGCCACTTACCATGTGCAGGTGTGCTTGCTTCTTTTCATTGCCACTGCCTAGTTGATTCTGACTCATGGCGACCCTCTTGGACAAGGAAGAATGGCCCATGTGGGTTTCTGAGATTGTAACTCTTTATGGGAGTAGGAAGCCTCATCTTTGTCCTAAGGAGCAGTTGGTGGGTTCGGACTGCTGACCTTGCAGCTAATAACCCACTGCATAATGCACGAAGCCCCCAGGGTTTTGGTAGTTGTCGCACTTGTTTTCATTTCATAATTCTCAAATGCAAATTATGTAGGTATTATTATTAGCTCCTTTAACCAAAGTCAAGTCAAACTCACTTCTTTCATGTCTGTGCTGACTCTTAGCGACCCTATCAGGACCGAGTAGAACCACCCTTTTAGTTTCTGAGACTGTAACTCTTTTTTTTTTTACTCTATTATTTTTTAACAATTTTATTAGCACTTCATGCACATGTCATACTATTCAATCGTCCAATCCTATCAAGAAGAGATGTACGGTTGTCGTGTGCAATTCTAGAACATATTTGTCTTCCTTGTAGTCATTGTTATTCATGCAATGATTTTTTTTCTAATTGTGGCAAAAATACACACAACAGAACATTCTCCAGTTCCACAACTTCTACTTGCATAATTCAGTGTTATTGATTATACTCTTTGTGCTGTAAAGCCCCTATTGATATCCTTTTCCAAGTTATTCTACCACCACTGACATAAATCCAATCCCCCTACCCAACGAGTCTTTTCCCTTCACCCACGGTAACCATGGGTCAAGTTTGGTTTTGAGACTTAACTCTTTATGGGACTAGAAAGTTTGTCTTTCTCCTACTGTTGGTTTCACACTGCTGAACCTTAGGGTTAGCAGCCCAGGGCTTAAGCACTATGCCAAAGGCAGGGAATTTGCCATGTCCCAGAAGGGTAGACCAGGAATCTGAGGATCAGACCCCTTATCAAGATTATTACCACACAAAACAAAAGCAGGTTTGCATTGTGCAAAGATGTGAGATAAAGTCTAGCCTGCTTAGGGGACTTTGGACTTAATTGGGGTGAGTAAACCGGCCTCTTATCTGACAACCCTTTCAGTGATAAGTGATAACAGTATAGCAGAACAGAGCGAATGTAAGAAGACAATCAGATCTAAGCGACAACATTGTTGTTATTGCTAGTAGTCATTGAGTCAGCTCTGACTCAGGGTGAGCATGTGACATTAGAACAAAGTGCTCTCTGCCTGGCCCTGTGCCAGCTCCATGATCTTTCAGATGCCTGAGCCCGTGGCTGAGGCTACTGCCTCAGTCCATCCCATTGAGATGCTTTAGGGCACCAAAAACTTACCGCCATCGAGTCAATTCCAACTCACAGCCACCCTACAGGACAGGGTAGGATTTCCCCTGGGGGGTTCTGAAATGGTTCCTCTTTACATGAAGGTACAAAGGAGACCCCAAACCTCACATCTAATTTAAGGAGAACATGTGTTAAGTCCTAAACAGGAAAAGACTAGACAAAGGCAAAAATACATCCTTGGATGAGAGAGACAATTAGCACGAGACCATGATGGTGTCCAAGAGTTGGCAAAGATCTGGGGGCTTAGAAGGGGCACAGGAGGGCAAAGGAAACACTCACAAAGGCATGATTGGTGGCAGGTCAAGACATCACAGTTACAGATGGGACTACAGAAGGGGAATGGGACCATGACTGGGACGTGGGCTTTCTGTTAGAAAAGCCGACACGTTTAATTCAGGGCCCTCCAATCAAAGCAGTCAGGATGGGCCTCGTGACCGCATGACTGAAGCACCACAATTTCCATGAAGGACACACCCGGGCCTGTTGCCAAGAGTCAGGCAGCTTCTCTCCAGATGGCCAGGGAGTGACAACAATCTCCTCTCTAATGCACTCTGCCTGAGGACAAAGCTATTCATGAGATGGGTTGATGTTCAGAAGGAATTCAGTGGAGGTTGGGTTTATGTGGAATCTCATAAATGGACTTAGGACTTCGACTGTAAACCATTGCCTTTTCCCCCTAACTTAGTGCTTAGATATTTCAGCTCCAATATGCAAGCATTCCTTGTTTTCATTGTCCCTCACTTTACCCAACCATCATTATAAGTGCCTGGTCTTTCCTAATGATGTGTCCAAAGTAAGAGAGTCACAGTCTCATCATTCTTGCTTCTAAGAAGCCTTCTGCTGCATTTCTTCGGAGAGAGATGTGTTCGCTCATCCTTCGGGCAGTCCCTGGTATGTACATCTGGCAGATACTCCTCACTGTCATCACACTGCAAGTATGTGTCTTCTGTTTCTGTCTTTCTTTTTTCAGGCTCCAGCTTCCACGTGAGTAGGAGGTGATTGGAAATGGGGGTGGGGAGGACACTGTCCTAAGAAGGGTGATCATGGTGGACCTTGTTGCAAAAGGGCTTCAAGTTGATCCACGCAGGAGGTGAGGTGGGAGCCTCATGGTTGTTGTGGACATAGGGACACCCAGAGCAAGAACACTGAGGCAGAAGCTGGCCTGGCCTGGCCAATGACCCCCTGAGAGCCCAAAGACAGAACCCCAAACTCTAGAGTGCCAGAGGGAAGAACTGTATGCCCAAGGTCAAAGGTAATACTCAAGGGTCGTTTACTGATCAGCTAGAGACTGGTGGAACATTCAAGACTATAGCCCCACTTTATCCTTCAGGAACTGGAACTGAACTCACTCCATGACTCAATTTTCAGCCAAACAATAGGCAGGTCCTCAAGGGGAACAATAGCACTCAGGTGTACACACACATTAGAATGGTCAGCCGTTTGAGCTCCAAAGGGCAGCGTTTTCCCAAGGGTAATGTTCAAAAGGGTTAGGCAAGAAGGGGGGATGTAAGTGAGCAAAGTGACGCTACACTGGGATTGTCATCACTGAGACGGAACGGCATGTGCCAAAATGGTCAAACCGATGACCTGCTCTGTAAACCCTCCCCCAGTACATCATGTTAAGAGTTAAACACAGACATAGCAACAGGGGGCTAATTCAATTCAAAGCTCACCTCCCCCATGTTCCCATGGGAAGTGCTTCCCAGTGGAATAGAGACCGTGGGCTTTGACCTCTGTCTGGCAGGAAAGACACTCTCTCAGCGACCTTTGTGTGCATCTGGCTTGGAGGCCCTGGATGGTGCCATTGGTTAAGCACTTGCAAGGGAAAAGCTGGAGGTCCGAGCTCACCAAAGGTATGACTTCTGGTCCACGGCTGAGCAGTCATTGAAATCTCCCTCTGTGTTGTTGCAGACCTTTCATGAAGAGAACTCTCATCGGCTGTGTAGCATGTCACCTTTCAACAAACAAGATACACCCTATGGAAACTGGTTCTACTCTGACACTCATGAGGTGGCCATGAGCCATAGTGGAGGGACAGTAATTCGGCTTGCTTGGTTTGCTTGTGTCAGATGGGCCTTCTGCTAGACACCTAAGGACACAGCCAGCGGTGTGTGTCTTCAACACCGTCCCGATGAGAAGCTCTTTGCTTGCATCCTGGGGGTCCCGACACTGTAGCAGCTCAAGAAATCCCACTAGTATTAAATGGCCAATACTTATGGTGAGACACGTTTAGCCAAGAACACGAAACAAACAAAAACACCTGGGTCTGCCTGAATGTAACAGGAAGATGACCAGCAATCTGTGGCTCAGAGGCCTTGAACACACCGTGGGGCTGAGGACAGAGGAGTCTGGTGACTAGCCGAGAAGGAGAGGTGAAGATGTAGATTGTCAGAGGAAAGCATTTGCACACATGTCTTCTGCCAAATGTCTCAGAAGGCATTTGCTGCTGTCTGAAAATGCTAAGATGCTATTCTAGAACAGAGCATATTTTAGGTCATAAGGCAAGTATCACTAAATTCAACAATGCTGAGATAATACAAACCATCTTTTCAGATCATAACAGTGTAGAATTAGAAATCAGCCATAGAATGATCAACCCCCAAAAGCCAACTACATGGAAATTGAATAACACTCTACTCAGGAACGACTGGGTAACTGAAGAAATGAACACACAATCAAAAGATTCCTCGCAACAAATGAGAATGAAATTACAACATATCAAAATCTTTGTGACAGGGCAAAAGCTGTTACTCAGCAGCCAGTTTAGAGCAATATCTGTACATATCAATAAGGCAGAAAGAATTGAAGCAAACATATTAACACATCAACTAAAGAGTTGCTAAAAAATGCAGCAAAAAACTCAAGTACTAGGAGCAAAGAAATAATAAAGATTAGGGCAGAAATAAATGAATCAGGAAAATTTTAAACTATAGAAAAATCAATAAAATAAGATATTGGTTGTTTGAAAAGATGAACAAAATTGATAAACCACTGGAAAACCTAATAAAGGAAAAGAACGAGAAAAAACAAATTCCCCAAATAAATGAAAATGGATGATATTACAACAGAACCAAATGAAAAATACACATACAATGACAACGTAATATGAAAAATTATAATCTAATTATCAAAAATTGTAATCCAACAAATTTGAAGATCTAGAAGAAATGTATACATTTCTAGAAAGGCATCATTTACTGAACTTACTACAGAATGCTATAGAAAGTCTCAACAAGTCTATAACATGAGAAGAAGTAGATCTAGTAGTAAAAGAACTCCCAACATCCCAAAATTCTGGACCAGATAGTTTCACTGGGGAATTCTATTAAACTTTTAGAGACGACTTAATACCAATGTTATATAAACTATTCCACAATATACAAATGGACAATATACTAGCAAAATAATTTTATGAAGCAACTATAGCTTTGATACCTAACAGACAAAGACACTCCAGAATTGAAAATTATAGACCAATATCTCTAGTGAATATAAATGGAAAGATATTTAATAAAATACTAGCAAACAACTCAACTAAGCATTAAAAATATGTATATACAACAATCAATTGGGATTCATACCAAATATGCAAGGATGGTTTAATAATGGAAAAACAATCGATTCATTACATAAACAAAACAAGGAGAACCATATGATTATATGAATCAATGAAGAAAAGGCATTTAATAAAATTCAGCATTCATTTCTTATAAAAACACTCAACAAAATAGCGATAGAAGGGGAATCTCTCAGCATAAGAAAAGCCACAAATTAGACACCAATAGCTTTCATTTCAATGAATGGATAGAAACTGAAATCATTTGCTCTTTAAATGGGAACTAGGCAAGGCTGCCTATTACCATCACTTTTATTTAATATAATTCTGGAAGTTTCAGGTACAGCCATAAGACATCAAAAAGATATTAAAGGTATCCACATAATCACAGAAGAAAAACAAATCTCTTCATTTGAAGAATACATAATCCTGTATCTGGAAAACCCTGAAGATTCAATTAAACAATTGCTCAAACAAATCGAAAAGTTGGGCAAAATAGCAGGCTCTAAGATCAACATACAGAAATCAGTTAAATTCTTGTATAATAAGGATGATGATACCGAAGAAGATATCAAAAGAACACTATCATGCACAACAGAAAAGATTACATATTTAGGAATAGGTCTCTCACCAGAAAAACAAAAGACTTTTACAAAAAAATTACAAAATACTCTTTCAAGAAACTGAGAGGAATTTACACAAATGGAACAAGTTACTCTGTTCCCGGATAGGCAGACTAAATATTGGGACAATGGCAATATCACCAATACTACTTTAAAACTTAATGCAATTCTGATCCAACTTCCACCGTGATTTTTCAGAGAAATGTAAAAACTAATTGCCAGCTTTTTTTTATGAAAAGGAAAGAAACCTAGGATAAATAAAACACTGTTAAAAAAAATAATAACAAAGTAAGAGGTCTTTCATTCCCAGACCTTAAAACTTACTATATAGCCATTGTGTTAGTCTGGGTAGACTAGAGAAACAAATCCATGGAGACACATATGTGTATAAGGAAGAGGTTTATATACAAGAGCAAGTGTACATTAAGAAAACATCCCCTCCCCCAAAAAGAAAACATCCCAACCCAGTCCAGTCCAAAGCTTTATGTCTGATATTAGTCCATATGTCCAATACCAATTCTATAAAGTCATCTTTAGACTCATGAAACACATGCAATGATGCCAAATGTAGAAGATCACAGGCCAGTGGGTAGAAAACCTATGGATCCAGCGACACTGTAAGCATCTCAGTGCTGGCAGGGGCCTCTATGTGACTTCTGAGGTCTGGTAGCATCAGGGTGGGTCCATGTGTCTTGTCAGCTGTTATGTCTCCCAGGAGTGACAGAGAGAGAAGTGTCTACTGCCTCCAAAGAGGAAGTACCAGATTTCCCAGAATTCTCAGAAGAAGGCCATGCCCATACAGGCCTCATTGGCTATGATCTGATTGACAAGCTAGACTCCACCCCTACCCTCTTAATTCTCAAATTGACAAATGATTATATATCTACCACAGCCACGAATCAAAACAGCCTGGTACTGGCACAACAATAAAGATGAAGACCAATGGAGTAGAATTGAGTACCCAGAAATACAACCAAGTACCTATAGATACCTAGTTTTTTATAAAGAACTAAAACACATGAAATGGGCAAGAGACAACTTTTTCAACAAATGGTGCTGGAAAAGCAGGATCTTCACCTGCAAAAGAATGAAACAAGACCCCCAACCCACACCATGGACCAGAACAAACTCAAGATGAATCAAAGACCTAAATTTAACTATTACCACAATTATTAAGGACATTGGTGAGAAATTAGGGATACATTAAGGACTGTATACAAGGCACAAACACATGACTAAGCATAATGAAAAATGTTCACACCACAGAAGACAAAATAAAGAACTGGGACCTATTAAGAATACAACATATATGCACAACACATACATGATGTATCGAAAGAGTCAACAGAGAACCCATAGAATGGGAAGAAATATTCAGTAGTAATACATATAATAAAGGGACAATATCCAAAATTGATCGAAAACTACAACATCTTAACAAGAAAAGCACAAATAATACAATAAAAAATGGGCACAAGACATGAACAGACAGTTTATAATAGATGTATTTGAGATCATTAGCAATAAGTAAATAGAAATTTTTAAAAATTAGATATCATCTCTCAGTAACACTTTTGCCAAATTCAATAAAATAGAAAATAACAAATGCTGGAGAGGATGTGGAGAGATAGACATGCTTTCATGTTGCTGGTGGAACTGTAGAATTGTAGAATCGTTATGGAAATCAGTATGACACTTCCTTAAACAAATGCAAATACAAGTACCTTAGGATGCATCAATCACTCTACTGGGTATATCCCCTAAAAAAATCAAGAGTATAACACGAACAGACGTATGTACACCTACATTTATTGCAGCAATTTCCACCATAGCAAAAACTTGGAAACAACCAAAAACCCTAATTCTAAAGAAATGGATAGACAAGCTCTGGTATATTCATACTATGGAATTTCATGCATTATTAAAAATCCATGATAACTCATTGAAAGAAATCAAGAAATGGACAAAATTGGAGATCATCGTGCTTAGCAAACCCAGGGAATCTTTGCTATTAGGAAAAACTGAGAAAAATGCAGTTTAGACACCAGTGGACAGCCCTTTGGTGACTACAAGCAGGCCAAGGACAGGGGTGGAAACAGTGAGGGAAGGGATAGATGGGGCGGGGTTCGGGGGCAGCACACAAAAAATGCAGTGTTTAACAGGAAAAACCAAATTAAAAAAAATTTAACTCTCTAGACTTCTTACCCTTCAGATCTAAATATTGACTTGAGTGGCTTAAACAAACGTACAAAAAACGACAAAAAGTAAAACCCAAGTGGACAGTCTTTAGTGACATACAAGCTCATTTCAAACAGATGAGAAAAAGACTGAGGAAGAGAAATTTTGCTTTCAGAGATACCTAATAGGAAGGGGGAGGAGGAGGAAGTTCAAGGGGAAGTTCAATCAAGGTTGAATCCTCTGAAAGGAAAAAAAATCCACTGGTAAAGAGCAGTCGAAATGCAAAGAATCCTGACGAACTATGTTAAACACCCTGAAGTCAGATCTGAGTCAGTGAAAGGATTGATGCTGTACAATGGGCACCCAGGTTCCATTTTGTTGCAGGTTTAAATGTTCTGTCATGAAAGGCAGTGTAAGTAGCTGGAATGTTGGCATTGGGAGTTGGCAGCAGAGGGTGTGGTGGGAGACTTGGGGCTGGGTTGGAAGGGGGCTGTGGTCTTCAACCAGTGGACCAGCCATGAGAGACAACAGCCATCAGTCTGCTCTAGGACATTCCCAACACGTTAGTGTCACGAAAGGACAATGGCAACTATGTCAAGTGTTTGATGAATGAAAGACTGCTGTGTTCCCAACACAAAAACATGTGTTAGAATCCTAAACCACCACACCTGTGCATATGATAGGTTTGGAAATAAGGTTTCCTTTATTATGTTAATCAGATCATATCCAACGAGGGTGGTGTCAGTGTGTATATGTATATATACAAAGACGTTTATATCAAGGGAATGGCTCAAATAGATGCAATGGAGGACAAGTTCTAAGCTCCTGGGCCAGGTGTCAGGCTAGAGGCTTCTTCTGACTCAGGCAGCTTCAGAGGCTGATCAACCCAATCAGCTGGTGGGCTTCTGACTACAAAGATACATGAATGTAAGGTTGATAGCTAAGACGGCATGTTGCTGAGAACAAAAAAATCATATCATTGTGAATGAGGGGGAGTGCAGAGTGGAGACCCAAAGCCCATCTGTAGGCAATTGGACATTCCCATATGGAATGATTGCGGGAAATGAGCTAGTCAGGGTGCAGTGTAGCAATGATGAAACATACAACTTTCCTCTAGTTCCTAAATGCTTCCTCCCTTCTCCCCCCGCCCCACACTATCATGATCCTAATTCCACCTTAAAAATCTGTCTAGACCAGAGGATGTACACGGGTACAGTAGGAACTGGAAACACAGGGAATCCAGGGCAGATAATCCTTTCAGAACCAGTGGTGAGAGTGGCGATACTGGGAGGGTAGAAGGAGGTAGGCTGGAAAGGGGAAACTGATTACAAGGATCTACATATAACCTCCTCCCTGGGGGATGGACTACAGAAAAGTGGGTGAGACGTCAGACAGTGTAAGATATGACAAAATAATAATAATTTATAAATTGTCGAGGGTTCATGTGGAGGGCAGAGTGGGGAGGGAGGAGGAAAATGAGGAGCAGATGCCAGGGGCTTAAGTGGAGAGCAAATGTTTTGAGAGTGATAAGGGCAATGAATGTACAAATGTGCTTTACATGATTGATGTATGTTTGGATTGTGATCAAAGTTGTATGAGCCCCTAATAAAATGATTTTTAAAAACAAAACATGGCATGTTGCTGAAGACTCCCAGGATCATCAGGTAATATAACAGGTTGCTGACTCAAATCCAAGGAACTTGCGGTCAGAAAATAAGACAGATGTAGGATACAGATCCAGCAAAAATCAAGCAAGCTTTTCCCCAGCACCCAATTATACTGGAAATAAACCACACCCCTGAGAATCTCTCATAACTAGGTCTTCACTGCAAACCCCCTGGGAATCCGGGCCCAGCCAAGTTGGCAGTAGGCCTTCACTGTCTCAGGTTGGTTCTAGAGCTTATGATTTCTGAATTATAAAAAAAAAAAAGGAAAGAAAACAAGCAGATTCAACACAGAGACAGATGCAACGGGAGGAATATCTACCAATCAAGGAATCAAGAAACAGCCTACGGTTACTAACAGGTAGGAAGGAATCAGTACAGTCAAGACCTTGATGGAACGTTTAGCCTAAAAAAATATGAGAAATAAATGTCTGACCCCCAAAGCCAACCATGTGATATTTGTGTAAGTGCATCACAAAGATAGTGAACAGAGCATACAAAATGCAGCGACCACGGACAATAAAAAGGCCAACAAGAATAAAGAAGTAAACAACAGTATGCCTGACAAGAAGGAAACCTAAAGTGGCCAGGCTATTGGACTAAACATCCGAGGTTGTACCCCTTATCAGACTGATGAGCACCCACCACACCTAATGGCTACCCCCAGCACCACCACCATCACCAAGAGCCCAGAAGGTAGAGCTTCTGACAGCTGTAGTAGAACAGAGATCTCCCTCCCTCCCTCCCTCCCTCCCTCCCTCCCTCCCTCCTTCTCTCCCTCCCTCCTTCTCTCCCTCCCTCCCTCCCTCCCTCCCTCCTTCCCTCCCTCTTGCCTGTAAGTCTTACCTGTTTTTCTTGACTTGCTATTGATATGTGTGAATGCCTGTTGAAATAAATAGGTTAAAAGACTGTCTGGCTCATAGAGTGTGTGACGCTTGTGAAACAACTTGGTGTAGTCACTGTGTGAAGCATAGAGACTGAAAGGTCGCTGCCCTGGTGCCTAAGCCGACTGATTCCTAAGCTCTGTCTTTAGAACTGTCCTAAGGTGCTCAAGAGAGATAGACTTAAAGTTGCTTCCTCTTGGATATGGGCCAGGGGGTTATGCCTCAGACTGCCAGGCACAAGGTTGGCAATTCAACACTGCCAGCTGCTTCTCAGGAGAAAGATGGGACTTTCTACTCCCGCAAAGAGTTACAGCCTTGGTAACCCACGGAGCAGTTCTAGCCTGTCCTGGAAGATCGCCAT
Organism: Tenrec ecaudatus; assembly: GCF_050624435.1. NCBI lineage: Eukaryota > Metazoa > Chordata > Mammalia > Afrosoricida > Tenrecidae > Tenrec > Tenrec ecaudatus. The sequence goes on along the minus strand of NC_134532.1, from coordinate 208,283,466 downwards.
GAGTTAAACTGGACTGGATGGTAGTTTGAACCGAGGTGTTCAAACCTGGGCTCCGAGCCCCAGACTATACTGAGTCCTCAGTGGTAGATTTCTCTCACCATCTCTTGGGCAGGAGGCCCAGGTCTGAATCTGGCCGTCGCAGGTGGCCTACGTAGCCACCGTGTCATTCGGTGGAGGGTTGCATGCTGCTATGAACAGGTTTCAGCAGAGCTTCTGCACTAAGAGGGATGAGGAAGAAAGGCCTAGCAGTGTACTTCTGAAAGCCCCGTAAATCCCAAGGGTTGTAGCCCATTGGACAGAGACAGAACAGGGTCTTCTGCTGCTATGGGAAAGAGCAGAGGACCCTGTGAAAGCAAGCTATGAAGCCGGGACCTTGTGAGAACGGGCTTGGTAAACACCTTAACCTTGAAGCCAGGGCCTGGTGAATCTTCTGACACAGCACTGTAGCCACAGGTAAATGCAAAGACCACACTGACCCAGAGCCAGAGCTGAGATAAAATGGAAGGAAACTATGCATGAGATCCAAGGACTGACTAACTAATTAGAAAGTTGGTGACTCCCCCAACCATAAAATTATCTTTGTTGCTACTTCATAACTGTAATTTTGCTAATGTGATGAATTGTGCGACCCCTGTGAAAATGTCATTTGACTCCACAGGTGTTGAGAACCCCCTTCAAGGGTATTGTCCGATACAGGGCTGGAAAATGAGCCCCCTAAGTTGGGAAGCACGCAAGTGACACGGCACTTGCAATGCAGGACTTGAGCAGAACACCAGCCAAGGCGGCTGAGGATCAGAAGAAAGGGTTGTTCTATTGCATTAGGGGGTCAGTCGCCGTAAGTCAGAGTTGGCTCAATGGCCGCAAACGACAACATCTTCCAGGGACAACACAGCCATACCGTGTCCTAATTAAGTCAGACCGTGAAACCTGCCTTAATTGATGGGTAAGGAACGTGCTCTGGGACCCTTCCAAGGGAAAGGAATAAGCATTTCACCTGAAAGGATGTTACAAGGAGGCTGATGATCTTCAAGTTGGCCCCTAAAGCTTGAATACATTCTGGCCTTAAAGAAGAGCAACGTTTTGGAAAGCGGAGGATGTGGAAAAAACATTATAAGACGAACTAATTTGGACAAAGCCAAAGAGGAGTCATACGTGGTGCGGTCAAGAATGTACCAGGGGCGGGGCTATCTTTGAGGGAAATGGCCCAGTATTGACAGGTGGGGCAATAGGCACTAATAGTGAAGGTGGAGCAAATCATGGCTTAAACAATTTTTAATTAAAAGATCATTTCATTGGGGGCCTTACAACTCTTACAACAATCCATTTATCCATTGTGTCAAGCACATTTGTAAATTTGTCCACCATCATTCTTTTCTAGACATTTAACTTCTTGAGCCCTTGCTATCAGTTCCTGTTTTTTTCCTCTACCCTTGTGAACCCTTGATAAATTATAAATTATTATTATTTTCCTATCTTAAATTGACTGCTGTCTCGCTTCCCCCGTGGTTTCTGTTGTTCATCCTCCTAGAGGGATGTGTGTGTGTGTGTGTGTGTGTGTGTGTGTGTGATTATGTGTCGATCATTGGGATGGGTTCCCCTGAATCATGGCTTTTCAGTGCTGCCTCTGCAAGTCCCCATCCCTATGCCAAAATGATATCCCATGAAAGCGCATCTTTGAGCTCTTGTAGAAGCCCCATCAACACCTATCCCATCACCACCCACTCAACAAATTTCATTATGCTAGGCTGGGGTGTCTAGTGAAACAAGACCAGTGACGTTCACATATGCCTAGGAAAGAACTTTAAATCAAGAAGTCCTCTTATATCAAGAAAGCTTCCCATCCCAGTGCAATGGAATTAAGTCCAAGGGTTCGATGCTGGCAAGAGCCCTCTTCAGCCTCGGGCAGGGGCAGGCCTGTGATGCTGAGAGCAGGAGTGGGAAAGAGGGCAATCATAGGCCAGTGGGTGCAGAGTGGAGTGGATGAAAGGCCAGTGGCAACGTGGCAGGATTCCATAAGCTTCCACCTGCAGCCAGGTGGAATTCCTCCTGGAGGCAGATACAGAGTCCCAGGAAGGAGGAAGGCAACGGAAAAAAGGAGAAATTTCCCGTGTCGCTCTTATAAAAAAAAGCCACACCTCCCAGGAGGAACCATCAAGCTATGACTTGATTGACAGATCAACTCCATGCTTACCCTTTCACACAGGTCTGGGTTGACATAACCATCCAGCGGCCTCCATCATGAACAGCTTACTGACTATGTGCCGGCAACCCTGCTGATGAACGGTGAATTGCTCAGCTCCTGACCCAAAGGTGGGCAGTTGGAACCCACCAGTGGCTTCGTCAGAGAAAGATGAAGCAATCTGCTTTTGCGAAGAGGTACAGTCTTTGAATCCCCGTGTGACAGTTGTACTTTGTCCTATGAGGTGGCTCTAAGGGACTAGGAGCGGGAACAAAATTGACAGCACACAGCAAAACACCAGCTCTGCTCTAGGCCGCTGAGTCAACGTCAAGCACAACATTCTTACCTGCATGGTGTTTCCATTCTAGCAACACATAAATGTTCTGTAGAATAGCCTTGGAGAGATGCGTGCCAGGAAGTAAAAGAAAGTGTGGGCAATCGGCAAGAGTTGGTGTTTTCCATGAGGTGGTCAGAGAAACTCGTGGCCAGGTGATGTCTTAGCAGAGACTGGAAGGAAGCAAGTATCTGAGGCAAAATGGCCCAGGTAGACATGCATCAGGTGCAGAGCTTTGTGGGGGAAACCAGCCCCTCACAACCCTACCACAGGTCCCATAGGCGCAATTGTACGGTTAAGATATGTAAAGATTATAATAAAGTCATAGAGAATAGGAGAGATAGAAGAGAAGGTAAAATAAATGAGTCAGACACATTGCATGGCAGCATGTTCACCTCCTGGAAGGTCATGATCTCACCAGCCAGGTCCGTGCACAACAAGGGCAGAGAGGGCAGAACAGTCTCTGCTCTTTATTTCTGGCCAAGGCCCATATATACTTCAGGGTGTGATTACAGGTAACCACGCATGTCACAGGAAGGGGATGTACAATAGGTATAAGTGCGACAGGAAGGGGATGAGCTAGGGGTGTACACTTAATAGCAAGGGGAGGGACTAGGCGTATAGATGTGGCAAGTTGGGTGAACCCTAGACTCAATATGGCGGCCTAACCTTGGTCACCCTTGAGTGGGCTTGACCTCCCTGGGCTCTCCTTCAGGGAAACAATCTACTATCCTTTCAGATGGGAGTGGACCCTACTTAGGGTGGGATGGACTATATACTATGTACAGTCTGATTGCTCTTGATGACTGATAACCCTTAGGGAAAATAACCTCTGACCTGCTTTCATTGACCTCCAAGTGCATAGCTATTTACCACGTGTAGCAAGCAGCATCTTGGGGTTGGCATAAATTTGGGGGAGACAACGTGGGAGAAATCCCACAGAGGTTGGGCTAGGACACAAGGTGGGGGAGGCCTGGATCGGCTCAGATGAGGGATTCTAAATTCTGAGATCTGTCTCCTACTCTCCAGGCCTGCTTCTGACCCTCCAAGCATGGTCCTCCTCTGGTCTTTCCAGGACAGCTTCAGCTTGACCATCTGGTTCTCTCAAATTTCTTTACAGAAACCGCTCCCCAGATGCAGCACTCAACACATCATCCTTGACACCTGGCCTGAAGCAGGCAGCCCCTTGGGCAGGGATTCAGTCACCTGGGTGGCTGAGCCTATTCTATCAGCGTCCTTATTAAATTCACACCTTGCTCCTGCAATCCTGGCAGCGGCAAGACCGTCCACGCTGAAGGAGCAGAGGAGCTCACCTCTGAGACTCCTCTTCCTCGGGGAGCTCAGGTCTCATCACACCACTGCTGTCCGGGGTCCTGTCTGTGCCTCAAGCTCGCTGACCTAAACCTGAGCGCGGGCCCTTCCTGCAAATTGCCCAACCCAGCTGGGAGAAAGCTGCACTGTTGAGCAGCATTTGATGGCAGGTGTCAGCTGGTTGTTGGGCTGGGGGTGACCCCACCGTGTTGCAGAGTGGAAAGGCTTCATCAGGCGTTTAAGGCTGAGCCCATCTGTTTAGAAACAGATCTCCAGTCCTGTCCTCTGAGATAACTTTGAGTGAGTTTGATCACCTACCTTTGTGACTGCTAGCCAAGTGCTCAACTGTTAATGACACTTAGAGACTTCTCCAGGGGGTCTGGGGGCGCCAAAGGAGTATACCGTATATACTCGTGTATACGCACCATATATACTCGTGTATAAGCTGTGTTTTCACCACAAAAAAAAAGGGGACGAGTGCCCGTTATCTCGTGGGTGATTACCATTTCTCCACTGTTCATTCAAAGCCCCCCTGACACTGCAGGGCTTTGAATGTTTGTTTATTCACATCTAACCAATCAAAACTGTCCTATGACGTGTATCTTTGAATAAGCCTTTTAAAGACCATGTGCAAAGGATATGGCATGAGTGGATGTCATCTGGTCAAGCTCAACTAACAAAAAGAGGAAATCTCATGAAGCCTGACATAGAGTTAATGGCAAAGTGGGTTCGAGATGCATGGGAAGACATTCCAGAAGACATGGTGCGACGTGCCTTCCAGAAATGTAGTATTAGTAATGCTATGGATGGCAGTGAAGACTGCGCTTTGTATGTAAATGACAGCAGTGATGGTGATGACGGAGATCTCAGTGAGGACAGCGTCTATGATGACCTCACACCAGCTGAAGCTCTTCACTGGGATACGGATGATGATGAGGAATCCAATTTTGAAGGATTTTAACTCTTTACATTTTAGCTTGGTTGCTGATTGAACTCAGGGAATAGTACTCTTAAGGTATCATTGTTGATACCGTATTGTTTTTGTTGAACCTATTTTCCACTTACTGTGCTGGTTTACTAATGTTAAATGACTTGTTATCCTTTTATTTATGTTTTTTATTTAAAATAAATATTTAAATACATTACCCCACTGTTGTCTCAATTTTTAGTAATTTTATTTTCATTTGATTTGATTCTTGAAACTCGCCAATAGCTTCTGCATTTTCCACCCTAGGCTTACACACGAGTCAAAAAGTTTTTCTGCTTTACCAGGTTAATAATTAGGTGCCTCAGCTTATACTCGGGTCGGCTTATATTCGAGTATATACAGTAATCAGAGTCATTAACAACAGCTCACTAGATGATAGGAGGTCTGGTGGTATAGTGGTTATTTGTTGGGCTGTGATCTGAATGGTCAGCAGTTTGAAACCACAAGCAGCTCTGTGGTAGAAAGACTTGGCTTTCTACTCCTGTAAACAATTACAAACAAAAAAACAATTACAGTCTCAGAAACCCATAGGGCGGTGCTGTGAGTTAGCCTTGACTTGATGGCAGCAAGTGAGACTGAGTGAGCCCACTAGCTGGACCTGCTCCCCAAACCTTCAAGGCTGCCCACAGGGAGACCCTGCCTGGCCTAACCTCTTCCAATGCAGTGGCCATCTTCTTGCATTTGGATTTCACCTTCCCTAGCTCACCTTGACATCTAGGTTCAAGTTGAGGCCAAAAGATCCTACAAAGAAGATAGCAATGTCTCACTGGTCAAAGGCCCACCTTCCAAGCAACATCCTGTCTGTCCCAGCAGCCTCCTCTTCATGCCTGATTGATGTCAGGGATATCCTCTCCCTTTTGAGAAGCTGGTATGGGACTGGGCAGTGTTTTCTTCTGTCGCACAAAGGCTTGCTCTGGGTTGGAGCCTTGATGGCACCTAACAACAGCTGAGGAGCGCCAACCCGGTCATATCAGAGCACCGTCCTTCCAAGGGCTGCAACTATTGCTGGTTCATACCCGTGCTCGGTGGACTTGGACTCAGTTGACTCTTGCTCTGAATCATGCCATGGAAACTTCCCACGTGATCTGTGCCTTGGAACTCAACTGTGCTTCTCATTCCCAGTGAGCATCTTCCTGCTAAGAAGGGAAAGTGGCAGAGATGTTGGCAAAGCTGGCCTCATGGTGGCCCACTCTCTTTGCCTAAGGGCTGAGCCTTCTCAGGGCAGAGTTGGGGCTTTGACCCGAGCAGATGGGCAGGGGGGATGGATTGAGAATTTCCTGAAGAGCCACTAGCCCCAAGGTGAGTCCCTGGTTGGAGCCAATGGCCAAGCGCTTGATTTATCAACAGAAAGGTTGGATGATCAGTTCCACCCTGAGCTGCTTTAGAAGAAAGACTAGAGATCTACTTCCAAAATAATAAGTAATAATAAAAATAATAATCAGCCACTTGATGAAGCACAGTTCTGAGGAACCACAAGTGAGATCTCTGTCATAAGTTGGAGTCAACTTGATGGGATTTTTAAAATTATATACTTTTAATATTCATTTATTTATAAACTTATGAACAGAACAAGGGCACACTGTGTGGTTTAAAAACCAGGAAAGGTGGAAAGGTGGGTGTCGGGGTTCTATCTTCTCACCATACTTCTTCAATCTGTACGGTGAAATCATCTTGATTCTACGAAGGAAGGAAAGTGCTGACTCAGGATGGCAGGAAGGCTCCTTCACCACCTGCGAGATGTAGATGACACAAGCTTGCTTGTTGAAAGTGAGGTGGATTTGAAGCACTTGCTAATGCAGATCAAGAATTGTCCCTTTCAGTATGGATTACAACTCAGTGTAAAGAAGACCAAAATCCTTACAAATGGACCAATAGGTAACATCATGATAAATGGAGCAACAGTTGAAGTCATCAAGAATTTCATCTTGTGGTTCCTAAACAGAGTGCATTGGCGAGATGCGCACAGAAGATGAAAGGCATAAAGCTGACACTTGAACAGTCAAAATGTTGTCAGTTGATCCCCCATCTGATGCAGCTGGACCTGATCTGGTTTTCAAGACCTTCTGTATTTTTGTTTGTTCATATTAGGGTTTGTCTCAGAGGTGTTATGTCACTGCAGGTCACCCTCATGAAGTTATATTGCATGTTTTTCTGTGTTTTTGTTATATGAAACCCAGGATTGATGAACCTATAGGGACAGCAAGTAGAATAAGGGTTTGGGGGGCGAGGGGGATAGAGTGGTGGTGGGAATATAAAAAGGAGCTGATGTCAAAGAGTCCAGGAAGAAAAAGAATATTTGGAAACTGACGGTGGTAGCAATTATACAATTCTGCTTGATATGATTGAACTATAGAACAATGTGATATATGTACTAACTCCCAATTAATAATAAGTTAAAAAAAAGAATTTCATCTTGCTTGGATCCACAATCGATGCTCATGGAAGCAGCCACCAAGAAGGCAAAAGACATGTTGCATTAGGTAAATCTGTTACACAAGACCTCCGTAGAGTACTGGCGAGCACGGACATTATTTGAGGATTAACCTGACCCAGCATGGTATTCTCCATTGCCGCATATGCATGTCAACGTTGGACACTGAATAAGGAATGCCATAGAAAAATCAACGCATTGGAATTGTGGTGCTGGAGAAGAATATTGAAAGTAACATGGACTGCTAAAAGGACAAACCAACCTGTCTTCGAAGAGGTAAGGCCAGAATGCGCCTTAGAGGTGAGGATGGCAAGGCATCGTCTTACATACGTTGGACATGTCTTCAGGAGAGACCAGTCCCTGGAGGAGGACATCATGTTTGGGACAGTAGACTGGGCAGCAAAAAAGAGGAAGACCTTAACGGAATTGGATTGGCCTGGTGGCGGCATCACTGGGCTCAGGCACAGGAACCAATGTGAGGAGGCTGCAGGACCGGCCATGTGTCGTTCTGATGTGCACAGGGTCACTATGGGTCAGAGCCAACTCAGTGGCTCCTGGTTACTGAGTCCTTTAGTTGCTTAACTTTAGTTATTACATCTGTCACTGACTGACCCAATTCCTGGGCAACCTTTTCCCATCAACATGGGTTCCCTCCTAGGAATATAACCATCATCTTCTTCTGTCTGTTGAGGTGCCTTTTCTAATCACCATTTACAGTAAAGTACAGGGATACACCGGGCAGTTTGCATTACAGAGCCAGGCGCACAGAACAACAGTCAAAGGCAAGGGACTATCTCCACAGCTACACCCAAGTTCTCCATCTGCCCTGTCCAGCAAAGTGTTTAATAGACTCAGGCGGGGATGTGGCTCTTTGTACCTCTCATGCCTTTAGCCAGCAACCTCATATTAATTTTTTCCAATGATATCGAAAGTATACACAGCAAAATAGACATCAATCAACAATTTCTACCCATGTTTCAATGACATCAATTATATTCTTCAGATTGTGTGACCATTAACATGGAAGAAACACAAACAGGATGCTCCTCAGAGGCAAGGAGGGCGAGACTTCTTCTCATGTACTTAGGACAGGTTCTCAGGAGGGACCAGTCCCTGGAGAAGGACCCCATGCTTGGTGAAGTAGAGGGGCGGCGGGAAAGAGGAAGAGACTCGGCAGGATGGATTGGCACAGTGGCCGCACCAGTGGGCTCACACGTATGAACTATTGTGAGGATGGCACAGGACGGGCAAGGTTTTGTTTTGTTTTACGTGGGTCGCTTTGAGTCAAAACTGACTCCATGGCACCTAACCACCACTAAGATGCTCGCTGCCCCTAAGCTTCCTATCGGACCTTTCAAATTGCTCTGGTCAATCTGATCCTTTAGAAGCAGTTCTTCCAGAAAGCGTGATGCTCAAGGCAGACATTTTTACAAAGTAAGCTTATTTTGGACTTAATGGAGACTTTAGGAGATATTTTTGGTGTAAGTTTTAAGGTTTGAAGGTGATCTTAAATCAACAGACTTAGCATCTTTCCAACCTCAATGGCTTTGGGAAGTGTGGATTCCGTGAGAAATTAAGATTGTCTTGGAGAAGAAAAGTGGGGGAAGGGAGACACTGGTCAGTATAAGACATGAAACATTTTTTCTTTTACAAATTATCAAGGGTTTGTGAAAGGTGGGGGAGGGGGGAAATGAGGAGCTGCTATCAAGGGCTCAAGTAGAAAGAAAATGTTTTGAGTATGATGATGGCAACAAATGTACACATGGGCTTGACCCAATGGATGGATGGATGGATTGTGGTAAGAGCTGTACAAGCCCCCAATAAAATGATTTTTTTTTAAAAGAAAAGGTTCGGTTGGATAATTTTTCAGAGCTGGGGAACTGTCAACCTGCTTACAAAGTAGGTTCTAGGAGAAAACGTCAAGAGCCATTTTCCAGACTCACAGGGGACCTAAAGGATCCTGGAGGGCCGAGACTGAGATGAGGCATCCCATAAGACACAGATGGATCTGTGCGGTCAGTTAAAAATATTGCTGTTAGGGCTTCAGTTCATATATGCCCAGTTATTCCAAGCAAAACGTGTTCAAATCTATCTCTGGGGCCAGTGGCCAAGCTTTCTCAGTCATACCTGTCTTTATCTCTTTGTAGCTGCTGTTGGGGGCCAATGAGTCAGTTCCGACCCATAGCAGCTTTCTTCCAAACAGAACAAAACCCTGCCCTGTCCTGGGCCGTCCTCAAGGTCGTTATTAGGTGTGAGCTACTGTGGCAGCCATGTGTCCATCCATTTTGTTGAGGGCTGTCCTCTTTTTCACTGCCCCTCTCCTTCACCAAGCACGAAGTGCTTCTCCAGGGACTGGCCTCTCCTGACTGCAGCTCCAAAGCACATGAGATGATGTCTCGCCATCCTTGCCTGAAAGGGGAATTGTAGCCATACTTCTTCCAAGACAGATTTGTTGGTTCTTTTGGGCAGCCTGTGGTACTTTCAAAATTCTTTGCCGGCACCACAATTCAAATGCATCGATTCTTTTTCCACCTTCCTGACTCAATGTCCAACTTTCATGTGCACGTGAGGCAATTGAAAATACCATGGCTTAGGTCACGTGCACTTTGAGTCCTCAAAGTAACACCCTAGCTTTTCAAAACTATAAAGAAGTCATGTGCAACAGATTTTCCCGATGTCATATATTGTGTGATTTCTTGAGGGTGCGTCAAAAAAGAGCCCAATCAGAACAGTAGCCCCTGAGGGGATCTGTTGGACCAGTTCCACTCAAAGCAGAGGGGTCAACTCAGTTACAGTGACAGGGAATTCAAGCACGTCCTACACAGGCCAATCCCTGTCATGTCACACGAGAGAAGGTCGAGGTTATTTGCTCCTAAGGACTGACAAGCAGCCTTGCGAGCCCTATAAAGGATTGTTATGGATTGGAATTTACCCTCTGGCAGTGGATTTGGATATTTTTTGGGTAATATGTCATAAGTGTTCAAAAGCAGCTCCTTAAATAAATGAACCAATGAAGAAACATTTTAAAAGAAGGTCATTGTGGTAGTTACATACTCTGATGTCAATTTGAGACTTAAGAGGGAAAGGGTGGAGCTTGGCTTGTCAATCAGGTCACAGCTTCATGACCTCATTTGGAGGCACTAAGGCGATAAATTGCTTGCTGGAGGCGGGACACACGCTCACTCCCTGTGAGACATTCCTGCTGACAAGACACATGGAGCTATGCTAGAGCCCTGAGCTGAAGTAGTCACTTGGAGACCCCTGCCAGCCCTGAGATGTTTCCACTGCCACTGGATCCACAAGACTTTCCCCCCAGTGGCCTGTGATCTTCCTGTATTTGGCACCATTGCATGTGTTTCATGAGTCTGAAGAGAAATTTATAGATTGTTGTCAGACATATGGCCTGATATAGAACTTATGGACTTGATCTGGACCAGGCTAGGATGCTTTCTTCATGTACAATTACTCTTTATATAAAGCTCTTTGCAATAGACATATGACTGACTGTCTATGAATTTGTTTCTCCAGCCTACACAGGCTAACACAGTCATGGGGACCCTTTCCTGGCTTCCCAGGGGCTTGTCTTCATAGAGTCTTGAAGAACAAAGGATGGCCGTGGGAGTGAATTAGGAAGAAGTCTGAAGAAAATTGAGAACTGCAGCAGTGAGGCGAAGGCAGGAAAGTTGGGCTGAGGCATCTTTTTCCCGTTATGGCAACACACCTGCCCATTCTCTGAGGAGAATGCGTTGGGATCTCTTACTTCGTTCACCCTACAGCCCTGGTCTTGCTCCTCAGACTTCATTCTGCTCTCCCATCTCGAAGAGCATTAAAAAGAACATGATTGGAGTCCCCTGAGGATGCCCAAAGTGCCTTTTGATGTGGTTTACATTCAGGAGCAGAGAGTTCTGTGGGGGAAAGAACAGGTGAGCTGCGTGCTTGCCATTAGGTCTCCCTGTCTTCAGTGTTACACCTCTCTCTTCTCGGTGTAGGAGGTTCTCAGCACAGGGACCCTGGGTTCAAAGGAAGGGCTCCACTTCAGACTCTCCCTGAGAACCCTTTAGAACTTCTGTGAGATTGACCCTTGTACAAGGATCCGTCAAAAGGTATGACAACCAAAAGAAATCATAGAGACCTTTATTATACAATAATATCAAAATGCACAACTATAGTTTCTCAACCTCTCCTTCATCTAAGACTAGACACCCTGGGAATGCTGTTTCCATCTTTCTCTGGCCCTTCCCCACAGAGCTCTCTGCTCCTAAATTTATACCCCACCTAAGGGGCACTTTTGGCATCTGCAAGTGACTGCTATCGTGTTTCTTTTAAATGCTCGTTGAGCTTGGGCAACAGAATGATGTCTGAAGGGCCAGCTGAGCTGCAGAGACACAGCGGCAGATGGCTGCCTTGTGCTTACTGGCCCATGACCAGAGAGCTGCCTGCCTGGGGCAGGAGAAGGGGGTCTGAGTGTACCCTGGGTAGGAGTTGTACACCGCTGGCCGTTCAGGCAGCAGACCTGGGCAGCATGGCTGGAGGCAGCAGGAGGCCCCAATAGAGAAGTAGAAGCAGGAGGCAGGGAGGCACTCTGAGCCGTACAGGATGCCAGAGGCCTCGTGACAAGCCCACAGCCTCTGATTTGATTCTCTGTCTACCCGTCTGGCCCTGTAAGCATGGGTATAGTTGGTTTGAGGCTGCATAAGCCATCTCAGTTTGACCATCAACTGTTATTGTTGCCCGTCTGCATTCTATAACTAATAACATTGGTTTTCACTTTGCCAGTACCATGTCTCGGATGTCTGGCTCCATCACAGATGAACACAGCACCCATGGAAAGGTCATGTGCATGGGTAGACTTGCCTCAATCCTAGAAGTCTCATATCTACCTGGAAGTTGGAGGTACAGCTTGTCTGCCCGTGCGGTACAGACAGACAGCCTCCAACAACCACCCTGACATTTGATGCTGAGCGAGTAGCCCATGTCCATCACAGAGATCACAGTAGAACCATCTAGAAGAAGACAGTGCATCATCCAAGAAGCATCTCAGAGACTAGCTTCCGCTGGCCTTGAACACCAGGACAGAGCTTCCCCAAACCCAACTGCCTTTCCTTGGAGCCGTCACCCCAGGAGGAAGATGCTACTGTCTCTGTCTTACAGATGAGGAAACTGAGGCTTGGAGAGGTTGGGTGACCCTCTCAAGATCCTCTCCATCCAGTAAGAGGGAAAGTTGCTGGCTCTAGAGCCCTGGGGTACACCAGGAACAAGCTGTACCTAAGCACTGTAAACAGAGAGGCTGTGCAATGGGAGCCCTAGAAACCTTTCTGCGGTTAGGGAGCAAGGTTGCCAATCATCTCACTCAGCGAGGGGGCAGGGAAGGCCTGCCGTGGAGGAAGAAGAAAGGCCAGTGGCAGGCGTCCTCGTTTACACAGCTTTGCTAGGAGGCCCTCGCTCCTTCAGCCCAGGAAGCTGAACCACAAGGAGGGGTCTGAGATGTTTGAAAGTGAACGGGCATGGCGTCCCCATGCTGTAATCACTTGCACCACCTCCCAAGGGCCTGCTGTTCTACTTCTATCCTCCTGTCCCAGCTTCCTCGGGGAAGCAGGGGCTGGTCTGGGACAACCTCCCCCACCCCTACCCCCACCCCCGTCCCACTTTGACAGTCAAGCAAACCCCCGGTTCAGGGAAGCAGAGGCACCAGCCCAAAGTCGCCAGAGCAGAGCTTCAAAGCCAGCCGTGTGCCCTCTGTATGCAGAATTCCGTCTAGAAACCATGACTGAGCACTTGCTCTGCACAGGAGGGAGGCAGTGGAAGAGAGACAACAGCCTGGCTGTCTTTATGGAAACGGCGCACCAGGTCTTTCTCCCGTGGCACCGGTGATGAATGGATGGCGGTGATGAATGGATGGTGGAGGGCTTTAACCACTGCGCAGCAGGGAGGGCCAGACAAGGTGGACTGGAACCCTCAGGCGCTGGGCTTGAACTGTTAACTGGTTGCACTATCCAGGCACTTCCTCTGTCAAGACAAGTTCACAGAAAGAAGGAAACCAGGGAGAGTGTGGTGGGGGGTGGGGGAGTGGCGGGGAGGTTGTGCAGAATGGAATCAAAGACGGGGAGGAGAGAGAGGAAAGGGAGGGAGGGAGGGGAGAGGGGGGAGGTCAGGAAGATGGGAAAAGAGGGAAAAGGGAGTCAAGAAGAGGAAGGGAGAAGGACATTGTGGGGAGGAGGAAGGAAAGAAGGACAGAGAGGGCCGAGGGAACAGGGACATCATGCTGGGTCAAGTGCTCGGTCAAGTCCAAAGGCAGGGAAAAGGTGAAATCCTCCCCAAGCTGTACTGACACGGTGGCTCAGGTGTCAGGCTTGGGAGCCCTCGTGAGGATGGCTCAGGCCCGTGCGGTGCTTCATTCAGTTGTGCGTGGGGTCCTTCGGCTCTGAAGGGACTCGCTGGACCCCATCAACAGCAGGAAAGACAGAGAGGCAAACCCATCTCCCTTCCCCCAGGGGGCTGCCACTTCCCAGAAGAAATGGGGAGTCCTGAGCAGAAGGCCCTCCCCAGGGCACGGGAAAAATTCCCCACCTAAGCTCCTGCCCTAAGAGGGAGTCGCAGGGCGGAAGGTCATTCCTGTTGGCTGAGTCACTGAACAGGCATAAACCAACAAAGAGGACCTTCCCCTAACCCCAGCCTCTTGTTTGTTTTTTTCTTTTATTGAGGTGACATTCCTGAAATATGAAATTCATTCTCTCAGAGAGAACAAAGCAGTGCCATTTAGTCCAGAGCAAACTCAGTCAACACAATTAAACAAAGACAAAAATCCCTCTCTTCCACTGTGTCAGTTCTGACTCACAGTAAACCGGTAGGGCCCAGTACAACTGTCCTTCTTGGCTCTCGGGTATCACCTGTGGTGATGGTTTCCCTACAGCGCTTCCACACAGGGAGGGTGGCATCTGCAGACAAAGAAACACGCACCAGGAGGTGAAGAAACTTGTTCCAATGTGGAGCCAACTGACATCCTCTTCTGAGTATTGGGATGTCCGGGGCACAAAGCAGCAATACCTTCTAGGCCCCAGTCTCTGGGGAGCGCAGAGAGTTCAGACTCTCAGCTGATAACCATAAGGTTGGATCCACCAGAGGTGCCTCAGAAGAATGGCCTGCTGGTCAAATGCCCTTCAAAGGAAATGGCCGTTCAGCATGTACTTAAAGTGAAAGCAAACCGAAGAAAGATTGCCCCGTAAAGACTAGTACGCAACATTTAATATAACAAGCAAATTTATTGTCATGAATCAAATCTAGTTTATATTAGGAAGAAATTTAAGAATTATTTTGATGTTATATAACTCATGTCACCTTTGGCTATTCCATTAATCTTATTTGCCATTATATTCTAGAAACCATTTCATTTTCATATTTCAAACAAAAAATATTAATTAGAACAATAATAAGGTGGACAGGTATTTATGAATACTTTGTAGGCTTACAACATTTTCTACGAATATTAAACATATCATTTTATGAAGAAAAAATAAATCAGCCGTTGAAAACCCTGTGGGCTAGTTCCACCCTGATACACATGGGATCACAGAAGCCAGAAGCAACTGCCTCCTGCTTTTTAAATGTCCTACGTCATTATCATAAAAGTAAAAAACAATAAAACCATTTACAGAATATATCTGACCATCTAACTGCAAAGCCAGCAATTTCAGCTCACCTCGTGCTCTCTGGGAGAAAGAGGCGGCTGTCGGCAATCATACAGACTTATGGTCTCAGAAACCCTGTGCAGGGTTCATTAAAAGACAGGATCGGCTCTCTGGTGGTGGGTTTGGATTTTTTCCTGAACTCACATGAAGGAACCCTGATGTCCCAGCGGGTTAAGCCACGTGCAGCTAACTGAAAGGTCAGTAGTTCAAGACTCACCAGCAGCTCCATGGAAGAAACACGAGACTGCTTGCTCCCGCTGAGGTGTGGAGTGTTGGAGACCACATGAAGAGTTCTACTGTGTGCCAAATGGTCAAAGTCGACGCCACGGCAGTGGATGGTCACATAGTTTGAGCACTGGGAGAAAAATAGGGAACAAGGTTGTCTTAGACCAAATTCTCCAGAGAAGCAAAGGCAGTGAAATTTATATATGAATCCATCGAGAGAAATGCCTCTCTAGAAAGTTGTTCATGTGGCTATCTATTTTCTCTACAACCCTTTGACGCCCCAAGTGCCTTGGATAGACATCAAGCTGGAGGCTTCTCCTGACTCATGTAGCTACAGGGCTGAGGAAGCCAAGATCATCCAGTCAGACAGCAGGCAGCTGGCTCAAGTCGCAAGAACTGGAGATCAGATGACAATACGCTGTATGCAGGATTCAGAGAAAGCAAAAACACATAGAACTTTTACAGAATATTCATATGGATTACATACAGCCCGTATGCCTGAAGAAACTCCCTTTCAATTAATTGACTGTTCATACCACTTCCAATTATGGGGGAAATTATACTATATCGGATCACAAAGTATGGATATCATATCATTACATATGTTTTACATTATATGACTTACTAGGCTAGGAATAACATAATCAAGAGAAGTGGCATTACATTCATTGTCAGAAAGGACATTTAAAAATCAGTCTTGAAGTACAATGCTGTCCCTGATAGGGTTATATCTCTCTGCCTTCAAGGAAATCCAGTCAAAACAACAATTATTTAAAATATGCCCCAACCACAAAACTAGGGATGAAGATATTAAAGAATTCTACCAATGTCTTCACTCTGAAATAGAGCAAACCTGCAACTAAGAACCATTGATAATCATTAGCGATTGGAATGTAAAAGTTGGAAACAAAGAGGAAGGAACAGTAATTAAAATATATAAACTTGATGATAGAAACAAAGCTGGAGCTCACGTGATAGAATTTGGCAAAATCAATGACTTGTTCACAGCAGATACCTTTTCTCAACAACACAAAAGGTGATGATACAGATGGAACATATAGACTATACAGATGGAACATATAGAAATAAAATTGAATACATCTGTGGCAAGAAACAATGGGGAATCTCAAAATCAGTAGCCAAAACCAGGCTGGGGGCTGGCCATGGAACAGGCCATCAATTGCTCATATGTGAGTTTAGGATAAAGCTGAAGAAACTTAATACAAATGCACGAGAGTGAAAATTGACTTTGAGTCTATTCCACCTGAACTCAAGAACAGATTTGATGCATTGAACTCTAATGACAGATGGCCGGATGAACTGTGGGAAGGCATCAAGAACATTATTCATGAAGAAAGCAGAACGTCACTAACAAGACAGGAAAGAAGGAAGAGACCAAGGTGGACGTCATCGTGAAGCAGCTGGACGTCATCGTGAAGCAGCTGGACGTCATCGTGAAGCAGCTGGGCGTCATCGTGAAGCAGCTGGACGTCATCGTGAAGCAGCTGACGCAAATGGGAGAAATGATGAAGTCAAAGAGCTGAATAGAACATTTCAAAAGGCAACTTGAGAGGACTACGCCAAGTATTACAAGGAAATGTGAAAAGATGTAGAATTAGAAAACCAAAAGGGAAGAACACACTCAACATAGCTTACACTGAAAGAATTTAAGGAAAAAAACACAAATCTCAAATTGCAATCTTGATTCTATGGACAAAATATTGAATGATGTAGAAAACAACTAAAAAATTAAAAAGATGGAAAAAATACAGAGTCATTGTACAGACAAAAAATAGTCAACATTTCACCATTTCAGTAGGTAGCATATGAGCAAGACCCGAAGGTGCTGAAGGGAGAAGTTCAAGCTGCACTGAAAGCATTAGCCAAAATCAAGGCTCCAGGAATCGATGGCGTACCCACTGAAATGTTTCAACAAGCTGATGAATCCCTGGAAACACTCACTTGTTATGCCAGGAAATTGCAAAGATAGTTACTTGGCCAACTGACTAGAAGAGGCCCATATTTGTGCCCATTCCAAATAAAGGTGACCCAGCAGAATGCTAAAACGATAGAACAATACCAATGATATCACATACAAGTAAAATTCTGCCGAAGATCATCCAACAATGGCTGCTACCAGAGGCTCAAGCTGGATTCAGAAGAGGACATGGGAGAAGTGAGATCATTGCTGATGTCACATGGATCTTCCCTGAAATCAGAGAGTATCATAAAGTTGTTTGCAGTGTTTATTGACTATGCCAAGCATTTGACTGTGTGGATCGCAGCAACATATAGACAGCCTTAAGCAGAATGGGAATTCCAGCACACTTCATTGCCCTCATTAGGAGCTTGGGTTCCTAATGATCAAAAGGCGGCTATGTGAACAGAGCAAAGTCATGCTGCGTGGTTATAACTCAGAACAGGTGTGCATCGGGGTTGTAGCCTCCTCCCACACCTATACAATTAATATGCTGAGTGAATACTCAGAGAGGCTGGTGTACATGAAGAAGAATGTGACACCAGGCTTGCAGGAAGGCTTATTAACAACCTTTAATAGGCAGATAATACACATTGTCTGGCTTGACAGCAGGGAGGACTTGAAGCATTTGCTGATGAAGATGAAGGATTGCAGCCTTCAACATGGATTACAGCTCAGTGTAAAGAAGACCAAAATCCACACAGCTGGACCAGCAGGTAACATAATAAATAGTGGAAAGGTTGAATCTGTCAAGGCTTTTGTTTTGCTTGGATCCACAGTCAGTGCTCATGAAGCAGCAGTCAAGAGATCAAAAGGCACATTGTATTGGAGAACTCTGCTGCACAAGACCTGTTCAGAGTGTTGAAAAGCGAGGCCATTACTTCCAGTGCTAAGGTGTGCCCGGCCCAAGTCAGGGTATGGAAGTCAGGCATTGAATGAGGAAGACTGTAGAAGAACCGATGCATTTGAATTGTGGTGCTCTAGAAGAATATTGAAACTACTGTGGACTGCTCAAAGGACAAAGCAGTCCGTCTTGAATGAAGTAAGGCCAGGGGGATCCTTAGAGGCAAAGATGGCAAGAATGACCTACTTTGGACCTGTTGTCAGAAGAGACCAGTCCCTGGAGAAGGACGTCATGCTTGGGAAAGTGAGAGACAGTGGGAAAAGGAGGCCCTCAGAGAGATGGACTGGCACAGTGGCTGCAACAATGGGCTCAAGCATGGGTGTAATTGTGAGGAAGGCACAGGGCCAGCAGTGTTTCTTTCTGTTGTGCGTAGGTAGGCTTGTTATGGTTTCGAACCAGCTCGGTGGCACTTACCAACAACACATGATTTCCCAACTGCCAAATTGTATCATAAATGGCGAACCACGGAGAACGGTGGTCCAACCAAATTGAGAAGCATTAATAATTATAATTATAAAAGAATTTAAAAACAGAAAGACGCTGTTCTCAGGGGCAGGTGGGCTATGTGCGGGATTTAACTTCACAGCAGGGAGCGGTGGCTTTAGGTCATTTTCAGCGACAGAAATGTAGGCACTGTGGGGTGACATGGTGTGTCAAAAGCCACACAGCTAGGAAGAGGCCCTGTGGGTCGACTTCAGTCCCCAACCTGACCTGTTGGCACCTCCTATGTCAGTGGCCAGTCCTTGGACTGCCTCTGCCTTCTTCCTAGTCTGTCTTAGTCTGGAAGCTCCCCTGAAACCCGTCCACGCTGGGGGACCCTGCTGGCACTTCAAACAGCAGCAGCGTGGCTTCCAGCATCACAGCCATACGCCGGCCACCACCGTTGGAGACACTGACAGAAGGGTGGGATGTCTGAGTGTAGAATCGTGTCGCCAGATGGTTCACTTTCCTGTGGTTCCAGAGCCTCTCTGACTCTGCCTGCTGACTTCTCCAGGGCCCCGGCTTCCCGCTTCCCTAGAGTCTGGCCCAGCTCCCCTCCTGGCCACAACAGGAGAAACCCAGGCCAACACACCTCGGAGAATGACTGGTGATGCCTGTGCTCCGGTCCCTGCGTTTCTGCCCCCGGAGTACAGGCTCTGCTTGGAGACCGCACAGGGCCCTGGGGTGGCACTGTGCCAGGCTATACTGGCTGCTGTCAGCTCTGAGTTAGACACCGGCCTGGCCCTCACCACCGCCCTTGCCTGGAAGCCTCCACGCTCAGCTCGGGGAGCTGGTCACAGACCTCCAGCAGGGGTGGGGCATGCTGCTGGACTTAGTTTAGGATGGAGGACCCCTCTCCTGCCACCTACTCACTCACTGCTCTCAGGGCTCCAGGTGGCCAGCGGCGTCTGAGCCTGTTACCAAAGCGATGCCGTGGGCCTGTAAAGCTTTCCTCAGGATTCCACAGGAGGGCTGCCGCCTGCAGCCTTTTCCCAGGATGCTAATTAAAAACACAGAGACCGAGACTGCATCATAAATAATTCAACTTGGAGGTCCTCAGGGATCCAGGGTTCACGCTGCTGCTCAAATCCCTCCAGAGCACGCTCGTTCCTACCCTTCCCAGTCTTTCTGGAACTCTCCCACAAAGGCAGGGACTCCCTGGCAGGCAGCTGCTCCCCAACGCCTAAAACCCTGGGACTAAAGGCATGATAGCTCGGTGGTAGAATTCTCGCCTTCCCTGTGGGAGAGCCTGGGTCAGTGACCGGCCAATGAACCCCAAGCACAAGCATCGCCTGCCCGTCAGTGGAGGCTGAGCATGTATCAGGTGAAGTTTTCAGACTAAGAGGGACTAGGAAGAATTAACGGGTGATCAAATTCAAGTAAGAACTCCATGAACGGATCACAGTGGTCAGATTCACAACAGGTCCCGGGGTGGGGCAGGACCAGACAATGATTCTTTCTAGGAACATGGAGTCTGCATGACTAAGGGCAGGGAGGGAGTGGTGTATGGGCCACACACAGACTAAGAATGGTCTGGGGTGCCAGCAGTCCAGTAGACGAGGCTGTGGCCTGTCCAATGGCAGTCAAGTGGGAAGGAATGTAGGACGTCCTCTGTCAATGAAATTCCCAAGCATCTCCCCTCCCGCTGGGGATATGTCAGGAATGGCAGTGAGCCTCTGGTGGGCTGCAGATCCCATCACTCCCAGCACCCATCGTGTCTCTATGACACCACTGTAGGCACTGCAGGGGAGTGGACTGCAGGGGCGCAGAGAGAGATGGGCTGGAGAACCACAGAAAGACTGTCTGTACCCTCTCCCCTCAGCATAGTCGCCATTGCCCTATTGCATCAGCTGCCAAGTGGCATTCGGTGCTACCCTAAGCCCAGAGTAAGGAACCCACCACAGCACCCTCCCTCTAGCTCAGGAAGCACAGACCTCCGGAGCCCCAGCTTTCAGACACCAGATGGGGGTCAGGGAGCTCATACCTGCTGCCCAGGCTCACATGGGGTTAGTTATTCGTTTGGTTCCAACTCATGACAACCCTCTCTGTGTCACGGTCCAAACGTGCGCCATTGGATTTTCATTTATTAAAAAAACCCCAAAACATTTTATTTCAAATGAGATGGAAGTTGACAAAGCCGATCATCAGCTCCTTCTCCTTTCTCACCCCAGACCAGACACCCAGCAGATCCCAAGCTAGGCAGGAACACCGCAGGTTGACGTCAGGTGGCAGAGGTGGATGACTTCAAAGTCAGTAGGTCAGATGACAGGCCAATGACTGCTCCTGGGGTCAAAAGCCAGCATGACAGGCCACTGGCTCAAATCCAAAGAACTAAAGGTCAATGAGCCCAATGCAGGATTCAGACGCAGCCAGAAGTGAACAAGCTTTTCCACAGCGCCCAATTACATAGGAAGTGAGCCACACTCCTGGGGAAACTTCCTTCCGATTGCATCAGAGCTGATACCCGAGTAAGGGGGCCACACTCCACTCTTCGTATAACTGCTTGGCTTCTCATAGCAGATCCCATCAATTGCCAAACTTTTGTCCTTGGCTAAGGACTAGCTAGACTTTTGGTCTTAAATGATTCATTATTCCAACGCAGGCGTGAGTTCAGTCCTGGTCATGAAGTGGAACGAAGGGCCATAGTCATGGGGTTCCACCAGCCTCTGTCTGACTGGTAAGCCTGCTCTCATGAATCTGTGTTGCGTTCCACAGTCTTCTCCCACTCTCTCCAGGACCCCCTAATGTGGTCTTTTTTCATTGGAGTTGGTTGCGGTAGCCGGGCACCATCTAGCGTTTCTGGTCTCAGGGTTGTGGAGACTGAGCTTTGTGTGGTCCATTCATCCAGTGGCCTAATTGTTTCCATTTAAAAATGCTCATCACTCTTCTTGTCTCCAGACAAGCAGAGCCCAGTAGTTCCACCTTAGGCCATCGGGTGTTCCAGGGCTGATGTGCCATAAGCTGATTGCCAGGCTTGTATTCTGAGGCAGCTCTGGGTCAGCTCACCTTTAACTTCCAACTGGCAAAGTACATTGTTAATCATTTGTACCAACCAGGGACTCAAGCAGAAGTCAGAGACTGCCCAAATCTATCAGTCATGTGATGCTTTAGAGGTCCAGTGCTTTATCTGGAAAAGAACCAAATTTACTGGCCTGGAGTCAATTCTGACTCATCACAACTTCATAAGACAGAGTTGAACGGCCCCTGTGATTTTTCCAAGGCGGTAAATCTTTATGATAGTAGAAAGCCTTCTCTTTCCCCTGGTGGCTTCCAACTGCTGACCTGGTGGTTATCAATCCAGCAGGTAACCCACTGTGCCGCCAGGGCTCCTGGACCTAGGAATAACTGTTGCCAGGAAGTGGTTCCTTCTGTTGTGTACAGATGGCACCTAACAACAACAACTGGATGAGAAGATCAGGACATTTCCTCCCCAACCCAAAGCTGCTTGGACTGAAGAGAAAATCGATAAGGACAGAATCTGTTGATTATGGGTTTCCCAGGACTTCGCTTCTGCACTCTGGGCAGACCAGACTGACTTTGATTCACAAGCTCAACACAATCAACCGGGGGCTCCCTGCTCCTTCTCCTTTCCCACCCCGAACCAGACACCTGGCAGATCCTCGGCATTCACAGAGTTAACAGTATGGGTACTCATGTGTTGCTCTTCTCTGAGGAAAACCAGGCTCCTGACAAAAATAATGTTGTGTCACATAAAACGAGACAGTAAAAGTTAGACACTGAACACATGGTGCAGATTCTTCCATTTCTGGGACTGTGTCTGAATCACCTTCCTTCTCTCTCATTTACGGCATCCTCCTTGGCCTGACTTTTTCTCTTGCTGCCGAGAACATATACAGCAAAACACAAGGGCCCGTCAGCCAATTCTAGAGGAAGAATTCAGTGACGGTGATTTTGTTCTTCAAATTTTGCAACCGTTGCCACCCTCCCTGTTCCCCAACGAAACCAAACTCACTGCCATCAAGTCAGTGCCGACGCACATCCAGTCTTTCTCCCAAGGAACTGCTGCTGGTTTCGAACTTCAAACCATGTGGATTGTGGTCTAACTCATCACCACTACACTGCCAGGGCTCCCCAGGGTTCCTGTCTAATCTTTGGAGTGGCTGTTGATACCTGGATCTCATGCAGGCAGTTCTACAGAGTCAACTGCTCATATCCGCATATGCATCTGTGTATATTCTTATTATTATCATACCAGTAAAGCTAACCTACTATTCGTTTTGAAGAGTTCAGGATAGTTTGGATTGAACGTTTAAAGATGACCGATTTAAAGGCTAACATTTCAGAGGCCCATCCATCCACCTTCTGTGATTCCAGAAATTCTAGGCTCCTTGAGAATTTGAAAGTCTCTTCTGCAGGATGTCCCTTTGCACCAGGATTCCTCTTCAGAATCTCCAATCAAAACGCACAGTCATGGTCATCGGCGCCGTGCAATTCTGGCTTGTCAAAGGAGGCAAGCATTCCATTCCCTCCTCTTCTTCTTGCCTATTGTGAGGATGACACAGAACCAGGCCGTGTTGTGTTCTGTTGGACAGAGGGCTGCAGTGGGTGGGAACCTAACAACAACAACAACAACAACAACAACGTGTTTGTTACTTTTTATCCTTTCAAATTATTTCATTAGGACCTAATCTGGGCGTCATACCATTCCATAGTTCAACCATATCAAGCAGGGTTGTACAACCACTACCCAAATCAGTTGAAAACAACATTCTTGACTCTTCTTTCTTTGTTAAGCCAGGCCAATGGGAACAGGTTACTGTGCCTTGGATCGCTGCCTTGCAAGCTTTGAGGACCCAGGCACGACGCAAGGAACTAGGAGATAGTACAGAAGCTCCAAGATCATGAGGTGCCAGGTGATAGAAGATAAAAGCAACCTCAGCAGTTGCTCTGTTTGTTCTCGCACGATTTAGAAATATTTTATTCTGAATTAAGTGGGAGTTTACATTTCAGATAATCAATTTGGTATGTAACAAAGTAAATGATTTATCAAACCCTTCAACACTTTGCGCTGTTCCCCTGCGATGTCTCTTCTTCCTCTTGTGGAATAATGTTTTCTCCTTCACCTAAGTCTCTGACGTCTTTAGGATACTCCGCCAAGGCATTGCTGGGCCATATGCTGGGTCTGTGGCTTTTTACAGTGGTTGCCCATTTTCACATCCCCCCAGCAATGCATGAGGGTTCCAGCCTCTCCCTGTCCTCCGCAGCATTTGATACTTTGTGTCTGTATTTTTTTTTTACTCAGTAATGCGTTTAATAGATTAAAACACTTAGTGTAAAATTGATCATCTCTTTCACAGAATTTAGGGAAATAAACTAAGCAAAACAAGGATTAAGAAAGGACTTAGTTCAGAGGAATATATCCTCACAACCAGCTTTCTTTTCTTTTTTAAAAATCATTTTATTGGGGGCTCGTACAATTCTTATCACAATCCATATATCCATCCACTGTGTCAAGCACATATGTACATTTGTTGCCATCATCATTCTCAAAACATTTGCCTTCTGCTTGAGCCCTTAATATCTGCTGTTCGTTTCCCCCCTCCCTCCCCACTCCCCCTACCTCATGCGCCCTTCATCATTCACAAATTATGATTATTTTGTCTGTGTCTGTATTTTTGAACTTGGCTATCTCTCCCAATGGGAGGTGGTATCTCCTCCATTTTTATTTGCATCTCTCGGATGACAAGTCTATCACCCAATGTTTGCAGTTCAAGTTTTTACAGAGGTGTGCATTGTTGACAACAATGCCAATTTGGCTGTGCAATCCTACCCTTGATGAGGGTGATTCTCCTATAGTAATTGACCCTCCCCTTTCATCCTCCTTCCTGACCCTGGTAACCAAGAAACTTTGGTCTCCATAAATTTGCCTGCTCTTGTGTTTTATATAAGAGAGCTAATACTGCATGTGTTAGTCTGGGTAGACTAGAGAACAAATCCATGGACATGCATATGTATATAAGGGAGAGATTTATATACAAGAGGAATTGAACATTGAGAAAACATCCCAACCCAGTCCAGTCCAAGGCCATAAGTCTGATATTAGCCCATATGCCCAACACCAATCTATAAAATCCTCTTCAGACCCACAAAACACATGCAATGAAGCCAAATGTGGGACGATCACAAGCCAGTAGGTAGAAAGTCTTTGGATCTAGTGGCGTTATAAGCATCTCAGTGCTGACAGCAGTCTCTCTGTGGCTTCTCCGGCTTCCGAGGTCTGGTTGCATCCTGTGACTTGTCTTCTGCAATGTCTCCCAGGGAGTAGCCTCCAAGAAGGAAGTACCAGATTCCCCAGAATTCTCAGGAGAAGGCCATGCCCACAGAAGTCTCATTGGCTATCACCAGATTGACAGCCTAGACTCCACCCCTACACTCTTAATCCTTAAATTGACATCAGATTAGGTGACTACCACGCTTCATGTGTCCTCTTGTGACTGACCTATCTCACTCAGCATGTTGCCTTCAAGAACCATCCCCATGATAATATGCATCAAGGCTATTGATCCCGTGGCCGAGTAGTGTTCCACTGAATGTCTGTACCACAGTTTGTCCATCTGGTCACTCAGATTGTTTCTACCTTTTGGCGATTATGAGTCATACTGCATTGGTGTGCAAGTCTCTGAGTGTTGACTTTCAAGGTGTGTGGATCTATATCCAAGAGTGAAATTGCTGAGTCATACCGTAGCTCTAGTTTTAATTTCCGAAGAACTTCCGCTCTTTTCCATAACGGCTATACCATTTTGTGTATCCACTAGCAATGAATACGGATTCCAAATTCCTTGTCAACATAAATACTTTTGATCATAGTCATTCTAATGGAGGTGACAATGGATCTCATGGTGGTTTTGATTTGCATCTCTCTGGTGCTTAATGATCTTTTCATGGGTTTGGTGACCATTTGGTTGTCCTTTTGGTAAAATGTCTGTTTCATCGTCCTTTGCCCATCCTATGATGGATTATTTGTCTCTTTGCTGTTCAATTGTTGAAGTTTTATGTTTGTGCTGTTAGGTGCCATTGAGTTGGTTTTGATTCATCGTGACCCTATATAAGAATGAAACACTCCCAGCCCCCGAGTTGGGCACCATCTTCACATTGTTCTATGTGAGCCCATTGCTGCACCACTGTGCCAATTCATCTTGTTGAGGGCCTTCTTTCTCACGATGTCTCTACTTTAATAAGCATGATATCCTTCTCCAGGGACTGGTCTTTCCATGGACAAAGTACATGTGATGAAGTCTTGCCATCCTTGCTTCCAAGGAGCATTCTGGCTATACTTATTCCAAGACAATTTTGTCTGTGGTTTTTATTTTTCCTGTTTTTAAAAAATAATTTATGGTACCATAATTCAAGTACAATGATTCTCTTCTGTCTTCCTTATTCAATGTCCAACTTTCACATGCATATGAAGCAATGGAAACTACCATGGCTTGTGTCAAGTACCCCTTAGTCCTCAAAGTAGCATTCTTGTTTTCAACACTTGAAAGAGGGCTTGTGCAGCAGATTTTCCTAGTGCAGTACATCACATGTTCTCATGACTCCTGCTTCCATGAGCACTGATTGTGGATCCAAGCAAGACGGAATCCCTGATGACTTCAGTCTTTTTTGTTTATCATGATTTGGTCCATTTGTGAGGATTTTTGTCTTGTTTACAGTGAGTTGTAATCCATACTGAAGGCTGTAATGCTTGATCTTCATCAGCAAGTGCTTCAAGTCCTCCTCACTTTCAGTAAAGCAAAGTTGTGCCATCTGCATATTACAGGTTGTTAATAAGCCTCCTTCCAAATCTGATCTCACATTCATCTTCATGTGATTTAGCGTCTCTGATGATTTGCTCAGCATACAGACGGAATAAGTATGGGGAGACGATTTAACCCTGACATGCACCGTTCTTGATTTTAAACCATGTAGCATTCCATTGTTCCATTCCCACAACTGCCCCTTGATCTGGGATTTTCGTTCTTCTCAAGACTAGCCACAGTTTGTTATGGTCCACACAGTCAAATGTCTTTGTATAGTCAATGAAACACAAATAAACATCTTCCCCATAGTGTTCCTAAGGTATTCTCTGTTGAACCTCTGGCAGTTCCCTGTCAATATACTGCTGCAACCATTGTTGGATGACCTTCTGTAAAATTTTACTTGCATGTGATGTCACTGATATTGTTCTATAATTTGTACATGCGCTTGAATTACCTTTCCTTAGAAAGAACACAAATACGGATCTCTTCAAGTCAGTTGGCCAAGTAGCCGTCTTCCAAATTTTTTAACATCGATGAGCGAGAACTTCAGTGTTTCATCAGCTTGTTGAAACATTCAACAGATATTCTATCAATTTCTGGACATGTATTACAGATGACAAGAGTGTGGAGGCAGGGGACTGAGGTCAGTTAAACTGGATCACGAAGGTTCCATGGGCACCATCAAAAGCATCCCGAGGGAGCAGGGATGTGGCCAGAATTGATAATATTAGGCTTGGATCTGTTGAAGCATCTGCTGGTTCCTAGAGCTTTTTGAAGACAGGCACTACAGATGGGTGGTTTCGGAGAACAGAAATTTATTTTCTCACAGTTTTGAAGCCTAAATCCAAGTTAAAATCTCAGCTCTCTCAAATCATTCTTTATTAGAAGCCCAGGATTTCCCTGCGTCCTCAGCCAACCTCACATGCCATCTGCGATCGCCCTTGTGTATGCTTCCTTGTCTGTGTCCGACTCCGAATGATTCGCTCTAGGACTCACCCTACACTGGTAAGATCGCAATTCATAGACTGGTTAGTTACATTGCAATTGATTGCATTACAAAAGGTGCGTGTATTCGATTAAATTAAACCCAGAGGAACAGGGGTATAAGATTTCAACATGCATTTTGAAGGGGGTGACTTCATTCAACCCATAACAGCCTCCACATGGTAGTGACTGCTGGCAGACAGTGAGTGTCCACCAGGGAAGTCTCTGCCAAGAATCTCTGATTGAAGGCATAAAATAATAAATAAATAAAACACCTCATGCATCTAAAGAAGAGTCAAAGCACAAGGAAAGTCACCTTGGGGGGCATCCAGATTTGAAGTGCAGAGAGGAAGTGGAGAAGAAGGAACTGTCAAGGAGCAAGAGCAGCAGCCAGTGAAGTAGAGGCACACCAGGATGATTGGGCCAGAGAGGGATGGAGAACTGCAATGGGTGCCCTCATAAAGGGGGAATGACAACTGCATAACAAGCAGGAGGTCTGTTGTTAAGCAAGCCAGTGATGTCCACAGAAAGGGTCACTTAGAGGGCTGTTACCAGTGGGACAGATGGTGGCTTCATTAAATCGAAATCAAAATGAATCAACAAAAGAGGCAGCTGTGAAAATAGCTTTGATGGATCGGATCATTTGCTAGTAAAACAAAGGTTGTACCCACCCCTTGCAGTTACATGATGTTGGATGTCTTCCAAGCAGGAACGGCTACATGGTTGTGAGCCTTGGTGCAAAGGGAACGTGCAGGGCCCCCTTTCCAAAAACGATGGTGGGTTTCTTGACAGCAGCAGCAAAGCACTGAAAGTACTGCCGGCCCTTCTGCATGCAGGACCCCCTTAGGCTGTCAGCACAAGTCATGGGTGCATACAGCCAGTCCTGTTCCCAACCAGCTTTCTCCACACTTTCAGTCCAGAGGCTGTGGTAGCTATATAATCTGTCGTCAATTTAAGAGGATGATGACTGAATCGGTGGAGTCTAACCTGTCAATAATTGTATAGCCAATGAGGCCTCTGTGTGGGCATGGCCTTCCCCTGAGGATTCTGGGAATTCCTATATTTCCTCCTTGGAGGCAGGAAGATACTGTCTCTCTCTGCTCACACCCTGGGAGACAGCAGCTAACAAGACATATAGAACTACTCTGGTGTCCTGAGCTGGAGAAGCCATATGGAGAGCTCCTGCCAGTGCTGAGATGCTTAAGCTACTGGATCCACAAGACTTTCCACCCACTGGCCTGTGATCTTTCTGCATTTGTGTGTTCATGAGTCTGAAGAGGACTTTATAGATTGGTACCAGATATATGGGGTAATATCAGACTTATGGACTTGATCTGGACTGCGCTGGAATGCTTTCTTAATATTTAACTACTCTTGTCTATAAATCTTTGTTATACCCATATGAGTCTCCCCGAATTTGTTTCTCTAGTCTACCCAGACTAACACGGAGACATTTTAAAAGATGGTCTGATCCATCCAAGTCATTTTTCAGATGACCCCTTGTTTAGTCACCAAACAACAGAATGCCCTTCCTTCATTGAATTCTGGGTCAAACATCTTGCTTTCCAGGTTGTCCAAGAACTGGCAACCTAACACCAACATACATTGGCCATTCCTATATTTTCTTTGCTCTGTGTGACATGTATTAGTTCTGCAGGCATACTTTTGCTTTAGTGAATGAACGCTATCGATTTTTTTGCCTTATGTGTAGCCCCCATTGTTTCCTTAAGTGATGTTCAGTCACTTGTTTTCGACCTTTGTAAGTGAACGTTCTAGATATTTCAGTCGAATAAGCTTTAGTATACATGTACATATTCCTTTTCACACCAGTATTTTCAATTCTGTACCATTAACTAGATTTAGGATATTATTAATTGAATAATCAAATGTCCTCTGTATACTACTTATATTATTTTCAAGAGCCTGATAATGCTGCCTCTAAAGTAGACAAGGGATACAAAGAAACATTAAATAAATGAATGAACTTGTAGAGTGCACTTAACTGTACACCCCAATCTAAGAACAGTGCATTTTTATGTGGCCTACTCAATATGTGTCCTCATGAAATTATCACTGAGGATATGGGTGCCAAAGAATGTGCAATGAAAAAATCAGTTGTATGAGCCCCTAATAAATTGTTTAAAAAAAACAAAAAAAAGAAAAAATCAGATGGTGCCTGACTATCAGAAAAAAGAGTGTCTTGGGTCTTAAAGGTTTATCTGAAGCAAGCAGCCATCTAAGCGATGTGCCAGCTAGATCCACACAGAAGAAGCACAGTAGCCCATGTGATTCAAGGATTTCAAATGGCAAAACCCGGATCAGAGGAGGGAATTGAATTAGAGCTTAAATTCTGAGCATTCGGTTTGCAGAAGACTAAGGATGACATTTGCAGAGTCTCCAAGTGGATTAAACCTCCATTAAGTTTTCTCAGACCGTTGAACAGGGACATAAATGGTCTTGCCCACAGACAGGCTGAATTGGAAAGTGGATTACTGTAGACACAGTTCTGTTTAAATTTAACATCTTAACATTTGTTTTCCCTTTTGATTCATTTTAGCATTTTTATTACATTCAGCTTTATTTTGGAATATGATTTTTCTGTGTTGCATTTTGTTGTTGTTTTCTTCTTCTTTTTGTATGCTTTTGTTTATAGGGAATCCAGGACAGGTAAACTTAGAGAGACAGCAACTAGATCAATCGTTTCTTGAGGTCATGACAGAAGGTTGTGGGGACAGAAAAGGCTAAAAACAATGGAGCCAAAAAAGAAGAAATGTTCCCAAAATGACAGTGGTAATGATTTCACAACTCTTTTTGATGTCCACAAACCACTGGTTTTTATGATATATAGATCTTATGTCAATAAAATCATCTTTAAAATATAAGAATGTTTTTCTTGTTTGGGAGATAGAGCGATTCCCCATTTGTTATGGATTGGATCGATTATTCTCCATCCACCCATATTTTTGTGTTGGCATTCCTACACCTGTGGAGGAATGCTGTCTGGAAGCAGGGTTTCTGTGCCATGTTAGGAGTCCCGGTGGCATCCTACACCACATCTCTTTTGAATCGTTACAAGAGCAGAAGACTAATGCCAGGGGCGAATCACCTAGGAACCCAGGAAAGCCTGGTACGAACCACAAGGAATGAGAGTACAACCAAGGTGCCAATTGGGACCTTGAGCCTCCAGAACCCAGAACTCCGGGGGAATACATTTCTGTTCTTTAAAGCCACTCGCTTGTGGTATCGATGTCACAGCAGCACTAGGAAATCGCCAACCCTGATCCTGGGGGTAGGAATGGTCTCTTCCCACCATGTGAACCTCAAAGAGGCAGATCTTCTCCTAGCTCCGGGTAACCAGTCGTGTGGTCCTGGCTCTGTCCATCAGACACTCGCTACAAGACTTTGAGTCTCGGGAAGAGACACCAAGATGAAGGACTCTTGGAGATGCTTCATTCACTCTGGTGGTGATAAAATCAAGCGGTCAGGGCAGGCTTAGATGATTTTCAACCCAGGTGTCCAGTGGGACTAGGGTCAGAATCCCATCCTAGCTTCTCCTGTCACCTGCCTTTATGCCCTCTACTGCTGAGCTTTCTTGGGCTGCTGCCTATTATCCACGTGTGAATTCAGCGGGAGGGACCCAAGCCTGCCTTTAGGTTCAATCATTTGCTAGAAGGACTCACAAAACTCAGCAAAGCTGTTATGTTCTTTCTTGTTGTTCAGTGCCATCAAGTTGGTTCTGACCCATAGGGACTCTATACACACAGAATGAAACACTGCCCAGTCCTGTACCATTCTCACAGTTGTTATGTTGGAGTCCATTGTTGCAACCGCTCCGTCAACCCATCTTCTTGAGGATCTTCCTCTTATTTTTCCCTCCTGACCCTCTACTTCATCTCGCACAGGGTCCTTTCCCAGGGACTGGTCTTTCCTGATAACACAACTGAAGTGTGTGGGACAGAGTCTTGCCATCCTTACTTCTAAGGAGCATTCTGGCTGTACTTCTTCCAAGATAGATTTGTTCGTTCTCCTGGAATGGGAACTTTCAATATTCTTTGCGAACACCATAATTTTGATCCATCAATTCTTGGCTATCTTCCTTATTCTTGTCCAACTTTCACATGTATATGAGGTGATTGAAAATCCTCGTGGAAAATGATCCAAATTAAAATGAGTCATGTGCTGAGGTGCATAGAGTTCCCAGGAGGAGCTTCTGATTGTCCTTTCAGTGGAGCCATGCAGACAGCACTTAGTGCTCCCAGCAGGGATGTGTGACAGCACTCACCATCTCACTCACTGGTAGAGGCTCGTCTTTCTCCCACAGAGTGGTTGATGGTTTCGAACTGCCGGCCTTGCAGTTAGTCACCCAACGTGTAGCCCACGATATCACCAGAGCTCCTCATAGACCCAATATGCACAGAATATTGCCAACTAGGGAAATCTCTCCCACACTTTGGGGTTCTGTTTTTATTAGGGATGAGATACATAGACCCAGCAGACTGCCCTTTTGCCTAATTTCCCTCTCCTGACCCTCTAGAGCTGGAGTATCCTAAGGCCCTCATCCTAGATTCCATAGTTAGCATCAGGGACACATCTCCAATAGCCTAAGGGCCCCAGGTAAACAAAAACACTCCTATCAAGCAGGACCTTCCAAATTGCTTAGAGATTGTCTTGCAGGAAGTGGGTTGAAGGTTAACCTTGTCTCTGGACAAAGTTCACTCTTCACTCTACATCAAGACCTCTCCAGTTTTTCCACCCACTCCCCTGGGTGCCCAAGTCTTTTCTTAGGAAACCTTTACAAAATCCCTAACTCCCTGGATCTACTGATGCCACCTGGGGTGAGCAGAACCAATACTCACTCACTCACTCACTCACTCACTCACTCACTCACTCACTCACTCACTCCTACACAGTCCATGCTGACTCCTAGAGACCCTATAGGGCAGAGTAGAGCTGCCCATGGGAGATTGTTTATGGGAGTAGAAAGCCCTGCTTCTGTTTTCTTTCTCCTATAGAGCGGCTGATGGTTTTGAACTTCTGACAATGTGGATCACAGTCCGACTCATAGCCACCCCACCCCACCCCACCAGGGCTTCTTACCTCCTGTACTGCGATTGGCATTTTCCTAACGTTAGCTGAGACACAGAGATCTAGGGACGTCTCTAATGTCACAAGCTGGTGCAATCCTCACGGCCCTAGGGGTAACCCAGTGTTTCCTGGTCTTTGCCGAGTGGTCAGGCTCAGTAATTGCTCCAGGAGCTTTCCAAGATGAAGCAACCATTGGAAAGGCCAGAAGATGCAGGTCAGGTAGAGCTCCATCTCAAAGATCCAGCAATCTGCTTTAGTCTGAAACTCTGCTGAAATGAACCCCGGTCGGGCCTCCAAAAACATCCTTTGGAGGCTGCAGAAGGCAGCTTTGCAGAGCACTAAGTTTTTCGCACATCTTTCCAAGTTTCCAAAAGTAGCTTTTCATCTGCATGTTGGGGAAGCCAGCCAGACTTCTTCGGAGACCCCTCTGCATACAACGAGTGGAAAACACGCCTTGACAATGACAAGGGACATCCTTCAGCAGCTTGTTTCTACCCTGACCTAGAGCTAAAGGTCCCTTGTGGGCCCCCAGGCTAGTCTCCTCACCAGGAAACAATGCACCACCCCCCTCACCCTCCCGCCAGCTGGTCCCATCTGTTGCTGGGAGACTTGGGAGAGAGACAATCACTAAGGTAACCACAAGGCCTCCAGGGGTGGGCAGATATAGGCACACATCAGCTGCCACTGCTGGGCACGCAGCCTGTGTCCTGCTCTGGGGGGATGCTGGTGCCCGCTGCCAGCTGAGGCCATAGTTCAGGATGTGTAAGGTTACTGGAGAGAAGGGTGTAGGGAGAAGCCTTCTCGGGCCTTGTGATCAGAGGCCAGGGGTAAGAGAGCAGGGTGCTGGAAAGGGCCCAAGGGGGAGCCTAGGAGAGTCTGTAATGTTCCTGGTGGATCATAGAGACTCCAGAGGCCTTGGAGAGCATCTCTTCCAAACGGGGAGACTGAAGCCCAGGGTGCGTATTAGTGGTGAGCAGAGACATTTTACTTGTGTGCTACTTCATTTAGGAGATTTCCACACAAAGGATTCTAGAACATCCCCCTAGAAAGGGGCTGAATACTGCCCCATTGTAGAAATGCTTCATTTGTTTAAGTCATTCATCCAGCAAATATTTATTGAACACCTAAACAAGTGAGAGTTGGACATCGAATAAGGAAGACCGAGGAAGAATCGAGTCATTTGAATTGTGGTGCTGGAGAAGAATATTGAAAGTACCATGACAGCCCAAAGGACGAACACATCTGCCTGGAAGAAGGATGGCCAGAATGCTCCTTGCCGGCAAGGATGGGGAGGCTTCATCTCATGTTCTTTGGATGTATTCTCAGGAGAGACCAGTCGCTGGAGAAGGACATCGATTTGGTAAAGTACCAGGGCAGCCGAAAAGAGGAAGGCCCTCACTCCACACGACGGATTGACTCAATGGCTGCGACACTGAGCTCCAATGCAAGTGTGCTGTGAGAACGGTGTATGGCTGGGCAGTGTTTCACTCTATGGATCACGGGGTCGCCTCGGGGGTACCTGGCCACATGCTGAGTGTCCAGCGACTGCCCTAACAGAGGACTGAGCACTTGGTGACTTAAAGACGACAGAAACACAAGCTCACAGTTCTGGAGGTCAAGTGTTCAAAATCAATACGATTGCACCAGCCTCGAAAGGCTCTCTGTGTGGATACTGCCCTGCCACTTCCAGCTTCCAGTGGGTCCAGCCATTCCTTGGCAGCATTCCTCCCACCTCTGCTTCCATTCTCCCCTTTTCTTCACGTCTCATAAGCCTTGGTCCAGTGGGCTAAACAGTAGGCTTCTGCCTACCAGCTTCTCCAAGGGGGAATGATGAGGCGGTCCGCTCCCATAAAGATTCACAGCCTTGGGAACCCTGCGGAGCAGTCCTCCGCTGGCCTGTAGGGTTGCTATGGATTAAAATGGGCTCGATTGTTTCTCTGCCCTTCTCCTAAGTACACATGCCATTGGATTTAGGACTTCAATTCAGAATGATGTCATTAACCAAAGCCCAAACCACGCCCACTGAATCCATTCCAATGCGTACCAACCCAGTACAGGGTCTGCAAGTCTGTCAATTTCATGGCGGCCAACAACTTCTTTCTCCTTGAGAGTAATTGGTGGTTTTTAACCAGCAAGCTTGAGGTTAGTGGTGCGTGCTCACCTGTCAGCACGACTGGGGTTCCTTTCCCAGTGACAGAGCCACCAGCATCCCAGCAGCGCACCGGCCACCACAGTCTGACAAGCTAATTAGAGACCTGGTTTAGAGATCCTTAGGGGAATTCACTTGCCACACAGGCAGGTGAAGTTTGGACACTGCTAAAGAAGAAGAATCTGTGCATTTGAATTATGGTGCTGGTGAAGAATTTTTTAAAATTTAGAATATATTTCAATATATTGATCATCTTAGGGCTTATTTGTATTGTCTCTTTCTTATTTCATGATTGATTGGTAGGCAATGAAATGATCACTGGTAGAGGCTTTGAATATTGCTCCCTGGTGATCTATTCGTTATGCATTGTACTGCTATCTTCGAGGTCGACAGTTCAAAGCCACCAGCCACTCGGCATGATAAAGATGGGGCTTTCTACTCACGGAAACATTTACCATCTCAGAAACCCACAGGGGTCCGCTATGAGTCAGCGTCAATTCAATGGCAGTGAATTGGGTTTTTTGTTTGTTTGTGAAGAATATCATCTTCCCCTAGACTGGAGATTGAAAGTGCCACTGGCTCTCAAAAGAATAAGCAAATCTGTCTTGGAAGAAGTTCAGCCAGAAGGATCCTTAGACGCAAGGATGGCGAGTGGTTGGCTCATGTCCCTTGGGCATGATATCAGGGAGAGAGGCCACTCCCTGGAAAAGGTCACAGGCTTGGTAAATTAGAAAGGCAACAAGAAAGGAGACCCCCTCGACAAGATGGACTGACAGAATGCTTGCAACAATGGCCTACCACGTAAGGACAACTGTAAGGATGGTGCAGGACCGAGCAGGGTTTCATTCTGTTGCCGGTAGCGTCACTATGAGTTGGACCGGATTCACTGGCATCTAACAATGACAAGAAGATCAAGAAAAAATTAATTTCACTTGCAAAGATATCCCCTCCCCCCAGCCCCCCAGGACAAGGTCACTTTCACAGGTTCCAGGTGGACATCGGTTTTTGGAAGATGCTATCTAACACCTGCCACGTGCCAGGTCCTCTTCTCGAGCCTGGATGTAACAGTGAACAGCACGAGACAGGACATTGATCTCATAACGTTCTTTTTTTTACAGGAGAGAGACAAGCAAACAAAAAGCATACCGTGACACCGTTTCAGTTAGCGATAACTGTTCTGAAGAACAGTGGGGGTGGTCAAGGAGAAGGAGATTATCTGGTTAGAACAGTGGGGGTGGTCAAGGAGACTATCTGGTTAGAACAGTGGGGGTGGTCAAGGAGACTATCTGGTTAGAACAGTGGGGGTGGTCAAGGAGACTATCTGGTTAGAACAGTGGGGGTGGTCAAGGAGAAGGAGATTATCTGGTTAGAACAGTGGGGGTGGTCAAGGAGACTATCTGGTTAGAACAGTGGGGGTGGTCAAGGAGACTATCTGGTTAGAACAGTGGGGGTGGTCAAGGAGACTATCTGGTTAGAACAGTGGGGGTGGTCAAGGAGACTATCTGGTTAGAACAGTGAGGGTGGTCAAGGAGACTATCTGGTTAGAACAGTGGGGGTGGTCAAGGAGACTATCTGGTTAGAACAGTGGGGGTGGTCAAGGAGACTATCTGGTTAGAACAGTGGGGGTGGTCAAGGAGACTATCTGGTTAGAACAGTGGGGGTGGTCAAGGAGACTATCTGGTTAGAACAGTGGGGGTGGTCAAGGAGAAGGAGACTATCTGGTTGGGTTGGGGGGGGAGGTGTTCTCTCATGGATAAAGTGGTCAGGAAAGCCCACTGGGTGGGTATGACTGAAAGGCTGTAAGGCTGTCTCATGGGACTTGCACATGTATACCTCCCATCTATCCCAGCTCAGGGATCCGGCTGCAGAACACAGCAGAGGAGGCTGGAAAACAGAGAGGAACATGGGAGCCGTGTTTTTGAGAGCAGGCCCCAGAGGGATGCAGCTTTCTCGGAAGCCCATCTGCTGAACTGTGTGCACAGTGGCCCGCAGGAAAGGGTACGGCAGAGGGCAGAAATGCGGTCAGTGGAATTTGGACTTTCAAGACTGCGATGCAAGCTGGCGTAAATGTGAGGTCATCCCTGGGGTCAGAAATGGCAGAGAGACAGAAAGGTCCAAGAGGAGAACCAGAGTCAAGGACAAACCCATCTCCAGCTCCTCCTGCCTACGGGTTTCCCTGCAGACCTTGCTGGAAGACCTTGAGAAGGCAATGCTGCCATGACAACAGGGGGGAGGGGGCTCTTATTCAGTACTTTTCTGCATCCCACGCTTGTGTTACACATATTGTCTGCATCAGCCTGCCCTTTATGAGCAGTGAATGTGTCTGAAGGTTGGTACCAAGCTCACACTGAAGGGAGAGTCGGAGGGTCTGATAGAGTGTAGGAGGCCAGCCCCTCGGGTTGGAAGGGATGCCAAATACACTAGGGAAGATCTACCTCCTCAAAGTAGAGTCCACCTGAAGGGCATGGGCAGAGTAGCATTTGGGGGGACCTTCTTTACTGAGATGTGCTATGGCTCACAATGAGGAGAACCCCGGCAAATAGTCATCACTAATCATTCATGTCATGTTGAAGTGTGAGTCTAGGAAACTGAGAAGTTGTCCAAAAATGAAATGGAGCACTTGAAGATCAATATTCTAGGCATAAGCGAGCTGAAATAGACTTGTACGAGTTCTTTGGAATCAGAGGATTAGACGAGCATGCCTACTTTGCTGGAAATGGCACGCCCAAGAGGAACAGCATCACATTGTCCCAAAGAACATCCAAAGCAAATGTAGGAGAGGGGTGGCGTGACTGGAAGGTTTTATACACTCCTGGTGGGCTTGTAACCATGTACAACCATTGTGCAAAATGATATGATGTGACTTAAAACAACTGGGACTACACCACCCAGTGATTCCTGCTGGGCATACAACCCAAAGAAGTAAGAGACAGAACACAAACAAGTGTATGCTCTCTCATGTTCGTTGCAGCACAGTTCACAATAGCAAGACACTGGAAACAGCCCAAATGCCCATCAGTAGAGTGGATAAAGCCACTCTGGTACATACACACAATGGAATACTATGCATCCCTAAACAATACGGTGATGAAACCACACAACATCTCATGACATGGATGGACCTTTAAACCATTAAAGTACTGAAGGAAGGTAGTCAATTACAGGACAGAGATAGTGTGAGGCCGCTGCAATCAGGATAAACGCCAAGGCAAAGGCAGGCTTCTGTTCTCAGGTCATGTAATCTTGTAATCCAGTCTCCTAAGCAACCAGGTAGTCTGCCTTCCCAGTGCTCATGAACCATATATCACCCCCTTATTTATACACCTGCACAGTCCCTTCAACAGGGGCGGCCTCGGTTTCTCACGTTATGGGGAGAGAGAGAAGACGAATCAGTTCCCAGATCAACAGATACTCCAACAAGGGTACTTGGTGAAGTTCAATGGAAATTTAAGTCAAGGGGTGTGTCCGTCTCAAAGAAGGTGACTTCACATCTGTTGGTGGTCAACACCATTGGGCAAACTACCATCGGGAAAATGCCCGATGTTCTTTGTATCTACCCCTAAGAGAAGAATGTGCCCGGCACTATGCTCCTAATTGGATGCTTTTGACCTAGTGCCTATCCAGCCCCTGTTGACTAAAGCCATATGCTATAGACAGCTTGGACTTTAGACCCTATCCTTGCAAGCTGATCCACCTTCTTCATATATCACACCTGATTTGGAAACCCCACTAAGTGAACTAGACTTCACCTTAAACTCACCTGAAGCAGACTTCAGGAGCTGAAGGAAGCCGTTGCACTTAAGAATGAAACACCCTAGTGTGAGATAAAGCAGATGACTACTACCCCAGGGTTATGGATTTAAGGGCCAACTTTGGTTTAGCTATCTCGTTTTGTGGATACTCAGGGAATAACTACCAAGACTAACATAGTCACTGTTTTCACCCTTTCTTTGCTTTTTTATGCATGTCTTAGTCTAACAGGTGTGGTTCTACCTTTGGGAGTGAGTGTACCCGGAAGTTTTAGCTTATCTCCAACCCCATTGTTAGTGTAAATGGTGTCCTGTTCCTTGAATGTTTAATCTGTGAAAGTCAACAATACATGTGTGTTAGTCTGGGTACTTTAGAGAAACAAATCCACAGAAAATCATGTATAAGAGAGAGTTTTATATAAAGAGTAAGTGCAAATCAGGAAAACATCCCAACCCAGTGCTGCCCAAGGCCACAAGTCCAACATGAACCCATATGTCCGACAGCAATCCACAAAGTCCTCCTCCATCTTGCAAAACACACACAACAATGCCAACTGCAGGAGGAAAGCCAAATCAGTGAAGGTGTAAGCATCTCAGCACTGGCAGGGGTTTCCACACGGCTGCTCCAGCACCCAGGGATGCATCGGGGTAGGTCCATGCGGCTTCTCCTTGGGGATGTCTTGCAGGAAGTGAGCCTTGCCAGCTGAAGCAGAGAACTGGCTAAGACAGCTGCACCCTGGTCTGACCATCACAAAGCAAGAGACCCCAGAACTAGAAAGGCGAGGCTCACTGAGCCATTTATCCCTCTGCTCTTCAATTAACCCCACATGTTTTTATCAGCCAGGTTGGCACAATAAGCTAACTACCTCAACATGCATTTTGGTTGAAAAAGCTTCCTTATACATGTCAACTTTCATTTTTCAACAGCGTTAAATTCCGTACCATTAACTAACTTAATGATATTATCATTAGAATTATTAGTTGGCCCATGGTGATGATGTTTAATGTTCCCCAATGAAAAGATAATGGTATCTGTAAAGTGACCAGGGACATAGATAAACTACAGGTGTATGAAGGGATTTTGAACTCACACTTAATCGCAGTCTTAATCTTCGGACACTTAGTTCTATGGCATGTTTGTTAGTCAATATTTGCCTTCATAAAGAGATCATGGAGGATATGAATGTTTTAGCCAAGTGTGGTGACAATGCCCAGCTACCAAAAAGAATAGCGTCTAGGGTCTTAAAGGCTTGTCTTAGAACAATCACTCCACTGGTCCAGATAAGAGCTCTCGACACCTGGAATCCAGGACCGATAAAGCCCTCAGGAACAGTCATAGCGGTAGTGATACCATGAAGGCAGGGAGAAGAGAGAGAAGTGGGGAACCTACTACAATAATCGACGTATAACAACCCTCCCCAGCCTCCCGCCAACCAGGTGGACAAACAACAGAAACATGGGTGAAGGGAGAGAGCAGATGGTGTAAGATATGAAAACAATAATAATTTATAATTTATCAGGGGTCCATGAGGGTGAGAGGTTCTGGAGAGGGAGGAAAAAAAGAGGAGCGGATATCAAGGGCTCAAACAGAAAGAAACTGATTTGAAAATGATGATGGTAACATATGTACAACAATGTGTTTGATACAATTGATGTCTGGATTGTTGTAAGAGCTGTAAGAACCCCAATAAAATATTTTTTAAAGGAAAGGAAAAAATCAACCATCTTATTGCAGGATCAGCTAAGTCCACATGGGAGACACACACCAGCCTGTACGATTCAAGGCTGTGGATAACAGAATCTAAGGCCAGAGAAGAAAAGAGTATTGGAGCTTAAATTCTGAGCCCCTGGTGTGCAGAAGGCGATGGGCAATGGCGAGAGCCTCAGCTCCATTTGCAGGGTCCCAGGTATAGTAAGCCTCCAGTGAATCCCTCTGAGCACAGACCAGAGATGCGGAGAGCCTTGCTATCAGACACAATGCACTGGGAATTGGATCATTCCAGATTTAGTTAGGTTAAAGTTTAACACCTTATCATTGCATCTTCCTTTTGACCCATTTAAAATTTGCTCTAATTTTTAATATTTTCTGCTTTCCTTGAGATTGAGGCTTTTCTACTTTATGTTCTCTTTGTCGTCGGGGTTTTTGTTTTGTATACTTTTCTGTATACGCAACCCAGGGTAGTGAAATCTATAAAGGCAGTAACTGCATTCGTGGTAGAAGTGTGTGATGGGCCCTGACCCTGAGCTTTCCTCCGTGTCCACAGGGAGCCCGGAAACCTGTCCAAAGACGAGGAAGGTGAGACAAGAGCTCATATTTCCTGCCCTCCTTGGGGTTTCCCACAGACCAGAAGAACAATTAGTCAACTTCACAGGAGTCTTGGGTTTCTGCTCCCCAGGGAAGGAAACCCCACCCTGAGCCCAACCCTTTGCCAGGAAATAACAGGCCTCAAGAATTTCAAAACACCTTCTCAGACAACAGCTTTACCTGGAGACTGGACAACAGGACTTCACAGACTAACCCGGGTCACGTTCTGTGGGTGGGAAAAAACGCTTTCACCCAGAGAGAAAACCTTTGAATCTGTAGATGAAGACACAGATGCAAATGAGTTGGACTTCCTGGCAGAGGGTAGAGGTTAAGGAGGCTCTGCCCATCTTTGGTCAAGGTCACCCTACCCTCGGGGTTGAGTCCAAGAAACCCTTTGGGGTTTCTAAACACAAAGAGAATATGTACTGATCATGATCTACTTCCACTGAGTCCATTCTGACTCATAGCAAGCCTATAGGACAGAGTAGATTTGGCTCCGGATGTTTCCCAAACTATACATCTTTATGGATGTAGCTAGCCTCATCATGCTCCCATAAAGCGGATGGTGGATTTGAACTCTATACGTAACCCACTACTTGATCTGGTAGACATTGAATAAGGAAGACCGAAGAAGAGTCGATGCATTTGAATTGTGGTGCTGGAGAAAAATATTGAAAGTCCCTAGACTGCTAAAAGGACAAATTGATCTTTATTGGAAGTAGTATGGTCAGAGTACTTCTTGATCAGGACTCCTTGTTGTTGTTAGTTGCCACGGAGTCGGTGCTGACTCCTAGCAACCCTATGTACAACGGAATGAAACACCACCTGTGTTAGTCTGGGTTGACTAGAGATATTCAGAAACACTCATGTGTATAAGAAAGATTAAATCTATATGAAGAAAACATCCCAGCCCATTCCAGATCAAAGCCATAAGTCTGATATTAACCCATATGTCAGATACCAGTTTATAAATTCCTCCTCAGACTCACTCAACACATGCAATAACGCCAAAATACAGGAAGAGCACAGGCCCGTGGGAGGGAAGTCTTGTGGATGCAGTGGTGGTGGAAGCATCTCTGCGCTGGTGTGGGTCTCCACGTGCCTCCTCCAGCTCCAGGGCTCTGACTCCATCAGGGGACCTCCATGTGGATTATCAGCAGGAATATTGAGCAGAGAGTGTGTGTCCTGTCTCTAGGGAGGAACACAGGAGCTCCTAAAATCCTCAGGAGAAGGCCATGCCCACACAGAGGCCTCATTGGCTATGACCTGATTGACAGGTTAGACTCCACCTCTTCATTCAGTTCTTACTGAAGGCTACAATCCTTGATCTTCATCAGCAAGTGTTTCAAGTCCTCCTCACTTTCAGCAAGCAAGGTTAAATCACGTGGCAGGTTGTTAATAAGGTTTCCTCCAATCCTGATCCCACATTCTTCTGCCAATAAGCCAGTTTCTCTGTTTATTGTTCTTTTTCGCCGTCCTTCTATCTACCCAAGCATGACGTCCTTTTCCGGGGACTGGCTGCTCCTGATGAAGTCTCACTGTCCTTGCCTCTACAGAGCATTATGGCCGTACTTCTTTCAAGACAGATTTGTTTGTTCTTTTGGCAGTCCATGGTACTTTGCAGTATTCCTCACGAGCACCATAATTCAAATGCATATGCATTTAGTCTTTCTCAGTGTCCAACTTTCATTTACATATGAGGTGATTGAAAATACACTGGCTTGAGTGTCAGGTGCTCTTTAGCCCTCAAAGTGACATCCTTGCTTTGCAATAGTCTAAAGAAGCCTAATAGGCAGTTCTACCCTCTTAGGGTCAGAACAGACTCAATGGCGGTGAGAAGTGAGGTGTGGTAGTTACATCATCTTATGGCAACTTGAGGGTATTATTAAGAGTGAATGGGATGGAGTCTAGTCTGTCAATCAGGTCATAGCCTGATGATGCCTCCTTGAGGGCATGGCCTTCTCATGAGAATTCTGGAAACTTCCCTCTCTCTGCTTCACCTTCCTGTTGAGAGCCACACTCAGAGAGCTGGAGAAGACAAGTGGAGACCTGTACCAACACTGAGATGCTTCCAACGCCACTGGATCCATAAGACTTTTCACCGACCAGCCTCCGGTCATCCTGTATTTGCCATCATTGCGTGTGCTGCATGAATCTGAGAGGAATTTATGGACTAGTATCAGACATATGGGCTAATATTGTACTTATGGACTTGATCTGGGTTAATAACCAGACTAATGGACTTGATCCAGATTGTGCTAGGATGCTTTCTCAATACAATTGCTCTTAGCTATAAAGCGCTCCCCTAAACACATGAGTGTCTCTGAATTTGTTTCTCTAACACAATAGGCATTAGGATTTACAACTCCTATTTTTAGGAGCCAGTACTCAGAATACAAAGGCTAGGTTGCCTGCCTTTGTGAGAGAAGACCAAGTTCAAGAACGTGGCGAGAGGAGGCTCTGAGAGGAGGAACTGACTGGATGAAGATATGACCTCAGCTTGCTGGACGGGTTATCTGTGGCCTCATTCAGTAGTTGGAAGGATGAGCAAATGCTGTGGTGATGCGGAAAGACTAAAGTGCTATCAGCCATCGACAATAAAATGACAGCCCGAATGCCATTCAAATTAATGCCATTTTAATGATAAAATGATAGGAATTTTATTAAACTCAGCAGGGCTCTTTCCCACAGGGGGTGAGCTGGGACTTAATTTGGATTCAAAGACTGGGACTTGGGGAGTCTTGCCTCCATGACTAAGCACATGTGTGACCTGGGGCAGCTGATTGAAATGCGACAGTTAATATTGTGCGTCGTCTAGGTTAGGTCGTGGTGCCCAGTTCTTTGGTCAAGCCCTAGTCTAGACTGTCCAGGAGACTGTTAGGGAATTGTTGTCAGTGGTTGTTGAGTTAGTGGTCTAACTCAACGCCACCTCTGTGTGTATAACTTAAGGAAACCTTTCCTAGTCACATGCCATGTTCATGATTGTTGCTATGTTTCAGCCCATCGTAGAAGGCAGCAGCTCCCTTCTCCCCTTTTGGCTTTCAAACTCTGGTCTTTTTGGCTTCTGGAGCTGCCCTGTGAAATGATTCTGCTCAGCAATTACACTTTGCTTTCGTTTCACTACATTCAAGAGGAAGTTTCAGAGTCTCTTCTGACATCCATTTTAGTCTTTTCTTTCTCCCCTGCCTTGTTAGTGATATTTTGCCTTTTTGTGTGTTGGCATTCTTGATTTTGTCTCTTTAGAGGATCCTTTGGACATGTGGTCAGGAGCGAGCAGTCCCTGGGGAAGGACATCGTGCTTGGTTAAGCAGCAGGGCCGTGTTGCACAGAGGAAAGGCCTCGAGGAGACGGTGTGACACAGTGGCTGCAATCGTGAATGCAAACCAAAAAAAGTGTACACTTACAGACCGAAATACAA
The DNA here is from genome assembly GCF_050624435.1 of Tenrec ecaudatus. Lineage (NCBI taxonomy): Eukaryota > Metazoa > Chordata > Mammalia > Afrosoricida > Tenrecidae > Tenrec > Tenrec ecaudatus. The sequence continues at coordinate 208,239,501 of NC_134532.1, read as the reverse complement.
GGCCCAAACACACTATTGAACATAATTAAAAAAATATATCCACACTATAGAAGACAAAATAAAGATCTGGGACCTACTTGAAAAAAAAATCTATTTCATATTATGTGCCAATAAAACTGTTTTAAAAAGCCAAACCCAAATCTATCTCATGGGCAAAGCAGGCACTTCACAAACACCAAGAAAGAACAGCTCATCCTTTGGAAAGAAGGGGGCACATCCTTTGGACCCACGATTCCTGTGCCCAGAAACTTTTAGACGCAAGAGAGAGCGAGCGAGAACTCTGACCCTGGAGACACCAACAGGTGTGAGGAGCAGTGACAGAAAAGCAGGGACAGCAGCACCAGAATGCCAGAGAGTATCCCAGTTCTGGGCTTCCCCAGAGCGGGAGAGCTGAGCGCCTTCAAGCAGGAAGCTGGCTGGCAGAGTAGGGAGCCTGCAGGCTTGTTGACCCACAGGTCTGGAAAGTTGAGTGCTTATGGACCAAGGTTTACTGGCACAATGAGATGCCTCTGGGTACTTATCAGTGGAGCTAAAGGACTTTCAACAGTTGCCTGAGTAGATCAGAGGTTAGGACCAAATGCATCAATTCTTCTTTATACAATGTCCAGCTTTCTTTCTTTTTTTTTTTTCACACATTCTATTTTTTATTTTATTTTTTTCTTTTAAACATTTTATTAGGGGCTCATACAACTCTTATCACAATCCATACATATACATACATCAATTGTATAAAGCACATCTGCACATTCCCTGTCCCAATCATTCTCAAAGCATTTGCTCTCCATTTAAGCCCTTTGCATCAGGTCCTCTTTTTCTTCCCCCTCCCTCCCCACTCCCCGCTTCCTCATGTGCCCTTGGTAATTTATACATTGTTATTTTGTCATATCTTGCCCTATCCAGAGTCTCCCTTCAAATGCACAAGGCAATCGAAACTATCATGGCTTGGGTCAAGCACACCTCAAACTTCAAATTAAAATCCTTGCTTTTCAATATTCTAAAGAGGTCTTGTGTGGCAGATTTACCAATTGCAACTTGTCTTTGATCTCTTGACTGCTGCTTCCATGAGCATTGATTGTGGATCCAAGCAAGACAACATTTTTGATAACTTCAACCTTTTCTCCATTTATCATGATGTCACCTATCGGTCCAGTTGTGAGGATGTTGGTCTTCTTTACATTGACTCATAATCCATACGGAAGGCTGCGATCCTTGATCTTCCTCAGCAAGTGCTTCAAGTCCTCACTTTCAGCAAGAAGGCTGCGCCATCTGCATATTGCTGGCTGTTAATAAACCTTTCTCCAATCTCGATGCCACACTCTACTTCATAGAATCCAGCTTTTCGGATGATTTTCTCAGCACACAGATGGAATAAATGTGGTGAGAGGCTACAGCCCTGACACACACCTCTCTTGATTTACACCGTGCAGGGTTCCCTTGCTCTGTTGTTCACAGACCTGCCTCTTGATCCACGTGCAAGTTCCTCATGAACACAACAAAGTATTCGGGAACTCCCCTTCTGCTCAAGGTTATCCATGGTTTTTAACGATCCTCACTGTCGAATGCCTTGGCAGAGTCAATGAAACCCAAGGAAACGTCTTTCTAGTATTCTCTGCTTTCAGCCCCAATCCGTCTGACATCAGCAGTGCTATCCCTTTTCCAGGGCCTCTTCTGAATCCAGCCGGAATCTCTGCCTTCTCCCTGTGCAGGTACTGCTGCAATCTGTTTTGATGATCTTTTTTTTTTTAATTTTAACAATTTATTAGGGGCTCATACAATTCTTATCACAGTTCATACATATACATATATCAATTGTATAAAGCACATCTGTACAGTCCCTGCCCTAATCATTTTTTTCTCCTCTTTTCTTTTTTTACATTTTATTAGGGACCCATACAACTCTTATCACCATCCATACATATACATACATCAATTGTATAAAGCACATCCATACATTCCCTGCCCCAATCACTCTCAAAGCACCTGCTCTCCACTTAAGCCCCTTGCATCAGGTCCTCCTTTTTTTCCCCTCCCTCCCCCCTCCCCCCTCCCTGTTTTGATGATCTTAAGCAATCTTTATTTGCATGTGATATCCATGATATTGTTCTATCATTGGAGCATTCTGTTGGATCATCTTTCCTTGGAATGAGCACAAATAGGGATCTCTTCCAGTCAGGTGGCCAAGCAGGTGTGTTCCATGCTTCCTGGCAAAAGCAGAGGAGTGAGTGCTTCCTGGGCGTCATTGGCTTGTTGAAACATTTCAGTGGGTATGCCATGAATTCCTGGAGCCTTACTTTTGGTTAATGCCTTCAGTGCAGCTTGAACTTCTCCCTTCAGCATCATTGGTCCTTTCTCATATGCTACCACCTCCTGGAAGAATGGAATATCAACTAATTCTTTTTGGTACAGTGACCCTGCGTATTCTTTCAATCTTCTCTTACTGCTTCCTGCATCATCCACTATCCTGCCCATAGAAGCTTTCCAGATTGCAACTTGAGGCTTGAATTTTCTCTTCAGTGCATATTCAGCTGAAGAAGTGCTGAGTGTGTTTAACCCTTTAGGCATTTGCACATTTCATTATAAATTTGGCTTTGTCTCCTCAAGCTGTCCTTTGAAGTTTTCTATTCAGCTCTTTGGCTTCACCATTTCTTACAGTTGCTTTAGCTACTCTGAGATTAAAAAGCAATTTCAGTCTCTTTGGACATATACTTTGATCTTTCTTTCCCGTCTTTTTAATGAGCTTTTGCTTTCTTTATGAAGGATGGTCTTTATATTCTCCCACAATTTATCAGGTCTTCTGTCTTCTGTCCTCAATATATGAAATCTGTTCTTGAGCTGTCCTGGAAATTCAGGTGGGATAGACTCAAGGTCACATTTTGGCTCTTGTGGACTTGTTTCAATTTTCTCTAGCTTCAATTGATGATCTGTTCCACAGTTAGCCCCTGGCCTGGTTCTAGCAGCTGCTGCTGAGCTGCCTCATCATCTCTTTCCACAGGTTTAGTCCATTTGACTTCGGTGTATTTTGTGTTGTTGAGAAATAGTGTTTGCTATGAACAAGGTGTTGGCTTTGCCAGTTTCTATCATGCCATCTCCAGCTTCATTTCTATCACCAAGTTCTTCTTTTCCAACTACTGTTCCTTCCTCTTTGTTTCCAACTTTGGCATTCCAATTGCCAGTAATTATTAATGCATCTTGATTGCATGTTTGATCAATTTCTGCCTGAAGTCATTGGTGGAAAGCTTCAATCTTCATCCCTCCCTAGTTTCTGTGGTTTGTGCCTAAATCTGAATAATTGTTGGACTGATTGGATTCCTTGAAGGCAGATAGTACTTCAGCGTTGTACTTCGTGATTGATTTTGCAATGTCCTTTTGTTAATGACCGCAATGCCACTCCACTTGATTGGGTTATTCCCAGCACAGTAAATCATATGATTTTCTGATATCGGCTCATGCTCAGAATGTTAATCTTTGTACATTCTATTTCAATTTTGACCACTTCCAATTCTCCTAAACTCACGCTTCCTACATCTGAAGGTCCAGTCATTAACCGATTTTGCAGCTTTTCATCTTCCCTGGAGTCGTGTCCCATCAACATTTGGAGGTCCCGAAGTCTCTGCTCACACAGGCTCTACCTGCCTCATGTCACCATGGTTGACTCCACGCCAAGAAATCAGCTCCTTCTCAGTCACAGTTTGAGTGCCTTCAACCTGGGTGCCCCACCCTTGGGCAGTACCTCTGACAATATTTTGCTTCCTTTGTTTAGGCTTTTGGTATTTGACAATGTTATGAAGCTACGAATAAGGTTTTCAGCCACTCTTTCCTTTGATGTGAGGCGCCTAGCCTTTTTTAGTCTGTTCTGCTGAAACCTGCTCATTTTGGGTGATCCTGCTGGCTTTTTAAATATTCGTGAAATAGCTCCAGCATTATAGCAACATGCAAGCCACCCCAGTATGACACACTGACAGACAAGTGGTGACCAAACAGTGTCGGAAACCCCTGTCCTACACGGTCCCTGTGGGTCGGCATCGACTCGATGACAGGGAGTTTGGAAAGTACTGCAATTTGGTGGAAAGTTTACAGAGCGCCTCATTTTCTATTGAACGATGGATGCACATTTGACTTCATGACCCTGATGGAAAACTCCACCATGCGACGGCCCTCTTCGCCATTCTGCACCCCCATGGTCACCGTATACATCTTTCCCTCCCTGTCCTGATTTCTGAGCACAAGCCCAGAGCATGTGGTCAAACTGATCTCATTTCCTGTTTAAAAAGACCACAATGCTCAGTACACACACTCTTTCTAGACAGGCTACATTATTGCAATTAGTGTTTAGCTTCAAGAAGATGACAGGGGATAAAGTCATTTAAGGCTAAAGATGATCTCAGGGCCGCCATTTTGGAAGTTCATCCTCAATGGCTCTTGAAAGTCAGAAAAGGGGACCTTTGAAATTCACCCCTGCTTTCTTAATCTCTGAAGTGCTTCCACACGTTCACAGAAAGGCCAGGGACACACCCTCCTGAGAGCGCAGCTGTTTGTTCTGTCCACCCAGGAACCTCCTTCCAGGCCTTCCCTGGCCTCACCATGTGGCCATGCCTGTCATGAGGCCTAGGCAGCATGGGACCCCCAGCTGATCCCACCCACCTGCCCTCAGGACCCAGGGCCCAAAGGCCAGATTGTTGACGGCAGAGCCTTACCTATTGTGGTAACTCTGTCTCGGCGTTAGGAAACAGGATCCATCATGAGGAGAAGAATTCAGGGGAATCGCTACTACTCAGCAAGGGGCTGGGTGGATTGTTCTGAGATTGTCCAGCCTGTGGTTGGAGACTGGAAAGCCCCGAAGGAAGAGCACTGGAAGAAAGTCTTCTCAAGCCACATTCCCCCCAGGATGACCTCCACAGAGCTCCCAGCACTTAGCAACGCTGGTGCTTGATGCCTGGGGATGGCCTGGCTTCTCACCCCCACTCCCGCTGCCCCATCTCGCCCTCCCGTGCTCACACCTGCCCACCCGAGGCCTGAGCGTGGCTCGCCGGCCTGTCAGCTCATGGCATTCCATCCCAGGTCTGATGTGCTTGGAACTGAGGCACACAGTGCTTTCCAGGATTTGACATGAATTTAGTATGTTAGGGCCCACATTGAAACATGTAAACAGGAAGGAAAACCTTCCCGATGATCAGAATAAACTTTTCACCCTTTGGGGGCTCTGCTTCAGCTAATCAAACTAGCCCCCCAAGCCAGTTATAGGGTTCATGGCTCATCGAGAGCATTTGGGGTTTGTGAGGCTGTAAATCTTTACAGGAGCGGATACCTGACAACAGACAGGTGGGAAAGGGGAACAGAACACCCACCAGGAAGGTGAACTTAGAACGATGGCCCACTGGCGGTGCCGAGGGCAGCCCAGGGATGGAATTCGGGAGACAGGAAGGAATGGGAACGGATATCACATTTCTGGAAATGAGACCACAGGAAGGAAATGGGGTGAGGACCAATACTCGTGACATGAAGGGAAACTGGAGGAACTATTGAATGAAAAACGGGTGTGTTTGGCTCAATTTCACCCACATCTGCATACAAAGTTAAAAGACAAGGAAGCTTTTTTCCATTATGTTTGCCGGCATGCCCTGGGCTTTGTTATATTCACTAGTGTGATCTTTGTGGACATTTTTGAAAGCCGACGGTGTTGTGGGGCGCCGTTGAGTCGTTTCTGACTCTGAGCGACCCCATGTACGACAGAAGGAAACGCTGCCTGGTTCCAAGCCTTCCTCTCCACCATTCTTATGTCTGAGCCTTCTGCTGCAGCCACGGTGTCTGGATGGAGGTCTCCCTCTTTGGGCTGCGCCTCGCCGTTAGCCAGCACAATAGCTTTTCCGGGGCTAGACTCTCCTGACAACATGTCCTGAGACAGGGGAAGGGTGGGTCCCCGGAGAAACCTCCTCAAAGAACCAACCCATAAAAATAAAAAGTAGAAAACCAGAAAGCACAGAGGAGAGATTCTTCTACGGGAGCTTGGACCAAGAGGGACCCCCATGCCTGAACAGAGCAGATGCTCCAGCCAGATAGACCCACAGTCTTGCTCTCCACCACCCTCACCCACTGGGGTGCTAAAAATAGAAAACTCTTCTTTGAAAGATGTCTTTTAGAAAGGACCTGTTCTGGCCCTGCCACCCTGACAGTAAGATACCCTCCCCCCATGAGGGTGTCCTGATACACCATCCCATAATAAATCTTGCCAACGCCTCCCAGAAGCCTCTAGTGGAATCCACCTTGGAGAACAATTGCTCCCACGTCCCATTAGCATAGCCCAGCCTAACTGAAGCTGGCTGCCTCGAACTGATTCCCACTGCCACGGACCCTGTGGGACAGGAGAGCTGCCCTGTGCGTTTCTGAGACCATCACTCTGCTGGGCATAGAAAGCCTCGCCTTTCTGCTGAGCAGTGGCTGGTAGTTTCCAACTGTTGGCCACCATCGCATTGTCGACCTGGTGGTTAGCAATCCAATATGTAACGCACCAGACCACCACGGTTCAGGGCAAACCCTAACAACACCCCCCCGCCTTACTCCCTCAATTTTAATGACCATGTAGGAGGCCCTTCCAAAAAAGCCAAACAAACTCAGCCATCGAATCGATTCCGACTCATAGGTACCCTATAGGACAGACTAGAACTGCCCGTATGGGTTTCAGAGACAGCAACTCTTTATGGGAGTAGAAAGCCTCTCTCTGCCAAGGTGGTTTCAAACTGCTGGCCTTGGGGATAGCAGTATAATGCTTAATGATGTAGCATGGGAACTGAACATACCCTGTAAGCCCCTTCACTTCAGGGAGGCGAGGGTAGCAAGTCAGAGTCCCCCTCGCCTCCACTAACTTGCCGCTGCCTCTTTAATAAACCATTGCTCCTGTGGAAACATGCTCTTGATCAGCTGTAGGAAAGAGTCCTTCTTTATCGTCTTGGCTGGGGAACGGCGCCCCCCAGTGATAATCCGACGTATGTGGAACAAAGCCTTGCCACCTAGCTTTAGGGAGCAGGTTGGCTGTGCTTCTTCCAATAGGCTACATACAGCCTCCAGACTCTTCTACACCAATCAGCAGGCGCTGTGCCCCACTTCCCAAGCCCCAAGTGCAGCCCAGGGGCGCCAGAGGAACTACGACTAGCCAGTGTGGATCAGAGCTGCCAGCTGCTGCTGAGAGCAGTCTGGGAAGGTTCAGCTTCTCTGATGAGCGGGGCCGACTTCCTCCCTGCATCCTATCTTTAACACAGGCTGTGAGGCTTCACCAGGGAGGGGTTGCGGGGGATGTGTGTGTGTGTGTGTCCATCCCTGGGTAGTTCAAAAGGTTCACAGCTAACAGAAAGGCTGGAGGTTTGACTCCACCCCTGGGTGCCTTGGAAGTAAGCCCTGGCGATCAACGTCTGGAAAAGCAGCCTTTGCGGCCCCCACGGAGCACATTTCCACCGCGGTGCACACGAGTTGGAATCCACGCGATGGCGGCTGGTTAGCGGTCTGGCGAGGCCGGCAAGTGTGGCAGCTTCCTTGACGCCGAGAGTCAGGCGTGGGTCTTTCTGCTTCCAAGTCCCTGCTCTTCCCCATCGCCTCCAGTGGTTCCCTAACAGGGGCGCTATTTGAGAACAAAAGGTGATGTCATCTCCCTCCAATCCTAGGTAGCTCTGCATATGGTCCAGCCTCTCAGGTTATGTGCTCAGCAGGCAGACAGAATACCTACAGTGAAAGGCTTCCCACCCTGATGCACACCTGTCCTGGTTTTAAGCCAGGATGTATCCCCTTATCCTATGATCAGTGATTCCCAGAGTGGGGTGCTGGAACGATCCAGGAGGGGCTGCAAAGGGAGGTAACTTATTGCCATTAAGTTGATGTCCACTCATCGTGACCCTGTAAGACAGTCTGGAACTGGCCCTGGGCGTTTCCAAGACTGTAACTCTTGCAAGAGTAGCAAGAGCAGCCTTGTGGTTAGAAGCCCAACGTGCAACGCACTATGCCACACCAGGGCTCCTTAGATCTTGAATTACAGGCTAGAGCACAAACATTCTAGATTTTTAAAACACTGTCGGGGGTGGGGGTGGGTGGGCAGTATATATATATTTCCTGAAAAGAGTTGGCATTCAGTTGATGGCTCTTGGGGCCAGCAGGCAACACAATGGGAGATCCATGAATAAGACACAGGGTCCAGCTCCAGCAGGAGAAAGAGCAAGGGAATTCTGCTCGGTCGGTCTCTCTCTCTCTCTCTTTCTCTCTCACTCACTCATCCCAAAGGCCACACCCCCAGTGAGGTGTCATCAGGCAGCGACCTGATTGATAGGTTGGACACTGGTCCTACCTACACTCTAGGCATCACAGTGGTGCTGGGCATTCCTCGGTTTGTCCTCACATGACACCTGCTTCTCCAGTGTCTTCAGGAGAGTCTCTGTCGTCTGCAATTCTCCAACCAAACCTGGGGGCTTTGGGGCCAGGCCCAACTCCTTACAATAAGAACTGTTCCATGGGCATTCTTGGCTGCCATCTTTGTAGAAGCAGACCACCAGGCCTTGCTTCCTCAGCACCACTGGTGGGTTCCCAGCACCAAGCTCAAGATTAGCACCCCAAGGCCAAACAAATGACAATAAGCACTGCCATAAAGTCAAGTCCGACTCACAGCGACGCCGTGAGGGGTTCTGAGGCTATCAACCTTGAAGGCAGCGGAAGTATCATTTGTGTCTTCTCAGGACTTTCCCAAAGTGTAGACTAAACCCACTGCTATTGAGTCAATTCCACACTCTTCTCCCACAGAGTGGAAGGTGGCTTTGAACTGTGGATCTTTTGGTTAACAGGGGGGCATTTAACCATGTGCTAGCCAGGCTCTATGATACAACTATAAACAAAACCAAGAAACCAACCTTACTGACATCGGGCTGATTCCAACTCATGGCAACCCTCTAGGACGTCTAAGGCTGTGAATCTTGGCCAGAGCTCCTCTTCCTCCCAGGGAGAAGTGGGTGGGTTTGAACTGCTGACCTTGAGGTTTACGGTCCAACACCTAACCTACAGCACTGGTTCCTTTTACATACATCAAAGCCCCAAACCAAACCCACTGCCACCGAGTCGTTGCTGACTCCCAGGGAGGCTGGAAAGTTGACAAGAGTAGACTGTTTTTCTCCCCAGGAGCAGCTGGTGGGCTGGCACCACCAACCTTGCCCTTAGTAGCCCGACACTTAGCCGACAGTGCTGCCAAGTATAAGGGGCAGAATTCCATGACATATTTTTTTAGCGGGGGTGTGTGGGGACACAAGTTCACACCATGCCACAGGCTGGAAGGTCTTGCTTAGGACAGTGCAGGCAGTCCCGGTTCATAGTGACCCTACTACACCCCAAATTACGCCCTCTGGTCTGGCGCCATCCTCACGATTCTTGTGAGGTTTGAGGCCATCGTTGCCGCCACTGTGTCAATTCATCTTTCTAGGGTCTTCCTCTTTTTCACTGGACGCAAGTCCCAATAAACCCATGTTGCAGGGCACAGCTCTGGGTCATTTCTCCCTCTCTCGGTGCTTTGTCCCTGCTGGGGCTCGCCTCCAGGAGGAAAACAGCAATTCTCCAAGAGGCCGGATTACCAAAACAATCCAGTCATAATCCAGTTTCTAAAATAGCACCCAGCAAAGCCAGTCTGGGGAATCGGATTACAGGAGAGTCTGGAAGCCGGCGGCGGCCACGGACACTGAAGTGTGCCTGCTTTCAGTAGAAACAGATTTCCTTTCAGAAACCCATTTGGGGCCGATCTCCAGGGCAGAGAGCTTTGAAGGGCTTGGACTCTGTGATGGGACAGACTTGGTTTAAATCATGGCTCTGTTAGCGTCTAAGGTGCCCCAGCGGTGCTGTGGGTTCTGTGCTGGGCTGCTACTCACTGGTTGGTGGTTCAAACCCACCAGCAGCTCTGAGGGAGAAAAATGAGGCTGTCTGATCCCGTAAAGACTTCCAGGCTCAGAAACACTATAGGTCAGCTGTTCCCAACCTGTGGGTCATGACCCCTTTGAGGTCAAATGACCCTTTCACAGGGGTTGCCCAATTCGTAACAGTAGCAAAATGACAGTTATAAAGTAGCAACGAAAATCATTTTATGGTTGAGGGTGGGGCTCACCACTGCATTAGGAAGGCTGAGAACCACTGCTCTGGGTGGTCACGAGGAGTTGGGATCAACTCAATAGCAGCGGGTGTGGGTTTAGGTCGGTGGTTTTGCTGAGAAAAGAACTCCCTACGCCTCAGGGTTTTCCTCTGAGCAAGGGGGGCTTGGCTGGGAGCATCCGTGCAGAACACAGGTCATGCATGTTAAAGGACCTTGGGTCATGGCATCTAGTAGATGCTTAATTAAGCTGGCTTTTCCATTATTGCTGCCTTAGTGGTCATGAGTTGGGTTGCGGATCCACAGTCGGTTCAAACCCACCAGGCACCCTATAGGAGAAAGCTAGGGCTTTCTACTCCCATTAAGTCTCAGAAATGAGGGAGGGGGAAGCGGGGAGGGAAGGGGAAAATGAGAACCTGATGCCAGGGGCTTAGGTGGAGAGCAAATGTTTTGAGAATGATGAGGGCAATGAATGTACAAATGTGCTTTACACAATTGATGCGTGTATGGATTGTGATAAGAGTTGTATGAGCCTCTAATAAAATGATTAATAAAAAAAACAGAAAAAAATGATGGCAGCATATGTGCAAATGTGTTTGCCACACTGGGGAAATGTATGGATTGTGATAAGAGATGTAAGAGCCCCCCAATAAAAGTATTTTTTAAAATAAATAAATAAAAATAAATTAAAAAACAAAAGTCAGTGTGAGAAATGCACAAGGGCAGTCCTGCCTGCCCTATGGGCGCCGTGAATGGGCAGTGGCGCGGAAGCAATGACAGTGCTGCTGGCTAGAGTTCCCACTGGTTTGTCAGGGGCACAGAGAGGCAAGGAACTTCGTGAGCGGAGTCTGAATCTACACCTTTTTTAGAATTCTCCCGGGTTACAGAACCAGGCGGTCTGCTACCATGGAAGGAGGGGTCCTCAGGGCTCTCGAGACCCCTGGGACAGCAAGGAGATAGAGCCCCTTCTTTCCTGCTGGGCTTGGCAACGAGCAATGGATGGGCCCTGAAATCCATTTGGTCTATTCTATTTCATTCTGACAGCATCTTCCTGTTTCCAGTTCCCACCACGTGAGAGCCAAGGTCCCTTTCCTGCAGCTGGGGGAGGGGCGGCTATGTGCTTCCCCCACTCCACTTCCGCTCCTGAAGGCCCACATGCAGTTGAGTCTGGGAATATTCTGGAAGGGTAGCCTGCTGGAAGCTGTTCATCACATGGCATCCAGTAAGACACGATCGGACAGGAGTTGGTTTTTCCGCACTCTGTGGGCTCGTTGAAAGAGTAAGGCTCGATGACCATACCATGTTCCAGGTCCCGGCAGGGCCAGCTGTATGCTTGCCCATCTGAGGACAAGAGGGCCCCCCAGTCCTTTATCCCCAGCATCAACAGACACCCAGATTGCTTTTTCCCTCCGCAGCAGAGAAGTCCTGGTGGCACAGTGACTAAGTCTTGGATTGCTAATCGAAAGGTCAGCAGTTCAACCCCCTCAGTCGCTCCATGAGAGGAAGCTGTTGGAGGTGGGTCATGTCCTCAGCAGTGCTGCCAGTCCACCTATCTAGCACTAGAGCCTAGTCCCCCTCCCCAGCCTGCAGAGGTGGCCGGTGGATGCTTATCAAGGGAACGTGCACCTTGACCCAAGATTGGCAAGACGTGGAGAATTTCAAATCCTTCTGGAAATCAGACTTGCTGAAACCATTGTGGGGAGGAGGGGGGCAAGCCCCAAATCTATTGCCCGGAGCAAATCAATCTTCAAGCCTTGATCTGAGATAATCCCATAAAATCATCTTCAAATTAGACAACGATTTCAGCTCAGTGAAGAAGGAATGTTTGCATTGAGCTGTTTGCTGTTTAAGAGACCGATATGCAATCTGCAACCAAATTCCCAGCCATCGAGTCCAATCTGACACCCAGAAGTCCCCTGGACAGGTTGGAACTGCCTCTGTGGGTTTCTGGTGTTGTTAGTCTTTACTGGAACCGAAAGCCTCATGCTTCTCCTGCAGAGCAGCTGGTGGGTTCAAACTGCTAACCTTGTGGTTGGCACCTCGATGCATAACTCACGACGACACCGGGGGCTCCTAAACCGACAACAGCAACTCTAAACAAAAAAGTGGTTGAGGGGACAGAGCACCTAGGGTAATGGCCATGAGGCCATAAGGGTAGCAAGAGCGAGTGGGGTGACAGCACACACAGAACATGCTCCGTGTCCTTGACCTGCACATGGAGGGAAAGGTGCGTGGGTGTACGTGTTACCACGCACACGGCACCAGAAATATTTGGTGGGTGAATGTCCGGAGCCATGAGGCCCGGCCATTACTTGGAATTTATTAGGACTTGCCTGGAGCTGTGAGGCCCGGTCCTTACTTGGAATTTATTAGCCTGAGCTCTGGGCATTCTTCTACCCCAGCCTACGTGACAGAGCACTGCAGCTGTAAAGCTTGAGCAAACAAGGGGTGATGCTCTTTAGATAAGCACCCGTGTCCTGCATCCCCTTGATTGGGCAAAAGATCGTCCTCCCCTATGCTTGATTTGCATGTACATGCCACTCCTCTGCGTACCTAATTGAAGACTGTAAGCCCTTACTGACTCACGGGCAGGGCACGCTCCCCTGAACTCCCTGATTGGCCTGTTGCCAAGGTAGCCTAATCTGCATGTGCGGCTGAGGCTCCCCCCCCCCCCCCCCGCTGGTCGTTATAAGCTGTGACTCTTTGTTCATTAAAACAGGACTTGATCGGGATATTGTCTTGTCCTCATTCTTCGTGCCTCTTGTACCCCCCCAATTCCCACTCTCTCCTCCAGGATCCACGGTGAATGTCCCGTGGGACGGAGCAGGTGAGGCAACTCAGGAGCCAGTTCTAGAGGATGTCTGTGTGAGTGGCTTTGGGACAAAAAATGGTGACTAGATGGATAAGAAGGGGAATGGAGGCAGCCTGGCAGGAGAGCTGGGGACCAGCACAGGGCATGTCCTCGTCACCAGGCGTGAGAGGGCGGTTTTATGTCCAGTAGGCTGGGCCAGGACTCTGCCCCGAGGTGCTTTCTCACAGTGCGGTCCACCCCACGATGGGCTCTACTGTGCAGCAGCCCAGCAGGGGTGTGGTGGTGGCGGTTCCTCAGACACCATCTAGTCGGTTCCGATTCGTAGTGGCCCTAAGGACAACAGAAGGGAACTCCCCTGCTCTTGGACATCTCGGAGTTGCTTCTACACTGGAGTCCACTGTCACAGCCATGGTGTCAGCCCGTCTACTTGAGGGCCTTCCTCTTTTTGACTGCCCCTCCACTTTACCAAGTACAATGTCCTTCTTTCAGGCCTAGTCTTTCCCCAATACATGAGCTGACGTCCCTCCCTCCTTGTCTTGAAGGAGCATGCTGGCTTTACTTCTTCCAAGACAGCTGTGTTTGTTTTTGGCAGTCCACAGTACTTTGCATATCCTTCTCCAGCACCGTAACTCAAAAGCATCGGTTCTTCTTCAGTCTTCCTTATTCAATGTCCAACTTTCATATGCTTAAGGCAATTGAAAAGACCATGGCTTGAGTCAGGCGCACCTTAATCCTCCCTGCTTTTTAACACGTTAGAGTTGTGCAGATTTACCAAATGCACGGCATCTTTTGATCTCTTGACTGATGCTTCCATGATGCAGTTTTAAGCAAAACAAAATCCTTGACAGTTTCAATCTTTTCTCCATTTACCATGTTACCTGTTAGTCCAGAAAATAGGGTGGAGTACCACTTTGATGTGGTCACAAGCATGATGCAATAGACGGGAGGATCCATTTGGAGTATGGTTCACTCTGAGCACAGATTGACATCGGAGGAAGGAAGCTCACTTCTGCTGGGTCTGGATCCTGCATCAGGTGCATCGACCTCCTATCATAGTGTCTTCCGGTCCCAGGAACCATCAGCAGACCGCCAACTTTGGGTCCATTCAGCTCTGCACCCACCAGCCTGTGGTCTTCCTGCCTCATCTTTCTCATCCCTGTTCATCAGCTCCTGCAGCTAGGAGTCAGAAGTCCCCAGCTTACATCTGACCCACGGTCATGAACTTGAGTGGGCTTACCCACTTTTACAACTGTGTGAGCCAGGTCTTGACAGGAATCCCTTTTTATATACAGACAAATACAGTGGGTAGATGGAGGGTCATGGTCATTACTTAGGACTCTGACCACTGGGCCAGTTTAACCCTGTTGTCCCCCACTGGACCCTGGACAAGCTCTGCATGCATAGGCCTTAGCTTATTCATTTCTGCACTTTGCACAGTGTCATGGTTAAATCGGGTCCCTTCACAAGATGTGTTGGAGTCTGAGCCCTGGAATGGGGCTTTGATGGAGTAGTGGGTTACATGACAGGCTGCTAACCACAAGGTCAGCAGTTCAAACCCATGAGCTGCATCTCTGGGAGAAAGATGCTTTCTGCTCCTGCCAAAAGGGAAGAGTTTCGCCATGTCCTACAGGGTAGATATGAGTTGGAATGGACTCAATGGTAGTTATTGTGGCATTTTTATACCTGTGGATGTGATCCTGTTGGGAAATAGGATCTTCTTTGCAATGTTAATGATATCGCACTTGATAATCCCTTCTGAGTTATGAAGAGATCAGAGAGGCAAGCTGGCCAGCAGAAAACAGGCTGAGGACAAAGTGAGCTGCATCTTCAGGTCTGACTGCTCTCAGGGTTGATTACTGGCTACCAGCCATTGAGCCCTGGTGGTACACTGGTTAAGGCAGGCAGTTTGGATCCACCAGCTGCTTTGCAGGAGAAAGCAGTGACAGGCTTTCCAGAAAGAGCTACGATGTCGGAAACTCCATGGGGTGGCTCTATCATACCGGACTCAAAAGGTCATGCTGACTTAGAATCGATCCAATGGCAACAGGAAGTAGGTGACAAAGAAAATGACCCCAGGACCCAGACTCACACTCTAGCTTCAGACTTCCAGCCGCCTGAACTGGGAGAACAGGTTGTTCTTTTAGCTGGGAATATGTGGCGTTCCTATTGGAGCAGTGCAAGGAAAGGAACTGAGGGTGACAGGCAGGTGTCCCACTTGAAGCTGCTCAATCAAGTCATGCTTCAGGCATGACAGCCATCTCTCATCTCCCCTCTTACTTACCTTCTTCAGGTGCTGTCGCATCAGTCCCTGCTCCTTGCGTCCCCAAAGACAACAGGACAAAACACCGCCAGGTCCTGCAACCCCCTCCCTCGTGTTGTCCTCGAACTCACTGTTGCAGCCACTGTGTCAACCCATCCTCGTGTCCAGGGTCATCCTCTTTTCCACGGTCCTTCTGCTTCACCAAGCATGAGGTTCTTTTCCAAGGGCTAGTCTCAAGTGGTAACATGCCCAAAGTACCCGAGACAAAGTCTTGCCACCCATCTTCTAGGGAGCAAGGCTGTACTTCTTCCAAGATAGAGTGGTTCTTTTGGCAGTCAGTGGTACTTTCAATATTCTTCTCCAGCACCGTCATTCAAATGCATCGACTATTCCTTGTTCTTCCTGATTTAGCATCCAATTCCCACACACATGAGGTGACTGAAGATACCATGAATTGGGTCAGATATGATTTAGTCCTCAAGGTGACATCTTAATTTTTCGACACTTTCAAAAGGTCTTGTGTAGACCTTAAATATCAAAACCCAGACTCACCGCCATTGAGTCGTCATTGCCAACACACAGAACAGGGTAGAATTGTCCTGTGAGTTCCTGAGACTCTACGGGAGTAGAAAGCCTGGTCTTGCTCCCATGGAGCGGCTGGTGGATTCTAACCACTGACCTTGCAATTAGCTGCGCAAGAAATGGCCACTACACTACCAGGGCTCATCTGAGATGAGTGTGTTCAGTGAAAACTGTTTCCAAATTCACGCAAGAAAGTGACCCACTGCTCACTTTGTGTGACCTGTAATTCTGGATCTGGTCCCTTTAAAAAAAGGTGCCACGGGCGCTTTCAAGACATTCCCATCTGCCACAAAGGCAGCTGATTTTAGAAGCGGGATGCATGTTCCTGCCTGCAATACCAAACGACCTCATACCCAGCTCTGTAATACTGCGCATACAAGGACATGCCTTCCACTAGATGGCCAGCACATCTCCCGTATCTCTTGTCAAATCGCCATTTAGAACAAGCATGCCTTTTGTTCAGTGCTGCGGGTGTGAGCTGCTCCTGATAAGCACTCTTCTCCACAGAACGCCAGTGTTTGCTTCAGCAGCTCCCTCCCTGCAACTGTGCACATTCGTCAGAATCAGACTAAACCCACACCCTCTCGAGCATCCTTGATGTCTCTGGCACTTCCAGAACGAACTGCGGCATAGCAACAGCCACTGGGCGACACCATGTTTCACACAGGAACGGCGTTGAAGGCCCCTAACCACTACTTTCCTGATCATGGTATATCCTTCTCCAGGGACTGGTCCTTTCTGGTAGCACGATCAGAGCGCGAGAGTTGAACTCTTCTTAGGAGCCTCTGGCTGGGCTCTTGGTTTTTAAGCAGCAAGGAGTGTTCTAGAGGCACAGTCTCGGAAACTCACCCTGCCCTACAGTGTCGGCTCAGCTCCCCTCCAATCCCCCTGGGACAGGAGAACGGAGTCTGCTGGATAACCCACTAGCAGTGTGCACCATCTAAGGAGAAACGACTTCCTTATATTATATCCTGCAGAAGAACTGTCCAACTGCTGAATGATTATTTTAAGCAAATCCAATCGGAACACCACAAAACCAAACCTTAATTGACAGAAATGTCAAAGGACTGTATTTCAAAACTTACACACACCTTTGAGATCACGTGGCCATCATATAACTTATCACCAGCAGAAAAGATTTTTCTGCCTAATGGTGGATCTCCTTTCTCAGGAGAGATGGGACTTGAGCTTGCTCAGTGCCAATCCCAGCATCTAGAAGAGTCTTGGAAACCAACACGGGGAGGGATAGGTAAATTTTTATCGAGAGAATACATGGATGATGTTGAAACAGTGGTTTTAATTATTTTGGAGATGCCATTCCTCCTCTGCTGAACTGCCAGGAGTTGTATTTTGTGGGTCTAATTAAGACGCGTTTCTTTCCCTTTTATACGGTGGCGGTGGTTAGGAGCTGCTGGATGGAGTTAGCCTCACAGTGACCCCAAGTGTCCTCCCAGTCGGGTCTCCGACACCGTCATCTCTCAGGAACTGTGGGAGTTTTAACTGCAAACTTTTGGGGGAGCAGCGAGGCACCGAACTGTTGCTCTATCAGGGTTCATGTTTACATCCACGGAACATTAAGTCTAAATGTTGGCCAGCGCCACTGCTAAGGTTCGCTGAGCCCATGAATGACCCGTGCTCTCTATCTGGGTGGTAAATGAGTGCGGGTGTGACCTGTCGTGGTCCACGTCGATTTGCTGGGCCACCAAGGATGGCGTGAGCTTAGCAGGGGCTGTAAGATGCAGGTGTGTGACTGTCAGTAGCAGCGGGCAGCCTCCTCTTTCTTCCGCCGTCCAGTGCCTGGCCCCCAGCACCACTGTTGAGAATGCAAGAAACTTCCTCTGCTGACGGGGTTTCCCAGCATTCTATCGTCTGAGCCCACACAACCTTTTGGAAGACAAGATGAGGCGCTTTGCACCACGAAGGTCCGGGGAAGCAGGAGCCCCAGAAAACCCTGTCTCTTAAAATGGAGAAGTCGAGTCTGACCGACGCGTGGGTAAGACTGTCCCACGTCACGGGAAGCATTAGCAAAAGAAATCCAATGACCTTTTTAAAAAAGATTACAAAATTGAATTTATTGAGTTTTCACACAAGATGCACTTAGAAAATTAGTAGGGAACGCCACTGTAACAGAGAAAACGACCATTATCCGGGCGCCTCACAGCATCTACAGAGGAGGTGCATGTCTTCCCAGTGAAAGCCCAGACACAAAGGATCCCAGCTGACCGGAAAGACAGACACTGTCTGCCCGCACTCCTCGGGAGTGCAAGGCTGGGCCGAGGTGTCTCCAGCTTCTTCCTGCTCACGGATCTCCTAACTGATGAGAGAGGAGGGGGAGGCGAGAATAACAATCCCAACAGCAGGTTCCATTGACACACGTAACAAAGCCATGAAAATAAACGTCTTTTCATTTTTAACTGAAAATACATTCTGCTCTCACAAAAGCAGTTGTGTACAATTTCCTCTCTGACCCCAGCAGAGCACAACGCCAAATGGTTAAATTCACTTCTTGTATTTCAAAGCAACACGTGCCGAAGGCCGCTTTCTCTGTCACCCAGGAAACGGGCAGATGGTCTCAAGTTCACCTTGGGCTTCACTAATGGAAGTGAAAGTGTGCCCGAGACATCTGCACATGGGCTGGGCTTCTCAATCACAACCGTTCACAGAAGCATCATCTTCGGGACTGTTCTGAACACACAGCTTTTAGCTGCTTACAAAAGGCAGAGAGGAGTCTCAAGTACAACATGCTGGCAAAGAACCTGTCCTTTCAGGAGGCCACAGTCAGCCACGAAGCCGAGATGGAACCTGGATCGTGGTCCCTTGTGGCTGCCCACACCCACACCCACACCCTTCCCTGCTCCCACTGACCTCCGTCACAGCATGTTCTCTCAGCGCAGTCACTTCTCCCAGCATGCACACCCTGGCACCTGAACCCAGATTCTGTCCCAGGCACACGCAGCCCACTCCAGCCACACTCCTCATACAGACTCCACGCCCCAGTCACCCACACAGACCTCCTCCCACATTACATCCGACGCTGGCAGACACACCCCGGGTCCCTGTTCCCAGAGACACCACCCACTCTCTCTCCCCATACACACCCCGTACACGCCCTACACAAACCCACCCTTGGCACGGGCACGTCTTCCCCAGCGGGCAGACTCATACCCTACTCTCCCCATACAGACCCCTCCCCCTGGCACTCTCCCCAGACAGACCCCAGCCCAGGCATAGATCAAACAGTCACTCCCTATAGAGACCCTGCTCCTTGTATATATTACTGCCCCCTTCTCCCCTCCCCCTGGCACTCTCCCCAGACAGGCCCCAGCCCAGGCACGGGCACAATCCAGTCACCTACACGGGCCTTCTCTCTCACCAGACTGCCCCCTCCCTGCAGAGCTCCCCAGGGCACGGGCACCACCACCATACGCACCCACAGCGAAAGCCGCCTGACCTGATAAAGCCGGAGCAACAGTGCGCTCCCTGAGCCACTCTTAAATGGCTACTTAGAAAACCCGGATGAAGCGGGCACCTCTGGGTTTTGGACATTTACAATTTCCCGGTCCATTCAAACTCTTTTCTCAGTTAGCAACGTGTGAAGCACCGAATCCTCAGCGAGACCAGTTAGCCCTGCGCTGCTGCTCGCATCACCCCTTATCTCACCCCGAGCTTCCCGGGAGGGCCCCACACCCCGCCCATACAGCTTGGCGCTGGATGGCAAGAGTCCACATTTCCTCAGGGCTGCACACCCTTCGTCAACTGTAGCTTTTTTCCATTACAAATTGAACAACATGGCTTAGGTTTCATTTTTCCAGACAAAGTTACTGTGCCTCGCGTCTTAGTTAAGGTAGCCTTTTATTCTGAGGAGCTCGGATACACCTTCAGAGGATTAGGGTGGTGGGCAGGCCTTTCCTGCAAGTCTAATGATAGGTTACTGCTCTGGCAGATGGAGGAAGGTCTGAAATCGTGTGTGGACGTGGTGTGAGCCTGGGACGGTGGAGCTTCACAGTTTTCCAGGTGAGTCACGATACTGAAGCGGCCCCGGGGCGCACTAGCCGTTTCCAGAATGCGGTGCTGCTCCTGGAAGCATCCTGCTGCATGGCCAGTGGGGGCGTCTTCACAACCCGCCACCTCTCCCCAGGAGCTGAAGTTGGGGCCCTCACCCCGACTGCACTGCTGGAAGAAAGAGCCTAGTATTTGCTCGCTGTGAATAATTTAAGTTTTTAAATAAATATTTTAGCGCCCGGTGGCGTGGCTAGTGTCTGCTGCCCAGGGCTAAGTGGCTGGCACGCCCGCGGGCCGGGGCTCAGTCAATCCGGTTCCCACAGATCGTGAACCTGTCTATCTCGAGCAGATCTTTCTTTGAGGACCTGTGTTTCAGTTCGGGGTTTTCCTGCGTGATGTCCTTGTCGTCGCCGTCTGGAGTGGTCAGAAACTGGTCAGAGTTGCTGGTCACCAGAAGGGGGACGATGTTTTCCTTCGGGTGGGGCGGCTGGCTGGTGACTGATGCTGACAGCGTTTCTTCGGAGGCGAGGCCTGTGGAACAAGGCACCCTCAATCAGAAGGGGCTCCCCTGACACAAGCACCCCCTCTGCACGCTGAAGCCTGGCAGGCAAGCCCAGTGGCCCCCCTGCTGGGCCCACATGCCTCTGCCGGTCACTTCTCGCCTGACGCCCTGCCAGGCCACAGATGCCCGCTCCGCCCTCTGCCGACCCCTCACAGTCCCGTGTGCCACACAGCTTGGGCCTGCCCTTTGGAGCCTGTCTTCCACAAAGCTGCACACTAGCCTGAGGGGCAAGTGGGCGCACCTTGCTCCCGGCCCACCGAGGGGCCACCTCACCAGGCTGCTCCTGCCTGGAACCCCAGTTGGCGCTGGCCCCTCTGCCAGGCCCATGGCCTCCCACCTTCCGCCCCGGTCAGGGGCACCTCCCGTAGACTCTGACTTGCGCGCACTCACATCCTCCCGGGCGGATGACCTTCTTCAGCACTCACTGTCACCTGGCTAGTGCACATCCCCTCCTAGAAACGCCACCAGGAGGACACAGGCATGTCCCTAGGGGTGTCCCCAAGGCACCTGGAAGGCCTGGCCATCTCTGTCCTGAGGCAGCAGCCACTGAAAACCCCAGGGAGCGACGGGTCACAGGGGTCGCAGAGTCAGGGGCAGCTGGCTGCCTCGGCTTCCCAGAGCGAGGGTATAGCTCCTCTGGGGGACATGCGACTCAACAACATGCGAACGTGGATCACTGGGTCATGGGGCGCAATCTGAAGCTCAGCGCGTCACGTGCCAGCAGCTGAGCAAATGGCGATCCAGACTGCTCTGCTGGGCCTGCACTGGCCAGGTGCTGGTCACGCAGCCCCAGGCGTATGGCCCACGTACCTTGAGGCAGTTTACTTCTGCTCTGCGCCTGGCCGGGCGGTCGGCCGGGCGTGCCCATCGGGGGCGGGTTGAACAGCTTCTCTTCCATTTTGGCCTCCTTCACATACTGGCAGGACTTCCCCAGCAGCACAATGCTGTTCAGTACTTTCAGGGAGATCAACCTGGAACCGGAAACGGACACAAAGCTGCGGTCATTCCCTCTCCTTCCTGCCTGCCAGCCAGCTTTCCTCCCGGAAGTCCCCCCGCACGGGAGGGAGGCGTCAGCGCATGGCTCGGCTGCTAACAAGAGGCGGGTGGTTTGAAGGCATCTGGTGCCCTATGTGCCCCTGCTGCCCCAGGGCCTGGAGCCCACCCCAGCGCCTGCCAGTCACAGAAAACGCCCCCGCCGTCAGTGAGCGAAAGAGTTAAACTTGGCAAATGTACTCGCATTTCACACGTGTTTCTAGACCTGGACGAAATGATGGACTGCAGCAGATGTTCACGGTCTCCCAACAACGTGAAACCAGCATTGGCAGACTGCGCATTTTTAAGGAGTGAAATTCCTGAAAGGGTTTTTCATCTTCAAAGAGTTGTAGAGCACGGCTTAAAATAATACAGTGCTCATAAACTTGGGGGAAAAAAGAAGTGGAATAAAATCCTCTGCGAGAAGGGCTTTGCGCAAATGGCTTCAGTAACACTAAAAACAAACCGTGAAGATGACTAAGGAGGGCCTCCTACTTGATGTAACTAGAATTTAACCAAGCCCACACCCACCTGGTGCTACAGGACACACCGTGAAGCGAAGGGGTGGTAGCAGTGCAATTAGGGTGGGCTTAACCTCTCTTAACAGCTTCCCTTGACACAGGCAGCCCCTGATGACGGCAAGCCCTTTCTGTCTTTAACGTGAATTTAACAAGGAACAGTGAGGCATGGTCCATATCAGTCACCTCTTTACCTCAATGTCCCTTTCCTTGAATGAAAAAGCATACAAGAAACTTCCAGACCCACTGACACATCTCTGAGTCGACACTGCAGGGGAACGGCTGCCTTGCCGTGTGTCGCATTAACAGGAGCCTTGGGGGCAGAGAGTGTATGCGCACGCGTGACTCTCAGAAGAGGGTGTGAAGGGCCACGCGTCATGCAGCAGGTGAAATACATGCAGCAATGGCTGAACAACGGGCATGGGTTCTGCTGTGTGTATTCTCAACAGGTAGATGCACACAATGTACAAGGAAAGAAAAATAAACCTTCGCCCACACTACGCCCTGGCCACTCTACTCCTAAGTGTGTTCTTCAGAGGAAATCAAAGTGGGGCCCACCCGAAGACTTGACAGGAATGTTCCAGCAACTTTCTTGTCCGAGCCCCACACTGGGAATGGCCCAGAGACCCCTCACAGGTGAATGGGCCAGCACAGTGGAGATACTACTAAGCGATCAAAATGAGTCAGCTGTTGCTATATTCACCCCCAGAGAATCTCAGGAACAATGGTGCTGAGTGAAAGAAGCCACAGGAGCGCCCACGTGTGAGTCACGTTGGACAACTGAGGGCTCGGTTCATTGCCTGGAATGTGAGGATGTTTTAGGGTTTGAATATACAAAGATATGTGAAACCTGCCCGTTCCAGTTTGTATAGCTGGGGGTGGAACAACCCTTTCACAGGGTCGCCAGATTCATCACAGTAGCAAAATTACAGTGATGAAGTAGCAACGAGAATAATGTTATGGTTGTTGGGGGGTCACCACGACATGAGGAACGTAGGAAAGGGCCACGGCATCAGAAAGGTTGAGAGCACTGGGAGAGCTCATCTTACCCAACTTACCCCAAATAGAAGAGAATGCCACAGGCATAGGACAGGATTCCTTGCACTTTAATTGAGCTTGTTACCACTCTGATGAGCTAGCCAGGAACAAACACAAACAACACACACACACAAACATGTGGCATCAGTTAGCAGTTAGCTCAGAAACAGAAGATTTCCCCCACCTTAGCACACACCCACGGCTTCTGTCTAAACCCACTGCCTGGTCCAGGACTGCCCTCCGCTTCACAGCACCGTGAGGGGACCCTGCAGACCCTCTGGAGTCCCATGACACAGAGCTCACGAAAGGCCCCTAGACCTGCACCTACTGAAGACCCCCCCCAAAGTAGCAGCTTCTGAAACGAAAACTTCTTCAGGAAAGTGAAAATGAATTCTTACTACACATTTCCTAGCCAGAGGTGAAAAAGTTAGCGAGTGCTTCCTTTAACTTTGCTTTTGTTTCTTAAAAAAAAAAAAAAAAAATTTTTTTAAATTTAAATGTGTTGATTGATTTTGTTTTTTGCCACCCAGTGACTTGCAGGGAACACAGAGAAAAGGATCCATACAAGTCAGGGAAATGGGCTAGCACATGTTCACTCAAGTTTTTTTGTCAGGAAAAAGACTTGGGAGTGGAAACCCTCATCCGATTAAAGTCACCGTGTTCATGGAAGGCCAGAATTTTATTTCTTAGGCTGAGACAAACCATTTCCTTATTTAAGGCTTCATACACTTGTTTTTATCTAATGTAATACTAAAGAATTTAGAAATCTAGGTGGTAAGAGATCTTAGTATATGACAGTTTCTTTTACTTTTTACTTTGTTTTAAATATGAAGCTATTTTCGGACTCGAGGTAAGGATTAGAGGGAAACTGTCCAATGATGGCCATGGTCTGGGGTCATTGCTCCACACGTTCTTCACAGTCCCGGCCACGCTCGGGAGTGCCAGGAGGAGGGCTGCAGGGAACCCCACCTCCCTGGAGAGCAAGCGCTAGTCTCCAGAACGGTTCCCTCAACATGTCATCAGAGCACATCATGACCCCAGATGCTCGTTTAATAAAGGAAACGAGGCTAGAGTGGCCCCTTCAAAAGACCAAGCTAAAACCAAGTCACTATGCACAGCGCTTTCTGGGAATTACGAGTCCAGCTGACAAACGAGGGGATTATTATCTGGCAGAGCAGATCCAGTCCTCTGCTTTTTGTGGTCAAATCAGTTGGGCAAACCTAGGCTGATCCTCACACCTGCGGTACCATGGTTCCAGCCATCCAAAGTAACGGTGTAAATGTAATCCCTTATTTTAGCTCACTTCTTAAATAACTTTAATCTTTAAAAATCAAACCTTTCTGAAATTATGGGGGCAACAAAGCAAACTACAGACCTATATAACAAACTATTAATTGGAAATATTTAGGATGTGGTTAACTGGACTGTTGGACTGAACTTTAATTAATATGACTTCCACCATCTAAAAAATGTCAGACAAGCTGGCCCACATCACAGTTGGTCCCACTTGAATCTGCTTTATACTTTTCCTCACTGATTTCCATAAGACCCTGTGTCTGCAAAGAACTCCACATCTTTTTTTAGGCAAAAAGAATATAGCAACTATTTGCAAGGCTGTTGTGGATGGCATGCTTTTGAGTTGATTTCATTTACTTTCAGGAGAGCTTTTCACTGTAAGAAACTAGGATAGCATTTTAAATAAGTTATTACAATGGATATAGAATGTCTTTATTTGAGCAAACCATCTATTTTTTAACCTGCTGGTTTCTACAATTTTACTACGATAAATGTCATTATGATATACGCCCTCCCCTGTAAGCCATTTGGTGTGCCTGTGTACCCGTTTTATTCGGATGAACTCCCAGCACTGGAGTAACTGGACTGAATCAATAAAGTGACCCATAGAACGAATCTCCCACAAAAATGTTGGGTTCATTTCAATTTCTTCTTGCAGGTATCACAGTGGCCACTTCATGGCCAGCACCAGGTGGTCTTGTCATTTAAAATGTAAGCTTTTAGCCATTTAGCAAGAAAGAAAAAAGCGGATTCTCGCAGCTCGGAAAGCTTAGGCACCAGTGTTCCTTACCCTCGCCTCGTCTCTGCTTGGCGGCCAACTTCCAAATGAACACAGCGGTCAGGTCACCTTTTATTTTTAATCAATCCTGTTGATAAGCAAGCACCTACCCCAGCTCTAGAACCGCGGCTATCTCCGGCAGAGCCTGGAGAGAAAGCGGACTTACCAGCACAGCCAGCGGCAGAGGGATGAAGCCCATCCGGCGAGCCACGGAGTCGCTGTAATCCGTGTACGCCTGGGGAGGGGGAGGAGAGCATTCGGTCACGCGCTCTGCCCCACACACCGCCCGTCAGAGTGCGGTACACCTGGACAAACACCGCGTGAGAGCATTGAGCACGTGGCGCGTTTTCATAGAGGAACACGCTTTGATGAGGTTCCCGGGGGTGGGGCCCACTAACTTGAGCAGAGGAGGAGGGGAATTAAGGGCAGGGGGCAGTGAAGGTGTCAGAGGCAAGGCTGCTGGGGCCACAGTCACAGAGACACAGCCAGCTGCACAGGCGCAGGAAGGAGCTGGGACTGCACCCTGGACAGGACTCTTGCTACAGGCACATCTCTTTTACCGACACTCTATCCTGAAAGCAGAAGAGCACCCAAGGGCTATGTGACAGGGGCACCTCTCAGACACGCCCCCTGCAGGGCCGATGGATTCCTTACTGCAGCTCTTCTAGCCCAAGTCTCTCTGACTCCCACCAAACGACCTTTCCCTGCATGGGCTGGCTAAGAAGGTGGAGGCGGTGTGTGTGTGACACTGATAGGGTGCACCCGAGTAACTGCTCACAGGAGTAAAAGCACACTAAGGGCAGGAGGTGGTGGCTGATATCCAAAGTGACGGAGGGATACAGAGGGGGGCAGCTGAGATATACTGCACCTCCATCTTCTTGGGACCAGTCTTGTGTTAACTTTCATGAAGGAAACAGTTACTTCAACCACACCTTGAGGGAATGGTCACAAAGCCCGGGATTCAGGACCACGGCTGTGGGGGTGGGGTACTAACAGGTAAGTCCATGAGCTGAAAGGGAACCCAATACCTATTTAGGTAACTGAGTAAAACCTTGTAGAAATCTAACTGCTTAGGGCCATTCCAATGCTGCATAAACCGTGTATTCTTTAGCGGGTTGGGTGGTGCTGACTTGCAGCATGTGGAGTAGAGGGCAGGGACCTGGAGGAAGAACACTCCGGGAGCCTGACCTAAGAAATAAGCCCTGCAGGAGACAAACCATGAGGTCAAGTCATGCTCACGTTTTTCTGCCGGCTGCTGACGAGGTCAAAAGCCAGGCTGGCCCTGTACTCACTGTAGACCTAGAAGGAGGGAAAGACGAAGCATTAGTGACCCGGAGCAAAGAACAAGACTGCAGAGAGGCTGCTCCAACGGGAATGTGATGTGCAGTTCACCTTGGGCAAGGTCTTCCCAGGCACCTGGGGTCAGGTCCCTTCTCTAGCTGGCTTCCAAGAGTGAGGGTCCCTGTTAGGGCCAGAGCCTGTTAAAGACCTCTTTTCTAATTCAAGGAGGGAGAAATAGTCAATGATTAGGATGCTAAAAGTTTATAACTGTGGAAAAAATGACCATTTTAATAAGTGTAAGGTACACAAGGTAATTTAAAAGTATTTTAAATGAAACCTTCACAATTAAAAAATTAGTATTACTGAGTTTTGGCTGCTTAAAAAAGTAGGTACTGTATAAGAAACAGATGTTACAGAGGACTTGTAAATTGTCACTTCCACAAAAAGTGCTATGGGCCACCTGGGCAAGCCACTAAATGTTACCTTGGGAGCTGAGAAGATGGGTCCATGCAAAGGGGACTATTGTGCATTCACAGAGAGAGCATGTTTGACTGAGCTAGAGGAGAGCCTGCCAAGACCCACAGTCAAGTCCTCACAGCAGAGCTGTTGCAACTGCATTCAACTGAACATTTTTGCCTTTTGAAAATAGGAAGTATCACAATTTATTAAAAGCACAACCCAGTAAAATCCAGAAAGCGGATGAAACTCGATCTATTTGGGGGCCGAGGAAGGATGCGCATAGGGAAACGATGGTCTGTTTTATAGGTCATTAGCCTAGAGACACACTTCCGTTTGCAATTCTACAGAATATCTCGCCATGCGCTCTGGTGGTGGAGGTGGTGGTGGAGGGATGAGCTCTGTGCTGAGCTGCTGCTAACCCAAAGGTCTCGTTGGGACCTATCAGCTCTCCTCGGGAGAAAGATGAGGCTTTCTGATCCTAGACAGATCCAATAGCCCTTGAAACCCACGGGACAGTGTTACTCTGTCCTCTAGGATTGCGATCGGTCAGAACTGACGATGGCAATGGGTTTGCCGGTTATATCTGATGACAATATAAAGAACATCTTTCAGTTTCATCAAATATGTTCACCAGA
This sequence comes from Tenrec ecaudatus, assembly GCF_050624435.1. Taxonomy (NCBI): domain Eukaryota; kingdom Metazoa; phylum Chordata; class Mammalia; order Afrosoricida; family Tenrecidae; genus Tenrec; species Tenrec ecaudatus. The sequence goes on along the minus strand of NC_134532.1, from coordinate 208,212,147 downwards.
AAAAGACAAGGAAGGCTCTGGCTTGCTAACACTTAGCAAGAACTTATTCATGAACTCAGGCCAAAAAATGCAAATGATAAAACATGTTTTTAAAACCTTCCCACACTGAAGCTACCGCCCTGGGAGAATCTTTTAAGGCCGACACTGAAACGACTCTCTGAAGTCAACTTTAAACAAACAGCAGTTTAGCTTAAAACGGAAAACATCTGCCTCTAGCACTGTGCTCTTTTAGAGACCTGTCTCTTCCGCTCCCGGTCAACTGACAGCAGGAACTAACAAGTTCAAGCGAATGCTTAAGGGGCAGTGAGCCCACCTTAGTGGTGGAGGAAGAGCCTGGAAAAGCCTGAGGGTGTTAAGAAAAGACTTGAAGAGTAATACATGCCACGGAACTGCGCACACAAACTTTTGGATTTATGTGTATATTGTCACCCAAACCCCAAAACACACATTTAAAATAAACCCAGCCAGCAGTCCTTTTTTTTTTGAGAAACAGCGTGATTTTAAAAACTTTAAGTGGAAAGATTATGGTGGTATAATATTTAATAATGCCCTTGAGTTAAATGACATGTGGACTTAAACTGCTGGGCAGTCTATCTTTTCACCTAAAAATATGGAACTAGGGCTGCTTAATGCTGAAATGAAACTGTAATGAGTTTTAGGAATTTAAAAATCAGAGTTCTAACTTCAAAATAGCCATAGTCTTCTTATCTTCATGAATACACCCATCTAAATTTAGCATTCCACAACGTTACAGCACTACGAAGGAAAAGCCATTGTAGATGCTGAACTGTGTGCGAGATACATACATCAGCAGTAATGTCGTTGAACTTGGTGATGAAAGCATGTTTGACAATGTCCACGGCAATTTCTGATGCAATCACCATACAGACATCTGGAAATAGCACCCAGAGGTGATCTGGAAAATTTGGGGGAACAAAGACAGCTAATTAAATCTCAATGTGAACTGATTCCACAGTAACAGAAATAAATCTCCACATGGCAAAAATGGCATTATTTTCTATAAACAATGATAGACCTATCATGCAATTAATCATGTTTTAGCAATTAAACAAGTGTCCGGGCCTGCATGGCTTCTAGTGTGGGGGGGGGGCGGGAGGGAGGGGAGGGATCAGCTTGCAATAGGATGGGTCCTAATCCTTCCTGAGGTGTGCTTCTAAACAGGGAGAGGAGACACGGCACATTGTGTGTGTGTGTGTCACACACACACACACGGAAGATGGTGTGGAGGGACGCTTTTGGACAAGCTGAGGAATGGCAGGAAATGGTGGGGTTGCAGAAGCTGAGAAGAGGAAGGATCTTCTCTTGGCGTCAACAGAGGGCACAGGGTCCTGATAACCCTCGGATGAACCCACCAGCCTTCAGAACTGTGAGAAACCACAGTTGTGCTCCTTAAAGTAGGTTCCTGTGGTCCCTCACCATGGCCGCCCCAGCCCACCAAGGCTGCGCCGCCCCAGCACAGAGTACCACCCTGTCTGCTGGCTCTGCAGAGGAAGGCATTCACACCACCCAAACAATGATGTTCTGGTGATAACTCATCTAAGTCCACATTAAAGAATGATTTGGGGCTCAAGAATAAGATTACATGACACTGTATGACAAGTTAGTTACCTGGATTCCAAGAAAATTGTTCCATGTTTCTGAGACACACTATTAGCAAAAGTACATAGTTTGTGAACCGTTCCTTAATATCTGAAAAACAAGCATCAGAACATGATGAAATTACTATGCTGTTGAACTATGTACAGTAGCACAGTGCCCTGTCCTGCGCCACCCTCAGCGTTCTTTTGAGCAGCCACCGTCAATGATCTTGTTGAAACGTCTTCTCTCCTCCGCTGCCCCGCTATGTTTACCAAGCAAGATGTCCTCCGTCAGTTCCTGATCTCTCCGAAAACGTGTCCAAAGTATGGGAGAGGAAGTCTCATTATCTTTGTCTTACTTCCAGGACAACTGACTGGACAAGAAATATTCTGACGGACATTCAGGATGGTGCCACACTGGTAAACAGTGTACGTCTTTTGTCACAGGGATTCAGGGTGAAAATTGCAGAGTTCTAAGTTTGAAAACTTTTTCAAATCATCAGTCTGTTCACACTGGGTCATCAGAAACCCCCAGTGACCTCTTCTTCATTCTTATAGAAGAGCAAGGAGTAAAACACAAGACTTGGGTGGGTACGTAAAACTGGCGTTCTCGACGATTTCCAGTCTGGTGGATGAGAAACACTCACGAACCAGCCAAATGCATCCTTCCGCTGAAAACACTGTTACAGTGGCGTCTCGTAGAATAAAGGGGAACTCGGGGAGCAGAAACCCTCACAAATTATTTTCATATCCCACAGTGACTGCTGTCTCCCTTCCCCCATGGCAGGGTGTGGGTGATTGCAATGTAGATCATTATGATCGATTTCCCCTCCCCCTCCCCCACTCTCTCCCTATCCTGGTATCACTATTCCCATTCCTGCTCCTGGATTCCGGGTGGCGTGACTTTTTATCTCTATCCCTGTGTATTCGTTCCAGTCCAGTCCAGAGAGCAGCAGCAGCGGGGTCCATAGTGGGGAGTGAGGAAGCCTCAAGGAACCAGGGGAATTGTGCGCTTTACTGCACTGACTGACTCATCTTTTCTCTGTGACCTCTCAGTGGAGGATGTTCCATTGTTTACAGATGGGCTTTGGGTTTCTGCTCCAACCCCCCTCGTTCTCAATCATGTTTCTGTTTGCTTGTTTGTTAAGGGTCTTCTGATGCCTGTTACCTGGTCCCCATGACACCTCATGATCACACAGGCTGGTGTGCTTCTTCTACATGGGCTGTTGTTTCTCTGCTGGAAGGCCGCTTGTTTCACTTCGAGCCTTTCAGACTCCAGATGCTGTATCTTTTAATAGCCGGGCACCATGTGCTTTCCTCGCCATATCTGCTATGCATATACTTTTCTTCAGCAATTGTGCTGGGAGAGTGAGCATCTCAGATTGCCAATTTGTTAGAACAAAGTGAAGAATCTAGTTTTAATGAATTCAATAAAAGTCCATAATTGCATTCCTGCTAAAGGTGAGTTTACACATTCCATGCTGTTACTTTCTTACAGAATCTAAGATGTCACTGAAAAATAGGATGGACTACATCAATTGATGTCCGGAGTAGGCCTGGCCCATGGTATGTGGGACTACCTAATAGAGGCCTGCAGTTAGGCACCACCACCCATACAGCAAGCTCTGCCTGTGTCCATACATTTGACCCAGGTCCCTAATAGGAGGGGCTTCAGAAAGTCCGTGGGATAATTCCATTCTCGCTTCATTCCATTTCCCCCTGGAACTAATAGCACAGTAAACCCTGGCCTCACCCACCCGTCCTAGAGAAGCTGACCAGGATGGCTCTCAGTCTCACCTTTGTTCCTTTTGCTTACTCCCACCTGTCCCCTGGGTGACAAAACAGAGACACTCACTGGAAGGATGGGCTGTCAGGTACACATGGGCCTGAGTCAGGCTCAGTTCAATGACTGTCCACGTCGCTGCTGCTGCAAGTCCAAAGCTTCATTTTCCTTTTCAGTTTTCACTATTATTGCTTCCTATTATCAATTATCTTTGTCTTTCAATGATCAAATCACTCAGAACTCACTGCCACTGAGTTAATGCAGACTAATACAGGGCAGAGTAGAACTGCCCCTGTGAGTTTCTGAGATTAACTATTTATGGGTGTAAAAAGCCACCCCCCACCCCCTTTCGCCATGGAGTGGCTGGTTTAGAACTGCTGAACTTGTGGGTCACAACCCAATGTATAACCACTCTGCCACCAGGCTCCCTTTCACTTAACAACAAAACTATGAAACTGAGGCTGTTACATGAAGATTTAAAAAACCAAACCAATTTCCACAGCTGGCTCTAACTATATACTGACCCTGCTCTCTGTGGCATCAGAAGCTCTGGTCTAACTCTCTAGAGTATTTAAATTACCAGCTACTTTAAGATCAGCGTTCTCAACCTGTGGGCTGCGACCCTTTGGATGGGGGTGTCGAGCGACCCTTTCACAGGGGTCGCCTGATTCATAACAGTAACAAATTTACTTACGAAGTAGCAAAGAAAATGTTATGGTTGGGGCGTCACCACAACATAAGGAACTGTATTAAAGGGTGGCGGCATCAGGAAGGTTGAGAACCACTGCTTTAAATACTCACGCACCTTGGCCTCTTAAAGAAAACCCCAAATGTCCTTGAACCTTTTCCCCCTATTTAAATGTTTTACACAGCTTTTTAATTTGAGACTCAAATTTGGCTTTGACAACTTGAGCCTTTCTAAAGTATACCGAAATTTAAAGAAAAGTTCTTACCTAATAAAACCTTATCTAGGAGAAGAGCTTTTTGTTATAGTGAGAACTAACAGATTCTGAGATGGAAACCTGCTGCAGACACTGGGTGAACACAGCGCACATTCAGAGTCTGGATTCACATGGGGAAAGAGAGTCATTTTACTTTCTTACAAGACAGGAAATCCAGGCAAAACAGAGGTGCTCACTCTCACTAAGACAGTGGCTCTCCGTCTGTGTCTTACACTCACTTCTTATAGTCAAGCCTATTAGGCAACTTTTTCCGTTGTCATCACCACTAAGTTGGTCACACAAAAGGGGCCTGGAAAAACCCATTAACTTTTCATTCCATGTTCCCACAAACTTTCTGAAGTTGCTTTAACATAATGTTTACTACCACCTTTTAAATGTGCAACGGGTGACTTACTGCCAATGGGCATTCAAGTCTAATGCCGCTGCCCGGGCTACATGAAGGCGGCAAGGTCGGTGGGGCCTGAGCCCGAGGGCCACTCCATCTCCAGGAGATCCACACTCCACTCCATTTCATGCTCCCACAGGCAATGCATGGAGAGAAAGTGCACGGTCAGCTAACAGTGTGAAGAGAGATACAATGATTCTAAGATGTCCTAACTATGTCTCTAATGCTTCTTGAGCCAGCAGAAGCACTAGACTGCACAGTGCAGATGGCATCTCACCTTCTGGGCAGACTGCTCCAGGAAAATACAGAGCTGGGTGCAAGTGTCCCTGGTGGCCGGCCGTGACACTGCAGCTGTGGGCGTCCAAGCAGCTGTGCCCTCAGCATCACACACATACACACACACACACACACTGCAGCTGTGGGCGCCCAAGCAGCTGTGCCCTCAGCATCGCATCACACACACACACACACACACACACACACACACACACACACACACACACACCCAGCACGATTAACAGCAGAGATGGCGCAGGTTAGTTTACTACTACAGCTTCCTTACCCAGGCATGTATTTGAAAAGCTATCTAAGGGTAAAATCATCTTTTACATTCTTCTAAAACTTGCAGCAGTTTACCCAATGCAAAAATTTGCTTTGGGAAAATTGTGTTGGTCTAGAATTTTTTTCTAATGATAAAAAACACATGTATGCTGGTGGCCTAGTGGGTTGGGACTTCCAAAGCCAGTGGCTCAAATCTACCAGCTGCTCCATGGGAGAAAGAGGAGGTTTCTGGCTACCTGACAGAGTTATAGCCCGGCTCTCCTCTCTCCTACAGGAACTGAACAGCCTATAGGTTTCTCAGTGATAAAGGAGCCTCTTCCCAGAGGTAAAGCTTGTGTATGCACCCCTCCTTCTACTGAAAGGAGGGAGGGAGACAGAACAGACAAGGCTGAGTATGCGGGGAGAATCCGGGGTTACCCAGATGGCTGCCTCTGTGTTGTTCTCTACCTGTTTCAGACAAATGTCTGTAGCAGTGAGAGGCTTTTGGAAAAGTATGGTTAGGTACTACAGAGTTACACAGCTCCAGGGGGAAGGAAAAAGTTCACAAGGAAGCCCAGGAAGCATGCTGATTGTTGTCTAGGTGCAGCCTACATACAGCAAAATGAACCCTGCCTGGCCCCGAGCCATGGACAATCCGTGTCCTGAAGGATCTTCCTCTTTTCCGCTGACCACGCATGATGTCCTTTTCTAGGGACTGGTCCCTGCTGATGACAAGTCCAAAGTCCATGAGATGAAGTCTTGACATCCTTGCTGCTGAGGAGCATTCTGGCTACACTTCTTCCAGGGGAGATCTGTCTGTTCTTCAAATGTATCGATTCTTCTGTGGTCTTCCACGTTCAGGGCCTAACTTTCACATGCATATCAAGTGACTGAAAATCCCATGCATGCATGGCTTGGGTACATGTTAGTTCTTGACACAAAATTCTCACCTCTGCTCTGTAACATTTTAAAAGAGGATGTGCATTGCCAGGTCTTTCCAATGCAAATCCATCGACGGGGCACGAGAGCAGAATCGCTACACACAAAGGCGCAGTGACCCACAGGTGTGTCACCGGGGTTTCGGAAGGAACTGCAGAGTAAGACTGCCCAGACCCACACGCAGATGTTCACCATACGTACCGCTATTGGACATCTGGAAGAGATTGTTCTTTTCAAACTTCTTGAAAACACTGCCTTTAATTTCAACAAACTGAAAGAGCAAACAAAAATATCATCTTTGTATGAGAGTTTCAAAAGCGGGCAAGCTAGCAGAAAACTTCTGGACAAGACGCGATGCTATCCTCTTTGTGGAGTACTGTGGCTACGCAGAGCCTGTTGACAAGTGGAAAGGCACTTTTACATGTACGACAATGCAGTCAGCCTCCGACTTACATTATTAGACATCATGATAGTAAGCAGTGACTTGTTGTGGGAGTTGAAGGCTACGTTGAGGGTTGTTGCTTGAACCATGATAAGAATTGCGTGTAAAACTAGCAGTGCGTGGCGTTAAGGAAAACACGGTGTATATTCGGACAGCCTGTGAATGTAGGCCAGCACACGTTGCAGGGACTCTACTGACACGGCGGCTGAGCATCGGCCACCAGCTAAATGAGCACCGGGGACAGATGTGGTCATGTTTCCATGAAGGTTACAGCCTTGGAAACGCCCTGGGGCAGCTTTACCCTATAGAAGGTCCAAATATGAGTTTGAATTGGTGGGTGCAACAGGCTTAGTATACAAGCTTTGACATGAATACCGGAAAAAAGGTGCCGGTGGTTTCTAAGTGAGGTCTTGAACTATTCACCCCATTAGCTAGAGCTGGCACGCATTCAGAGTAAGGTCTCTGCGACCCACACGGGTCTCCTGAGAGCAGAAACTGATCCTGTGGCCCGTCTAACACACAGCTGTTCACTGAATGAGGGGGTCATGAAGATTTTGGCGACCGTGAAAGGTTTCTGACCGAGCAACCACCAAAACTTACCGTATATACTAGTGTATAAGCCGAGTTTTCAGCACAAAAACTGCTGGAAAACTGGGGTTCGGCTTATACACGGGTCAGTGGTACCCCAGCGAGGTGCAACACCTCATGGGCAATTGCTGTTCCTCCGCTGTTCATTCAAAGCCCCCTGACACTACAGGGCTTTGAATGTTTGTTTACTCACAACTAACCAAGCAGAGCCATCCTATGACGTGGACGGCTCCAATTCGCAGAAGCACCCGTAGTGATTCACTTACACCAGCAACTGAACTGGTAAGGATGTGTCTGTGGCTGCGCTCCATCTCTCCACTCTGGTCTCTGTGTTAATTCACATCCTGTATTTTCCACACTAGGCTTACACTCGAGTAAATCAGTTTTTCTGGTTTCCCAGGTAATAATTAGGTACCTTGGCTTATACTCAGGTCGGCTTATATTTTAGTATATACGGTAATTAGAATTGCAGGCATCAGAGTCGGAGGTGCTCTTGGCAGAGCATGGCCAGGTTGCCCATTTCTTGGGTGAAAAGGGGACCAAGAGTAGGAAGAGTTTGAGCCGCCGCGATCTACAATTTATGGGAAGGGGCTTCGGGATGGGGGTGGTGTGCTTTCTCTGTGACACCAGCACTCGGGGGCTTCAGAAAGTGGCCTGCAGACAAGTTTCAAAATAAACGCACCTTCTGCACGGACACAATCCACCTTTGACAAAGGAAAAAGCCTCCAAATTGTCATCCTGAAGTGATCCCCCACCCCCAGATCTTTCGGAGGAGCGCTGGTGGCGTAGTGGTTGCGCGTTGGGCTGCTCACTGCAAGGTCAGCAGTTGGAACCCCCCGGCTGCTCTGAGGAAGAAAGATGGGGCTTTCTACTCCTGTAGACTGAGTCTCGGGAGCCCACGGGGCAGTGCCACCCTGTCCCGTGGGCGCTGTGAGTCTACAAGAATTGGATGGCAGAGGGTTTGAGGCTTTTTCTTTGGTTCTCTTCAGGGTGTGGCACGTCAGACGACAGGAACTGCCTGATCTCCAATAATTTCACTCCAGCTTCACTGAGGCACTCCATGGGCTCTGTGACAGGCTTTCAGTCTCACAGATACCTTCCCACCGGGGCCGTTCGTGTCCTAAGCATTCTACTACTTTCTCCCGAGTGTCATGCTTTCAGAAATATTACGAGGAAAAACAGTGATACAGCACATTCCTGTGAACTAGCCCTGGTATCAGCACACTAAAGTGGCTGCGTGTGGGACTCTCTCTCTCACTCTCTCGCCATTGTGAGAGTAAAACATGCACTCTCCAAAGAGGAATGTTTTAGCCAGGGAGGGGGAAAAACCTACAAAATTGCCACTCATCTAATTTAACTTCTAGACATCAAACTCAAAACAGACTGCCACCGAGTTGATGATGACCCACAGCGACAGGGTTGAACTTCCCCCGTGAATTTCCAAGACGGCAACTCTTTACAGGAGTAGAAAGCCCTGTCTTTCCCTCCAGAGGCTGGTGGTTTCAAAATGTTGACCTTGCAGTTAGCAGCCCCACAAGCTGCCTCCTCTGCTCTCGGTGACCCCATGCAACAGTAAGGAAATGCTCCAGCGGGTTCGGTAGGTGGTCCCCGTTACTGAAGTGATGGCCGGTCCTTCCCCAGGGCAGGTGCCAGGGGAACTGGAACCGCCAGGCTTTCTGTTAGCAGTCTAGGGCTGAGCTGCTGGGTTACCAGAGCTCCAGAGAGATACACAATGGGGCTTAGAAACCTTCATGGAGAAGCTCCATTATCTTGTTATTCCATGTTCCCGGTTCTTCCTGAAGATGCCTTGGACATAGGGATTTTCTTACCTCTGGGAAATCGCTGCCCCAGCCCAACGCTGCAGACCAGGGGGGCTGCAAAAACAGATGCCTACACTTTATCCTGGACGGTGGTGGAGGACAACATTTTCCATTGCCTGGGGGAGGGTGTGGAATAACTAATTTTTTTCTGAGAAGGAAGAAGTAGGCCAAAGACATCTGAGAACCGGGACTATAGACTGTGCCCTGGGGCTTGGGCTTCCCGGGACCCTGAAAGGATACAGACATAGAGGACGGCCATGAAAAAGTGCGGGATGACCCCGATATGGGCTCTCTTTCTTTCTTTCGGCTCTGTTGCCGTCCAGTAGAGCGCGTCCAATATATCTTGTCCAAACGATGAAAACAGGCGATCAGCTACCTGCCGAGAAAAAGAGGACAAAGGTGTGGGTTCGCATTCCACTTGCACACATGACGAAAAACCAGACCCCCTTCAGGTGCTCACACTGTCTCCTCCATAAAGAGTGACAGTTTCAGTCACCCACAGGGGCAGTTCTACCCTCCCCTCTAGGGTCAGACTCGACGGCAGTGAATTTGGTTGGGGTAGGTACTGGTGGGTGGAGAGATGGCGTAAGCCCCTGGCAGGCCCTCGGGGGCCGTACGCACCTCCAGCATGTTGTAGATGATGTAGAGCTTGATCACAGATTGCCCTCGGATCAGGTGGTACATCATGGAGTAGTCCACATAGTGCATCATGAAGTAGCAGATGACCAGAATGACACCCTTGAAAATGTCACACACCTGGGCCGGCTGGAGCAAGCGCCTGTCCCTGAAATGCACCAGAAGTCCACACTGAGCCTCCTTCTCCATGCACCCACAGGTTTCGTCCGTCATGCAAAGCTAGGAATCCAGGTCAGGGGCTTCTAACAACCTCACACCGGCAGGGGAGTTACCCCAAAGGGTCATCTGAGGCTTTCAGGCCCAGGGCAGGAAAGAAAGTTGTTAACCCCAAAATGGCAGCATGGTGCTGTAGTCGCCCTTGGGCACAGGGGAGCTGCTGCCGAGCACGGTTATGGGGAAGGAGTTACCGCCTGGGTTTCTAGGATAGTGACAAGCCCCATGGCCTTGAACCACACCGAAGTATGGCCCTCAAAACCACATAGGCGCTTTTTACACAATCAGCGTGTTCTACACATACCGTGGGGCAGCTCCACCATGTGCTCAGTGACACAGCAGAGCGTTCCTGGCTGGTACAGGGCCCCACCATTTACTTCACACCCCCGGGCAATAACAACCCTGCATGCTGCCTGTGAGAGAACAGCGGTAGCGGATCCTAGAACTGAAAATGCACTCGACACTGTGACAGGCTGGCTGACTTCCCTCTGCGGGAGGAGTGTGACTTTACACTCCCATAGCGGTGCGAGAAGGGCCCTCGTGGCGCCATGGGTTAACTGTCGAGCTGCGAACAGCAAGTCAGTGGTTCAAGCCCACAGGAGAAAGATGAGGCCATCTGCTGTGGGCCACATTGACAATCTTAAAAGTTCCACAGGTCGTTAGGAGTGCCTTCTGTTCTAAGGGTCGCTACGAGTGGCTTCGTCTCTGGGGTGCTAGCCCTGGGTGAATACGCCTTTAATCCCTGTGCAGCAGTACAGAGCGCGATTAGCTTGTGGACAACTGTCAACCCCGTTGGTGGAAAACGGCAGCCAGTGCAGCGGGAATGTTCAGTTCTCCAATAGGGATGGCGTCTGCTTCCATGTAGGAGACAGGTATATATCCCATAAAGTCCTCCTTCTTGTCTTTGCCCTCTGTGGTAAGAACTGAAGTCGACCGCTCACCTCCCACCTCCAATGAGTAGGCACAGAGTCATTCCTTCCTACGGAGTTGATGATGTGCACAGCTAAACTTAAGTTACAAAATGCTCAAAAATTTTAGCAAGACACAGCAAAAAAGAACTTAGACCAGAAGAGATCTGAGACCTGCCTCGGGGTGAGAGACTCCAGTCCCAGGTTAACTGCAGGCTGATGCTCAGCACAGAGCACCTGGGGCCCTGGTCGGGAGTGAGCTGTTAACTGGCAAGGTCAGCAGTTCAAACCACCCTTCTGTGGCAGCAAGATAAGGCGGTCTGCTCCTGCACGTAGATAAAGCCTTGGAAACTGGGACCGCGGTCCTCTGTGGCACCTCTGCGGGTGCCACCACTGAGCCAAGACAGGAGCTGCAGACATTCCACACTAGTCCTAGGACTGCCAAGGCAGACTCATGTCCTAGCTGACCACTGGCGCGCCGTCTCTCGTGTTGTCTCATCCACATTCAGACCCGGGGCTCCTTACTTCCAAAGACCTCTGACAAGCTCAACCATGTCCACGTCTACCCAACAGTTAGCTGAACATTGCAGTGCTGTGTCACTGTTGTGTGAGTGGCTGACATAGCTGCCTTCTCCTTTCCCAGAATGCATTCTGCGTGTTCTGTTAGGTCTGAGTTGGGCCCGTCTGTTTACAGACAGAACTTGGGCTAATGCTAAAGTCCTGAGAGAGAGGCCTGCTGGGAAGACTGCCCGGGAAAGAGAGCCACTGGGCTGCAGGCAGGAGTCTCAGTGGGGGCCTGCAGGCTCAACGTTGGACCATATGCCTGGAGATGGACTGTCACCTAGGCAAACTGTTCCTAGGGACACAACGCTGGATTTTGGTGAAATAAACCAACCCTCCTCACTGGTTCTTAGGCAGCCTGACACGTTCTCCAGCACCCTTCTTCTCTCTTGCCTTTTCTCTCACCACCCAACTACCACCTAGGGGTACAGATCTCTGCCAAGGGCTAGTTCACTGTCAAGGGATTTCCACCCCCACCCCCGTGTCCCCACCCACGACTGAAAATGTACACGTGTCAAGAGCTGGAGGGTGATCGCCTAAACACATTTTTCACTCTGACAATGCCTGGAGGAGACTCCTGGATGCTCTGGAGCTCCTGGCCTGCACCTGTCTATCTCCTGGGTGTGGCAGGGACCCCATGTGAGGGGCATTCACAGGGCATCACCCACCTCCTCCTCAGAGGTCAGCCCAGTTCAGCGAAGGCTGAAGACCACAAAGCACCCGCCCTGGACCTGCAGAGTCAAGCACGACAGGGCACACTTTGTGAATTAAAGAGAATGACAGCACACCTAAGCGGGGCCACTCTCAATTAGTTTCAATGATCACCAAGATGACTTTGATAAGTAATTACGGTAGAAAGCTATGCTTGAGCTTCCTTACTGGTGTGCACACTGCTAGATTAAGTGAACCCAGTCAACGTGATCCTACATGGGAGAGCAGGGCTGGGGTTGGGGGTAGGGTCCTATTTACAGCTGTGTTTCTTTAAAAAAAGATTCACATCAAAGGGACAAGGCTTCAGGATACCTAGGGGGAGAACACTAAGCTATTGTTACAAATTATAGCTACCCAAAGTTTATATACCCCCAAATGATATAATTACACAGATTACTAGCCAAGATGATAATAAATTAACATTTAAACATTCAGTCTAAACATCTTTCATCCAATTTCATGTTGGCTAGGTTGTGACATCAAGAGGCATGTTGTAGAAGCACCCTATGGTTCTGGACCCTTGTACATGTTCCTTTAGCATCCACAGAACCTGCCTGTGGCCTCGCAGAATGGGGTGGTTTGAGGCAGTCTGGTGACAGAGGCAGGCTTCTAACTACCATCCTATACTTTTTTAAAGAGGCACTTCTAAACTTAGAGAAACCAACGGTTTACCATCTGTCATGGGTGGAATTGTACGTCCTAACCAAATGTGTGTCAACTTGGCTGGGCCATTAAGTAATGATGCCATCATCCCATCACTACCCCCCATCCCCCACCCTATATGATCTGATGCGATCAGTCAATCAACTGTATGGGGAGGAAGGGTAGGTCACAGCCCTTGCCCAATGTAAGGGGCCTTTCCTGGGGGCAGCCTGTATCACCTTTTATCTTACAAGAGATAAAAGGGGAAAGGAGAAAACCAAGAAAGAAAGACCTAGCAACCAGCAGGAAAGAAGAGCTGGGAGCAAGTCCTTTGTGTTCAGGGTCCCTGTGCTGGGAACCTCCTAGACCCAGGGGAAGACTGATGCTAAGATACTCAGAGCTCAGCAAGAACGTGGGGCCCACAGATGCTCCAGGAGACAAGGACCTTCTGCCAGAGCTCACAGAGAGGAAGCTTTCTCCTAGAGCAGCGGTTCTCAACCTGTGGGTCTCGATCCCTTTGGGGGTCGAATGACTGTTTCACAGGGGTTGCCTAAGACCATCAGAAAACACAAACATTTCACGATATATAATTACATATTGTTTTGTGATTAATCACTATGCTTTAATTATGTTCAGTTTGTAAAAATGAAAATACATTGTGCATATCAGAGATTTACATTACAATTAATAGCAGTAGGAAAATTACAGTTATGAAGTAGCAGTGAAAATAATGTTATGGTTGGGGTCACCACGACATGAGGAGCTGTATTAAAGGGTTGCAGCATTAGGAAGGTTGAGAACCACTGCTCTAGAGCCCCTGCTCTAGACTCCAAATCAGAGGGAAATAATTTACTTTTGTGGCATTTCTGTTATAGTAAGAGTAGTTCACAGAGAGACTCCTTTAAGCATTTAATATAGTGAGTGCTCTGTTGCTGCTGAGTGGAAGCGGATTCAGAGAACCCTGTGGGGCAGCGTAGAATTGTCTTGAGAGCTTTCCAGGTTGAAGGTTTCCAGGAGCAGACAGCCAGCAGACAGCTTTCTCCCGGGCAGAGCACGAGCAGTAGTTGGGTTCCAGGAGCTGACCTGGCTACAGCGGAGTGCTCAGCCATTATGCCACTGGGTCTCCTTTCACACGCCACGGTGTACTTTATCTGTGAGCTGTGATCTCATTTGGAAAAGTTACTGTGCCCCCAAGTATACCTCCTTATTCACCATTTCTGCTCCTGCTAGCTCGAAGACTGCGCGTGGAAACAGCAGGCCTTGTGGCCCACCAGCTCCAGGACTCTGCACTCATTCCCTGCTTTCTTTGGGAAAACCTCCCGGCGCTGACCACTGGCTGCTGAAGAGGGCAGTGTGATTCTCCAGACAAAGACTTCAAGTCAAAGAAGGGATAAAAGAAGAACTCTGAAGACACAAAGGTCTTGCTTCCCTACAGAGTCCTGGCTAATGAGAAAGAAAAGCTGTAGAAGCTAGCCATCGCTTCTATGGCAGCATCTGAAAAGACCACCTGTATGCACCAGAGCATCTCTGGACCAGAGAAAGCTTACCTTCCAAATATAAGATGATCTGGTTAAGACAACTTCAACCACTCACCTTCTCTGCCAGGACAAGGGTATCGATCAACTTGTAAATTCCACGGGAAGCTAATCAATGGTCCTGCCAGTCAGCCTGAACAGGGCTTGTGAACCTTATTTTTGGGTCAAAAGTTCCAAACTGTTTTCCGTTGAGTGGACTCTGACTTTTAGCGACCCTACAGGACAGAGCAGAACTTGCCACTGGGTCCCCAAAGCTGGAATTCCTCATGGGAGCTGAATGCCGCATCTTTCTACCTTGAAGAGGCTGGTAGCTGAGTTCAAACTGCCAACTGTTCAGTTCAGAAAAAAACAAAAAACCTCACTGCCATCAAGTCAGTTCTGGCTCAGAGTGAACTATACATAGAAGGTAGAACTGTCCCTGTGGGTTTCCAAGACTGTAACTTTTATGAGAGGAGAAAAACCTTGTCTTTCTCCCTTGGACTGGCTGGTGGTTTTGAACTGCCAACCTTGCAGTTAGCAGCCCAACAGGTAACCATGATATCAGCAGGGCTCCTAACTTTTTGGTTAGCAGCCAACTAGTAGCAACCAATCCATGGGCATGGAATCAATTCTAACTTACTGTGACCAGATAGGCCTTAGCAGAGCCGACCCTAGGGTTTCCGAGGCTGTAAACCCTCATGGGAGGAAACAGCCTCATCTTTCTCCTGGGGAGGGGCTGGTAGATTTGAACGGTTGACCTTGGGGTTAGCGGCCGAGTGGGAGTTACTAGCCACTTGGTTGGCAAACGCTGAAGTCCTGTATGAATGCACCACAAAGGGCTGCTGGGCAAAGTGAAAACCAACCTGCCTGCTGCCCAGGGCCGGCAGTGAGGGGCCTCACAACACCAGTGTCTCGCAAACACTTTCAAACGGAGACACTCACCTAAGCTTAAAAACCAAAATTAACCTGTTAGACCAGCCACTGTTCCAGAAACCCAATTCTCCACCGTAGTTCTAAATTTTAACTTTGGTCCCAAACACTGCCCTTGCATATGAACAATGTACCACGGCGGCTTCTCAGAGGATGTTCCAAGGGCGCAGACTTGTGGTAACAGGCTAAGCCTGAGAGAAAGCTGATCAAAAGTAGACGGTTCCCTCCCCTTCTTTAGCAGCTGGTATCTGCTAACTAAGAGTAAAACAATTGACATGCCATGAGATTGGCAGGAACGAGGAGGCAGCGATGACAATGAGCGAGGGACGGGGAGTAATCCTTGCCCAGGTCATTTTCAAGTCGACGCTGCGACAAGTCAAGGTCGTACTGGGAGGTACTGCAGCTAGCACATGGAGGAGCGCCTGCGTTTCCTCGCTCTCCTTTGAACATTCGTAGCCGTGGATCCGTGGCACACTGCGCAGCTTGGAGAAATGCACGCAGGATTGACCTAGAAGGTGTACGCTGTGCGCCAGACGCACATTGTCTCAAGAGAAGTCCTTTCAGAATTTCAAACTCGAGTGGAGCTCAGCAGTGCCGCCCGCGCGCACACAGGGTTTCTCTTCACGGGAGGGTGGCACTTTTGCAATCAAGTTTGATGGACAGACACACAGCAGAAAAGGAAGTACTTGACCATTACACGGAAAGATTCAAGATCACTTCAAGCTCTACTGGGAAACAAAACAAAACGGGTACAGCTCTGCTGCGTGTCTCAAGAGGGGCAAGCAAACGCTGCTTCTACGGAAGGCGCCGTTGGCGGCTGGGGTGACGCGCTTGCTTGCTGTTGGTGCAGCAAAAGCATCGGCTGTCATGAAACGGCACCGTATGGGGTGCTCTTCCCAATCGGAGTCCATGCTGCTTAAGAATCACTGTGGCCCCGGCTTGTGGAGGGAGGCTGGGTGGTGTCTGAAGAAGGTCCTTGTCCTACACTGCTGCAGCCCGCCGAGCACTTGGCCAAGAGAGGAGGAGGGAACGCTGGGTCTACTCACCACAGAGTCCCGTGACACCACACCCCTTCTGTAAGGAAGTGAGAGTGCTCCTCCCTGGGGCTGATTCCCGAGCGAGAATGAGACGGCTGTAATGCTGCCGCACTACCGGGAGGACGGTTGTGGTGGGAGACGGGGGTCAACCAAGGCTGGCATCACAGCTGTGTCTACTCACACCAGACAAACATGCCTGCAGGCCAGCTAGGAGGAAAGTCCTGGCTTGGGGGGAGAGCGTGGCAGAAACACTCCAGGTGCCCCGACCCTGCTGTCACCCTTAGTTCCAGCTTGGTCTGAACAGTCCACGCCCAGTGACTTCGCTGGAAGTGTGAATCTGGAGGGGGCCAGGCACACAGGGCAGCCTGACAGGTGAAGACACCCAAGGCTTTGACAGTCATCCCTCTCTGGGGGCAGGGGATCAGTCCCACACAGTGAATGCTCAACATTAAAAAAAAACAAACAAACGATTGTCTCTTGTAAAAAAAAAAAGATTGAATGAAGCATCAAATAAGAGTGGTGTCTAAAGCCAGGTGAGCGATGAGAAAGTTTGCTAATCATTACAGAAAACCTATCACAGGTAACCCGGACACCTACAGTCACCACTGCCTGTAATGGTTCAGTGACATTTTAAATAGACGATGCGCTAGATTGCACCACTTTCTTTCATTCTCTTCCTCTGCTTTTTATTCCAAATGTGGCTGAGGATTCTAAGCCAGACTGAAGTCAGAGGTTTTAGGATGGAAGAACGTTCACCCCAAAGCTGGGGAGACGAAAGACACAGCACAAGTGCCCAGCCTGTCCTTATTCCACATTTGGGAAGATGATGCCTGACACGTTCTTAGCAGAACAGAGAAGGCACCACGGTGGCATAGTGGGTTATAAGCTGACTGCAAGGGCAGCACTTCAAGCTCACCAGCTACTTCATGGGAGGGAGACGAGGCTTGCTACTCTCTAATAGAGTTCCAGTCTCAGAACCCACAGGGACAAGTCTGCCATCTCCTGTGGTAGCATGGTGAGTCCGAATCGGCTTGATGGTAGTGCATCTTTCATAGAATTTGATCTTTTCTTGAGAAACAGGATGCTCTCATTCTCTCAAGGAACACAGACAGAACACAGAATAAATCAAAACTTAATTGTACATTCTGAGCTGTAGTCATAAAAAAAGTACTGTCTCCTGATTCAAGCAGCCTATCAGATATTTTTCTGAAAAACTACCACCCTATGGAGGATCCAGAGAAGAGCTGCACTCTGGGTGTGTCTCACCATCCAGGTGTACTTCTGCACCCTTTTTGTTCCATGATAAAGCATTTGGGGTCAAAGAGTTCTCAAAATGGTTTCCTAGTTAGAAACAGTTTCTAACCAAGGGCTTCTGAGAGCACTGCAGAGAGAGACGGACACTTCTGGAAACAGTCCATTCCACACAACTCCCAGCATCTCAAAATGAACACTATTTTAACAGGGTCAAAAACTGGCCAGTCTGGGTTTACTCTGGAAGCTGCAGGCCCACACCACCACCAGTCCTCATCCGCGGGCTGAGCGAGTCTCTGTGCTTTTAGGTGTCACTTCTGCAGAAAGCAAAGACACACACACACACACTCAAGAGAGTTTGCAGGAGACTTGCTACCACAGGATGCGTGGGGGGAAATGGCTGCACAAAGAGCCTGGTCTCACAAGGACCATTCTAGACCTTCTAGGTACAGCACACAGAAGCATCGAGTCTGAAAAGCAGGTGGCCCCATGCTCTGGTGCCCAAAGGGCAGTGAGACCCAGCAATTTGCTCCACTGTGCAGACCGGCCTCCTGACTAACTGGACATAGCTACTTGTCTCGGGGGCAGGGTACAGGGATATTGGGTGGTTTGAGAAGCAGTTTAATTAGCTGAATAAACAAAAATGATGATCTACTTTATGATAAAAAGTTTTAACCACCTCCATCTACAAACAAACATTTTTCCTTGAGTGGGGCAGTTTCAAAGAACTAAAAGGAGGGAAAGAAGGCCGCAGTTAGGAGAGGGGCAAAGACAGCAGGAGTCAGGAAGGACAGTCTTCCCTCCTGACCCTCTGACATCACAAAACGGAAGGACAAGGCCAGGCAGGAGGGGAAGCAGCAGAGCCTGCGGATGGAGATGTACCAGATGGGGCACCAGGAGTCAACCATTCTTGGAAGTCTAGACCCTGGTAGAAAGACAGCCTGGGGGCAGACTGGCTACTTCTGAACGACAGCTGTGAAAAATCAAGTGTGTTTTCACATAATCACGTTGAAATACAGCATGAAGAGTTAGCATTAACAACAGTATTGCTAATTTTAACTCTAAGACCTTTCCGTTGGGTTAACTCCCTCGCTGCCATTGAGTCCACTCCCCCTTCACAGTGACCCTCTGGGACAGGTAGAACTGCCCCTCTGGGCTTCTGAGAATAAAAACCACTCACAGGAGTAGGAAGTCGCATCTTACTCCATGGAGTGGGCTGGGGTGGTTTTGAACTGCTGAAATTGTGGTCCGCAGCCCGACATGTAACCCACTATATCCCACAAGGGATATGAAAACACGCTTGCTCAGAGACGCTGCTGTTCTAAACTGCTCAAAGAAAACACTGCAGCCACCAACACAAACGTCTGCATTTTGATCCAGTAGCTCCGGTCCTTCAGGAGCTAGAGGGGAAAGGCAGTCTGGTCAGGTTGTGTGCAAAGCAGCCCGCAGTGCCTGGACTTGCTGAACTTCTATTCTGCAATCTGGTTCACACGTTACACCTTCCCCAGAAACTCAGGTAAGGATTTATCTGTGCAAGCCTCAAACCTAACTAACTCCTCAGCGGGTCCTGGTGGCGTCTCTTAAAATGCAGAGCCCACAGGCTGCCCCATACTGTCGGTGCAGGCCACAAGCCCTTGAAAACAGAGACCAGTGGCCAAAAAGGTACTCAAATAATTTCAATCAAAAGTTAGTTTAAAGAAATATCCATCCCTCCACTCAAGTACTCCCTCAATGCAAGAATACTGTCTTCTATTAAATTCGCATTCTATGATGCTCACCTTCCCGACACAACCGATGAAGACAAAGCGGGTGAATAAGTAAATGTGGTGAAGAAAGCTGATGGTGCCCGGCTATCAAAAGAGACAGTGTCTGGGGTCTTAAAGACTTGAAGATAAACAAGCGGCCATCTAGCTCAGAAGCAACAAAGCCCATATGGAAGAAGCACACCGGCCTGTGCGATCACGAGGTGTCGAAGGGATCAGGTATCAGACATCGTCAGAACAAAAAATCTTATCATGGTGAATGAGGGCGGGGAGTGTGGAGTGGAGCCCCAAAGAACATTTGTAGGCCACTAGACATCCCCTTACAGAAGGGTCTCGGGGACGAGATGAGCCAGTCAGGGTGCGATATAGCAACAATGAAACATACAACTTTCCTCTAGTTCCTAAATGCTTCCTCCTCCCCCCCACTATCATGATCCCAATTCTACCTTACAAATCTGGCTAGACCAGAGGATGTACACTGGTACAGATAGGAACCAGAAACACAGGGGAATCCAGGGCAGATGATCCCTTCAGGGCCAGTGGTATGAGTGGCAATACTGGGAGGGGAGAGGGAGAGTGGGTTGGAAAGAGGGAACTGATTACAAGGATCTACATGTGACCTCCTCCCTGAGGAATGGACAACAGAAAAGTGGGTGAAGGGAGACGTTGGACAGGGCAAGATATGACAAAATGATAATTTATAAATTATCAAGGGTTCATGAGGGTGAGGGGGATGGGGAGGGAGGGGGGAAATGAGGAGCTGATGCCAGGGGCTTAGATGGAGAGCAAATGTTTTGAGAATGATGAGGGCAATGAATGTACAAATGTATTTTACACAATTGATGTATGTATGGATTGTGATAAGAGTTGTATGAGTCCCTAATAAAATGATTAAAAAAAGAGATTAAAAAAAAGAAATACCCATCAAATACCAGCCAGTAATTCTTGACTATAGTAATCATAGGACAGCTAAGCGAGGCCAGACCAGGGACACCCCCCACCACCAGCCCCCCACCACCTCTCAATGTAAAATGGGATACCCCCAACTGCTCAGTACTCAGAACAAAGAAAGATGTCTGGAAGTGTCGCACTCTCAGATAAATGCTGGCTTGCTAACTGTAAGGTTAGTGGTTCAAACCCACCAGCTGCTTCCTGGGAGACAGAGGAAGCTATCTGCTCCCATAAAGATTTACAGCCCTGGGAATCCTGCACAGGGCCACGGAGTTGGAACTGACTTGGAGGAAGTAAAGTTCTGTATTTTGGACTAAGGTGTCCTACTTCCCCCAGCTCCCACAGGGTGCTAGAAATGAATCAGATGACACCGAGTTCCAGACATCTGTACAGATGAGGAGGAGCCCTGATAGCCTTGTGGATTACGAGTTGGGCTGCTAACTGCAAGGACAGTGGTTCAAATTCACCAGCCACGCTGAGGGAAACGGATGAAGCTGCCTGTTCGAATCAGGCCCACAGCCTTGGAAACCCAAAGGGGCAGCTCTACTTTGCCCTATAGGCTCGCTATGTGTCAGACTAGTCTGAATGAGTCAGATCGGGTTGTTGGTTTGGTTCTGACAAGATGGGACTGTCGACGACCAGCTGAACTAAACAGGGAAACTGGCACATCACAATGTCCTGGACTGAGGTCCATCGTCCGAGAGCCATACCTGGACAGAGAGCTAGCAGGTGTGTATCTTAGTGTCGCATCTCCTTCTGCAGATGGACAGCTGAACAGGAATGCCTGTCAAAACCAACCACTTGAAAAAATTAAACTCAACTCACAGAACACCAACTGGCCTGGCATTGGCAGTTAGTCAAACAAAAACTCAAAGGCAGTCGAGCTCACAGAGTCACCGTAGAAATCCCTGCAGTGTATTTGTAATTTTATGCCAAGCAGCTTCACCTGCCATTACCCAAACTGCCCCATGCTGAGCCTCTATTCACTCATGTGCAATTAAGTCCTCGACTGCTAGCTGGAAGGTCAATAGTTCGAATCCACCAGCTACTCCACAGAAAAAAGTCAGAGGCTGAGGCAGTTGGCGTCCATAAAGACAGCCTTGGAAACCCTATGGGGCATTTCTACTCTGTCCTGCAGGGTCCCAGGGAGTCAGAATTGACTTGGTAGCAGTATTTTTACTTTTCATGTTTATTACGCTTTATAAAAAGGTAACTAAAATGCCAAGACTCGGCAATAAAGGATAACGGGAGCCCTGTGGTCGAGCATTAAAGGTGCATTAAAGGTGCAGCTACGTTGCCTTGGAAAGGCAGGCTCCCCAGAACGAGGCCATTCCCCAAGTCCCCAAAGGCAGGAAAGACACACTTGTTAGGTAGGTCTTAAAACCCATGGTGGAATTCCTCAGAGGATCCTTCCATTTGACTGATATGTAATTAACCAAAGACGTCTCACAATTGGCTCCTTCTCCACAAGGCACGTGAAATGATGGTATGAAGCGTCACCTCCAACAGTGCCATCGATGAGAAAGAAGCTCCTTGTGGCTAAGGTGCGTTAAGGGGCTGATATTGGAGGGCTCACTAAACTGGAGCTAACTCCATGGCACCTAACAATGCGGATTGAGATCAAAGAGCCCCGGTGGCCCCGTCAGCTCAGCGTTGGACTGCTAACTGCAAGTTCGGCAGTTCAAACTCCTGGTCGCACAGAGGCTGGGTAGGAATCGACTCAATATTAAGCATATGTTCATTTAAGGCACCTTGGGAAACACGAGGCTTTCTACTCCCATAAAAAGTTAGTCTTGGAAACCCACAGGCGCAGTTCTACCCTGTCCTATTGGGCAGCGGTGCCTTAGAGTCCATGTCAAGAGTGAACTTGGTGGTGCTGTGGGCCAGGTTCTGACCTGCTAACTATACTCCCCACCCCGGCCATGCCTCTGGAGGATGGTGAGGCCGTCTGCTCCTGTACAATGCTGGTTTTGGAAACCAGACACAGAGTCACCACTGTCAAAACTGGCTCCATTGCGGTGGGTGGAATTATGTTCACTTACTAGTTTCAAAAAGAATCTCTCAAGAGGACAGCCTTTAAAATAAATCATCTTTTAATTCTGTATGTAGACCAGTAATTTTCAACTGTCCTTGCAGTTACATTATTGATAACAATCTTATTAATTACATATCTTATGTACCATGGAACGTCATAAATGAAGTTTCACAAATTTTTGGCCATGCCAACTCTTTAACTTCTGAATGAATGAAATTAGGGAGACGACTCAAGATGAAACTGTCTGCTGGTCCACTCTGCTCAGAATGAGCACAGAGCAGAGAAAGGATGGCAGAACTTTACACACTCACCACCATCAGGTCGATTCCGACTCACAGCGACGCTACAGGGTTCCTGAGACTGGCCATGTTCATGGGAGAAAACAGCCTCATCTTTCCCTAGTGAACGACTAGTGGTTTTGAACAGAGACCTGGCGGTTAGCAGGCCAACACCGAACCCACAGCACCACCATGGTGCCTGTACATCGGGAGAGGAAATGGCCTTCCACCTGAAGCCCAAGAAAGCATTGATCAAGTACGTGTGACAGCTCACCTAGTCTGGGAATCGAAGATGGGAAGGACACAAGTATCTGTCCAGGTCTACTGGGCACCGATTCTGTCACACCTTCAAATCACGGTGGTGAGAGATGCCAGCATCTCCTTCTCACCGATGGGGAAGCTGCCCATAGCTAACCAGTGTTGGTGGGGCTGGGCTCCACGGTCTGTCTGCTGGCCCTGTGCGCATGCCGGAGGAGACCTACAGTGTTGGGGCCAGGATTAGAGTGTCAAATGGATGGTGAGGGAGCATGCTTTTAAGAGCCTCTGAAGAGACCCCTGACCCCCCACCCTCCCAGCCTGGGTTCAGTCCCTGAACAGGGTTAGCACTGTGGAAGGCAGGTCTTTGATCCTCAGCCTGGGGTGCTCCTTCCTCTCCCCCGCCCCCAGGTATTCTGGGGCTTTAAAACGTTTGGGTGAATATATATTTAAAAGATAATGTTATCTAGGGGTCAGGAGGGTGAGGGGTGAGAAGAAGGAGAGAAAAAAGAGGAGCTGATACTAAGGGTTCAAATAGAAAGTAAATGTTTAGAAATTGATGATGGCAACATACGTGCAAATATGCTTGTACAATTGATGTATGAAATGTTAATAAGAACTGTAAGGGCCTCCAACAAAATGATAAAAAACAAAAGATAATGCTATTCTCTTATGAACTTTCTAAAGCCCCCTCAGCTCACATAACACCCATTAAGAGACAGACATCCTAGTTTAAACATTTATTTATTAATTTTTAAAATATCCCCAGCTTAAGCACAGAGGGAATCCTCGGTGGCATGTGGACGACAACTTGAGAGTTACTATCCACTAGGTCAGTGGTTGGAACTCACCCGTTGTTCTGCGGGAAAGATGAAGATTTCTAAAGCTTCCGCAGCGTTCCAGCCTGGGAAACGCATGGGGCTAGTCTAATGTCCGTGCTGTCCTGTGGGCTCACTCTGAGACTCGACAGCAGTGAGTGTGCGTTTTGATGATGGGTTAAGCATCATGAAGGGCCAGCATGTGAACAAAGAGGGACCAATGACCCCCAACTGCGGCAAAAAAAGCCTGCTCCAGTGGCGACTTAGTTTACAAATACAAGAAACCATAGAAAGAAATGAGCCACCTAAACCAATGTGGGTCTGACACTTACCTTAAGCCGTAACAAGGCAACGTGAAGAGGCGAAACAGCGCCAGGAAAACCCTCAGGGGGAGCAGGGTGAAGACGTAGAGGAACGCATCCAGGCACAGGAAGATGCCGAACACCATGAGCTAGGTTTTCAAACCAGAAAACAAAACAAGACAAAACAAAACGTACGTGTTAAAGAACTGTCGATGCAAACGTTAAGCAACCAAAAACCAAACCAAGCTCACTGCCATCTATCTAATCGAGACTAACTCAGTGACCCTCACGGCAGGGTAGACTAGCCCCCGTGAGTTTCTGAGACTGAACCTGATTATGGGCGTGAGACACCTCATCTTTGTCCCGAGATGTTGGTGGTTCTGAACTGCCAGTCTTTCAGATTGCAGCAGCTCATCACTAAGCACTACGCCCCCAGGACTGCAGAGGCTGTCTATAACGTGTGGGACTTCCCTCCTTCTTGTAGTTCAGCTCTGGGAATCACAAACTCACAATTGTACTTGTATGTGCACCTCACTTCTAAGAACATCCTCTGTCACAGTGCACGTGGGTGCTACTGCCTCCAGAGTCTTTTGTTCGCCCAGATCCGAAGTCAAGCCACTCGGAAGGGGCGGTACCTGGCCCAGAACCACCAGGTGCCATTGGCTTAAACTTTGACGCCATGACCACAGGGCTGACAAAACTTGTAAAATCTAACTATACTCCTCATTCGTTTGATGATTACTTGTTTACACAGAGAACGTTTCACTGGTGGGAGAGGACTCTCTATGGAATTAAACATCTGTTTCTCTCACATTAAATATGCATATGCAAAATGATCACTACTTTAAACACAATTCCTTTTGCATTCTATATCAGTGACCCTGAATTTCAGAGGACTAGTTGCTGGCTGTTCTGGTCTTTCTCTGGGCTACCTGCTGCACCCTTCCCTTAGGTGGGGGCTGGGGGCGGTATTCACACATCTTCACCCATCACTTGTAAGGCTGTATTTCACGGGAGGGCAGAGCCTTCTGATCGTTTGTAGAAGCAGGCACACCCAGCCGGCTCCAGAGTCAACTTTGCAGGAGCAGTGTTTTCTCACTGCCTGACACACACAGGGCACCACATGTACACACACACACACACACACACACACACACACACACACACACACACAAACTTTGCCCCTCCAGTTAAAATTGTCATACATCAATTATCATTTAGTATCCACCATTAATTGAAAGACCACATCTTATTACTTTTTGATGAAAATATTTTTTAAAACTGCACTTAGATTATTTCTATATATGCATATACATGCCAGGCTCCTTAATCAGAACAGATTAATTCCGAGAGCCCTACTCTTCCGTCTCTTTCTCTTTGAAAGGATTTACGCTCCTCATGAACAATGGCGACACCGAGGGCAGTGTTCAACCACAGTCACGTGTGCAAGACTCAAAACCAAACTCACGGCCACCCCTGAGGTTAGGTGCCCCCTAGCCCACAGCGTCACCTCTACCCCTCTTCATCTCTTCCTTCTGAGTTGCTGGCCCGGAGACGTGGGAGGGGGTAGGAGAGAACCAAGGTCAACATAGCTGACAAGAAGCTGTCCCACCGACTTGTAGCAAACTGACATCCACAAAGCTTGCGAGAGGCCACGGGAGGGGGTGGGGGGGGGCTGCTACCCTGGGGACTACGAGCCATGTCGCAGAATTAAACGCCTGTTTATCACTGACTGAAAGTCAGTATGTTTTGTAACCATTTGAGGCACAATAAAGTTTAAGAAAAAGAAGATGCAATAAAATCTGTGTCTCTATTCTTGTGCTTCATGCAAAGGAGCAGGCAGCATCCGTGTGCAGTTGGGGTGAAGCTGTCGGCTCCTCTGCCGCCTGCTACTTCAGCTCTGAAAGCAGGAGGTGCCAAAAGCAGACCTTTCCAGAAGGCATCTTGGTGAGTGCATGAGATGGGGTGCGAAGAAGGTGGGGTTGCCTTTCTCACCATTCGTGGGATCAAATGGTCCAGTTGAGCTGTTCTCAGGGACTGTGCACGACTCGTTGAGCACAAACGGGCCTGCCCGGGTCAGCTCCTTCAGCCCATGGCGACACTAGTAGGTGAGTAAGAAAGGCCCGGCAGTGCTGGGACTGCCAGGGCAGAACTCCGTATGCCGGGGCAAGGAGGCGAGGGTGAGACAGACAGACAGACACACACACACACACAGACCACTGCCAAACTGACCTCGGGAAGCTCCAGAAAACGCTTCATGGATGAGGAGGTGAGCAGGGCTTCTGGAGAGGAGGAGCAGGCGGCAGAGATGGGGTGAGGGGAGTGGGGAGGGCAAGGACAGGCGCGTGAGGAACTATGGAGACGGACACTTCCTCTTAGAGATAAGGGCAGCCACTCTTGGGCCGCGGCGGACTTTGTATCATTTAAGGTGAACAAGCAGAGCTGGAACTCTCCTCAGAAGGGAGGATGGGGCACGGGGACATGCTGTCAGGAGATCAGAACACCGGGGAGGGTGGTGCAGGACCGGTAGTGTCTCCTTACACTGCACCTGGGTCGTGATGACCTGGAACCCAATCATAGCCCACAGGCCTTCTCCCTCACACTTCAAACCAGTGGCTGATCATAGCCCCCAGGGCTCAACGACCATCAAAGGAGGTAGCTGGATTCCAAAGAAATGCCGCCTGGGTGCAAAGCCATCCCACAGCCAAGAGCACACCCAACACTGCAGCATCTCAGTGACAAGCTTCCCCAGAGGAGAAACCAAAACTCACTGCCCTGGAGTGTGTGCAGACTCATAGTGACCCTATAGGACAGGAGGAGAAACCAAAACTCACTGCCCTGGAGTACGTGCAGACTCATAGTGACCCTATAGGACAGGACAGTGCTGCCCTGTGAGTGCCCGAGACAGTGACTCTTTACAGGAGGAGAAAGCCCTCGTTTGGAACTGCTGACCATGCGGTTAGCAGTCCAATGCTTAACCACTCCGCCACCGGGGCTCCTGGGAGGAAGAGGGCAGGCACAGTTGTTGGCATGCCTCGCTTTCCCACAGACCACAAAGATACTGTTAAATTCGTGACAGAGGAAATGGAGAGAACTTCATGCAGAGAATCTGGAAGCCCTGCTTCCCTGGAGGAGGGAGGGCTCACTGGCCTGGCCCCGCTCGGGGTGAACACGGGTGAGCGTTTCATTTACCCGGGGCCCAGGCACTGGAAGGGGCTGCACAAGAAGCCGCAGCATGCTGCCGAGTGCTATGAGCATCCTAATAGCCTGTACGGTGGCCCTCTCCCCGGCTCCCCGCAAGCGAAGGCACAGCTCAACGTGCCAACACAGGCAGACCTCCTTCCACACAGGGTTCCAACTGCACAGGGCTCAGCAGCACAGTCCTTCTGTTAGACGCCAGGGCGCAACGAACAAGGGCACCTGCTCACGGGGGAAGCTCACCTGCTAGTCTCATTAGGCACAGGGGTTAAGGCAACTTGCTTTGTGCTCGCTTGCCATTTGCCAAATTCCTAGTAGTACATACAAAATGCACAAATAGCGGCCAGGTATTTAATGAACCGGCTTACAAAAAGGATCAAAAACATTTCCCATTTAGGTTTGCTGATAGCTTTGAAATATCATTGAGAACGGAAATTGAGCATAGATTATTAACAACAAGAGTGCACACGTTCTCACCTCCAGTTAATTTGCACGGCATCTTGAGAAGAACAGGCAATAACTATTTCCTTTTCATTTGAACCAAACCAACACAGCGCATTCACACGTTCGTTGTGGCTAGGGTGCGCGCTCTGCTGGTGTAGTGGTTATGCGATGGACTGCTAATCAGCAAGGTCAACAGTTCGAAACCACCAGGAGACAGACGAGGCTTTCTATTCCTGTAGAGTTCCAGCCTCCGAAACCCACAGAGACCCTTCTAACCATGTCCTATAAAGTTACAATGGGTTGTAATTGACTTGATGGCAGCGAGGTTTTGTTGTTTGTTTAAGTTCCTCTTTTGATACATGCAAAATCACCCTGCCCTTTAAACCACACTCAACATGTCAAGATCGGCAAGATGGTGTGGCTGGAATACAGCAGCAGCGGTCGTCGGTGTGTCTGGGTGCTGCTCCTTGGCCAGCCTTGCCTGTCCCTGGAGGGCAGAACCTCCCTCACAGGCATTCCTCCTTCACAGGAAGGCGGCACCAACAGTGATCATGTACAGAAGGGGCAGCGGGAGACTGAAACGCAACAGAGGATCATCTGAGCATCATCCACACACCTGCCAGGCAGCCGCTCACTGGAGGGAGGCTTGGTTTCAGCTCTTTCCTCTGCGGTGGATGTGAGGAAAAACCTCCCTGGGGTTGGACAATCTCCCGGGGGAGTCTCCACCTCCCCTCCCTAACCGAGCACTTACTAGAGTGGCAGAGTCACGGCAAATGACGAGCTCACTCTCTCCACAAGTTCAAAGTCTAGCAAAGGAACTTATGTTATGGCCCAAAGATTACCACAATCCACAGGTACAAAGCTACACACCCACGCACTTTTGCTCCAAGAAATGCAGGGTGGTAGTTTCTACTCATCCCCCACCCTTTTTTTACATGCCCCCCCATTTGTCCCTACACCCCTCAAATCCCTGTTTAAATAAATAATGGTTGGCCTCGCTACACTGATTCATGCTCTGAGCAGCCACTGCTAGGCAGCATCTGAGAGCCTGTCAGTCCCACTTTGTGGGCAGGCAGGGAAGGCTGAGGCGATCCCTCGCTCAGCAGCCTCATCAGGCAATGAAGATACTTCACACTGGCTTCAGGGAGCTCTGGGCAGGGCTTACATTTTTGAGCCAACACACACAGGGCAGTTCTTTGTACCAAAATGAATGAAAAGCATCCCATTACAAATTGCAGAGGCTCAGTCTAAAGTTATTCCTCTCAAAATTAATTCTCAGAGCAGACATGCCCCCCAAAATCTTTTAATTATGTGACAAGTAAATTTCTCAAAATAATGCTCTGCTTCCTCAATGAAGCTCTTCTCTGGAAATCAAAACATAACAAAGCTCTCTGCAAAAGCTAAAAAGGGCAGGAGCCTCCTGGGAGACTGGGCCTGCAATGACTTCAGAAGCCGCTAAATTTCTGGGCAAGACAGACACCTGGGCACCGGGCAGGTATGCGCCTCTTAACGTACACACTACAGTCTATGATGCATGGCATTATGGGGTTTTTCTTTAAAATTTATCTATCTATTTATTTATTTATTTACATTTTATTAGGGGCTCATACAACTCTTATCACAATCCATACATATACATATACATACATCAATTGTATAAAGCACATCCATACATTCTTTGCCCTAATCATTTTTATTTTATTTTATTTTTTAAAATCTTTTTATTGGGGCTCATAAGGCTCTTATCACAATCTGTACATACATCAAATGAGCAAAGCACCCTTATACATTCGTTGCACTCGTCACTCTCATAATTCACCTTCCACTTGGGTTCCTGGAATCAGCTCGGTTTCCCTTTTTTTCCCCCCATCCCCCTCCCTCCCCGATCCCACCCCTGGTCCCTTGATAGTTTATAAATAATTATTATATCTTATCTTACACTCCCCGGTGTCTCCCCTCACCCGCCTCCCCCTTGCCAATCTTCCAGAGAGGAGGTTACACATAGATCTCCGAGATCGGTTCTCCCTTTCTACATGCCCTTCCCTCCTGGTGTGCATTATGGGGTTTTGACGATGTGTGAACATATCCCTGAATAATCAATACCATAAAAATTGTTGTTTAAATCGTAAGGAGCCCACTAGACAAATGGTGAGAGCTGTGTCCACTGAACCTAGGTTGGCCACACAGGTACCAGGAAGGTGGCTGGTGGTAGTGGCCCATGGGTATTGCACCCTGATGATGCAACAGCTTCCTGGTCATGTGCTGCAGCATTGCCAGCATCACCAGCACATGCAGTGAGGAAGTGAAGGAGGAGCAGGTTGGGCACTGGGGATGAAGGGTGACCCCTGTTTAGCAGGTGAAGAAGCCCCTGGGTGAGGAAGAGGATGCTTGGAGGGGCCCACGATTTGCCCCAGAACCTTGATGCTCATCCAGTCTGGGGGCTTGGAGTCTACAAAACCAGTAGGGCTTAGGATTTTTTGCTACCTTCTGAAGAAAACAAATTAGCGAGAAGTGACATTAGTTCCATTTAAGATTGAGCAGTTGTACCCCAACCCCCCTACAAGATCGCTGAGGACCAAAGGGGTGCATAAGCAGATGTCGAGAAGACAAAGAATGGTGCCCGGCTATTAAAAAATATAGTGTCTGGGGTCTTCAAGGTCTGAAGTTAAATAAGCGGCCATCCAACAGTGATGCAACAAACCCACATGGAAGAAGCACATCAGCCTGTGCAATCGTGAGGTGTCATCAAGACTGGGCAACGGGCATCAGAAGACTCACAACAAACGGTAAACAAACAAAAATACACTGGTGAGAATGGAGGGGGGTTGGAGTGGAGACCCAAAGCCCATCTATGGACAATGGAACATCCCCCCAAAGAAGGGTGGCAGAGAGGGGATGAGTCAATCAGGGTGCAGTAGAGCACTAATGGGCTACGCAATATACCTCTGATCCCTGGAGGCCTTCTCACCCGCTGCTATCATGACCCCAGGGCCGCTTCCCAATGTAGACTAGACGGGAGTATGTACACAGGTACAGGCAAGAGAGAAAACTCACAGCACATGGAACCCAGGAACAGGAACGGGAATAGCGCTATCAAAAGGGTAGGGGGAAGAGGGAGAGATGTAGGGAGGGAGAGGGGAACCGATCAAAATGAATGGCACATAACCACACACCACCATCCAGGGAGAAGAAGAACTGAATCCAGAGGGGAAGGGAGATAGTGGTCAGTGTGAGATCTGAAAATAATTAACAATCTACAATCTATTAAGGGGCCACGAAGGTCGGGAGCTGTGGGGGAGGAGGGAGGGAAAAAAAGAGGAGCTGATTCCAAAAGCTCAATTGAAAGTAAATGTCTAGAAAAGAGTGATGGAATATATGTATGAATATGTCAGATACAATTAATGTATGGATTGTAACAAGAGTTGTAAGAGCCCCAATAAAATAATTTTAAAAAAAGACTGAACAGTTGAATTCAACTTTTAAAAATTTATTAAACACCTGTAATACACAAAGTAAAATCTAAAATTATTTTTTATCTTAGCACCCTCTATGATAGCCAAAAATAAATCAACTGCACAACTGTGGAAGAGAAAGTAATTTAGATAGAAAGTTTAATAATGATAACCTACACCTGACTTGCATTTAACACATGGGAGATTTTATAGCAGGTGATGGGATGAAATTTGTAGATAGTGATGCAACAGTAAAGCGCTTGGCTGCTGAATGAAAAGTAGATGGTTCAAGACTACCCAGCAGCCCCATGGGGACTAAAGACCCGGTGCTCTGCGCTAGGCTCCGGTCAAGGCTACCTCAAAACTGTCCTGGGGCGGCTCTACCCTGTCATACAGGGTCACTGTTCACCAGAATCACCTCGTTGGCAGTGTTTGGTTTGAGAAACAACCCCCTCCCCGACACCCTACCCCTAGCAGTTCCACTGTCAACGGGGTTGCTGCCAGAAGAGCTTCAACAGCATGAAGCCAATGCTCAGGAAAGAACCCAGGGCATCTTGCTTCCTCCATGTCCAGCCTGTGGTGACTGCTGCAATCTGCATTTTTCAGAAGCGCAGCTCTGGGGGCTGGTTAACCCAGTAACCACCCCCAGGCCTTCCCACCCTGTCCTGGTCTCTGCTTCCCCTAGGGGGGCTCTGCAGTTCTGTTTGGTCACTAAGAGCAAAGGGGAAGCATGTGGCTGCTTTATTGGAGGGGGGGCTGGGCTGGTAGCACTGCTCCGACCCCCATCTTTCTGAGCAGCATGCAAACGTTGATGCCCAGGTCACAGCGGTCACCTTTACATTATAATGCACCAAGCAAGAGGACCAAAAGCTGGAATGCTGGGGTGGGCAAAACAGTGAGGTAGAAATGACTCGGGCTTCCTTAACACTACGTTTATGGGACTCACCGTTTTGACTCATTTTGATTTCCTCAATGAACATTACGGAAACCGTTTCTATTTACCTCCTACCATGTACCTTATCCATTGCACGAGACAAATGTATAACCAAATTCATTTTCTTCTAAGCACGCTCCTCTCGAAACTCTGTGTGGTATACCTATCTCTACAGACATGTGTCGATTTGACGACGTAAACATGAATTGAGTATTAATCCCAGTACATCGGTTTCATTCATGAAAGCATTACTTCCGTCTTATATAAACACAGTGGAAAAGTTCTTAGGACGTGAACACCAAATGTGAAGACAACAATTCAGCAGATTGTCAAACTGACCGACCCAAGTGACCCTTACGATATGTCAAACCCAGCTTCTCTAATATACTATGTTAAATATGATAAAGTCCATATAATTATGTAGTATCACAGCTTCATTTATAAGT
Organism: Tenrec ecaudatus; assembly: GCF_050624435.1. Classification (NCBI taxonomy): domain Eukaryota; kingdom Metazoa; phylum Chordata; class Mammalia; order Afrosoricida; family Tenrecidae; genus Tenrec; species Tenrec ecaudatus. Next base: position 208,179,811 of record NC_134532.1, on the reverse strand, counting down.
TAATAGTGTATGATTATGTTTATAAATAAAGTCAGTTGCTTTATAAAGAAACTGCAGTTCCATTCACATGTCAATTTCACGTGTGTCCATAGAGATAGGTATATGAGAAATGCCCTTATACCTACTGGTAACCTATAACCCACCACCATCAAGTTGACTCCAACCCTGGTGGCACAGTGGGTTAAATGCTGGGCTGCTCAGTGCAAGGTTAGCACTTCCAACCCACCATCTGCCCCACCAGAGAACGAAGAGGCTGTCGGCTCCGATGAAGCGTTACGATCTTGGAAGCCCACAAGGGCAGTTCTACTCTGCCCTGTGGAATGACTACGAGGAGTCCCAGGCTGCAGACACGTTGAAATACCACCCCGACTGGTTCTGGCCACAGCTGGGTTCTGTTACAGGCGGCCCAATGCCCAGCTGAGAAATACAAGTTCCTCGTGCACAGGCCCGGCAGCCAGGCTGCACTCTCTGCAGCCGGAGCCCAAGCCATCCTTCCAAAGTGCACTGGCTGCGTCTGGCGCATGCGCACAGTTCCCTACCTTGGGATCCACCTAGCACCCTCCTGTATGTGCACATGCTCCGGGTGTGTATCAAGCAACTCAACCTCTTCTTCTCATGCCTGTCTTTTAAGCAAACTTTCCCTCCTCAAAACGCTTACGGCCTTGTTTCTGCTAACACCTGGCTCGCTCTGCAGCTTCTCTTGTAACCAATTATGCAGCCCTCAGACCCTCCATCGCCCATCAAGTCCGTATTCACACAAGCGCCTGCAGCACCGTAACCGCTTCTGCCACCCAGCCTCCCGCCTTCCGTGGCTCTGGAGTGCCTCTGGGCACTTAATTTAGGGAGCTGGGCATGTTGATTCAGAGTGTGAGCTGAATGTCTTCAGTTGACGGCCTACATCAGTGTTACGCCTTTTTCAGGTATGTTTCAGCAAGCCCGAAATCACTTTGTAACACCATCCTGATGAACAACTGTATCCTGGGCATTTCTTCCGAGCATTACAAGCTGTTAACCTCCTTAATAAGCCCTTGCAGTGTGATTTGGTCTGAGTTCTGTGCAGCCATTGCTAAGGATATGAGAGCCTGGGTATAACGTGAATACGACAGTTAGGACTGGGTGGATCCATTCCCATTGCTCTGGCCCTCACCCGTGGTCTCGTCTTGGGGGAGCTACTGACCTGGACCTGGGATTTTAGCAGCTCACCTGGCACTAAGGAGGTGGGGGGCTTTAATGCCGGGCAGTGCTGGCACCTGGGCATTGCCTGGTCAATGTGGCTTTGCTATGAACACAGAAGCAGTTGAGATACCACAGGCTGAATCATAGTAAGCATGGAGCCAGGACTCGCTGCTCCCAGGAATGCCCTTGCTAGGCTGGCCACCCCGGCCCGCTTTCACCAGGGAGCTAATTACACTACATGCACACGGACTGAGGTTGGGAGTATGACAGAAGACAGCAGGACGCCAGGACTCTGCTTTCCTCTGGCCAGTCCCTGTAGTCAGCTGTTAGGAGGACTGGGCTGAGAGAGGAGGCCTGCCCCCTTGCAGGGTTAGGGCAGCCACACTGCATGGCATGCAATGCAGACTATGGAGATTAAAAGTATAACATGACAGAACAGCAAGGGGAGCAGAGCAGGAAAGCCCAAGGGAATACCAAAAATAGACTTTGGGGCCAGGGCGTGGCACCTATCAGACTTGACCTGAAAATACTCCTAAAGGTCAACAAACAGACCTTAACTATTTACAGGCTTTTCTTTTCTTTGCCATTGGTGGTGTTTTTTTTGCCTTTGGTGTTTTGTTGTTTTGTTGTCCTTTTGTTGTTGCTTTGCTCTATCTTGTTTTTGTGCATATTGTTATCTCTGCAGGTCTGTCTAGATATGATAGGTGGGATGAACAATCTGGAGGAGAAAACCATGGTACCCAAGGTTCCGGGGGGGACATGGGAGAGGGGGATGTGGGGGAAAGGAAGTGGTATTAACAAACCCAGGGACAAGGGAACAACAAGTGATCCAAAATCAGTGGTGAGGAGGGTGTAAGAGGTCTGGGAGGGCTTGATCAAAGGCAATCTAACCGAGAGGCATTACTGAAACCCAAACGAAGGCTAAGCATGATAGTGGGACAAGAGGAAAGTTAAAGGAAATAGAGGGAAGAACTAGGAGGCACAGGGCATTTATAGATGTCTAAATAAAGGCATGTACACATGTAAATATATTTATATACGATGGGGAAATATCTCTATGTGCATATATTTACAGGTTTAGTTTTAAGGTAGCAGATGGACATTGGGCCTTTACTCAAGAATGCAAGAACACTTTGTTATATTAAACTGGCATTCTGTGATGTCCACCTTCTTGACATGATCGCTGAAGACAAAGTGGGTGCATAAACAAATGTGGTGAAGAAAGCTGATGGTGCCTGGCTATCAAAAGACATAGCATCTGGGGTCTTAAAGGCTTGAAGATAAACAAGCAGCCCTCTAGCTGAGAAGCAACAAAACCCACATGGAAGAAGCACATCAGTCTGTGTGATCACTAGGTGCGGAAAGGATCACTTATCAGGCATTAAAGACCCAGAACAAAAAAGTCATTATCATTGTGAATGAGGGGGAGTACAGAGTGGAAACCTAAAGCCCATCTGTAGGCAACTGGACATCCCCTTACAGAAGAGTCACAGGGAGGAGATGAGCCAGTTAGTGTGCAGTGTAGCAATGATGAAACATACAACTTTCCTCTAGATCTTAAATGCTTTCTCCCCACCACTATCATGACCCCAATTCTACCTAACAAATACGGCTAGACCAGAGGATGTACACTGGTACAGATAGGAACTGGAAACACAGGGAATCCAGGGCAGATGAACCCCTCAGACCAGTGGTGAGATTTGCGATACCGGGAGGGTGGAGGGAAGGTGGGGTAGAAAGGAGGAACCGATTACAAGGATCTACATATAACTCCCTCCCTGGGGGACAGACAACGGAAAAGTGGGTGAAGGGCGACGTTGGACAGTGTAAGACATGACAAAATGATAATTTATAAATTATCAAGGGTTCATGGGGGGATGGGGAGGAAGGAATGAGGAGCTGATACCAAGGGATCAAGTAGAAAGCAAGTGTTTTGAGAATGATGAAGACAACAAATGTACAAATGTGCTTAACACAATGGATGGATTGTGATGAGTTGTACGAGCCTCCAATAAAATGATTTAAAAAAAGAAGTATAACGTGAGTCCCAGCAGCTGGGACCTTGGAGAACCCTGGAAACCAGTCTTCCCTATCACCTCCTGCAGACACACCACCAGGCAGCTGCTCCTACTGCTAGGGGACAGCCACTGGAATGCTGCTGGGTCAAGAGCTCACTGGCCAGGCTACTTCCCTCCCAGGCGTTCTACAGTCAGGCAGTCTGTCAGTGGGCAGAAGTGCGGAGCTAGGTCGTTGTTGTTGCTAAGTGCTGTTGAGCTGTTGCAGGCTCACAGTAACCCTGTCTACAACAACAAAACACCACCTGGTCCTGCGTGCCCACCCCCAATTGTTATGTTTGAGCCCACCGGTGCTGCCACTGTGCCAATCCACCTGAGTTAGTGTTACCACGTAATGAACACATTACACACACACTCTACAGAGGAGGCGACTGAGGCAGAGAAGGGTCCTGAGGCAGAGAAGGGTCCTGAAGGTCCCAGGCCTCTCGGACTGGGCTGTCTGGCCTTGGAGGCCAAGCCCTCACACACTTGGATATGTGCCGGAGAAAGTGCTGCCGGCATGTTGATCACACTGCTCAGCTGTGTGGAAGTCAAAAAACAAAAGCTGACAGGCCACACCGGACACCTATGTAGCTACTGGCAGATCTGGGACATGAACCCATGCAGATTACTTCACATCCTTACCTCAGTGCTAGAAGTTTAAGTGTGAAAAGAACTGCCCACATCTGGAAGTAGCACTTTAATATCAAAGCAGTTCAGCTCTATTAAATGTCATGTATAGGTGCTTAACTCCTGACAGGCTGACACGGAAATTCTAGGATCATTTAACATCAGGAAACAGGCTTACTGAGAGTGACTGGGTTGGCCTTTCACGGACCAATATCAATTACAGGTTTCATTGTATTCACATCCCTACAGAAGTAAAGTGTTTTTTCCCGTTCAAGTTTCTTTTTCTAAGAATGGTAGGCAAAAAAAAAAATCACAGCAATTACCAAAAGTTGAGGGGGGAGAAAGCGAGAGTAAGATACTATATAGTAGAATAGAAAATGGGAACAAATAAAAAATAATTAAGACTGGCCTGAATATCTAGATGGGCTCTCAAGCCATGTAACAGCCTTAAGTGAAAGGCCCAGAACCACCACACCGCACGGACACTGTCAGGGAGAGATTAGTGGCTGGCATTAAATTGGAACCAGTCGTTGCCAGATGCAGTCCGTCAGACTGGATTTACAGCGAGGCTGTGCACAGCAAGAGCAAGCTCTGAGGCGGGTCCTGCGCAGGCCTCACAACTGCTATGGTGGCGCCTACTGTGGCCACCACGGTGTCAATCCATCTCCTCAAGGAGCTTCCTCATTTTCAATGACCCTTTAAGTCCTCTTCAGTTCTGCAAGCAAGCAGGGGTGATTAATGAGCCTTCCTCTAATCCGACCCCACCTTCCTCTTCACATAGCCCAGCTCCTGGGATTATTTGCTCAACGCGCACGCTGCAGAGGTATGGTGACAGGACACAACCGTGTCACACGTGCAACCTGAGTGTAAATGGCGCTGCATTCCCTTGTTCTGCTTGAACGTCTGCCTGCCTCTAGGTCTGTGCATGCACAAGCACAAGGAGGTGTTCTGGATTCCCCCTCTTCCCACTGTCTTCCACACGTTACAGCCCTCGTAGTCGGGTGCCTCCGCAGTCAGTGAGACATATGTACCCATCTATCTCGTAGGCGCTGATTTCAGCTGAACCTAACCCTGCTTTCACTTACTTTTCTTTTTCTTTTTTTTAAACAATTTATTAGGGGCTCATACAACTCTTACCACAGTTCATACATATACATACATCAATTGTATAAAGCACATCTGTACAGTCTTTGCCCTAATCATTCTTTTCTCCTCTTTTCTTTTTTTACATTTTATTAGGGACTCATACAACTCTTATCACAATCCACACATATACATACATCAATTGTAAAAAGCACATCCATACATTCCCTGCCCCAATCATTCTCAGCTTTCACTTACTTTTCAATTCATCTCCAGAGCTCAGGAAAAAAACAAAACATACAACTCTTTTTCCCACATGTTAAGGATAAAGTTGCTCAAAGTAATGTTCTGAGAGACTAGATCAAATTTTCCTAAACAGGTCTAAGGCCCAAAGTCTCCTTCACAGGTGATGCACAGAACTCGAAAATCAATCCAGATGTGTGCATGGTGGGGTCGATTCCAGCTTGTGGTGCTCCATGTGTACAGAGAACAGCTTCCTGTGGCTCTCAAGGCCAGCCCGCTCGGCCCAACAGCCTCTGGGGACCCCAGCCACTGGCCTTGCACCTCACAGTCGAAGGCTTAAGCACGGATGCCCATGAATTCAACTTTTCACAGACATATCAATGAAACCACAGGTCTATGAGATAATATTTATCCTCAATACAGGCAATGTACAGTCCGATTTTTCCTATTCTTTTCTTTAAGAATTCTGATCGCAACCTGCACATGGTAAGAAAAGAGACCCATGCATGACTGCATCAGAGTTCCTGTTTCTGCCACGAGGGGGTGGGAGGGGCCGGATAGCCGCCTCCCTGTTTTGAAGTTGACCCCAGGCTGCGTTGTAAAAGCTTCCCTGTGTAGGCTGTGAACACATCCCTCACAGAGGGCAAGGGGGGGAGTAACACTGCTCAGACCGGGTGGGGAAAGACTGCCCTGACTAAGACGCTGACCTCCGTAGTGTCCTCACCACCCACCCCACTGCTTCGGATCAGAAAGCAGAAAGTACGCAGCGAAAAGCAAGTTGAAAGTCTCAAAAACAACAACAAATGGTTTAGGTTTTCTGTTCCCCAAACCTAAGCGCATCCGACCTCCTCCTGACAAACTCCAGAAACTGTTAAACTGCATCCGCTGCTGGGGTTACAGAAGGAGCCTGGTAGTGTAGGGAGTTACTCACTAAGCTGCTCCCACAGGTCAATGGTTCAAACTCATCAGTTGCTCCACAGGAACAAGATGAGGCTGTTACTGTAAAGATTTGGTCTCAGAAACCCAAAGGGGCAGTTCTCCTCTGTCCTGTAGGGTTATGATGAGTCAGAATCTACTTAATGGCTGCAGTTGGAAGTGGTGGCTGGGGTCAGAGATGTTGCTGAAGAGGGACCGCCACTGGTCCCTTGGACTTCCTCCCCTCCCCCTTACTTCCTCTTTCAGGCTCCTCCCTGGAAAGTGGCCAAAAAACAAACACACAAAACTAAAACCCTCACTGTTATCCAGTGGATTCTGGCTCACACAGCCTGGAGGCTCGGTTGAGCTGCTAGCCAGGTTGTTGGCCCAGCCCACGGGCCGCTCTGCAGAGGAAAATGAGGCTGTCTGCTCCTGTAGAGATCCGCAGCCTTGGCATCTGCAGGGCACTTCTACCCTGTCCTGTAAGGTCAACTAGGCCTGCTTAACGACCTCGGTAAAAGGTAACACTTGGCTCACGCTTGTCTGCTCTCTCTGAAATGTGTGCTTATTCTTAACCTCCCTGAGGCTCCCCCAAACACAGAGCCCCCCAAAAACCTCAGCACGGAACACTCCACTAAGAACCAACACCAAGCTGTCCCTCTCGGCCTGGCTCTCTTCCTTCCCTCACCCTGATGGGCTCTGACGACATAACATGGCTGGCCAGGGCAGCTGGCTCCGTCCTTCCGCGTCAGCCACACCCTAAACCAGTGCTTCTCAAGCTCCCTCAGGCCGGGACCCTTTACTACAGTTCCTGTGGTGGTGACCCCCAACCATAAAATTATTTTCATTGCTACTTCATCACTGTCATTTTGCTATGGTTATGAATCAGGCGACCGACCCCTGTGAAAGGGTCATTTGACCCCATGAAAGGGGTCACAACCCACAGACTGAGAACAGCTGCTCTAAACCAACGGCTCCAGGGCAGGAGTGAAGTCAGCACGAAGAGGAACACAGTCCCAGGCTCCAGTGCAGCGGGAGCTGGATTATCTTCCCAATCTTTCCTCCTCTCGGGAAGTCTGGGACAGGCTCAGACTCACCAGCTCTGCTCTAGCAATGCACAGGAGAGCAAGATGCCCCGCCCGGGGGTCTCTCGAGGCTCAGACACCAGTGACCGCTGAGGAAGGCTCAACACCGAGACTCCTGTTCTTTGAAGAGATGATCCTTTAGGGTGTTAAATATGTGGGATAAGAAATGGAACTCTTAAAAAAAGAAAAGATGGTGTATGTGTGAGCTGAGATGAACTAGTTTTTCTCGCAGAAGGGGGGAAAGCAAACAAGTGCACATGTGTTTGGTGAATAAAACGGGTGAGGCGAGAGCAGAGGACGGATGAGGCTGCTCTAGGCCGGAGCCCCTCCTGCATGGCTGGACAGGCGCAGAGGGAAACAGGCAGTTCCCCGCAGGAGTCAAACTGCCGTGTGTCAGAACTGACTCGGCGGCATCTCCCACAGGGATGGCAGGTCCCAGGATCCTGCTCGCACCATAAGGCAAGCTTTCAGAAAGGCCCTCTCCTATCACAGGGCTGCAAACCGCCAGCCCAGCAGCAGTCTGACACCACCAGCCACTCTGCGAGAGAGGTGCGGGTTCTGCTCCGGGAAAGACTTACCGCAGGGGACCCTGTGCAAGCTCGCCAGCAGTCAGGAGGGCTCCACGGCAGGGGTTTTCTTCCGACACGGGAATCCCGACTCCATAAATCATGGCCGCCAACTAGACTCCGACTCACAGGGACCCCACAGGACAGAGCAGAACTGCCCCAAAGGGCTCCCCTGCTTTGTCCGCTCCTCTTTCTCCTCCTGTGCTGGGCTTCAATCACCAACCTGCTGGTTCGCAGCCAGGTGCTTGCTGCTGCCACCAGGGCTTACTCACCAGCAGTTATTTATTTATGACTACATTATTTCCAGTCTTAAAGAAACCTTAGTTCGAACTTTTTACACAGGGCCCTTCTTTTGTTGCATCATTAACATGTTGACATACCTTTCAAGAGAAGTCTGAGAATGAAAAAAAAAGTGTACCTTTTCCAATTCTCTTGGTATTCGCATACAAGTGTACACTCTTTCTCTTCGTTCTGTGTACTTGGCCTCATTATGTTCAAGGAAGTACCCTCTTGTTAGTTCAGCACTGAGGAACCTCAACAATGAAAGTTCTACAGAAAAAGAAAATGACACAAAACAAAAAGAACAGTATTTATCAGGAAACTCACACGCTACTGGGCCACAGGTGATGCACGCATAAAATAAGAGAACCAGACCAGGCTGTCTGTGACTGAGCTACAGGCCCTCGTTGCCGTGCGACAGCTGAAAAGAGGCTCTCGGTGGTGAGAACTCAGAAAATGCCCTGGGGTACGCAGAGGGGTGTGGTCAGGAATAGGGCTTTCTCCCAGGGCCCAGGCTTGGGTCTGGCAGGCGAGACAGGCAGATGGAAATGCAGAGAAGGGGAAAGAGCAGATATCAAGAAGGCAGAAAGAATATTCCACATGTGCTGAGTCCAAAGGGAGCTGAGCCACCTAACGGGCAGCGCTGTAGCCCAAGAGCAGCCAGTGCACCTTCTCCTCCTCGGTCCAGGCTCAGGGATGTTGATGCAGGTCTCGCAATGCCATCTGTCTCTGTGAAGGCTTCCCTACGTGACGGCAATCACTACTGCTAAGGAAGCAGAACCTCAGCTAGATGCGCAAGCCCTTATTTTCCCTGGCTCGTCCGTTCCATTTGCCTATTTCCTCTGTCCCATCTAAGCACATGCATCTACGGCATCTCGGGCTGCTACACCTCCCACAGCATCTCAGGTATCCCTCCACACAGAAGAAAAGCACGGGCCCAGGAGGATGAACGCGCCCACTTCTCCATGCTGGGCAAGCTGGAGATGAGGCGCTAAGGCTGCTGAAGCAGGGCCCTAACTTCCTGACCTGACTCAAGATACCAGGGGTTTCCAAGGATCTTCTTGGCTCTTTACTGGTCTCCTGGTACCTTCCCACAAATGTGCTTTCCATGGGTGCTCCAAAGGATGGCAAAGAGGGCAGTCTGGCTTCATTTGTACATGTGTCTCACTAGTATCTCACTAGTGGAGTCCCTAGGTGGCACCTCACCACTAGCCAAAAGGTTACTGGTTCAAATCCATTGAGACACCTTGGAAGAAAGGCCTGGCATTCTGCTTCCAAAAGACCGCAGCCATGCAGACCACCTGGGGTGCTGGTCTATGCTGGGATGCATGAGGCTCTACAAATAGGGCTTGAGTTGATGGCTGTTGGCATCTAGTTAAGATCCGGGATCGGAAGTCTACATCTTCTGCGACTTTTCCTATGGTTTTCCCTAGAGGAGGCCATCACGCTTGGTAAACTGGAGGGTCAGCACAGAGCAGAAGACCTTCCAGGAGACGACTGGACAACAACAGGCTCCGTCATGTCATGATGATGGCGCAGGGCAGGGCAGAGTTACTTCTATTGTGTACAGGGTTGCTACGAGTCTGAGCCATCCTGAGGGCACACCTTCATATAAGGAGTCAGCAGCATATTGTCAAAGATACCCTTAAGACTCTCTTAGAAAGACAAAGCAGAGACTGCCTTGCAAGTTGCTTACTTCCTTCCACCCTAGAACAATTTACTATTTCTTGCCTTCTCCTTGCTTTTATTTTCCAGCAAACAAAAACAAAATCAGTACCAGTGCCCATGGACTCAATTCCAACTCACAGCAAACAGGGTGGAGCAGAGCTGCACTGTGCCCTTTACAGAAGCAGCTGACATACCTGTCCCCCTCGGAGCAGCTGCACACTTCAACACTGCACCACTAGCGCTTCTTGCTTGTATTTTCAAATGGAATCCAAACCTAGCACTGTGGAGTTGATCCTGACTCAGAGTGACCCCTAAGGGGCAGAGTCAAACTGCCTCAGGATTTCTGAGGCTGTAAAACTTTACAGAGACAGAATGTCATGTCTGTCCTTTTGAGTGGCTGGTGGGCTAGAACCAGCAACCAGTCAGTTAACAGACGAGTTCTTTGACCACTATGCCACCAAGAATCCCAGCTACTTATGTTTAGCAAGCCATATATTTTACAAAAATGGACCAACCAACAACATCATGATGGCGTGAGAAAAGACGGAATGAAGTGCTCAAGGATTTCATTTTGCTCGAATCCCCATCAAAGTTCATGCAAGCAGCAGCCAGGAAATCAATGGTGAACTAACTGCACAGGGCCAGCCTGTTGCACAAGGCGTCCTTAAAGGGCTAAGGAATGAGGATGTCACTTTGAGAACTAAGTAGTACCAGACCCAGTGATGGTGTTTTCAAAGGTCGCCCCACGTGCATGTGAAAGCTGGTCAAAGAAACAGGAAGGCTGCAGAGACGGATGCATTTGACTAATGGGGTTGGTGCACGATACTGAAAGTACCACTGGACTGCCGGAAGAACCACATCTATCTCAAAGAAGAACAGCCAGAGCGTTCCGCAGGAATGAGGATGTCGTTCTTACTGTGGACACACTGTCGGGAGAGGTCAGTCCCTGGAAGAGGACATCCTGCTTGGGAAAGGAGAGGGGCAGTGCAAAGAGAGGACGGCTCTTGAGGTGACGAGCTGACACCATGGCTGCAGCGATGGGCTCGAGCAGACGAACAGAACTGTGAGGACGGTGCAGCGGCAGGCGGGGCTTGGTCCTGTGTACACAGGGTTGCCATGAGTCCAAAAGGGCTACCGGGCCCCTAACTATCTTACACAAAGCGAAAGCACATTTATTTAAATCCCCGAATTCCCTTCTGTTTGCAGCCTGAGAGACGTCCACAGGCATCTGGGAGATGAGCGATGAGGGGAGGCAGGCCCCACTGCCCACTGTGCCTCCACCTCTCGGCACTTGCACAGCTGGCGCCGTCCTGTGAGGTCAACGTACACACCAGTGTGTGGGTGTCTAGATCACAGAAACTCGCAGCATACCACCTTGGCCTGGACTTCTAAGACTCTCCCGGATGGCTGGCAGCAGAGGCTGACCCAGTGCTGGAGGAGCAGGAGCAGAGGCAGAAGTCTGCAGAACGGAGGCACCAAGGGTTGTCAAGAACAGGTGGCGGTCAGAGCCAGACTCTGGCCAGGTGGTTTCCAGCAGGGAAGGCAGTCTTCATCAGCTGAAGCCCATACAGCTCATTCTTTCTGGACACAAACTGAGCAGCAACTGGGCCTCAGAAAGCAGAGGTGGTCCCCTGAGCAGTTCACATTGACCCTGGGAAGCCTGGAATTAAGAGCACCTGCCAGATGGTCCCTCACCCTCCACCCTCCAATCCTGGAATGTACCTCCCCTTTGGGGACACAATTCTGTCCCATCTCTCTGGTGACTTTACGCATCTCTCCCCATCCGCACCTGACCTTTCCCAAGCTCCCACCGCATCCTGACCCAGGGCGCCTTACAGGAACACCCTGGCCACTCTCCCAGGCACCCTTGGTCTCCTGTGCCTTTGCTCCCTGTACACATTTTGGACTGCCCCAGCCATCCCCAAGGCTTAAACCAAATCCCAACCCTGAAGTCCCAGGTCTGAGCCATGGGCCCATAGATCCTGGGCTCCTGCACCCACACAGCCTACCATACATCTACCACCTCCATATCCAAACCTGGCACCACCCCACACCTGGGCCAACGTCTGCCCCTCCCTTGCAGGAGCATCAGGGAGCCATGATCTCAGGACCCCTCAGGGAATGGAAGGGGAAGAGGCTTACTGGCAGAGCCTCACCCCCATATAAGAGCTGGCGGGATCCACAGAAACTTCGGTGTACCTTAGTAGGCCTGCTGCCTCAGAGACTGTCACTCCCAGCGACTCCGCAGGACAGAGCAGAACTTCCCACTCTAGTATCCATAACAGTCCACTGTGACGAGAGCAGACAGACCCACCTTTCTTCCACGAAGAGCTTATAAGTTTGAACTGCCGACCTTGCAGTTAGCAAGCCAACACTTAACCCACAGCACCACCACGGCTCCTTGAATTTACATGTGGTGTACCAAGAAAGGTATCTGAGCCTCGAAGCCCCCCAAGAGAAGTGAGCCTGGGTCAGGGCAGGCTCCAGGCTTTAAGGAAGGGGCATGTGCTTGTACAAAGAAGGGGCATGTGGCTGTACACAGGAAGGGCAGCACGGGCAGCCCTATATTGTGCCATCTGTTACAGGAAAACAGACATGGGTGGCTGCTCAGCAGGAGTCAATTTAAAGGACAACAGAGATAAGAAGGCTTAGACAGCTCTCCCAGTGTGGACTAAGAAGCCTCTATCAAGGGGTCTTCCTGGTGACTACAAGGGACTCAATTTGTACCTCGAGGGGTCTGTGGCAATCCCTAAGCGCTCAGGGTTAGACACAAGGAGGAGGCCCTGGGACCCTGGTCAGTGTACACATCTCAGAGACTCCAAGCAGCCTCTAAGCCCTGCTCACGAACTCACCCACCTCCCACAAAGGACTGTCACATGCCACGGGAGAATCTGGAAGAATCTAAGGATACACACAGCCTGGCCCCGTGCTGAGTGCTGGAATCCCGAGTTTGGTGAGATTTACCAATCCTGGTTGGGCAGCAGCCCGAGGCTCTAGCGGTGCTTGGGCTGCCAACACGGCGCCACTGGATGCATGGCTACCCAAGAGGAGAGGCCCAGCCTCAAACACAGCTTTTCTGAAGCCCGCTGAAGCCTCTGCACATGGACAGAAGCTACTGTTTGCAAAGCCCAGCAGTGACCTTCCCTCTCTACACCTTGTCTGTCTGTCCATCTCAGTGATACTTGGAAATTAAACCCAATCAGTTTTATACAGAGAATGCAGAGGGGGTAGATTTATCAGAATTATACAAGATGAACATTCCTGCTACTCTCTAAAAAAAGAACACATATTGTTGAAAATAATGACAAATCTACATAATCTAAATTAGGTCACTTTCAATAAGCAAGTTCTTACACAATATAAACACACACACACACACCCAAACTCCCTCAAACTCAAACTCACTGCCATGAGTTAATTCTAACTCATAGGGTAAAACAGAAGTGCCCCTATGTTAGTCTGGGTAAACTAGGGAAACAAATCCACAGAAACTCATATGTACAAGAGAGAGTTTTATATAAAGGGTAAGTGTGTATTAAGAAAGCATCTCAACCCAGTGCTGTCCAAGGCCTTAAGTCCAACATTAGCCCATATATCCAACACCAATCTAAAGTCCTCCTCCATCTCACATAACACATGCAATGATGCCGACTGCAGGAGGAAAGCCAAATCAGTTAAAGTGTAAGCAACTCAGCGCTGGCAGGGGTCTCCACACAGCTGCTCCAGCACCAGGGTTGCATCAGAGTAGGTCCATGCGGCTTCTCCTCAGAGATGTCTTGCAGGAAGTGAGCCTTGCAACCTGAAGCATGAAACTGGTTAAGGCAGCTGCACCCTGGTCCAACCATCAGCAAGCAAGAGACCCGAGAACTAGGAAGGTGAGGTTCACTGAGCCATTTATCTTACCACCTTACCTATCTGAGTACCTGTGGCTTGTAAAGCTTTGCAGGACTAGAAAGCCTCATCTTTCTCTCACGGAGCAGCTGGTGGGTCCCAACAGTTGACCTTGTGGTTAAGAGCACAGTGCATTAGGCTACCAGGGCTCCTAAGCACAGAGATGTTCTAAGTATATTCTAAACACAAATGGCATCTCTGTAGTGCTCCGTCTCCAAAGTGAAAGGATTTGAGTTATAAACACCGATTTAGATTCCACAGCAGGGAATTTTAAAGTGAGCATTTAAACACACCATATGTGAAAAGCAGAAGACATTTTGAGGTACAGATCTCAACGCTCTAAGGCGGCTTCTACTGCTTCTACTACGAGTTCATTTTGCAGACAAGGACATCAAGGCAGCCCTCCAAGGCTACACAGGGAGTAAGTGGAAGAGCTAGGAGCAAAGGCGAGCAGTCTACCACTGAAGTCAGTGCTTCGTCCCTCCCTACCACCTGTGCATTCTGCGTTTCCATGCCTCCAAAGTCTTGCCAAAGCAGCCAGTGTGTTCCTTCAGGAACATGGGGCCGTATGCCCTGCTTCCCTACTTCCCTCCGTCACCCTCTGTGCTCCTGGAGACCCAGGGCTCACTCATTGTCCTGCACTGGGTCACACTCCCGCACAAGCCCTCTTTAAAGTGCTCAGAAGCAATGAGGTGATTCTGAGGACTAAGTTTACCTGACCCAACCATGATACTTTCAAACATCTCATATGCATGTAAAAGCTGGACACTAAATAAGGAAGACTGAGAAGTAGCAATGCCTTTCAATTACGATGCTGGTGAAAACTATTCAAAGTGCAAGGGGCTGCCAGAAGAATGCTCCTGAGAAGCAGGGATGGCGAGACTTTGTCTCATGTACTTTGGACATGGCATCAGGCAAGAGCCCAGCTCCTGGACAAGCATCCGCTTGGTACAGGGGACGGACAGTGAAAAGGAGGAAAGCCCGACAACATGGACTGACACACCGGCTGAAGCATAAGAACTGTGAGGACGCCACAGGATCGGGCTGTGCTTCGTTCTGTTGTACACACGGTTGTCGCTGTGAGCGGGAAGTGACTTGATGGCACTCCACAACAACAACATCACAGTAGCTATGTGGCTCCCTCACCAGGCCCTGAGCTTTCTGGCTGAGGCCCACGTGGTCCTAGGTTTTGGCTGAAGGCAGTGCAATGCTTCATTCACCACTGAGGCCAAGCCATTGGTCTAAGGCAGGGGTCCCCAAACTACAGCTTGCGGGTCACATGCCGCACGCCGAGGACATTTATCCGGCCCACCGGGCGTTTTTGCCCTGCTTTTTTTTAAAATAAATCTTTTTATTGGGGCTCATACAACTCTTATCACAATCCATACATACATCAATTGAGCAAAGCACCCTTATACATTCGTTGCACACATCATTCTCAAAATTCGCTTTCCACTTGGGTTCCTGGAATCAGCTCGGTTTCCTTTTTTTCCCTCCCTTCTCCCCCTCCCCGCTCCCCCCTTAATAGATTACAATTATTTTATCTTATCTTACACTGCCCGGCGTCTCCCCTCACCCACCTTCCCATTGCCCATCTCCCAGAAAGGAGGTTACACAGAGATCTCCAGATCGGTTCTCCCTTTCTACACCCCATTCCCTCCCGGTCGCCACTCCCACCGCTGGTGTTGAGGGGTTCATCCGTCCTAGATTCCCTGTGCCTCCAGATCCCCACTGCACCGCTATACATCCTCTGGTATAACCAGGTCTGCAAGGTAGAATTGGGGTCACGATAATTGGGAGGGGAGGAAGCGTTCAAGAACTAGAGGAAGGTTTTGAGTTTCATTGTTGCTACACTGAACCCTGAGTGACCCATCTCCTCCCCACTACCCCTCTGCAAGGGATGTCCAGCTGTCTACAGATGGGCATTGGGTCCCCATCACGCACTCCCCCTCATTCACGGTGATGTGATTCCCCCACCACTCCCCCACCTTTGTTGTTGGAGACCTGGTCTTCTCTGCCCTTCACGATCACCCATGTTGATGTGCTGCTTCCGTGTGGGCTTTGTTGCTTCTGGACTAGATGGTCGCTTGTTTGCTTTCAAGCCTTTAAGTCCCCAGACGCTATATCTCTCAGTAGCCGGGCACCATCAGCCTTCTTAACCATACTTGCTTATGCACACATTCGTCTTCAGCATTTATGTGAGGAAGGTGATCACACAAAGATTGTTTTTGTTCCTTGATGTCTGCTACCTGGTCCATTCAACACCTTGTATTCGCTTAGGCTGTGTGCTTCTTCTCTGTGGGCTTTGTTGTTTCTGAGCTAGATGGCTGCTTGTTTGCCTTCAAACCTTTAAGACTCCAGATGCTATCTTTTTGATAGCCGGTCACCATCAGCTTTCTTCACGTTTGCTTACACACACACGTCTGTCATCAGTGATCATGTCGGGAAGGTGGGTATCATGCAATGACCGTTTAGCTGGGCGAGGTGCTATTGTATTGGGGGAGTATGCATGAGGAGGCCCAATGTCCATCTGCTACTCTACTACTGAACCTATAAATATATGCACATAGGTCTATTGCCCCCATAATCATAAATATATTTACATATGTACATGTCTGTATTTAGGCTTCTCTGTATGCACTTTGCCTCCTACTCCTTTCCTCTATTTCCCTTCGCTTTCCTCCTGTCCCACTACCATGTTCAGCCTTCATTCCGGTTTCAGTAATTCCTCTGTTACCTTGCCCTTGGTCACTTCCTACCAGTTGCCCTGCTTTTTTAACTTCAAAATAAGATATGTGCAGTGTGCATAAGAATTTGCTCATAGTTTTTTTTAAAAAAAAACTATAGTCTGGCCCACCAATGGTCTGAGGGACAGTGAACTGGCCCCCTGTTTAAAATGTTTGAGGACCCTGGTCTAAAGAATGGTTTCAAAAAATACAGGAGAGCAATGCTTACAGAGGAGCCAAGCTTCCTCTGTTGAGTATTTCTGCAGCTCTACCTGCCCACCCTCTTGTGCACCTGAGCAGTCACTTTCTGGCAAAATTGCCGGCTTTCTGTACAATTCCCAGAGCTCTCCGCTGCCCGCCACTGAGTCCCCCAGAGGACAGGGTGGAAGAGCCCCTGTGGGCGTCAAGCTTGTAACTCTTCATGTGAGTAGGAAGCCTCCTTGCTCTCCTTCAGATCGGTTGGTGGTTTCAAATTGCTGACCCTGCAGTTAGCAGCCCAACACATAACCCGCTATGCCACCAGGGCTTCATTTTCTGAGTTTGGCAGCGAAATTGAGGAAGGCCCATGATGAGATGGACGGACACAGTGGCTGCAATCATGGGCTCACACAGAAGGACACTTGTGAGGCTGGCGCAGGACCAGTGGTGTTCCGCTGTGCTGTACATGGAACCCACGCAAAGCCGCCACCGCCGCCGAAGAGCGTGGGGTCACAGCAGTGAAGAAAACTGTCCAAAGTCACCAAAAAGGCATAAGGGGCCGCCTGAGAATAGAACCCAGATCCCAAACAACCATCCATCCGCCTAAAAATCCCACAGAGAAGACGACCTGGTCCTGACAGGGACCAGCACAGCAGGTGCTGAGCCTCCTTAGTGACTCCTACACAGAGGGAAGGGGTGGTCTGTCTCCAAACCCCGCCTGCTGCTCGGCTGGCAGACCAACCCTCCCTCCATGCCCATGCACAGTTGGCTGTGTGCTGGTCAGTCTTGCTTCCCAAGTGTACTTGTGCTCCATGCTTTGTTTGCTTCTGCTGTTCACGTTTCAGAACCGCTCTTCTCAGGCATTCTGCAGAGCCATCGGGGCTGACTCGTCCTGTGATCTCTGGGCACGGCTGCTGAGGAATAGCTTCCAAAAGCTGCCATTCTTCAGGGGCCCTGCTGGCACCAAGGGCTGGAACCCGCCGGGCCTTTCAGAGGAGGATCACCCGGGGAATCTGCTCATATGATGGCTGCCGCCAAGGACACACGGTGGGCAGTTGTACTTGACCCCACAGGATAGCTGTAAGCCTCAGATGTGATGGCACAAGCCTCGGTTTCTGACTCAGAAACCGCAGAGCGACCTGCACTTGTGCGTTCGCCTTACTCCGGTGGCATTCTGTTCCTCCCCAGAAAAGCACTCACTCGCTTCTTCCGTAACGCCACACATCTGTCCGCGCTGACACTGACAACCATCAGATGCCGACGATGGTTTCTGGTCAGTATTCATCTCCTACCACAGAACTGGTTGGCGGCTCGGAGACTATATTGCAGTAAAGGACTGCAGACCTTGCTGCCGCTTTCCCTCCGTATCTTCTGAGAGAGCTTATTCGGCAATAAGAAAACCTTACATCTGTTCTTCATTAAAAAATAGGGGTGGTTATAAATATAATTATATGTTCAATAGTATGTCTAAATATATCTTTCTTAATATAGCACTGATCATTTGGAGGGGAAATCACAACTAATACTGGTCTGCTGTCTGTGACACTTCAGTAAAATGGCACTGTCTGATCTCAGCTGCAGATAACAAAGGTGAGGTCAGGGTTTGGAGTGTCGCCAGAGGACACGCATACTGTGTGGGGCCACTATGGCTCAAGGGCCTGCCATGCACAGACGCTGATCTGTGTCAAAAGTGCCCACTCTGCCGCACACAAGAACGGGTATGCTGGAGTGCCAAGGCAAGAGTAGTAGACCCCACTCGGCCGGACGAGACACCCAGCCAGGTATGTATGGCCCACTTAGGCCCACCTCCCGTGAAGGACCACCATCCAACCTCAGGAGGGCGGTGGTGGTGGCAGCAGCCAATACATCTCAAGGATGTCAACACTGTGCAGTACAGTAAGTGTTCTATTTACTTTGTACTATTTACAAAGGCTCACGGATATCCAAAGTCTTAGGAAATTTAATACTAATACACAACACTGAAGTTTCACTAAAATATTCAAAGGAAATATAGACACGCTCATCTCACAAGCCAACGAGGGATCCCCTTTTTTCCGGTCATCAAGGCAGTACCAATGCTGCTTCCCACAGACTGATGTAAATCAAGGGGCCAGATGACACAGTGCAGTTAAGAGGCACAGAAGTCCAAAGATCCATCTGCAGGCAGCCTTGTGTGTGAAGCATGAAGTCCATGGGACTGGACCAGATTTGTCAAGAAAGGGGTATTCGTCAGGAGGACTGGGAGGAGCAGCAATGTCCGCTTGGAGAAAGTCTGAGGAGGTGGGATCCAGAAAGGAGAGGCTGGAGACAGGCAGGCGCCCACAAGAAGGTGGTGTCACAGAAGTTGAGTCTCAATAAAGAGGATGTGATGTGCGACGGTGGATGCTGCGGAGGGCATGCTCACGTGCACAGAGTAACATGACGGTAAAGAACCGAGACGAAGTGTTCAGAAATTTCTCACAGAAACAGTCACTCTGTCCAAGGTCACAAGGTACCTAGTAAAGGACCACACCTGAAACCAGAGTATCACTAATCTGAAAGCAGCGCTGCCACTTTCCCAGCAACCCCTGCTCTCCAAGGATTCCCCGAACTGAGTCACCGGTGAACCGCTATGGATGACTCTTAGGAAACAAATTAGTTGAAGCTGAACATTTTTAAAAGCCAAGACACTGAACTTGTCAAAGGTCAAGGCAGATGACTTCAATGCTTGCTGAGGTGTAAGTATAAGACAAGCCAGCACTGAAAAACAAAACACAAACTGCCATTGAATTGATGACTCACAGGGACCCTATAGGACAGGGTAGAACTTCCTCTTGGGTTTCCAAGGCTGTGTCTCTACACAGGAGTAGAAAGCCTCATCGTTCTCCAGTGGTGCAGCTGATGGTTCTGAACTGCTGACCTTGTGGCGAGCAGCTAAGTGCAGCAGTTGAATGCAAGGCTCCGGTCAGTTAGAAGAGAAGATGCCACTTTCAGGGCATCTGTATCAGGGTGGCTGGCTGTACAATTATCCTTGTTTTCCTTTGCAAATGAGAAATTAATTGTGCTGAGAACATCATTTCAGAAGCAGCCGACCCTTAATTACCCATCAGGATAAACACAGGGCCCATAGCACTCACACTCTACGGCAGAGGCCGGTGGGGGTGAAGACTGGTGAGATAAAAACTAACGATGCTAAAAATGTGGATTTTCTAAGAACCTGCCTTCGCCTCACCCCGGATCTGTTGTGGGAATGGCTAGCCAGGACAATACCTGCTTTTCCTGAGTCTGCCTTCCTCCTGTCCTCTGCTTACTCTCGTGCCCGGATAAATCAAGGGATCGGAGGGCAGAGAAAAGCAGAAAAGGCCAGCAAAATGAACTGGGCTGTGCCCAAGAGGTGGGGAACCAGCAGCAAAGGTCCCATGGCAGTCACTAGCACCAGCTCCGCTCAGGCTTTGTGCTTCACCAAGAGTCCCCAGCCCAGCTGTGACACAGGTGCTGGCTCGTCTTCACAGGCAAGCTTTCCACTGTCAGCCCCACGGGGACCGGAACCAGTGCAGACGCCCCAGAGACCAGACTAGTGGCTGGCGGTGTTGTGAAAGAGCCGAATGGGCTTGGAGGGCAGGCTAAGCATATAGAGGATTAAGCAATTCAGTGACAGAAGCCAGCCAAGAACACGGATTACCTCATTCTCAGTCTAAAGGTGACTCGCTGGAAGATCTGTTGATGAGCCAAGTGGGAGCGAGCACAGAAACAGGGTTGTACCCGCTCATCCTCTGGGCTTAAGTCAAAAATGGCAGTGGCGGCGGCAGAAGCTGGGAGAACTTTTAAGAGTGGGAAACAAAGAACACAGATCAATCTGCAGCATGTGCTAGGGACCACTGACGCCCAAGTTCAAGTTCGATGGCCACACAAAGCAGCAGCAGCTTATGCAGTGACCATTCCGAGAGCAATGATGGAAACGGGAGCCACTAGCAGAGAGAAAGGCGCCGTTCTTAGGTGCAGGACGGTGACCGGACTAGCAGCGCAGAAAGAAGCCACAGCCTACTGCCATATTGCATATACACACGCAGCAGTCTGGTGGTGCAGCAGTTACGCACTGGGCTGCTAACTGCAAGGTCAGCAGTTCGAAACCACCAGGTGCTCCACAGGAGAAAGATGAGTCTTTCGACTCCCAGTTAGTTCTGGGGGGTACCCGCTTGTGTGTGCGTGTACATGTACATACACAAAACCCAGACTCACTGCCAGAGTCGACTGTGACTCCTCATAACCCAGAGGGACAGAGTCTCTCTGCCCCTGTGGGTTTCTGAGGCTGTAAGTCCTTATGGGCCGGGAGTTTCAAACTGCTGGCCTTGCAGCCCAAGAGGCAACTCACTGCGCCACCAGGGCTCCTGCATCCATAACTACAGAACATGGACACAGACAGGACCGAATGAACAGCATTTCTAACGGCCCTGGCTGCTGTTGTTAGGGGCCACCTAGTGTGCTCTGACCCATGGCAACTCTATGCACAGCAGAAGCTCCCTCTTAGACCAGCAAACGGCAGCTCGAAGGACCCAGTGCTGAGAAGTGGAAAGCACAGCTTACGCATATATGACACACGGCTGTATACACACATACATGCTCTATACTTTCTGAACAAATGCATGGAGAAGGGGGAGCATAAAGCAGAAGTGGGACTCTCACACCTCGGGCTGGGCTGGCCTGCTCCCCAGGGGAGGGCCTGGACAGCACCTGGTCTGCTTGTGAGCACGCAGGACTGGTCGCTTCTCCTTGTGATGGATAAGGGCCCCATGAGTCACACAGCAGGTACCAAGGCTGGGAAGGCAAGCTGACAAACGTCTTACTTTTATGAGCCCTGAGTTCCATTGAAGGAGCCCTGGTGGTACAGTGGTTTGCAGTCCACTGCTAACTGAAAGGCTGGTGGTTCAATACATCGCTCCTCAGTGGGAGGAAGAGATGAGCTAGCTTCTGTAAGGAGTGACAGCCTTGGAAACCCTAGGGGGACAGTTATATGCTGTCCCATGGGGTTGCCTGAATCAGAATCGACTCAACCGACTTTTGTTTTTGTTCTGTTTTAAGTCCCTAGGGGAAATGGTAAAAGGGACCTTGGAACCAACTGACAGTGAAGCCACCGGCATAGGAAAGTTCCAACTTTCAAACTGGAAAGACAGCGGCTGCCCTAACGCTAGGCAGACTGGGGCTTCGGTGGTGGAGTGCCGGTGGTGGCACCAGGGACATGACAAATGGGCACTAACACAGTGCCCGGTCTGGGGGATGTACTTTCCATCATGACGCTAGCTAGGTTGTGGTGCTCAGAGGCCCAGCAGGTGAGGAAGTTCCTGAGAAGCCGCTCTCTGGATTCTTGAGAGGATGCCAGCCAGGAGCGCAGCTCAGGGGCGGGGAGCACGGCTAGAAGTCAGGGTTAAGGTTAGTGGCACTTAGCAGCCCCGATGTTCAACCATTTGAATCTGGAGCAAAGAAATCAAAACCAAACCTACTGCCATCGAGCCAAAGAAATCAAAACCAAGCCTAGAGCCGAACTGCAGGCCAGCCTTATGGAGGCTGAAAATCTCTCTGGCGGAAGCAGTCCATTACAACTTTCTCCAGAGGGGCGGCGGAAGAATTTGACCTTTCAGTTAGTGGCACCAGGACTCTTTTCTGAGAGGCCAGTCTCCTGCAGATATGTCATCGAGGACAGCAGCAGTGGCTTTGAGGGGGTAGAGTGAGGAACAAGACTGGCTAGGGACATCTCAAACAGGGTACTCCTGGCCTCTCAGCCTGAAGTGGGAGCTGGACGGGCACCTCCCCTCACATGTTAAACAGGTGACCCTGGCGGGTATTGCGTGCCTGCCCTACCACTACAGTCGGAGACGGATTTTAAAGTGGGGCCCACACCAGGTAAAGCCCTGCTGCTTTCAGGTGGGCGAGCATGCTGGGCAGTAGCGCTTATAGAAGAAGGCGGTGCTCCTGGTACTTATGGGACCCTTCAAGGGAAGCAGGGAGGACGCACTCCACAGGCCCAAGATCTGCAGTCCTCAGCGGGCTGCTGGCAGGCTCTCGCTCGCTCCATACACACCACCACAAAGCTTTTTATAACATTGGCTTTTTCCAAACTCCAGAAATACTTTCAAGAAAGTCGAGCACAATCTGGCAATAGCTGAATGCTTTCTGAGGAGCCCTGGTGGCGCTCAGCCTTCTCCACTGCTGTGGGGCAGGAGCTATGCACCACTAGCTAGGGTGGCAGTTCAAAACCACCACCTGCTCCTAGGGAGAAACTTGAGGCTTTCCAACTCTGAGTAAACAGTTAACAGTCTCAGAAGCCCACGGGGGAGACTGTTCTCAAACAGGGCCACCATGGGTCAGAATAGACTCCACCGCAGTGAGATTGGTTTGGGTTCGGGGTGCTTCTTGAAATAAAAAATAACAGACAGACAAGAGAAAGATTCCGTATCTCACTGGACCTCTAGCCGGTGGGTCGATTTTGACTCGTAGTCACCCTCTAGGACAGAGCAGAGCTGCCCCACTGGGGCGCCAAGGCTGTAAATCTAGGAACCTTGGTGCCATACACTGGGCTGCTAAGCTCAAGGTCTGAAGTTCTAAGCCACCAGCAGTTCCTACCCACTAGCCTGGTGGTACGGACACAGGTAAGGCTTCTTGCTCTCATCAACAGTCGCAGAAACCCACAGGGGCAACTCTACTCTGTCCTACCGGGTTGCTATGAGTCGGAACGGCTTCGATCCTGAGGAGTACCTTGACCTAAGCGGACTGCACCTGCTTTGCTCCCCCAGAGCAGCTGGTGGGTTCAAGTCGAGAGACCTTTAGATTGGCAGCCAAGCTGTGCGCCACCCGGCCTCTCTATCTTCTTCTGGGTGAACAGTTACAGTCTCCGTGTAAACTGTGCCAGTTGAGAAAGTAAATACGCTGGCAAGCAGGTGCTCAACTGACAACTAAAGCAAACAGAGAGAGAGAGAGCGCGAGACGGAAAGTGGTTGGATAGAAAGGACTTAACCTGGCAGTTTGTGCTTAATTCTTTCAAGGATATGAAACCTCTTCAACATCTAACCTGGGTCCAGTCCTGAGAATGAACACATCCCAGAGGTTTTTGACTTGATCAGCCTTATAGTCCCTCAATAATCTCTCCTTTGAATGCCAAACCTGGTCACCCATGCAGTCAATCTCACAGCCTATCCAGTTGCTTTCTACCTTCATAAAGAGAATTCGCCTTAGAAACCCACAGGGGGAGTTGTACCCTATCCTACAGGGTCACTAGGAGTTGGCATTAACTTGATGAGTGCTTTCTGTTCATCATCCAGTTATCTGCATAAACCATAGAAACTACCTATTACTACAGTCTCTATTCTGAACGCCAGAAGCATTTTTTTTTCCACGTCGGAAGAAGTTCAATGGAGTTGTACTTCAACTGCTTTCCAAACCTGAATGATGTAAGGATTTAAAAACCCCGCGACCTTCCTGAAGTCAGTAAGACAAGACATCTCAAAGCCTTCCCTTTTCTCTTAAAGGCTAATGCGGTTACCGGAAAAAGAAAAATGGTAAAAGGATAATAAACCACTTTCAAAACAGGGCAAAGATCCTACAGGGAACTGTCATATTCTAATAATACGTCCAATACCAATCATTCAAACAGGGCTCCTGAAGACAAGTGTTCTTATGTCGCTTACTATTGTTTTACACACACACACACACACACACACACATATGTAAGCGACTTTAAGTTTCGGTTTAGCAAGTTGAGGCCCTCTGCTCCCCCTGAAGACTTGCAGCGGAAAGCCTGCAGGGGGTCCCTATGTGCCTGACTCAGACTGCAGCGGGTTGGGTGGGTCGGTTTGCATGTTTCTCGTGTGGCTGGAGGAAAAGTTCACAGGTCACCTTTTGCGGGGCGCTGGACAGACGGGGCAGACGAGTGAGGTCGGCCGTGCTCCCCACGCTGTCCGCCGCGGCTGGGGAACCCGTCCTTGGAGGGCTGGGTAACAGGTTTCTATGACTCAAGTTCGCTCAAAATACACAAGCGCCCCCCAAAAAAGTCACCTTGGCCGGAATCCACGCAGGGGGTGGCCGCGCTCGGAGACGCGCGCCGGGGGCAGCAGCGTTGTGCGCGGGGCGGGCGGGCGGGGGGGTGTTCTTTGTATTGGGGGACATTTGGGGAACCGAACACCTTTGCGAAGCAGCGGCGCGCGCCGGGACGGGGCGCGCGGGGCCGCGGCCAGCCTTCCGCTCGGACACACCTGGCGGCCGGCGTCGCGGGCCTGGGTGGCCGCGCCCTCGGGCTGTCAGCGCCCCGGGTCACCCCGCCGCCCCCGACCCCGCCGCGGCCTACGCCGCCCGGCCGCCCGGCGCCTCACCTGCGCGGCCGCCGCGCCGCTTCTCCCGGCGCCGGTCGCTCTCGTAGAAGCCCAGCGTCTCCGTGTGCTGAGGCGCCGGCGGGGGCCCGTGGCCGCCGCCCGGCTGCTCCGCCTCGCCGCGGCCGCCCCGCTCGGGGCCGTCCGCGCCGCCTTCTCCCGGGGCGGCCGCGTCGCCGACGCCCGCCATGTTCCGCGCGCCACAGGCCGTCCCCGCCGCCTCCCTCCAGCCCGCCGCCCGGCCCCCGCCTCCGGCCGGCCCCCGCCCCGCCTCGCCCCGCCCCTCGCCGGAGCCCGGGCCGCCGCCGCCGCCGCCGCCTTCCGCGGGCCGCCGGCCGGCGCGCGCCATTGGCGTCAGCGGCGCGCGCGAGCTCGCCGCCGCCGCCGCCGCCGCCACGGCCGCCGCCATCTTCCGCCTGCCCTCGCCGTAGCGGCTGGGCTCGGCCGGCCGGGGCGGCGCGCCGGGCTCCATGCGGCCGGGCCGAGCTGCCGGGGACCGCGGGCGGCGCCGGGGGCGTGCGGCGGCCGGAGGCGGAGGTTCGGGCGCCGAGACCCGGGTGGGCGCCCGCGGCCCGCCGTCTGCCAGGTGGCCGGCCGGCCGCCCGGGGCCCCTTTTGGAGGCTCGGTGGCCCGAGTGCGCCGGCGCCGCCCGCCGGGACTTGGCACCGCCCGCGCGGCCGCGGCGGCCCCGCTCCCCGTCCCCGGGCCCCGCCTGGCTCGGCCCCGCGCCGCCGCCGCCGCCGCCGCCGGCGGGCTCCATCCCGTCTGCATATTTATGGGCGCCGGCCACCCGCCCGGGCCATGCTTTCGACGGCCCCCCAGGCGCTTGAGCCGGGGGCGTCGCCACAGGTGGGGGCCCGGCCGGCCCGGGGAGCTGGGGGGCCTTCAGCGGGGAACGCGCCTTTCGGGTCGGTGCTCGGCGCGGGCCGCGGGCCGTGGGACCGTGTTGCCCTGGCTCCCGGAGGCCACTCGCTCCGGGCCGCCCCTGCCCCTTCCAGCTGGCGTGTGTCTGCGCCCCGAGCCTGGAGACCACCCGCCGCAGGAGTCGGGGAAGCGAAGGTGCTGGGACCTCCATCCACCCCCGCCTGTCCTGTGGCGGCCACTTGGAAACTCACCCTTGCCTTGGTTCACTTTTGATTAGCTCGGGGGAAAAAACCAAAACAGTTCCTCCCCTGACACTAAAGTGACTGGAAGCTTCTCTCCCCCCCCCTGCCCCCCCAAGGGCCAGGGAGACGCTATAAACAAGTCTGGATGGGACATAGCTTGATTGTCCTCAGACCCTGGGCGTTCGATTCTCACTAGCGAGTTAGCCGGCTGCAAACTCACGAGCCAGTTAAAAGCAAGAGAGGACTGCGAGTCCAGGGCCCGGCTGGAGGTTGTGGTGAGACTGAGCTAAGCTTCCACGCTGGACGGGTTGGGTTTCCAAACTGGACTGTAGCGAACCTCAATGAATTAAGCCCAGACCGACCCCCGGGTCAAATCTTCCATACCCTTTGGAAAATCAAAAGCTATTAAGTATATGGCCAGTAATTTTATTCTTCTGATATCCCCCTGCCATTGTTCACTGATTGGCAAAGACCTAGGCTTCTAGGGCTGGTTCGTGTTTACTCTTTCTCCATCCTCATTTGCAGTGGCAAAAGCCTAAAAGACGAGCAGTGGGAAAATCTTATGGGAACAAGAGAAACTTGTTTCTCCCCAGAGCTGGGCTAGTGGCTTTGAACTACGGACCTTGAGAGTTAGCAACCCAGCTCCCAACTCACTCGCCATCAGGGTTGGAATCTCTAATTCTGTTTTCTAAGAAGCTGGTTATAGTGCTATCTCATTTTCCATATCAAGACCGAGGCATGGCCATCCCTTTCCAAAGGCTGTGCCCAATGGTCAGCAGAGAGAACAGGGCTTCTAGAGACCAAGAGAAGTTAGGAATGTGGGGAACTGAGGAACTTCATCGGATCTGCAGTGTTTTCTCTGACGGAACTGCCCCATTGCAGACAAGCCCATAGTGAAGTCAGCACGTTTTTCCGTTCACACTGCGCTTCCCTTATCTAAATGTCAATAGTGAACCTGTCAGTTAGTTGGTAGTATATGGGACCTTGTTTGAATGAGCTCCGCCCATCACATCCTATTTAGAATCCAAAAATGAGTGTTTGCAAATACATAGCCCACATCTTCCAGATATTCAGCTGCAAAAAACCCAGAGGCCAGGATATCTTACCCAGCAGGGAGGAACCACCCCTTCTCTGAGGGAAAGGAACTAGCCTGAAAAGATCGCTTCTTTCTGTCAGCTGTAAACAGGAAAACTTGTCAGTTAGACATCCAGTCACCATCATTAGAGGAACAAGAGGCAATTTCGAAAGCTTGGCAGCTCTCACCATTACAGAGACACCAAATGACCATCTGAGCTATCAGAAAAACAAGGTTTAGAGGACAATGAGCCACAGTAGTTCAGTCTAGGTGTTAAAGAAATAGCATAATGGCGTATGTCAGCACAACCCCAAAGTGGCTGCTGGCAAAGAAACTCCATTGGTGGGGACTCGAGTAAGGAGAAGGAAATTGTGCGTGGGAAGAATAAGAACAGGTTCAGAAATGAGGTTAAAAAAATCATGCGAAAGAAAATTGAATGAGTTAATTTACATATCCGACAATCATAAGTTATGCATAATTGTATGGTGATATGAACTCAAACCTGCTGCTTCAAGTCAGTTTGGACTCATGAGGACCCATAGGACAGAAGGACTACGTGGGCTTTCCAAAGGGCCACGTCTTTACTAGCTCAGCCTCCTCTTTCTCCCCGGGGTGGGTTTAAATTGTTGACCTCGTTGACCTCGCAGCCCCCATCTAACCCGTTGTGTGTCTGGGGCTCCTTCAACCAGAAACCAAACCCATAGCCACGAGAGGATTCATATACTTAGCGACCTCTGGAGCAGAACTCCCTCTGAGTTCTTGAGGCTATATCAAAGCTATGCATATGCTCAACTTTTCTGGTGCCTTCTGTTGGTAGTAGGCACCTGGCAGGCTTTTGTATTTTGAAAACAGAAGTACCGGGATTTTTTTTTTTTAGAGACTGAGGGTGGGTTGGGTGGGTGATTAATATTCACATTTGTTTTTCTAAGTAACTTAGATGACCTTGTATTAAAGATTCTGTGATTGTGCAGCGAAACAAAACATTTTGTTATGTGAGCCATGGATATAAATTCCAGAGGATCATCTTAATGAGCCATATAAATCCACACTGCTTGATGCCTAAGTACATCATTCTAGGCCTCCATTATGTGAACTCCCCGCCCTCCTATCTTCCTCCACCCCTAACTCATGCCCAAGCCTTCTTCCCTCAGAGTTAGTAGGATGGTGCAATACAAAGAATGATGAGTCTGCAGTTAGACTTTGCCACGTTGCTCTCTTGACCACAAAGTTAGCTGTGTGGCCCTGCAATGATACCCATTCTGACCCTCATGCCATCCATTGGTCAATGAGGGCAAAGCCTGTCCTTCACAGTAGATGTTATATTCCATCCGGTTGATTTCAACTCCTCGTCACCTTCGAGAACAGAGTAGAACTGTTGCAAAGGATTCCCAAGACTGGAATCTTCAGAAGCAACAATTTAGAAAACCCAAGTATTGCCTCAGGCAAATCTGTAAAAGATCTCAAATTCTGAAAGAGCAAAGATGTCACACTAAGGTGCACTTGACCTCAACTATGGTGTTTGCAATCGTTCGGTATGCTTGGGAAAGTTTGGACAATGAATACGGAGCACGGGAGAATTGATGCCATTGGATTATGGTATTGGGGAAGGATTATGGACTATCAGGAAAAAGAGTGAACAAATCTGTTTTGGAAGAAGTACAGCTATAGTGCTCCCTTGAAGTGAGGATAGCTAGACTTTGTCTCTTGTACTTTGAACATGCCATCAGAAGGGACTAATCCCTGAAGAAGGACATCCTGCTTGGTAACGTTGAAAATTTAAAAAATGGAATCAAGCCTACTGCCCTTGAGTTGGATAGGACACAGGGCGACCGGAAAGGACAGTAACACGGCCCCTTTGGGTTTCCAAGGCTGTCCATCTTTATGGGAACAGAAAGTTTCATCTTTCTCTTATAGAACAAGAGGGTCAGCACGTAAGAGACCCTCCACAAGAGAGATCCACACAGTGACTGCAGCAATGGGCTCAATAATAAGAAGGATTGTGTGGATGGGGTAGGACTGGACAGTGTTTTGTTCCTTGAACACAGGGTCCCTGTGAGGGAACCAGTCCTATGCTCCTAACAGTAACCGCAGTGTCCTCAGATGCTGAGGGCCTCATCTCCCTCCCCAGGAAAGGCTGGTGGGTTCAAACACTGACCTCTTCGTTAGCAATCTGTGCCTAAGCCCTGAAAAAACAGAAATTTTCTTATTTTCCCCTCTTAGTGGTAACTTCAGATGTTGCCTTTGGACCGAATAGTTTTCACCTTTTCAGCAAAGCTACCTCTCTCTTGATAGCACTTTTGATACATTGTGCCTAAACTGTGTTTGAAGTGAGCTCCATCTACTTTTCCTAAGTTAACAAAAACACCAAGCACTTGGACGACCTGAAAGAACTCTGGACAGTAAGGACACTTGAGCTCCCGGACTTCCCTCAACTTGCTACGTCTTTTGACCTGAGGCAATACGGCTTACTTTCCCCGCCTGAAGAGTACTGGAGAGGGGACCCTGATGGCTTCTTCTGGCTCCACACTTTTGTGGTCATACTCACACCAATCCCTTTGCAGACTCCTGGATACCTTGGGGTTAACGTAAGGAATGCCCACCTTAGCAAAGTCATTACGTATTGAAAGTACCTTGGGCTGCTGGAACAAACAAATCTGTCTTGGAAGAAGTACAGTCGATTCGCCTTAAAAGTGTGGATGATGAGACTGTCTCACGCGTACTTTGGACAGGTTGTCAGGAGGAACTTTGTCGTGGGGTCTAACATTTACATAAAGGGATTCTAATGCAGCGACTTCATTTGTAGGTCAACCGGAGCGTATTTGAAATCTCCGTGCACTTTATGATCTAGGCTAACAGGAGAATGATCACTGCATTCCTGGGGTCCTCCGCCTGCCTGGCCTCTAAGACGCTGCCTTTCAGGCCTCAGATTTCTGTTTTGAAGGACTTTCCCAAATTGATGCACACCTGTGGCTAAGAACGCTGCTCAAGGTGACCTTTCACAATGGCATTGCCCATGACTACTGTGTATTTTTGATATGTAATCAAGAGAGACCAGTCCCTGGATAAGAACGCTGTGTGAGGCCGGCTTGACTAGAGGGAAAAAAATCCAGTGACATTCCCATATGTATAAGAAAGAGCTTTATATCAAAAAGCAATTATATCTCAAGAAAGCATGTCAATCCAACTCATGTCACAGTCCAGTACTAGTCCACAGGTCCCTCTTCAGATGCACACAGCAACATGCAATGCTGCAGAATGCAGGAAGATCACAGGCTGGTGGGTGCACCATCTGGTGGATCCAAGGTCTGGGGAAGCATGGCAGGGCTTCCACACCTCTCAGGGTGGCCAGCAAGCAGGAAGGAGAAAGCAGAGAGAGGGGGAGGTTCCCGGGCCCTCCTTAGGAGAAGGCCACACCCCAAGGAGGCACCATCAGGCTGGGACCTGATTGACAGGTTGGATACCACCCCTAGACTTCTATGCATCTCTGAGTTGACACGACATGATCCATCACAGACAGAGGGACCCTCAGGGAAAAACACAGGAAGACCTTCAGCAGGATGGATTGACCCAGTGGCTGCCACAATGGACTCACAATTGTGAAGATGGTATTTGCTGTGTTGTGGGGACGGATTCAATGCCCGACATTTAGCCGACAACAATGTTGCTTTGGTTAGATTTCAGAGTGGATTCAACCTCTGAGCAGAATGCAAGTGTCTTTCTAAGTTGAAATTTTATTTCAGCTGGCTTCTGTTTTCAGAACCATAAACGCCACCAAGCTCAGTCCTGAACTTAATGCGCTCACTATTTTGTCTTCATAGAGAAAAACAGGAGCTGATCGTCTTGGGAAGACCAGAGCGGCTCAGCAGCTGGCATGGCACAGAAAGAGAGCTGACTGTCTTGCCCAGAACAAGCCTTTGCTCTCAATGGATGAGAGTACACTGGACACTTGGGCCTCAGTAAGAATATATTTTTTATATCTTCAGCCATCAATTTTTGGACTGGTACTCTGTGTTTTACCTCTTTGGACCTTTATTCCATGGATCTGATAAAGGAGATCAACTCAGTTTACTTCTGGAAATTGAAGTGCCGTTGGTTTTGAATGTACCTGTTGCAACCCGAGGGAGCCGTGGTGGCACCTTGGGCTGCCAACTGCAAGGTCAGCAGTTTGACACCACCAGATAGTGTTTCCTGCCGTCAAGTCGACTTCCAACTCCTAGTAACCCTATACGACAGGCGAGACTTGCCTCTGGGTTTCCAAGACTTACTATGGGAGTAGAAAGCCCCATCTTTCTCCTTATAACCTAACAGTCATGCACACAAGCTGATGTCTGAAAGCACTCTGGCATAAGTACATAGGACCGGAACCATTCTAAACAGGACAGACTAAAAGCCACGTTTTCTTTTATACGGGAGCCCCTGTGGTGCAGCTGTGAAAGGACTGGGCAGTCTGTTCCCCTAAAGACTGAGGCCCTGGAGACCCTTGCCAATTCCTCGATCCCCTGAGTCAGAGTGGACTTGATGACCATGGGTTTTGTTTTTTTGGGTCGATGAAAGATACCTCGTTTGTAAGCCCTTAGAGTGGAGGCTGTTTAAGTAATGAAAGCATGTGAGCTCACATCCACACTTCATTAGATACGACCAATGATCCAGGCTCAGGATTTTACATTCCAGAAAACAGATTTAAAGGATAATGGTGATGACTTAGCATGCTTCCCACCAGAAGAGAGAACCGTGTTCCTGTTCCATCCTCAAGATAAAATGCAAAAAGACATGCTACATTTGGAACTTTCAATCATTTAGCCAATCAGTGAACAAGCATCGGTTTCAGAAGGGACAGACCTCGTCCCGGCAATTTTCCCATCACTGCCAGCTCCCTCCTCTTGAGGAGGCGCAGAGCAGAAGAGCTTTTGTTGGTCACTTAGTGCAGGCTGCACATCCTTTGGGATTTTCCCTTTCCTTCCGAAATCTTTGATTGTCCAGTTTTCAGGACTCCCCAGTGGTGAGTTCTTTATGATGTCTTTTTCAACACTCAGCCTATAGCGACTGTAATCAAAAGATTTCGCAGGATATTTAAGATAAAGTTTGACTTTGTTCTAGTCCGTATAGTTGAACTTTCAGCGCAAGAGACTCAAGTGACTGTGCTCTTTACTGCCACCCACTGGAAGTTCTTTGAAGAGGCGTTCACGTGCTGGTACTCTTCCTAACAACCTTTCATTCTGCTCAGGAATTGGTACTTCTGATACTTTCCCCTCCTCCATCTCTTTTTCCCTTTTGTTTCTTATACATGAAGGCACCCTCTGTTTCTTATCAAGATCTATCAGAGTGGTCTCTTTTATGTAAATCTATGTCTTGCCCCCCTCTTTTTTTTTTTTTAACCAAACTGTACTTTTTGCGAATGCATAAAACAATTTCAGGTTCTCAAAAAAAAAAAACCTTTTGCTTTTCTTTCTTGGGTTTTGACTTTTTAGGACTGGACTTTTTTTATTGCCCATGTTTTAACTACTCCCCAGTGGAGAGGACTGTGTGACATCTTTTGGGCACTGGTCATGCAAACACACTCATAGAGGGCTAGGACAAAGACCCTGTGAGTTTCTAAGACTGTAAATCTTCAGGGGAGTAGAAAGTCTCATCTTTCTCCCACAAAGTGGCTGGTGGTTTCAAACTGTTGACCTCTTGCAGTTAATAGCCCAGGTTATAACCCATGACGCCAGCAGGTCCCCTATAGTGTGACTAGTAATCAAAAGATTTTGTGGATTTTAGGACAAAGTTTGGCTTCGGCCTAGGTTTAAGGAACTTGTAAATCTGTTTCCCAGGCTTTGAGCTTTCCAGGGTGTTCTTTGCTACATTCCCCTCTGGGCTGGGCTGGGACGTTCATCCAACTATAAAGAAGAACTTTCTATCAAGAAGTAATCTTATATCAAGAAAGCATCCCAGCCCAGTCCAACTGAAGTCCTTGGGTCTGATGCTAGGCAGAGCCCTCCTCAGATACATGTAGTTGCAGGCCATTGATGCAGAAAGGTGAAGTACAATGCAGGGAGACCACAGGCCGGTGGGTGCAGAGTCACATGGATCCAAGGGCAGTGGAAGCATGGCACCGGCAGCTCTCAGGGTTGGGCAGCCCCTATGAGCCAGAGGCAGGCATGGAGTCCCAGCAAGCAGGAAAGTGAAGGGACAGAGAGAGAGAGAGAGAGAGAGAGAGAGAGAGAGAGAGAGAGAGAGAGAGAGAGAGAGAGGATGGTGTCCCCAATAGCTCCTCAAAAGGCCACACGCCCCAGGAGAAATCATCAGGCTGCCACCCGATTGCCAGTTTGGACCCCACCCTTCTACAAGTGCATGTTGACATAAAATCTAACTACTACCCACTCTTCTCACTATCAGTCCGAGTACAGTTATGTGCCTTTGTGAAGTGTCGCTGTTGTTTCCGATAGCCTCCAAGTTAATATTCAAATGATCAGCAAACCGTCACCAGCTTGTCTTTCAGGTGAATGCTTAATAAACACTGTAACTTAGTATAGCTCCATGAGGGAGAACAGTACTGTGGAGAGTTTTTTTTTTTATAACAACAATTAAAAGAAAAAAAGCCAACAAACCTGAAACATGTGTTTTGGCTTTTAGCAAGAATTATTTTATTGGGACAGCTTTATCCCCCTAATTGGTTCACCTAAGTGACACTAATATTCACACACACACGATTACATGCGCTGTGATGACAGGCATGTACCGGGGTTAAAGTTTTGGCATGTGTAATTCACACATAAATCTTGGATTGTGAAGAAAAGAAGGGAATCCGACACTGATCATTATTTATCATCTCTTAATGTTCATTCTGACCTCTCACTCATTGTACAAGCAGAGTCACTTACATGCCTGCAAACTGTATTTATTATGGCTCCGGTATCCATGATTTTACCTGATTGACTAAATATCATTTTTCTAAACAAAGCTAAGGAGCCCTGGCAGTATAGTTGTCCACTTGTCAGGCTGCTAACTGCATGCTGCAGTTTGTAAACAGCAGGGGTAGGAATGTATCCTGGGGAGCCCTCGAGGACATGCACTGACAAAGTGGCTACGGCAAAGGGCCCCACTGAGGGGCGCAGTCGTTGTTGTGCACAGGGTTGCCGTGAGTCAGACCGAGTTGGTGGCGCTAACAGCAATGGCACTTTACCCTGGAGGATGGGCTAGCATACAAACGTTTTTCATTGCCGGGGTGGCTCTGAGTAATTTTATTTTTTTCCTGAAAAGGCGCAGTAGTCCAAATAAGCCTGGGAACCTCTTATCTAAATGATTTTGCTGGAAAAGAAATAACTTTCTTTGTAACTCCTTTCTTTAATATATGACTAGCCTACCAGCAGAGCCTTTCCTTCCTTAAGTTCTCGTTGCTCTCTTCCCGAGTGTCCACAGAGAGACAGCGTCAGTCGCCCCATCCTTACACCCGCAGGTGGGGCCGCCCCTGTGATCAGTTGTAGAGCGCTGCTGCTTTTCCTGAAGCAGTCTGCTTTAGTTTTGTTTTGCTTTTGTGCCAAAGTGGATGGGCTCATTGTTTCGAACCAGACCCTAGAATTTAATCTCAAACGATGGCAACTGGATCGAAATATCGTCAGATGGAGTGACAGCAAAGAATGATGGGAATGACCGTGAACTTGGCGTTGAGGAACCTGGGTGCAAGCTCTGGACCTGCAGCCTGCGAGGAGTTCTAAGCCTCAGCTTCCTGACCCCAGGTAGCTCCAGGTGGACGAGGTTGCCTCAAATTTTCCTTTTGGCTTTAGAATTAAGGTGATTGTAGGATAAGGTGACCAGATTTTAACATTGGTAAAGCAGGACACCAGTGGGACACCATTGATAAAACTCATATCCTGGCAAAATAGCCATATGACAGCCAAAAATCGTATACCCTAGCTTGTCGTGCATTCTTTCCAAAAATTGGGACTTTTAAAAAATGACGCAGGACATGGGAAAAATTATTAAAAATCGGGATGTCTGGTAGCCTTATTCTAGGAACCTCTTGAGTTAATTGAAGCTGGGGTGAAATGTGGGCTTGGGATGCTTTTTCTTCTGACCAACTCACGTACCCCTTTGGACTTGTAATGTTTATCTTAAGTTACACTTTCAACTCAAGAGACTTTAATTTTTCTGATTCAGTGAACATTTGTTCAGCATCTGTCACGTGCCAGGTCATGTTATTGTACAAAGCCCTCGAGATGAACGGACTGTGCTTCCTGTCCACAGTAAATACGTGGCAACGTGGGAAGCATTACAACAGAGGCTCGAGTGAAGGGCCACGGGGCTCAAAGGAGAGGCAGCGTCATTCTATTTGGAGCTAGCCCGGGACAGCAGAGGGCGGCGTGGCCATGGAGTGAGCCTTGAATGATGTGTGAAAGGGGTTGAGGAAGGCCACAGAAGGACTTCACAGGTAGAAGGAGTAGCAAGAGCAGAGGGAGAGGGAGAGGAAAAGGCAGGGCGTTTGAGCAGAACGTCAAAACGGAGTTTCTGTTTCCAGGGTTAAATCAAGGGAGGGGAACAGGCAGGGCTTTGATTGTACCCAGAAGTCAGCAAGAGATGGTCTGGAAGTGGAATAAAGAACTAGGGGATTCAAAGCACCACCTCTTGGACGTCTGAAGAATAATTCATAGCATTTTTGAGCTTCATCTATATTGTATTTCTACTCATAATCTATAAGAATAATTGTGAATGACCCAGGACAGGGCAGTGTTTTGTTCTGTTGTGCATTGGGTCATTTTGAGTCAGGACCAACCCAACAGCATCTTGCTAACATCACCACCACCACCACCGTATACGTGTTTAAAAGAATCCATTAGTTTGTGTTTACTGAGCAGTTATGGGGTATACATTGGACTGCTAACTGCAAGGTAAGCAGTTCAAAACCACAGTCCTTCCTCAGTCGAAAGATGAGGCTTTCTACTCCCTAAAAGAGTGAAATTCTTGGAATCCATGACCTGTAGGGTTGCTATGAGTTGGAATCAACTTAATGGCCAAGAGTTTGGTTTTTAAAGAATTTATTCTTAATGTCCCAGTCCAATATCTAGTTGAAGAAAAAAACACCAAAATCCACCTTCCCCCCACCCCCATTTTATCTGAAAATCACATTGGTAGAATACATAGTTAAAATTGTTGTTTGTTTTGCTTTCAGACTCTAATTATAAAATAACGATTAGACATGCCAATGGGGAGATGTAGAGACACACAATGCTGCACAACGTCTTCTTAGGACATTTGTCACAATCCCAAATTAAACTATTTCAATAGATTGAAGGGATCAAATGGGAAGATGCCTTTGGAGCTCCTCTTCATTAACATTAAAGTTCTAGGGTTTTTTGAGTCCTGGACCATCCCAGAAAGGCTGTCCTACTTACTGAATTTTACAGCTGGGTCTCAGCCTCTTCAGTTCGGAGGTGAGGTAAGAACTTTGTGTCAATTTGGAATCAGATTCTGCTTTGAGCCATTTAATTTAGATGCTTATTATTGTAAGTGATTCCAGTTTGGCAGAGACATGCCATTTTAATTAGGCTTTGGAACCCACAGGACCCCTTGATGAGGCTCCAGACATGAAGAAATTTGTGCATCAGGGCCTGCCGGAGGTCTTCCGACAGCGTCCAAGAAAGATGCACTCAGCATAATGCTCACCGCTTCTGAGAAATCAGCCACACTGGCATTTATCCTCTTGCACATTTAATCATCTGAGTGTTCTGAAATTTCCAAATATTGGCAGTTGCCGCTTCGTCATCCACACAACACTCAGAATATTAAATGCTGAGACTTACTCCTTTATGGATAGAATGTTGCCTCCATGCTCGCCCTGCCCTCCAATGGGTTGCAAATGCTCACTACTTAGAATTCCATGTGGGTTTGCTCTGGTATGTTGTGGAGACAATATTAGGGTAGGGTATATTTTAAGTCTGTTAGAGGATACCACCCTCCAACAGCCGGAGGGTCAGTAGGTGCAATTGTACGACGGTAATATATAAAGATTATAGTAAAGTCATAGAGGATAAGAAAGATAGGAGAGGGAGTAAAATAAAGGAGTCAGACACATTTTACGATAGCATGCTTGCCTCAGCTCCTCTTGATGGACCATGTGGAACTGGGAGAGGGGAGAGAGCACCTTTACTATCTTGGAACATTTATAGGTAGCCATAAGACATGCATATTCAGTAGTTCCATGTGTCACAAAGTGGGTGGTATCTACATTAAGGTCCCTCAGCTCATAGGTGAGGAAACCTACACTTGATCTTATCCAAAAGGCTGAGAAGTGATGGTGAGGAAACCTAATACCTGCATTGGGGGAGGTTACCAGGGGGGTTGGGTGTCATGGTGGGAAGAGCGAGCAAAAGGATAATGTCTGCTTCTCTCGGGAAATATAATAAACCACGTGCTCACTTTAAGGCAGCAAGCTGTTAAGGGGAGAATCGGTGGGAATGATATTTAAAGCAGGATAATGTATTGGACTTGACCTCTAACTTACCAAAGTGTAGGCTTTCCTACTGTGGAATACCAGCTTCCCAGATTCCCCGTTATAAGTTAGGGAATATAGCCCTCATAATATTCCCCACATAAGTCATTTGCTTTTAGAGATGGAAAGGAGATTAAATGAGCAAGGGAGCAAGCAGCGATGGCGGGGGGGGGGGGGGTAGAGATGCCGTGCCTTAGGAAGATCAGCAAGGAGTCAAGGAACAAGGATCTCCCCCAAAGCTGACAGAGACAACGCCTTTCCTCAGAGCTGGTGTCCTGCATCCAGACCTCTAGCCTCTAAACTTTGAGAAGATAAATTCTGTTCAGGAGAGCCACTCACTGTGGTAGTTCTATTACAGCAACAGTAGAAATGACAAATTCCCGTTGTCAACGCTCATAGAGTTCAGCGGTTCTTGGGTGACATCAAGTCAGTTCCAACTCACAGTGACCCTGTATCCAACAGGAGAGCACACTGCTGGGCCCTGCTCCATCCTCACCAATGTTCTTAGGTGTGAGCCTGTCAATGTAGACATTATGTCAATCCATCTTGTCAAGGACCTTTCTCTTTTTTACTGTTCCTCTATTTTCCAAGCATGATGTCCTTCTCTTGGGACTGGTCTCTCCTGACCATATGTCCAAAGTACATGATGTGAAGTCCTACCTTCTTTGCCTCCAAGGAGCATTCTGGCTGTACTTCTTCCAAGACAAACGAGGGGGTACCTCCCCCCCCCAAAAAAAAAACTGAAAAAAGCTCTGCTGTGCAAAGCTTTCATAGTATGCATTTCCCCCACTAGATGAGCATCCAGAAACTTGCTCTGAGTTAGTGCACTCATTGGTGTCACCTGGGAAGGTTCTCTCTGGTCACTGTGATTTTTTCATAAAAGCAGCTTCACTTAACCTCTTTTTTGTGATAGCTGATTTAAGAGAACAGTGTGTGGCTGTGAAATTTTGTTTCTTGCTGGGGAAAAATGTCCAGAAACTGTTGTGATATTGAACGCAGCTTACATGGACAGTGCTATGGGGAAAACTCAAGTGTATGAGTGTTGTTGTTGTTTTTTAATTTAAAAAAGGTGAAATGTCGATTGATGACAAACCTCACCCTGGATGTCCATCATCTTCCTGAACAGATGAAAGTATTGACTTGTGCATTTGGAGTTTGTTCCACCAGGTCAGATTGTTAATAAAGCTTTATATTTGGAGTTATAAAAATATTGCATAATAGTGTGGAACAGAAAAGGCCTGATTTCAACAGATGCACATTGAGCTTCACTCAACTACTCCCTCAACATAAGAACACTTTGTTCTACTAAACCAAAACTCTGTGATGCTCACCTTCTCTGACTCGATTGCTGAAGACAAAATGGGTGCATAAGCAAATGTGGTGAAGAAAGCTGATAGTGCCTGGCTCTTAAAAGATATAGCATCTGGGGTCTTAAAGGCTTGAAGATAAACAAGCAGCCATCTAACTTAGAAGCAACAAAGCCCACATGATCACAAGGTGTCAATGGGATCAGATATCAGGCATCAAAGACCCCAAACAAAACAAAAGAATCATATAGATGTGAATGAGGGGGAGGGCAGAGCAGAAACCCAAAGCCCATCTGTAGGCAACTGGACATCCCCTTTCAGAAGGGTCACAAGGAAGAGATGATCCAGTGTGTGTTCAGTATAGCAATGATGAAACACACAACTTTCCCCTAGCTCTTTAATGCTCCCCACACCCCACTATAAGGACCCCAATTCTACCTTACAAATCTGGCAAGACCAGAATATATACACTGATACAGATAAGAGCTCACAATACAGGGAATCCAGGACAGATAAGCCCCTTAGAACCAAGAGAGTAGCAATACTAAGATGGTAAGGGAAGGTGGGAGGAGTAAGCAGGAACTGGCCACAATGATTGACATATAACCCCCTCCCAGGGGGACAGACAGCAGAAAAGTGGGTGATGGAAGAAAGAGGTAAGTGTAAGACGTGAAAAAAATAATTTACAAATTACCAAGGGTTCATGAGGGAGGGAGGATGGGAGAGGAAGGGGGAAAAAAATGAGCTGATACCAAGGGCTCAAATAGAAATAAAATGTTTTGAAAATGGTGGCAACATATGCACAAATGTGCTTGACACAATAGATGAATGTATGGATTGTGATAAGAGATGTAAGAGCCACCAATACAATGATTTTTAAAAAGGAAAAGAAAAAGCTTGATTTGTGGCAGCCAGGCGACTGGTTTTGCCACCATGACCATGCACTGCTCACACAGCCATCTCAGTGCACCACTTTTTGGCAAAAAACAGCATGCCTCTCTTGCCCCAGGCACCTGACTCACCTGACCTCACTCCATGTGACTTCTTTTTGTTTCCGTGTATGAATAGGACATGGAAAGATAGCGATTTGATGAATTAGAAGAGG
Organism: Tenrec ecaudatus; assembly: GCF_050624435.1. Classification (NCBI taxonomy): domain Eukaryota; kingdom Metazoa; phylum Chordata; class Mammalia; order Afrosoricida; family Tenrecidae; genus Tenrec; species Tenrec ecaudatus. The sequence continues at coordinate 208,139,900 of NC_134532.1, read as the reverse complement.
TGAAGAAAAAACATGAGGGAGGTGCTGTCAGCCATCCAAACAGGAGTTTGAAAAATGTTTCCAAGAATGGAATGCCATATTTGACAAATGTATTGTCAGGGAGAGTACTTTGAAAGTGATAAGATTGCTTATTTAAAAAAATATATAGCCTTTTTTGGGGGGAATCCATTTTTTTGTGAGGGTACCTCATGTATTCGCTTGCTCTTTTGTCAGTCCATTGTCCTTTCAATTCTTCACCAACCCATAATTCAAATGCATTGACCCTTCATCAGTGTTATGTATTCAAGGTCCACTTTCACATGCACATGATGCTGTTGAAAATACCATGGTTTGAGTCAGATGCACCTTAACCCTCAAAGTAAATCTCTTTGCTTTTCAACATTTTCAAATAGGCTGTGCAGCAGATTTACCCAACACAGTGCATCAATTGATCTCCTTACTGCTGCTTCCATGAACACTGATTGTGGATCCAAGAAGGCAAAATCCTTGACAACTTCAACCTTCTCTCCATTTATCATGATGTCATCTATTGATTCAGTTGTGAGGATCTTGGTTTTCTTTGTATTGAGTCATAATCCATATTAAAGACTTGCATGCTTTGATCTTCATCAGCATGTGCTTCAAGTCTTCCTCACTTTTCAGCAAGCAAGGCTGTGTCATCTACATATCACAGGTTGTTAACAAGCCTCCCACAAATCCTAATGGTGTATTTTTCATGTAATCCAGCTTCTCCCATGATTTGGTCAGCATCCAAATTGATACCTTTCCTAATTTTAAACCATGCCATATGCCCTTGTTCTGTTTACACAGCTGCCACTTGATCTGTGCACAGGTTCTTCATGAGAGAATGAAGTGTCCTGAATTTCCCATTCTTCTTAAGGCTATCCATAATTTGTTATGATCCATACAGTCAAATGCCTTGGCATAGTCAGTAAAATACAAGGAGACATCTTTCTGGCATTTTCTGCTGTTAGCCAAGACCCATCTGACATCAGCAACGATAGTCAGTTAAGCTGATATAGGTTAATCATAATTACTATGTATTTGTTGTGGAAACCTGGCCAAGTTACTTATATTTTGAGCCTCTTTAAAAGAGGATGGCAATACCTGCTATTCAGGTTTACTGTAAAGTTTAAATTAGATCCATCTATTAGTTTGATGATTATTATATAAGGCCTATAGCATGTTACTTGTGTTTATCGGCCAGGCTGGCACACATGTCCAGTACTGTGCCTGTCCCTACAAATAGAATGGTGATTGTTATGAATGAAATTGTTTCCATCTCTCACACCAGATGTATGCTGGACTCTTGGTATCTGTACCTTTATATGTGATGTGTTGTAATGACTTTCTATAATACAATCTAATATAACCTTACTGGGACCATATCACTGTAGGCTGAGGCATAACCCTCATTATTTAGAATCAGTATTGGTGTGACTGTCCTTTTATCTCGACAGAAGGAGATCAATAGTTATAACATAGACGAAATGTGCTTAAGGCCTCTTTGTGGATGACAAAACTATCCCACTTGACCTGACTTCTTCTGAGGCTATGGCCCCTGTCCCTCAAGCCCATGATCTCTTTCCCAGAAGGTGTCTGGTTATGGCTGAGTGCAATAGGAGGCTTGGTGGCGCAGTAGATTATGCTTTGGGTTGCTAACTGTGAAGTCAGCAGTTGGAAACCACCAGCCGCTTCACAGGAGAGGGATGCGGCTTTCTACTCCCAGAAAGTCTCAGACACCCATCAAGGAGGCAGTTCTACTCTGCCCCATAGGGCCATTGTGAGTTAGAATGGCCTCCATGGTGGTGAATTTTAAGAGTGTAGCAATTTTTAAAGGATGACTAGGAATTTACCAGCACAGGCATCATAGACATATGGTTGGGATGGGGTGGGAGGCATGATTTTGGGGAGAAGGAGAAGCATATGAGATATCTGGAGACATACAGCGAAAGGCTAATCCAAGACACAGATGTCGTACAGCAGTAGCATTGGGGATGAAAACGCTGTGAGGGTGCTGGGCAAGGCAGGCTTGGGCGGAGGCCTCTCTGAACAGCATACAATCAGATGGGCAATTTGGAAAGATCTTTCACTTGGCAATGGGTGGGGTGGTTTGAGAGGATCAAGGGAAGCAGGGTACCCAGTTATGAGGCTGCAGCCTTGAAGACAGGACCATAGTGGTTAAGTGATGGAAGACTGGGAGGAGCAGTGCTGTCCAATGGAGAGGGTGTGGGAAGGCAGGATCTGTAAAGGAGAGGCAGGAGACAGGAAGACATCCACAAGAAGGTGGTGTCCACAGAAGTCTAGTCAACACAGAGGAAGTGGCCAACCATAGTGGATTCTGCAGAGAAGGCACACACATAGCTGGGTGACAGCATATATCCTTGGGTTGAGCAATAATGAGGTGCAGTGTATTTCTGGCTTCTCCTAGCCTTAAACTTTATAACCCTTATCAAATAACTACCTGGGACTGTGCAAATGAGGTGCTCATGGGCCACTAAGGAGATTGGAGAGGTTGCAAATTATGTAAATAAGGTGCATGATATCCTGATGGGTGGGACCATGAGAGATGCTTATATCTATAAAGGAAATGTAACCTTAACAAGGGAATTGGTCAGTTTTTCCATCTGGATAGTCTTCAAATGAGCCCCCATGGAGGTGAAGAGGGACACCTCGAGACCACCAGGAAAAAAGAGCTAAGAGTGGAATGCTCAGAGCCACCGAGGCAGAGGAGACGGCGAGCTGTCACCTTGGAAACAGTGAGTGACGGTGATGAGCCCCAGCAGAGAAACTGCAGCAGTGTGGTCAGTAGACCAGCCAGAGATGGATAGAAAATTGAGCACCGTCGGGCAGGAGGCTTGCTGGTGGCACGGGGGTGCCTCCAGCCACTCACTGGTGCAGCTGAAGAATTTTGTACATGAGCCTGAGTAAGGCAGAGGCTAAAGGGGCCACAGGGTTGAGAGGTCCAGGGCTAGAGAGAGTCAGGCCTGTGGCTGACTGAGAACATATCCTGACTGAAGAACTGTATCTGGGAATTTTTTCTGAGCCTGATTTGTAGCCTATTATTTCCCTAAGAAACTCTATATTCATGAGTGAGGTCTGGGGGTTTTGTGTGACCATAGAAATGAACCAGTGAACCCAGCAGAGAAGTAGAAAGTGCCTCTGAGGGCTGCTAGCAGAGAACTCCCTCCACAGTGGGATTATAACAGCAGGCGCAGAGGCTAGAAATGATACTACATTACAAAAGGCACTATGGTTAAAAAGGACCCCATTCATAGGACCCATCTCATCTTTGTTGGGTGGTTTATTTGTTTGCTTTGACTGGGAAGACTTGTATTTCAAAGGGCTGATTGGCTGACAGGGAGTGGCCAGACATACAGCAGCGTTGGAATGGGTCCCCAGTCCTTTTGGGATTGAGGGTTAATCTTACTGTGTCAAGCTCCATATCCTGAAACTTCAGGAGCATGTGGCCAACGAGACCGAACCCAACTTCAGGCTGACCCATCTCAGTTGTCTGATAACACCTGTGGTTCCTCTGGTGCTGGGGACACTGCCCTGAACCGTCTCCGCCTGTTTGCCATTTCACTGCACCCCCCAAAACCTAAGGCTTTCTCTCTATTGTCCCTCACCCCACAACAACAGCAGCAGCCTGGATCCTCGAATGCCTTTGAGAGTCTTGCTGCCCCATTTTCTGAGAGAAATCAGCTGTTTTGACGTCCTCCCTCTTGCGTTGTGAGCTGGGGGCCAACCGCATCTACTTAGAGCTGCCGCTCACAGGTCAGGGATAAGACAGGACAAAACCGAATACTCAGGGGTGTCCCTGCTCCCCTCCAGGCCCTTCCCTTTGTCCCAAGGCCGCACCAAACCAGGAAGCACAGTCATGGAATAGAATCTGTATCACAGCAATCCCGTGGGACAGAGCAGAGGCTGCTTCTTTGGGTTTCAGAGGCTGTGGATCTTTACGGGAACAGAAAGCCTCATCCTTCTCAGACAGAGCAACTGGTGGGTTTGAACTGCTGGCCTTTGGCTAGCAGCCATGGAGTCCACCCACTTGCCACCAGGCTTCCTTTGAGGTAGCATGAAGCAAAACAAAACTCACTGCCACCAACTCGCTCTTGACTCGTAGTGCATGGCAAATTTTGGGTCACCAGTTCTTAATGTAGCATAGTGGTTATGCATTGGGCTGCTAACCGCCAGGTCAGCACTTCAAAGCCACAAGCCACTCCTCAGGAGAAAGATGAGACTTTCTACTCTCATAAAGGTCTACAGCCTCAGAAACCCACAGGCCAGTTCAACCCTGCCCCATAGGGTTGCCATGAGTCAGAGTGGACTCTATGGGAGTGAGTTTGGTTTGGGTTCATTAATGAACAGACGACGTATTGCCCCACTAACTGCAAGTCAGCCATTGGAAGCAGTTCTACCCTGCCCTAGAGGGTTGCTGTGAGTAGGAATGTTCTCGATGGTTTGGGTTTTGGTTTATTCATCTGTTCAGCTACTGACCTGAGCAGCCAGCCAACTCTTCCTCCTTATTTGTTGGCGGCGTCCTTGCTGGGCCCAGGCGCTGTGCTGAGCAGCGGAGGTCACCACATGAAGTCGTAGTGCCACCCCTCCTGGAGCTCACAGTTCAACTGATGGGTGAGCGATGTAAACAGTGCTGGCAATACCGTGTGAGGGTCGGACAAAGGAAGAAGTCAAGCCGCACACACACAACCAGTCAGTCTAGGAACACAGGGAGGGACAGATTACCCGTAGTATTTTTTGTTCGTTTGTTTTTTGGTAGGTGCTATAGCAATCTAATGAGCCAACTGAAATGTGATTTGCTTATCCTAACGGAAGTGTTTCACTGGCAGCTCACAGAGTTCCAAAGGTCAACTTTGTTTTATGGGTCTTGAGAGGCTCCAGGACTGGGCTTGGCTTAGAGGACACTCGTACAGCATCAGCTTCTCTGAGCCACGGAAGAGCGTGCATTCTCTCAGAATACCTTTAATGTTGTAGTGCGTGGAAACCACACGAGTATAGCGTAGCGAACCTGCCCCTGGGGCTCACTGATCTGTGACCCTGTGGGAGCAGGTCGCTAGCCCTGTCTTTGGAGGCACCTTTGGGTGGGTTGGAACTGCCAACTTTTTGGTTTACCAGCCATGCATCTAACCATGGGGGCCGCCTACTCAACTTGACAGAACTGAGAGCGACACCATCTTTTCAGCTGCCTCCCCTTTCCCAAGTCCCTGGGCCCCTTCTTGAATTTTCTTCTACTTTTTTCTTGGGTCCCAGGAGAGAGTGCAGGGCCATTTGGCTGGCTAGTCCTGAGTCAAAGATGTTTGTTTGGTGGCACTTCATGCTGGGCGCGTGAGTCCAGTAAAGGTAGACCAGCAGTGCTTATTGGCATCTTCCCCTGTGAGCTCTCCATGCTGTCCCTCTGCCTGCTTTTCTCTGCTTGGACCTCACTGCTGGCCTACTAGCTCAGGGTCGGGCACCGACATTACATGGGTAGGACTCTGGGGTGAAAGAGGCCTAGATCTGGGAGAATTCACAGCAAGCCCAAGACAGTCTGGCTTTCCTTTCCCTGTTGTTGTTTCAGGAACCCTGGTGGCACAACTGTTAAAGCACTTGCCCACGAACCCAAAGACCAATAGTCCCAACCCACCCAAGAGGAGGATATTGTTTATATCTCCACAGGAGAGGGAGAGAGGGACCAGACTTCAACCTGGCATGCCAAGACGTGAATGCAACATACTGGCATGAAGCAGGGAACCAATAGAGATTTGGGGGCTGGCCCCAATCCCAACTACGTGGACACTTACCTGCTCCCCGCAGAAGAATGCACTCCAAAGGATAGCACTGAAGCTATAGCTCAAGGAGATGGGCACGTTTGATCAGAGCTCACAGGAGCAAAAGAGGAGGGAAGGGCAGAGAGTGGAATACATCCTGGCTCACCAAGCCCCAAAGAAAATTTTCCTGCTCAGAGCAGCCAATGCACAGAGAGGCCCATAAGGTTGGGCCCACCGTGAGACACGACATCCCTAACTGACCCATAGCACTCTGGGGGACAACACTGGAGATACAGTGAGGGAATTGCACTACGGGCAATACACAAAGGGCATGCAACAGAGCAGCAAAGGGAGAAAAGTAATGAAGTAAAAAATGGGTATTCCCCAGGGAATACCAAAAGTCCAATATTCTCCAGGGAATATCAAAAGTTCAATATTCCCCAGAGAATACCAAAAATATACTTTGGGGTCAGGAATTGCACCCCATCAGACTCAACCTCCTAAAGGTCAACAAATAGACCTGAGACTATTTATAGGCTTTTCTTTTTTTGGTCATTGCCTTTTTGTTGTTAATTTTTTGCTCTGTCTCATTTTTGTGCTTATTATTTTCTCTGAATGTCTATCTAGATAAGATAGGCAGGATAATCAATCCAGAAGAGAAAACAACAGGACCAATGTTTGGGGGGGGCACGGGTGCAGGGGAGGTGGGGGAAGCGAAAGGGGTTATCAACCAACTCAAGGACAAATGAACAAGTGATCTAAAAATGGATGATAAGGAGGGCATAGGATGCCTAGTGGGGCTTGATCAAGGGCAATGTAGCCAAGAGGAATTACTGAAATCCAAGTGAGGGCCAAACATGATAGTGGAACAAGAGAAAAGGAAATAGAGGAAAGAAGTAGGAGGCAAAGGGCATTTATAGAGGTCTATATGTATATATATTTATATATGATGATGGGGAAATATATCTATGTGCATATATTTATAGGTTTAGTATTAAGGGAGCAGACAGATATTTGGGCCTCCATTCAAGTACTCCCTCAATGCAAGAACACTTGTTCTATTAAGCTAGCATTCCATGATGCTCACCTTCCCGACATGATTGCTTAAGACAAAGCGGGTGCATAAGCAAATGTGGTGAAGAAAGCTGATGGTACCTAGCTATCCAAAGATATAAATGTCTGAGATCTTAAAGGTTTAAAAATAAACAAGGAGGCATCTAGCTGAGAAGCAACAAAGCCCACATGGAAGAAGCACAGCAGCCTGTGTGATCATGAGGTGTCAATGGGATCAGGTATCAGGCTTCAAAGACCCAAAACCAAACCAAACAATCTTATTGATGTGAATGAGGGTAAGTGTGTGTGTGGATGGGGGGGGGGATAGAGACCCAAAGCCCATCTGTGGACAATTGGACATCCTCTTTCAGAAGGGTCACAAAAAAGAGATGAGCCAGTCAGGGTGCAGTATAGCACCGATGAAACATACAGCTTTCCTCTGGTTCTTTAATGCTCTCTTCCCCCACCATCATGACCCCAATTCTACCTTATAAATCTGGCTAGACCAGAGCATGCAAACTGGTACAGATAAGAGCTGGAAACACAGGGAATCCAGGACAGATAAACCCCTCCAGACCAATAATGAGAGTGATGATACCAGAAGGTGAAGGTCAGGGGAGGGTTGCTGGGGAGAAGGAACTGATCACAATGATTTATATATAACCCTCTCCCAAGGGGATGGACAACAGAAAAGTGGGTGGAGACATCAGTCAGTGTAAGACATGGAAAAAAACATAAATTATCTAGGTTTCCTGAGGGAGGGAAGGTGGGGAAGGGGGAAAATAAGCTGATACTAAGGGCTCAAGTAGAAAGAAAATGTTTAGAAAATTATGATGGCAACATATGTACAAATGTGCTTGACACAGTGGATGTATGGATTGTGATTAGAGCTGTAAGAGCCCCCAATAAAATGATTTAGAGGGGGGAAAAAAAAGACCCATAGGCCCAATCTATCAGCTGACCCAAAGGAAAAAGCTGGGCAGCCTGTTCATGTGAAAGATCACAGGCTTGGAAACCTTGAGGGGATGTTCCGCCCTGCCCTGGGTGGTCAGAACCAACTCAAAGGCACTGGGTTTTGGCTGTTCTGTCAGCATCTGCCCCCAACTCATGGAGACTCCCCACACAACAAAACAGAATGTCCTGGTGCTGAGTCTTTCCTAGGTGCGGGCAGGGGAGCACTTGGGAATCACAGCATTGTGATCCCTGGTGATTTCACTGCCCGGTTTTCAGAAAGTAGATCACCAGGTCTTTCTTCCTAGTCTGTCTTAGTCTGGAAGTCCTGCAGAATCCTGTTTATCAAGCCTGGTAGTAGCTGCTTGTGAGGTGCTTTGGCTGGGAATCAAACCTTGGACTCTGTGGGGCAGTGAATGATTCAACATCAAGGCTGCTCTATCCACGGTATTTGTAACTCCCACCATGTGATTGGTGGGACCATGCAGAATGAGTATAACTTTTCTTTTTCCCTGTCTGGGTAAGAGCAGGTGGAAGATGATGCTGGTGTGATTGCTTGATACAATTGTGAGTGATTGCTAACAGGATAAATTAATTATAATTGTAAAAACTTGGAAATCTAGGAAGGGAATTAGTCAATTGTGCCACCCACATCGGACCTCCTTGATCCAGTTATGACGCCACAGAATTGGGAGAGCAGTGGTGGCAGCAGAGCCAAGATCCAGAGCACAAGGCAGAGTGGGGGGCTTCCTGGCCCAGGTAGCAAGTAGAATGGAGCGCCCTTGGCCAAGAGGCACTTTCAGAACAAGATGCCTCAAAACACTTACATGTGGAGCTAGTTTGCTGACCCAGAGAGTTAGAGCTGAGAGCCTTCAAGATGAGACTATGGTGTAATGGCATGCCCTTTGAGTCTTTATTGGAAGCCCTTGAAAGAGCTTTTCAGAGGCCAAGGGGCCAAGTCTATGAGAGGCCAAGGACCAGAGAGAAACCTGCTTTCAGGCATGGCTGGGAAGAGTCTGTCCTGATTGAAGAGCTGTGTCTTGAATGTTTCTGGTCCTGATTTGTAATCCATTACCTTCTGTAATAAAACTCATAATGAATGAGTGTGGTTTGTGAGTTAGTTCTGTGTGGTCAGGAATTATGTAACCCAGCTGAGGAGAGGGTTCTGTGGGAGGGAGAGGTGGAAAGAAGATTGGAGGGTGGAGACATGTCAGATCGCTGCCTTATAGAAATCAACCTTGAGCTGGTGTTGAGTTTGATTGTCCTTCCCCTTTGTGAAGTGAGAGGAGGTCAGGTGTCACCTTCGTGGCCTTCATATGGTCTCCAAAGTGAAACACCACTGCCCCCTTGTTTTCCTGTGCCAGACTGCAGCAATGGTCTCAAAGATATAAAAGATCATGATGACTTCACAGGATCGAACAACATTTAGTTCTGCTGCTTATAAGGTCATCAAAAACAGGCACTGAATCGTTGGCAACTTATGACAACAGATGTGCTGTGTTTGCTTCAACAGATTTCAGAAGCTCTGTAACACAAGTGTCAAACAAGGATATTTCTAAATCAAAGATTTGTGTTCTTTGTGCTCCCTGCCTTCCCCAGGAGGCAGGTAAGAAAGGACAGAATAAAAGCTTCTGATATCAAATAAAGAGCAGGTACATCTCCTTTTGGGTTATAAAATTCCTATTGAAAAGAGGGCTATATATCTTGCAGTTGTTCCCCTGGACACTTCTTTTAGTAGTGTGACACTGATAGTTAAATCTTCATTGTTGTTAGTGTGGAGGTAAAAATAGATATTGCCCAGCTATTAGAAAGAATAGCGTCTGGGGATGTTATTGAAGGCCTTTTTCAAACAAAGAGTCATCCAAGTGAGGTGTCAACTAATCCACATGGAAGAGGTTCACTAGCCCGTGTGATCTAAGAATTGTACATAATGAAATCCAAATATGAAGGAGGAAATAGTCTCAGACCTTAAACTATGTGAACCCTATGTTTGCAGGAGGCTGTGGATGACAGTGGAAGCCAAAATTCATTTGCAGGGGCCACTCATGGATGAAGCCTGCCTTGAATCCCCTCCGACCATGAACCAGGGCTGTGAATAACCTTGCTATCATGCAGAGGGCAGTGGAAATCGGATTACTGCAGGTGCAACAAGGTTAAAAATATTGTCACATGATCTCCCCTTTTGACTCAGTTTTAATTTTCTCTGGTGTTTTAACATGTTCCTGCTTTCTTTTCAATTTTTTCCTCTGTTCTATTTTGGTATTATTGTTGTTTTTGTATGTTTTCTGTATATAGACTCCAGGATAGGTAACCTTATAAAAATATTGTCTGCTTTGTGATGGTTTCTTGGGGAGTAAGGTGGAGGAGTTTGAAGGGAAACGTGGAGTTGATAACAGTGAGTACAAGAAAGAAAAAAATGTTCTAAAATGATTGTATAACTATTTCAATGTGATTGGATTATTATATTGTATGGTATGTGAATTATATACAATAAAACCTGTTCAAATTTAGAAAGAAAATGTAATTATTGCAATTCCATGTTGGGTTATTATTCCTGTCACCAAAAAAATCTACTAGAGATCAGTCTCTGAGGATGGGTTCCCCAGAAGCAGAGAAGGACGGTGATTCTGGAGGGGCATTCAGGGCAAAGGCAGTGAAAGGAGACCAGGGCAGGGCAGAAATTCTAGCACAGATGTGGTCTTCCCTGGCGTCCAGTTTGAGCCTAATCTTACAAAGAGCTCTGGAGTCTCAATGGCACCATAGAGTAGATCTTTTCTTGAGGGAAGAGGTAGAAATTTTCAGTTTCAGATACCATCAATCATAGTTCCTGGGTATCTCGGAAGTTTACGTTCTCAGCTGCTCACCAAAATGTTTGGCCACTTGAATTCACCCAGAGGTACCTTGGAAAAAAGACCAAGTGATGTGCTTTTGAAAGAAGAAACAGTCATTGGAAACCCCATAAAGCACAATTCTGCTCTGGCACACTTGGAGCTACCATAAGTTGGAGCTAGCACCTGGCCACTGGCTTTGTTCAGAGAGTCATTGGCTCCACTGGCTCTGAGCAGGAGATGTGGAGGCATGGCTTCCTGGACCATTTTGGCGGACAGCATTCTCATGTACATTCTTTGCCTCACCTACATTGAACCTGCTCCAACAACATCCTCTACACCCACTAGCCTGGAAGCAAATAAGTGAGGAAAGGGGACGTCTCAGTGGATGAGAAACACAATCTTATGGGGAGCACATTGGGAATACTGCCATGGGGATGGTATTTATGTTTATGTGATATCTTCCTGTGGGGATACATGATGGAAGCTAGTCACCAAATTTTCCAAGCTTTATGACGTGGGGCTCAGATAACTTATTAGTATACTTAACCAATGATGGCATGATTGGGTTGACATGAATTGGGATCAACTCTGACAATTGGCTTGAAGTCACTGGGTGAAGCTTGACTGCTCACAAAATGGTTGATGGAGAGGCCCTTGGCCGAAAGAGATGGCAATCTGCTTCCAGAATATCAACCCTGGAAAATCCCATGGGGCACAGTTTCCCTCTGACATCCCTGGGTCACCATGAGGTGGCGTCAGCTCCATGGCAGATGGTACTATCAGTTGAATTGTACACAAATCCTGTTGCCCGCATACAGGTACTTAGATTCCATTGGTACAGTGGTTGTGAGGGCTGGGCTGCTAATAGAAAGGTTGGCAGCTTAAACCCACCGACTACTCTATGGGAGAAAGATGGGGGCAGTCCACTTTTGTAAGGATTTATAGTCTTGGAAACCCTCTATGGCCATTCCATTCTGTGTCCAGAATTGCTGTGGAGATGTGATTGGTGTGGTGGACTGTTAAAGGCATTTTCTTAGAGCTGAACACAAGACATAAAATGTCCTATTAGATCAGCCTGCTTTGTATAAACATGAGGATTAAGGGAGGTCTTGACATAAAAAACATGGTGTCCAAGGAACTTAATTTTTTTGTTTTAAATCCCATGTTTTAGCAACGATTTCTCCTTAGTTGGCAGAGGCTTGGGAAAGGAGTGGCAGTGTTTGCATAAGGATCCTAAAAACTTCTGGAGGTGGCAAGGAGAGAGGTACCCACCCCTTCTACCAAATGTTACCTGCGAGAGTTGACTGTGGTGTCTCTGATAAAGGCATACGGCTAAAGAGGACACTAAGGTTGCCACGGGGCACTCACCACCAGGCAGGGTGGACTACAACAGGTCCACGCACAGGCGGAAGAGCTTACCCCGGTACACCCTGTGCGTGAGGCCAGAGTAAACTCTGAAAGGAGCCAGCCAGCGAAGGCAGGTTTCTTGAAGAGCCTAGAAGCAATTTGATGCTTTCAGGGCCATGGAAAGATCTCAAGCAAAGCAATGGCTTGGTTCTTATATTAGAGAGCTCATTTTGGTGAGTATGTGGAAGCTCTATTTAAGAACAACAACCATGGAGCCCGGAAGGTTGCTGTCACAGTCCAGAAAAGAAGAAAAGGCCTTTCTGAGGCAGGGAGGGAAGGACGACATTCAAGGAGTACGACATGGCTCTGTTAAGACTTGGTAAGTGACCGGTGTGGGAGAACGATGCTTGATTTGTTTGCGACGGTGGACATTGGGCTAAGTGGCCAGTGAGTCCCTTCTTGATTCCACTGTTCCCGCTGCTGGTCTCTACCAAGCAAATGATTAAAATGGTGCTTTGATTAGCTTTGTTTACTTTCATAACGTCTGTGGCTCTCATTCCCGGTTTATTGAGTGGACTCATTGTTTTCATTTGCATAAGTGGCTTTTTGATTTGCAAAGATCCAATTACATTAAAAGCAAGATATCAATTGATACAGGAGGGCAATTATCTAGATATGGCCGTGACATTAAAGAGAACAAATGGCTCTCTAGAGAGTTGGCCAGCATGTCCATGGAGTTAATTCTGCCTGCCAAAGAACTATGGCAGGGGAAGGTAGAGACAAAGGAAAAAAGCAGTCTTAGCTAACTGGCACCTCTGCAGATGAAAAGGAATGAGGCTGAGGTGGTTTTTAGAACTTTAACCAAATTGTTTAAGATTAGAATATCTGCATATTATATGTGTGTCTGGGTATATATTCGTAAATCAGTGAGGTTGTTGAACAGCATCATTGAGTAGGTTCCAACTCATAGCAACTTTATGTCCAACAGAACAAAACTTGCCCAGTCTTGTGCCATCCTCACAGCCGTTGCGATGTTTGAGCCCATTGCTTCGGCTGCTGTGTCATTCTCTCTTAGTGAAGTCTTTCTTTCGCCCCTGACTTTCTACTTTACCAAGAAATGACATCATTTTCCAGAGATTGGTTGTTCTTGGTGACTTGTCCAAAGTATGTGAGATGTGGTCTCACCAGCCTTCCTTCTAAGGAGCCTACTGGCTGTATTTCTTCTAATACAAGTTTATTTGTTTTTCTGATAGTTCCTATTCCAGTCCAATATTTTATGCCAACACTGTAACTCACATGCATCATTTATTCTTCAGCCTTCCGTGTTCATTGTTCAGACTTTGAACGCATGTGAGGTGACCGAAAATGTCCTACCTTAGGTCAGGCCACTGTAAAGAGGTCTTTTGAAACCGATTGGCCTTTGCAATGTGCCATTTGATTTCTCGCCACATGGCTCCCATGGCTGTTGATTGTGGATACAAGTGTATGAAAGCTCTGTCAGCTTCAATCTTTTCTGCCTTTAGCATGATGTTGCTTATTGGTCCGGTGGTGAGGAAGTTTGTTTCCTTCATGCTGAAAAGGAATCCATATTTAAGGGTGTACACTTTGATCTTCATTGGTAAGTATTTCAAATTCTCTCTGTTTTCAGAAAGCAAGGCGATGCCATCTGCCTATTACAGGTTGTTAGTGAGTGATCCTCTAACCCTGATGAAGCATTTTTCAGATCGCCCAGTGTCTAGGGTTATTTGCTTATCATACATATTGAAGAAGTATGCTGAAAGATCACAACCTCCCATGCACCCCTCACCTGATTTTAAACCATTCAGTAGCCCCTTGCTCTGTTTCAATCTCTTCCTCTTGGTGTATGCACATGAGCAAACTTAAATGTTCCAAAGTTCCCGTTCTCCATGATGCTGTCCATAATTTGTTATGACTCGCACAGGTGGATACCTTGGCATAATCAATACAACACAATCTTTCTGATATTCTCTGCTTTCAGCCAAGATCCACTTGACACCAGCAACGATACTCCTTCTACATGCACGTTTGAATTCAGCTTCAATTACTGTTAGTTCTCTGTTGATGTACTTGTACAATAGTTTTTTTTAATGATTATCAGCTCATTTTAATTGCACGTGACATTATTGATGCCGTTTTATATTTTCTGCTTCCTTTTGGATCACCTTTCTTTGGAATTACAATATGATTCTCTTCCAATTGGTTGGTCAGGTAGATGTCCTCCAAATATCTTGGCATAGATGAATGATTGCTTCTGTTGTTGCATCTGTTTGATGAAACCTCCCAATCGATCTTCTGTCAATTCCTGGAGCCTTGGTTTCACCAGTGCCTTTAGTGCAGCTTTGACATCTTCCTCTCTTAATATCAATTCATGATCATATATATATATATATATATATGTATATATATGCTACTGTGTTAGTCCGGGTAGACTAGAGAAACAAATCCACAGAAACTCATATGTGTATAAGAGAGAGTTTTATTTAAAGGGTAATTTTACATTAAGAAAGCACCCCAACCCAGTTCAGTCCAAGCTCATAAGTCCAATATTAGCCAATATGTCTGCTACCAATCTATAAAGCCCTCTTCAGACTCATGAAGCACACGCAGTGACACCGAATGTAGGGTGATCACAGGCCAGTGGGTGGAAAGTCTTTGGATCCAGTGGTGTTGCAAGTACAAGTATCTCAGTGGTGTCAGGGGTCTCCATGTGGCTCCTCCAATTCCCAGGGCATGGGGTCTATCAGCATAGTGCCATGTGGGTTGTCAGTAGAGAGTCTCCAGGAGAATGAGCTGAGAGACAGAGACAGAGACAGAGACAGAGAGAGAGAGAGAGAGAGAGAGAGAGAGAGAGAGAGAGAGAGAGAGAGAGACAGACTGTCTCCTGCCTCCTAGGAGGAAATCCAAGAATCCCCAGAATTCTCAGAAGGCCATGCCCACACACAGGCCTCATTGGCTATAATCCAATTGACAGACTAGACTCCACCCTTTTACTCCACCCCTATTAAGTCTCAATTTGACACCAGATTATGTAACTACCACAGCTACTTCCTGAGATGATTGCTTGTCGACTAATTCCTTACAGCTTTTCTTGATGCTTGTTACCCATAACATTTTCCCACATTGCCACTGGACGCTGGGTTTTTTCTCCAGACTTTTCCAGTTTGCTGGTGCCTTTTAGTTTTCTATCCTCAGGCCTGTGCACATTCCATTTTAATGGGGAAAGACCTTGGTATCTTCAATTCAACTCTTGGTCATTTCTTCATTTTGCTTTAGGCACTGTATGTCCTAGGGTTCAAGAGTTATTCATTGGCCAAATTGTTAAAAAATCATTTTATTGGGGTCTCATACAACTCTTATCACAATCCATCCATCCGTCCATTGTGTCAAGCACATTTGTACATTTGTTTCCATCATCATTCTGAAAACATTTGCCACCCCCTCACTCATGAACCCTTAATAATTTATAAATTATTATTATTTTGTCATGTCTTACACTGTCCGATGTCTCCCTTCACCCACTTTTCTGTTGTCCATCTGCAGGGAGGAGGTTATATGCAGATCCTTGTAATCGGTTCTCCCTTTCTACCCCACCTTCCCTTTACCCTCCCGGTATCGCTACTCTCACTCCTGGTCCTAAGCCTGTCCTGGATTCCCTGTGTTTCTAGTTCCTATCTACCAGTGTATATCCTCTGGTCTAGCTGGATTAATGAGGTAGAATTGGGTTCATCATAGTGCAGGGGGATTGGGGAAGAAGCATTAAAGAACTAGAGGAACATTATATATTTCATCAGTGCTACACAACACCCTGACTTGCCCATCTCTTCCCTGAGACCCTTCTGTAAGATGTCCAGTTGCCTACAGATGGGCTTGAGTCCCCACTCCCCCTCATTCACAATGATATGATTTTTTGTTCTTTGATGCCTGATACCTGATCCTATCAATACCTCGTGATCACACAGGCTGGTGTGCTTCTTCCATATGGGCTTTGCTGCCTCTCACCTAGATGGCTGCTTGTTTATCTATTGATGGGAATTTGGGTTGTTTCTAACTTCTTTGTAATTGTGAACTGTGCCACAATGAACATTGGAGCACAGATATCTGGTCGTGGTGTGTTTCTTGTCTCTTCTGGGTATATGCCCAGTAAGGGGATTGATGGGTTGTATGGTAGCTCAATTTCCGTCTGTTTCAGATATCACCAAATAGATTTCCATAGTGTCTGTACATACCTACATGTCCACCAGCAGTGGATGAGAGTTCCTATCTCCCCACAGCCCCTCCAACACGTGTTGCTTTCTGAGTTTTTGAATTGGGCTATCTTTGAGGGTGTTAGGTTGTATCTCATTGTTGTTTTAATTTGCAATTCTCTTATGGCTAATGATAATGAACATTTTTTCATATGTTTATTGACCACTCAGACTTTTGCCCTTGTGAAACTTCTGTTCAGGTCCTTTGCCCACCTCCTCAGTGGGAAATTAGTTTTTTGTTTCTTTTTGGGAGCTAGCAGAGTATTGTAGATTTTAGTAATAAGGCCTTTGTCTGATGTGTCATTGCTAAAGATGTTTTCCTAGTCGGTGGACTCTCTTATTACTCTCTTAGTGAATTCTTTCGATGTACACAGGCATTTTATCTTCAGTATATCCCACTTGTCAATATGTGACTCATCTGAATTTGTATCCTTCCATATTTCTGATAACCTATGTATTCTCTGTGCCAAAGTTCTTAGGTTTCCTCAAATTCGCTCATTGATGGCTAATAGTTTGGAGTTTTACCTCGAGGTCTGTGATCCACCTTGAGTTTATTCTTGTGCATGGAGTGAGATAAGGGTCTTGCTTCATTTTTCTGCAGGTAGCTATCCATTTTTTTCCAGCACCACTTGTTGAAGAGGCCATCTGCTTCTCATTTGATATTTTTTGGGCCCTTGTCAAATATAAGTTGTCTGTATGCTGATGATTTTATTTCTGGGCTTTTAGTTCTTTTCCATTGGTCCAAGTATCTGTCATTATACCAATACCATGCAGTGTTGACCACTCTGGCTGTATAATATATGCTAAAGTCAGGTAAAGCAAGCCCTCCCAGTATGTCCTTCTTCTTGAGGAGTTCTCAGCTAATTTGGGGCTTCTTCCCTTTCCATATGAATTTGGTAATCAGTTTTTCCATTTCTTTGTAAAAAGATGAGGGTAATTGTATTGGGATTGCATTAAACTTATATAGTGCCTTGGGCAGAACCGGCATCTTTACTATATTGAGTCTTCCAGTCCACGAGCATGGGATAATCATCCATTTATTGAGGTCACTCTTGGTTTCTTATAATATTGTTCTGTAGTTTTCTTCATATAAATCTTTTGTTCTTTTAGTCAGGTATATGTCTACATATTTCAATTTGTGCTTGGCTATTGTGAAGGGTACAACCTTTTTGATCTCCTCTTCTGTGGTCTTATCTGATGTGTACAGCAGTCCAGTAGTCTTCTGTTTGTTAACCTTGTATCCTGCCACTCTGCCAAACTCCTCTCTTGCTTCAGGTACTCCCCTTGTGGAGCTTTTGACATTTTCCATATATAAAATCATATTATCTGCAAATACTGATAGTTTCACCTCTTCATTCCCCAGGATGGAGCTTTTGACATTTTCCATATATAAAATCATATTATCTGCAATAATCATAGTTTCGCCTCTTCATTCCCCAGGCAAATACCTTTGATATTGTTTCTTGGCCTTATGCTATTAGCTAAAACCTCCAGTACGATGTTAAATAAGAGTGGGGACAAGGGGCATCCTTATCTGGTTGGTCCCCTTTTTCAGTGGGATTGTTTTCGTTTTTCTCCATTGACTAGCACGTTGGCTGCTGATTTTTCATATGTAGCTTGTATTGTCTTGAGGGATTTTCCTTCCATTCCTATCTTCTTAAGTGTCATAAACAGGAATTGATGTTGGATGTTGTAGAATGCTTTTTCCTCATCTATCGATATTGTCATGGGATTCTTATAGTTTTTCATGTCAATGTGGCAAATGATACAAATGGCCTTTCATATGTGGAACCATCCCTGCATCCCTGGTATGAATCCCACTTGATCATGGTGAATTATTTGTTTTATATACTTTTGTATTCTATTGGCCAGTATTTTGTTAAGGATTTTTGCATTGATGTTCATTAGGGATATTGGTCTGTAGATCTCGATTCTTGTGGGATCCCAGCCAAGTTTTGGTATGAGTTATACTAGCTTCATAGAAGGAGTTCAGCAGTTTGCCCTCTTTTTTGATGTTCTGGAAGAGTTTGTGTAGGATTGGTATTAGTTCTTCCCTAAATGCTCGGTAGAATTATCCTGTAAAGACATCTGGTCCAGGGGCTTGTTTTGTTGGTAATCCCTTGATAACCTTGTATATTTCTTCTATTGCTATGGGTCTGTATTGATTCTCGACATCCATCTGGGATAGTCTAGGGAGGGGTTGTTTTTCCAAGAATTTGTCCATGTCTTCCAAGTTGTTGAATCTACTGGAGTACAATCCTTCGTAGTACTGTGTAATTATCCTTTTGATTTCAGTAGGGTCTGTTGTAATGTCCCCTCTTTCATCCCTCATCCTTGCTATTGAAATTTATTCCTTTCTTTCTTTGGTTAGGTTTGCCAGCAGTCTGTCGATTCCATTTATCCTTTCAAAGAACCAACTTTTAGCAGCGTTAATTTTTGATAGTCTTCTTATTTTCCCTCTCCTACATCTCAGCCCTGATTTTATAATTTCTTTTCTTTTTTTTATTAGTAGGATTGTCCTGTTGACTCTACTCCAGTTGCTGTAAATTTTGTGCTCGAATATCAAGCATAATTCTCTCTTCCTTTTTCATGTGTGGATGCATTGTTATGAAACTTCCCCTGTTGTCTGCCTTTTTTGTGTCGCATAAGTTTTGGTACATCATGTTCTCATTCTCATTGGTTTCTAGTAATTTCCTAATTTCATCTCTGATCTGGGGCAGTATGTACTCCTTTTGCAATAAGAGTTGTTCATCCTACAATTGTTTGCTCTTGTTTTCTTCATCTTCCTTTTTGTTGATTTCCAGCCTTATGGCAAAGTGATCAGAGACAGGTCTGTATTATATGAATGTGCTTAAATTTATGCAGAGATGCCTTATGCCCCACCCAGCATGTAGTCTATCTTTAAATATGTTCCATGTGGGATTGAAAAGAATGTGAATTTTTTTTGTATTTGGATGAAGAGCTCTGTAAATATCTATCAGATCAAATTGTCTAATTGTAGTGTTTGGAGCTCTAGCTTTTTTGTTGAGTTTCTTTCCCTGTGATCTATCTTTCTCGGAGAGTGGTTTACACTTTGAGGTCAATTTTATCTGAGATTAGGATTGAAACCCCTGCTGTTTTTTGAATTGCTGTTTATTTGCTATGCTTTTCTCCAGCCTTTGGTTCTCATCCTATTTTTGTCTGTACTCTTGAGCTGTGTCTCCTGTAGGTAGCAGGTTGAATTTTCTAAGCCAGTCTGCTAGCCTCAGTCTATAATGTCTGAGTTCAGTCCATTGATATTCAGGGTTATCATCTCCATCTGTGGACTCTGTGATGTCATTTTACACCTATTGTGTTGTATGTTTTCCTATCTCCCTTTCTTATCAGTGTGTTTTGCATGTGTGGTTCATTCTTGACTTCTTTCCACCCTTAAGCCGATGCTATATTGGGGCTGTTTTCTCTTTGTTGCCCACTGGGTGAGGTTGTACTATTCGGCGGTCTTTTATTTATGCTTGGTAAGTGCTGTTGTTCTGCTCATACTGGGTTCACAAGGATCTTTTGTAGGGCTGTGTTTCTTCTAACATATTCTTTGCATTTTTCCTTGTCTGGGAAACTCTTACTTCTCTATCTATCTTGATATAAAATCTGGCTGCATAGAGTATTTTTGGGTTTGCGTTATTTTCCTTCAAATTTTGGAATATGTTACTCCACTCTCTCTTCTTCTTCATAGTGTCCGCTGATAGACCAGAGTATATTTCTATTTGGGAATATGTGATTGCTTGTTTTTCCCTAACTGCTCTCATGATTTCCTCCTTTTCCTCAAAGTTGGATAGTTTAACTATTATGTGCCTTGGTGACTTCTTCTTGGGGATTCAGTCTAGTTGGTGTTCTTTAAGCCTCCTGAATGGTTGCCTGGTTTTCATTCATTAAGCTGGGGACGTTTTCCTCCAAGAATTCTCTCACTATTGTTGCAGATGACTTCTTTGTTGTGTCTTCCTTTGGTAATCCAATTATTCTGCCCTTGTTCCGCTTCATAGCATCAGACATAGCTCTAAGGTTTTCTTCAGCATCTCTGATGATTTTCTTAGATTTTTATTCATGTCTGCTTGGCTGGTCCTCTAGGTCACTAGTGTGATTCTCTCCCTCCTCCACTCTATTGGCAATGTTTGTGATTCTGCTACTGGTTTTTGTTATCTTGTCCCTAAGCTTTTGTATTTCCCTTTGGTGTATGGTGTTTATCTCCTCTATCATTTCATCATTTTTCTGTATTGTTTCCCTCAGATCCTGTATGACTCCAAGCAGCATTCTGAAAATTTCTTTCTGTGTTGGATCTTCTATGCACATCATTAGGTTCAGGACATCTTCTATCCTGCCTTTTGTTTCTCGTGTTTTTTCATTGAGGACATTGTGCTGATTTCTATTTGCATTGTGTTATTTCAGAGGAGCCAGGTGCCATTTTCCAAGCAGTTGAAGAGCACTGGCTCTCTCTGGAAGACTTGTTGGAATGCTTCTTTGAACTGCCTGCAGCCAATTTCACTATGAAATTGGCCTACCGCTTTATCCTGCTGTGGCTCGACTCTTTCCCTAGCCAATCAGTCTTCTGTTATTTGGAAAGTAAGCTGCATGGTCCTCTCAGGGGACACTGGTTGGGTTGTTGTGATGCCATGAGAATTGTGCTATACTGGGTGATCTCACAAGAAACTGTGATGGTGAGGTCCACGGCATCTAGGGACACTACAGAGGGTGTGCGGGGGGTATCTGCTGCAACAGGAGTGCCACAGAAGGCTGATGGTTTGCCCGCTTTTGTGTAGAGCACCGTGAATGATGGGCGAAGTTGCCCTGGTCAAGTAGATCTCTGTGGAGGTTGGACAGAGGTTCCCGCAGCAGTGTGGAATGTTGGCGAGTGTTGGCCGAGCTGCCTTAGGCTGTGTGAGGCAGTACAGTAGGCGGGAGGAAGTTCCCTCAGTCATGTGGGATCATAGAGAATGGGTAGGAGCTCCCCTAGCTACGCAGGCAGTATTTCCCTGAAGATGGTGGGCAGGATTTCTCCAGCCACGTGTTAAGCACTGCAGATGGTGGGTGGGATATCCTCCGGAAGAGGGTGGTTGGGTTCTTCCTGAAGAAGTTGGGTGGTACATCCTCTGGTAGAGGGTGAGCGGGCTTTCCCCAGCCTTGAGTTACTATGCAGAGGGTGGAGCTCTCCCAGCTGGATGGAGAGCAGGCATAATGCCCTAGACTAAGGGGAGTGGTCTGGAAGCTGGAAATGGCATGTGGAACAATAACAACAACAACAACAACAACAACAACACTAAGCCAGGTGATATGGGGGCGGGGGGCGACAGAGAGAAGAGAGGGAAACAAAAGTAATAATATAGTTGAGCCCTGATCCCTGACAGTGGGGCTGGAGGTGTTTAAACCCTGCCCCGAGTCAGTGGCAAGCTAGGCTGTGTTGAGACCAAGCCCCTACACCGGCTCCAAATGATCCCAGCCCCAGCTGAGACAGTGGTGGGGTTAAGGTCAAACATTAGTTGGCCTCCACTGTGGTAAGCCCAAAGACCCCAGATCCTAAAACCTAGTGGATCTTTGACTACTTTTCTTTATGATGAATTTCCCTCTTAGGAACTCTCCTGCACTGATTTCTGTGGAGTTCCTGTGGTAAGTGTTACTCAGAAACCATCTTCCTGAAAGTTGGCCAATATATTTTGTTTTGAGAAATAGATTTTCAGGTGCATTAAAGAGCATGGGAGGTCATTTCTGACCTTCTTTGGCTACTCTGTTGCCAAGAGTCAGGGGCAGACATGTTTCCTCACCCCATCCCTCCTTACTTACTCTGATACCAGCCATTCCTCCCACAGCACTCTACTTCTGTGCTGGGTTGATAATTTATTGCAATAGCCACTTGGAACTCACAGACTATGAAATTATGGAGGGTTTATTAGCAATGTTAATAGGTTACTCCAAGTTATAGTCAATAAGCAGTAAAGATACTGTCATTGGTCCACAACAACACCTCCCCTCAGCCAGCAGCCAATTCTCTCTCTGGTCCTCAGCCTCTTAGCCATGTGGCCAAAGACCTAGAGTGTATTCTTCAGACAGAGATCTATAATGTGCTCTTCTGCTGGGCCTGGGATTTATCTCTGTTCTGAAATGACTCTTCTACACTTTGATTGGAGTGAGGTTTTTGTCTTTTGTATCCCCTAGGAAACAAAGGATGGTGACTTAAGTCACACCCTCTATTAAAGCAGACTCTAAAGACACATCCCACCTTAACCCTGTACAGATAACTCCCTCAATAGAGTCCAGAATTATAATACATAAGGAATTACAGCCCCAAATCTAACCAAACTCATTGCCATCGTGTCCATTTGGATCCACAGCAACCTGATAGGATAGGGTAGAACTGCCCCAGTGGTTTTCTTTATGGAAGCAGAAAGTCTCATCTTTCTCCCAAGGAGTGACTGGTGGTTTTGAACTGCTGACCTTCATGTTAGCAGCCCAACATGTAATCACTACTCCACCTGAGTTATAGCTAGAAGGACTAGATTAATTGACGATATCTCATAAGGTATTTCTTCCTGTCCAGTTTATTCTTGAAGCTCTGCTGAAGTATTTCCACCATGGATCACCTTACTGGGATTAAAAACATCAATGGCAGAGCTCCCAGCACCACAGGAACACACAGAGCACCTTTGTATCATGAGCTGAATGGAAAGACTACAGGACTATATACGAGTAATCCACACTCCCAACCTCTTACTGCCAGGACTCTTTCTAACCCTATTCTACACCACTTGATGACACAGTGGCTGCAGCAGTGAGCTCAAGCATAGGAACAGTTGTGAGGATGATGTAGGACCAGGTGCTGTGTTGCCCAAGGTCGATATGGATGGGACCTGAATTAATGCACCTGCAACAACAACAACAACACCCAATGAAACTGAGGCTATAGCTCAGTTTACCTAGTTTATAGGTGGTGAGTTGGCCTTAAATTCCAGAGTTGAAACTTTGCACCAGTGTTCCATCTGTGAGAAGGGGAAGCATGGTTCCATGGCAGAATTCTCACTGTCCACATAGGAGACCCAGGTTCCATTCCTGGGCAATCCACCCCCTGTGCAACTCCCACCCATCTATCAGTGGAGGCTCGTGTCTGAATCATGCCACACATGTTTCAGAGGAGCTTCCACACTAATGTGGACTCAGAAGAAGAGCTTGATAAGCTACGTCCCAACATCAACCAAGGAAAACCCGATGGGTTGCTAGATTCTGATTTGCCACCCAGCATGGAGGCGGTGCAGCAATGGGCAGCCTGGAATTATTTTCTGCATTGGGTCACCAGGCATTGACAGTAGCTAACAATAGCAATGTGTGCTAGACTAGGCAAAGAAAAACACCTAGCCACTGTTCACACACTGCTGGGGATTCTTCCAGGTTGAGGTGTCTTTTAAGTGATTCCATTCAGGTTACAGCATCTCTGACAGCGCCGGTCTCAGCATGGGTAGCTTTGTCCCATTTCTTTCTGTGATAACGACTGCTTGAGGATTCAGTTCAAGCTCACTGTTGACGAAGGGCTAGAATTGCCTTTGGCCAGAGTTGTGACCACACGGGGACTGTAGGCTGAGGGAATACGCACAACCTGATGGCCGATGTGACAATCACTAGAACCCAGGCACCTGGCGATCAGTATCACGTGAATCAGAGCCGAGTGGTTGTGGTGGTGTGTCGGGGAAGGGATACTACTCAGAGGTAGAAACTCTAAATTAAGGAAGGGAGCAAAGTCAGGGAAAGATTGTTAACCCCATAATACTCAGCCAATGAGGACCTGCAGGAGGGACTCACAAACTGAAGAATGTATAATGCTCATGAAACCATTGGTTATTCATCTGAAGCTTGGGTGCCTGACTTTGGGAACTCAACTCTCTCTCACGAAGGTGAACACAGATTGGATTTTGTGAGTGTTCATCACTAAGCACTCATGATTACCCATTGGTAATCTCTTATGGGATAAGGCTGTCGGCCCTAGTTCTCAACCTGGAGACTCATAGGGTAAGGTCAAATCAGGGGGTTATACCTACCTGACAGTTACCAAGAGGAGCTGAGAGGGTATCAGGTGCCAACAGCATTTCTCTCAGATGTAAGATGACTCATGGTATTTAATAAATAAAATCATTAAATAATCAAAGCATTCATGCTCCAGGAGCTAGGATAGCCACTGGGATAACAGTGAAATTGACAAAATCCTTTTCTTCAAAGCTTATGGTTTAATTAAGAATACAATGGTCTCTGCCTGAGGTTGACCCCCTTAAAGACTCGGCCTGGATTTTTTCTGGGTGCAAGTATAGGGAGGGAAAGGGGATTTTAGGAGTAAATAATGATGGCAGGAATAGGAAGGGAGCATCAGAATGGATGGTATTTACATAACTATTTTTAAAAGCTATTTAACTGTGTGTGTGTGTGCTTAAAAATTGACGTGGTCATGATCGCACAATTCTCCTTGGTATGTTTGAATGATTGAATTGCATGATATGTAAATTATGTAGAAATAAAACTGTTGGGAAAAAAAATCAAAGTTAACTATGAAACAAAACAAAGCTAATGGTTTAACTTCCTCTACTGGACAAGAAGAGTCACATGGGGAAAGGGACAAGAATCATAGCAAGTCTCCAGTACCCATCTCTGTTCTCTCTCTAGCCCTAGGAAACCGAAGTCCTGGTGCTTTCATCTCAAATACAATCCATAAGGAAAACACAGAAAGACTCGCTAAACAGTAGCAGAAGGCCCCCTCTTTAAAGAATTACATAAGAGAAATTTGGAGCAGAGCTTTGTTGAGAAATCAGCTGGTTTTCCAGATGAATATATCATGTTTCTAATGTGAGTGCTCCATAATGTAATACTAAAGCTGAGAGTGGGCATTCAAGTGTCTTTGGCCCGTTTATAAATTGCCACTGACCTATATTATTCAACATTTTTTTTGCCAATATCAATGTCTAATTCAAGGGAGCAGGGACAATAGGAATGAGAGTGGAAAAGTTCGAGTTGGGAAGCCTGGACGAGAGCCCTTGCTCTTGACCAACTCTTAGCCTTATGGAAATGACGTGCCCTCTTCCTGTTCCAGATGACTCATTGACATACTGGAAGCTAAAAAAATGCAATCTGTCTTATAATATTGTAGAGATGGTATTAGCTAACCCTTGTAAAATGCTTAGCATAGAGCCTCTTGTGTAGTGCATGGAATCATGTTGCTGTTGTCTGGTGCTATTTGAGTTAGTTCCAATTCACAGCGACCCCATGACCAACAGACGGTATCACTGCCCGGTCCTGCAGCAGCCTCACAATTGTCCTTCTGGTTGAGCCCATTATTGCAGCCACTGCGTCCATCCATTTATGTGAGGTGCTTCTTCCTTTGCACTGTCCCTTTACTTTACCAAACAGGGCCTGGTCTCTCCTGAAAACATGTCTGAAGCAGGTGAAGAACATCTTGGTTCTATGACACATTTTGGCTGTACTACTTCCAAGACGGAAGTGTTGTTTCTTTTGGCAGTCCACAGTACTTTCAATACTCTTCCTGCCCAATGATTCAAATGCATCCATATTTCGGATTTCCTTATTCAAAGTCCAACTCTCACATCTAAATGAGGCAATTGAAAATACAATGGCTTATGTCAGGTGTACCTTCGTCCTGAAAGTAACATTCTTGCCTTTCTGACTTTAAAGAGATCCCGTGTAGCAGATTGACCCAAAGTAATGTGTCCTTTGATCTCTAGCCTGCTGCTTCCATGAATGTTGATTGTGGATCTGAGCAAGATGAAACCTAGGCGGCTTCCATCTTTTCTGCATTTACCATGGTTTTGGTTCACGTAGGAGGATGTTGCTCTTCTTTTCACTGAATGTAAGGCTGCAGTCCTTGATGTTCGTCACCAAGTGTTCAAGTCCTCCTCACTTCAGCAAGCAAGCTTGTGTCACCTGCATATGGCAGGTTGTTCATAAGCTTTCCTCCAGTTCTGATGTGGCATTCTTCTTCTTTTTATTTAAAAAAAATCATTTTATTGGGGGCTCGTACAACTCTTATCATAGTCCATCCATCCATCCATTATATCAAGCACTTTTGTACATTTGTTTCCCTCATCATTCTCAAAATATTTGCTTTCTATTTGAGCACTTGGTACCAGCTCCTCATTTCCCCCCTCCTTCCCCGCTCCCCCTCTCCATGAACCCTTGATAATTTATAAATTATTATAATTTTGTCATATCTTACACCTTCCGATGTCTCCCTTCACCCACTTCTCCACTGTCCATCCCCCAGGGAGGAGGTTATATTTAGATCCTTGTAATCTGTTCCCCCTTTTCCCCTCATCTTCCCTTCACCCTCCTGATATTGCCACTCTCACCACTGGTCCTGAGGGGTTCATCTGTCCTGGATTTCTAGTTCCATGTGTTTCTATTTCCTATCTGTACCAGTGTACATGCTCCGGTCCAGCCAGATTTGTAAGGTAGAATTGGGATCATGATAGTGGGGGGAAGAAGCATTCAAGAAATAGAGGAAAATTGTATGTTTCCTTATTGCTACCATGCACCCTGACTGGCTTGTCTCCTCCCCACGGCTCTTCTGCAAGAGGATGTCCAATTTCCCACAGATGACTCCTGGGTCCCCATTCTGCACCCCCCCTCATTCACAATGCTATGATTTTTTTTTTTTTTTGGTCTTTGATGCCTGATACATGATCCCTTTGACTCCTGTGACTTCACAGGCTTGTGAGCTTCTTCCATGTGGGCTTTGTTATTTCTCAGTTAGATGGCCACTTGTTTATCTTCCAGCCTATAGGATCCCAGACTCTATATCTTTTGATAGCCAGGCACCATCAGCTTTCTTCACCACATTTCTTTATGCACCTGCTTTGTCTTCAGCAATCATGTCAGGATAGGCTGGTGTTTTTCTTCCATGTGTGCTTTGTTGTTTCTCAGCTAGATGGCCGCTTATTTAACTTCAGTTCTTTAAGACCTCAGATGCTATCTCTTTTGATAGCCAGGCACCATCAGCTTTCTTCACCACATTTGCTCGTGCACCCGTTGTCTTCAGTGATAGTGCCAGGAAAGTGAGCATCTCAGACGGCTGAGTTGTTAGAACAAAGCATTCTTGTGTTGAGGGAGTACTTGAGTAGGGGCTGGCATTCTTCTTCTTATGGCCCTGCTTCTCTGATGATTTGCTCAGCATACAGACTGAATAAGTATGGTGAGAAGATACAACTCTGAGGCACACCTTTCTTGATTTTAAACCAGGCATGGAATAATGTTAGCTAATGTTCATGTGATCTTGGGTACACATTTTCACTGTACCATCTCTGGCACACAGAGTTGTCATGGGGGATAATTATGAGGATGCATGTCTGTGCATGCATGTTTGTATGCATGTGTTGAGTAAGCACATATCTGGGGCTTCCAACATGATAACAACAAGCAGCTGTTCTGGAGTCAATTCCAGCGCATCGTGATGACCGGTATGTTAGAGCAGAATTGTGCTCCACAGGGTTTTCAGTGGCTGCGTTTTTAGAAGTCCATTTCCAGGACTTTCTTCCGAGGTGACTCTTGGACTCAAACTGCCACCCTGGTGCTTGGCAACTGAGTATGTTAACCCCTTACACCACCCAGAGCTCGATGGCTGTGGTCAAGTCTATGTTGACGCTAGAGGAGACCCTGGTGCAGAGTAGTACTGCTCCCTTGTGCTTTCTAGGCTGTGACCTTTTGAAAGCAGATGGCCAAGCCTGGCTTCCGTGGAGCCTCTGAGTGTGGCTTGAACTGCCAGCCTATCTGCTGGTAGTGAGTGTTTAAATGATTTTGACACCAAGGACTCCCTTTTGGGGCGTGAGTTTGAAGAGGGACTTATGGACTAGTATTAGGCTTATGGATTTGATCTGGACAGGGCTGGGGCGATTTGTTGATATATAATGACTTTTTAGAAAGTGAATCATTTTACTGGGAGTTTTATATGTATTGTAACAAACCAAACATCTCTTTTCTCAAGTAAATATGTACAATTATTGACACCAACAACTTCTAAACATTGTCTTTTTTCTTGAGCCCTTTGATATAAGCTCCTTTATATATATACACATATATATCTATCTTATACATATATGATTGTCTCTGGATTTGTTTCTCTAATCAACCTGGCCTAACATGAGCTATGAGACCAGGGGGTGTGCATAGAATAGCCACCCATGTTAGTCTGGGTAGACTAGAGAAACAAATCCCCAGAAACTCTCATGTGTGAAAGAGAGAGTTTTATATAAAGGGTAAGTGTACATTAAGAAAGCATCCCAACCCTGTGCTGTCCTAGTCCATAAGTCCAACATTAGCCCAGATGTCCAACACCAATCCATAAAGTCCTCCTCAACCTCACAAAACACACATAATGACACCGACTGCAGGAGGAAAGCCGAATCAGTGAGTGTGTAAGCATCTCAGTGCTGGCAGGGGTCTCCACACGGCTGCTCCAGCACCCAGGGCTGCATCAGGGTAGGTCCATGTGGCTTCTTCTCAGGGATGTCTTGAAGGAAGTGAGTCTCGCCAGCTGAAGCAGGGAACTGGCTAAGGCAGAGGCACCTTGGTCTGACCATCAGAGAGCAAGAGACCCGAGACCTAGAAAAGCAAGGCTCACCACACCATTTATCTCTCTGCCCTTCAATTAATACCACACGTGTTTATAGACCAGGTTGGCACAATAAACCTTAACTATCTCACCACCATTCTCCAAACAATACAAAAACAATCCTACTATTTTCACATCTGAGTGACCTGCGCTGATGATGCCTATACTCTGCATAGCAGCCTTGTCGTGAATCTAAACCCCACAGGATTAGAGTTGAAGGGAAAGAGGATACATTTGTGTATTCTGTCCTCTGGCTGGCTTCCTATCAAGTGGAGATCAAAGGTTTGTTTGCTTGGAAGGCATGATCTGCAGATGAACAGAGCCAAGTGCAGCTCTGTAGCCCAGCAGGAGGGAAGGATGCTGCTGTGCTGTAATGGATCTGTAACAGGAGGGCTGTTTTTGGAAATGGGGTGGGTGAGTTGCCAATTGAATCAGCCCAAGCAGTTGTGACTCTTGCTATTCCCAGATGAGTCATCTTCATTTCAACACAATGCTCACCACTCTAAAATAAGACACAGACCGAACTTCACATTCACCTTAGTCACTATCTTCACAAATCATATCTTTGGAAACATCTTCTTTGAATAAAATGTGAAGATCATTGGCAAAGTGGGGGTGGAGGGTAGGATAACCAAGCTCCTTGTCACTTAGTATTTAAAAAGAAAAAACGCTAGTCACACATCGAGGCTTGATGTCTCAGGAACTACCTTGAGATTGGTGAGACTGTTTTAGGATCTGGCTTGAGACAATAGGGAACATGAATATGTGGTGACATTTGCGGGGGTTGCAGACTGGCAGTGACAGAAGCAGGGACGTATGAGGGACGGCCCGTGAGTTTGTCCCTTTCTAAGTGAAAGATGTTTGGAAAGACCGTATCAGCTGGCACTCAAATTGGTTTCCTGAACCCAACCACCTTCAGGGTAGTTTCTATGAAACCGCTTTTAATAAGGAAATGAGAAAAATCATTATTATTAGTAGTAGTATTTATTGATCTATTTGCAAAGGAAAACTTCCAGGACAGCAAAACGCTTCCCATTTGAGGAATGCTGGCAGGAATATGAGACGCCAAACAGGAAAGGAGGAGATCAGGGACATTGGAAAAATAAAAAAAAGAAGTCACAGCCATAGAGTTGCTTCCTTCTTACAGCACCCCCATAGGACAGGTGGAACTGCCCCTGGGGGCTTCCAAGACTGTACATCATTACAGGAGTAGAAAGTCTCATCTTTTGTCGCTGGAGTGGTTTCGAACCACTGATCATGTGGTTAGCAGCCCAAAGGAAGCCCAGCATCCCTTCGAGGGCTAAAGTGCACCTGACCCAAGCTATGGTGTGGTAGTTACATGATTTCATGTCAACTTGATAAATAGAATGAAGGGGTGGAGTCTAGCCTGTTGGTCAGGCCATAGCCTGGTGATCCCTCCTGTGGGCGTGACCTTCTCAAGAGGATCATGGGACTTCTTTTTATCCTGGGAGGAGGACCACATTCTCTCTCTGCCTCACATTCTTGTTGACAAGCCACATGGAGCTATGCTGATGGTAGCAAGAGCCCTGGAGCTGGAGGAGCCTCGTTGAAACCCACACCAGCACAGAGATGTTTCCACCACCACTGGATCCACAAAACTTTCCATCCTCTGGCCTGAGCATTCAGCATTGTTGCATGTGCTGTGTGAGTCTAGAGAGGTATTCATGAGCTAATATCAGACTTATGGGCTAAAATTGAACATGTGGACTTGATCTGGACTGGGCTGGGATAGTTTCTTAACATATAATACTCTTTGATATGCAGCTCTTTCCTAAACATATGTGAGTCTCCCTGGATTTTTTTCTCTAGTCTACATGGATTAACACACGTGGCATTTTCAATCATCTCATACCCATGTGCAAGTTGGCCAATGAATAAGAAAGACTGAAGAAGAATTGATGCATTTGAATTATGGTGCCGGCGAAGAGTATTGAAAATACTATGGGCCATAGAGTTGAGAAAAAAAAAAAAGAAAATACTATGGACTGGCAACCCCCGCCCCCCTCACAGATGTGTCTTGGAAGAATTACAGCCAGAATGGCCCTTAACAGTGAGGATGGTGAGACTCATCGCCCGTGTTTTGCAGATGTTATCAGGAGAGACCAGGCCCTGGGAAAGGCCATCAGGTTTGGTGAAGCAGAGGGAAGGCAACTAGAGGAAGCCCCTTGCTGAGGTGCATCTACACAGCGGCTGCAACAATTGTGAGGGTGGCACAGGACGGGCACTGTCTTGTTCAGTGTACCCAGGGTGGCTACACGTCGCAATCAATTCTATGGCACTTAACACCATCATCAACAAAAATGCCGTGTTTTAAAGCGTGGCTGCTTACAGACAGTCTGAACCCACCCGCTGCTTTGAGGCAGAAAGTGAGGCCGTCGGCTTCTGTAAGGATTTCTAGTCTCAGAAGCCCCCTGGGGCAGCTCTACTCTGTCCTACCGGGTGGTCGTGGGTCAGTAACACAAAGACAGTGAGGTTTCCTATCCCTGAGCCTGGGGCTTCCACCTGATGCCAGAGTCTTTTTGCATGGAGAGCTAGAGGGCCCATGTCACAATTCTCCTCTGTTTGCTCCAGGGAGAATAGACATCTCTTTTTTGGGGGGTGGGGTGGCGGGTAGGAGGCTATGAAGTAGCTTCAGTATGTATATGAGCAATTCTTTACACACATGCGCATGCACGCACACACAGATGGGGTCCAACTGAACTGGTTTATGCCCTGCATTTAACTTTTCAACCACAAGTTTATCTGCAAACAAACAAACAAAACAAAGCAAACTCACCACCATCGAATTGATGCTAACTCATAGTGACTCTATAGACTGGAACGGCCCCTGTGAGCTTCAGACACTGTAACTCTTCACGGGAGTAGAAAGGCTGGTCTTTCTCCCACAGAGCACATGGCGGTTTCAAACGACTCACCTTCCAGTGAGTAGCCCAATGCCTACCCAGTACACCACCAGGGTTCCTAAGGACTTCAGTTTCTCAGGTAGGTTTGGTGGTAAGCTCTCCTAGAGCTAGGTTGTTTTTTTTCCCCAATGCTATCTTATTGTGATCTGGGTGAAAATTTACATAGTAAATTAATTTTCCATTCAACAGTTTATCTCCAGATTGTTCCGTGGCATTATGTACATTTTCCACAGCTCGCCCGCAACGTGTTGACATTTGCCTCACTGGGCCCTGGTTGCTCCCTTCCTGGAGCCAGGGTTTAGATCTCCTCCTCTAGGTCACCAGCGGCCAATAGGACCCAGGGCAATGACTCCAGAGTAGGGAGGTGAGGCCGCCAAGGCTTACAGGGGAGGGCGAGTCGCCTTTTGGTAAAGGTGGATGAGGAGCACATGTCCCCAAGAAGCCCAATCGTTCTGTTTTTTTTTCTCCAGAAGTTTCCACAGCAAACATGGAATGTGTGGGCATAACTAGAGATATCAATGTTAGACTGAAAAAAACAAAAAAAGCCAGACGGTGAAGTTCTCCCGATTGTTTCAGAGCCTTTGTGAGGCTGGCCTGTGACGTGAACATGGCTTTCACCGTTTGACTGTATTACCCTGTCCCATGAAGGATCGTGAAGCAGTGCTGGCCGTGCCGTGGGCGAATGCCAACTGGAAAGCACTTGGTTCAAACACAGCAGCCGCTCCGTGGGAGAAAGACGAGACACGTCAACGTCCCTAGAGACTTAATGAACTCCCTGCCATCCCCTCACTTGGGGCTATAGGACAGTCCAGAATGGGCCCATGGGCTGTTGAGGCTATCACCTTTAAAGGGTTTTGAATGCGTCATCTCTCTCATTGGAATGGCTGCGGTTTAGAACTGCTGACCTTGTGGGTTAGCTGCCCAATGTGGAACCCACTACAGCTCTAGGGCTCCTCAGAAACCTTGTGTTTTAGGCAAACTCTGCTTTTTAGAGTTGCTAAGAATCCTAGTGGGATAGTTGGGTGAGCATTGGGCTGAGAACCACAAGTAAGGTCAGCAGTTCCAATCCACCGCCTGCTCCGAGGGAGAAAGACGAGGCTTTCTGCTCCTGTAAAGAGCTACAGCCCCAGACACCCAAAGGGACTCTGTCCTAAGGGGTCACAATGAGTCGGAAGCGACATGCAAGCAGGCTTGGCTTGGCTTTAGAGAAATTAGGACAGACTCCATGGCTTCAGTGTCAATCTTTATTTTTTGGGGGGGCGCTGTTAGCCACACAACATTTTAATGGCCTTCATGTCACTGAATTGTATACATTAAAAAGGCAAAAGTTACAGGTGTTTTGTCCCAATTGAAAAGAAAAAAAAGTTTTCTTATGTCATGCTGCCACCTAGCGGAAACCCATCGGCTGGACCATCAGAAAGCGAGAAGTCCCTGCCTGCCTGTGCTGTTGGATTCCGCTCAATTCCCTCTGAATTGTGGCCGGCATTAGTCTTCCTTAACTAGGTAGCCGGTTTGGGTAAAAATGATAGAATGTTATGATCACCTTAAAATAAGAGAGTGAGATAATAGGTAGGCACTTAGTCTTTTATGCTTAAAAATAAATACAAAGTTACCTTGTTAGCTTTTGGGAGCACTAAAGTACATTGATATTTGAGAAGCTGTATTGCTTCATTTTTCATAACATGGTAATTCAGAAAAAGGGAATTTTTTCTTGCTGGGGAGGTGGGGTGGATGTCATGAGCTTGTGTGTTTGTTTATGGGAAGTTGTTTCTTCTCCACCAGCCTTCTGCCCCAAGAAAGGTTTTCTATTCCTCAGACCACCCCCACCCCCATCACCCCACAACCTTGGTCTGTTTAATTCTGGGGATTTGTTTGCTCATTTTATCAGTCAAAGTACCCATTGAGGTTGTTAATTGCCATCAAGTGGGCCCTGATGGGGAGCAATCTTACGCATCCCAGAACAGAACCTGCCTGCCACGCTCCCACCTGCACGATCTCGCTGCCAGGTTAGAGCCCTTTGCTGCACCTGCTGTGTTTCATCCTATTGAAC
This sequence comes from Tenrec ecaudatus, assembly GCF_050624435.1. Classification (NCBI taxonomy): domain Eukaryota; kingdom Metazoa; phylum Chordata; class Mammalia; order Afrosoricida; family Tenrecidae; genus Tenrec; species Tenrec ecaudatus. The sequence continues at coordinate 208,106,089 of NC_134532.1, read as the reverse complement.
TTGACCCTCATTGTTGTTGGCAAATGAGGCTGTTCCTTTTCAGTAATTGATCTTTCCCAAGGACAGGTGACTCACCCCCAGCAGCCCCGTCGGGCACAGCCCAACTGCCTCTGTGGGTTTCCAAGCTGTGGATTTTTATGGGAGCAGAAAAGCTCATCTTTTTTCCAGTGGAGCGGCTGGTAGTTTCCAACTGCTGACCTTGACATTCACAGCCTGACTCTTGTAACCCACTACACCGGGGGGTTGCTATGAGTTGGAACTAACTCGATGGCAGTGAGCTTTTTGTTTTTTGATGAGTGATGTGTTGGGGAGATCTGGTGGCACGGTGGGCTAGGCACGGGCCTGATAACCACATGGTTGTGAGTTCAAACGTACCAGTCAATCTGTGGGAGAAAGATGAAGCTGACTGCTCTCATAGTTTTACTGTCTCAGAACACTGGTGTCGCTATGGGTAGTTAGGGTTTGCAATCCCCAGGGCACGGAAAGGGCATCGCCTGCTACAGCAGAATTCACCGAGTCATAGCACAGTTCTCTACTGGACACGACTCCAACCTGCATCATCTGGATCAAGTGGTCTTCCAGGTCATCGACTGGTTTACCGAAGAGCAACGATTGACCAGAAGTGTCTGGATGGCCACGGTGTGCCGTCCACACAATGGCATGCTCCTTGTCCTGGGGAAGAACTTTCAGTGAGGCTGGGATGGGAGGCGAGGGTCTGCCGGGCACGAGCAGGAGGAGGTGACAAGCCTCAGGAGAGGGGACCATAGGCTGCAGTGACTGGCATGTTCTCTAGTCAATGAAGGAGTGCTGGCGGGGATCCCAGTAGAAGGTTCTGGACAGAGCAGGAGAAGAATGTAGAACAACTTTCAAAATAATCAGAGACCACACTTAGAGAGGGGTGGATCCCCTGAGGCTGTGGTCCTTAGACATCTCTTACATCTGAAACTGCACCCGCCCAGGGATCACCTTCCAGCCAAGGCGCAGACAAGCCTCCAGAGTAAACATGCGCATCCACGAGGCATGTAAGCCCCAAATCAATCAATCAGAAGAAACCCAACAAGCAGCATTTGCCAAAAAACACAGCTTGGGAAGGGACGTGGAAGAAGAATGATTGGAGATGGGAACCCAGGTCAGAAGCAGGCAGCGTGCTGTTACCTTGACTGCAACTAAAGTCATGAAACAAACACAAATGCATAAACTGTTGAATGGAAAATTCATTTGCTTTGTAAACGTACACCCAAATCACGGGAAGGAATACATCAATAAATACAAGAAGTGCTTCCACAAACCCAGTTTTATCTCCCCACCCCCTTGTGGGGGTCCCTGTCCCTGCATAGGTGCAAGGTGGGCAGTCAACCCCCAAGAAGCACTGTGGCCTCTGGCCTTGATTCCTTAGGGCCAGACCAACACCTGAGTCTTATGGGTGGGGGACTGGGCAGCCTAACAGGGACTAGTTTGGGGAGTCATCTGGACAGTCAGTTTTGGTGATGGGGTCTTGAGTTGGAAAAGTAAAACCTGAGGTATGAGTCATATGACCTCAGAGGTTTCACTCAGAGCCCTCATAGTATAGTGGTTACATAGGGCTGCTAACTGCAAAGTCATCAGTTCGAAACCCCCAGTTGCTCCTTGGAAGAAAGATAAAAGACTCTCTCAGTTTGTTTTTTGGCTGAAGTTGACCATTCAAACCCACCCATCAGCTCTACAGGAATGCACTCCTCTGTAGATCTCAACCAAGAAGAGCAGTTTTTCTTTGAGTCAGAATCCACTTCACAGTAAGTACCTCCACCACCCTGGTGACGGACTCAGCCCTGGGTGGCTGGGGATGAGGGAGTGGGGGAGGGGAGGGGTGCTGCACAGACACCTGGGCTCTGAACTGAATGGAGAGAGAAAGCGGAGATTTCCACAGGACACAGCTGGTGTGCGGAGTGGGATTTCCTGGCCATCCCATAATTCAGTGTCAGCAATGGGAGGTGTAGTCTCCATGGACACAGCCCTGTGAGAGGCACCTGGCAGCATAACGGAGCATTCTGGGTAAAGAGACATCCCTGAAAATAGAGGGCCTCCATCTACCCTCCCTCACCAGTGGGCGGGGCTAAGTCAAATAATGCCAGCCCCGCGGATACTGCCCCCTGTGAAACTCAAACAACCTCCGTGATCTTTGTAGCACCCTCACAAACAAGCAAAACACATGGTTATAGAAAACAGCAATATTAGTGGATTTTTCATAGGAGGAAAAGCAATGTTGGGAATAAAGTTATTCACCAGGTAGTACAACTAGATCTTTCACAACATGGTCTTTCAAAGTTGTTAAACAAACACCGAAAAGATTTCCAGGGGGAATGGTGGGTGTTGCTATGTGCAGACCCATAGCGACCCAACCTGTCAATGGGGTTGTAGCCCGATGACACCTCCTTGGTATCATAAGCCTTCTTTTAATAAGAGAGAGCCAGAGCTGAGTCGAGTCCTCTGCCCCTTGCCTTCTGCTGGAGCTGAATCTTGCTCTAACAATACCCCGTGGAGGATAATTTCGGAGGCCTGAGAGGGGCAGGGTGACAATTGGATGCTGGTACACCACTAACTGTATACAGGTGTCCAGTAAATTTACTGGGCGGGGGGAAGGCAAGAAACACCCCATTGTTTTTAAAACTCCAATTTACTAATAACAAGCATGTCAACTATTTTTTTCAGAAGCCAGAATAATCATATTTTACATGTAATGAATGTTCGCTGGGCACCAGACCCGGCTCTCTGAATCCTGTATAAATAATTCTTCCCTATCCCATAGCCATCCTGGGAGGAATGCGTTTTATGTGTCACCAACTTGCCCAAGGTCATACAGCTACTGAATGCAGGTTGTGAGGCTCAAAGCCTCTGGAGGTTGGCTTTTCACCACTACCTGCTCAGCTTCTATCATGTCATTTCCAAGCAGGAGTGTTCCAAGTTCAAATGGCCTCAAAAAATCTTAAGAAAGGAACCCTTGTGACAGAGGGTGTGTTAGTCCGGGTAGAATAGAGAAACAAATCCAGGGAGGCGCATATGTGTGTAAGAATGAGCTTTATACACAAGAGCAATTGAATGTTGAGAAAACATCCCAGCCCTGGCCAGATCAAGTCCGTAAGTTCAATATTAGCCCATATGTGTGATACCAATCTATAAATTCCTCTTCAGACTCATGAAACACAGGCAATGATGCTGAATGTAGGAAGATCACAGGCCAGTGGGTGGAAAGTCTTGTGGATCCAGTGGCATTGTAAGCTTCTCAGCACTGGCAGAGGTCTGTACACAGCACCTCCAGCTCCTGGCACTAGTGTAGCTCCATGTGTCGTGTCAATTGCAATGTCTCCCAGGGAGTGAGCAGCTGGTAATGTCCCACCTCCAGTGAGCTATTTATCTCCCTAGTGCCTCCAAATGAGGTCATCAAGTTACTACCTGACTGACAGGCTAAACTCCACCCTTTCACTCATCAATCTCAAGTTGACAACAGATTCTATAACGACCACACAGGGATTAAGCACTCAGGGCCTAAGGAGAGGTCGGTATTTGCTCCTGTAAAGATTATAGCCTAGAAAACACAAAGGGTCGTTCGACCCTGTCACGTGGGAGCTGCCATGGGTAAAAATATGACTTGATGGGACACAATGAACATGATAGCGTGGTCTTGGAAACCGTCCCAGTTTACCAACGGATGTTTGGTAAGTCCAAGACTTGGCACAAACCAGAGAAACCCTCAATGAAATGGACTTACACGGTCGCCACGTCAGTGGACCCCAGTACACTAATGGTCATGGAGACGACACAGGAACGAACAATGTTGTGTGCCTTTATGTACGAGGTGGCCACAAGTTGGAACCTACTCAGCCGGATGACCGCGACCCTCTTTCACTTGCTGAATGCCGTCTAGATTTGTCTTAAATTTCTTAGGAGAAGTATGCCTTCGAGGCTTCCATTTGGGGAAGCTACAAACAAAAATGAACTTGGCCCGAGAGAGACAAGAGAGTCTGGTAGAGGGGTCCTGTGTGCATCCGGAATGGGAGGGAAGCTGGAAATCTGGGTGAATCAGGAGAAGCCACAAGCAGATGTCAGGTCCACTGGGGGAATCCAGGCAAGCAGGAGCTCCTCCAAATTGAGAGCACTACTGCTAGGGTAATGAATGTCATCTTGTAGGTGTGTATGTGGACAGACTCTTGCCTCAGATAATTCACAATTTGGAGTCTTGGGAGAATGACTCTGATTGACCGAACTTAAGGGAATGTGTCCTTCCAGTGACTGTACAGATGGTGAGAAGAAAGTTCTGGTGGAGGAAGCCTTTAGGTTCTGTAGTAGTGAGAGAGATGTGGCAGTTACATAATCTACTGTCAACTTGAGGAAGGGGTGGAGTCTAGCCTCTCAATCAGATCGTATCTTTTTGACCTCATTTGGAGGTGCAACGAAGATAAATAACTCCCTGGAGGCCAGATACACCCTCTCCCTGCAAGACATTCCTGGTGACAAGCCACATGGAGCTACACTGACGGAGCCAGAACCCTGGAGCTGGAGGAGCCACGTGGAGACCCATGTCAGCGCTGAGATGCTTCCACTGCCACTCGATCCACAAGACTTTCCACCCACTGGCCTGTGGCCTTCCTGCATTTGTCCTCATTGCAGGTGTTGTGTGAGCCTGAAGAGGCATTTCTAGACATATGGGCTAAAATATCAGACTTATGGACTTGATCTGGACTGGGCTGGGATGTTTTCTCAACATACAATTACTCTTTCTATAAAGCTCTTTCTTATACACATGAGTATTCAAGAATTTGTTTCTCTAGTCGACCTGGACTAACACAGGAAGGAACTCCAGATTTACTGTTGCTGTTCAATAGGACGGGGCAAAGCTCAGTATGAATAGGAAGGAGACAGGAGAGAGAAGAAAACTCGTTAGGAAATCATTACAATGCTGTTGTTAGGCGTCATCCAGGTGGTTCCAACTCACAGCAGCCCTAAGTAGAACAGAAGGTAGCATCCCTGGTCCTGTGCCGTTGTCATGATTGTTCTTCTGTTGAGTCCGTCGTTCAGCCGCTCTGTCAGTCCATCTTGTTGAGTGTGTTCCTCTTTTTTTTGCTGCCCCTTCACTTTACTTACCATGACGATCCTTTTACAGGGACTGATCTCTCCTGATAACATGTCCAGAGTATGTGAGACAAAGTCTCACCATTCTTGCTTCTAAGGAGCACTGGATGGACTTTTTCCAAGACAAGATTTGCTTGTCCTTTGGGCAGTCTATGTTACTACGTTCAGTGTTCTTTGCCAGCACCACAATTCAAATGCATCGATTCTTCTTCAACCTTCCCTATTCAATGTCCAATATCCACATGCCCAAACTCAATAAACCTAAGTCACTGCTACGGAGCCGAGAGCAGAAACGAGGGAAACCCCAGATTTGAGCAGCTTCCCTACGTTTGCTCTTTAGGTACTTCCCCACTCCACCCCCAGGGTTTTTATGGTTTTGCTTTTTAAACTTTTTCTTATGCTCTGAGCGAAGGTTTACAGCTGCATTTTGCAACTCATACCTTTGGTTTCAATCCATCTATTGTAGTACACGTGTTCCCATCGTACGTCTCACTTCTCTGAGTGTCCTGTTTCTTTAGCTCCTCCCTTCCTAACCCTTCTGAACTTTGCTCTTGGGTACATGTTGCTCTTCTGACCTTAACTGATGGATCATTCTAAGCTACGTGTGACACACTAGGGTTATTGTTCTCGGTCGAAGCCTATTTGGGGCTGGAAATCGAACCATGGTGGTGAGTTTCATTGCAGACCTGAAGGATGACAGGACCAGAGTCTTGGGGGTTTTCACCAGGCTCCAACGGACCGGTACGCCTAGTCTCTTTTAAATGACTTGGAGTTTCGGCCTACATTTCTTGCCCATGATCTCCAGGGCCTTTTCAGATAATCCTTTCCAGAGCTGGCGGTAGCGTTAGCAAGGCACCATCTAGTTATTCTGGCCTTGGGGACCTGTCTCGACCATATTTAGGCGACTTTGGGAATTAAAGATCGTTTCTGGCCATGTCATCACCACCTACCTTTCAGCTTGTCACGCTGTGTCGGTTTGTATGTGGCTGTGATACTGGAAGCTATGTCCCCAGTGTTTTAATTCACATCACTAGTAATTTAAATACTTAAAGGGTCACTAATAGTGGACAAGCTCCAATGAAGCTTCCAGACTAAGACTGACTAGGAAGAAAGACCTACTTGGTTTATTTAGGCCATTTACTCAGTGGATTACAATAGGAGATGATCACATAGAGTTAGAAGACGAGCCGTTGGGTTGGAAGGCACTCTCAGGACACAGGGAGAGGCAATGAAAGGTTCTTCTGTTGTACATCGGGCTGCCATGAGTCGCAGTGAGCCCCATGACAATGAACAACGGCATTGTTATCCTCTGACCTAGGAGCCCTAACCACTTCCCTCTCCTCTGAAACCCCCCAGTCTCAGGCATCATCTCTCTCTTTCTTAGTATTTTCAATCCAGATAACTTTGCTTCTGGAAGAGACTGAAGTAAGTCTGGTTCCACTGCTCAGTATAAACCTCATCTCAGAAGTAGCTGTCCCCTGTGACTACAAGTCAAGTGAATCGAACATTAGCATGAATTTGCTCTGCAGTTAATATTATTTACTTTCTGGAAACAGACTAACCCCAATTAACATTGTGAATTGTCTGCCCTGTAATGACCAGATATTCTGTTCCATTACATTATTGAAATCATTTGCATAGTAATTATGGCTTAGCTCTATTGGTAATTGGAAATGTTTGCCTTCTGGTAATGTGGTACAATGGGTTCTCATTAATCACATGGAATAAAGAACAACAATAACAAAAACCCTTGCCAGATGGCAGAATGACGGCAGTTCAAGAAGACACTCCCACTAAACTCATGGTCATTCCCAAGCTCTCATTTGAGGTTCAAAACCAGCATTTCAGGTTGGTCCATCACCACCTCTCTCATTTTGTATTTTAAAACATTTAAAAACCATTCATTAAACAATTTAAATGGCAAGTGTAAATTTGCTTAGAAATTCAGCAGAGCAAATGATCTATGCTGTCCTCCCGCTGCTCCTGCCTGCTCCCAACAGAATTGTTGAAGTCTTGAAACAAGGACCAGAGGTCATTAGGGCAAGTGAGACATGTACATATATATATTTTCATAAGTGCTATCATCTGCTCTCCAAACTCACTGCAACCCACAGCAACCCTATAGACTGAGTTGACCTGCCCCCGCGGGTTTTCCAGAAGAAATTGCTATGGGAGTAGAAAGCCCTGTCCTTCTCCCACAGAGCAGCAAGGGGTCTCAAACTTCTGATTTTGCAGTTAGCAGTCGAGCTTGGAACCCACAATGTCACTAGGACTCCTGACATTGGTTCTAAGTAAATTAAATTTGGCTTAGGGAATTCTGAGTTTGCATGAAAACAAACAAACAAGCAAACTGGGAATCTAGCTTTCACTCGATGACAGGACTCCTCTTTTACAAAGAAGGATTCTTCGTTCAGTTCCAAGTGTCCTTGGTGGAATTCAGATATTATTTAATCTTTAAATTTTAACTTTTTTTGAGAAAGGTTAACTTGATGAAATGGTTCAAATCTGTGCACGCGCACACACGTGCACACACACGCACATATGAGCCTACATGCATGGGATGTGTGTGGGGGTTACCCTTGTCAACTTGATTCAATACAAGTTACCATCTCATGCACAGCACGATCAGCAGGAAGAAGAAAACGGAAAGTGAGGACACACATCTTCTGAAAGCCAGCTTGGAAGTTGTACAATCCACTTCAGTTCATTGCTATTGGAGAGAACATAACGGAGTCTAAAGGCAAGGAAAGTAGGAATTCACATCTTTATTTTGTGCCCATTTCTGTATCCATCTGTCACTTTGTTGTGCTGTGATAGCTTGTATGTTGCTAAGATGTTTGAATCCATGCCAGGAGCATTTACAGTACCAACAGGGTCACCCATGGTGGATGAGTTTCCTCAGCGTTTTCAGGAGGAAGAAAGGCCTAGTGACCTACTTCTGAGGCTGAACCAATGAAAAGCCAGTGTATCACAACAGAACGCTGCTCAGCACCGTTCTAGAAGAGGAGTTCCTTAGGTCGGCAGGCAGCAGTGTACACGCATGCTGGTGGTCATGGGGACGGCGTGGGACCACACAGAGTTGTGCTCTGTGGTTCATGGGATGGCCAGAGCTGGAGGTGACTCCACTACCACAACAACAGAAGAGGGGTGGGGTTCTACTATGACCACATCTCGAGAATTAAATGAGATAGTGATAATTGACATAGTACACACGCAAGGGATAAATGCGACTGTACACTCACTGTCTGTGCGCTGCCCGACCATACAGGTCCCGGTTGCTGTGTCTGTGGGCTGCTTTCCTGACTTCAAAGTTCTTTGCTTCTAAAACGTGTGCTGGAGACTCTTCTCGTTCTTCTTAAAAAAATTATAGATATATATATTTAACATAGTACACAACGCAACATTTCAATCATATTAAAGATAGTAGCGCAGTGATCACCACAATCAATTTTAGGGCATCTTCTCTCTTGTACTTATTGTTATCAGCACACCATTACCCTCCCCCCAATTTCTCCTGCCATACCCCCAAGAATCCACAAGTCTGTAGATTTACCTATCCTGGATTTCATATACAGAAAAACTACCCCCACTCCCCCAAATCCCAACAACAACAAAGTAAACAGAGGAAAAACCTCATACAAAAACAAAGCAGAAAATATGAAAAGTTACAACATATCTAAGATGAGTCAACAGGGAGATGACATTTTCACTTAATTACATCTTCCATAATCAACTTTAGAGTGCTCTCTGTCTGATCACAAGGTTATTTACATGCCTTGACCTTGGACAAGGACATTCACTAGAGGCTTGATCATGCATGGACCCTGCACATGGATTGGGGGCGTCTACTCTCATCCACAGCCTTCTGCCAACCGATGTTCGAAATTGAGATCTGCACCATTCTCTCTTTCAGATTTGGATTTTATTATTTACAATTTTTGGATTATACAGACTGGTGCGCTTCTTCTATCTGCACCTAGTTGATGTCTCCCTTAGATGTCTGCTTGTATTAAAACAAGCCTTTAAGACCCCAGATGCTATTCTTCCTGAGAGCCGGGTACCATCGGGCTTCTCCACCACACTTTGCTATAGCACCCGTATCTTCAGTGATCTCTTCATGATGGTGAGCTTCAGGCAGGGCCATGTCATAAGAATGAATTGTTCTTAGATTAAGGCTAGAATTAACTGTGAGCTCCAAACAGGACTCTTCTTCTGAGGACCATCCTGGGACCAGTGGCTCCACTTGGCAGCTTACACAGAGAAACTTAGTTCAGCCTCCTTGGAGCACAGAGCTTAGAAGAGTGGTAGATGTGGGCGAGGTGATGAAAGTCAGCCCTCCAGCTGCCTTCCATTGGAATCATGTCTTTATGTCTTCATAGTATTTCAGTTGGTACATATAGCACCTACTTCTTCTTCTTCTTCTTCTTCTTCTTCTTCTTCTTCTTCTTCTTCTTCTTCTTCTTCTTCTTCTTCTTCTTCTTCTTCTTCTTCATATAACACCTTCTAACTCAGCCATAGAACTCTCCTTCCAAACAGAATACTTGGGTTTGATTTCCATCGAATACATACTATCCACAGCCATTACCCATCTGTCAGTGGAGATTTGTGGGTCACTGGGAAATGGATAGGTTTCAGTGGAACTTCTAGACTAAACTGAACTAGGAAGAAAGGACTTGTAATTGACTTCCCAAAGATGAGCTAGTGAAAACCCTATGGCTCATAGTGGTCTGGAATGGGTAGTGTTTTATTTCCTCATGTTTGAGGTCACCAGAAGCCATCATCATCATCAACAGTGATTTCAATTTGCTACTAAGCATATCATTTAGTTTCTTTGAACCTCAATGTTCTACCAGGAAAAACACACGGGACCATGAGTAGGTTGGTAAACCATTCCCCAGAGCCCTGGAAGGTGGTGGGAATCAGCTCCTGGTGAGAGCGAGTCTCTCCTCTAGAGTTCCAGATGGAAGGAGATTTCTTAGCAGATCCTGATGGCAGATGAGAAGAAACGGGGCCCTCAAACATTTGGGAACCCTCAAAGTGTCCTGCCATGGAGTATTCTGTTTGGACATTTCCTTAGACTGCCATCCCAGGTGTTCTGCTCGCCGATACTGTGGAGTCTGCAGCGGGTACAGTCCATGATTGAGTCTTGCATGGCCTGGGAAGCATCTAATGCTGTCTTGGCTGATTTGCCTTCTCAGCTTTCCGAATTCTAGACCTCCTTGGTTCTGCATCTTCTCAATCCAGTCCTTTACCACAGGGACCCCGGAAGGCTATTGGCTTTCAACCCACGTGCCTTCAAAATACCTCTTGGCAGAGATGCTGGGGCTGTGCACCCCATTCTTACTACTTGAACCCTGCGACCATCTCAGATTTTTGCGTTTCATGCCTCACTAAGTCGGATGCTATCCCTTACTCATAGCTCCACTTTGATGACTAGTACGCATGTCTGACTCCAAACTGGAACTTCTGACGATTCCACGCCCCCCTCCCACCCATACCTGCTTCACTCAGGTAGTCACGAATCCATTTTTCTAGTTACCTAGGCCAGGAACATGGGTGCCCTCTTTGATACCACCCCCTCCCCCCGCCAATTTCACACTCCCAACCATGCAGATTATTCCATTTCAAAAACATTTCCAAAATTGAACCACTTCCACTGCCACCCCTCTATTGGAACCCCCAACATGCTTAATCCGCATCGTTCACATCACTTCCTATTCTTAGGCTATTTATGAGTCTCAACAAAGCAGGCAGAATAGACCCTTGAAAAGCCCACTGAAGACGACTCTATACCATTTACTTAGGTATTATGCTTATTGTCTGTCTCTCTGCGCTGAAAGGTGAGCTTCAAGGGGAGAGAATCTGATCTTTCCCTATGATGGGGCAATATGTCTTCAGTGGTAGTGAGATAGGAGTCCTATCTCACTTGTGTAGAGGTTATGCATTGGGCTGCGATCCTCATGGCCAGCAGTTCGAAACCACCAGCAGCCCCAAGGGAGAAAGACTGGGCTTTCTAATCCTATAAACAGTTAGTCTGGGAAACTCACAGTGGGGTCGCTATGCATGAGCATTGGCTTGATGGCAGTGATATTTTTGTTTTCTTGTTTGCTTTTGGTAGTGCGATGGTGTCCTGGCTTGTGCAATCCTCCCAGAGCCCCACATGTAGGTGGGCAAGGGTCTCATTCCCTTGATATGCACTAATGTTTTATGTGCACCCTCCTTTGTCCCAGACACAGCCCAGAGAAGGGCTCTAAGGACACATTTTTCTCTTTGGCTGCTGATCCATCCACTGTCTTCTCTAGAGAGTGCTCCCTCTTTTCTCTCCTCTAGGATGCCCTCTGGATTTCAGTCCACATGGCCAAGTGGGTGAGGGGTGGACCTTTCATTTCCTCTAAGTCATGCTCTCTTTTTCATAAACCAGCTCCACAACGAAACCCTCACGGAGGGCAGAGTGGACAATGAGTGCTCCGGAATATGAACTTTGAGTCCGTATTTACCTATCACGACATTGTTTTAAATCAGAAGAGACTTAGCCAATTGCAATGATTCCATATGACCCTGTGGGTCCAGTTCGGGGTGGAAGACAGATTGTTGTTGTTATTAGGTGGTTCTGACTCAGCAACCTCACAATTGTTACGTTTGAGTTCATTGTTGTAGACACCATGTCAGTTCGTCTTGTTGAAGGTCTTCTTTTTTTTAACCAACCATCATATCCTTTACCAGGGACTTGTTTCTCCCAATAATGTGTTCAAAGTATGTGAGATGGCATCTCGCTACCGTCACTTCTGTGGCGCATTTGAGCTATGCTTTTTGTCAAGACTGATTTGTTTGGTCTTTGGCAGTCCATGGTACTTTGATATTCCTAACAATACCACCATTTCTATGCACTGATACTTCTGCAGTCTTCTTTATTCACTGTCCAGCATTCATATGCACCTGAAGTGATTGGAAATACGAGTTGGGTCCCGTGCTCCTTAGTCCTCCATATGCCATCTTCGCTTTTTGCAAGAAGTCTTGCGCAGCAGATTTCCCCCAAACAATCCATTATTATATTTCCGACTATGGCTTCCTTTTTCTTTGATTGTGGGTCCAAATCAGTGACAATTTCAGTCTTTTCTCTTTTCATCATGGTGTTGATTGGCCTAGTTATGATAATTTTTGTTTTCTTTACATCAAAGTGTAATTCGTATTTAATGTTGCGGTCTTGGATTTTCACCATCACATGCTAAACTTGGGTTATTCCAAAACAAAAACAAACAAACAAAAAACCCTGATTGATTCCAATACTTTTTGGGCAAACCAAATCCCCAAATCATGAAATTGAACCTTTGGCATTCCAATTTCTACCTAGAGTTGTTAACATTTTTGGAGGAGATGTTAGAGCCAGGAAAAACTCCTGAAGTCAAAGTCACAGACAGTGGCCTTAATCATGAACCATTCAGGAATCTGTTCATTTCAATCTTTTTGAATTCCAGCACCTAGCACTGTGCTTGCCTTGGAGCCTAAGTTTTCAAACGTATTTGGCCTACCACCGCCATTTCAGAAACAGAATTACTCAGTGCACCCTGGCAGTTAAATATGTTTGTACGATAGCCCATAACTGAGGATTAATTGTAGGTGTCTGCTTTTGCAGCCCTCTCTGACCCTGGTTTCTTCCAGCACCCAGGCCCCACCCCCACTCCCCAGGGCACTATATCACCCACTTAGGAAATACTGGCTTAGAGCATGTATGAATATTTTCCTAATGAATGCATGTCAGTGGGAATATCTCTAGGACTCAAAAGTCAAGGGCTGTGTTTATCCACGATTCCCAGTGCTGTTTGTAATTTGTTTGTGATTTGGGAAACTCATAGATAACTCACTGTGACTTACTCCTTACATTTGTATGGTGTCTGGCAGTTTATAAAGGGGCTCTGGCTTGAGCATCTCAGGCAGGAGGGGGTGGGTTCCTGCACAAACAATGGCAGCCAGCTGGAGAGGCCACAGAGGGCAGAAGCCCCAGGATGAAAATAGAGTGGAAAGGTGGCAGGACCTCGGTTCCAAAAACATTTCTGTGCCACAGAGTGTACTGTTGTGTTTGACTTGGCTTATCCATAGTTTTTTGAGTGTATTTCCTTCTTATTTAGAGCTGTTTGAATTGAGGTTCTCCGTTACTTATAGATAACGCCATCCTAAGCAATGCAACTCTCACATTAAATTTGTCTGGGAAAATTTTGGCTGCGGGGATGTGCTACAAGAAGCGGAGAATGGATACTGTAGATACAGGAATGTAGGCAATATCTAGGACATACCGTGAGAGATCAAAAGCACACCAAAAGTTCTATCATCTGAATCCAACTTAGTGCTCTTTCCAATACCATCACCAAAACCCAATTGTCATTGATTGATTTCTCCTCATAGTACCTTACCTATGTCAGAATGGAACTATGCTTCCTTGGACTTACATGGGTGGTTAAAAAAATATTGGTATATAAATCACATATCATACAATTCATATAAATAGTTCTGCAATCATCACCACAACCAATTTTAGAACATTTTCTTCTTTCTTGTAGTTGTTGTTAGCTCCCCATTCCCAGCCCCACCCCCTAAACTCCATCGTCATACTCCTAAGCAATTATTGTGTCTACAGATTCTACAGATTTATCGATTCCGGTAGCTTGATGACACCTCTTGGGAAGTGTGGCCTTCTGAATGAGAGTGAGGGACTCTGGGAATTGCCTCTCTCTCTGCCCCCTTGCCTTCCTGCTTGTTGGGACTCTGCCGCTGATCCTGAGAGCTGCTCATGTGCTGCCATGCTTCTACTTACTTTGGATTGGTGGGGCGACTGCACTCACCGGTCGGTGATCTCCTAGTATTCTCATCACCTTCTGTGTCATCGCCTACAGCTATGTGAGCCTGGGAAAGGGATTTATGGACTAGCATCGGGTTTAAGGACTTGAGCTGGCCTAGGCTGGGCTGCTCTCTTGATATATAATTACTTCTTGATATAAAGCTTTTTCTTAGTCATAGATGCGTGTCACTGGATTTATTTCTCTAGGCAACCTGGCTCAGCACAAGGGGAAATAGGTTTCTTTCACAATTAATCACTTTGCTGATGTAACAAAAGCTACCATGGGCAGTATGGAAATGGATGGACTTGGCATGGCTTCTGACCCTTGCATGATGTGGCACATGACCTCTTTGTGTCTTAGCTATGAAATGGGAATCCCATTTTAAAGTCTCCCTGCTTTCTTCAAAAAATAAGTGTGAAAGAGACATTCACGAATGAGAAGAACATTAGAATGAGCCCGACCATTGGACCATAGCTTTTTGTCTTTAGATTCAGAGAATCTGTCATTGTGATCTTGGCATGGAAGCCAGTCCCTCGGACAATACTGATCATCATGTATTCCCTGTTCTTCTCCCTGATAGCATCGTTTAGTTTCAGAACAAACCACCTTGCCCCACCTTTGAAGTATAATGTCTTGTCTAAATGCCCTTAGGGTTCAAAAGATACAAACTTAGGTTTAGCCGTAGGCTTATGACCTTCCTGCTCGTAGGATACTTTGTGTGGTGGATATGTAGATCCTAGTAACAAACACTTTGAGCATAAAAATGGCTGGGTGTATAAAAAGCCCTGGGCACCTCAGCTATGGTGTACGTGCGAAGCATGTGTGGTGGAAGTCCCCAGCCCAGATAATGAAGTCAGTCTCACCAGAGGGGACCAATAGAAGGTTGTTAGCCTCTTTAGTTTTGCTCATCTAGAATTCCAAGTGGACACATACATAAAAAACTTCTTTATATCCACCAGGGTAGCGTCCAGAAGGCAGGGGGACATGTAGCTGTCCTCCTCAGTTCTCTCCTTTATAGCACAAAGTAAGTAGTACATGTAAATCCCCCATCTCCTTTTGCTCAGCTTTGAGCCAGGGGGAACTGCGTGCCTGTTGTATGCTTACTTCTTGATATAAAGCTCTTTCTTGTACATTATTTTTGTAAGTGATAAGAGCTAATTTCCATGTGTTGACCTGCGTCAAGGCTCAGATGAAAAGAACATGATATTCACGGAGGAATCGTGTTTAGTGATTGATCCTCTTCTTCTAATTTCCTCCTGGCTATTTAGAAAGCTGGGGCCACATGTGAGGACCTCATAGATTTGGCATCATGCCCCGTACTTGGGTAGGTCTTGTCACCTCTCAGAGCCTCATTTTCTTTCTCTGCAAATTGAGTGAATTGGAAAGAAAGAGCTCAAAGGGCCAGGCTAATTCTTATTCTTGGCCAGCAAAATCTAGATGTAGGGAAACAGGGAGTGAATTGGTAACTGAGTTAATTGAGAATGGTTTGGTTTTTGGGGTAGGTAATGGATTGATAGGTATTTGTCACATGACTGGGAGAAAAGAAATGTTAGATAAGAAGTAAGTCAGTCAATGAAGGCCATCTCTGGAGCAGGGATGCTGGTTATCTCTTGAACCAAAGGCTATGATCAATCCAATTCTGTACAGATGCTCTAAAACAACAACAACAACAACAACAATCAATGGAAGCCAGTATAAAAGGCCTAGCTTTTAGAGGACAGAACCTAATTAAAAACAAAAACAACAACAGAGTAATGATGTCTTGACTGCATTTGAGGTATTAAGTGGTGGTGTTGCGGTTCTATTGAACTCCATCTTTCTATACTTCCCATTAGCCTTACGAAGACTGAAGAATTATTTTGACAGATTTGGTTTTCCCACAACTTGTCAGAACGGTCTTAGATGTGGGGTGACAACAGCAAACAAGATGAGTAGAAGTTGCTTCTAGCATCCTGCCTCTGGCATTCATATTGGGCATCTGTTCTCATTCAGACCGTGGAGACCATATGTGGAAGGGTCAGGCTCAGTACCTGCCTTCTGGACCCAAATGGATGGGAATCGTCAAACCAGCTGCTGTTGACTTGATTGCAACTCATGGTGTTCCCAGGTGTGTCAGAGGCTGGCTTTCCAGCATCACTGGGCCATTTCTCTGTGGTTCTCCTGGGTGAACATGAACTACCCACCTTCAGGTTAGCAGCCAAGTCATTTAAACTATTTGTACCACCCAAGGACTATGGGCACATTTCAGGGGACATCGAGTCGATGTTGACTCATAGCGACTCTATTAGCTGTCCTCAATTACACTGTCTTGTTTTCATGTGCCAGATATTACATTAAGCAGTTGCTTATGATGAATCCTACAACACTCTGATATTGCTATTTGACAGCAGAAAGATACCAAGGTTTGGCAATGGTTAAACAAAGTGCTTGAAAGTCATCTCAGTAGGTGGCAGCCCTGGGGTTTGAACTTGGATCTCACTGACACAAATCTATGCTTTCATCCCCTGGCAACTGTTAATGGGAAAAACATGAAGAATGAAGAATGGTGTTGGCTGCTGTACTTGTTGGCTGAGATATAGTTCAATAGATTCATGGGGTAAGAAGTGAGTGGAAAGGTAAGGAATTCCTCTTCAGATTTTATCATTTATTGACCATCTGTTTGCTTCAAGGTGACTTACATACAGGATTTGGTTGAAGTTTTTCAGTATCCCTTTGAATTAGGTAATCTGATTTATAGATGTAGCATTTTTCCCCCCTTTCAGTTGGGAATGATTCTTAACCACAAGAACAGACTACAGTGGAAGAAAACCTTATGAAATAAGAGCTGATCTTTGTTCCCCCCTCACATAATAAGTTTGGTATGGATTCAGAAACCCAGCAATGTCAGGGGTGACATCTGTGCAGGTCTCTCTCTCTCTCTTTTTTATTTATTTGTTTCACAAATTTTTATTGTAAATTAGGTGTGCGTGCGGGGGTTACATTTCAGATCATTCACTTGTGTGCTGAAATTTGAACTGATCATCAACCCCGCAATTTTTCATGACTTCTCATGGTTGCGAAATGTGTGTCACAACTTCAACGATCACATGTGCATTGAAGGCAGGAGGCTGGAGAAAGGGGTAGCCTGAGACTCTTGGGCCCTTTTCTTGCTTCGGTTGGGAAAGTCCAGTGTTCCCCCATCAGCCCCTCCCAACCCTTGATGACTTGTTGGTTGTGGCTGTTAGCTGCAGTTGAGTTGGCTCAGGCTCACGGTGACCTTCTGTGCACTGGAGTGAGATGCCACGTGGTCCTGTGCCATCTTTGTGGCGGAGGTTCTGCTTCCACACCAGAATAGCATTACACGGCTGCATCCAGCCACAAAGGGAGTTTGGGAAGTGAGGACTTAACTTCCCAGTGTTTACAGTGGAAAGTGGCAAGGGAAACAGGAGATGAGAGGAGACACTGGATCAGCCAACCAAAGATGTCTGCCCAGCTGTAATAGAGAGATTAAGTAACCAGTATACAGTCACACAACTATTTGAACTCATGCCTATTGACTTCCCAAGAGGAAGTTGTCCACCAGGTCCCTGGACTTGGCCTGACTCTCCCGCAAGCCCTGCATCCCATTCATTCCATTGTGCTGGAGTCACAGATATAGCATTCTCCGTGTGAAGTATGTGAGGACAGGCGTAGGCATGGCTTTGTCCATTCCTTCTTCAGGAAGCCCGTGGTAGATGCAATTTTATCACCAACACCGCAATTCCCATGCTTCCGTTACCCTTTGGTCTTCCTTATCGGGGTCCACTTTTCGCCTGCATGTGAGGTGACGGCAATAATGGCAAAGCGGGTCTCCCACTATTAACCCTGCCCTGCTCCTTCACCCAAGCCCGCGGTTGTTGCCCTTGTTGAAGAGGAGTGGGAGGCTTTTCCTGTCCACTGGCCACATCAGAGGCCGTTCCAAGAAAGCGATGCTAGGGACTAGAGGCGTCTATTGGAAGGACAGCCAGCCATGCTGCTCCTGAGCTGAAGCAGAGGGCAGCCTGCAGGTCCACCCAGCCGCTGGACGGGGCAGTGTAAGGACTTCTTGGCAGAACCAGATGAGCTCCTCGTGAGCCAAGATGCCACAAGCTGCTTTTGGCTATTCCATAGCTGAAGGTCTTCCCAGAGACTTCGGGGCCAGAAGGGCAAGCTGGGTCTTTAGCGTCCATAACTGGGAAGAAAAGAATGGGAGGTGTGTTTGCACTCTCCTCACATCGTCAGAGGGGGCTTGGAGAGGCACAGGGGGAGCCCACATCCTTAGGCTCCTTACCAGGGGAACAGAGTTCAAGGGTAGGTCAGGAGCCAGTGGGGTTTCCCCAGTCGTCTCTGGCTAAATTAGGGAACATCTCACTCAGAAAGAGGGGCTGCAGAGTGGACTCGTGGCAGAGCCTGAGGGAGAGGGGTGCACCGCTTTGAGGACATCCTCAGGATCTAGATGAATATTCAGGCTCATTCAGGATGAGTCTGAGAAAACCAGTCTTGGTCCAGACCTGATGCAAGCAGTAACCTCTCCACCACCCAGGGGCCACAGCCTGGTGATTGTGGCAGAAGACAGGGACACCTTGCCAGCTATCCCTCCTGTACTCACCACCAACCTTAGCAGAGCCGGGCAAAGGTGCGGGAGGGGAAGGTGGCTTGTATGGTAGAGAGCTGACGGCATTTCTCTTTTCCTTTTGCAAAGAGAGGGGGTGGGGAAGGGGGGTAGCAGTAGATCATGGCCCACACTTCCAATCTCTTAGGTCACCAGACCAATCTGCACTGGGTGGTGGCCAGGGGAGAACAGAGAGAGGAGGAGATTAAAATTGGGTTTGGATCTGAAGGTTTAAACTGGATCAGACTTTTAACCACTGAATATAGGTGGAAAGTCATGGATTATGCCCAAGATATGCCTAAAAGAGCTCCAAGGGACATTTTATTTTTATTTTTAAAAAACATTTTATTAGGGACTCATACAACTCTTATCACAATCCATACATACATCAGTTATGTAAAGCACATCTGTATATTCATTGCCCTCATCATTTTCAAAGCATTTGCTCTCCACTTAAGCCCTTTGTGTCAGGGCCTCTTTTTTTCCCTCCCTCCCCTCTCCCCCCTCCCTCATGAGCCCTTGATAATTTACAAATCATCATTTTGTCATATCTTGAGCCCTGTTCGACATCTCCCTTCACCCCTTTTCTGTTGTCCGTCCCCCAGGGAGTAGGTCACATGTAGATCCCAAGGAACATTTTAAAGTGAATAATTTAAGACAGCAATTGTGGAAAAGTACATGCTTCAAGCTTCCTGATCAAGTCCCTCCCAAATGAGACTACCGAAAACTGGGGCACACGCCGAGTTGTTGCAGGCGTCCCTGGCTTTATTGTGCCCCGCGTTACCGCACCACGCAGATGATGATGGCGATGACGATGGCGACGACGGTGATTTATACATGAAAGCTTTCTGGCACCAGCGCGTCTGACAAATCTATCATCCATCAGGTTTACTCTCCCCAATAGCATGTGCTCACTTCGTGTCTCTGTGTCGCAGTGTGGTGGTCCTCACAGCGTTTCCATCTTTTTTTTTTCACAGGGAACATTTAACAGACTACGGCCTAGCACTTGCATACCCACCGCCTGCCTTGGGAAATGAAGCATTTCGCGCGGTCCCCTTTATTGTGACATTCGCTGTCCCATGGTGGCCTGGAACTGAGTGTGCTGAGGGGCGCCTGCATATTGAGTTGCTGAAGAAGCGATCCCTGAATGGTGCTATCGGCTAAATGCTCAGTCATTAAATAATGGATTGATACCGTGATTTGCAAAATCAGGCACAAGCACACCAGCAGTGAGGAGAATGTTTGGCACGTCTTTGCTTTGTGGTGAAGAGTTGAAGCCAGCTGGACATCATCTGACAACAATACAACAGCTGGAGAAAATGTTGGAAGTTCAAACCCACCCAGAGGACCTGGTTATCTGCTTCTGAAAGGTCACTGCCAGCTAGAAATAAAAATATATGGTACAGCAATGCCACTCATACATATATATTCAAGAGATACAAGAAGAGGGACATAACCTTGTGTGTGCCTCCATTCATTGCAGCAATATTCACAGTAGCAAAAGAGAGGGAAACAACTTAAGTGCCCATCAAAGGATGGATGGATAAACAAATTGTGGTACCTACATACAATGGAAGTCGATGCAATCAGAATGAATACTGAGGAGTCCTAGAAATACTTTCTAACATCGATTAACCTGGAGGACATCATGCGGAGTGAAAAAGGTCTATCACAAAATGACCAGTAGTAAACATAGACAGGTTCATTAAACTCCCCAAACCAAACTAATTGCCATTGAGTGGATTCTGACTCATGGTGACCCTATAGGACAGGGTAGGAAACACCGCCCCCCCCCCAGTAGATTTCTAAGACTATGACTCTTTATAGTAGAAAGCCTCCTCTTTCTCCTGTGGATCAGCTGGTAGTTTTGAACTGCTGACCTTGTGGTTAGTAGCCCAAAGGTGTTACTAGTGGTGGCCCAACTACCCACCTGTGTGCCAAGTGAACCTATGTGTGTTAATGCTACCCACATCAGGAAACAGTATTATCCAGGCTACTTCAACTTCCCATATATAACCACCGTGTCGATCTCTCACTTTACCAGTCGGTCTGATTTTGAGCTCCATAAAAGCAGATCCACACAGGATGTATTCCATTGTACTCTTCTGTGCCTGGCTTAATTTGCTCAGCATTTTGTTCAAGGCCAGCACCCACGTGCTTTTTACGGCAGGATGCATTTTCAATGCCATCCTCACAACTGCTCCTCTGTCTGAGCCCAGTGTTGCAGCCACTGTGTCCATCGGTCTGCATTCCCATGGCAGCCATCCTCTGGGCCTCCTCGTCTCCTCCTCTTGGCTTTTGCTTCAGAGTCAGCCAGTTGGTCTCCGTTGACATTTTAAGGGAGCGCATTGCTCACGGATGACCGATTGTGAACAGTGTAACCGGTTTCCCAGGAAATCATTTGTATAAACCTTATTAAGTCAGAACCTAGTTGACTGTGTCAACTTCCACCCCAAACACAATGAAAGATTAAGAAACACAAACAAAAAAGCCAAACAGTTTACAGATTCTAAAGCCCAGTGGAGTGCAGGTCTGCCTTGCTCACGTGCATTGCCTGGAGCTGGAATGGGTTCCAGGAGCAAGCTGGGGGTTTGGGTTTCTTGCATTGCAAAACCAAGGCACACCTGTAGGTGGAGCTGTATATCTTTCACAGAATCTTACCCATTTTGTTAGAAGGAAGCTTGGAACTTGAGGGTGCTTGGAATTCTAGCACCACATTGGGATTACATGGGGTTTTTTTTTTTTGGTTAAAACTGTGGATTCCTGGCACCCGATTTTCAGAGATCCAGTTCAGCGGGTCTTCAGTGGGGCTTGGTGGTGGGAGGGCAGCACATTGGTTGTATCTGAGACTGTGGAGGAGTGGGTTAAGTGACCGGCTGTGAGGTGGGCTGTTTGGATCCAGGGTCATACTGTGGCAGAGACGAGGCTGTCTGCTCCTGTAAAAATGACAGTCTCAGAAACCATATGAGCAGTTCTGCTCTGTCCTAGAGAGTCTCCAGAAGTCAAGATAGACTGGATGGCGGTGGGTTTGGTTGTAGTTGACTCGGGCGATGTCTAGCTCACCCTGGGCTGTGGTTGCCAGAGGAGGCCCTGCCTTTCTTCTGGGGAGGCAGGGTTTGGTGGATGTTCCTTTTCATGAGACCAATCACGTCCTCAGAACCTCCACATGCTTTGTTTCAGGACCCTAAGTAGGGGCGTCTTTTTCTTGTGACGCTGGTGTTTCTGGTGGTAACAGAAGGCAAAAGTCCCCAGAGACGGAGGCCTGCCAGAGAGTCTCTCTCTCCATTCAGTCTTCAGGAAATGAAAGTGCAGATTGTGAATCTGTCCTTGACAGGATAAAGCAGACAATTCGCGAAGGCCACGTTGTTAGGCGCTGTCGAGTCTGGCCCAGCTCATAGCAGTCTGATGGGCAAGTCGAACCGCCTCCAGATGTTTCCAAAGTGGGCCTCCTTACAGGCATAGATACCTGGGCCTTTTCTCCTTAGGAACCACCAACTTCTCAGGTGGCAGCAGAATGCTTGACTATCGGACTAGCTGGATTTGCTGGCCTGCGTCCTCATCTTCAGGGCGTGACAAGCAACCTCCGTTTGGTAGAATGAAGCATTTGCTTAGAACTTGGAAAGTTCTTCTGACAGAGAAGAAAACCGAGGCTCAGTGAGCTGTACAATGCACATTCAGATAGCTGGTAACAAAGGCAAGGGCAACCCCCAGGTATCCTGACCCTCACCCCAAGGCTCCTTCCACTACACACAAGTGTTAGTCCGGGGTTGGCTAAACAAATCCAGAGACACTCATATGTGTGTAAGAATGAACTTTATATATCAATGAGCAATTTTACATTAAGAAAACATCCCAGCCCGGTCCAGATCAAGTCCATTATGTCGATACTAGTCCATACATTCCTCTTTAGACTCAGGCAGCCGTGCAATGGTGCAGAATGCAGGAAGATCACAGGCTGCTGGGTGCAAAGTCTTGTGGATCCAATGGTGGAAGAAGCATCTCAGTGCTGGTGTGGGTCTCCAGGTGACTCCTCCAGCTCCGGGGCTCTGGGTCTATCAGCATAGCTCCATGTGTCTTGTCAGCAGGAATGTATCACAGGGAGTGTGTATGTATCCCACCTCCAACGAACTGTTTATCTTTGTTGTGCCTCCAAATGAGGTCATCAAACTGCGGCCTTTGCAAGTTGTCAGGAGTTTATGTAACTACCACAACACAGTTTTCAATGTCCCCATAGCCCAGGAGGCAGAGCCATAACAAAATATCCACTGCACAGTGCTGAAAAGGTAAGCCAAGGCATCATTGGCTTTTTGACAAGCATTCTTTGCCTTCAACAGGCCATCATTTACCAATGTCCCAACTTTTCGATAACTGCTTAAGTCTCTCTTGAGCAAAAACCTTTAACTTAAGGGGTTGGTCAGATATAGCTCTGATGGCATGCCAGTCCATTTCCCATCTCTCTCTTCTCTTTGTGCCATATGAGAATTTGTTTTTCTTCCAAAAAGACTTTAGCATTACACAAGACTTTTTTTATCCTTTTTATAATGCTTGTTTATTTTTATGATTTTAAAATATCTCATGGGGATCTTGGAGAAAATTTACATAGCCAATGAGATTCTCTAGACAAACCAGTGAGTGACATTTTTCACTACGTGAGAGCATTCCCGTGATTTCCATTCTGGATGCTGGGTCATCTAGCCTCCTTTCAGAGAAACTGGATTCTAAGAAGGATAATTGGGCATCGGGAGTGGAGGAAGGCTTATTAACAACCTGCCATATGTAGATGACCCAGCCTTGCTGCCTGAAAGTGAGGGCTTGGAGGCACCTCCTGAGGAAGATCAAGGACCTACAGTATGGGTTACAGCTCATTGTAAAGAAAACCAGAGTCCTCACAACTGGACCAATAGGCCCCATCAGGATAAATGGGGAAAAGATGGAAATTGTCAAGGATTTCATCTTCCTTGGATCCACAGTCAATGCTCATGGAAGCATCCATCCAGGGATCAAAAGACAGGTTGCATCAGGTAAAGCTGCTGCCCAGGACTGCTTTAGAGAGTTGAAGAGCAAGGATGTTACTTTGTTAAGCTGTACCTGATCCCTGCCACAGTATTTTCAATTGCTCAATTGCACATGAAAGCTGGACATTGGATAAAGAAGACAGAAGAAGAAAAGATGCACTTGAATGGTGATCTTCCCACAGAATCTTGAATGCATCACAGACTGCCCAAGAATGAACAAATCTGTCTTGGAAGGAGCAAGGCCAGAGGGCTCCTCCAAGAGAAGGATGGGGAGACTTAGTCTCACGTGCTTAGGCCATGTTGTCAGGAGAGACCAGTCTCTGGAGAAGGATATCATGCTTGGTAAAGTAGAGGGGCAGCAAAAAGAGAAAGGCTCTTAATGAGCTGGATTGACACAGTGGCTGCAAGCCTAGGAACAATTGTGAGGATGGTGCAGGACCCGGAAGTGCTTGGTTCTGTTTTGCATAAGGTCTCTATGGGTCAGAGCTGACTCAGGGGCACCTAACAACAGCAGCAATAACAAAAGGTACTCTATCATCCCTTGCATCCTCATCTTTGATCTAGAGTAAATATTTACTATTACTCCTCACTTAGATGGTTCTTTAGAGGGGCACAGTACTCACTGTGATAGTTGACTTCTGAAAGTGGTTCTGGTTCCATGTTGACTGGGAACCAGGGGTTCTCTACTCAATTGGTCCCAATCACTTTTTTTCAGAGATTTGAGTTTGGCCCTATGTTTCCCCATATTCTATCTGGGATAGGTAGAAATGATCAAGCACGTTAACCAGGAAACATCTAGTCTTCTGGCCTCAAGGTTGGTGATGGGAGCATTTACCTTTACCTCTCTGTCCTCATGCTTTCCTTGTAACAATCGTGAGAGCTCTCTTTCCTCTGCTAAATAAAGAATAGCTGAAGGACCAAGGGCTGGCTTTTGCACTGAGGTGTCTTGGAGAACAACTTCAGGCAAAGGATGATTCTGACTAGGTGCACATTCACATTGACCATGCCTCACTTTTATCAACTGCAGGGACTGTGCAGGTAGACCTTACCCATGGAGTACTGGGATAGTTAGGTTTTGTGTCAACATGGTTGGGTCAGGATTCTCAGTACTTACACAGTTCAGGCTTAGAAATCTCCCATGATGCGACCTAGCACAAAGTAATCAGTTCCATAATGAGATCTGCTATAAGCAACCAATCACTGATTAGAAGGTCAGGGTGCACAATCGCTGAAGACAAAGCAGGTGCATAAGCAAATGTGAAGAACGCTGATGGTGCCTGGCTATCCAAAGACTCCAGGTTTGAAGATAAGATAAACAAGCAGTCATGTAGTTGAGAAGCAATAAAGCACACATGGAAGAAGCACACCAGCCTGTGTGATCACAAGGTGTCGATAGGATCAGGTATCAGGCATCAAAGAACAAAAAATCATATAATTGTGAATGAGGGGGAGTGCAGAGTGGAGACTCAAAGCCCATCCATAGGCAACTGGACATTCCCTTACAGAAGAGTCTTAGGGAGGAGACAAGCCAGTCAGGGTGCAGTATAGCACTGATGAAATATACAACTTTCCTCTAGTTCTTTTTTTTTGGTCTTTTCCCCCCCTTTCTTTTTCCTCTAGTTCTTTAATGCTTCCTCTTCCCCAACTATCATGATTCCAATTCTACCTTACAAATCCGGCTAGACCAGAAGATGTACACATTTACAGATCAGAGCTGGAAACACAGGAAAACCCCCACAGGACTAATAATGAGAGTAGAGATACCAGGAGGGGAAGGGGAAGATGGGGGAGAAAGGGGGAACTGATTACAATGATCTCAATATAACTGTCTCCCAGGGGAGTGGACAACAGAAAAATGGGTGAAGGGAGACAGTGGTCAGTGTAAGACATGACCAAATAACAATAATTAAAAAAATTATCAAGGGTTTGTGAGGGAAAGAGTGTGGGGGAGGGAGTGAAAAATGAGGAGCTAATACCAAGGGCTCAAATAGAAAGAAAATATTTTGAGAATGATGATGGCAGCAAATGCACAAATGTGCTTGACAAAATGGATATGTGTATGGATTATGATAATTGTATGAGCCCCCAATAAAAGGATTAAAAACAAAAACAAAAGAAGGTCAGGGTAGAGTTCACCCCCTTACTCAGGTCACAGCTTTGATAGCAATGGAAAGGAAGTTTCTTTGGGGGTTTGTCCTGCTTCTGATATAATAGGATGCTGTGGAAAAGCTTGTTTGCATTTTGCTGAGTCTGGATCCTGCATCTAGCTCATTTACCTCTGGCTCTTTAGGGCTGAGCCAATGGCAGTCACATTGCCTACGGATCCTGGGAGCCATTAGGAGCCTTGCTCTCACCTTCTGACCTTAGATTCATGTGTCTTTCCATTCACAAGCTTTGCCTGTTGACCTTGGACTTATCAAGCTTGGTGCTTAGCAGCCTGTGGTCTTCCAGCCAATCCTGAGTTCATCAGCCCCACAAAACTACACGAAAACATAAGATTCACAGACTTGGAAACTACCTGGACTTACACTGGACTCATCTCCTTTACAATCCTAAAGGAATTTTGCTGATATTAATCCCTATCCATTTGTCTATCTATCATCTGTCACTGGTTTACTTCTCTAGAGAACTCAGTTTAAGACAAACACACAGAAATAACATTGACTAGATCAATGGAAGAACAGGGAAAGTATTCCCTGGAGTGCTAAAAGAACAACCACATCTGTCTCAGAAACACAGCCAGGGTGCTCCTTGGAGGCAAGCATAGTGAGCACTCATTTACTTTGGGGATGTTGTCAGGAGAGACCAGTTCCTGGATAAGACCATCATGCTTTGTGAAGTGGCAGGTCAGCCAAAAAGAGGAAAACACTCAACAAGATAGATTGATCCATGGCTGTATTGCTAGGCTCAAACATAAGAACAATTGCGAAGATGGCACAGAACTGGGTGATGTTTCATTCTGTTACACGTAAGGTTGCTATGAGTCAGAATTGATTCAACAGCACCTAAGGACAACAGCAACATGTCTGTGGAATGAGATGTTGGAGAAGTTGGGTATCATCAGTGGAACAAGGCCAGGGGCTGGCTGTGGAACAGAGCACAAATTACTCATATGCAAGGTCAAGTTGAAGCTAGAAAAACTGAACATTAGTTAAAGCTGACCTTGAGGACATCCCACTCGCATTTAGAGGCCATTTGAAGAAAAGGTTTGACTTACTGCACACTGATGATGGAAGGCCGGATGAGTTGTGGGTGACATCAATTTATCATACAGGTAACAAGAAAGCAAGAGGCCATCAAAAAGGCAAGCAAAAGAGGAAGGGCCAAAATAGGTTTCAGAAGAGGCTCTGAAAGTTGGTCTTGAATGTAGATTAGGTGGAGTAAATAAATTCGACATGATTAAATAAACGAACTCAACAGAAAATTTCAAAAGCACAACTTGAGGAGGCATACTAGTGTTTTATAATGAAATGTGTGGACGTAGAGATAGAAAACCACAAGGGATGAGCATGTTTGTTATTTTTTCATGAACTTTTTGAAATCCTCTTGCATAGCCCAAGTCTCCCTAGAAGTGAGGGTGGCAAGATTTCATATCTTATAATCTGGATCTATTCTTAGGAGAGACCAGTCCCTGAAGAAGGGCAGCATACTTGGAACGCTGGAGGATCCATACAAAAGAAGTCCCTCAACAAGATGGATCAACAGAGCCATGACAAGAAAGGGCTCAAGCAGAGGAAGGACTGCGGGGATGGTGCAGCACCTGGCAGTGTTTCGTTCTGTTGTATGTAGGGTCACTCTGAGTGAAAACAGATTCGATGGCACAATGATGAGTTTCTCTTCCATCTTTTCCTTCCCACCATTGAAGGAAATACCACTGGAGTTAGTGGTCCTTGGGTGTGAGAAACTTTTAGAGAGAAACAGTGGCTGGGTTACTATGTGAAGCAGCTCTTGGAGCTGTGAAAGAAGGTTCACATTGCAGATGAAGGACGCACCTTGGCTGTATTTGTGTCTCTCTCACGGTTTCTGACCATGTAAACCAGGAAAACAGTAGCATCAACTCAGCCCTGGCGGCACACCACAGAGGAAAGACACTCACACAAGTCTCGGGGGGAAGCACATGGGGATAACAAGTGAGGGCAAAGTCATTTTCATTCCTCTCTGTGTATACAAGATTCCATGTTTATTGGTGTGTGTGTTAGAGTTGATTTCAACTCATAGCCAACCCAGGGGCAAGAACTGCTCCATAGTGCTTACCAGACTGGATACCAAACAAAAGTAGTTCTTCAGGTCTTTGTCCTGTAGAGTCTCTGGACCAGTTTGCTCTACCAACATCTCGATTTGCTTCATTGTCTGTGACACCATAGATTAGTGGTTCTCAGCCTGTGGATTGCGGCCCCTTTGGGGTCACCTGGTTCATAACAGTAGCAAAATTATAGTTATGAAGTAGCAATGAAAATAATTTTATGGTTGTGAGGAACGGTATTAAGGGGTTGTTGTAGTAAGAAGGTTGAGAACCACTGCCAAAGATCCTTGTTTAGATGAGTAGATGATGTGTACAGTGCACAGGGCAGAGTTTCAGGCAGGTTCTTTGAAGTGGGATTAGCAAATGGGAGAGAATGAGAACCTTCAATGTCAAAGGCATGGTCTTCTTATGTCCTTAAAATCAGTAAGGGGGTAAACTAGGGAACTCTAGTCTCTCGCCTGGTACAGATTACCTGGGGGAAGGAAGTCAAACTCCAAGGGAATATGAGCTTGCAAGGACAAGGAGACATCTGAACATACCATCAGTACTAAACAAATAAGGAGCAGAAATGGAAATACTTTATACCAGATGCATGGAGGAAATAGAAAACAATTTTAAATCAGAGTAATAATACCTTCCAATAGTGGATGGAATTGATAATACATAGCCCAAACGGCCAGAAACGAACCCCCTTTATCTAGTATTACAGAAACTGCAAAGAGAAATAGGACATGCTCTCTCTGATGACCAACTTATGATCTATTCAGGGTAAACCCCTGGGACCTCTGGGAAGTGCAAATGATTAACATCCCTGCTAACCAGAAGGTTGAGGGTTTGGGGTGACCCTGCTTGTTGTTGGGGACCATTGAGTTGGTCCTGACTCCCAAGTACAACAGAGTAATAAATCCCCGGTTCTGTGCCATCCTCACAATGGTTCTTATGTTGGATCCCATTGCTGCAGCCGTTGTGACAACCCCTCTTGCTGAGGGCCTTCCTCTTTTGTGTGGCCCCTGCACTTTACCAAGCAGGATGTCCTTTTCTAAGGATGTCTCTCCTGATAGCATGTCCAAAGTATGTGAGACGACGTTTCACTGTCCTTGCCTCGAAGAAACACTCTGGTCATCCTTCTTCCACGGCAGATTTGTTTGCTTGTTGTGTCAAGTCTTTTCAATCGTCTTCACCAGCACCATAATTCAAACACACCGATTCCTCTTTGGTCTTCCTTCTTCCATGTCCAACTTTTGCATGCACTTGGGGCAGTTGAAAATGCCACAACTTGGGTCAAGTGCACCTTAGTAACCTTCATGCTTTTCAACACTTTAAAGAGGCCTTTTCATCAGATTTATCTAATGCACCCTGTCCTGTCACTTGGTCTCTTGACTGCTGCTTCCATGTGCATTGCTTGTGGATCCAGGCAAGACAAAATCATGAACAACTTCGGAAATTATGAACTCTAGAAGACCCAAGTTAATGTTTTACACACACACACACACACACACACACACACACACACACCCCACAGTCTTCAAAATCACAGAAGGGAAAATTTAATTCTGTCTGGTTAGAAATTGGCTTCCATAGATCGCCTGGAATGGCGGGTAGAATTTGGTCCCAAAGGAATTCTGTGAGGGGAGGTCAGTGTGATTGAAGGCTTAGCTGTAGGAAAGGGCAGGTGTGAGGTCAGAAAGAGTGAAGGCAGTTGAAACAAAGTGCTGCAGATGGACAAGGGCGTGGGAATCAGATCCAGCCCTAGGGAATGAGATGCTGGGAAGCAAAGACAAAGACTGTGAAAGTGGAGTTAGGAGCTCCGAGAACTCCTTGATGAAAGTGTGTGTGTGTGTGTGTGTGTGTGTGAGAGAGAGAGAGAGAGAGAGAGAGAGAGAGAGAGAGAGAGAGAGAGAGAGTTTGGTTTGTGGGTATGATTCTGTATGTATGTGGAGAGTCATACAAGTGCTACTTTCTGGGGAGAAGACCCTTGGTCCATGGCGATTCACAGGTTTTCTAGGGGTGAGATACCCTATGAAAAGGTGACGGCACACAGACTGATGGCAAGGAAGAGGACTCAGAAGTTACAAAGTGGATTTGAAGTGATGAAGTCATGAAGTGATCAAGTGGATTTGATGAAGGAGATATTAGAGATGAGAGTACAGAGAAGAAGGTACTAGTCTAGAAAGCTGGAATACAAACATTTTTCCCAAAACGTGGTGTAACTGGTCAACCACGCCAAATGAGAATGGAAAATCCATTCGTTTTTCCAGGGGCTAATCTGTGTCCCCTTGGGTTATCAGAAAGGCTTTCTCAGGCTGTAGCACAAGCTTCAGTTGATTAGAAAAACTCAAGCTAAACACAATCAGAACAGGAAATTTGGCCTGATGTAATAGGAGCCCACAAGATGGCACTATGGACCAATTAGACTACTTATCTGGTCGCCAGTGAAATATGTTTACTTCAACCTTCTCCTTTTTTTTTGCTTTATCTTTGGCTAATAAACTCCAGCCCCAACCCCAGCATCGTGTATTGATTAAAAACACTGACATTTGGCAATAATATTACTAATTTTCATGCTTCCTCCATACACTTTGGAAAACCTCCATCAGAATCCCAATTCTAATATAGAAAGGTGGGTCTGAGGACTCGTTTGCTACAAAGCTTTCTGAGGTGATGTGTGTGTATCGTCACTCCTGGCATTCATTGGTCCTCAGGGAGCTCTGAGGTTGGACAGGACAGGAGGGAAATAAGACTGAAAGGAGAGAAAAGGGCCCAAAAGTTGATGAGAAAAGCAAAGGACTCGCACTTCTGCCATGATTGGCTTGGTGAAGGAAGAAAGCAGTTGGGAGATCCATGGAAATGCCTTGTTACTTTAAGGAAGAGCCTCTCCTTATCCTGGGATGAGTTTTAGTTTGAGCTTTCGTTAAAAATATAAGCTTTACGGCCATCTAGCTCAGAAGCAAAGAGCCCACATGGAAGAAGCACACCGGCCAGTGTGATCACGAGGTGCCAAGGTACCAGGTATAAGGCATCATGCAAAAAAAAAAAGATATAAGTGTATGTATGTATGTGTATATGTGTGTATATGTATATGTATATATGTATATATATATACCATGTTAAATGAAGGGGAAAGTGCAGAGTGGAGACCCAAGGCCCAAGTGTCGGCCAATGGAGATCCCCTCATAGAGGGGTTTAGGAGAGGAGATGGGTTAATTAGGGTGTGAGGTAGTACCGATGAAGAACACAGCTTTCCCCCAGATCCTGGATGCTTCCTCCCCGCAACTACCATGATCTGAATTCTACCTTGCAGGGCTGGATAGGGCAGAGGCTGTACACTGGTACATATGAGGGCTGGAGGTACAGGGAATCCAGGGTGGATGATACCTTCAGGACCAAGGGTGTGAGGGACGATGCTGGGAGAGTGGAGGGTGAATGGGTTGGAAAGGGGGAACTGATTACAAGGATTCACATGTGACCTCTCCCCTGGGAGAGGGACAGCAGAGAAGGGGGGGAAGGGAGACTCCGGATAGGGCAAGATATGACAAAATAACGATATATAAATTACAAAGGGCACATGAGGGAGGGGGGAAAGGGGAGGGAGGGAAAAAAAAAAGAGGACCTGATGCACGGGGCTTAAGTGGAGAGCAAATGCTTTGAGAATGATTGGGGCAGGGAATGTACGGATGTGCTTTATACAATTGATGTATGTATATGTATGGATTGTGATAAGAGTTGTATGAGTCCCTAATAAAATTTAAAAAAAGAAAAGAGGAGAAAAAATGATTAGGGCAAAGACTGTACAGATGTGCTTTATAGATGTGCTTTATACAATTGATATGTATGAACTGTGATAAGAATTGTATGAGCCCCAATAAATTGTTAAAAATTAAAAATAAAGACCAAAAAAATATAAGCTTAAAAAATTGGAATAATAATGACTAATGATGTATAACAGGCGCTGTGACGAGAAGTAAAATATGCCCATTGACCAGAGGCAGTCATCATAGAACTTCACCTTCAGACGGCATGAACCCGTGTACCCAGGGCTTTTGTGTGGTGTATCATTCTTGGCGTGTTTGCGTCTTCCCCAGGGCTTTGTGGGAGCTCACTGTCTTCAAACTCCCCTCACACATCAGCACTCCGACACTCAAGAGTCTCCAAAACTTGCCCAAGGACACCCAGCCATCGAGTGGGTGGAAGGTCACGAAAGTCCAGGTCTTGTCTTCCGCAGCTGTGAAATGGGAGAGGGGGTGCTAGATGTAATCACAAGGTAAGGGCCCTAGATAGAAAGCAGTAATTTTGAGCTAGTTTCATTACTTTTTTTTAAGTTTAAAATGCCTACTTCCAAGGAAATATGGATAATCGTTGGTTGTATGCAATGGAAACCAATTAACTTGCTAGCATAAATTTACCTCTTGCCTCCCCTTTTTACCCTGCAAAAAAAGGACATAACTTGGAAGAACACAAAAGAGCTGAGCAATCAGAGGTCAAACGGGACAGTCCAGCTTGATGGATAGGAGCCAAAAGAGCATCTACCTGTTGCACCTCTGGCCACTGTGATGGTTAACATTGGGTTGGCTAGGTTAGGATTCTCTTTGTTTCAGGAGACATTCTGTAGTACCTCCGATTTGGGATCTGATGTGTGCAATCAGTTGGAAATGGCGTTTCCTTGGGGGCGTGGCCTACATCCATTATCCACATGACTATTCTTGCAAAGCTGACGCTCCCTTCAACTTGCTGTCTTATTGGCATCTAATCCCGGTTTCTGGGCGCCAACCAGGTCATCTCCTCATCAACCCTGGTGACCACATGGGCCAGTAGAAGTTGACAACTTGTCAATCCCATGGATTTCAGATTTGTTAGCAGCCCCCACAATTGTTTGAGCTATTTCCTGGAAGTAATCTCTCTGTCTGTATCTGTATTGCTGATTTGAATCCTCTGGCTAAGACAGTCACATGTGCACTCCGTCTCTAGAGAAACGAGAGTCTTTGGCTGACATTTC
This sequence comes from Tenrec ecaudatus, assembly GCF_050624435.1. NCBI lineage: Eukaryota > Metazoa > Chordata > Mammalia > Afrosoricida > Tenrecidae > Tenrec > Tenrec ecaudatus. The sequence goes on along the minus strand of NC_134532.1, from coordinate 208,073,289 downwards.
CTGCCTACGGAGGGTGAATTCTCTGAGGATACAATTGGAGGGATGTGGTCATTCCATTTTATGTCAACTTGATGGTACCTGTGTAAAAGGAGGGGTGGAACCCAACCTCTCAATCAGGTCCCAGTCCTATGATGTCTCCTTGTGGTTGTGGCCTTCTGAGAAGGGAGAAACCTGGAACTTCCCTCTCTCTGCCCCTTTCCCTTCCTGCTTTCTGGGACTCTGGACCCTGACTCCAGGGGCAGTCCCATAATGTACCCCATATGGTACCCCGTTATGTTTCTACTCACCTTGGATCCATGAGACTCTGCACCAATGCCCTGTGATCTCCTTGCTTTCTGCTTCACCTTTCTACATCATTGGTCTGCATCTATGGGAGTCCGGCAAGCACTGGCTCTATGGAGTTGAGTTGAACTTGGCTGGTGTGCCTTCTTGATGTAAAGTCACTTCTTGATTTAAAGTATGTTCTTGTCCAGAGATGAGTGTCCCCGGTTTGTTTCTCTAGGCAGCCCAGCCAGACACAGGTACTATCCTTTAATTTGTTGTACTGTGATGTTTTATGTGTTGTTTTAACACTAGAAGCCTTGCCAAGAGCATTTTAAATACCAACGGGGCCACCCCAGTGGACAGGTTTCAGTGGAGCTTCTAGACTAGCTGGGGAGTTTACTTTAGGACATTAGCCAGTGAAAACCTTATGGATCACAACAGACACTTGTCTACCGGAATGCTGGAAGATGAGCCCCCTCAACTGTAAGGCCCTATGCGATAGCAACAAGGCTGGATGCAGATATACCAACACGCATGAAGATGGTGCAGTGTTTCCTTCTGTTGGATGTGGGGCTGCTAGGAGTTGAAAGGCAGAGACATGGGTCTTTCTAGAAGGAAGGGGAGCCCGACACGACTTGAGGGAGAGTTAATGATGATGATCTATGTCTACTGAACGTGTACATGCTATGCACTGTTGTATGTATTAACTCACTTAATCTTCTTAAAATCTTATGAAGCAAGGCATCTTGTCCATCTCATTTTATGAGGGGAATCCCTGGGGGACACATTCTACCACTAACCAAGTCATCTGCTTCCAAAATATCCCAGTTTTGAAAACCCAAAGATGTGTAGTTCTTTTCTAACACACAGAGGTTCACCCTGAATTGGAATCTCCTTGACAGCCACAGGCTTGACTTCATTTTACAAGAATACTAACATTTGACAACCCACAATCCAAAGGTGATTAATGGCAGGGTTGAGTTGAAAATGGATGTTCTTCTTCACAACAGAGAAATAGCACCCCCAAACAATAGATGCTAGTTTAGAAGATGTCTTGTGATAATCCAACGGGCTAGTGTTCATTGGAATAATGAAACTGCTAGCATTTATCCATCTCTGGCCTAGAAAAATGGCAGTTTCATATGGTCCGACCCAGAGTCAGTGCCCAACAAATGGTTCTTATTCTTATAAACACAGCTAGATGGGTGGTGAAGAATACAGACTATAAAGAATATAGAATATCATTGCTAAAAAAATGAGTAAAGCTGCCTTGGAAGAAGTACAGGCAGAACGTTCCTTAGAGGTAAAGATGGCGAGACTCCATCTCATGTATTTCAGACCTGTTACAAGAGGAACCAGTTCCTGGAGAAGGGCAGCGGGAAAGAGGAAGACCATCAACGAGATGGATGGACACAGCAGCTACAACAGTGGTATCAAACATATCAACAACCGTGAGGATGGGGCAGGAGCAGGCAGTTGCCTTCCATTGTACACAGGATTGCTATGGGTTGGAATTGACTCGATAGAATTCAACCATCATAACAATACTAGATGATTCTGTCCATCTAGAGGCAAATGTGCTTTAAAAACTGTAAAACTATGAGGAGTTATGTTTAAGCACAACTGGGTTAGGGCTGTTGTTGTTAACTGCCATCAAATAGACTCCAACTCATGAAAACCTGATGTGTGACAATATGAAACATTGACCAGCCTGACCATCCTCATAACCATCCATAGTTTGAGTCCATCAGTGTGACTACAGTACCATCCATCTCACTGAGGGTCTCTCTTACCCTGGCTGGCTTCTTCCTTCGCCAAACATGAGATTCTCTGCTAGTGATTGATCCTTCCTGGTGATATGTCCACAGCAAGGCCGTCAAACAATGTTCTTTGGTGATCCAAATTCAATAGATAATTTTCAGAATTAGATCCAGACTACGGTAGCTTCTTGTCTTAATCTGGAAGCTCTCCTGAAGCCTGTCCCCTGAGGGTGGCCTTGCTGGCGTTTGAAACACCAAGGGCATAGCTTCTTGCATTAGAGCAACACACAAGCTACCATTCTAAGACAAATGGACAAATGGCCCAGAAACGAAGACTTTGGGTGCTTTGGCATGACTGTTCTCCAAGGAGCAAGTTAGACAGCCTGTACTTTGCCACGTCTGACTTCCATGTGTCTGCAAATCTACTTTTGGTCTTTCTGTTCAGACTTCCTCTTGGATCCTATCCTTAGGATCCGAGAAGCAGAGTGAGAAACCTTTGCTTTATAGAAACACCTACAGCAAGCACAGAAGCCCTTCTGTATGCATGGGCATCCTGTCTGCTCTTCCTCCTGCTCCTGCCTCACATTTCTAGCCCTTTCAGTGCCGCCTCTGAACTCCCCTGAAGACACTAAAGTAGGAGTCCAGACCTGGAGGTGTTTGTGGGAGCCACTTAGCTCAACTTCAGAGCTGTTTGTCACCAAGACAATGGAGGGGTCACCCCAGCAGTTGCAAAACATGGCAGAGGACAGTTCCGGCTGAGGGGTTCTCACGCCTCTCCCTTGGGGGCCCTCTGAGCCTCAAACTAGCAGGAGCTCTCAGTGACCCACTATTCACCGCAGAACCCAGAACACAGCTCCACTCTTCACCCTGAAAGAACTCCCCACAGGCACAAGGGCACGCGTCTCCCGCTCATCTAGCCTAAGAAGCAAGGGCACACAACCAGGCAAGGGTCACTTACTTCCTGGAAGGAGAGACCAGCGTCAGTTTTCAGGGAAGCCGGTTTCCCAGAAGCACATGACTTTCTGACTGCTGACCCTCTTTGGGACTCAATCCTGACTGCTGTGGTTTTGAAGATCTTACCAGGGCACCTTTCCCGTTGGGCGGTTGGGGCTGGAACCTCTGTCTTCTTTATAGGGTACACATAACTGCGTTGCATAATAGAACCTGATGTTCTGACAGCCTCACTTAGACTCTGGCTAAATTTAAAGGTCACCCTTGTGAGGGGGAAGTAGGGGCCAGAGAATGAAAGTGCCTTAAACGCAAATTTCCCAGAGGTTTCCTCATTTTTAAAGAAAGTCTGCCACTATAAAATAGAGGCACAATTACCTGTGAGTTGGATAAATTATACCAATGTAGACTGCCTTTGTGGGAAGCAAGGTAGCTTTCTGAAGATTTGTAAAATAGGTAAAACAGCTGTGAAGGGGGCATAGTTGGCCTTCCAATATTTTCTAGAAGATCAGGGGCATGAATTTTGCCTGCAGGTAATGAATGAGCACATGCTGTGTCAAGAACTGCGTGGAGCATGTGGTTCCAGTGGTAAACACAACAAACCCGAAAACAACTGTATTAATCTGGGTACTTTAGAGAAACAAATCCACAGAAACTCACGTATAAGAGAGAATTTTTATATAAAGGTTAAATGCGCATCAAGAAAACATCCCAACCCAGTGCTGCCCAAGCCCACAAGTCCAACATTAATGCATTAACCCATATGTCTGACATCAATCCACAAAGTCCTTCTCCTTCTCACAAAACAGACGTAATGATGCTGACTGCAGGAGGAAAGCCGTGTCAGTGAATGTGTAAGCATCTCAGCACTGGCAGGGGTCTCCACATAGCTGCTCCAGCACCCAGGGCTGCATCTGGGTAGGTCCATGTGGCTTCTCCTTGGCAGGAAGTCAGCCATGCAAGCTGAGGCAGGAAACTGCTAAGGCAGCTGCACCCTGGTGTGACCATCACAAAGCAAGAGACCCAAGAACTAGAAAGGCGAGGCTCTGCCCTTCAATGAATCCCACATGTGTTTATCGGCCAGGTTGACACAATAAACTACCTCAATCCACCCCAAGTGAACCTGACACCTGTACATAATTCTTTAGCTTCACAATTGCAATTAAGTAACACCTACACCTTTATCCTATAATCCTGTGAATTTTTCCCCCACCTATGAAAGTTTGTAAGCTAACCACTTCATGCCTTTATCTCCCCCAATTTTGGGTATCCGATTTATATACTTTTCTGTTTTAATTTCCAGGTTGGCACAATAAACTAACCCCAAAACACACACAACCAACAAACACAACAAACTCGTCACCCTCACACAGCTGCCAGCTGAGCAGGGAAGAATGTCAGGGAAATAAATCATTGTGGCTGCGTGAGGGGAGGGTGGAGAAAAAGGAAACCCACCTGGGAGCATAAAGCAGGGGACTACTGTGGGTGTTGTCAGTTCCCACTCAACAGCTTGAGGGTTGGGGTAGCTCCACCTCCACCTCCTTAATGGCGTAATGCATTTGCTGGAGTTAACGATAATCTGTTTTAGAAGAGGTACGGCCAGAGAGCTCCTTGGAGGCAAGGATGGCAAGGCTTCATTTTATGGACTTTAGACGTATTGTCCGGAGAGACCAGTCCCTGGAGAAGGACAACATGCTTGGTAAGTGGAGGGGCAGCGTAAAAGATGAGATGGAGTGACATAATGGCTGCAACTATGGACTTAGTGGAACAATTGTGCGGATGGCGCAGGATCATGCTGTGCTTTGTTCCATTGTGCATAGGGCTGCTGTGGGTCAGATCCGACTCAATGGCAACTGAGAACCACCTAACAAGATGTAGTGGGAGGAAAGCATTTTAGAAGAGGGGACAATGTAATGGAGACAGTTGTCATTGCTTGCTGTTGAGTTAGTCCCTGACGCACGACACCCCATGGGCAGTGGAGCAAAGAGCTGCCTGGCCCCGTGCCATCCCCATGGATGGCTTCAGATCAGACCCTAGTGATCCCTAGGCGGTCTATTGCCTGAAGCCTAGAAGGAAATTGGTTCTAGAAGTTGTGGACTCCAAGTCACGGCCCGTGTCTCACAGCAAGAAACATTATCCAGTCCCTGTGCTACCGGCGATATTGGCATGTTTGAAATCACTGCTGTGGCTATTGGGAAGTATTTAAAAACCCAATGCTGTTGAGTTGATTTTGATTTATAGTGACACTGTAGGACAATCTGAAGCACCTGGGACACAAAACACCCCACTGAGTTAAGTTGATTTATGTTGAGCAAGCTTCTTACTTGTTTATGGGTTGATAGACAGCATGCAGACCTATGGACCGGTCTATAGGTTACACTTTAAGTAGCGCTATGGAGTAGTGGTTACATTTTGGGCTGTAATCCATGAGGTCAGAAGTTCAAAATCACCAGCTGCTCCTTGTGACAAAGATGGGGATTTCTGCTCTCATAAAGAGTTACCGTCTCAGAAACTCATAGGGACAGGTCTACCCTGTCCTATAAATCACTATGACTTGGCATCAACTCAATGGCAGGGCTTGAGATTCTAACGCTGACTCACAGTGACCCTAAAGGACAGGGTAGACTTGCCCCTGTGAGTTTCTGAGACTGTAACTCTTTAGAGGAGTAGAAAGCCCCCTACATATCCCAAGGAGGGGCTGGCCTCTTTTGAACTGTCGCTATGAGTTGGCATTGACTTGACAACAAGGAATTTGCTTTTAGTTTTATTCTAACTCTGACCAATCTCTTTTTTAACCACAAGAGTGCAGCCAAAAGTTTTTTAGAAATAATAATATAAAACACTGTTCACTCCCTACCCTTTTCTTCTCTTTTCTTCTTAATTTCTCAAAACAAGAGGCAGAAGAAGGTAGAGAAGTGTAGGCAGCTGTTGACATACCATGGTGGACAGAGAAGGGTGATGAGAAAGGACTAAGGACAGGTGTTTAACAGGTGACATCATCAGAGCCACGGAAGGGCTGTGATCATATGCTTACCAGCAGACTGGGGCTTTTCTTTGTTTATAAAAGTCCCATAGAATTTCCTTTAAAGTAACTTATGTTTTAGCCTGGATCCCACAGAAGGACATTTGTGGGGATGGCACAGGTCTGAGCAATGCTTTGTTCTGTTGTACATAGGGTCGGTGTGAGTTGGCACTTAACTACAACCTAACAACATGTTTTAGGCTGGGTTCTCGAAAGCAAAGACAAAGACAGTGTCAATCATCTGGTGAGTGAGTCCTGGGAACAGAGTTTGATGACTGGCAAGTACAGAGGGAAGCAGATACAAGAATGCATTATCCAAGTCATTGCTGCTGCAGGACACTCGTGCTCGGGTTTACCAGAACCTTCTGAAGGGCTTTGGAACTATTTAGCTCCATGGAAAAGCATTGATCCATCGTATTCTGTCCTCTATCAATCAAAGGTGTCTTCCTGGTCTTAACTGCTCTTTAATTATTGAGGAGATTCCTGTGGGCGACTTCCTCCAGAGGGGCATCAGAGAAGTTCCAGACCAGGAAGCAACAGGTTCTGTGGTCTAGAGAGAGCTCAAGTTATCTCTTCTGACTTTTCTACAGAGTTGGTCCAAATCTGCCTGAGACTGTCACCACAGCCATTATGGCAACATACAGTCCCAAGAAAATGTCTGGAGACCATGTGATGTTCAACAGAACTCTTTTATATTCCGGAGCACATTTTTAAAACAAAAAGGAAAGAAGTATTAAGTAGGGAGTAATGGAAAAAACAAAACAACACTAGAAAAGTTGAAGGCCAACATACCAGAGTACTGAAGTCACAGAGTAGACTGCTACCCAAAACCTGCACAGAGAAAGAGCATGTAATTCCTACAATCCAGAGACATAGTCAAAATCTACTGATTAGGAGGAAAAGCAACTGGAGCCACACACGGGTTGTACTTGTTAGCCTGGGCTCATAGAGAGCCTATGAACAAAAGAAGGAACCAATACCCTGTCTTGCACTCGCCTCACAATCATTGCTGTGTTTGACTCCTTGTTGCAGCCACTGTGTTAGTCTGAGTGTTTTCCTCTTTTTCACTGACTCTCTACATTACCAAGCACGATGTCTTCTCCAGGGACTGGTCCCTCCTGACATGTCCAAAGTACATGAGGCAGAGTCTGGCCATTTTGATTCTAAGAGCACTCTTGCAGTATTTCTTCCCAACCAGATTTCTTGTTCCTCTGGCAGTCCATGGTAATTTCAGTGCTCTTTACCAACATCATGATTCAAATGCCTTAGTTCTTCTCTTTGTCTTGGTTTCACATGCATATGAGATAATTGGAAATATCATGGCTTGAATCAGGCATGCCTTACTCCTTAATGTGACCTCTTTGCTTGGCCATGCACTGGTAAGAACACTTACATGGTAATTTTTCAAATTGCTGAAAGTAGAGCGTGACCGAACTAACTTTTGAGAATCTCCTAGGGTCCATACTCTTTGAGGAAACCCCCACTGCAGGAATCCAACCCACCATGACCGCACAGTGAGGGTCTGAGGAAGATCTCCTTCTGGCTCTAGAGGGTATGCGTCACAGTGAAATAAGTCCAGATCCTCATCTACAGTAAATGTCGACTTTCCAGAGAAAAGGGCTTTGTTAGGAACTTGTCCCGACAGTGGAAGGGAGTTCTTCTCTAGCCTTCAAATCTAACCTCAAAGGGGAAAAGACCTTTGTGTCTTGTTTTCCTTATTCTTATGAATGATACTGCCTACTTCTTAAAGGCGTGGCATTTGAGAGAGTCAATCACCCATAGGGAAAACAATCTAAGGAGCAGAATGACAAATGCCAGTTCATTGAGAGGACCCGAGGCTGCTCAGAATTGTCCCTGGGATGTTGAAGCAGCCATGGATGGAACCAGTATCCAGGCTTGTCAATGAAGGAATCCCACCTGTCAACAGCTGTGCCCCAGACATCTTCAGTGATGAACCAAGCATGACCCCCACCTAGCTCACTCTAACTTCAGACAGCCCTATGATTGGAGAAGACCACCCCATCCTAGAGTGCCCTGGTGGCACAGCAGTTCAAAACCCACTAGCCCATCCTTGGGAGAAAGATGAGGATTTCTATTGCCATGAAGAATGAACAGTGTCAGAAAACTCACTGGAGAGTTCTACCCTGTCTTAAAGGGTTACTATGAATCACAATCGACTTGATGGTAGTAAGTTTTTTGAGTGAGTTGACCTTATAGTAGATTGAACATTTCCTACTCTTATTTCCACCCATTGACGGTTTTTTCTCTGGATGAAGAAAATGGGTCTCAATTCTCTACCTGATAGGAAGTCAGCCATCACATTGTTCTGGATCTTTCTTTTTCCAGATTCTCCTGTTATTTCCTGGAATTCGTGGAAATATGTCCTGGGATAGTTAGATTATTGTGCCAGCCTGGCCGATAAACACATGTGGGATTAATTGAAGGGTGGAGAGATTAATGGCTTGGCGAGCCTCACCTTTCTTGTCTCTGCTCTTTGATCATCAGACCAGTGTGTGGCTGCCTTGCTTGTTCTGTGCCTCAATTTGCAAGCTACACTACCTGTGGGATACCTAACCTGTAGACGGTGTCACTGTAATTTGAGGACCCTTTAAGGCTTGCTTCGCCACACAATTGGAATTTACATCTCTTGAGCTGGGGACTGACTGTTGGTGACCTGGCTGACTGTTGTTGACCTGCCTTGCTGTTTGCTGCCTGTGCCGGGATAGCCTGAATCTCTCTATAGAGGACTACCTGGTGGCCCTCAAGACTCGAAGGACTGCCAGTGTCTCACAACTCTCTCACGGGAGTGAGTTACACTGAGCTATTTGTACTGCTTTATAATTTAACTGTTCATTTCTTGTATTATATATCTATCTTTCTGTATATAATTTAACTGTCATTTCTTGTATTATATATCTATCTATCTGTATAAATATATATATATATATATATAAAATTATTAGCAATTTGGTTTTGTCTCTCTAGAGAACCCTGTCTAACACATGTCCCTTTAGAATTAGAGGAAATAACTAGGTGGCAAAGGGCCTTTATAGAGGTCTAAATATAGGCATGTACATATGTAAATATATTTATATCTAATGATAGGTAAATAGATCTATGTATATATATGTATATGTTATGTATAAAGGTAGTAGATGGACATTCGGCCTCTACTCATATACCCCCTCAGTGCAAGAACACTTTGTTCTAAGAACCTGGCATTCCATGATGCTCACCTTCCCAACAAGATGGCTGAAGGCAAAATCGGTGCATAAGCAAATGTGGTGAAGAAAACTGATGGTGCCCAACTATCAAAAGATATAGCATCTAGGATCTTAAAGGCTTGAAGATAAATAAGTGGACATCTAGTTGAGAAGTAATAAGGGCCATATGGAAGTAGCACACCAGCCTGTATGATCATGAGGTGCTGATGGGATCAGGTAACCAAGCATCAAAGACCCAGAACAAAAAAATCATATCGATGTTAATGAGGGGGAGGTGAAGTACAGACCTATGTTAGTCTGGGTAGACTAGAGAAACAAATCCATGGACACACATATGTGTATAAGAAAGAGATTTATATACAAGAGCAATTGAACATTGAGAAAACATCCCAGCCCAATCCAGATCAAGTCAATAAGTCCGATATTATCCCATATGTCCGACAGCAATCTATGAAGTTCTCTTCAGACTCATGAAGCACATGCAATGACGCTGAATGTAGAAGATCATAGGCCATTGGGTAGAAAGTCCTTGGATCCAGTGACATTGGAAACATCTCAGCACTGGCAGAGGTCTCTGAATGGCTTCTCCAACACTCAGAGCTGCATCAGGGTGGGTCCAATGTGTCTTGTCAGCTACTATGTCTCCCAGGGTGTGAGCAGAGAGTCTCCCAATTCCAAGGAGGAAATACTGGAATTCCCAGAATCCTTAAGGAAAGGCTATGCCTACACAGAAGTCTCATTGGCTATGACCCAATTGACAGAGTAAACTCCACTCCTTCATTCTTAATCCTCAAACTGATAAATTATTATGTATCTACCACAAGACTCAAAACCCATCTGTAGACAATTGGACATTCCCTTACAGAAGGGTCACAAGGAAGAGATGAGCCAGTCAGGGTGCAGTATAGCACCAATGAAACATACAACTTTCCTCTTGTTCTTCAATGCTTCCTACCCCCTACTATCATGACCCCAATTCTACCTTTCAAATCGGGCTAGACTAGAGCATGTTCACATGTACAGATAAGAGCTGGAAACACAGGGAATCCAGGACAGATAAACACCTCAGGACCAACAATGAGAGTAGTGATACCAGGAGGGTAAGGGGAAGGTGCAGGGAGAAAGGGGGAACTGATCACAATGATCTACATATAACCCCCTCTCAGGGGGGACGGACAATTAAAAAGTGGGTGAAGGGAGATATCAGTCAGTATAAGACATGAAAAAATTATAAATTATAAAGGGTTCATGAGGGAGGGAGGGTGGGGGAGGGGGAAATGAGCTGATACCAAGGGCTCAGGTAGAAAAAAAAGGTTTTGAAAATGATGATGGTAACATATCTACAAATGTGCTTGATACAATGGCTGTATGGATTGTGATAAGAGCTGTATGAGCCCTCAGTAAAACGTTTAAAATACAATGTCCCTTTATGTAGCTCTTTGCCTCATTTCTTTGGATAAACAGTTTGAAAGATTTCCCCCTTCAACCTTGATAAATGACCTTTGCACTAGTTTTCTCCCCCAGGGTGTTTGCAACTTCTTCCATGTTGGTTGTCATGTCCCGGGCAACCTGCAAACATTTGGGTTCTGTACATTTGTCTGGTCCTGGCCTGAAGCTTGCCCTGTGAGGGATATGTGCTTTGAATGGATTAGTCAATAGACTATGCAAATGAAGTCATATAGACCAAGAAAACAAATTATCTGTAGAGTACTCTGAAAATTAAGTTATCTGTGGCTTACCAAGCAGGGATTGATAAGTTCATGGCCTTGGTGAGAGGGTTATGCCTTGAAATTGCCAGACCCTCAGAGGCGTTTCTGAAAGAAAGCACAAAGAGAAGCAGAAGAAACACACACACACACACACACACACACACACACACACACACACACACACAGAGATATCCTACATGAGCTGTAACACAGTTAAGGGGTATAACACTAAAGACAGTGGGAGGCAAAGAGGTTGCCAGTAGCAGAGCCAGAGGTGACCATGGTAGGACTGAGAGAAGGCTTGTCTTGAGAGAGAGGGAGAGATAGCGATGGAGTGATAAGAGAGAGCTGCATGGTTAAGGGGAGCTGAGAGAGCTTCCCTGCATGGAGGGAGACTTCCTACAAGCTTCCTGATCATAAACTGTGTCTTGTTGATCTTGATCCTGAGTTGTATCCAGCTACTTCCTTAACACACTTCTTAATGCTTAAAATGGGCTGTAAATTCTGTGTGGTCATTGCAATGGATTATGGAACCCAGAAGAAAATTATCCATTGTGTTGGGAGGGACAGCTGGTGTCAGAATTGGTACAAAGGATGGAGGATGGAAGCATGTGTGCTCTCTATTACCTTTTGGGAATCAGCTTCAGATTAATCTTGGCCATTATCCCCCAATTGAAGTTGGGTCAGTTCTGACACTACTACTATACTAGGACACCCACCATTTTACAATGAGTATGTTTGGTGGATATAGTCCTGGATGAGTTATGTCAACTAGACCCTTCTGGCTAGGGGTGGAATCAAACCTGCCCATCAGGTGCTAGCTTGATGACACCTCCTTGGGAGTGTGGCCTTTTCTATGAGAGTGAGGGACCCTGGGAACTGATTTCTCTCTGTCTCTCTGCCTTCCTGTCTTCTGGAACAATTCCTGCCTTCAGGGCCCCATGTGGTCCAACCGACCTTGAGAGCTATGGGTGCCCTGCCATGTTCCCACTGACCTCGGATCCATGCAACTCTACATCCACCAGCCTGTGATCTTCCTGCCTCACCATTCTGCACCACCAGCGCAAAGTGACAGGAGTCTGAAGAGAGACTTAGGGACTGTTGATGGGTTAGGCTGGGATGCTTTCTTTTGATATAAAATACTTGTTGATATAAAGCTCTGAGATAGTTAAGGTTTAATGTGCCAACCTGGCTGATAAACACATGTGGGGTTAAGTGAAGGGCAGAGAGATAAATGGCTCAGTAAACCTCGCCTTTTTAGTTCTTGAGTCTCTTGCTTTTTGATGGTCAAACCAGGGTGCAGCTGCCTTAACCAGTTCCCTGCTTCAGCTGGCAAGGCCCACTTCCTGAAAGACATTCCTGAGGAGAAGCCACATGAATGTACCCTGATGCAGCCCTGGGTGCTGGAACAGCTGTGTGGAGACTCCTGTCAGCGCTGAGATACTTACACGTTCACTGATTCGGCTTTCCTCCTGCAGTTGGCATCATTGCTTGAGTTTTGTGAGATTGAGGAGGACTTTGAAGATTGGTGTTGGACACATGGGCTAATGTTGGACTTGTGGGCTTGGGCAGCTCTGGGTTGGGATGCTTTCTTAATGTACACTTACCCCTTATATAAAACTCTCTCTTATACATATGAGTTTCTGTGGATTTCTTTCTCTAATGTACCTAGACTAACTCAAGCTCTTTCTTATACATATATGAATGTCACTAGATTTATTTCTCTAGACAATCGGCCTAATACAGTAGAGCTGCTACGTAGTTTTCAGCTGCTGTTCAGTCAGCTTTGACAGTAATACCCAATGAAAAAATTGTTGCACATTTTTTCATCATCTTCATGATTGCTAGTATATTTGAGTTCATTGTTGAAAATATTTTTTATCAAATCATATCATTTGGGATCTGTTTTGTATTGAGTTGTGTTCCCTGAAAGTAAGTGTTGGGATCCTTATTTGAGTCCATTAATATTTGATTCCATTTGAGAACAGGTCTTTCTTTCATTTAATTTCTTAAAATATTTTTATTAGGGGCTCTTACATCTCTTATCACAATCCATACTTTCATCCAATATGTTAAGCACATTTGCACATATGCCGCCATCATTGTTTTCAAAGCATTCTCTTTCCACTCGAACCCCTGATATCAGCTCTCCATTTATTTCCCCTCCACCCCCCACCCACCCTCCTCACAAACCTTTGATAAGTTATAGATTGTTATTTTCATATCTTACATCGTTTTCCGTCGCCCCTCACCCACTTTTCTGTTATTCATGCCCCTGGGAGGAGGTTCTAGCTGATCCTTGTGATCGATTTCCCCCTTTCTCCCCCCAACCTCCCCTAATCCTCCTAGTATCTCTACTCTCCTTGTTGGCCCTGAGGGGTTTATCTATCCTGGATTCCCTGTGTTGTAGGCTCTCATCTGTAGCAGTGTTCATGGTCTTTTCTAATCTGATATGTGAGGTAGAATTGAGGTCATGACAGTGGGAGGGAAGGAAGCACCAAAGAGCTAGAGGAAAGTTGTGTACTGCACCCTGACAGGCTCATCCAAGATTTTCTTTTTAATGAGGCTATAATGGTTTAGGTATTTTTTTTTTTGTGTAGGTATTTTAAAAAAACCAGATCGCTATTGTAATAGAATAGAAGCAGGAGACAGGAAAGATTGAGCACAAAGGAAGCGAGCAACAGAAGCTCAAGAGAGACATGGACCTTTCCCTGGGGTCTTCTCCTAGAGCCCAGGGCCTGAATTTGAGTGTCTAGCCCCTACACCATGAAAAAAAATACACTTTGTTTGTTAATTGCACCCACTTGAGGTGTTCCTGTTACAGCAGCACCAAGAAACTAATACGTTGCTTCTGCCAGTCCTCTAGCATCATCAAACAGCAGTGTTTTCCTAGAGGCTGGTCTTCCCTGATGATGTGTCCAAGGAAGTCTCACTATCTCATTCCTCAAAAGCATCCTGGCTGTACTTCTGAGACTGAGTTGGTCACTCTTCTGGCAGTCCTTTGTAATTTCAGTAGTCTCTGATATACACGTCTTCAATTCAAATATAGAGATATTAGACATTCACACTGTTTTGTGGAGCCCGTGTGTCTCTGCAGAGCTAACGCGATGCCCACAGGAGTGTGAAGCTGTGTGTATCTGGGAAGGAGAGGCTTTAAATGCATGTTGTTTGTGCGAGCTTCCTTGCCCACGGGCCTGCACAGGCTGATCTCCAAACCCTCTCACAAGCTCCATTTCCTGCTAATCGGTGGGAAAATCTCCAGAACAGAGTGGGTTGTGTGAAATTTCAGATTTTATGCAAGTTCACAGCTAGAACCTGTGCACAATTACCGCTAAGAGTTTGATTTTGTCTCTGAAAGCCCTGAGGATTCGACCCTTCAGAATAGTGGAGAAAGCTGCTTCTGAACTTTTTTTCTCCATTGGCTACTTCACGATAGAACAGTCTTGGTGTTACCAGAGAAATTTCAATGTAAACGTTATTTTTTTTTTAAACCCCAAGGTCAGGATTTTAGAGCCCAAGGCTGCAATTGAAACTGCAGGAGCAGAGCAGGAAAAATTCTGCTGGGCTTCTAAAAATAAGAAGCTTTCTTTTCTTTTTTAAAAATCATTTTATTGGGGGCTTGTACCATTCATATCAAAATCCAAACATCCATCCATGGTGTCAAGCAAATATGTATATTTGTTGCCATCCTTATTCTCAAAACATTTGCCTTCTACTTGAGCCCTTAATATTGGCTGCTCATTTTACCCCTCCCTCGCCACTCCCTCACCTCATGAACCCTTCATAATTCATACATTATTATTATTATTTTGTGATATGTTACACTGTCTGACATCTCCCCCTGCCCTTTTCTCTGCTGTCCAACTCCGAGGGAGGAGGCTATATGTAGATTCTTGTAATTGGTTCCCCCTTTCTACCCCACATTCCCTCTTCCCTCCAGGCATCGCCACTCTCACCACTGGTCCTGAAGGAGTCATCTGTCCTGGATTCCCTGTGTTTCCAGGTGCTATCTGTACCAATGTATGTCCTCTGGTCTAGCCAGATTTGTAAAGTAGAAATGGGATCATGATGTGGGGTGTGGGGGGAGGAAGCATTTAAGAACTAGAGGAAAGTTATGTTTCATCGTTGCTACCCTGCACCCTGACTGGCTCATCTCCTCCCCACAACCCTTCAGTAAGGGGTGTCCAGTTGCTTACTGATGGGCTTTGAGTCTCCCCTCTGCACTCACCCACATTTACAATGATATGATTTTTTGTTCTTTGATGCTTGATACCTGATCTCTTTGACAGCTCGTGGTCACACAGGCTGGTGTGCTTCTTCCATGTGGGCTTTGTTGCTTCTGAGCTAGATGGCTGCTTGTTTATCTTCAAGCCTTTAAGACCCCAGATGCTATATTTTTTGATCGCTGGGCACCATCGGCTTTCTTCACTACATTTGCTTATGCACACGTTTGTCTTCAATTAGGCTGGTGGGCACCCACTGATATGATTTTGAGTTCTTTGATATCTGATAACTGGTCCCTTCTACACCTCGTGGTCAAACCGGCTGGTGTGAAGAAGCTTTATTTTCAAACTGCAGGATGTGTTTTAAAAACAAGGTCTCTGCCATTTAAGCATTGGACTGCCGCTTGTATCCCATTTGTGCCAATTTGGCAAGGAAGAAAGATGCTGGCCTTATACAAAAGGGACACCAATCTCAAGAATTGCATAAGATTAACCCTCATGGATCCCAGTGCGATGTCCCCAACTTTCTCCTCCCTTTAAGACCCAGCCTGCTGAATCCTAAACAAGATCAGGCCCCAATCAGATGCCCCATCGGCAGACAATTTGGAGATTAAACCAAGGTTTCAACTCTTGATTCAGCTGGAGCCGTGAAGTACTTGGGGAAGGACTCCACTCTGTGCCCTCAGAGGTGAAACATGCCGAGAAGTTAGACAGGGAGTTTCTGTCCGCTTCACTCCAGGCTTCCTTCTGATTCTCATTCCCAGTGGAAAGGTTGTTGTGGATTGCCAGTAAGTGGCTTTGACTCGTGGCAATCTTACCTCTTTGACTTCTCATGTGCATTCTAAGTCTGGATTAGGCAAAAGGAAGATGGAAGAAGAAATGAATGATTCGGATCGTGGTGTTGGCAGAGAATATGGAATGCAATTTGGCTTCAGGAACAAACAAATTGTTTTTAGAAGACATCCAAGAGGGATGATTCTTATATATGAGGATGAAGAGGCTTCAGTACAAGTGCGTTGAGAACATTATCCATTGTTGTTGTTGTTTGATGCCATCAAGTCAGTCCTGATTCAGAGCAACCTGATGAACCATGGAATGAAACACAGTCCAGTCCTGTGTCATCTGCCCAAAGGTTTTTTTTGTGTTTGAATCCATCAATGCAGCCATGGTGTCAATCCATCTTGTTGAAGTCTTCCTCTGTGTTAGTCCAGGTTGACTAGAGAAACAAATTCATAGACACTCATATGTGGATAGGAAAGGCCTTTATATACAAGAGCAACTAAATATCAAGAAAACATCCCAGCCCAGATCAAGTTAGTAAGTTCAATATTAGCCCAAAGGTCCAAGACCAATTTATAAAGTCCTCTTCAGACACATGGAACACATGCAATGATGCCGAGAGCAGGAAGATCACAGGCCAGTGGGTGAGAAGTCTTCTGGATCCAGTGATGTTGTAAACATCTCAGTGCTGGCAGCAGTCTCCCTGTGGCTTTTCCAGCTCCCATGACTGCATCAGGGTAGATCCATATGGCTTCTCCTCATGGATGTCTCACAGGGAATGAGCCTTGTCAGTAGAGAGTCTCTAAGGGAATCAAGAGGGAGAGAGAAAGAGAGAGAGAAAGAGAGAGAGAGAAGGCCACACCCACACAGAAGTCTCACGGGCTATATCCTGATTGACAGCTAGACTCCACCCCTATACTCTTAATCCTCAAATTGACACCAGATTATGTAACTACCACGACCTCTATTTTGTTGTTGTTGTCCTGCTACTTTACCAAGAATTATGTCTTTTTTCAAGGACTGATCTTTCCTGATAACTCATTCAAAGTATGTGAGAGGAAGTCTTCCATCCTTGCCTCTAAGGAGCCTTCTGGCTGTACTTCCAAGACAGATTAGATTGTCCTTTTGGCAGTCCATGGTATTTACAAGATTCTTCATCAACACCACAGTGCACATATATGGATTCTTCTTCGCTCTTCCTTATACAATGTCCAAATTTCACATGCATGTAAGCCAATTGAAAATACCCAGCCTCAGTTCAGGTACAACTCAGTCCTCAAAGTAACCACTTTGCTCTTCAAAATTTCAAGGAGATCTTGTGCAGCAGAATTACTTAATGCAATGCCTTGATTGATCTTTGTCTGCTGCTTTCAGGGGCATTGATCATGGATCCAGACAAGATAAAGCCCTTGAAAGCTTCAATATTTTCACTGTTTATCATGATGTTCTCTGTTGATCCAGTTGTGAGGGTTGTTTTTTTTTAATGTGTAGTCATAATCCACACTGAAGGCTGGAATCCTGTATCTTCATCAGCAATGCTTCAAGTCTCCTCACTTTCAGCAAGCAAGGTTGTATCTTCTGTATATTGCAGTTTACCATAATGTTTCTTCCAGTCCCAATGCCACATTCTTCTGCATATACAACCATCATTGGCTGATCTTCAGAAAAATCTTATTTGCATGAGATGTCAGTGACAGTGTTCTGTAGTTTGACCATTCTGTTGGGTCACTTTTCTTAGGAATGGACAAAAATATGGATTTCTTCCAGTCAGTTGGCCAAGTAGCTGTCTTCCAAATCTCCTGGCATAGATGAGTAAGTGTTTCCAGTGCTTCATCAGCTTGCTGAAACGTTTCTATTGTTATTCTATCAACTCCTGGAACTTTGTTTTTTGACTAATGCTTTCAGTGCAGTTGAGCTTTTTCCTTCAGTACCATTGGTTTTTGCTCATAAGCTACCTCTTGAGATGGTAGGATATCAACTAGTTCTTTTTGGTACAGTGGCTCTGTGTATTCTTAACCTTTTCTTTTGATAATTCCTGCATTATAAAACATTTTGCTATAGAATTGTTCAAGATTATAACTGGACGCATGGACTTTTCTCTTGAGTTCTTTCAGTTTAAGGTATGTTGAACGTGTTCTTTCCTTTTGCTTTGCTACCTCTAGGACTTTGCTCATTTCATGATAAGATTTTACTTTGAGTTCTTGAGCTGCCTTTTGGAATTTTGTGTTCAGCTGTTTGACTTCATCATTTCCTTTATTTCCTTTAGTTACTCTATGAGGAAGAGCAAGTCTCAGAGTCTCTTTGGAATTGGAACAAATAAGGTTCTCTTCCAGTCTGTTGGCCAAGTTGCTGTCTCCCAACTTTCTGGGCAGAAAGGAATAACTGTTTCCCGTGCTTCATCAGCTTGTCAATGGGCATTCCGTCAGTTCCTGGAGCCTTGTTTTTGGCTAATGCATTCAGTGCAGCTTGAGCCTCTTTCTTCAGTATTATTGGTTCATGCTCAAATGCTACCTCTTGCAGTGGTTGAATGCTGACCGGTTCTTTTTGGTACAGGGAGTTTGCACATTCTTCTCACTTTCCTTTGATGCTTGCGGAATCACTCATCATTCTGCCAACAGTATCTTTCAATATGGCAACTCAAGACTTGAATTTTTTCCTTTAGATCACACACTTGAAGTCACACCTATTTTTAAAGAATATTTTTGTTTCCCTAAGAAAGATAACAAATGTAACATACAGCTCTTCTTTCTATTTTTGATGTGTATCAATAATAGAAATCGGTAGTCATTTTTTCTAGCAAGACCAGCAATTCTAATCAGTGGTAAGTAGCATATTATAGTGTTGACAATGACTCGTTCAACTTCCTGCCTTTCTCCTGAGCAAACGAGTGAAGGGGTACACCGAGCAATCGCAAAAGCACACAATTAATTGGAGAAAACATTTGCAACTCATGTTTCAGACAAAATATTAACTAAAAAACAGTTAGATTTTCTTTGGGCCTCCGCTCTGCACTCCAACCCTTCATTCACATTATGATTTTTTGCTCTGGGTCACCTAATCGACAACTCATGATCACACAGGCCGATGTATTTCTTCCATGTGGGCTTTTCTGTTTCTCAGCTAGATGGTTGCTTGTTTATCTTCAAGCCTTTAAGACCCCTGATGCTATATCTTTTGTTAGCTGGGCACCATCAGCTCTCTCAACCACATTTGTTTATGCACCTGCTTTGTCTTCAGCAATCATGTCAGGAAGGTGAGCATCTCAGTGTTGGGTTATTAGAACAAAGTGTTCCTGTGTTGAGGGAGTAGTTGAGTTGAGGCTCAATGTCAATATGCTTCCTTAATACTAAACCTATAAATATGTGTACGTAGATCTATTTTTCCATCATCATATATAAACATATCTACATATGTATGCCTGTATTTAGCTCTCTATAAATGCCCTTTGCCTCCTCGTTCTTTCCTCTATTTCCTTTTGCTTTCCTCTTGCCCCAATCTGTAAGCAATTGGACATCCCCTTACAGAAGGGTTGTGGGGAGAAGATGGGTCAGTAAGGGTGCAATGTAATGCTGATGAAACATATAGCTTTCATGATCCTAATTCTATCTTACAAATCTGGCTAGTTCAGAGCATGTACATGGGTACAGATAAGAGCTGGAAACACAGGGAATATAGGACAGATAAACTTCTTGGGACCAATATTGAGAGTAGCCATACCAAGAGGGTAAGGGGAAGGTGGGGGGATAAAGGGAAAACTGATCACAATGACCTACTTATAACCCATTCCAGGGGTATGGACAACAGACAAGGTGGTGGGGGAGACATCAGACAGTGCAAAACATGAAAAAATAATAATAATTTGTAAATTATCAAGGGTTCATGAGGGAGGGAGGGGGAGGGAAGGGAAAAATGAGGAGCTGAAACCAAGGGCTCAAGTAGAAAGAAAATGCTTTGAGAACAATGATAACAACATATGTACAAATATGCTTGAGACAATGGATGTATGTATGGATTATGATAAGAGTTGTATGAGCCCCCAATAAAATGATTTACCAAAAATCCAAAACAGAAAAAGAACCACCATCAAATGACATAAGTGCAAAGGATATATACAAATAATAAGAAATATAAATGGGAATTTAAAACATGAAAAGATGTCCAACATACTTGGGATAATTAGGTCTTATATCAGCTTGGCAACCTCTCATTTAGGTCACAGCTTGAAGATGTCTCCTTGGACTCGTTTGATATTTATAAAGAGATGGTTTGAAGACCCTTCCTCCTCTTCTTCTTCCTGTTGGCCTTGATCCTGAATTTGGTTTCCTGGGACTTTGACCTGGGGCCTGCTGACCCATGGGAGCTGTTGGTGGCCTTTTATGTTCCCTTCCTTGAATCTACTCCAATCTGTCTCCACTGGTCTGTGGTATTTCCACTTATTGTTTCATTTTCTTTGTTCATCAGCTGGTAGCTACATGAATCAGGAAGGATGAACAACTAGCATCTGACCTACAGACTGTTCTTGGGTTGGGCTTGGATGCTCTGCAGCTTTTGGGGCCATTTTCTGATTATATATTTCTTTCTTTAACTATCTTTTATCTATCTATGTATCTATCTATGTATCTAGGTATCTATGTATCTATCTATCTATCTATCTATCTATCTATCTATCTATCTATCTATGTCTTGTTTTTGTTTCTGTAGAAAGCCCAGCCTAAAATAATACTCATGAAAAGAAACACATTACAACTACATTGCAATGTCATTATTTACCTATGAAATTGGGAAAATAAATTCAAAATATGGATATTGAAAGCATGTCCTCTTACATGTATCAGTTATGCAAATTGTTACAACTACAGAGAGGACAATTTTAGTGTAGAGAAGTATTACTGAAGCAGCAAGAGGAGCTTTGCACCAAGGAATCTAACCTCACAGTCCTATGCTTTCTCTCTGAAGCTCAAGTAACAAGAGATGATAACCATCCAGTTCCCTGTCCTGCTTCATTCAATGCACCCTGCAGTCTGCTGGTAGTGCGATTTCTAAAACTCAGACCACACCATGTCTACCACTTGAAGTCATGTGAGGCTGCTTGACTGCTCTAAGGATACAGTCCTGACTTCTTAGTGAGTTCAAAAGGGGCTTCTGCGATCAAGTCCTGAGCTGCTTATTTTCCTGAACAGGACCCTCCAGCCATCGTCTACCCTATTTAAATCTCACTCAGCAGCCTAATGCTGTCCCTTGCCTCTGTGTTTGTCCTCACTTGCTATGCCACACCTCTAGTCAAGAGATCAAAAGGTGTGTTGCCTTCAGTAAATCTGCTGCACAAGACCTCTTAAACATGCTGCAAATCAAGGGTATTGCTTTGATAACTAAGTTGTGCCTGAACTACCTTTGGTGTTTTCCATCGCCTCCTAGGCATGTGAAAGTTTTACATGGAATCAGGAAGACAGAAAAGAATCTGGGCATTTGAATTGTGGTGCTAGAGAATGTTGAAGGCACCATGCATGGACTGCCCAAAGGACACACTAATCTGTCTTGGAAGAAGTCTGGCCAGAGTGTGCTTAGAGGCAAGGATGGCAAGACTTCACCTTCCATACTATGCACATATTGTCAGGAGACACGAGTCCCTGGAGAAGGACATCATGCTTGGTAAAGTGGAGGGGTGATGAAAAAGAAGGCCCTCAAGGACATGGATGGACACAGTGACAGCAATGGGCTCAAGCAAAAGAACAATTGTGAAGATGGTGCAGGACTGGGCAGGATTCTTTCTCTTGTGCACAGGGTCGCTGTGAGGTGGAACCAACTCTGCAGCACCTGCTTATCAGGTGACCAAACGTCCCGCTTTTGGCAGGACAGTCCCTATTTTTAACAATTTGTCGCACGTCTTGTAGTGTTTATAAAAAGTCCCAATTTTTGGAAGGAATGCAGGACAAGCTAGGGAACGGCGGGAGAACGGGAAGGGAATATACGGTTTTTAGCTGCCTTGTGGCTATTTCGCCAGGATATAATTTTATATTATTTTTTGTTAATTTTATAATGTGAAACTTTAATAATAACAAATAATTGTTGAGAACTGATTATAGAGAACTGCTTATCAAAGTTCCATTGTTGATCAGTTGTTAGAATTCGACCACCATTGTTTGGACTTAATGAACAATGGCATTTTTTGGCATTGGCAACGATGCAAACATTTTGTAACTGTCTCTCAGATGATACACAGCATACTGCGTGCTAGTGCTAGTTAAACAAGTGATGTCAACAAATCAGCTATTCAGATAACTTAGGCAAGTTATTTATTTATTTATTTCACAATACATAAATTTCCTTGAATTTAGCAGACAGTACTCATATTATTTATATTTTATAGTGGCGGCAAAAAGTCTAGCACTGGCCTTCAAAGTGACATTTACGACTTATGTTACAGCAAATTCAGGGAAAAAATAATACAAGTTAGTATTGTTATTATTTAGAAAGAAATATAGGATTGAAATGAAAATAATTTAAAATATATAGTTAGTTACTTTATAACAATCAAATTAACTTAATTTATAAACTAACAATAAAATATGTTCATGTAATTATGTACCTACTGGCTGTGTTTTTAAGCAATATGTACATAATTTATAATATAATTTAAAATTATTTTTAAAAGATTTTAAGAAAAGAGAATGAGTAAGAAAAGAGAATGAGTAAGAAAAGAGAATGCAAATTCAACAATGATCTAAGAAGTGAATTTCCTTTTATTAAAAAACCAAAAACGATTACATGGTAAAATGGGAGAAATATAATGATGAATTTTCTATTTCATACGGTGGGAAGAATGATATTTCAAAGCACGTGGAGACACATAAACATAAAAGATATTTAAATACTGCTGCATCTTTCTCCAAAATACAGGAATTTTTTCAGAAAACAACTTATGGAGACGAAGAAAAGAAATTAGCACTAGCAGAATGACTTGTCTTTTCATGCTATTAATCACAATCATTCCTTCAGATCTATGGACTGTACATCACAAGTTTTCAAAAAGTTAATCACCAAAAAATTTGCCTGTGCTAGAACAAACTCTGAGGCAATTATGTGTAATGTGCTTTCCCCATATGCATTTTCAGAATTAAGCAAAACTCTAGAAAAAAATTAATTTTATATCTATATATTCTGACACATCGAATCATAAGGATATAAAGTTATTTCTAACCATTATTAGATTTTTTGATTCGGAAACTGGAATAAAATTAGAATTTTAGATTTCGCTTCTGTGCCCCGCAAAACTTTTGCAATAATTTTCAGTTCCATTATTAATATTTTGGAAAAAACCAATTTAAAAGATAAAATGATTGCATATTGTGGAGACAACACGAACGCAAATTTTGGAGGGAAAGCAAGAAGAGGTACAAATAATATTTTTATAAATTAAACAAAAACCTTAATCAAAACATTATTGGTGTTGGTTGTGCAGCGCACATAATACACAATTCCATTCAAACAGCTGCTGATTTGTTGCCTGTAGATGTGGACAATATTGTTATTCAAATATATTATTTCTATATATACACTGCGTGTTGAAATGCTTAAATAATTTTGTGAAACAGAGGAAGTTGAATATCAGAAAATACTTGGATGCTCTAAACGCGCTGGTTAGCTCTTTTGCCAGCTGTGGAAAGAATTTTGAAACTATATGATCCTTTGAAACCCTACTTTCTATCCCAGGATAAATATCCTAGAATTTTAGAAGAGTTTTTTGAAAAAGAATCTTCAAAAATTTGGCTAGAGTTTGTACACAACCAAGCAGCTCTTTTTCAAAATGCTATAAAACTTATTGAAGGTGACAAAATTTTGATAATTGAAGTAGCAAATGAATTTAATAATTTAAAATTTCAGTGTCAAGAGCGGTTAGAAAATAATTTTCTTCCGTTAATTATCTGTAATAGTATAAGCCAGCTAGAAGAACAAGGTGCAATAAATCATGCAGCTATCATGAACCAGGTTAAAAAGTTCTATAGTAACTGCATAAATTATTTAGAAGAGTGGACAGTACATTACAATGATACTAAACATTTTCAATGGGTTACATTTTTTAAAAAACATTTTATTAGGGGCTCATACAACTCTTATCACAATCCGTACATAGACATACATCAGTTGTATAAAGCACATCTGTACATTCTTTGCCATAATCATTTTCTCTTTTTCCCCCTTTACTTTTTTTACATTTTATTAGGGGCTCATACAACTCTTATCACAATCCATACATATACATACATCAATTGTTTAAAGCACATCTGTACATTCCCTGCCCCAATCATTCTCAAAGCATTTGCTCTCCACTTAAGCCCTTTGCATCAGGTCCTCTTTTTTTCCCCCTCCCTCCCTGCTCCCCCCTCCATCATGAGCCCTTGATAAATTATCGATTGTTATTTTGTCATATCTTGCCCTCTCTGGAGTCTCCCTTCCCCCCCCTTCTCTGCCGTCCATCTCCCAGGGATGAGGTCACATTTGGATCCTGGTAAAAAGTTCCCCCTTTCCAACCCACTCACCCTCCACTCTCCCAGCATCGCCCCTCACACTCCTGGTCCTGAAGGGATCATCCACCCTGGATTCCCTGTGCCTCCAGCCCCCATATGCACCAGTGTACAACCTCTGCCCTATCCAGTCTTGCAAGGTAGAATTCGGATCATGGTAGTTGTGGGGAGGAAGCATTCAGGATCTGGGGGAAAGCGGTGTTCTTCATCGGTACTACTTCGCACCCTAACTGATCCATCTCCTCTCCTAAACCCCTCTATGAGGGGATCTCCAGTGGCCGACACTTGGGCCTTGGGTCTCCACTCTACACTTCCCCCTTCATTCAATATGTTATACACACACACACACACACACACACACACATATACACATACACAATACATATATCTTTTTTTTTGCATGATGTCTTATACCTGGTCCCTTTGGCACCTCGTGCTCGCACTGGCTGGTGTGCTTCTTCCATGTGGGCTTTTTTGCTTCTGAGCTAGATGGCCGCTTGTTCACCTTCAAACCTTTAAGACCCCAGACACTATCTCTTTTGATAGCCGGGTACCATCAGCTTTCTTCACCACATTTGCTTATGCACCCTCAATGGGTTACATTAAAACAAGAATTTAATTGGAATGAAGTGCAAAAATCATTCAATCATATTACTCAAAATTTCCCATACAGTAATATTTCAGAAAATGATCTTTTTAATGAGATATAATTATTAAAATATATCGATAAGGAAAAGGTTAACTCTTGGGCATCAGCAAAAATCACAATAGAGAACAAATGGTTAGAAATATTTCATCAATTTGAAACAAACCATATTCCATACAGTAATTCACTAAAAATTATGGAATACGCGCTGTTCTTACCAGGAACTAATGCTGCGACTGAATGCATTTTTTCTACGATAAATAAAGTGTGGACATCAGAAAAATCACAATTAAGTCTTGAGACTTTGAAAGCCATTTTATGTGTGAAATATAATTTAACAAATTCTTGTGAAAAATGTCATGACCTTTTAAACAATGACAGCAATCTACTAAAAATGTTCACTCAAATGAGAAATATGCCAAAGAATAAAGCAATACTATACATAATTTTAATGTATTACATTTGTAAATTGTACTTAATATTGAAATTAAAAAGTATATTACAATACAATTTTAAGTCCTATGAAAATTTTTGTTGCTCCATATAGACTAAATTTTTAATCAAGAACCCCCGCCCCCCAGGTCAATGGTGTCCTGCTTTACCAATGTTAAAATCTGGTCACCTTAACCTAACAACAACAACAACAGCAATCCTCATCAGCCTGTCCATTTCAACTCATCGGGTCATTATGAGTTGGAATAAACTCTAGGGCAGTGGGTTTAGTGTTTTATATTTTTGTTTGCCTGTACAATTAAGTATGAAAACTGAACCAATGGGTAAATTATGATAAATAGAGAAAAGATTGACGTTGTCAAGAATTTCATCTTGCTGAGATCCCCAATCAATGCTTATGGAAGCTGCAGCCAAGAGATCCAAAGACAAGTTGTATTAGATAAATGTGTTGCTCAAGGTCTCTAAAGCATTAAAAAGCAAGGATGTTTCTTTGAGAATTAAGGCAAGCCTGACTGAATCCATGGTATTTTCAATCACCTTACATGCATATCCAAGTTGGACATTGAATAAGAAAGACCAAAGAAGAATCAGTGCATTGGAATTAGGGCGTTGGTGAAGAATATTGATAGTACCATGGGGTGCTAAAATAACCAACACATCTGTCTTGGGAGAAGTACAACCAGAAAGTTTCTTAGAAGCAAAGATGGTGAGACTTCATCTCACATACTTTGGACGTGTTCTCAGGAGAGACCAGACCCTGAAAAAGGACATCATACTTGGTAAAATAGAGGGATGGAAGAAAAGAGGAAGATCCTTGACAACCTGCATTGACTCAGTAGCTTCATAGATCGAGTCAAGCAAAAGATTAATTGTGAGGAAGGTGCAGGCCTGGGCAGTGTTTTGTTCTGTTGTACATGGATCCAACTCAATAGCACCTACGGACAACTACTATGCTGATTATGTTCAACATCACCCTTATCCATTTGCAGATTCACTCATCCCCCTTAAGAGAAGGTCAGTGTCCACATCCCTTGCACATTCGCTTTGTGGATGAAATGGTATTGTGACCACAAAGATGACTCAGAAATTCAACTCTGAGTAGGTACTCTGCTAACAGTACCTACTGTTGTATATATTAGTGTAGGTCTCATCAGTGCTGTTGCTAGTAATATAAAACTCAATAGCATGGAATCAATTTTGATGCATGGGGACCACAATATAGTAGAGAGTACAACTACAATGACTCTATATGGTTTCTTGGCTGTAATATTTGTATGGAAGCTGGCTACCTGGCCTTTCTCCTGGAGTGCTGTTGGGTGAATTCGAACCAACAACCTTTAGATTAGTTGTCACTCTCATAGTTTTGTTTGTGTTTTCTGCATTGTAGTAATCTGTGTAGATTCCTATTCCTTTGCCACTGAGGGGCCATTTTTTCTTATTTTAGTTTCGCTTGTGTAATCCATGCTAACCACTGAGGCCTATTACTGGAATCAACCACGCAACCATAAAACATAAAACCATTCTCTACAGTATGCAGCACTCAGCATGGCCACACTACTGATTGCTCTGACAATGTACATCTGCACAACTTCTCTCATTTTCACAGGACTTCTGGAATACTTAAAAAAAATTTCCTCCAAGTCATAAATATTTATTTATTTTTAAGTAAATACTTTTAATGCAGGCTCTTACATCTCTTATAACAATCCATACACTCATCCACTGTGTCAAGCACATTTGCACATATGCTGCCATCATCATTTTTAAAGCATTCTCTTCCCACTTGAGCCCCTGATAGCAGCTCCCCATTTCTTTCCCCTTCACCCCCCGCCTGACCTCCCTCACGAACTCTTGATAAGTCATTGATTATTATTTTCATATCTTATATTGTCTTCCCTCACCCCTCACCCACTTTTCTGTTATTCATCCCCCTGGGAGGGGGTTTTATTGATCCTTGTGATCAATTCCTCATTTCTCCCCCCACCCTCCCCTAATCCTCACGGTATCTCTACTCTCCTTGTTGGCCCTGAGGGGTTTATCTATCCTGTATTCCTAGAGTTGTGGGTTCTTATCTGTAGCTGTGTGCATGTCTTGGTCTAATCTAACTTGTAAGATAGAATTGAGGTCATGATAGTGGGGAGAAGGAAGTACCAAAGAACCAGAGGAAAGTTGTGTGTTTCATAGGTGCTGTACTGTACCCTGACTGGCTTATCTCTTCCCTGTGACCCCTCTGTGAGGGGATGTCCAATTGTATACAGATGAGCATTGCATTTCCACTCCATGCCCCTCCCTCCCCCCATTGACATTGGGTATGATTTTTTTCTGGGTCTTAGATGCCTGATACCTGATCCCATGGACACCTCATGATCACACAGGCTGGTATGCTTCTTCCATGCTTGTTCCTTCTGAGCTAGATGGCTGCTTGTTTATTATCAAGTCTTTAAGACTCCAGATACTATATCTTTTGATAGCTGGGAACCATCAGCTTTCTTCACCACATTTGCTTATGCACCCATTTTGTCTTCAGAGATCTTGTTTGGAAGGTGAGCATCACAGCATGCTGGATTGTTAGAACAAAGTGTTCTTGTGTTGAGGGAGTACTTGAGTCGAAGCCCAACGTTCTGGCATACCTTTAAACTGTGCTTCTTACCTAAATTTTCTTTACCAAAGGGGCATTAATTATTTCTGTTACCACTTATAAAAAAAGAGCATGTTAATTAGTATATTCATTTAAATGTCTCTTAAAAATATACCCACGTGCTAGCTCTTTGATGAATCTGAAGTAGAATTTGATTACATAAGAAAATATCTCAGCAGAGGCTTCCCAAGAAACAGGAAGGAGGACAAGAGGTGTAGAGCAAGTCCACAGATTTTCCTTAAAAAAAAAAAAGTCAAGGCCATTCAACTGAATTGATGCTCCTTAGCACTCTGCATCCTATCTGGGAATTTATCCTTACTGCTTTGTGTTCTGGCTCAGAGACCCTGTTACTCAAGTTCCATTGCCAGGTCACCTCCAGTTGTGCATCAAAGCCTCTCCCCCGTGATTCCCTCAGTCACCGACTGCGTGCTACACTCAGTATATCCTCGCTTTTCAGCTTCTCCATCTCCTCTGTCTCTTTCCAACCAGTATCTAAATAGTTCCAAGTGTCGCCATCTTTACAATCTCTTGCTTTATTTTTTTTTTTTACGGCTTGCCTCCAAGACCTTGTTACCTTTCCTTTTGACATTCTGAAATTCCCTCTGACTCCTCAGCCTCATGGGACCACGAGTGCTGTCTATGGGCTAGATAGTTCACCAATAGATAGTTCACCAATAGATAGTTCACCAGCCTTTCTCTTAGTTTTCATAGTACGCTGTTTCTCTGAACAGCATAGAAACTTCTGGACACTTACCAGTAATTTAGATTCTTTCCTTCCCTGCTACTTTTTTCAGCTACTTTTTGTTCTTTCTCTTCCTTTGCTGGAATATTAAAAAAAATGTTTAGTCCTTGCCTCCACTTTAAAAAAGATTTTAAAAAGCCTTTAGCTTAAAATTATTTCACAACCAACACATCACTCTCTTCATAAATTACTCATTGTTTACAGATAACACCAATTTCCCCCTAAAACACTATTCTTCCTCCCTCTACACTGAAGAACTGACTGGGCTTATCTGTTAGTGAGACACATTCTTGAATGTTGTTGTTGTTAGGTGCCATTGAGTCTGTTCCTACCCATAGCCACCCTATGTATAGCAAATAACACACTGCATGCACTACCTTGTGCCATCTTCACAATTGTTCCTCTGCCTGAGCCCATTGATGCAGCCACTGTGTCCATCCAGCTCCTTGGGGGCCTCCCCCTCTTTTGCTTCCCCTCCACTTTACCAAGCATGACGTCTTTCTCAAGGGATTGCACGCTCCTGGCAATATGTCCAAAAGAAGTAAGATGAAGACAGGCCTCTAAGGAGCACTCTGGTCACACTTCTTCCAGACAGATTGATTTGTCCTTTTAGCAGACTCCTTTCAAAATTCTTCTCCAGCACCCGATTCCAGTTACATCGATTCTTCTTCAGTCTCCTTACTCAACGTCTCATGCAGTACATGCATATGACACAATTGAAAATGCCATGGCTCGGGACAGGAACACTCCGGTCATGAATGTAAGACCTTTGCTTTCCAGTGCTCCAACGAGGGCTTGTGTGGCAGACTTACGTAATGCGACTCAACTTTTGATCTTTTGACTATTGCTTCCTTGAACACTGATTGCAAATCCAAGCAAGACAAAATCCTTGACAACCTCAACCTTTTCTACATTTTTCATGATGTTACCTATTGGTCCATTTGTGAGGATTGGCGCCTTCATTGCACTGAGTTGGAATCCATACTGGAAGCTGGAATCCTGGACATTCATCAGCAAGTGCTTCAAGTTCTCACTGTCAGCAAGCAAGCTTGAATCATTTGCATAGGTCGAGCTGTTAATAAGACTTCCTCTAATCCTGTTGTCACATTCTTTTTTATGTAATCTAATTTCTCTGATTATTTGCTCAGCATATAGATTACATAGATATGGTGAGAGAACGCACACCTTTCTTGATTTTAAACTATGTAGTACTCCCTTGTTCTCTTCCCACAACTGTCTCTTGGTCCAAGTACAAATTTCTCATGAACACAATGGAGTTTTCTGAAATTCTCATTCTTATCAAGGTTACACAGTGTTTATAATGGTCCACACAGTTGAGTTCCTTGGAAAAGTCAATAAAACACAAGTAAACATCTTTCTGGTGTTCTTTGTTTGAGTCAAATTCCATCTGGCATCAGCAATGATATTCCTTATTCCATGTCTTCTTCTGAATCCAGCCTGAACTCTGAAAGTTTCCCCTCACTGTACTGCTGCAGTGATTGCTGGATGATCTTAGTGTAATATTAATGATATCGTCTTATAGTTTGGCCATTCTGTTGGGTCACCTTTCTTTGGAATGGGTACAAATATAGGTCTCTTGCAGTCAGTTTACCAAGTAGCTCTCTTTCAAATTTTCTGGCAAAGATAAGCGAGTGTTTCCAGTGCTTTCAATAAGTCAGCTTGTTGAAAAATTTCAGTTGGTATTCCATTAATTCCTGGAGCCTTGTTTTTGGCTAACACATTCAGTACAGCTTGCATTTCTTTCTTTGGGATCATTGGTTCTTGCTCATACATCACCTCCTGAAATGGTGGAATGTCAACTAGTTCTTTATGCTGCAGTGTGTTTGCCTATTTTTTCCATTTTCTTTTAATGCTTGCTGAATCATTCAATATTTTCCCCATAGAATCTTTCAAGATAGGAACTTGAGATTTGAAATTTTCCCCTGCCTTCTTTCAGTTTAAGATATGGTGTGTTCTTCCCTCTTGTTTTTCTAATTCTAGGTCTTTGCATATTTCATCATAGTATTTTATTTTGCCTTCTAGAGCTGCCCTTTGAAATTTTTTATTCAGCTGTTTAATTTCATCATTTCTTCCATTTGTGTCAGTTAGTCTATGATTAAGAGCAAGTTTCAGAGTCTCTTCTGACATCCACTTTGATTTTTTCTTTGTTTCATGTGTTTTAATGGCCTATTACTTTTTTCATGAATGATGGTTTTGATGTCCTCCCACAGCTCATCAGGTTTTCGGTCATCTGTCTAATGCATCAAATTTGATCTTGAAATATACTCTAAATTCAGGTGAGATAGATTTAAAGTCATATATTGACTCTCTTGAACTTGTTTTAATTTTATCTTGTACTTGCATGTGAGCACTTGATGGTCTGTTCCACAGTCAGCCCCTGGCTTGATTTTAGCAGCTGATATCGAGCTTCTCCTGCCTGTCTTTCCAGAGTCAATTTGATTTCTGTGTTTTCTATCTGAAGAAGACCACATGCATTATCTTCTCTTGTGTTTTTAAAAAACGTATTCACTATGAGCCAGTTGTTGGTTTTGTAAAATTCTACCATGCGATCTCCAGCTTCATTTCTATCACCAAGTCCATATTTTCCAACTATTGTTCCTTTCTCTTTGTTTTTGTTTCTAACTTTTGCTTTCCAATTGCCAATAATTATCAATGCATCTTGATTGCATGTTTGATCAATTTCCAACTGAAGTCATTGATAGAATTCCTTAATTTATTCATCACTAGCTTTTGTGGTTGGTGCATAAATTAAAATAATAATTGTACTGATTGGATTCCTTTGAAGGCTGATAGATATAATCCTATCACAGACAGCATTGTACTTCATGATTGATTTTGCAATGTCCTTTTAGACAATGAATGTCACGCCATTCCTCTTGATTGTGTCATTTCTGGCAGAGTAAATCACGTAATTTTCTGGTTCAAAATGGCCAATTCCAGTTTATTTCACCTCACTAATGCATAGGATGCTGCTATTCATGAGCTCCATTTCATTTTTAACCATTTCCAATTTTCCTAAATTCATCCTTAAATAATTGGAGCATTCCAAGTTCCAATTATTAGTGGATTTCTGCATCTGTTTCTCCTTACTGTGAGTCCTGCCCAATAAGCAACTGAAGATCCCGAAGAATAGCCTCTCCGGGTGTTACCAGACTCATGTCACCATGGTTGCCTCCACTCCAAGAAATTAATTCTCTTCATACATTTTTAGAGTGTCCTTGAACCCTAGGGGCCTGTTCCTGAATATTCTCCTGTAAGCATTTCCAGGCTAGGAAGGTTTATGTGGACGGTTCTATGTTCTCTGTCCCACTTTTGATATGGGACAGAATTGATTTGATGGCACAAACTATATATATACAAAATCTCTCTCTCTATGTATACATAGTTTGACTTCGTGAAAGCTTATTTTTTAATCCTACAAAAGTGTATTTGTGCAACTCATTTTTATAAATTAGCCATATGTCCTTGTTGGTGCTAATAGTCCTCATGGTGTTGTCAGTACACATTATTTTCACACCCCACACGATGCTCCTTGTATTACTTTCCTATTGTTGTTTTCACAGGTGACCATCATGGAGTGGCTTCACACAACACAAATGTATTCTTTTACAGATCTGGGAGTCACCAGTTGAAACTGGGTCTCACTGGGCCCAAACAACAGCAATGGCAGGGCTTCATCCCTGTCTGTCGGCTCCCAGGGATCAGTATGTCTTTGCCTTTTCCAGCTTCTACAGGCTGCCTGCATTTCTTGGCTCATGGCCCCTTCCTCTATCTTCAAAGCCAGTTGCAAATCACCTTCAGATCTCTGTTCGATGCCACCCTCCCATTTATAAGCACCCTCGTGATGAATTTGAATCCTCCCAGATAATTCAGGACAATTTTCCCCATTGCAAGACCCTCAGCTGAACTAGTCTGTAAAGTCCCACTGACCATGGAAGGTAACATAGTCGTAGGTTCTGAGCGTGAGAGGTGGACATCTTTGAAGGGCCGGTCTCTATTCTCACAGGACCCCAAGTTGTTTTCCTCTGCTCCCTGGTGATCACTCTCCCCTTTATGGCTTCCACTAATACTTTCATGTGGACGACACCACCTTTCTGCCTTCCACTGCTTACCAGACATCTCTCTAGGACATCTCACAGACCATGCACTTTCTCACCTTGACATCTTTACACACTTCGTTGTCCTGCTTTGAATACTCTTCCCTCCTTCCCAGAAGTCATCTGCCTTATTTGTCCTTCAAGATTCATTCTCTGTGGTTGTTGATGTTGGGTGTTATGGAGTCACAAGGGACTCCTGTTGACTCAAAGCCACACCATGCGACCGCGTAGAACTGCCCCATAGGGTTTCCTAGGCTATAATCCTGACAAGAGGAGTTCCCCAGGTCTTGATCCCACAGGGAACTGGAACAGACAGCCTTTGGGCTGTACCACCTGTGCTCCTCATCCTTCTCCAGGGAGCTTTATTTCAGCGGGATTTGACGTGTTCTCAGAACTCTGCCTGTGGCAGCTTTCATTCTGTATTGAAAGTGGCTGTGTTTACCCGTCAATTATTTTTATTTGACCATTGATTTTTATAATTCCACTCTTTGGACCAATCCTGGTATGTAGTAGAGACGCAATACATGTGAAAGTGTGAGGGTAGAAGGAGCCATCCTCAGGATGTTAACTCTTTAGTCTGACTTCAAATCTACAGCTGCCTCTAGATGCCTAGGCCATGGACTTCCAGCATTACCCTGTTGATTCAAGTGAGGAAGAGGGGCTTACAAGTCGACTTTCAGCTAACTCTCAGAATGTCAGCAACTCCCGTGTGAGATGTCCCAACTCTTCACGTCCTGGTGACACTCCCAACCCCTTGTGTCTTTAGAAAAAGGGGTGTACTGCTCCAGACTGTTGCTAAGCCCTTGGTCCTACATTACTATTGGTCTCTCTAATTTTGCTCACATCCTTACAAATATTCCCTTTATTATCATCTCATTCAACTTTTCTTTTTCCTGGGAGGACCCATACTACAACGAGAAGTGGTCATACGTGATCTGTAACTGATCCTTAGTACTTAGCACAAAGTTTGCATCCTCTCACTGATTAGATGGCTATGGGATATTCTTTTATAAATGATGACTAAAGTTGACTCTTTTGTAATGGCTTGGGAGTAATGATGGAAGGTTATCACTAGATCTGATATTAGATACTTTTCCAGCCAGCCCACTATTTTGCCTAAGAGGAATTTTACTGTGGTTTGTGACAGGGGAGAAAATGAGAGAGATAGAGAGAGAGAGAGAGAGAGAGAGAGAGAGAGAGAGAGAGAGAGATCGATCATTGATAGAAGAACTTCAGAGTCATGCAGATTTGGGTATGGATGTCCTGGTGTAGAATCTAGTTAAAAGTTGCACTCAGCAACAGCCTACAGTCATGATTACAGAAGCCAGATATCCTGATTGCCAATCCAGGATGCGCTCCACCTGCAGTTTGGCCAAGTCAGCGGAGGTGGGCATAGGCGAGTTCCGTCCTCAGGACTTGGTCGGGCCCAGCTGATGGTATGAACTTCTTGATGTGGCCTTGGAGATGACAGAAGAGGGAGCTTAAGGAACTCAGCCAACTCTTCTTCCAAACTTTTTTTTAAGCTACTTGTGGTTTCTCCTCTTTCAAAAGTTCAACCTTTTGTCAAACGCAGAAGGGTGGGGGGGCGGGGGGGTGGGGAGAAGGTGGCTTGAGGAAACTCAATGCCATGCCCTCTGGTTCTTCAACATGGGCTGTTTTTTCTAGCCCCACGGTCTCTTTCAAAGGTTCCTTCTAGGTGGGTGCTCTATGAAGCATACGTCCTACTGAGTGATGGCCCCAGTAAGCTGGTACTCGCTATTTTAAGGGTGAGATTTTGTTGGTCTACAGTGCTAATCCAGAAAATCTCTTGATCCAGTGAACATTTCCTGGCGTGCTATTTCCTTACCAAGTGTTTTGGAGCTTGCAAACTCAGATATAATGAACGGAGCCGTTAGCGTGAGCAATCACTCAACAGCATGCGTTATTTTAATGGGCCCATCACTTGAAACGAAACTTCCACCATCTGTTCTACCCTTTAACTGCAAATGCAAAAAGAACACCATTCCCCACGGCCCCATAAAAAGTTAGATATAAGTGATTTAAATGCATGTTTTGGTTCGGTATTCGGTGCAACATACATCTAAAGGAAGGCTCATATTGGATTTATTTTTTTTATGGGAAAATAAAAAAATCGGAGTGGGAGAATTTTTCTGTTCACCCAAAAAGGGACTTTTTAGTTGGCATGCAAAATGTTCTACCATCTCATTCACTCATTTTCAGTTTTTTTCCCCTACAAATATTAATGGAATTCCACCATATGTCTGGCACTGTACTATACATTGGGGATGTAGAGGATGACACTGCAAATTGACAAGACTCTTGGCACCACCAAGGCAAAGAAAATGAACCGTTTCATAAAAATACACATAAAAGTCACATAAAAATCAAAATATAAATTGTGTGGCTCACTCCAGAATGGTAATGCAACAGAGTGGGAAGAAGTTTGCAATCAGCCCACTCGGTTTCAAGTTCACAGACTCATTGCTTTTGAGTTGATTCTTCGGTCTCCTGGTGACCTTATGTTGAATTGTTTCAGAGGGTTTTCTTGGCTGTCATATATATAGTTTTAAAAATCACTTTACTGTTGTTGTTGAGCACATACACAGCAGAGCATACACCCATTGGACAATTCCTATATTTACAATTCAGTGACATTGACTATGGCCTTGAACTTAGGTAGCCATTCTCGCCTTCCTTTTCGGAGTGGCCCCTCCCTCACTGAAATAAATACTGTCCCCGAAAGTCCCAATCGAATCTTTCCAGATGCTGTTGTCCCCTTATAGATGGTTATTTCAAAATCAGAATGCTGAAAGCAGACTTAAAAAAAAATCAGTGAAGCTAACCATGGCAACAATTGTGAGGATGGTGTAGGACCAGGCAGTGTTTTGCTCTGTTACACACAGAGTGGCTGGGTGTTAACATCTAATCCAGGGCCCTGAGCCAGAACAACTACAAGTTAAATGCTTGCTTGCTTTGGGGACATAAGCTTTACAGAAGCAGAGTGCCTGGCCTTGTGTATGTGAGGCGGCCGAGGGGATTGAACAGTCAATCCTTGGGTTTGGAATTGAGCCTACACCACTTCCACCTCCCAGGAACTTCACCTCCTTTAAAGTGGGACTTATAATGTGAGCCTGTTTCCTATTCTGAAATGTATTGATATTTCTTGTTGTTAGACAATGTCGATTTGGTTGACTTATGGTGATCCCACGGAAAGTACAGCAAAGCACAACTGGGTCCTGTAGCATCTTCACAATCGTGGCCCTGTTCAAGCCTTCAGGGTCTTGCTCTTTTTGGCGGACTCTCCCCATTGCCAAGCAGGATGCCCTTTTCCAGGCATTGAGCCTTCCAGATAATGTGTCCAAAGTAGATGAGACCAAACATTGCCATTCTTTCTGTATATTTTTTCTAAAGCAGGTTAAAAAAATCTTTTGCCCATCCAAGGAATATTCACGATCCTTTGCCAACATCATAAAGCAATGGCCTCAATTCTTCTTTGGTCTTCCTTATTCTTTGCCCACCTTTTTTGCACGCCTATGAGACCACTGAAAATACCCTGGCATGGTTGGTCAGGCACCCCTTGCTCCTCAAAATAACATATATTTTTTTAACAATTTAAAAATATATGTTGCAGCTGATTTTCACTGAGTAATATGTCTTTTGGGGATTTTTTTGACTGCTGCTTCCATGGGTGTTGATTGTGGGTCCAAGTAAAACGAAATCCTTAACAATGTCACTCTTTCTTCCATTTATCATGATGTTTTCATTAGTCCGACTGTGAGAATTTTTGTTTTCTTCATGTTGAGATGTAATCTATTGTGAAGGCTTTAGTCATTGATCTTTATCAATATGTGCTTCAAGTCCTCTTCATTTTAAACAAGCAAGGTTGTGTCATCTGTATGTCCCAGTTGCTAATAGTTTTCCTTTAGTTTTAATATTTTATAGTTTTTATGGTCTGGCTTCTTGGATTAATTTTCTCAATATTCAGATTGAATAAATATGAGGTAAGAATGCACCTTCCCATCCCCGATTTTAAACCAATCATTATCCCTTTGTTCTGGTCTTTTGACTGCCTGCTGGTCTACATTCAAGTTTGCAAGAGTGCTATTAAGTAGTCTGAGACTCCTATTCTTTGCAATGTTATCCATAATTTGTTATGATTACAGTCGAATGCTTTTGCATAGTTAATAAAACACAGGGGTAAACATCTTTGCTTTCAAATGAATTTGATGTTAGCAATGATAACCTTTTTCCTTCTGAATTTAGCTAAACATTTAAAAATCATTTTATTAGGCGCTCATAAAACCCTTATCACAATCCATACATACATCAGTTGTGTAAAGCACATCTGTACATTCATTGCCCTCATCATTCTCAAAACATTTGCTCTCCACTTCAGTCCCTGGCATCAGGTCCTCATTTTTTCCCCTGCCTCCCCGCTCCCCTCTCCCTCATAAACCCTTGGTAATTTATAAATTATTATTTTGTCATATCTTGCCCTGTCTGATGTCTCCCTTCATCCCCTTTTCTGTTGTCCATCCCCCAGGGAGGAAGTCACATGTAGATCCTTGTAATTGGTTCCCTCTTTCCAACCCACTCTCCCTCTACCCTCCAGTATTGCCTCTCATACCACTGGTCCTGAAGGGATCATCCGCCCTGGATTCCATATGTTTCCAGTTCCTATCTGTACCAGTGTACATCCTCTGGTCTAGCCAGACTTGCAAGGTAGAATTGGGATCATGATAGTGGGGGGAGGAAGCATTTAGGAACTAGAGGAAAGTTGTATTTTTCATCATTGCTACATCATACCCTGACTGGCTCGTCTCCTCCCCTAGACCCCTCTGCAAGGGGATCTCCAGTGGCCGACAAATGGGCTTTGGGTCTCCACTCTGCACTCCGCTCCCCACCCCCCCCATTCCCTATGGTAAGACTTTTTGTTCTGATGGTGCCTGATCCCTGATCCCTTTGACACCTCATGATCGCACAGGCTGGTGTGCTTCCTCCATGTGGGCTTTGTTACTTTTGAGCTAGATGGCCGCTTGTTTACCTTCAAGCCTTTAAGACCCCAGACGCTATACCTTTTGATAGCCAGGCACCATCAGCTTTCTTCGCCACATTTGCTTATGCCCCCATTTGTCTTCAGCAATCATATCATGGAGGTGTGCACCCAATGATATGATTTTTTGTTTTTTAATGCCTGATAACTGATCCCTTGGGCACCTCGTGATCACACAGGCTGGTGTGCTTCTTCCATGTGGGTTTTGTTGCTTCTGAGCTAGATGGCCACTTGTTTACCCTCAAGCTTTTAAGACCCCAGACGCTATATCTTTTGGTAGCCGGGCACCATCAGTTTTCTTCACCACATTTGCTTATTAACCAACTTTGTCTTCAGCAGTTGTGTCAGGAAGGTGAGCATCATAGAATGCCAATTTAATAGAAGAAAGTATTGTTGCATTGAGGGAGTACTTGAGTGGAGGTCCAATGTCCTGCTACCTTAATACTATAAATATAGGCACATAGATCTATTTTCCAATCCTCATATATAAATATAGTTGCATATGTACATGTCTTTATTTAGACCTCTATAAATACCTTTTGCCTCCCAGCTCTTTCCTCTATTTCCCTTGACTTTCCTCCTGTCCCACTATCATACTCAATCCCCACCTGGGTTTCAGCAATTTATCTTGGTTACATTAACCTTGATCATGCCCTACCAGGCCTCCCACACCCACTTCACCACCAATTTGGATCACATGTTGTTCCCTTGTCCCTGGGTTTGTTAACACCACTTCCTTTCCCCCCACCTGTCATATCTCATGTCCCCCCGGAACTGTCGGCCCTGTTGTTTTCTCCTCCAGATTGTTCATCCAGACTATCTTATTTAGACAGACCTGTGAAAATAATAACATGCACAAAAACAAGACGGAACAAAACCAAGCAACCATATACAACAAAACAACAAACCACTGACAAAGAACAAAACAAACACAACAAGAAAAAAAAGCTTGTAGTTAGTTCAAGGATCGTTTGTTGGCCTTTAGGAGTGTTTTCCAGTCCAGTCTGTTGGGGTACCATACCCTGGCCCCAAAGTCCACCTTCAGCATTCCCTGGGGACCTTGCCACTCCATTCCCTTGCTGTTCAGCTGCGCTCCCCTAGTGCTTTGCTTCAGTGTGGCGGGATCAGATCGGATGCCATTCCCACACTGTCTCTGGTGTTGTCCCCCTCAGGGCCATGGGTCTCCTAGTGGGGCTTGTCATGTGGTCCTTTCTGTGGGTAGCTCTCTGTGGATATATTTATGTGTGGGATACAAAAATGCTTTTCCCCAGGTTGTCTCCCCCAAATGTAGACCTAACCTAAGACGCTGTTTGCTAGCGCATGGTGGGAGGTCAGATGCTTGGGGATATTCTCCCTGAAAGCATTCAATCATTTAGAGCAGAGGTTCTCAACCTGTGGGTCTTAACCTCTTTGGGGGCCCAATGACCCTTTCACAGGGGTCGCCTAAGACCATTGGAAAACACATAAGTATTTCACAATATATAATTACATATTGTGTTGTGATTAATCACTATGCTTTAATTATGTTTATTTGTGTTCAATTTGTAACAATGAAAATAGATACTGCATATTGGATATTTACATTATGATTCATAACAGTAGGAAAATTACAGTTATGAAGTAGGAACAAAAATAATTTTATGGTTGTGGGTCACCACAACATGAGGAACTGTATTAAAGGGTCCCAGCATTGGGATTGTTGAAAACCACTGATTTAGAGCAATCAGCCCCTATTGTCTGTCCCACCATAGGTGGGGCTCAGACCCTACTGATAAGGATAGTGATTGTTTCCAAGGAGAGACCAGAGTAAAGGTCTAGCCAGCTCAAGGATGACGAAGGTTAGACTGCCATCCTGATTCTAGGGTCTGCCCATCTTGTCACATGTGTACCCCTAATCCTTCCTCTTTCCATTGCATGTACACCACTAGATTGCCCCCCTCCCATTGCTGTATTGCCTATGGTACAACCCCTTCCTGTGACATATGTGGTTACCTGTAATCAGGGGGCTTTCACACCCTCAAGTATATATAAGCCTTGGTTAGAAATAAATCTCTCTCCCTCCTCCTCTCTCCTCCTCCTGCTGTCTGTGTGGATCTGGATGACGAGATCATGGCCAGCCAGGAGGTGAACATGCAACCATAAAGTGCGCCTGACTCCTTTATTTAACTCTCTCTTCTGTCCTTCCTATCTTCCATGACTTTACTATGATCTTTACATATTATAACCATACAATTGCACCTATGAACCCCGTAATATTGCTAGAGTCTGGCCACTCTAACACTTAAGCAGCCATTTTTGAAATACCTTTAGCAACATTTCACCTGCCTGTGATATTAAGGACATTGTTTGTTAATTTTGCATTCTGTTGGATCATCTCTTTTTTTGTAATGGGAACAAGTATGGGTCTCTCCCAGTTGGTTGGTTGGTTTGCTACCTTCCAAATTTCTTGGCAGAAATGAGTGAGTGCTTCCAGGTTGGCATCTATTTGTTGAAACAGCATAATTAGTATCTTGTCAATTCTTGAAGCCTTGCTTTCTCCAATGCTTTCAGTGCAGCTTGGAATTCTTCCTTCACTATCAGCAGTTCCTGGGGAGACACTAAGATGGATGACTGCCAACAACATCTTTCTGTCACGGTGACTGTGGATATTCCTCATCAATAGGAGCCCTGGTGGCATTGTGGGTTATGAGTTGGACTGCTAGTTGTAAGGTCAGCAGCTCAAAGCCACCAGGCACTCTGCCGGAGAAAGAGGAGCTCTTCTATTCTCAAGATTCTGTCCTACAAACCCACAGTGGCAGTGCGACTCTATCTGGTAGGGTCACTGTGAGTCAGACTGAGTTTGGTTTTGCTGTTTATGTCATTCGATATTTTGCCCATAGAGTCCTTGAATATTGCAACTCAAGGCTGGAATTTCTTTCAGTTCTTTCAGCTTGAGGAACGCTGAGTGTGTTCGTTTTTTGTTTTCTAATTCCAGAGTTTTATGCCTTTTTTTTTTTTACAATACTTTGTCATCCTGAACTTCCCTTCGAAACTAGGTATTCCGTTCTTTTAAACACCCTTCCTTTCACTTGCTTTAGCTAGTCTATATTCAAGAACAAGTTTCAGAATGTGCTCTGCCATCCACCTTGGTCTTTTCTTTCCTATCTTGTTAGTAACCGTTTATTCCTTCATGCACGATGCCTTTGACGTCATCCCACAATTCATTGGGTCTTTGGTCATTGGTGTTCCATGTGTCAACTCTGTTTCTGAGCTGATCTTTAAATATAGGCAGGTTATACTTACAGTCGTACTTGGGTTATCATGGACTTGTTTTAGTTTTCTTCCACTTAAGGCTGAACGAGTTGATTAATTGTGTGGTCCACAGCTGGCTCCTGGCACATGGTATGGAACTTCTCCATTGTCTCTTCTAAAGGATATAGTTGATTTCATTCCTGTGCATTCTATCTAGTAGCATCTGCATGTATAGTTATTTTCTGTGTTAAAAAAATGTTTGCAATGACCAAGTTTTTGATCTTGCCTAATTCTGTCATGTGATCTTCTGGTATTGTTTCCATCACCAAGGTCATAATTTCCAACTACCCAAGTGTCTTCACTTGGCAAATGGGAGCAATAATTTCTCCCATAGAGACTCTGTGATTTATTGAGTAATATGCAGAAAATTGATAGCCCTGGAGCCTGGGACATAGGTAGTACTCAATGTTTCTTCTACTTTCTAATTTGTATTTTTATAGGTTTAAAGAAATTATATTTCAGGAAAAAAATGACAGACTCATAGAACTTTGCATTAGGAAATGATTAGATTTAGAAGATATCCAGATTTATGTTCAGTTTTCTTTATTTGATGGACAAATATAACCCCAAGAGAATTATTGGCTACCTCAGTCTTGTAATTTGAAGTGATCGCTAAAAGATTCTGACTCTGCATCCGTAAATAAAAACATTTGAGCATGCATTCCAAATAATGACCATTTGAATTCCTATGCATGAACCACTATACTAACGCGTTATGTATTGGGTTTTATATAAATTAACCAACTGCTGTTGACTTGGTCCTGACACATGGTGACTCTGTGTGTTTAGAGAGACTAGAGGTGTTCCACAGGGTTTTTGAGATGAGGCCTTTGAAAAATAGATCATCAGGTCTGTTGACCTGAAGTGCCCAGGGGTGGGTTTGAACCATCAACTTTCAGGCTAATCATCAAGAAGTTCACTGTTTGCAGCATGCAGGGATTAAAATAAGAGGGATAAAAATGAAAGAGTTATATTTGTCATGTCTCACTACTTTTGATAGTTCCATGTTGTGCTTCAGGCATATGCATAAGTTTCTTGAGATATGTTAAGCATTTATGATTAACTTATTATGAACTCCCTTCTTCCCAGACTAACACTCAAAAATATATATTTGAGGAATTTTGAGCTAATTTCTTCTTAGATTTGATTGGAAAATGATTATTTCTGTCTTATGTTCGACTGACTAAGAGTCCATACCTGGAGGAGAAGCGTCAATTCTGTATTTTCTTGTTTTTCACTTGTATAGGTTTTATGCTCAATGGACTGCTTGTTTGTAGGAGGAAATTTTTTTAGCCTCCTGCTCCTTTTTATAATGATAAATTTGTTAAAGTTTGATCCAGAGAGCAAAAATGCAAGTTCACAAAGCCCAGTCCATGGTAATATGCTGAATGTGAGTGGATATTCAAAGGAGCATTGCTCTTTCAAATCATGGGATACTGTGTGGTCAGAAGGTGGTAAGTGGTCCTTTGGCATAAAGGCCAAGGGAGAGTGAATTATCAGTCTGTGTTGCAAATACTAGGAAAGCTTCTCTCATTGTTTAAGAATAAAGGAATAATTGATAAATATTTTCTTCCTTCATTCCAAATCACAATCTTCACCTCTCTCTGGAGGTCCCTGAAGTCATGAAAGAGGAAGAGCTAACATCAGCCTATGGGTTCCAAATCTAGTTATTGTTTCCTTCAAAAGATAAAGAAACCATGAGCACCATTTTATTTAAATGCAGTATAATCTTTGCACAGAGAAGTGTACTGTGTTTGCCTGGGCAGACTAGAGAAACAAATTCATAGATACTCATATGTGTATAAGAAATAACTTTATATCAAAGAACAATTGAATATTAATAAAACATCCCAGCCCAGTCCAGATCAAGTCCATAGGTCTGATATTAACCCAGATGTCTGATACCGGTCAACAAATTCCTCTTCAGATGCACACAGTTCATGCAATTATGCCAAACGCAGGAAGATCACAGGCCAGTGGGTGGGAAGCCTTGTGGATCCAGTGGTGGTGGAAGCATCTCATCACTGGTGTGGGTCTCCACGTGGTTCCTCCA
Organism: Tenrec ecaudatus; assembly: GCF_050624435.1. Lineage (NCBI taxonomy): Eukaryota > Metazoa > Chordata > Mammalia > Afrosoricida > Tenrecidae > Tenrec > Tenrec ecaudatus. The sequence continues at coordinate 208,029,843 of NC_134532.1, read as the reverse complement.
GCTCCAGGGCTCTGGCTGTACCCTGGCTTCATCAATGTAGTTCCATCAGGCTTGTCATCAGGAATGTCTCGCCAGGGAGAGTGGATGTGTCCTGCCTCCAGTGAGCTATTTATCAGCATATCACCTCCAAATGAGGTCATCAAGCTGTGATCTGATTGACAAGCTAAATTCTACCCCTTCACTCTTAATAGTCTCAAGTTGACACCAGATTATGTAACTACCACATGTAGCTATCCTTCTATGAGGCCTAAATGTATACCTTCATCAGTGTCTTGTGACAAATGAAATCTATATGTATGTGTGTGTATATATATGTATATATATATATATCTGTACTGTTGTTAGGTATCATTGAGTCAGTTCTGACTCAAGCATAGGAACAATTGTAAGGATGGCATAGGACCAGGCGGTGTTTCTTTCTGATGCGTATATGGTCTCTATGGGTCAGAACTGACTTGATGGCACCTAACAACAATAACAACAACCTATTTAGATTTATAATCAATCTAAGATTTATTTTTATGTACTTTATGAGGTATTGTGGTCCACAGTTGTTCCAATATCTGTTTGACACCGCACCATTTATGGAGGATTATATTTTCCCAACTATACTTCATTGCCACTTTTACCATACTCATACTCATTCATGTGTGATTCAATTCAATATTTACAGTCTCTTAATTACTGCAGCTTCCTACTAAGTCTTGAAATCGGATCGTCTAAATCCTTTGACCTTTCTTGACCTTAGATTTCTATTAGCAATGCTTGAAACAGCTTGCCAATTTTTACAACAATCCTGCTGGGCACTGATTAATATTTCAATAATTAACTTGTGGAGAATTGATTATGATAACATACTTTTCAATCTATAAACATGATATATCCCCATTTATGATGTCTTTTAAATGTTTTGCTCAATAGATCTCTGTGTAAAAGATCTTCTATCTTTTCTCTTCTTTCTTTTTCTGTTTCTTTCCATATCATTTATAGTTATTTAACATTTTGGTGCTATTGTAAAAGGTATCATTTAACATTTCATGTTCTTATGCCATCTTTTCCTTATTGTTATTGTTAGGTTCCATCCAGTCAGCTCCAACTCACAGTGACTCTATGAACAACCAGATGAAACTCTGTGCCATCCTCACAATTGTTATTTTTGAACCCATTTTTGTAGCCATTGCCTCAATCCAGCTTATTTTTACTGCAGAATTTATTATATATATTATTCTTGCCTAGTGAATTTACTTAATATTAATACCTTATCAGTTTAACCCTTTATTTTCTATGTACTTATTATATCGTCTTTAATAAGGACAAGTTTGCTTATCTCTCTAACGCTTATGCCTTCTTTCTTATGTTGGATTATTAGTTTAATATATTAGCTTTAAGTAAGATGTTTCATGAGTTTCTTTACTTGTTGTTAGGTGCCATCAAGCCTACTCTGACCCACAGAGACCTTGTGCACAACAGAAGGAAACACTGCCTGTTCTTGCTCCATCCTCACAGTTGTTCCTCTGCCTGAGCCCGTTGATGCAGCCAGTGTGTCCATCCATCCCATTGAAGACCTTCTTCACTGCCCCTCCACTTTATGAGTCCCTCCAGGGACTGGTCTCTCCTGACAATAAGTCCAAAGTTTGAAAGATGAAGTCTTGCCATCCTTGCCTCTCAGGAGCACTCTGGCCTTACATCTTCCAATACACAATCTGTTTGTCTTTTGAGCAGTACAATGCACTTTCAATACTCTTCTCTAGCACTACAATTCAAATACATTTATTCTTCCACAGTCTGTTTTCTTATTCAATGTTTTTTTTCTTGTAGGTGGTCTCAATCAAATTTAAGATGTATCTATCGCATTGTGATTGATGAAGGGTTTTAAGTGAATTTGATCAACTTTTAGCACCCCTGTCATGTTTATCTACCGTATAGATTCAATCTGTGTGCTGAGCAAATAATCTGAGGAGTCAGACTATATTAAGGAGAATGTGACGTTTGGGTTGGGTTATTAATATGCAAGTGACACAATCATAGTTACTGAAAGCAAGGATGACTTTTCATACTTGCTGATGAAATTCAAAGACTAGTCTTAAGTAGGAATTACATCTCAATGTAAAGAAAGCAAAAGTTCTTACATTATCATGATAGAGAAGATCTAAATTGTTGAAGATTTCGTTTCACTTGACCCACAATGAACACTTATGGAAGCAGACATCAAGAAATCACCTGATGTAGCAAATACGCTACAAAAGACCTCTTTATTTTATTTACTGAAACTTTTTAAATGTGAATTGGGTGTAGGTTTATAGAGCAGATCATGTTTTTTTACACTGATTCATAAATGGCGCTTCATTTCATTCATTGCAGACCCCTCAGTGTAACATCACTCTTTCCACCTCTTCCTTGACTTGTTGCTGCCCACTCCTCTATCTCTCTGAACCTGTGAACCCTGATGCGCCCTTGTTTCCAAATGAGCAGTCATTCTAAGGTGTGCAAACCTCAACAGTGCTTTTGTTCTTTGTGCCAGAGGGGTAAGTTCCATTCCAGATCCCAAGGATGACGGAGGGTCAAAATCTTGCCCTGAGGGTTTCCACCAGTGTTTGTCCATCTGGCAAGCCTGGTCTCTTTCATAAGGATGAGCTTTGTTCCACATTTTCTCCCACAAAATATAGTGGGTGAGATGTACATTTGTGTGTCAACTTCGCTTGGGGCCACCCCTTTCAGAGTAGCTGGTAGTGGTAGCCAGACACCATCTAGATCTTTTCTCAGGGTCCTGGAGACCATGTTGGCATGGCTAATTAGCCCAAAGCTTCTTAAGCTCTGAGGTTATGGAATTTTGGCAACAGTAAAAGCTTTCTGAATGCACAGTAACCAAAAATTAATTCAAAGTCAAATATGTAATGAATCAGAGGTGTCTCTGACAGTACTTACTGGTATTGGAAAATTCTTGGGCAAAAAGGGGAAATCCAGATTTTCCAGAACCATACATAGCCTGTGTCTACCTAATTTGCTGTCTTGCCAGAATTTATACACAATGCTTTTCTAAATTGTTAAATATCAAAGATGTCCTTTTGAGGACTAAGCTGTGTCTGACCCAAGCGATGGTATCTCAATTGCCTCATATGAATGCAAAAGTTGGACAATGAGTAAAGAAGACCAAAGCAGAATTGATGCATTTAAATTATGGCATTGGGGAAGACTATTGAAAGTACCATGGACTGATGGAATAGCAAGGAACGTGCTTTAAAAGAAATGCAGCCAGGATGCTCCTTAGAATTGAAGCGGATGAGTCTTCAGTTCACATACTTTGAGCATAGCATCAGGAGAGACTACTCCCTGGAAAGGACATCATGCTTGGTAATGTAGAAGGCCAATGACAAAGATGAAGATCCACCAGGAGATGGATTGACACAGTGGCTCAAATATCGCAATTATGAAGATGTCCCAGGATGGGCAGTTTTTCATTCTGTTGTACGTAGAGTCCCTCTGATTCAGACTTGGCTCCTAACAACAGCAAAATGATTCTATAATTTTACTTCATTAATAGAGTGGGCTAAAGTCTTTGCATTCATATGAGTAGAGTTGTAGGTATGATTCATCCAAAGTCCAAATCCCTCTCGATCCTGTGAGATTCAAGAAGCTGGTTATCCACCCCCCCAAATACAGTGGGTGAGAGGTAAGGTTGTGTGTCAACTTCACTCTGGGCCATGGTTCGTAGTGGTTTGTCCGTTTGACAGTTATGTAATGATGTACTCATCTCCATTTTGAGAGATGATGTATGTTACCGCCTCCAACACGAGATTTGCTGTCAGCAGCCAATCAGTGAAAAGTGAATTTCCTCGAGGGTGTGGCCTGCTTACAATAATTTGCATGTCCCAACAAAGATCTCTTGCCATTTGCTTGTTCTGCATCTTAAATCTGGCTTGTCATTTGTGTTTTCATACTTTGGATTTGAGCTAGTGACCTGTCCTCCATAGGCCATGAGCTGGCTACCAGCTGACCTTGGATTAGACAATTTCCACAGGTGAGTCCAAGGGAAGCCTCCACCTGACATATGTCCCATGAACTTGGGATTTGCCAACCTTTCCAACCACATGTCATTCCTTTGAGAGAAGTCAATCTCTCCCTCTCTATGTGTATATACAGACATGTAAGCTCCATGAGTTTTGTTTCTATAGAGAATTCAGCCTAAGAAATTTGGACAATCACAATAGTTATTGATATTTCCATTAAAGGAGGAAGAAAAAAGGAATAGGAGAAGTCATAAGCCCAAGTAATTCTGAAATTCATGCAGGCACAGTCCACTTTCTTTTTCAGATGAGAAAGTAGCCCTTTGTGGCTTGAGTTTGCATCCTCTTTGCCCTTGGCTCCAACTGGGAAGCCTGTCATAGCACCTTGGGTCCCTGCCTCTGCACCTGTACCAGCAGTGTGGGCCTCTAGACTGGAGGGTCGTCCTTCTGGCTTAATAATTTCATAATTGAAAGTATATTCTTTTCACAAAGGTAGGGCATGTTTTCAGTTAGGGCATTGGTAGTTCAGTGGTAGAATTTCTGACCTCCCATGTGGGAGATGTGGGTGTGATTCTGGGCCAATGTTCCCTGTGTGTGAGGATGATGAGACTTTGCCTTATGTATGTTGAACATGTCCCTAGGAAAGGACATCAAGCCTGGTAAAGTACAGGGGTGGCAAAAAAGAGGAAGGCCCTTGGCAAGGTGGACTGGGACAGTGACTGCAACAATGGGACAAGAATGGGTCAGAATAAGGACAATGTGAGGATGGTGCAGGATTGGGCCGTTTCTTGTTCTGTTGTACAAGTCAGAACTGACTTGATGGCACCTAGCAACCACAATTGCATGACTCTCAACAGACTCCTGCAGAGCTTCCAGACTAAGATGGACTTAAAATAAAACTCTGATAATTTACTCCTGAAAATTTGCCAGTGGAAACCCTGTTGATTCAATTGTTTGCTTCACAACAGATAATGGGTGTGTTAGGTTGGGTAGACTAGAAAAACAAATCCAGGGAGACTTATATGTGTATAAGAGAGAGTTTTATATAAAGGGTAGTTGTACATTAAGAAAAATTCCCAACCCAGTCCAGTCCAAGCCATATGTCCGATATTATCCCATATGTCTGATACCAATCTGTAAAGTCCTTTTCAGACTCACGAAACACATGCCATGACTCATGCAATGATTGCAGGACAATCACAGGCCAGTGGGTAGAGAGTCTTAGGATCCAGTGACATTATAAGCATCTCAGTGCTGGCAGGGGTCTCCACGTGGTTGCTCTAGCACCCAGGCCTGCATCAGGGTAGGTCCATGTGGCTTTTCCTCAGGGATGTCTCGCAGGAAGTCAGCCTTGTCAGTAGAGGGCCATCTCAGGGAGTGAGGAGAGAGAGAGAAGTGTCTCCCTCCTCCAAGAAGGAATACAGGATTTCCCAGAGTTCTTAGGAGAAGGCCATGCCCACACAGAGGTCTCATTGGTTATATCTTGATTGACAGGTCAGACCCCACCTCTTAACTTGTAATCCTCTCAAATTGACACCAGATTTTGTAACTACCATGATGGGGATGACTCGGGGCAGGACGACATTTTGTTCCCTCGTTCATAGCGTCTCCAGGAGTACAGGCCAGCTTGAGGACAAGTGACCCCAACAGGACGTATGTACTGTGGCAGAATTAAGTAATTATTTTAGCATGTGGCTTGTCTGAAGCACTTTTGGCATTTTACAGCCTTTATATATTTTTTTCTGTGCCTTTCAGAGAAAGTTGGCAGTACTTTTGCTGGTGCCAAATTCTCAAGAATCCTCAAATCCTACATCTGTCCTGGGTATTCACTTTGTTGTGATGAGAGGTTTATCCACAGACCTTTCCTGGGGAATCTCCACTCTATTCCTGGCTTCTGCTAAGATATCTGCGAGGATACATGAGTAACCATTCCTAAGCTCTTCCAAGAACCGAGTGTATCGAGTGCTCGAATCTGTTGATCCTGTGGAAGCAGGGTCCTTGTGGTTTGCTGCCCTGGAGTTAGCCCCTGACTTCCGAGGCCCCCATGCACAACAGAGGATAGTGTTGCCAAGGCCTGTGCCATGCCCATGATTGCTTGCAGTTCAGACCATCATGTTTCATGATGCTTTCACTGACTGATTTTCAGGAACAAATTGCAGATGGGTGTCACCTGCTTCTACAACTGTGTGGGCCATTTCCTTGATAAAAAGTGCTATCTATCTATCTATCTATCTATCTATCTATCTATCTATCTATCTATCATCTATCTAGTCACTGTTTTTGTTTCACTAGAGAACCCAGTCTAAGGTACCACGGAATAGATTCCAACACATAACTACCCTATACACAGCAGAGCTCAAGACTACTCAGTCCTATGCCATTTTCCCCATGTTTGGCCCCATCTTTGCTGCCATTGTGCCAATACATCTATTCAGGATATTTCCTATTTTCCCCCCTCTTGTTTCCAACCATGATCTTCTCTAGGGATGAATCCCTCCTGATAACATGTCCAAAATACACAAGTAAGCTGAAGTCTCTATTTTTATTTCAAAGAAAGGTCTGGCTTTAGTTACTCCAAGATAGATCTACTTGTTCTTCCGACAGTCCCTGCTCTTGTTGTTAGGTGCTACTGAATTGGTTCCAACACATAGGAATTCTATGCACAACAGAACTAAACCCTGCCAACCCTGTGCCATCCTCACAGTTGTTCCTATGCGTGAGCCCCTTGTTGCCGCCACTGTGCCAATCCATCTCTTTTGCCCTCCAGTTTACCAAGCATGATGTCCTTCTCCAGGAACTGGTCTCTCCTGACAGCATGTCCAAAGTTTCTAAGACAAAGGCTCTCCATCCTTCTCTCTAAGGAACACTCTGGCCATACCTCTTCCAAGACAGACTTGTTGTCCTTTTAGCACTCCATGATGCTTTCAATATTTTCTTCCTGGACCAAAATTCAAATGCATTGATTCATCTTCAGTCTTCCTTAGTCAATGCCCAACTTTCACATGCATACAAGGCAGCTGAAAATTTGCTGGTTTGGGCCCGGTGCACCCTAGTCCTCAAAGTCACACCCCTTGCTTCTCAATACTCAAAAGTCTTGCAGCAGATTTCCCCCCCCCCCCCCTTCCTTCTACAAAGTGAGTGTTCGGAGGACAGAGTTGATATTCATACTGTATCTTCAACCTCAGGAGCAAGAAGCTGGCACCTAGTAGCCTTTAAATAAATGCTGGATTCTACACACATAGCACCCACCCACACCTACACCCACACACGTGCACGTGTTCCATCGCCATCAGCAGAAAATCCAGGCTCCCTGCCCCATCCTCTTGGTGGTCATGATGTGCTCAGACACGATTCGATTTCTCTCTCTCTGTGATTGCATCCTTAATCTCACTCCTCTTTCCTCTCCAGAACTTTCTCTAAATTAATATTAGTTTCTTCATGCTGGAATTCTCTGAGCACCTTGCAAATAAGCCTCTTGTACTGTTCCTAGCCACCCTCCAGCTGGCCCCTAGTATCTCTGAATTTTCAGCCAGCACACATCTATCTAGCGATCTAGCGATCTTTCTTTCTTTTTTTTTTCTCCACGGCCTCCAGTCTAAAGCGTGTTCAGAATCCTCCTCAAATGCATTTCCATACATTCTGACATTTCACGTGCACTTCTTTCCAGCCTTGCTTCTGGTATCATCCCCACACCCAAAGGGGTAAATGACAGGCTGCTTGCTTACCAACCGAATGTTGGGGACATTATAAATAATGTTAGGGTACTGCCTGAATATTCTCATTTCTCTGCATCCTTTATGTAGGGGTTGTAATCAATAACTCACATTGACAGCATACACAATTCCAATTTTTATATTTAAAATATTATTACTTTATTTCTGTTCAAGTCTCTAACTTTGGAGGCACACAGCTAAATCACAGTGATTTTACATTCCTATAGAGAGATAACATGATATAATATGATAATAACTAAAAAGCTATTCTGCTGGTTAATTACCATTTAAAACAATTTATTGTTTTGAAGGAACAATAAATAGATGGGAACACAGGGAAATTATGACTCACTACACAAATATATTCCTTTACAGCCAACCCATTGAAACCAAACTCATTCCTCGTGAGCCAATTTGGACTCACAGACACTGCAGGACTGCCCGGAGGTTTCCAAGGTAGAAAGCTTTCCAAAGAAGACTATGAGCTTTGCCCTCTGGAGATCTTGGTGGATTTGAAGCTCTGACCATTTGCTTAGCCTCAGAGTGCCTAACCACTGTGTGACTAGGGCATTATCTTTGGTAACTTAGAAGCCAAACCAAACTTATTGTCATAGAGGCATTTCTGACTCCTAGAGACCCAGGACAGAACTGTCCCTGTGTGTTTCTGAGACTGTAATTCTTCACAGGAGTGGAAAGCCTCATCTTTCTCCCTTGGAGTGGGCTAGTGGTTTTGAAGTGCTGTCCTTGCAGTTAGGAGCCCAATGCATAGCCGCTGCGCCAGCAGCACACTTCTAGGTAAATAAAGGACCGGGTAGCCACCAGCTTCTGTGCAGAAGAACGGGGTGACCACCTGCTTCCATAAAGGTTCCAGGCTTGGAAACCCAATGGGACAGTTCTATTCTGTCCCGTAGGATCACTATGAGTTAACATCCACTGGATGGTAATGGATTTGGTGCAAATAAGAATTTGCCTATGCTTGGAATTTCACTCCTTAAGAATGACAGCAAAATCCTTTTTTAAAAAAAAATATATCGCTTGGTGACACAGCTAGTTGTCTTTTTTGGAACATTTAGGGTCAAACCGGAATAGTGAGAACAGTAAATCAATTCTTAAAACAAACAAACAAACAACCTGGAATCAAATAACTAAGTACCCTTTGCCTTTTAATGTAGTGACATTATTCAATTTAATGTAGTGACTGTATTCAATTTCCCCGCCCATGTTTATGCTGATCTCTGTCCGCCCTCCACTGGCCAGTGGCTTCTGTTTGAATTGCACTAATTTGTCACTCTATGCTTTCTATGCTCGTCCTCTGAGGAGACAGATTAGCGCAGTCCCGTTCACGGTGGGCAGGATTTTCTCGGCACCTGACTAAATGCATTGGATCCGTTATATTTACCCAAATGATTAGTAAAATATCAGAAAGAGTTGGTGCTGGCACATCAAATCGCAAGCAATGTCTCTGTCTCCTCACAGTCTGACCATTTAGTCTTGAACTCCACTCACTGAGACCCCGCCTGTCATTCCCCCAACCCCTATTTCAGCAGCCACTCCCGGGCCCCCAGGTTTGGCGCCTCAAACATCCTGGAGAAATGAGGGAGGAGGTTGCAGCTGCCTGTCCTGTCCACATTCTGAGAGTAATTTTTAGATGCTTCTTTTTCATCTCATTTTGTTTTAACTTCCCCAGGTCTTCTAACTGGGTCTGTGTCCAGAGCTAATGTAAATCCCATTTCCTGTGGGCCGATCAAATCCAATCTTTTTAGCTTGCTCTGTTTGGCTGAGGGCTTAGAGCTCTTTAGCCTTAAAGTGAATTCTGCAATGCAAACCAAGGGTCCAAGGCAAAGCACCATTTGCCTTCTTTCATTTTTCTCTTGAAAACTCCTTGGATGACATTTGGAAACCAACAGAAGTCTTATTGTTCTCTGAGCTGGAAAACGGATCCATTCCCATCCATTCCTCTGAAGCATTTCCCCAGGTCTTGTCTTCACTGTAGAATTCATTATTGTAATGCCTTGTTTGCTTACATTTCTACCTGCTTACATTTCTATCTGCTGCTAAAGAGACTTTAGGATTCAGGCTCCTTAGGCTCAGAGGGAAGAGTGAGAAAAACAGAAACCCCCTGTGCTTGTCCTCTCTCTCGTATGAAACTCAGGCATTGTGAATGAAGCTGCCCATGCTCCTAGCTGTATGTCTGACTGGTGTGCCAGAGCTACGGGCGAAGTATCCTCTTGGCTGTGGTTAGTTGCCATTCAGTCAACTCTGGCTCATTCTGACCTTCTGTTTAATAGAAAGAGAGCAAAGTACGCTGAAGAAGTCAGATGATGCCCAGTTAATAACAAGAATAGTGCTTGGGGTCTTAAATTATTAAATTAAATTATTCTCTGTATATGTACTTAAATAGTGAGATGTCAGCTAATTCCCAATATAAGAAGCACACCAATCTTTGTGATCCAAGGATTGTAAATAGTAAAAGCCAAGACATGAGGAGGGAAAAGTATTAGAGTTTAAATTCTGAGCTCGTAGTTTTCAGGAGGCTATGGATGACAGTCACTTGTCTGTCAGGTGGCCATACTGTGGTAACTTGCATGTTGCTGTGATGCTGAGGACTATATCACTGGTATTTCAAACATATTTTTCTTTTTATATTATTTATTTTAAAGGTAATTTTACTGGAGGCTCTTACTGCTCTTATAACAATCCGTACATCAGTTGTATCAAGCATATTTGTATATATGTTGCCTGGTGTATTAGTCTGGGTAGACTAGAGAAACAAATTCATAGACATTCATGTGTATAAGAAAGAGCTTTATATACAAGAGCAACTGAATATTGAGCAAACATCCCAGTCCAGTCTAGATCAATTCCAGAAGCCTAATATTAGTCCATGTAACTGATACTTGAGACTCATGAAACACATGCAATGATGCCAAATGTAGGAAGACTACAGGCAGTAGTTGGAAAGTCTCATGGATAAAGTGGCATTGTAAGCATCTCAGCTGGCAGGGGTCTCCACGTGGCTTCTCCAGCTTAGAGTACTAGCGTAGTTCCATGTGTCTTGTTAGCTGTACTGTATCCCAGGGCGTGAGCTGAGACAGAGAGTGTCTTTTTCCTGCCTCCTAGGGGGAATACAGGAGTTCCCAGAATCCTCAAGGGAAGGCCATGCCCACACAAAGACCTTATTGGGTACAACCTGATTGAAAGGATAGACTCAACCCCTTCAGTTGGAATCCTCAAATTAACACTGGATTTTGTAACCATCACACCTGGTATTTCATATATTAACAGATTTCAGCATAAGTTCCCAACTAAGAACGGACGACAAAGAAGGAATAGGCTGTCCACCTCTCAGGAAAGCCAGTGAGGATAGCACCAACACATTGCCAGACACGGAAAACCTGGTGAATAGAAGCAGAACACTTTCAGAGGGCGAGGAAACGAGCCCATCAGGTCAGAAGGCACTCAAAATATGACTGAAGAGAAGTCTAGTTGACCATGACACGGATGGGGTAAAGTCTGCTGGAGCAAAGCCTCAGGGACCTTCACTTCCTGATGGACCATGACAGAAAATGAGAAGAAACAGTTTCAAACATCAAGGAATATTTGGAACTTAGAATGTATGAAGTATGAATCTAGGAAAATTGGAAATTGTCAAAAATTAAATGAAACACATAAATATAAACATTCTAGGTGTTAGCTGAAATGGGCTGGTATTGGCCATTTTGAATAAGAAAACATATGCTTTACTATGCTTGGAATGAAAGATTCATGAGGAGTAGTGCTTTGTTCATCTTGGCAGGGGATGTTGGAGGTGGGGGCTGGGAAAGGGGGAGCTAATAATGATGAGTACAATAATGTTCTAAAATTGATTGTGGAGATGATTGCACATTTTTTCTTAAGCTGATTTCACTATTGAATTGCATAGTTTATGAATTCTATGCTAAAGAAACTTTATAAAATGATATATCTTGAAGTATAATGCTGTCTGTGATGGGATTATATCTATTTACCTTCAGGAAAATCCAGTTAATTTATTATTATTCAAATTTATGCACAAACCAGAGAAGCTAGTGAGGAAGAAACTGCAGATTTCTACCAATGTTTTCAATCTGAAGTGTATCAAACCTGCAACTAAGATGCATTGATAATCATTGGCAATTGGAATGCAAAAGTTGGAAGCAAAATGGAAAGAAAAATAGTTAGAAAATATGAACTCACCTCCTTCAATGTTTTTTTCTAATAACCTGGCATTCTGTGATGCTTACCTTCCTGACACAACTGCTGAAGTCAAAATAGGTGCATAAGCAAAGCTGATGGTGCCTGACTATTAAAAGTTGTAGCATCTGGGGTCTTATAGTTTAGAAGTTAAACAAGCGGGTATCTCACAGGGAAGCAACAAAGCACACATGGAAGAAGCACAGCAGCCTGTGTAATCTTGAGGTGTTGATGGGATCAGGTATCAGGCATCAGAAGACCCAAACCAAACAATCAAATCAACCCAAAGCCCATCCATAGACAATTGGACATCCCCTCCCAGAAGGGTCACAAGGAAGGGATGAGTCAGCCTGGGTGCACTATAGCACCAATAAAACACACAACATTCCTCTACATCTTCAATGCTTCCTTCCCACCCTCTACCATGACTCCAGTTCTACCTTACAAATCCAGCTAGACCAGAGCATGTGCACTGGTACAGACCAGAGCTCTCTACACACAGAATCCAGGACAGATAAACCCCTTAAAATGATAATGGGAGTAATGATACCACGAGGGCAGGAGGAAGGTGGGGGGAGAAGGAGGAGAAAAGGGGAGCAGATGGCAATGATAGACTTATAACCCTCCCCACCCCACACAGCTGAGGGGGATGAACAATGGAAACATTGGTGAAGGAAGACAGTGGGTGGTGTAAGATATGGAAATAAAAATAATTGACCAGTTATCAAGGGTTCACAAGGGTGGGAAGGTGGGAGAGGAAGGGGAAAGAAGAGCTGATATCAAGGGCTCAAGTGGAAAGAAAATTTTGAAATGATGACAACATATGTACAAATGTGCTTGATACAATTGATGTATGGATTGTGATAAGAGCTGTAAGGACCCCCAATAGAATGATTTATTTTTTTAAAATGGACTTGGTGATAGAAATGATTAGGGCAAAGAATGTACAGATGTGCTTTATACAATTGATGCATGTATATGTATGGATTGTGGTAAGAGTTGTATGAGCCCCTAATAAAATGTTTTTAAAAATTTTTAAAAAAGAAATGAACCTGAAGACTGCATGATAGGGTTTTGCAAGAACAACTACTTCATCAGAAATATCTTTTTTCAACAATACAAATGGTCAACTATACATGTGAACTTCACCACATGGAACACACAGGAATTAAATTAACTATATTTGTGGGAAGAGATCAAAGCTAAGCTCAATGTCAGCAGCTAAAACTAGGTGAGGGCTGTCTGTGGAACAGATCATTAATTACTCATATGAAAATTCAGGTTGAAGCTGAAGAAAATTAAAACAAGTCAACAAGGTCCAAATATGAACTTGAGTCTCTCCAACTGGAATGCTGAGAACAGATTTGCTGCATTGAACACTACCTGTAGAAGACCTGGTGAGCTGCGGGGGGACTTTAAGACCATCATTCATGAGGAACGCAAAGGGCCATTATAAATACAAGAAGAAAGAAAATATAAAAATGGATGTTAGAAGAGAATATGAAATTTGTCCTTAAACTGACGAGCAGCTAAAACACATGGAAAAATAAAGAAATCAAAGAGATGAACAGAAAATATCAAGGGGCAACTAAAGAAGATAAAATATTATAACGAAATGGGAAACCAGCCTGTGTGATCATGCGTTTTCCCTGCAATCAGGTATCAGGCATCAAAAAACAAGAAATCATATCATTGTGAACGAGGGGGAGTGTGGAGTGGGGACCCAAAGCCCATCTGTAGGCAACTGGACATCCCCTAACAGGAGTGTCGCAGGGAGGAGACGAGTCAGTCAGGGTTCAGTGTAGCAATGATGAAACATACAACTTTCCTCTAGATCTTAAATGCTTCCTCTGTTCTCCCCACCCCACTATCATGATCCCAGTTCTACCTTACAAATCCAGCTAGGCCAGAGGACGTGCACTGGTACAGGTCAGAGTTGGAAACACAGGGAATCCTGGACAGATAAACCCCTCAGGACCAGTGGTGAAAGTGGCAATATCGGGAGGGTGGAGGGTGGGTGGGGTAAAAAGGGGGAACTGATCACAAGGATCTCCATATAATCCTCTCCCTGGGGGGCAAGCAACAGAAAAGTAGGTGAAAGGAGACGTTGGACAGTGTAAGACATGACAAAATAATAATAATTTATAAATTTCAAGGCCTCGTAAGGGAGGGGGCAGGGAAGGAGGGGAAAAATGAGGAGCTAATACCAAAGGCTCAAGCAGAAAGCAAATGTTTTGAGAATGAGGATGGCAACCAGTGTACAAATGTGCTTGACACAATGGATGGATGTATGGATGTGATGAGTTGTGTGAGCCCCCAATAAAATGATTTTAAACAAACAAAAAAAAGAAGTGTACAAAGACCCAGAGTTAGAAAATTCCAAAGGAAAAACACACTCAGGATATTTTAAACTGAAAGAACTCAAGGGAAAAAAAAAAACAAACATTGAGTTGCAATGTTGAAAATATTGAATGATGCAGGAAGCTTCAAGATACAATGGAAAGAATACACAGAGTCACTGTACCAAAAAGAAGTGGTTGATCGCTCAGCATTTCAGGAGGAACCGTATGAGTAAGAGCACGATGATGAAGGAAGAAGCACTGAGAGTGTTAGCTAAAACCAAGGCTCTGGGAATTGATGGAATGTCACTTGAAAATTTTCAACAAGCTGCTGAAGCACTGGGAAACACTCATCAGTGCCAGGAAATTGGGAAGATAGTTATTTGGCTAATGACTGGAAGAACCACAAGGGCAGTGCTACTCACAGGGTTGCTATGAGTTGGAATTGATCATTATTATTTTAATATATTAATGTATATTTAATACCTATTTTAATATACATAGAATATTCTAATATGGGTGGAAGGATGGAATGGGGGGAGATAGAGAGACACATAAATGAAGGGTTTGACAGGATATTGTTGTTGAATTTATTTCTTGAGATGGGCTCATTGATCTATGCACTGTGTTTTTATAAAAGCAAAATAAAATCCCTCCAGATTCCTTATCCCTCAAAATTAAACAGTGGCCTGAGTGGCTAAAACAAAAAGGAAGAAAAGTAGTGCTGAAATGGCCTTGGGGTCTTTAGTGACAAACAAGTTCATTTAAAACAGAACATATTTAAATTTTGTTAATTGTCCCAATACTGTTCTTTACGGCACCAATTTTCTCTCTAATCTAGGATCCAGTGCAAGGTCATGCATCCTATTTAGTTTCCATGTCTAGTTTTATCTTTCTCATAATATTGACATCTTTTAAGAGCATGAGTCTATTGTTTTGCAGCATATTTCTAATTTGTTTTTGTCGAATCATTTCCTCATGACACAGTTTAGGTTGTATAGTCACAAATCCTTGACCATCCTCTTGATTTAAAACAAATTAATTAGCTCATTTATTTTTTACAGTTCCACCAACATACAATGTCCATATATTACATTTTACTAGTTCAATCACATGCCTTGGATTATGGTCTCAAACCTTGAATTTACAAATTGGTTGCTGTAGTAGGTCTGAGATGACAATTTTGTTTTCTCTTCAATGAGTGGCTTTGTCACTCTCAGACAGTAAAAGACAGAAAGAAATTAATTTGGTATTGATAGCATGTATACTGTAATTAAGTTGAGTCCGTGTGACATAGTGGTTAAGCACTGGGCTGGTAACCAAAAGGTTGGCATTTCCAGTCCATCCAGTGTCTCCTTGGGCTAAAGACCTGGTCATCAGCTCCCATAGATACTGCAGGCTTGAAAACTCACTGGGGGAGTTCTCCGCTGTCACATTGAGTCACTATGAAAAAAATTGACAGAACAACCTAACAATAAAATCATACTGGGATTATACAATTCTAATACAAGTTTTGCATTCATTGTGCTGTTTAGATATACTTAGATCTTTGAAACATTAAAAAAAAAGCAGGCTTTATACAGAATATAACCTTAAGATTTTAATTAAAATTCTTAGGAGGCTTATCTAATTATATTTGCTTAAAATTTGAGATCATCCAAGTTACTGTTTATACCTAGATTTTTGTAGATGTTGAAATGCATAACAGTATCTCACTACTGCTTTTTCTGACTCATATTTATTGAGTTAAAAGAGTTGGCTGAACAGTTGGGAAGGTTTTTGTTAAGGTTTTAAGTCTGCCTTGCTGGATATTTGAAGTTCTTGAGGGAAAAAAAAAAATTCAGCTTAAGATCATAGTTTAAACTAGTTAAAGTAATTTAATTAATCAAGTTTTAGATCACATTGGACATTTAATTTGTTTATATGCTTTTTGTATTTTCATATAATGCATTTGATAAAACTTGATGAACCTTTAAACTAATGATCATTTATTTAGGGAAAATTCATCTGTGGAGTTTAAATTAGCAGAAATCTAAGAACAAAACACATAGGAATGTTTTTCACTTTCACACAAAACTACTAAATTTATATGCAAATATTCTGGACTTCAGAGTTGAATTTTAAGACCGAAGGAAATATAGATCCTACATAAAGAATTTTAACAAAATAATTTTCAACTGAAAACCAAGTCATGGTTTTCACTCAAATTCACTCTTGGGCTTTAAAAAATTCCGCTGAGTGTCTCCTTCAGCACTGGCAGAGGCAGGCACAGGTCATTAGGGAATGGCACTCATTCAGTTTGGTCTCAAGACAAGTAAGACAAGATTAAGTCTTACATGGTAACTAGGGGTTTTCTTGAAAAGACAAGTGGAGTGGCTAACCCAACATGAGCAGAATCATGGAAGATTGAGAAGGCTGGTAAGGAGAGGGAACTCTGAGTTGTTGGAATATAACAGATGCTCTGTCTACCAAGACCTTTTGCTTATGACTGTAAGAGATGATTTCACATTTCTGGGGCTTCCACTTGACCTTTCATATTACTATAGTGTTTACTCTAAGTCAATTAAAGATGTGAAAAATCATGTGGAACCATTCACTACAGAGTAGTTAAGTAAGCACACGAGAGCCATACCTAGATGCAGAATCTTTGATGTGGCTAGGAAAAAGAAATTGTTCATTATATATGAGATCAAGTAAATACAAATAAAATTGTGCTTACTTGGTTTATTGGATAAGCTGACAGAGCACAAACTAGACCTATTCTAGCATCCTGGTTTCTCCATTTTCCTTAATTCTTTCCTTCACAGTGTTCCCTGGCTTCTGACATCCCTCTATCTGATATGAACCACAACTTTTCCCAAGCTTCCAAGAGTCATCCCAGCAGTGTGTTAGAACTAACCCTTGGGGATCTTGTGATGGTGTTAAATCTAGCGTTAGACTCACTCACTGTCATCAAGTGATGCCCAATTATAGTGATCCTATTGGACAGGGTAAGTTTCTGATACTGTAACTCTTAATGGTAATAGATAGCCCCATCTTTCTCTAGTGGAGCAACTGGTGGCTTCGAACTGCCAATCTTGTAGATGATAGGCCAATGAGTAACCACCATATTGACAAACTCCCTACTATTCAGCATGATCTCTTCTACCTGAGTCCAGAATGCTCAGAATCCATTCCTAGGCATAGTCTCTAGTTTCTCACAGTACACGTTAGACCGATCATTCTACTCCTTAGTATATTATCCCCTTCTTTGCATACCAGGGTTGACCTTTCCTTAGTGGTATCTGCTGAGATTTGACTCAAATGATGGGTCCTGTGGCAAGGACTGATGGATGCAGAGACAGTTTTATGAGTGAAAAAACTGCATTATAAAGCATCTCTTCATCTGAGAACCCCGATTAGTTGTCAAGCAAGAGGAATCTCCCAAGAAAGGGGTGGAGCACTTCTGCAGACCTAGAGCGTGCAGGGACATTTTGAGTATCATTGTTGTCAAATAATTTTATCTTGACTCCTACATCATAGCCCTCAGAATTCGTCTATGATTGTATTAGGACACAGTCATTTCTTTCTTTCTCTTTTAAAAATCATTTTGTTGACAGCTCGTGCAACTCTTATCACAATCCATACATTCATCTATTGTGCCAAGCACATTTATACATATGTTCCCATCATCATTTTCTTTCTACTTGAACCCTTGGTATCAGCTCCTCATTTTTCCACTCCCTCCCCTGCCCTCCCTCCCTCATGAACCCTTGATAATTTATAAATTGTTTTATGTTTTCATGTCTTGCACTGTCTGATGTCTCCCATCACCCACTTTTCTGTTGTCCATCCCCCTGGGAGGGGTCATATGTGTATCATTTTGATTGGTTCCCCCTTTCCCTCCACCACCTTACCCTTACCCTTCTGGTATCAATACTCTCATGATTTGTCCTGAGTGGTTTATCTGTCCTGGATCTCCTGTGTTTCCAGCTCTTATCTGTACTCATGTAGATGCTCTGGTTTAGCTGGATTTGTAAGAAAGAATTGGGGTCATGATAGTGGGGGGGGGGGGTAGGAAGCATTAAAGAAGTAGAGGAAAGTTGTATGTTTCATTGATACTATACTGCACCCTGGCTGGCTCATCATTTCCTTGTAACCCTTCTATAAGGGGATGTCCAATTGTCTAAAGATGGGCTTTGGGTCTCCACCCCACAATCCCCCTCATTCACATTAATATAATTTTTTGTTCTGTGTCTTTGATGCCTGATACCCGATCCCATCAACACATCTTGATCACACAGGTTGGTGTGCTACTTCCATGTGACTTTTGTTGCTTCTCAGATAGATGACTGCTGGTTTATCTTTAAGCCTGTAAGACCCTAGATGCTGTATCTTTTGATAACCGAGCACCATCAGCTTTCTTCACCACATTTGCTTGCGCACCCATTTTGTCTTCAGCGATCGTGTCAGGAAGGTGAACATCACGGAATGCCAAGTTATTAGACCAAAGTGTTCTTGCATTCAGAGAGTACTTGAGTAGAGGCCCAATGTCCATCTACTACCTTAATAGTTAACATAAATTTTTGTACATAGATCTATTTCCCTATCCTTATATATAAACATATTTACATATGTACATGCCTGTATTTAGACCTCTGTAAATGTCCTTTGCCTCCTAGTTCGTTCCTTTATTTCCTTTTACTTTCTTCCTGTCCCACTATCATGTTTGGCCTTCATTCAGTTTCAGTAATTCCTCTCCATTACATTGCCTTTGATCAAGCCATAGCAGGCATCCTATGTCCTCCTCACCATTGATTTTAGATCACTTGTTGTTCCGCTATCCTTGGGTTTTGTTAACACCTACTTCATTTCCCCCTGCATCCCCCTCTCCCATGTCCTCCAGGAACCCTCAGTCCCATTATTTTCTCCTCGGAATGTTTATCCCACCTATCTTATCTAGATAGACAGGCAAAGACAATAATAAGCACAAAAACAAGACAGAGAAAAACAAAGAAAAAAAAGAAAGAAAACAACAACAAACCATCCACAGAAAAAGAAAGGCCTATAAATAGTCCAGGTACACAGACATTTTCATAGGAGGTTTCCTAGGCTAAGAATTGAGACTCTCAGAATTTTATTATTTTTCCAATTAACTCTCACGGCTGATCTTAAACAATGTCTGACTTCTGGCTGTAGAAGATAAAGGTCTTGAGAGTCGGCCTGGAAGGCCCTGTGACTTTCACATTATGCTTTAAATTGTTGATTAATAGAGCTGAGTCTGTCATCTTCTCTCTTTAGCAACTCAATGTTTCCTAGCAACAGTTACTTGATCCTGCAGTTCTTATAACTATTATTTCTACTACATCTATAAAATACCCAAGATATTTCACCTAGTGCATCTCTGAGTTCCAACTGCATCTTATCCTAGTTCATCAAAGGTAACAGTCTTAGCAATTACAGTGCTAGAGCATGCCAGGAATGGAACTCTCAATACTCCCCATAATACCAGCAAGAAATCCATTCAGCCTGCTCGAGATCCAATTTCAGAATCCTATTCTTGTTTTGTTGCTAGGTGCCATTGAGTCATTCTGACTCATAGCAGCCCTGTGCACAACAGTACCAAACACTGCCTGGTCTTGCACCAGCCTCACAATTGCGCCTTTGTGTGAGTGCATTATTGCAGCTATTGTGTCAATTCCTTGTGGAGGATCTTCCTGGTTTTTATTGCTCCTCTACTTTATCAAACATCCTATTCTTAGTGCTTCCTAATCCCACTCCACTTTTGGTGCCCAGTTGTGTTAGTCTGGGTAGATTAGAGAAACAAATTCATAGTCACTCATATATGTATAAGAAAGAGTTTGGTATACAAGAGCAATTGAATATTGAGAAAATGTCTCAGCCCAGTGCAGATCAAGTCCATTAGTCTGATATTAGCGCATATGTATTTACCAATCTATAAAGTTCTCTTAAGGCTCACAAAACACATGCAATTATGCTGAATGCAGGAAGATCAGAGGCCAGAGGGTGGGAAGTCTTGTGGATCCAGTGGCGTTGTAAGCATATTAGCTCTGGCAAGGATCTCCAAGTGGTTTTTTCAGCTCTGAAACTCTGACTGCCTCAGGGTAGCTTTATGTGGCTACTCCTCAGAAATGTCTCAAAGGGAGTGAGCCAAGAGAGAGCCTCCAAGGAGGAAATACAGGAGTTCCCAGAATCCTCAAGAGAAGGCCATGTCCACACAGAGGCTTTATTAGCTATGACCTAATTGACAGACCAGCCTCCATCCCTTCACTCTTAATCCTCTCAAGTCCCACATTGACACCACACCAGTGTTTTAGACTGTGTTGTTAGAAGAAGAGTGTGATTTGGGTGTTCTTATGTAAATGATTTATTGGGACAAATGTATTCAGAGTGAGGTAGGTAGGGTAGATGAAAGGGAAATCCTAAGGAGAAATGAACTCTCATCTGCCAAAAAGCTTTAGTCTGATTTCATAGTAAAGTTTTGGAAGTCAATTTATATTATGGTTAGTTTCAATGGAGGGCAGTAGGATAGGGTTTTGGTTTTTTGTTTTGTACTTGTCACCATTCAGTCGGTCTGTTCTCTGAAGGGGAGAGGTGGCTCATGAAATGCATAAAATCTATGAACATTGAAAGCTGTCAAAGATGAAAAATAACACATAAAAATTCATATCCTAGTCATTAGTTAGGTAAAATAGTCTGGCACTGGCCATTTTGAGTCAACCAATCATATGGTTTTCTGTGCTAGGAATGACAAACTCAAGAGGAACCGTGTCACGTTCATTAGCAAAAAGAAAGTATCAAGATCTCTCTTGAAGTAAAGCATGAAGGTTGTCATAGGATAACATTTTTACACCTACAAAAAAGTCCAGCTAATACAACTATTATTTAAATCCATGCACCAACCACTAAAGCTAGTGATGAAGAAATTAAAGAATTCTGCTAAATTCTTTATTCTGAAATGGATCAAACATTCATTAAAGAAGCATGGATAATCACTGGCAAATGCAATACAAAAGCTGGAAACAATGAGGAAGGGATAATATAAAATATAGTGTTGGTCATAGAAATGAAGCTGGAGATCCCATGATGGAATTTTGCAAAATGAATGACTTTGCAAATGACTATTTACAACAACATAAATGGTGACTGTACATGTAGACCTTACCGTATGAGAAACACAGGAATCAAATTGTCTACATCCGTGGGAAGAGACACTGTGGAACAGACCATTATTTGCAAGATCAGGTTGAAGATGAAAAAAATTAAGACATGTCCATCAGAGCCACCTAAATTTCAAGAATATCTCAAGAATGTGATCAGTATATCTGAAATGGAAAGAACAGAAGGGCAAAATTAGCAATATTGATGGATTCTATGTGAAGGATATAGAGCAATGTAAGAAGCATCAGAAGTCGGAAGGAAAGCAGAGTCAGTGTACCAAAAAGAACTGCTTGGCATCCCACCATTCCAACCGGCAGCATAAGATCAAGTACTGATGGCACTGAAGGGAGAAGTCCAAGTTGCCCTGAAGGCATTAACAGGGGGAACAAAGCCCCAAGATTGGAAGGAACACCAATCGAAATGTTTCCACCAGCTGATGAAGCACTGGCAGTGTACACTTTTCTATGGCTAGAAGTTTGGAAGGCAGTTACCAGGCCAACAGACTGGAAGAGATCCGTATTTGTGCCCATTCCAAAGAAATGTGACCCAATGGATTGTTGAGAGTATCAATCAATATTATTAATATCACATTCAAATAGCATTTTGTTAAACTAGTTCAATGAGATATGCAATTATTGTGGGTGCTCCTGTGAGGTGGGGCTTCTCTTCAGAAGGTGGTCAGGGTAGGGTTAGTGGGACCACGTGTTCACCGGCTACCTTGCCAGGGGCTGGGGGAAAGTTACTGAATAACCCTGACGTGATGAGTCTTCAATTCCTGTGGCGGGGAAAGGAGACCTGTGATTTCTTATTCAGAAGCGAATGCAAATAGGTCTAAAAGAATCTGGGGCTAGCTATGGCATGTGCTCAAGCTGTTTCTCTGTCTCTCTGGGGGCCGGCTCTCTCCCTCAAAAGCTGCAGTTTTACTTTGTAGGTTTAAAGGAGGTTGTGTGTTGCTGACCTGAAGGGAACAGGTTCCAGAGCTTATCGTGGTTAGGGTATAGTGAATCCACAGGCCCTTTGTTGACTCTGAATATTATGTAGGGACAGTGTTTGGTGGCATGATGTTTTACTTTCTTATGGTCCTATAGGGTGTCAGAGAGGGGGTGAGATTCAGAACAGAGTGATGCTTTGGTTTCTGGTACGGCTACGAGAGCTATATTCTTGTGATTGAGTTAGTTATCTTGAGAGAATGTACCTCTGATGAATTGGGTCAGAGGGACGGGGATGGTAGATGTGGCCAAGTGGAATTGGGGGAAACAATGTACCTCTGGTGAATCGGGTCAGAGGGACGGGGATGGTAGATGTGGCCAAGTGGAATTGGGGGAAACAGTCTATTTCTATCACCTACCTAAGTGGCAAGAGGAAGTCTGAACCACAGGCCCTAGTATACTGGGATTCTACTTCTAGCACCCAGCCTCCCCGTTTCGGCCTCCTTAACTCTGAATTTTCCAATCTCACAAGAGGAGCATTGGGTGCCATCTACCTGATTCTACCTGTATGCCACCTTGACTTGTAATTTTTAGAACTTTTCAATACTGCTTTCCTGAATTCTTCTAAAGAGCATTTCTATGTTTTAGTCACTTATTCTTCAGCTTTGTTGATTTTTTCAATCTATGGAAGTAGTCAAAATATTACTCTTTTGAATTTTTTATCAGGTGTTGTTTCTTTTGCCTTTTCTTCCTGAGAAAGCTCTCTGGCTTTGTGTTTTGGAAACTTCTATGAACTGTTCTGTCTTGTTACTCAGTGTAAACTGAAATTGTGTGCTGTTTCTGGGATGCTGTTGTGTTGTTTTATTTGTATTTAATTGATAATTGTATATTGGTGTAACCCTAGGTCCTTACCAGATGTCTCCTGGTGAGTTATTACAGAGTTCTTGATTTGCTATTAACATAGCACAGCCCAGGGTGGGTTTTACTCTTGTTGGCTGCAATTACTTGATGATCTGGTGGTACACAAGTGGCCTTTGCCCAATAAGAGTGGGTGTAGGAAGTTCAGGTGTGGCTGGATCACGGGGGGCATTGTTTCTGTTTCCTGTTGGGTAAGGCAAGAAAAAACAAATGAGAAAAAACAAAAAAGCAAACAATAACTTGTTAGGTTGGGGTCTCTAGAGAAACAAAACCAGTTAGACTTGTGTATATTGTGTATAGAAAAAGATTTATGGCTCACACCATTGTAGAAATACTTTTTGGTCAGCTTCACATCAGGCTTCTCCTGATGTGTGGAGGCATATGAATAGGACACAATAAGAGATGGAGGAACCAGAGCAGGATGACAAAGCAGAGACAGCAGGGGACACAAGCCTTCTGTGGACACAGAAGGAGGCTCGAAGTCAGCTGAATGAGCCCATCATGGTTGTCTGCTGATTGTTCCTAGATTGGCAGGTGACTCAACAGGAGATCAAGGCACCAGGCACAAGATCCAACTCTATCTGGTAGAAGAAGAAGACCCAACGCAGACTCAATTCTTTGGTCTCTCTCTCTCTCTCTCTCTCTCTCTCTCTCTCTCTCTCTCTCTCTCTCTCCCTCTCTCTCATTCGTTATACAAAATGCTTATGATATCAAGAAGGTGTCATCAGGCTGTGACTTGAATGACAGATTTGAGTTCATCCTTAGCCAAGACAGTCTAGTTGACAGTCTCTAGCCATCACGATAGCTAAAAAGAAAGTAATAAAATATAACATCCTGCAGATGACAGCAGATAAATATCAGATAAAATACTAGTAACTAAAAAGATATAAAAACAAACCAACAAAGAGATTACAAAGGAAGAAAGAACACAATAAGGAAATCTTGTAGGGGTTGGAAAGTAAAAAAGTAAAGAAACCAGAAAGGGAAAAAATAAGAAAAGAAAAGAGAGAAAGAAGGGAAAGGTTGAGAAGAAAAGACAGAATCAAAGAAAGAAAGGATTTTTTAAAAACCAAAGGAAGGAATACAAGAGAGAAAATTGGGGCAGAGGAATGAGCAGAGAAAAGAGAACCCTGGAGAACAGGGCAGCTAAAGCGCTCACAGGTGGGGCTAAGAGGCGCAGTGATTGGGGTGGTGTGTTGGTGAGAAGCCTGATCTTATATGGAATTTCTGTAGACCTAACTCTCATCAGGTGTCAAGGATCTGCTCCAGATATAGTTTGTACAGGCTAAGATTGCGTTTAAGGTCAGTGTGCTTGTACCCAAGAAGGAACTTTTAGGCCCAGAGGACAGCTGGGGACAGGGTGAGCGTTTATGAAACAAGTCCATGCCCACCTTGGATGATGGGTGACAGGTCACTTGTCCAAGACTATACTTTCTGCTGTTTTGATGAGGCAGGGCTCATATACCTCCAGCACCAGGAATTTGGTCAATGAGAGTGAGCATTTGAACTAAGACAGAACAGGGCCTGTGCAGCAGGGGTGGTGCCGTAGGTTACTGGATGTAGGAATGCACGCATCAGTCAGTCAACAGAAAGTGTGGGAGACAAGAGACAATTTCCATCTTGCTAGCTGCTAGCCACCATTAGGGGAACTTGGTCTGGTCCTGAACAAGCAAGTGGACCTGATTATCAGGGGACCGTTCCAACTGAACATTGCTTGCAAAAGTTCAAGATGGCTGCACAGCATCAGGCCAGTGTACAATTTTTTCCATCTGTCTCCACGCTTAGCCCTCTTTATTCAGCTTCTTCTAGTTACTATTCAATCCATGTCTCTATCCTTTTATTGACAGCTCAGGGTCCCAGGATTATCATGTGTCCCTTTTTCATTTGTTCTCCTGTGTTAATTGTAGAGGGTTTGTGCAGTTTGTATATCTAGTCTGCCATCTTTCTGGAAGTGACTGTACATCTTTCTGCTGGTAGACTGCCACATCTCTCTCCCATAGAGATGCTGGTGCATTTGAACCACTTATCTTTCAGTGATCAGCTGAGCACCTGAACAAGTATACCACCAGTCCTTTATTTGACAATCCCCTGAATTCAGAGAAGCAAATCAAGAAACCGACAATCATTCAAGCCCACGATGCCTCCATGGAGTAAAACAAACCCACATTGTTAGGCATAGAAGGCTGAGTGTGTGGCTACTGCAAATCAAATGCCTTTGAGGCTGGACGACTCTTTATAATCTTTCTACTTAGGAAAAAGTTGATTTACAATTATATTAGTTCAAATATCACCAGTCTTTCTCCTAATACGCAGTTTTCCTTGTGTATCAGGTTACATGTTGAGCTGCTAACCGCAAGGTGAACAGTTCTAAAGCACCAGCCAATCTATGGGAGAAAGAAGATACAGAACTGGACCTCACTGTGTCTCCATGAGTTGACGCTAACTTGGTGGAAACTCACAGTGGTGTTCCTGAGGTGAATGCTGTGTTTCTTCACTTGTATTTGCTGGAGAAAGATGAGCCTTTCTACTCTTTCTGGTAAAGAGTTCCGTTTCAGAAACCCCACAGGGGCAGTTCTACTCCATCCTCAGGGTTGGAATCAATTTGATGGCAGTAAGGGATGTTCCCCCTTTTCTTCTTTCACGTTCATTCATTTAATCAAGTAATCTCTTTCTTCTTTCCAACATCTCCCTTGGTGAGTGTATTCTCTAATAACCAATATCTGAATCATGCTCTGTCATCTTAGACTTAATGATACTCCAGGTGGGCACCCATTACATGAATAGGACCGAAGTAATTGGGACAAAAAGGCTGTTGATGATGATAATAGTGACACTGAGGTCCTCAAATGAGGTTTGGCCTTTGGTCCATGGTTTCTGAAAATAGCCTGAAGAAGATGCTTTCTGGTTCATCAAGCAGCCAGGCAGCTCCTCGACACACAAGCACATGCGATGGGAGTATCTGCCTCATCAACTTGGCAACAGGGCTCAGGAAGAGAGGGGCCTGCTACCCCAGACCTGATGTTTGTCCATGAGTCTTGGCAGGCTATAGTGACTGTCAAGAGTACAAGAATGATGAGCATTAAATGATTTATAGTGAGTCTTGGCATAAATTCGACCTCCATTGAGTTCTTGCAGACCATGGAAGGGCGATCTAAAATGTTCTGCTTTCAGGTATGGTGTTTGAAATTAGGTCACTAGGACTCCCCTAGCCAGCACAGAGAGGGACAGTCTCCCCTCAGACACTTGCCTGGGTATATCCTTAATGCAAATTGGAATATCAAGGATCCCTGATGATCAGGAGTCACGTCCCTACCAAAGTGGCTGGAGGGCCCCAAAATCTATCCTGTAAACTTTTCTAATCTGCAATAGCATTTGTATCCCCATCATGGTCCATTTCTCACTCCAGTAATCCCTCCTGCTACACTGACAAATTGATCTGCAGCCAATCATGATTTTGAAAACTTCTTTGCTTTTCATCTGCTACAATCAACAACTTGGCCATGAATTCTCTGGACACTGTATGACCTGATGCTTATGGTCTCTTTCATCCAGATGTTTTGCCTTTGCCCTATCTAAGACTTAATAGAAGGATCTCTATGAAAACATATTAGAATTTTGAATCTTCTCCTACACAACTCTACAGTTTTCTCAAGTTAGTGGGACATATTTTTTTCTTGCATACTTCTTTTTGTGAGTGTGAAAGTGAAGCAGGGCACTTGGCAAGACGGAAATGCCCACCCCAGATTGAAATTAAATTCCATTTTGGATCACACTGCCGCTTGGTCTGAACACTGTGCTTCTGCTGTTCAGAAGAGACAATTCAGCTTCTTGTAAAAGCTTAACTGCTTGTAACTTAAAAGAAACAAAGGTTAAGACTTCAGCTTGTGCAAGGGATTGCTTGTTAAAAGATGGCAGAGTGTTTGTGTGGCTTGATTCAAGAAGAATGCCAAAGCCGACATGCCCTGAGATGTTAGAAAACAGAAATGACAAAGAAATAAATTAATTTAATGAGCCCCCTTTTTGCCATGTGCACATAGCCCTTTGTGAACCACAACCAATAACAATACAATATTTGCTGGCCAGCCCACTGTGAGACATGATGCCCCTCACTGACCCAAAGCCCTCCAGGGGTCAACACTGGAGACACAGTGTGGGAATTGCACCTGATCTGATCCCGCCACACCGAGGTAAAACACTAAGGGGTACAACAGAACAGCAAGGGCATGGAGCAGTGAGGTCCCCAGAGAATGCTGAAGGTGGACTTTGGGGCTAGGGCATGGTGCCCCAAAAGAGTGCACTGGAAAACACTCCTAAAGGCCAACAAACAATACTTGAACTAACTACAAGCTTTTCTTTTTTGTTTTGTTTTTGTCATTGGTTTGTGGTTGTTGTTTTGATGTATATTGTTGCTTGGTTTTGCTCTGTCTAGTTTTTGTGCATGTTATTATTGCTGCAGGTCTGTCTAAATAAGATAGTCTGGATGAACAATCTGGAGGAGAAAACAACGGGACCAACAGTTCCATGGGAACATGGGAGAGTGGGTGGTGGGGGGAAAGGAAGTGATGTTAACAAACCCAGGGACAAGGGGACAGCAAGTGATCCAAATTGGTGGTGAGGAGAGTGTGGGAGGCCTGGTAGGGCATGATCAAGGGTAATGTAACAAAGAGGAATTGCTGAAAATCTGGTGGGGACTGAGCATGATAGTGGGACAGGAGGAAAGTCAAGGGGAATAGAGGAAAGAACTGGGAGGCAAAGAGCATTTATAGAGGTTTAGATAAAGACATGTACACATGCAAATATATTTATATATGAGGATGGGGAAATAGATCTATGTGCCTATATTTATAGGTTTAGTATTAAGGTAGCAGAAGGACATTGGGCCTCCACTCAAGAACTCCCTCAATGCAAGAATACTTTATTCTATTAAATTGGAATTCTGTGATGCTCACTTTCCCGAAAAAATCACTGAAGAAAAAGCGGGTGAATAAGCAAATGTGGTGAAGAAAGCTGATGGTGCCCGGCTATCAAAAGATATAGCATCTGGGTCTTAAAAGCTTGAAGGCAAACAAGTGACCATCTAGCTCAGAAGCAACAAAGCGCACATGAAAAAAGCACACCAGCCTGTGTGATCATGAGGTGCCGAAGGGATCAGTTATCAGGCATCAAAGAACAAAAAATCATATCATTGTGTGCTCACCTCCATGATATGATCGCTGAAGACAAATGGGTGCATAAGCAAATGTGGCGAAGAAAGCTGATGGTGCCTGGCCATCAAAAGATATTGTATCTGGGGTCTTAAAGGCTTGCAGGTAAACAAGCGGCCATCTAGCTCAGAAGCAACAAAGCCCACATGGAGTAAACATATCAGCCTGTGTGATCACGAGGTGTCAAAGGGATCAGGTATCAGGCATTATCAGAACACAAAATCTTATCATACTGAATGAGCGGGGTGAGTGCAGAGTGGAGATCCAAAGCTCATTTGTAGGCCACTAGACTTCCTCTTGCTGAGGGGTCTCAGGGAGGAGAAGAGCCAGTCAGGCTGCAATGTAGCAATGATAAAAATACAACTTTCCTCTAGTTCCTAAATGCTTCCTCCCCTTCCCCGCCCCAACACTATGATGATCCCATTTCTACCTTGCAAGTCTGGCTAGACCAGAGGATGTACACACTGGTACATATAGGGTCTGGAAACACAGGGAATCCAGGGTGGATGATCCATTCAGAACCAGTGGTATGAGTGGTGATTCTGGGAGGGTAGAGGGAGAGTGGGTTGGAAAGGGGGAACCTATTACAAGGATCTACATGTGACCTCCTCCCTGGGGGACAGACAACAGAAAAGTGGGTGAAGGGAGATGTCAGACAGGGCAAGATATGACAAAATAATAATTTATAAATTATCAAGGGTTCATGAGGGAGGGGGGAGCGGCAAGGCAGGGGGAAAAATGAGGACCTGATGCCAGGGGCGTAAGTGGAGAGCAAATGTTTTGAGAATGATGAGGGCAATGAATGTACAAATGTGCTTTACACAATTGATGTATGTATGTATGGATTGTGATGAATTGTATGAACCCCTAATAAAATGATTTAAAAAAATACTATCTTTGCTCGCTTGCAGTTGGTTCTATAGTGCCCTGAATGACAGTAATATATATTTGGGTTCACAAATCTCTCTACCTTTCAATAGAACCCTGCATTCATTTCTAACAGGGGTAAGACTGATGCTTCACTACAACATAAGTTTTAACAACTATGTCCCATGTGCTAACAGTTTGAAATCATCTAACATTTCCACGTTCTGATCCGAAGGATGTGATATCCATGAAGCAACCACTATTAGCAATTAATCCTCTGTTTCCAATGACCTCCTGGTTATTTAGAAATCTGAGACAAATTGAGTTTCTCACAGGGTCATTATGTGTCCCCAAAGACTCCCATAATGTTCAGTTAATTTGTTGATTTCATGCATGGATGAAAGGATGGATCAATACATTGAGGGTGAATGCATGCATTAATGAGTAGCATTAAACCGGACTCAATTACTGTACTCATGACTTGGATAGTGTGTTTTACATGTGGAAGTAACAAGATGGTACTGGCTGGTATTCAAGAATGAATATCAAGCATCTCTTAGTTAACTGCTTCCAAATGTTTCTTTTTCTTTATAGAAGCTTATGTTGCCAAGAGCTGAATGCAATATTTCCTGTTTGGAGAGGGTTTTTGATGGAGTGGGAAGAATATGGATTTAGAATTTGAATGCTAGAGTTAAAACATAATCCAGTTACTTTTGACCTGTGCTATCCTGGGCCAGCCAGTCTCTTAACCTCTCACAGTTTTTCTCCATCATACAAAACCCAGAATAAAGACAGACCCTGTTGCCCCGGATCACCTGAGGTAATGCGATGGAAAGTGCTTTTTGTTGCCAAAAGCAACAAGGAAACTCAAACTGTTGTTCTCTCCTTTGATGCAGGCTATACTAGTGAGCCCCTCTTTGTGAATTCATAAGGTATTAGCTTTCAGATATGTTATCTGAAAAACATAATGCGAAGGCTGCCCATGTACAGCATCATAAGCAGAAGAATGGCAGCCCTTCATCTTTTTAGGAACTTAACAGCGTGCACAGTGTGCTACAATCAGTCCTCATCACCGGCTCAGTTAGGTCAAGTTCCAGAGCCCTCATCATTGTCCTGGGGTTATATCCCTGCTTGCTTGCTCCCCCAGGGGGAGGGCATCAAGGGAGCAGAGTGAAGCTTGCAGTTGAATTTCTTGTACAGAAGGTAGAGGAGAGATGGGTCACCAGCAGCTGGGGTCTCAGGCACAATGACGAAGAGGCTGCAGTCTACTCTTTGGGTTAGCGTTGACCTCCAAAGAAGCACATCATATTTTTGAGACAGTAAAAAGAATATTTGTAATTAGTTTTATTGTTGACAACATGGAAGACTTGTTGTTAAGTGAACATCTCCCCAGTGCATTGTTGTTATTAGATGTCATCAGGTCAATCTCAACTCTTACTGGCTCTATAGGGTTTGCTGGGCTGTAATCGCTCTGGGAGCAGATGGCCAGGTCTTTGTGACTGTGTGGGTTAGAATCTCTAAGCATTCACTTAGCAGCCATGTATTTTTCCTTCCATTATAACTCACTGCCATAGAATCAATTCTAGCTCATAGCAACCCTATAGACCAGTGGTTCTCAACCTTCCTAATGTCGCTACCCTTTAATACAGTTCCTCATGTGGTGGTGAGTGCCAACCACCAAATTTTTTTCATTGCTACTTCATCACTGTCATTTTGCTACTGTTATGGATCATAATGTAAATATCTGATATGCAGGATGTATTTTCATTGTTACAAATTGAACATAACCACAGATGAATATAAAAAGATCAACCAGTAACGAGATTAAGTTCCCATGATATATATACATATATATATATATATGTATATATATATATATATATAGCAGTAGTTGATGATTTTACATTAACCCAGTAATTATAAATCATGAAGTGTCATTTTACCACCGATACTGCTGCTTTTAGCACATTAGTTGCTTTTAACAGAGTAGCTGCTTTCAACACAGTAGCTGCTTTCTACACATCATCTGCTCTCTCCATGTGTGACTGGTCTGCATAAGTATGTTATTGCACCAACCCCGTCACATGCACCTGCATTTGTATGGAGTGTATGTGACAGGGTTGGTGCTATGATGTCATCACACCGGGTATTTATATGTGGGTGTATCTTCATGAGGGCGGATCCGCCTAGAGACAGGTAGAGGAGCAGTGTCTTGGTTCTTAAGACCATCAGAAATATGTGTTTTCTGATTGTCTTAGGCAACCCAAGTGAAAGGGTCCCCCAAAGGGGTCGCAACCCACAGGTTGAGAACCACTACTATAGACAGAGGTGAACTATTGCTTCTTAGGGTTTCCAAGGCTGCAAACAGCTTTATCTGGTTGTTTAAATTGCTGACTTTGTGGTTAGCAGCCCACTGCTAATACCAGGGCTCCTTCCTCCGAGTATGTTGTTAGGTGCTATCAAGTCGGTCGGTCTGATACACAGCGAGCCTAGGGACAATAGAAGCACTGCTACTCCTGCACAAGCCTCACAATTGTTGTTATAGCTGAGCTCATTGTTGCAGCCATTGTGTTAATCCATCTCCTTTAGCATCTTCCTCTTTTTCACCACCCTTTGCATTTACCAAACATACTGTCCTTTTCCAGGGACTGGCCTTTCCTGACAATGAGCCCAATATCTGTGAGGATAAGTTTCAACATCCTTGCTCCTAAGGAGCTTTTCTGACTGTACTTCTTTCCAGGGAGATTTGTTTGTTCTTTTTGACAGACCATGGTACTTTTAATACTTTACCAGCACTATCTTCAAATACAGTGATTCTTCTTCAGTCTTCCTTATGCAATGTCCAACTTTCACATGCATAGGAGGTGATTGAAAACAGCATGGTTTGGCTCATATTTAAAACTAGATGATACAAGATATTAGTTCTCATTATTATTGTCATTTGTTACCTACATCTATGTATATATATATATATATGAACTCTATTTGAATTTGATGCTTGGAAATATATAAAATTACAAATATATTTTAATTCAGACATAAAGTTACACCAATCATAAAAATTTACCCCAATGATGAGGAAAGTTGGATGATGTTGAAATTTGGTCAACTGCAGTAGAAATTTGATTTTAAGAAGGCACCTGAGTTATCCAAATTATCTAAGAGAAATAAAATAGTGTTTCTAGAAAATTAATGGGGATGGTCTACATGGTCCCTGTTTTCCTTTATATATTTGTGCTATCATCTCAGTGCTTATCAAATATATCTTTTCAAGCAATGAAAGCTCCTGATTTGGATTAAATAATGGCAAAACGTTATCTCATGTACTTTGACCATGCTATCAGGGGAGAGCAGTCCCAGGAGAGGACATGATGCTTGGTAAAGTGGAATGTTCATGAAAAGGAGGAAGCCTCAATGAGATAGATGGACAAAGTGGTTGTAATGATAGTCTCAATCATAGCAATGAGTGTGAGGATGGCAAAGGACTGGGACGTATTTGGTTATGTTTTACACAGCGCCATTGTGAATCAGAACTGACTCAATGGCACCTAACAGCAACAATTCTTTTAACTACAAATCTTTGACAAATTTTCTCCTGCCTGTACTTCCAAGATAGATTTGTTTGTTCATCTGGCGCTCCATGTTACCTTCCACATTCTTCCCCAGCACCATAATTCAAATACATTGGTTCTTCTTCAGCCTTCCTTAATCAATGTTCACCTTTCACATATATATGAGGCGATTGAAAATATCATTTACCCAATACAATGAGTCCTTTGCTCTCTTGACTCCTGCTTCCATGAGCACAGATACTGGATCCAAGCAAGATGAAATCCTTGACAATTTCAATCATTTCTCCTTTTATCATGATGTTATCTATTGGTTCCATTGGGAATATTTTTGTTTTCCTTACACTGAGCTATAATTCATATCCTTATCTTCATTAGTAAGTGCTTCACATCTTGACTTTCAGCAAGTAAAGTGCCGTCTTCCAATCCTGATACTGTCTTCTTCTTTGTATAGTCCAGTATACAGACTGAATATGTGCACTGATAGGATAGAACCCCGACGCACACCTTTCCTGATTTTAAACCATGCAACAGGTTTCTGTTCTCTTCTGTTATGCTCAAACCATTTATGCCACCAAAAGACTAAAGGAAAACAGAGCTGCCTTAATTCAAGTCCAAAGACTCCTGTAGGAGATCAGATGAGCAAGCCACAGCTGAGAACTCGGAGAGACTCTTACCGAGTATACCTGTGGCTTTCTAGTTGGGGTTCCTCTCCTGGTCCCCTAGTTCTAGCCTACAAATATGTTGAAATCAGGAAAGGAGGCAGGAGTCTCAGTCTTGTTCTTCACAGTATTTTCCCTTTGACATAGGACCGGTTTTTGTAATGGAGGCAGAAGCAAAGTCCTGGTTACAGAGTAGGTTTGGGAGGAAGGAGACAGCTTGTGAACCCCAGGTCTTAGGGAGAAATAGATGTACGTTTCAGAAGCCATATTGAAAATTAAAGTAGTGGAGTAGTGGCCAGAGGGGAAGCTTCTGTTCAGTGGGCGTCCAGGAGCAAATGCCTGTCTTCTAGGATATCATAGCAAGAGTCATTCCAGACTTTGCAGCCTGAGTGTGGGCTTCCACACGTACTTCTGCTTATTTAGGCCTCTGTGGTCACCATGGAGGCTGGAAGCAAAGCTCACCCCTAACTCACTATGCCGCTTGTCTCAGCAATGCCTTGGTCCTATTTCTCCCAGCATGCCTTTTGTTCTTGTTCCTTATTTATCCTTAGTGGATGTATAAGCTTAGAATCTTTCGACTTTCTTGCTGTTTCTATTTCTAGGACTTGATATCTGATGCCTGCTAAGACAACCCAGTTTAACCTCGGCTCTGTCCACAGATGCAGTGTATAGTTTCATTTCAACTCCTCCCCCACCTAGGAGTTACACCCTAGAAATGAACATTGGAACCACCTTACTCTGATTCTTGAAAGGGCACATCCATGCTGGCTGTGCATGGTCACCAAAGAATCAATGTGTGGCAATCAATCCAAATTGTGCAACATTTTTCTTGTGATACCTGAAATATTTACTAGGAGAGCATTTCAGGACTTTGCTGAAGTTGGAATCAAGAGCATTGACTTGAGTCATGTTCAATGAGAAGTGAACACAAATATTCCACCAGGGGATTATTTTCACAGAATGCCATCTCTGAACATTCTTATTAGTTTAAGATGCAACACCTTTGCTCAGATCCAAACCCTGGTCCAATAAATTGAAAGGGCATTTCCTTCGTGGTGTGGTTGGTTCTAACATGAATGAACCATGTGGAAAATCCTACTTGGTTATTGTTGGGTCTGGATCTTGCATGTGGCTCATTGACTCTATCTAGTTCTTTGGACTTGATCTAACAGCTTGTGATATTACCTGCTGATCTTGAGAGTCATCCAGAGCCTGCCTTCTACCTACAAACCTTGGATAAATTGACCGCTGCAGCCTGATCTGCTGATCTCTGAATCTCATCACCTGCAGCCATTCGAGGTAAGAGAAGTGTCCAGACTGACATTCAATCCATGGACTTGGAACCTGGCTGCTTCTAGAGCTATGTGAGCCATTTCTTTGATATAAACTTTTCTCTATATATATATAAATATATAAACTTTACTGGTTTTGCTTCCTTAGAGAACTCAGCCTAAGACCCAGGAGTTTGCTTTTTGGACAAGATCCAACAAGAGAAACAAATAAGACAGGACTTTCAGAGTTATCCTGACATCTGCATAAAATATGTTTGCCCCTGAGCAATACAGAATATTACAAAAACACAAAGAGGCCGATATGGGGATCAAGGAAAACAGGCATAAGTTAGGCTAATACAGTAAGTTACAGTATCACTTAGGTTGACCTCACCCAAGGTAAGGTATTTCAATCATCATAGGCTTGCAAATGTTGGTCCAAGAATGAAGAAACCTAAAGAAAAATTGATGTCTTTGAAATACGTTTTTAGCAAAGAATATTAAGTATACCGTAAAGGGCCAGAAAACAAAACAAAACAAAGTCTGTGTTGGAAGAAATACAGCAAGAATGTTCCTTAGAAGCGAGGATGCAGAGACTCACATATTCTAGACTTGTATTTGGGAGGGAACAGTCCCTGGAGAATGGTTTCATGCATGGCAAGGTTGTGGGTCATCCAAATAGAGAAAGATACTCAACAAGATGGTTAGACATAGTGACTGCGACAATGGGTTCAAACAGCGTGACCAAGACAGGGAGAGAGGTTCCATAATCATGGACTATGGAAGGATCGTGGATGGTCCTTTCTTTTTCTTCTTTCTTTCCCTCCTCCTCTTTCTTGGTTCTTCCCAGTTTTTCTCCTTGCACAAACTCACATTCCCTTTTTTCTCTCTCTCTACCACTTTATCTTCTCTTTGTTTCTTCATTTCTTTTACTATACCAATGAACCAGACTTCTTTCGAATACACTTTGGGCAACGTGGCTTTGGCAACACCACTCAGGCAACAATACCCTATCAGAGGTGGGTCTCATGGCTGTTGTGTGCTGACTAGCCAGCTGACCTTAACCCCTAGGCTCACTAGAAACACCACAAATCATTGAGCTCAGTGACATCATTGAAAAGAGCATGTTGGAAGGTCGCCCTGACAGATGTTCCACATTATTAGTTGAGTTGGGTGAACTCATTATGCCTAACGAGAATGAATGGATGTCATCTTATTGACATCAATTTACCAGTAAAAAGTTTAGATCTGAATAACAGAATGATCCCTGTGCACACAGTTCCAGAGTCTTTCAACATGTCTCCTTGATAAATTACGTTTTTTAATTGGCACCTTCTGTCATGCTGGTGACATTTGCTTACTGGTCACATGAGTAATGTTGGGTTATTGATGCTCTACGACTGAATCAAGAGGTAGACATGCCCAAACATCATGCCCACTTAGAGTCACCTGGGAGAAGTCTTTCCATACCGAGCTCTCGTTCCAGGTTAAGTCAGAGAAAGGAAAAAGAAAGGAACCAACATTTCATTTCTCTCACAGAAGTTTTTACAAGTTTGAGTCCTCTGCATACAAAGTGGTGCAATGCACCTTTTCCCACTTCTTGAGCATTTGTCCTGGAAGGATTGTTATCTCCAGTTTGTAAATGAGCACACTGAGACTTAGGGTCCTTCAACTTTCCCAGGATTATGTATGTTTTAGGTTTGGGTTTGAGAGAAAAGTGCAAAGTACTTGATACAGGTTGCACATGTTAGGCGAGGGGATTTTATGCTTCTGGAATTTGCAAACCTTACATCTAGTGATCAAACCACACGGTGAGTTTGAGGAATCACTGACAATGTTCCTGATCAGAAGTGCTGTGGTTGAAGAAGTCTTTTCTCTTGATCAAATTCTCTCTGTCACCAGCAGAGGTATTGCAGAAACCCAGGGCAGTAATTTATCGACAACTTTCCCAGGACCTTCAAGGAGACGGACTGACAGTGACATCAGCAATGTCCTCAAGGATAGACACAATAGTGAAGATGGAGCAGCGCTGGGCAGTGATTTGTTCTCTTGTGCCTAAGAAACTATGGGTTAGAACCAATGCTAGGGAACCGAACAACAGCAAGAGTTAAGTCTCCATAGTAATAATTTTGAGGGTACAATCCAGTGGCATTCACGACAATCACAATGTTATGTAATCATCACTCTTCTTTGTTTCTGGATTCATCACCCCAAACAGAAACGTTGTTCTCATTAAGCAAACACTCTCCATTGTTTCCTTCTTCGAACCCGTGGTAATTTCTAATCTTCTTTCTGTCTTTATGTATTTGTCTAGTCCAGATGTTTCATAGAATTGGATCATATAACAGCTATCCTTTTATATCTGGCTTATTTCACGTAGGGCAATGTTTTCAAGGTTCATATAAGAAAGAACATCATTCCTTTTTATGGTGGAATACTAGTTCACCCAGTTTGGGATCCACAAGCAATCCTCATGGAAGGTGTACTCAAGAAATTAAAATTTGTATGACATTGGGAAAATCTGCTGCAGAAGACCTCTCTAAAGTGTGGAAGTGCCAGGCTATCACATTGAGGAATAAAGTATGCCCACTGAAGTCATTGTTTCCCCCACCCCCTAATGGTCTCATATGCATGTAAAAGCTGGACAGTGAATAAGGGAGATCAAAGACAAGTTTCTGCATTTGAATTCTGGTGCCGGCAAAGAATATCGAATCTCACATGGGTTGCCAGAACAAACAAATGTGTCTTTAAAGAAGTACATTCAGAATGCGCCTTAAAAGCAAGGATGGCCAGACTTTGTCTCTTGTCCTCAGGGAGACTGATGCCTGGAAATCTTGGTAAAGAAGATCGGCAAAGAAGAAGGCCCTCAATGAGGTGGATTAACACAGTGACAGCAACAGTACGCTCCAATGGAACATCAGTTGAGAGGATGGCGTGAGACCGGCAGTGTTTATTCTGTTGTACCCGGGAACCTGCTCCCACGACACCCACCTGACAGCAACAGTGCTCCATCCACCTAGAAGCCACTTGAAGCCGGCACCATTCCTGGGCTTCTCTGTGGAACCTTGGGACCTTTTGATAACTGACAGGCACTTTGAAGACGGCTCTGGCTGGAGCCTGCCATTTAGAAAACAGGCATCACGTGACCCTGGCGAAGCCCCTTTCTCCCTGCATGCAGTGTCCCTGGCACACGGATGCATCAGCCCTGGTCTCCAGGACTTTCCGATGATGAATGAAATCAAGGCCAAGAGGCCTGGCTGTTGCTTGGGGGCCAGGGAGATGCGAGGAAGAGAAGAGGAAAGATAAGGAGCTGGGAAATTTGGGGGTCTGGCCTATTTTGGGTGCTGGTTCACTTCTCACGAATAGGCTCAGAGCATCCTGCATCAAGAATGTGAACATGATGGACAGTCCTGCCTTCCTGCTGGCAGCCTCTCTGTTTTTCCCCAACCATGTTCTTCTGTCAGATGGGGAAGCTGGAGCCGGGCCAGGGCGATCACGTGACTCACTGCTAACCTCCATTCTTGACATACGCTTCGGCTATGATCCAGCCTAAGACCAGGATCATCACATGACCGCACAGCAAACTTCCTCTCCGTGCTCCTTCTCTCGGCTCTCACAGACGTCTGCCTGGGGACACTTCAGAGACTTTCCCTATCCTCCGCCTTTCCCAAACCTCCCTTCCCGCCTTGCCCTTGGGCAAGTACTTCCCTTTCCTTGAGAGAAAGATGTGACTTTCTAACCCCATACAGTGTTCCAGTCTCTGAAACCCACAGGGGCAGGTCTACCCTGCCCTTCCAGGGCTGGAATCGACTAGATGGAAGTCGGTTTGCTTTTGGTTTGTTCTTCATCAGTCATGGAGATGAAGATGTATGTGCCAGCCAAAGGAGAGCCTCATTCTTCTGTAACCCCAGAAAATGGAGAGAGATATTAACAATTGTCCTGAAATTGTGATTGGTTGATGGACGGATTGGCTCATTCATCCTTGTGTCTGGGGTCATACAAAACAGTGGCGAGGCATCGGTTAAAATAAAAAACAAACGCAGCACAGGGGCTCCTAAATCTCGCACATTGCATTGGCTAAATCCATCGCATGACACCTCTTAAAATGTTTTTATTTTAATAAATCATTTTATTAGCGGATCTTACAGCTCTTATAACAATCAATATATCAATTGCATCAAGCGTATTTGTACATATGTTGCCATCATCATTTTCAAAATATTTTCATTCTGTTTGAGCCCTTGGCATCAGCTCCTTTTTTCACCCCCTCGTACCCAATCTTTCCATACTCACAGACCCTAATAAATTATAAATTATTATTTCCATATATTACACCACCTGCTGTCTCCTTTTGCCCATGTTACTTTTGTTTGTCCCCCTGGGGAAGGTTGTGTGTGGGGGAGTTATATGTCAATCATTGTAGTTGGTTCCCGATTCCTCCCCCTTCTCCTCCCACCTTCCCCCTTCCCTCATGGTATCACTATTCCTATTACTGTTCCTGAGGGGTTTATCTGTCCTGAATTCCATGATGAGAGCTCTTATTGGTACCAGTGTATATGCTCCTGTCTAGCCGGATTTATCAAGTAGAACTGAGGTCATGATAGTGGGGTGGGGGTGAAGCATTAAAGAACAAGAGGACTGTTCTGTGTTCTGCTGGTGTTCTGCTACACCCTGGCTGTCTCATTCTTTGCTAGTGACTGTTCTGTGAGGGCATGCATACTTGTTTGTTTTGGGTCTTTTGACACCTTATCCTGTTGGCACCTCATGATCACACAGGCTGGTGTGCTTCTTCCATGTGGACTTTCCTGCTAGATGGTCGCTTCTTTAACTTGACGCCTTTAAGACCCCAGACACTATATCTTTTGATAGCCAGGCACCATCATCTTTCTTCACCACATTTGCTTTGCATCCAGTTTGACTTCAGCAATGGTGTGTGCTGAAATACCTCTTTAAGGTGTTGAACAGCTCTCTGATGTCATTCTGTGGACTAAATTGTGCCTGGCCCAAGCCATGGTATTTTCAGCTACCTCTTATGCATGTGAAGGTCAGGCATGAATAAGGAAGACCCAAGAAGGATCAGTGTGTTTGAATTATGGCGAAGATATGAACATTGTTGAAAGTACTATGGACTAGCCAAAAGAACCGACAGGTCTGTCTTGGAAGAAGTACAGCTGGATGCTCCTTAGAATTGATCCCCCCAATATGGTCTTTTAAACTTTTGACATAAATTCAAAATTCCAATTCCATAAGCCCCATAATTATATAATTTGTGAGATTTCTGGGCCACAAAAAATGAACTCTTGAATCCAGCAGAGAAGTAGAATGCCTTGGGGAGGAATAGTTGGTGTCAGAGTAGGTAAAGAGGGATGGAGGAGGAAGGGCTGTCTGACCCTTGCCCTGTGGCAATAGGGAAGCCAGAGGAGGTCAGCTATGACCTCCCTTGCCATTTACTGCACCTGTCAATCTTTGAGTTCTTTGCTTCATCTTCCCACCTTTGTCTCCACCCCCCCCCCCCCCCCCCCGCTTGGGAACTTCCAAAGTCTGTTCCATTTAGCATGCAAAAATTGCTTTGTACTTGATCTTGGATTTGGGGCCAGTGTTTCCTTAAAGGCCATTCTGGGCGGTAGCATGGGTAGACTGGATGGTGGAACCACTAGGCTGATGCTATAGCCTAACAAACATCTCACATACACCTTTGTTTGAAGTCTGAAGGGGTGGCACTTTCCAGAGGGGATAAATCAGCCTTAGCCTCTAAATGAAGGCTGGAAATGAAACGGTCGGTAGAAACAAAAAAGCCAATCCACCCAACCACACATAAATTTTGCTTTCATTTGAAATTGGATGAATTCTTGCAGATACTTCTTGCTGATTAAGACTGTCATAAATCATCAGGATCAGAGGGATAAACAAGCTTTCCTGGGCTTCTGAAGTTTAATGCATTCCAGAGCAGCATCTACCTCATTCATCCAAGTTCCCTAAAGTGGTGTTGCAAGACCTGAGACACTTCTCACAGAGAGCCACATCTTGCTAACTCTGGCATGTTTTCTAAATGATTCCACATTACATTCTTTTTGCTTTAAAGTTCTATTTTCGCTTAAAACTTTTTTATTGTGCATTAGGTGAAGGTTGACTGAGCCAATCATTGATTGCTGTTATTGATTGCCCTCCCCGCCTTGTCTCAGTCCTTATTCTCTTCTTCCCTGTGGTTTCTAGTTTCATTTCTTCTTTCCTAAAGCTTCCTTCTTACTTGGTCCTCGGGCAAAGGCCTCCCTTTAGATCTCCAATTGATGATGGTTCTAAGGTTTGATTACCTCCCTGGCATGCTGTTCGCCTTGTAGACTTCTCTCTTTTTTTTTTTTTTTGGCTGAAAATTGAGCCAATGGTGTGAATTAAGTTCTGTGCCCAACAGGTGATTAAGGCACATAGCTTTGGAGGTTCCACCAGACTCGATCTGATCAGTAAATCTGATCTGAAAAAAAGGTCTTTGAAACTTTTGACATAAACTCAAAATATCAATTTCTCGTCCTAGCCTATGCAGTCTGTTCTATAGGGTGTACATTTCTTATTTATTTTTTTCAAGAGGAAAAGTAAAAACTTGAGTGGTGTCTAAGAGGAACTGAATCCTACTGGCTAGATGGTGCTAGCCGCCTCCTTTTGCCCTGCACTCTCACCCTATGTCTCTGAGAAACCTGCTTTCTCTTACTAGATTGCAAGCTTCCTAAGGTCAGTGTGCATGCCCTGTCATTCCGCCCCCTTCCCAAGATGTAATGGAACAGCAAGAACCCACCTCTAATAAAAACCCAGACCTACTGCCACTGAGTTGATCCCACTTCATAGTGATTTTCAAGACTATAAATCTTTATGAGAGCAGAAAGCCTCATTTTACTCTCTCAGATCTACTGGTGGTTTTGAACTTGTGGTTAGCAGCCCAATTTACAACTGACTACACTACCAGGGCTCCTCCCAAGTACCCCAGGAAACCATAAATAATTGCCTATGAATTGATTGCTTGATGGATCTTTTAAAAGGGGAGGGAATAATCATTTGTCGTCCATCTTTTTCAATGGACAGGGATTCTACCATCATTCTGTGCCTCATCCTCTTCTCCTGATTTCTCCTTGATTACTGCCAGGAACGACTCCTCAATCTCAACTCCAGGGAATCTATTTCATTTCCTAATTACTTTCTCTACTGAGAACATTCTCATCTTGCTTTATCTAACCCAAATTTCCCCTTCTATAGCTTCAGGCCATTGCTCTTTAGTGTAAATCTTTTGAAAGGAAGTATAATTCCCTTGATTAATTTATATTGTTACCTCAAAGCTGTTTATACCTCACAGTCTCTACTCCCCTGGAGTCTCTTTTTGCTAGATGAGAGGAATAAAATTTTTCTTGCCGTTTCTTCTCCATATCTAATTCTTTGGTTTACAAATCTCTAAGGTCTACCTAGGTACGGTAGTTATTTTTTTTCTGAGTGGATGTATAATTGCTCACATATATTGAATATTTACTCTGTAGAAGCAAGGATAGAAAGATTTTGTCTCACATACTAAGGGCATAGTATCAGGAGGGACCAGTCCCTGGAAAAGGACATCATGCTTGGTAAAGTAGAAGGTCTATGAGAGAGAAGAAGACCTCCAACTAGATGTATCGACACAGTGATTGTAACAATGGGCTCTGGCCGGACAATTGTGAGGATGACTCAGGGCATGGCAATGTTCTGTTGTTCATAGGGTCACAATGAGTTGTAACTGACTCGATGGCATCTAACTGCAACAACAACAACAACAAGAAGAATCAGACACGGGACTAAGAATTTTACACACATTATTTTATTTGACTCTCAGAATGAGTTGAGTGGTGTTAATAAATTTTGTTAGGTCTTATCAAGTCAGTTCTGACTCAGTGACCCTTCCCCGCCCCATGTAAAACAGAAGGAAACACGGCCTAGGCTCTTGCCCATCTCAAAAGTATTGTTTTCTGAGCCTATTTAATACTGGAAGAAACTGACTTCTAAAGAAGTTATGAACTTCCCACAAGGTCAGAAAGCCAGTCAAGGGACTTCCAACTCTGAGTGTGAGCTCTGCATGGCACATGGCTTTCTCAATTATTCTGATGCACAAGTCAAAACCCACAGCCTTTGAATTGATGCTGATTCACAGTGCCTCTATGGGGCCCTGCAGAACTGCTCCATATGGTTTCTGAAGTGATAAGCCTTTATGCAAGCGGGTTGCCACCCTTCTCCTGGGGAGTAGCTATTGGGCTCCACCCCTGAGCTTATGATCAGTAGGCATGGTGCTATCAGGACTCTGATAGTTTCTCACCACAACTGCCACCTGACTCAGGGCAACCCTCTGTCCAACAGAACAAACCCTGCCCAGTCCGGGTCATTCTCACAGCCATAGCTATGTTTGGGCCAATGTTTTGTTGCATGTCAACACATCTCATTGTCACTCTTCCTTCTTCTTCTTCTTTTTTTTGAGCTGTCTTTCTACCTCCAAAGCATGATTTCCTTCTCCTGGGCC
Organism: Tenrec ecaudatus; assembly: GCF_050624435.1. Classification (NCBI taxonomy): domain Eukaryota; kingdom Metazoa; phylum Chordata; class Mammalia; order Afrosoricida; family Tenrecidae; genus Tenrec; species Tenrec ecaudatus. The sequence goes on along the minus strand of NC_134532.1, from coordinate 207,986,470 downwards.
TGGTCTCTCTGGGTGACATGTCCAACACACATGAGACCAAGTCCTGCCATTCTCTCTTCCAAGGTGCATTGTGGCTGTAACTTTTCCAAGATAGATTTTTCCATTCTTCTGGCAGTCCATGGTATATTCATTATTCTACCACCAACTTTGGAGAGGTGGGGCAATTTCAGACAGTATCAGAGAAAGTATCTCCTGGGGGTAACATTTGAGCAGAAGCATGACTGGTGTGAAGGAGGGAGCCATGGAATGGTCTTGGACAAGAGCTTTCTGATAGGTGGATAAGCTAGGGCTGAGGTCCCAATGGGTGTATAACTTCAGAGTATTCACAACACAGCTGGGGACCAGTATGGCTGGAATGAAGCAGAATCCATAAGGGGTGCAAAGAGTACTTGTAGCTTTGGAGGGTTTGGGAGGGCTAGATTCTGTTCGCAATGTGATGGAGGGTCATGGGAAGACTTTGAACTTTTTATAAGACTGTTATTGTTGAGTGTCATCAGGTGGTACTGACTTAGCACAACAGAACAAAACACAGCCTATGCTTGTGCTATTTTTACAATCTTTGAGCCTGTTGTTTTATCCACTATGTCAATTCATCTAGTTGGTCTTCCTCTTTTTCTCTGACCCTCTGCTTCTCCAAGCATGATGCTCTTCTTCAGGGACTGCTCCGTCCTCACCATCTGCCTATTACTTTGTTCTACTGGGTTTCATGCTACTGTGGAGTGGGAAGCCATGCCTGAAGCTTTGCAAATTTTAGCAGGGTTACCGTTAGTGGCTAGATCTCAGTGGAGACAATCCGACTAAAAGAATCCAGTGGCCTGCTTTTGAAAAGGAAAAAAGGTCAATGAAAACCTTATGGAATTTTGAGATTATGTGTTCCTGTGTGAGGTGTGGAAGAGGGTTAAGGAATAAACCATTGGGTGATGGACATCAAAGGGGGAATGCCAGAGTTTAGTCTCTTGAGCTGGACAAGAGTTTGCTTTGAAATCAGACTACACTGGACTTTTAAATTCGATACCATTGCCTCAATCAATGACACTATCATTAGAATTACCTGATTCCTCAGAGGGATGATTGATTTTTTTCTAACATAAAATGACAATGAGTTTAACCTGCACTAGTCAAAAATTCATATAGTTCATATCCAGCCTATATTTTTATAATTTCCTTTTTCTCAACTGTGCTTTAAATTCTGTATTATTGTCTAAATAAAAGCTGTTATCCACAGAATTACATTATGCCACCGGGAGATGATTGATAGTGTTCTCTAACATAAAATGACAATGATATCTCTAAGACAAACCAGAAATATATAGAAACTATAGATATATGTATGGATGTGGGGCACCCACTATATTCTAGACTCAATCTAAGAACAACTAGTTTTTCTCTATGGCAGTGAGTTTGTTTTTGGTTAATGGATGACAGGGAAGCCCCCAAACCATTTCAGGGTCCACACATAGATTAAGCCTTGGGTGACATCCGTCAGACCATAGATGAGGGATGTAAATAGTCTTGCTATCACAAAGAGCATTATTAAGTCAATTATGGTAGATATAGTTAGGTTACAATGTAATATCTTATTTGATTTCCACTTTGACTCATTTAAAAGTTGTTTCAGTCTTTAAAAAGTGAAGGGAGACTATACATGGATCCAGGCTCTGGTGAATTCCCTCTGACCATGCACCAGGGATGTGAACAGCAGAATACAATGGAAGGTGGGTTATGGCACATGTTACTGTTGTTAGGTGCCATCTAGTTAGTTCCAATCCATGGAGACCCCGTGCACAACAGAGCAAAATGCTGCCTGGTTCTGTGCCATCCTCACAATTGCTCCTGTGTTTGAGTCCGTTGTTGCAGCCACGGTGTCAGTCCATCTCCTTGAGGCCCTTCCTCTTTTTAGCTGCCCCTCCACTTTAGCAAACATGATGTCTTCCCCAAGACATAGTCTCTCTGGACATGTCCAAAGTATGTAACATGAAGCCTGGACTTCATACAAGACAGGTCAGGTTTTCCCTTGGGCTCCATGGTACTTCACCAGCACCACCATTCAAATGCATTGATTCTTGTCTATTTTTTAAATTCAATGTCCAACTTTCACATACAAATGAAGCAATTGAAACTACGATGATCTGGGTCAGATGCACCAGGCAGAGGTAGTTAACACCTTATCATTTAACCGACTTTTGACACATTTTAAAGTTGTTCTATACTGGATGAATGTATGGATTGTGATGAGATGTAAGAGCCCCCAATAAAAGTATTTAATAAAAATTATCAAAACACAATACATTAAATAAACCTTATTTCTCATTACAAAAAATAAAGTTCTAATTTTTAATAGTTTCTTATTTTTTTCCAATAGAAGTTTTTCTCTGCTTTATTTTGTTATTGTTGGTAATTTGTGTGTGTGTGTGTTTGTGTATGTGTGTTTCTGTATGGAAATCCAGAATAGGTAAATCTATAGAGACAGTAACTGGATTAATGGTTTCTTGGGGTTATATAGGAGAGACGGGGGTGGGGGTGGGGGAGAAACTAATAACTATGAGTACAGAAAAGAAGAAAATGTTCTAAAATTGATTTTGGTAAGGATTTTATAACTCTCCATGATATAATTGAACTATTGAATTGTTCAATAAGTGAGTTATGGGCCGATACAACTGTTTTTATTTTAAAAAAGAAAGTAAGTTCTCCTTAATGCCTTCTCTTGTGCTTGAGTTTCTCATTAGATGGGGTTCCTTGAAGACAGTGAGGTTTTATTTTTGTATGCCTGGCATTTGGCATTCATGTATAGTAGGCATTCAGCAAAACTTTGTTGAATTAGTATAACCAGACTGATGTTAAAATATAATTTAACTAACAGGAAATTAACCTCCAAAGAAAAACCACATTTTGGTTAAATGCAGAATGACAGTGTATACTTTATACCACTCATTCACTCCTTCTATAGCCACCTCTACTCCTTGTTATCCCAGATGATTTATGCTCTTTTAATTATAGAAATACCATTGACAAAACTTTAAATTGAGTACTTATCTGGTTGACAAAGTTCAAAGGGCTGTAGGTAGCTCTGAAAACGTGGGCAGCTAATGAAAAGCATATGAAGATATGGCCTACTCCATTGCTGGGTTGTGGTGAGGGCAATGGAGCAACTTAAATTCTGAAGGCAGCCATTCAATCCAATAAATCAATACCCAAATGTTCGGAGGCTGTGAGTGAATGATTCCTATGAACTTTAACCTTTGGCATCAAAGACTCTCAGGGGATAAAAGCATTGACACTTTGTCACTGTGCACGTCTAGATTCTGCATCACTCTGTGGACCTGGAGGATGCTAGTAGAAGGCTGACCTTTGCTTGTCATAACCTTTGGATGCCAGGGGGTTGGATCCAACTGGAGCCAGTTTAGGCCGAAGGTGCTTTTAGGTTCAAAGGGAAAGCTGAAGTTCAGACCTGGATAACAGTTACTAGGGAGTCAATTTTGAGTCATGGTGCCCCTTGTGAGTTGCAAACGTGCTTTCCTGCTCACCAAAATGATGTTGGGAATCCTGCCTGAGACACCTCAGAAGAAAGGCCTAGTGATCTACTTCAGAAAGATCGGTATTACAAAATGATAGGCGATAGATAGTTCCACTCTTCCAGGTATGGGGTCACATAGATCCAAAGCAGGTAGAGAAAGTCTGAGAGACTTACACTCCATCAAGACTCACTCCTTCCCCCTCTCATTTTTTAAAATTAAATACTTTTATTGGGGGGACTCTTACAGCTCCGATCACAATCCATCAGTCCATCCATTGTGTCAAGCACATTTGTACATGTGTTGCCAACATCATTTTCAAAGCGTTTTCTATCTACTCGAGCCCTTGATATCAGCTTCCTCATTTTTCTCTCTCCCTTCCCCACCCTCCCTCCCTCCCTCATGCACCCTTGATAATTAATACATTATTGTTTTCATATCTTACATTATCTGCTGTCTCTCTTCACCCACTTTTCTGTTATTTGTCCCCCTGGGAGGGAGTTATATGTTGATCCTTGTGATTGATTCCCCCTTTCTCCTCCCACCTACCCTTTCCCCTCCTGGTATCTCTATTCTCATTATTGGTCCTGAGGCCTTTGTCTGTCCTGGATTCCCTGTGTTTAGAACCCTTATCTGTAGCAGTTTACATGTTCTGGTCTAGCCAGACAGATTTGTAAGGCAGAATTGAGATCATGATAGTTGGGGGGGAGGAAGCACTAAAGAGCTAGAGGAAAGCTCCCTCTCATTTTTATTCTCCCTCTCATTTTTATTCTCTTTGCATTTGGACAAGGTTCCTGACTATTGCTGCACAAGCTTTATATCGTGTCACCAGACCATCTTTGCTCGGTTTTATCTCATCTTGGTCTCTAGAGGGACAAAAAAATGCCCAGGGAAGAAACTAACTGAATCAAACTTGAAATGACATATGTATAGAAATCTGGTAACTGGCACAGTCTGCGTTAGAGCTCTACCTTCAGAACAACGTCATGTCTAGTATGCTAAGTCTACCACTTGTCTGCAAGTATGCTGTCCTTTGGAAGTTATGTCACTGGTATTTTTAAATGCCAACAGAGTCATCCGAAATAGACAGGTTTCAGTGGAGCTTCCAGACTAAGACCAGACTATGAAGAAGGAATGGGTTGTCACGCCTGAAGAATTAGTTACTGAAAACTAAGCATTGGAACATTGTCAGTTATTGTAAACCTTATGAATAGAAGCATAATATTGTCATAGATAGTTCCAGAAGATGAGCCCCTGAGGTAGGAAGGCACTCTCAAAGGAGAGTCAATTATCATAATATGAATGTAGTCGAGTCTTCTGGACCTTCATTTGATGGTGGGGCACAACTCAAAAGGAAAAGACACAGCTGTAAACATCAACTAATATTTGGAACTTGGAATGTATGATGTATGACTCTAGAAAAATCAGAAGTTGTTAAAAATGAAATAGAACTCATGAAGTTCGATATACGAAGCTTTAGTGAGCTGAAATATACTGATATGGGCAATATTGAATCAGAAAATTATCCGGTTACTACATTGGGAATGACACAATCAAGAGAAATGGCATTGCATTCATTGTCACAAAGAGCATTACAAGATCTATCTTGAAGTACAGTGCTGTCTGTGATAGGATAATGTCTATCCTTATATTAGGTAATGCTATTAATGCAATTATTATTCAGTTTTTCACCAACCACAAAACTAGTGAGGAAGAAATCAAGGAATTCTACCAATGTCTTTAGTCTGAAATTGATGAAACAGGCAATCAAGATGCACTGGTATGTACATATGTACAAATGTGCTGGAAACACTGGATGTTGTGTATGAATGGTGATAAGAGCTGTACATACCTCCAATAAAATGATTTTTAAAAACCAAAAAAAAATCCAGCTAGGTCAGAGCATGTCCACTGGTACAGGTAAGAGCTCTTGACACACGGAATCCAGGACAGATGAACCCTCAGGAACAATCATGGGAGTAGTGATACCACGAGGGTAGGGGGAAGGTAGAGGTAGGTGGGTGGAGATGGAGCAGACAAGGGAAACCAATCGTAATGACTGATGTAGAACAACCCCCAACCCACCCCACTTATCCTGTCGACGGGGACGAACAGCAGCAACGTGGTGAAGGGAGACAGTGGTCAGAGTAAGATATGAAAATAAAAATAATTTATAAGTTATCGAGGGTTCACAAAGAGCTGATACCAAAGACTCAAGTAGAAAGAAAATGTTTTGAAAATGATGATGGCAACATAAATACAAATGTGCTTAATACAATTGATATATGGATTGTTATAAGAACTATTAAGAGCCCCCAATAAAATTATTTATTAAAAAAATTAACAACAAAAACAAAACTAGGCATGACTCACCTCTTTTGAAACAAAGAAAAAAGAAAGAGGTACAGAATGATTCTCTTCTAGTCAGTTGGTCAGGTAGCTTTCTTCCAAATTTTTGGCATAGACAACTGGATGTTTCTACTATTGCATTTTTGTTGTTGTTGAACGATCTCCATTGATGTTCTATAAATTCTTGTAGTTGTATGGATGTGATTATTTATGCGAAGGCCTGCAGAGAAGCTTCAGCTTCTTACTTTCATACCATCCGTCCTTGATCATCTGCTACCTTTCCTCCCATCTTCTTTTCATGATTCCTGCATCGTTCAATATTTTTGCCTATGGAATCTTTCACTATGGCAACTTGCATTTTAGGGCTCCCCACCAACAGTCTTATTGGCACGTAGTTTACATTTCATTCAATTCAATAGTTCAATCCTTGCAACGAGAATTCTACAGTTATTACCACAGCAATTTTAGAACACTCTGTCCCCCCACCCCCCATGGTTACATCACATTTAAGATGAGTTACACAATCACAATCTGTTGTGATCCCCTCTCCCCCTCCTGTCTTCATTATCTACTCCCACAATTCCCGGTCCCTCCCTATCACCCACCCCCACCTCTGTACGGTCTTTAGTTTTTCAGCTTGAGCAAAGCCGAGTGCACTCGTCTCCGGCGGCTTTCTAACTCCAGGCCTTTGCACACGTCATTATAATGTTTCTCCTTGTCATCTCAAGCTGCCCTTTGAAATCTTTCCTTCACTCTTTTTACTTCACTGTTTCTGCCATTTGCTGTAGCCATTCCATATGGGAGAGACAATTTCAAAGTCTCTTATGCCATCCATGTCAATTGTTTTTATTTCCTGTCTCTGAGTTTCAGTCAACTCCAAGGCAGCTGGCGTTTGGGTGTGTCACGAGATCAATACATGTCCGTGCAGCAGGTCCTCAGTGTAATGGTCATTAGATGGCACAAGACCGAGAAACATTTTTGGTCTGTTACACGTAAGGTTGCCATAAGTTGGTTACTGACTGGATGGCAACTAACAACGACACGGATATCTAGTGCTTAGAAATAGCTTGTGAGTTCTTGGTCCATGTGGGCTGCTGTCATTCCTGTGGATTCTGTGAAGGCTGCGTTCAAGACAGCAACAATGAGCTGCAGGAACTAATGCAACACACCGTCCCGACAGCCATCTCAGATTTACGCTCCTCTGAGCTAATCTGCTTCCTCATAACTCACACCACTTTGAGTTAGATTTTCTATTGTCTACTAGCAAACCTCACAGAGTTTATAAACCATACCTTCAAGTCCATTCATTTTTCTAAGCCCAGGTTACGCCCCAGTGCGTAAGTTTCTGCCTTGAAAAACTGTCTGGAATCAGACCCTACTTGCCCTGACACGGTTATTGTTGGTTGACATCAAGTCAACTCTAACTCATAGCAACCTAATACCTATCACAATGAAATGTTGACCAGTCCTGTGCCATCTTTATGACGTTTGAGCCTATTTTTTTGCGTGACGGTGTCAATACATCTCCTTGAGCTTTCCCCCTCATTTTGCTGACCCTCCGTCTTTCCTGATGATATGTTAAAAATAAGCAGGACAGTGTCTTTTTAACCTTGCTTGTAAAGGGCTCTTTGGTTGTATTTCTTCTAAGACTGTTTGTGGTTGTTTTGGAAGCTCACCACAGAGTCTCTGTTCATTTCAGTACAGAAATTGTGGTCCTGATGGGTAGCCCTACCTCTCAGATTCAGATACGTGTTACTGTATCCTATGGAAACTGATCTAATCTGAATCAAGGAATCGATACAGGATCAGTTAAAACCATAGCTCAGAACACATTTGACCCTTCTCAGCAAAATCAAACATTAAACTTGATTTCTGGAGTTGAACTTACGCAGGAAGTCAAGTGCTCCTTCTCTCAATTATGTCAATGCACTTAAGGGCTCAGATATGTAGCTCTAGGTTAAAACACAGCTCTCCCTTAGCTAGAATAATGCACCCATGACTAATGCAAAAAGCTTTCTTGTCTTTTATCCATGACCCGGAGGATCAAGAGTGAAGGCGCCTTATGAAACATCTTGCTTTGTCCACGTTATTGTACTTGGGAATCATTAGAGTTGAGTTCTCTGTTGTCGGGTTATATTCACTCTATATAAGAAGAATAGACAGAATTAGTGGAACATGGTTAATCAGCAAACATGATAAATGAGACAGCCTTGATGAGGACATCTGACAAATTCCCTTTCTATTTTTTGCCAAGGAGTAAGTGACCCTGTACAATACCATTTCTTAAAACGCTGCCTTGGCCTGCTTTTGATGCCCCACTGTAGGTGGGTCCATTCCCCTTCCTGAGCGACTGATTAAGGCCACTCTCCCACAATATTGTGAGCTTCTTACATACCTGGACCACCATGCATTGTCCTGAGTGCATTGGGGCCAGGTACCCAACAATGAAGAGTAGTGTGGAAGTCCTCTGGTTTTAAAGAATAATTTCAAATCATCAACCCCCAGAAGCCTGTGGAATCTAGTTCCTCCCATGATCTTTGCCATTTTCACCATGTAGTCACTTTTTTTGAGCAACCTTGATGCATAGTGGTTGAATGCCGTGCATCTAATTAAACAGTCAGTGGCTCCAACCCACCAGCCTCTCTACAAGAATAGGATGTAGCAAGCTTCTCTGTAAAGACTTACAGACAAGGAAGCCCTATGGGAGAAGTTCTACTCTGCCCTATAGGGTTGCTACCTGTTGGAATCAACTTGGCGGCAATGGGTTTGCGATGGTCCCCAGGTGCAAATCCTGTATCATGGAATGATGTATCTCTCCATCCTGGGAATTGTGAGTCTGTAAACCTCGTTACTCTTATGATCTCATTGACTCCTTTCTGGGTACTATTTTATTTACTGACCCAGGTACTTGAAAGAGAAACTTGTGAGTGAGTCATCTGGCTCCAAAGATGTAATCTTCATGGGAATGTGATATTCCTGACTTTACAAAACCTTCAGCAGCCTGAGTACTTCTTGTAGAATAAAATCCACAATCTTTATCAGAATCTGCGATAGTTTATTGTGCCAGCCTGGCTGATAAACACAAGTGGGATTAATTGAAGGGTGGAGAAACAAATGACTCGGTGAGCCTTGCCTTTCTTGTCTCTCACTCTTTAATCATCAGACCAGTGTACGGCTGCCTTGCTTGTTCTGTGCCTCAATTGAAAAGGTACACTACCTGTGGGATGCCTAGCCTATGGACTGTGTCGCTATAAGTTGAAGTCCCTTTAAGCCCACACGATTGGAATGTACATCTCTGGAGCTGGGGACCGACAGTTGGTGACAGTTGGTGACCTGCCTAGCTGTTTGCTGCCTGTGTATATATAGCCCAGCCCTCTCTATAGAGAAGGAACTGGCGGCCTTCAAGGCTTAAAGGACTGCTAGTGTCTCACAACTCTCTCAGGGGAGTGAGTTGCACTGAGCCATTTGTACTGCTTTATAATTTAACTGTTCATTTCTTGTATTATATATCTATGTATATATAATTGAACAGTTCACTTATTGTGTTATAGATCTATCTTTATAAATATATATTTATAAATATATATATATTATTACTAGCAATCTGGTTTTGTCTCTCTAGAGTACCCTGTCTAACACATTTGGGTCTGGGTCAAAATCTATAAATACTCTTTATCTCTACTGTTCAAAATGGTAGCCAGTGACTACATATAACTATTGAAACTTCCCTTTAATTAGCATTACATCCAAAGAAAACATGGTCTATTCCCTGGCCACATTGCCCTGATATTAAGATCTGAGTAGTCACATCTGTATCAGACAGCACAGATGCAGAGAATTAACCATAATGCCAAGAGTTCAACGCGACAGAGCTCCATAAACTGGCCCTTATTTCAGTTCCTGAAAATCTCGCTCATCATAGCCTGTCTTTCCCTTTAATAATCTTAGATTTCCATGGTGATGTAGGTGTTTTCCTGGAGAGTGTCTGCCTTCCCCTTTTAAACTGTATGCTCCTGAAGGCTGTCATTGGTCACTACTTTAATCCCATGGCATGACAAACAGTAGGTGCTCAGTGAATATTTGTTGCATGAATATACAAGTGTGCTGCTTCCCTATGAGTTTCTGAAGGAGATGAGGACTTTAATTTGTCCCTCCTCCTATCTATTTGTCTCTCTCTATTCCTCTGGACAGGGGTGCTAAGTGCCAGAATTGACTCCGCAGTATTGCGTTTAGTTGTTTTAATTTCTTTGAGAAGTGCCGCTGCTTCAGTTATCTAGTGTTGCTTTCACAGAAACAGCACAAGGGGGTGGCTTTCATACACAGAAATTTATTTTCTCAAAGTTTAGGAGCCTAGAAGTCCTAATTCAGGCCACTGGCTCCCAGGGAAAGGTTTCTTCCTCTTTCCACTCTAAAGGAAAACCCTCGTCTCATTTTAGCCTCTGCTCCTTATTTCTTTGGAGATTTTCATGGGATGTAGCATCTGTCTTCCCCTATTTGTACTTCTTTGCTTTTGTGCACACTCTGCTTTTATAACTCAGAAGTGATGCCTCATTAACATTAGCATTAGCAGAGAAAAACTGTATTCACAAATAGGATTATATTCACATCAATATTCTTGTTGTTATGGGCTACCAAATCTATTCCCAATCATAGTATGACTCTATAGGATAGAGTAGAACTGTCCATTAGAGTTTTCTTGGCTATAATCTTTTTTTAATAGTTGTTGTTGTTGTTAGGTGCCATCAATCAGTTCCAACCCATAGCTTCTCTATGCACAACAGAATGAAACACTGCACAGTCCTGCACGCTCCTCACAATTCTTCCTATTCTGGGTCCATTGTTGCAGCCACAGGGTCAGTTCATCTCCTTACAGGCCCCCCCTTCCTTCACGGCCCTCTACTTTACAAAGCATGATGTCCTTCTCCAGGGCCTGGCATCTCTTGAAAATATGTCCAAAGTATGTAAAACCAAATCCCTCCCTCCTTGCCTTTAAGGATCAATCAGGGTATACTTATCTAAGACACATTGGTTTGTTTTTTTAGCAGTTCATGGTACTTTCAAATATTATACTACAGTACCACAAATCAAATGCATCAATTCCGCTTCTATTTTCTTTATTCAATGTCCAACATTCTCATATATATAAAGCGATTAAAATACCATTGCTTGTGTCAGGCCAACCTTAGTCCTCAAAATTACATCCTTGCTTTTCAATACTCTGAAGAGGTCTTGTGCTGCATATTTACCTAATACAACATGCCTTTTGCTCACTTGAATACTGCTTCCATGCTCATTGATTGTGGATCCAAGCAAGATAAAAATAGTTTTGCTGGCATATGATCCACATATTAGACAATTCAGCAGTTCAATCATATTCAGAAGAGTTGTTTAATCATTACCACAATCATTTTCTTCTTCCTAGCTCCCCATTCCCCCCAACTTCCCCTGGTGTGCTCTGCTAAACCAAACTCAATGCTGACTCATAGCAGCCCTATAGGACAGGTTAGAGCTACCTCTTTGAGTTTCTGAGACTGTGACTCTTTACTGGATTAGAAAACCCATCTTTCTCCTGAGGAGTGGCTGGTGGTCTTGAGCTACTGACCTTGCGGATTGTGTAACCCAAGGCATAACCACTGTGCCACCAGGGGTCCCTGCACTAGATAATGATGAATCCAGTTACTGTCACTACAGAGTTACCTATCCAGGATTTCATTTATGGAAACTCGTACAAAACAAAAGCAACAAAGAAACCAACCCCTACCCCAAACAATGAAATAACAAAATAAAGATTAACCTCAATTAAAAAGAAAGCAGAAAACATTAACAACGGAAACAACTTAAAAATGGGTCCAAAGGTAGATCAAATGGCAAGGCGTCATATTTTAAGCCAATCCTACCTGCCACAATTATACCTGGGCCATGCACATACAGAGGGGATTCACTGGGGGTTACTCCATGTGGGGACCTTGCAAATGGGCTTTGGGCTTCCACGGTCATCTACTTGGCTATAATCTTTATGCAAACAGATTTTCACGGTGTTTTTCCCTCTCTCTCTCAGGTGGGTCAGAACCACGAATCACTTTGTAGCTAAGTGTTTCAGAAGCCAGCAGAGAGATAGGTTGTTGTTAGGGACCCATGAGTCAGTTCCAACTAATCGTGACCCTAGGTAAAACAGAAGAACACACGGCAACCTTGCTCAGCCTCACCCCATCTTCACACGTGTTCAATTTGAACCCATCGTGGCAGCCCCTGTGTCAATCCATGACCTGGGGGGGAGGTCCTTCCCCCGTTTCACTCACTTTCTACCTCACCTCGAGTGATGCCTTTCTTCAGGATCTGCTGCCTCCCGCTAACATGTACGGGAGACCAAGTCTAGCCATCCTTGCATATGAGGAGCAGAAATTCTGGCTGTGCTTCTTCCCATATAGATTGTCATGTTTGTTCCTCTGATAGTCCATGGTACTTTCAATATTCCTCAATAACACCATCCTCTACCGATAGAAGGATTCCAATTCCAACACAGATTTTGAGGTGGCCACAACTCCATCAATGACAGTCACCTTTGGTTTTCCTTGGGAGGTGCTCAACCGAGCCGGTCTTTTTAGGGTCTATCTCTATGGTATGCCTGCACCCTGACCCGCTATGTATGTTTCCCTGGGAAGTTGGACAGGAAGTTAGCAGCAAGCAAACCAACTTTCATGTCCCACAGTCTGCGGCTTGTTTATTTTTCATACTAATAATTGGTGGGGTACACTATTTTAATTTTCCCATATCTGTGTAATTAATGTGTCTACATTAGAAATCAATTATCCTTGATAATTACCATCGGTGCTACGGCTCATAAACTGCACACCAATCTTGCTAACGAACTGAATGAGACATAATTTCTTGTTGTTCAAAGAGACGATCAACTCTAATCAGCGGTAAATTCAATCAAAACTTACTGACATCAATTGAAATCGTATTAGAGTTTGTGAAAATAGGATAATTATGTTCATCTGGGAAGATGCAGGCATTGTAGATATTGTAACAACTCTAAAGTGTGAGCCGATTTTAATAAACACGTCTGTTCGAGCTACACTAGTGGATGCAGAAACATATCATCTACATGAATAATTGAGGAGTCCTCTTTTTTCACTCACAGCTCTTTAATTTGGTGGAATTCAGTTCCTCCAACTTCCCACCCCTCACCCAAGAAACTCAGGGTAGCAGTTTGAGCCAGTTCTTCATATTTGAGACCACTGAAGCAGGTTAGGCCCTGTAATAGAACTCCCACTTTCTCTTTTAGAAATAAATTTAATAGTGGTTAAAACATAGACCTACCACCTGTCTGTTAGTTTGTTGTACTGTGATGGTTTGCATGTGTTATGATACTGGAAGCTATGCCTCTAATATATTTCAACTCCCAGCATGTGGACAAGGCCCATGGTGGAGACGTTTCAGCGGAGCTTCAGGCTATGTCAGACTAGCAAGAAAGATCTCTCCTGCCATCAAGTTAAGGCTGACTCACCGTGACCCCGTGTGGGTTTCCAAGACTGTAACTATTTATGGGAGTCCCATCTTCCTCCTGCGAAGCTGCTGGTGGTTCTGAACTACCCACCATGGGGATTCCAACTCAACTCGAAACCACCATAGCACCAGGGTACCAGGGCTCTCTTGTTGAATGTTATCCAATAAATGCTTCTGGATCACAGGAGAATATATGAGAGAAAGCATAAAGTGATCACGGAGATGGGCAGGACTGGGCAGCATTTCATTCTGCTATACGCCAGGCTGTCATGAATCGAAACCCACTGAACAGCAACTAACAACAACAAGGAGACAAGCCCTGGACCCAGAGTGGTTGGCTTAAATCTGGACTGCACTTGTCAGAGCTGGGTGTCCGGCAAATGTAGAAAGACCCTTCACCGAAAACCAGACTATAGGAATGTGAAAATTTAAGCTCCCTTGTCTTGGCCTGAAACAACTGTGAGGTGACTTTTGCTCCAGACCTGGTCTGCGGCATCAGGCAGGAGCTACCCTCCATAAGACATTACCTGATTGTTTACCCTTCTCTTTCCTTCTTCCTCCTCTCTGTCGGATCCCGAGAGGGGATTCCCTAATAAACCACTTGCATGTGGATCCTCATCTCAGGGTCTGTTGAGAAGGAAACTGACTGCCTATTTCTTACTATTCCGTTCTTCAATTTCTCCTTCTGACTAATGGGGATAATAGCGCCATCTTTCTGCTAAGGTTAGTGTGGGGATCACGTGCGTGAAAGCGTAAAAGCACAGAGCTGTGTTTGCCCATTCTTCTGTAGCCCTAGACAATTATATATATAGAACTTACATATTATTGGCAGCAAGAGTGCAGCTTTATGGTAAAACAATAATGTCCTAACAGATTTCAGTGTGGTTGAGTAAAGAGATCTGAATTGACCAGCTTGGATTTAAGTTTGGACCCTGCTACTGACTGTGTGTCTTAGAATTGATTTTATCTCATCTCTCTAAACCTCTATTTCCTCATCTTCAAATGTGGGATTGTTAATGTGATATGTATACCTCAGTGGTTATGCGGTATACAAATGTATATATACAGTTGATGACCCAAAGAGCAAACAGATCTGTCTTAGAAAAATACCACTAACATGCTCCTTAGAGGTGACGAGAGTCCATGCTACTAGGAAAGACCAATCCTTATAAAAGGACATAAGTAATATCATCAGATGAAGACAATGTTGCTGTCAAGAGTCTCATTTTATGTCACCCACAGTTAATGTCAATGGAAGAAACAGTGTAGACCCAGATGACGTATTTCCAAGGGGAAAATGCACAGTCTAAAGAGTTCCTTAAAGTGTTCACAAGCAAAAAAGTCAATTTGAGGACTAAGGTGTGCCTGACCTGAGCCACAAAATTTTTCCATTGCCTTATATGCAATGGAATCTGGCTCAATGAATAAAAAAGGCTGCTGAATGGATGCCTTTGAATTATGATGCTGGTGACCAATACTGACTCTACCGTGTACTTCCATCCGAAGAAACAAAACTCTTTGGAAGAAGGATATCAAGAATGCCCCCATAGAAACAGTGGCAAGACTTTGGTTATATACTTTGAACGTGCTACCAGAAATGACCAGTCCCTGGAGAAGGAGATCACGTTTAGTAAAGTGGAAAGGAAGAAACAGAGCATCTCAATGAGATGGATTGACAGTGTGGTTGCAACAACGGGCTCAAACATAGCAGTGCGTGCGAGGATGGCGTAAGGACCGAACAGGCTTCTGCTCGATTGTTCACGGGGCTGCTATGAATTAGAAGTTGCTCCATGGTGCTCCCTAACCACCACAATCAAGTAGAAGGTCAATGGAACAAGAACACCATCAATTGGGTGGATTGAAACAACCTCCCAATGGCCGTGAAGAAGGCACAGACTGGGCGGCAGTTTGTTTTTCATGCAGAATCACCCCACCCCGCATCAGAGCCCCCTAGATGGCAACTACCAAGTCAGCCCCATTCTCATTGCTATGACCACACCTAGCAGAGCACTTCTCATCAGACTCAAATCGACGAACGCTCATTCACAAAACATACTAGGAATGCTTGTCTTCCATGTCACGTGAAGGGATGCATGTGCTTATTGAAGGCACGTGGAGAGCCGGTGACAGACATTGTTGTGCTACTTGATAAGGCATCTAATGCTCAACGTGAGTTAGATTGGCAGGAGAATTTAAATGAGTCATTGGAGAACAAATCCAAGTTTCTATTCTGTGTCCACTAGACCATGTTTCCCTTTGCTCAAAAGCAATGGGGGAGTTTATTGGGGAGCAGGAGCTAGGAGAGCCATGCTCACATTTCCGAGGGAGAGAGGGAGTCTCTCAGAGCGGTTACAATCACGGTTGATGGGTTCACATTGATTGGTCTCATTCCACCTCCAAAACTTACAGTATGACTGGTTAGATCACAACCTCTTTGTGTTCTGTTTCCTCCCCTGTAAAATGGGGGCAGTCACAGAACTTTCTACCAGGTGATGTTGAAAAGATGAGGGTTGTAAAATGACAGTTATGAAGTAGCAAAGAAAATAATTTTATGGTTGGGCACGGGAAGGGGGTCACCACAACATGAGGAACTGTATTAAAGGTTTGCAGCATTAGACAGGTTGAGAACCACTGTTTTGGAGGGTTAGCAGAAATGAGGGAAGGCCCAATTGCTCTGGGTGAATTGGCCTCTACCTCAGATGCACCTAGAACTTGAGGATTTAAGCCGGAAAATGCAAGGTGTCTGAGGAAGCAGAAGGCAGCTGCACCAATGTTGGAGAGCGGTTGTAGGTGGATAAATAAGGTCTTGCTCCATCATATTAAGATACGTGTTATTCTGACAAACTTGTGACGATCATGCCAATGTATTTGGTTTTTGCTTGTTCATATCAGATTTATCTCCGAGGTGCTATGATATGGAGGATTATCCTTAGGAAGTTGTGAATTGTTTTCTTGTTTTTTGGTAAATGAAACCTAGGATTTATGAACCTATAGGGATGGCAAATGGAACAAGGTGGTCAGGGAGGGGTGCAGGGCAGGGGTGGCGATAAAAAAGTGATGATGTGAAGGTACCCAGAAAGAAGTAGGATGCTTGAGAAATGATTATGGAAGCAATAGTACAATTCTGCTTGACAAGATTGAATGATTCACTGACATGGCATTTAGATTAATTCCCAAGTAAGAATACATTGAAAGAGAAAAGAAACATGATCCAGGATCATGTCCCCACTCCATACCTGCCCTCAGGAAGGGAGCATAGAGGAGACGGTACTCTAGCACAATGTGAGGAAGACAATGGAGGGTTCCTGACGATCAGATGAAATAGCATTTGGGGTCTTAAAGGCTTGTCTCTGAACAAGCAACCATCTAGGTGAGTTGCCAACTAAGTCCACATGGAAGAAGCACATCATCATCAGTCATTGAAACACTGTGACGCATATAATTCAAAGTTGAGGGGAGGGATTAGTATCAGGGCCTAAAGTCTGAGAATTGGGTTTTCAGAGGAAGTCTAGGAGTCATTGATGGAATTATACAGGAAATAAACCTCTGGTGGACCCCCGCTATCCACAAATGAGGGATAGGAAGAAAGTGGTCACTAGACAGAGGGCATTGGTGAATTGAATATAGAAAGTCAAAGGCAGAAGCCTGACTTGAACAGTTAAAACTTGACAGCAGATTCCCCCTAGAATGCAAGTTAGGACTGATTTGGTTTCCAAAATCTTATATTTTGGGGTGTTGTATTGTTATGTTTTGTTTTTGATTATACATATTAGGGGGTATCTCAGAAGTGTTATGTCATTGAGGGTCACCTCTTGACGTTGTGATATATGTTTATTATTTTGGGGGGTATGAACACTAGGAGTAATGAACCCATAGAGTCAAAAAGTGGAATAAAGGTTTTGCAGGGTGGACGATGACACACGCAGGTGTGAGACGTCAAAGGGTCCATATGGAAAAAAGAATGTTTGGGAACAGATTGTGGCAGCTAATGTGCAATCTTCTGGATGCGCTTAAACTATGGAATGATTTGATGTATGCATTAATCCCAATTAAGTTTTTTAAAATGGGAGACAGCCTCAGTGAGATGGACAGACAGTTGCCACAACAATGCATTTCATACGGTTGTAATAGATGCACTCACCACGAGTCAGTCAACTCACTGACAGCAACAACAATAATCTGTTTGTCCCTCTACGAAGGCAGTCATCACACAGTGTTTCATTCTTTCTCCTGCACTCGTCCTCCATTTGCCATACTGTGGGGTCTTGAGCGGTGACATCACCGCTATTTCCAGTCCCATCAGAGTCACCCATGTCGGACAGGTTTCAGTGACACTTTCAGACTAAGACAAACTAGAAAGAAGGATCGGGGGCTCTACTTGTGAAAAAAAAAAACTGCCAGTGAAAACCTGGCGAACAACATGGACAATTGTCTAACCTGGTGCTATCGGATGAGCTCCTCAGGTTGCAGGGAACTCAAAATAGGCCTGGGGAAGAGAGACCTGCTGAAGTTAGAGACAAAGTCAATGATATAAATGGAAGCAAGCACCCGGACCTTCATTTTCTGAAGTGGTACAACTCAAAATCAGAAGACACAGCTGCTAACCTCCAAGAGTAATTGGAATATGGAATGTAGGACTACTGAAAGTAATAAAAAATGAAATGAAATGGAGTACCCATGAACGCAGCAGTCAAGAAAGGAAATGATGTGTTGGGCAAATTTGCTGTGAAATAAAACTCTGTGTCACAAAGCAAAGAAGTCACTTTGAGGACTAACACATGTCTGATCCAAGCCATGGTATTTTCAGTGGCTTCAATATGCACGTGCAAATAGAACAATGCATTGTGCTGCTGTTATTGTTAGGTGCCTGTGTTAGTCTGGGTAGACTAGAGAAACAGATCCATAGAAACTCATATGTGTATAAAAGAGAGTTTTATATAAAGGGTAATTGCAAATTAAGAAAACATCCCAACCCAGTCCAGTCCAAGGCCATAAGTCTGATACTAGCCCATATGTCCAATACCAATCTGTAAAGTCCTCTTCAGACTCACGAAGCACAGGCAATGAAGCCAAATGCAGGATGATTACAAGTCAGTGGGTAGAAAGTCTTTTGGTTTAGTGGTGTAAGATCTCAGCACTGGCAGAGGTCTCTCCACAGCTTCTCTGGCTTCAGAGATCTGGTTGCATCCATGTGGCTTGTCCGGCTCAGGGTACTAGGTTAGTTCCATGTGTCTTTTCAGCTGAAATGTCTCCCAAGAAAGTCAGCAGAGCGAGAGAGAGAGGTGCCTTCTGCCTCCCAGGAGGAAGTCCCAGATTTCCCAGAATTCTCGTGAGAAGGCCATGCCCACACAGAAGTCTCATTGGCTATCTCCAGATTGACAGCCTAGACTCCACCCCTACACTCTTAATCCTTAAATTGACACCAGATTAGGTGACTCCCACAGAGCCCTTAACATTGGCTCTGGCTCACAGCAATCCTACCGACAGCAAAACAAAACACTGCCTGGTCTTGTACCATCTTCACTGGTTTTAAGCTTGAGCCCATTGTTGCGGTTGCATCTCCTGTGGGCTCTCCCGGGTTTGGATGACCCTCTGCTTTCCTAAGTGCAGCTGCCTTTCCACGGGAAGGGGTTCTCCTGAGAGCATGTCTAAAGGCTTACCACCTGAGTTTCTCTTTTTAAATTTATTTTTAATTTTTAAAAAACATTTTGTTAGGGGCTCATACAACTCTTACCACAATCCACACATATACATACATCAATTTTATAAAGCACATCCGTACATTCTTTGCCCTAATCACTCTCAAAGCATTTGCTCTCCACTAAGCCCTCCGTATCAGGTCCTCTTTTCCCCCCCCCTCTCTCCCCGCTACCCCCTCCCACATGAGCCCTTGATAATCCACAGATTGTTTTTTTGTCATATCTTGCCCTATCTGGAGTCTCCCTTCTCCCCCTTCTCTACCGTCCATCTCCCTGGGAGGATGTCACATGTGGATCCTTGTAATCAGTTCCCCCTTTCCAACCCACTCACCCTCCACTCTCCCAGCATCGCCCCTCACACCCCTGGCCCTGAAGGTATCGTCCACCCTGGGTTCCCTGTGCCTCCAGCTCCCTCCCATATGCACCAGTGTACAACCTCTGCCCTATCCAGTCCTGCAAGGTAGAATTCGGATCGTGGTAGTTGGGGGGAGGAAGCATCCAGGATCTGACCACCCGAGTTTCTAAGGAGCATTCTGGTTGTACTTCCTCCACGACAGCTTGGTTTTGTTTGTTCATGGTACTGTCAATATTCTTTGCCAACATCATAATTCTAACACATCGCGTCTTCCCCAGCATTTCTTATTATGTCTCACATATGAGGCAATTTAAAATGCCATGTCTTGGGCCAGGCATACCTTAGACCTTACAATGATACCTGTGCTCCCAAAGGTACAATCAAACCATAGCATTCTTCATTTTCTCTCCCTCCTTACAGAGGAGAGGCTGAGGAGGACAGAGGGCAAGCGGCTCACCTCAAGAATCTCAAGAGAGTGGAGTATTCAGGGTATGTTACCACCCCAGAGAAGGAGCCCTGCTGGCGTAGTGGCTATAGGCTGGCTGCATTCTGTAAGGTCAACAGTTTGAAACCCTCAGCTTCTCTGTTGGAGAAAGATGAGGCTTTCTATTCCTGTAAACAGTGACAGTCTCAGAAACTCACAGGGGGCAGTTCTACCCTGCTCTGCTGGGTCACTATGAGTTGGTATCAGCTCAATGGAAGTGGCATTGGTTTTGGTGTTGAGCACTCCACAGAATTCACTAGCATCTCAAAATGCCAAAAGAAATTGGCAAGGAGAGTCAGCGAGCAAATCAGGCACCAACTGGAAGAAGTGACTACACAGCCCTGACTTGGGGAGCTGCTTCTAGGATGACAGTGGTGAGTTTTAGAGCCTGCGTTTGAGGTCAGTGTCCCTTTGCCCTCATTTTGAGTTCTTCTAGTTTACATTTTTCCCTGGCCCTCCTTTTTCTCATTTGTGTATTTATTTATTACCACAGCTGCTTCAAATCCCCTGTGACTCAAAGCAGCAAGTAAACCCACAAATAAAGCACTGATCACAATATTTTCTGCGCCGTTTCTTTGCTTCATGGAGGAGCCCTGCAGGAAGAAGGCTGAGGAAGGAGCTCGCCTTCGCATACGGCACAAGCTGTGTGTCGCCGGGAAAGCAATTCTTCCTCAAGAGGATGGATATATTTCATTTAATAAAATACAGACAAGCCTCAGGTGGAAAGGTTGTGAGAACCCTCCATATGCCTAGGGAGATGTTGAAAGACACAGGATCAAGTTAAATTCCCTGCCAGCTCCCATTATAACTTCAGTTTCTTCCATTCTTCCCCACTCCTTGGGGGATAGCATTGTGTTTCGGTATGAGAAACTCTAGAAGAAGAGGATTATATTTCCTGAAGTTTCATGAAGTCCTGGGTCTAAGTTTACCCTTGCCCTTATCCGCAATCAACAACAGAGATTTTGCTTGCAGCCCCAGATTTATTTTCTGACAGCACTAGAACTTTCCATGAAAGTTCCAGCCGGCTTAATGATCTCCTCACCACCTCAATGCTGGGGAAACGAGAAGTTTGGGCTCCAAAGACCTACTCTATTAGACCCTCGGGAGTACAAGGCTCTACCAGGGAATGTTTTAGAGGCAGTTGTCTTTCAGGAGATCAGCCCTTCATTAGCATACATCTTTAAGGAGAACTTTTCAGGTACAATGAGTAGAATGAGCACTCACTGAAAAGCAGATTGATTATCTTATGGAATTCAATGACCTTTCATGATCACCTTTTTAGGAGGTTACCTACTTTGGACTCAGAAAATGTGTTTAGAAAAATTGATACTAAATTTTTTTTAAAGATTCTGGAATGCTTATCTGGGGGTAATGAGAATAATGGAGAGGATAGGAAGGGGGAGAACATAATTTGAGAAGCATGTGTGTAGACTGTAAATCTGATCATCTTGAAGGTTCTTTAAGGTCTTCATGATGAATTAAGCCTTGTTCTATTTTGGAAGAAGTAAGGCCAGGTCATTCTGTAGGAGCGAGACTGCTGAAAGTTTGTCTCATGGTCTACCCGTCCATAGAGAAGGACATCATGGTTCAAAAGTAGAAAGTCTACCAAAACTAGGCAGCTCCTCAATGCGACAGATGGATCCAATGGCAGCAGCGCCAGGCTCAGGTATGGCAAAGACTGTGAGGATGGGACAGGTCCAGCCACAGTTTGGTCCTACTGTACATAGGTTGCTATGAGTCAGAACAGATTTGATGGCACCCCAAAACACGAATACAACATGCGTTTTTGTCATGTGGTCATGTGTGACACGGACACGAGGCTGAGTCACTTGGGCCGCTGGTGTCCATCTGGCCTACAGAAGACGACGATGACTAAGAACTTGAATGAGGAGAACTGGTAGGCTGAGCTTGAGGGAAAAGGCAGAAGGCAGCCCCCAGAATGAGACAGGCTAAAAGACGGAGAGAGACAGCAGCACACAGGACAGGTTTCTTGGTCTGGTTGTACCTTCCTTTGATGTGTGACTTGTGAAGACTGGATATTAGCGAAGCAGAATGCTGAATGAATCTTAGGCTTTTGTGTAACAAATCATCCTCCAAAGAAACATGAGCGGAGGACACCCGGTGGCATAGTGGATTACGACTTGGGCAGCTGACCATAGGAAACATGAAGGGGGCCCTGTCTGATGAGTCGGGCTGTGTGGCTTTTGCCTGGAGTTGAGTTGGGAGGCCAGGGATGGAGAAGGCAGGGTGGCCATTACAAGAGTAAAAAAAGAATTCCAAACTCTCCGTGTGGGAAGGAGTGGAGTGAGAAGAGCGAGAGGAGTCAATAAGCGTCTCAGCAGGGAGGGAAGGAAACTGAACACTCCGAGATGCGAAAAAGGCCAAAGGAGATTAAAAAGTAACTAGCATCTGTTCAATGTTTGCTTGCTTTCAGACGGAGTAAACCCAATCTCCACCAAATAGTCAATAATGTGTCTGACCCACACGCTGTTCCGTTGTTGGTGTTATCATGGCTAGTGAGATGAAGAAGGGCTTGGGTTCTGGGGATCAGGATGATGGGGAACACCGTTTCAGCGCATGCAAAAGCATAGAGGTGATTATAGGGTGTAATCGTCCTTTGGGGTGGGAAACTGGAGTTTTGTACGTCCTAGGATTCAGGTGTCAATCTTATGAAGATTTCAAGAGTCTGGGAGACTCTGAGAGACATTGTGTGGTACATCTGATTGGATTCCCTTCCACTTCTTCTCCTTCCATTTTTGTCTTTTCCTCTCTCTCTCTTTCTCTCTTTCTTTCATGTCGAGCCTGCATAGAAAAAGCTACATAGAAAGCAGCAGCTGTGTTGAGAAAGATTTTTATATAGCCTTCTAGAGGTTGCCGCCTGCCAATAACAGGTGTTGAGAAGAGGCACTCTGTTGATGACTTTACTGAGGTTGATCCTCTTGCCTTTCTTATTTTGTACTGCATTCAGGGTAGGGAAGTTTGGAGAGATAGCATCATATAATTAATGTAGAGATAGTAAAATCAAGCCATGGAGCAGTTCTGCTCTGTAACACACAGGGTCCCTATAAATTGGGATCCACTCTAAAGCAGCAAAGCTTTTGTTTTTGTGTTTCCATTCATTCTTCGGTAGACCACAGCCAGCACATAGTTATAATAGTACGTGTCAGCTCAGGATTAATCATATAAATCTTCCAACAAATCCATCTATCATATCTCATGTCAGGGATTAGTCAGTGTCTTTTACTGCCGATACCAAGTGTCTTTATTCATGTTTTCCTTCACTTTCAGCTCTGTTAACTTCTGGGGTCCCACCGCTGTGTTCTAGCCTGGAAAATGCACCATTATCTTTATGGCTGAGTTCACATCTAATCTAGTCATATATATTTCAGGATTTTCATAGCTATACTTGAGTGATCTGGGGTCCACTAGAAACTTCCTGATAAAATACCACCTTATCCAGCACAGTTGACTTATCATTTACGTTTTGAATACCCACTTGACATTTAATAGGAGGTTTTAAAGCAACATCTGATTTAAACCTTCTAAGCCCAGCTTTTAAGAACACTTTTGGCAAGCCAACGTTGGGCTGGCTAAACAGTGGAGAGGTAATAGAAGCCCATGACTGTAGTGTACCTTACTCGCTGTTGCCTTATTCGCTGTTTCTGCTAGGTGCCATTGAGTTGGCCCTGACTCTTAGTGACCCTCTGAACAACAGAGCAACACATTGCCTTGTCCCGTGGCACTCACATAATTGTTTTATGCGTGAACCCATTGTTGGAGCCACTGTGTCAATCCACCGTATTGAGGCTCTTCTTCACTGCCCTTCTGCTTTACGAAGCAAGATGGCTGCTCTTGACGACATGGCCAAAACATGTAAGACAAAGTGTTGCCATCCTTGCACTTCTTCCAAGACAGATCTCTTTGTTCTTTCGGCAGCCTGTGGTACTTTCAATAGGCTTAGCCAGCATCATAATTCCAGTGCATCAATTCTCTTTTGGTCTTCCTTATTCAATGTCCAACTTTCACATGTATATGAGGCGACTGAACACATCATGACTGGCTTCAGCCACACCTTAGTCCTCAAAGTTAACTCCATGTTTTCAACACTTGAGACTTTGTACAGCAGATTTACCCAATGAAAATTGTTTGATCTATCTGCTCAGGGTCATTTCCATGAGGGTTGTTTGTGGATCCAGGCAAGATGAAACCTTTGATAGCTTCAATGTTCTATTCACAATCACTAGATAGGCTAAACAAATCAAGCAACAGTAGCAAACAAAACAAAACACAACCTCAAACTGTGGAGAGTTTGTCAATAATAAAAGGATTATCAACTGGAGAAAGTAAATCATTGGGGACAAAATTGTTACCCTTCACAGGTAAAATGATACTCAGAGTAGGGAGGCTCAGGAAAAGGCAAATTCCTCCCCATATTATTTTACGATAGTCGGTGATTTCGAAACATCAAGGAAATCACTCAATCAGCTCTGCTTGTGCCCGTATTTCCTTCTCTGCAAATCCAAGCACTCTTGAGGAGGGCAAAGAGAAGGGCTGTGTCATTCTTTACCACCACTGGTAACCCCTGAGCAAGAAGCCTTTATCAGCATCTCATTTAGGTTACAAGATGATCCCCTGGGAAAGACATGCATCATGCCATTTTGTTGTTGATGTTAGATGCTGTCCCATGGGAATTCGGACTGAGAGGGACTCTGTGTGACCGAGTGGAATGGCCATACACAGTTCTCTTGCCTGTGGACTTCTCAGGAGCAAATTGGCAGGCCTTTCTCCCAGGGAGCCAAGCAGTGAGTGTGATCAGCCACACTTTGGGATAGCGATTGAACACTTAGCCACTGTGGTAGCATGCTCTCATTTTACAGGTGACAAACTGGGGATCATGAAATAAACACCTGGATCTCTCTGCTTCCCAAATTCTTCCTCTTGCCTCCGTGTTTGATACCCAATGAGTTTTCTTGGTATTTATTGTTCAACCTTTTTAGGCTTCTTTGAACACCTCCATGCAATAGATTTCCCAGTAAAGAAGCATATCCACACTCCTAAATGGTGCCTCATTAAGCTGTCCTTGAGCCTCAATTAGGGCTTGCCAACTCCTTGTCTTAGCATAACCACCTCACTCTTTAGTCTTTTCCTCTTAACAGGATTTGTCTAGTTGTTGATTTCACAGCAATTCTGGAAGTCCTTCTGGATACTCACATACTTCTTCCTGCTGGTTTCTAACTTGATTCAGTCCACAGCAAAAGGCCTTGCGTTAAAAATATATAGGGGCAGTGAGGAGAATACGAGTCACTCAGGGTGCACTGTAGCATTGATGAAACACAACTTTCCTCTAGTTCTTAAATTGCTTCCTCCCACCCCACCCCCCACCCCACTACCATGATCCCAAATCTACCTTATATACCTGGTTAGACCAGAGGATTTACAGTTGTGCAAAAAGGCACTGGAAACACAGGGAATACAGGACAGATGTACCCCCTCAGGACCAGTGGTGAGAGTGGGGATACCGGGAGGGTGGAGGGAAGTGGGGGTGGAAGGGCAAAACTGATTACAAGGATCTACATATAA
Organism: Tenrec ecaudatus; assembly: GCF_050624435.1. Lineage (NCBI taxonomy): Eukaryota > Metazoa > Chordata > Mammalia > Afrosoricida > Tenrecidae > Tenrec > Tenrec ecaudatus. Next base: position 207,960,982 of record NC_134532.1, on the reverse strand, counting down.
CCTCCTCCCTGGGAGATGGACAACAGAAAAGTGAGTGAAGGGAGATGTCAGGCAGTGTAAGATATGATAAAATAATAATTTATAAATTATCAAGGGCTCATGAGGGAGGGGGAGCGGGGATGGAGGGAAAAATGAAAAATAAGGAGCTGATTCTAAGAGCTCAAATGGAAAGCAAATGTTTTGAGAATGATGTGGGCAACAAATGTACAAGTGTGCTTTACACAATTGACATATATATGGATTTATGATGAGATGTATGAGCCCCAAATAAAATTATATATATATATATATATAATTCCTGGTCAAGGATTTTTTTTTTACTGGAACCATAATGAAAAGCTCATGGAAACAGCAGCTCAGAAACCAGACAGAACAGTACATTGCATACATCTGCTGCAAAAGATTTCTTCAGAGTGTTGAACAGCAACAATGTCACTTAGGGAATTAAGATGTACCTGACCCAAGCCATGGCATTTTTTAATTTGTCTCATCAGCATGGGAAAGTTGTGCAATGAATTACGAAGATCTAAGAAGAAATGACCGTTTGGGATAATGGTTTAGTTAAGAGCAAACAAATCTGTCTTGGAAGAAGTACAGTCAGAATGTTCCTTAGAAAAGAGGATGGGGAGACTGACTCATATATGTAGGACAGGGTATCAGGAGGGACTGATACTTATCAAAGGACATCATGCCTGGAAAAATAGAGACCACCAGCGAAGAAGAGGAAGGTTGTCAAGGGGAGGGACTGCCACAGTAACTGCAATGATAGACTCAAACAGTAACAATTGTGAGGATGGTGCTGGACCTAGCAGGGGGATGTTCTGTCCTACATAGGGTCCCTGTGGTAGTCACCTAATCTGGCGTCAGTGTAAGGATTGAGAATGTAGGGGTGGAGTCTAGGCGGTCAATCTGGAGACAGCCAATGAGACTTCTGTGTGGGCATAACCTTCTCCTGGGAATTCTGGGAGATCCGGTAATTCCTTGTAGGAGGCAGGAGACACTATCTCTCTCTGCCACTTCCTGGGAGACACTGGAGGTAACAAGACATATGGAAATACCCTAGTGCCCTGAGCCATACAAGCCACATGGACGCAACCAGATCTCTGAAGCCGGAGAAGCCACAGAGAGACCTCTGTCAGTGCTGAGATGCTTACAACGCCACTGGATCCAAAGACTTTCTACCCACTGGCTTGTGATCATTCTGCATTTGGCATCATTGCATGTGTTTCCTGAGTCTGAAGAGGACTTCATAGATTGGTATCGGACATATGGCCTAATATCGGACTTATGACCTGGGACTGGACTGGGTTGGGATGTTTTCTTAATGTTCAATTTCTATTGTACATAAGCCTCTTTCTTATACGCATATGTATGTCTGTGAATTTGTTTCTCTAGTCTACTCAGACTAACACAGTCCCTATGAGTTGCAGCGAAGTAGAGACCACTTCACAACAAGAACAAGAGTCAAGGTGTTGTGGTTGTTAAGTGTCAATAGATAACACTTTGACACTTTGTTGCGATAAATGAAGAAAACATTGAAGTTGTCAAGGATTTTGTCTTGTATGGGTTGACAATCGATGGTCATAGAAATAGCAGGCAAGAAATCAAACGATATTTTGCCTTGGGAAAATCTGCTGTACAAGACCTCTTTTAACTGTTGAAGAGCATGGATGTCACTTTAAGGATTACGGTGCGCCTGACACAAGCCATGGTATTTTCACTTGCCTCATATGCATGTGAAGTCTAGATGTTGAATAAGCAAGACTGAAGAAGAATTGATACATTTGAAATATATGGTGCTGGTGAAGGATATTGAAAGAAGTATACACTGTCAAAAGAACAAATATATCTGTCTTGGAAGAAGTACAGCCAGAATGGTCCTTAGAAGCAAGGATGGCGAGACTTCACTCATGTGCTACGATCACGCTCTCAGGAGAGACCAGTCCCTGAAAAAAGACAACAGGTTTGGTAAAGTGGAGAGGCAACAAAGAAGAGGGAGAAGCTACACAAAATGGATTGACTCAGTGGCTGCAACAATGGTCGCAAACATCAAAACAATTGTGAGCATGGGACAGGACCAGGTGGTGTGTTGTTCTGAAGTACATAGGGTTAGTGTGATAGGTAGGTTTATTGTGCCAACCTGGCCAATAGAAACATGTAGGATTAATAAGGTCGCAGTTTGATTGGAGGACATAGAAATAAGTGCTTGGCAAGTCCTGCCTCACCCCCACCCAGGTGATCAGATCAGCATGAGGCTTCTTTCGCTAGTCCTCTGCCTCAACTTGTGAACTACGCTACCTGTGGGACAGCCAAACTGTGGATCATGTTGCTAGAACTTGAGATTCCTTTGAGACCTGCTTCATCATGCTGCTGGTGTGTACCTTGCTTGAGCTTGAGGCTGGTGACATTGTGCATTGCTTGAGTTTGATATCCCATCCGGGCCTGCTTCGCTAAGCTCCTGAGCTGTTGACTGTTGGTGACCCCTCATGCTGTTTGCTGCCTGTGGCTGGACTGCCTGCCTTGCCTGAGAGAAGACTCAGCTGTCTGCTTCTTTGACCTTGGACCCAGTAGCCCTCATGAGTTTAAGGACTTCTAGTGTATTAACTGTACATGGAAGTGAGTTGAACTGAACCCTCTGTACTTCTGTTTGGACTAATTAGCCGTTATATTCCTTCATGATGTATCTACCTACCTATCTATGTACGTATTTATCTATGTATCTTTGTATCTATCTATCTATCATCTATCTATAAAATCATAAGTGTCCTGGTTTTGTTTCTCTAGGGAACCATGTCTAACATGAGTTGGAAGCGACTAGATGACATCTAATACAGCAATAATTAAAAAAATCATTTTATTGGATGCTCTTACAGTTCTTATAACAATCCATACACCCATTCATGGTGTTAAGCACATTTGTATTGGTTGCCATCATCATTTTCAAAACATTTTCTTTCTACTTGAACCCTTAGTTTCAGCCCATTTCCCTTCCCCCACCCTCACTCCTTCATGAACTCTTGATAATTTATAAATTATTGTTTTTTTTTAATGTCTTAACACCAACCACCCACTTCACCCACTTTTCTGTTGTCCATCCTTCATGGAGGGGGGTTTTGTGTAGATCATTGTGATAGTAACCCCCCCCTTTCCCTTTACCCTCCTGGTATCCCTACTTTCATTATTGGTTCTGAGGGAGTTATCTGTCCTGGATCCCTGTGTTGAGAGCTCTTATCTGTACGAGTATACGTGCTCTCATCCAGCCGGATTTGTAAGGTAGAATTGAGGTCATGATATGGGGGAGGAGGGGGAGGAAGCATTAAAGAACTAGAGGAAAGTTGTATGTTTCATCAGTGCTATACTGCACCCTGACTAACTCGTCTCTTCCTTGTGACACTTCTGTTAGGGAACATCCAATTGTCTACAGATGGGCTTTGAGTCTCCACTCCGCACACCCCCTCATTGACATCGATATGGTTTTTTGTTCTGGGTCTTTGATGTCTGATACTTGATCCCATCAACACCTCATAATCACACAGGCTGGTGTGTTTCTTTCATGTGGGCTTGGTTGATTCTCAGCTACATGGCTACTGTTTATCTACAAGGCTTGAAGACCCCAAATGCTATAACTTTTGATAGCCAGGCACCATCAGCTTTCTTCACCATATTTGTTTATGCGCCCTTTTTGCCTTGAGTGATCATGTCAGGAAGGTGAGCATCACAGAAAATCACTTATTAGAACAAAGTGTTCTTGTGCTGAGGTAGTACTTGAGTAGAGGCCCAATGTGCATTTGCAACCTTAATACTAAACATATAAATATATGTACATAGATCTATCTCCTTATCACTATATATAAAAATATATTTGCATATGCAAATGCATGTATTTAGACTTCTATAAATGTCCTTTGCCTTCTAGTTCTTTCCTCTACTTCCCAAGAAAAGGATTTTATGCAAGGATTTTAAAAAGATTATTGAGAACATTAATAAGAAATGTAAGTATCACTGGAAAAAATGATGGCTTCAATAGTAAAAATTCAATAGAGCAGTTAGAAGTGAAATTGAAGAAATATTCCAAAAACGCTGGAAAAGGGGACAAAGAAGTGAAAAGAAAAAACAAACAAACAAAAAAGAGATGGGTAGAAACAAGAAAATGCATCCAGGAGGCCCCTCAAGCAAGTGAAGCAATTTTAGGAAAAGGGAATTTCAATAAAAAAAAGAAGCCAGTGTGTTAGTCTGGATTTCCTTCTCTATTGTTGTTAGGTGCCATCAAGTTGGCTCAACCCCATAGCGACCCGATGCCCAACTGAACACAGGATGAAGCCTGCCCCGTCCCGCAGCGTGTCTCATCCTCCCAGCTGTCCCTGTGCTTCCGTCCACTCGGGCAGCCTCTGTGTCAATGTCTTCTTGAAGGCCTTCCTCTCTTTCTGCTGCCCCTCCCACTTAGCAAGTATGATGTCCTTTCTCAGGAACGGGTTTCTCCTGAGACACGTCCACAGTATGTGAGGCAAAGGCTCACCATCCTTTCCTCTAGGGAGCACATCGGCGTCTCCCAAGACAGACGGGCCTGTCCTTTTTGCAGTCCCTGGCACTTTCAACATTCATGGTTGGCACCTTAATTCAATTATATCACGACTGTGGTCAGATTCACTGCTTGGCTACTTCACAGATGACCCCATCACTGTGTTAGATCTATCACGGGAGAAGGCTGGCCACCCAAGTTGGCATGAACCCGATCATAGGAGGAAATGATGGAAATAGAAAAATAAATATTCGTGGATTTTAAAGGGTGAGCCTGAAGACTGAAAAGCATCTTTACTTCCATAAAGAGTTATTCTGCCCTGTAGCGTTGCTCTGGGCTCGCATGGACTCGATGGCAGTGAGTTTTGAGTTTTGAGGAGCTCCAGAGACATCTAAGATCTCCCAAGGACGGGGCATGGGGAGTGCATATACAGAGGCTCGGAGCAATTTTGGGCTCAGCAGCCACACTCGAAGTTAGGTGACAAAGGAGCCACCTCATGTTTTGGGGTCAAAATTATTTCTGCCAAAGAATTCTATGTCCAACAAAAGATCTTAATTGTGTCACTAAAGTAGAGACACATTCATGCATTCAAAGCCTTAAATATCTTGCTCCCCCACACACCATTTCTCAGAATGACGTGATTCACAATTAAAGTGCAGCCAGTGGTCTTAGAAGGAAGGCTTGACAATGACTCCAACTTCATCGAGGGCCCTCATAGCCCGTGTCCCAGGCCCCTCCTCAGGGAGTGGCAGAGCCGAGAGGGATATCCCTTGTCCCTGTCATTAGGGAGTGAGTGGAAACACGGGGTCTATATGTCACATGCTCTCCTTGGTCTCATGACACGAGGAACCTGTGATGTCAAAGACTGGTGTGTTCTGTATTCTCTCCAGCATGAGAGACTAGCCACCTATCTTATCTTCTCCTCCAGGTCAGAGGCCAGGGAGGTTGTTTAGGTGCATGTCTCCAGGCTCTTTTTACAGAGACTGACTATGCCAGGTGTCCTTTTGTCCCAGCCAGACCTAAGTCCAACTTCAAGGCTGTCTACATTCTCCACATCCTGCTCGGTGTCTATGTCTAAATTCAGGCGCGTCTCCTAAATCACATGATACGTACTTTCTGCACCTGTGGCTTAAGGTCATTGCAGAAAACAACGCTGCGATGCCTTATGCAATTTATAGAATCATATATGATTGACTTGTATGTGGCTTGAGGATGTTACCAAAAACATGTATCACTTTCATCTACTTTGTTCTTTTGTTTTGCTTGTATACCCATAGGCTCTCCACTGACACCGTGAAAGGAAGCGTCTTTACTACCTTGCAGAGATGAAAGTCCATATCCCAGTTCAGCCGTTCCGACACCAGCCTGGTGGGACTTTGGGGAACCCCATTACATCCAGGTGAGACTGGGAGTCCCAGCTCCCACCCAACCTTTGCTGGTGTGAGTGGCACCATGGCACCATGGCTTTCTCTGTGGTGTCGGATGGCGAAGAGAACAATTATTGCCAACATGTTTTCTGTCATGGTAGGCTCCTTCTTTCATGGTCCTTTGGAGAAAGGATGGGAAGGAAATCAGACTTTGTGTGAGGTTCCCCCCGTTCCTGTCCGTTCTTCATTCTTTCCTTCCTTCCTCCCTCCATTGAAGTGCACCGCGTGTGTGTGTGTGTGTGTGTGTTATATTGTTCAGAGGACCATGATAGTGTAGTCGGTTATAAGTTGGTTTGTTATCATTAAGGTGTGTGGTCTTAATTAGTTTTCTCTAATGTACCTCTCCAGGTTCTAATATTCATTGCAATGGCTATACAGAACTCACAGGCAAAATTCATGGTTAAGGGTTTATTAAGGAAGTTAACAAGTTGTAATGCCAGTGAGACATGATCAGGGTAGTTGTTTATAAGGACATGGTACAAAGTTCTTTCAGATCTGCTAATAAATACCCAAAAGGTATTTCACCTCTTCACCGTGAGCCTCAATCTCAAAGCAACCAGCTCAAGTTCCATGCATCAGCAAATCCAGCTCCCTGAATTAGATGCTCACGGGCACCTTAATCACTCTGAAGACACTCAGGTCCACTTCCATAGACCAGCAAGCCCAGCACCCCAGATTAAGTGCCCAGCAGCGCCCCACTCGACAAGCCAGCCTCTTGCACAAGGGTGCACAGAGTGATTTGTTCCCCGCTCTAGCTCCTGGTTCTGCTGTTTCCCCTCTATTGTTTCAGCTCTCTTCTGGATCCAGGAAGTTAAACACACAGAGATTTGGGGTCCAGAGGATATGCTCCACTCCTGGCTCTTGTTGGTAATGAGATCTGCCTCCTATTTCTTAGAGAGCTCATTTTATACACAGCAGGATGGTATGTGTGACATAATCTGTCAACTTGCGAAGGGATGGAGTCGAGTCTGTCAATCGTGTCATAGCTTGATGATCTCATTTGGAGGCACTATGGAGATTAACAGCTCACTGGAGGCCAGATACAGACAGACTCTCTGCTTCGTCTTCCTGATGACAAGACACATGGAGCTATGCTAGGGCCCTGGAGTTGGAGGAGTCATGTGGAGACCTTTGCTTGCCCTGAGATGCTTCCACTGCCACTGGATCACAAGACATTTCACCCACTTACCTGTGATCTTCCTGCATTCTGCACCATTGCATTTTTTTTTTTTGGAATGAGTCTGAAGAGGAATTTATAGATTGTTACTGGACATATGGCCTAATATCAGACTTATAGACTTGATCTAGACTGGGATGGTATGTTTTCTCAATATACAATTGCTTTTGATATAAAGTTCTCTCTTATACACATATGAGTGTTTATGAATTTGCTTCTCTGGTCAACCCCGACTAACACAGTATGCCAGGGAGTCCTAGTCACAATTACTGACAGGTGAATCCCATCAATATCTTAGCCCCAACCTTCTTACCAGGCCCATGCAGGCAAGGAAAGGTAATTTGATAGGAGTTATATATTTGGACTTGAAGAGCCACATTAAATAATTCACTGTCCCTGCTCAATGGCAGTGGTTCAAACCCACCAGCCACTCCATGGGAGAAAGATGAAATTATTCTGAGTTATTCTGAGTTACAGCCTGAAAAACCCTAGGGAGCAGTTCTACTGACTCCTAGAGGATTACCCTAAGGCAGAATTCACTGGAGAGCAGGGAGAAAGGGAGAGCCATTTTTACTCGTGTAGTAGAATTTAGAGACAGTAAGAAGGCTTCTGGGATTGAATTGTGTCCTCCTAAAAGTATGTATTGAAGTCCTGGCATCTGTGCCTATGGATGTGATATTATTTGCAAATGGGGCTTATATCACATCCTTGGTTGGGTGCTAAACCTAATCCTATCTGAGTAAAAAAAAGAAAAGAGAGAGTTGAACATTTACCAAGTTGCACCCAGGAAAAGAAAGAGGCCATGTGAGGACCCATTGGCACTCAGTGGACCACCCAGGATTGCCAGCGGAAATCAGGGGCAGAGCACAGCAGGCGTCGGCACCGAGACTCCAATGTGGATGCAGAGCCTCCAGAACTAAGAAAAGGCCATCCTTTGTAGCCACATTTGGTGACCATGACAGCCTCCTGGCTCACATTTTTCACCGTTGTTTGAGATTCAATCACTGATTAATCACTTGGATGGAGTTCTATATAAAAAAAAACCAAAACAAGCCCCAAAACAGAACAAAAAACGAAAACAGAAAACTTCATGACTATCGAGTCAGTTTCATCTCAGAGTGATCTAAGAAAATCTTCGTGGAGGTCTAGTTATTAAGTAGCAGAGCAGGGATGGGAACTCAAACGTGTTTGACCCTAACCCCTGTGGGTGGCTTCCAGTTTGGTCTCTCCCAGTCACGGGAGGTGACGAGAATCTGAGACGGGCAATGTTGCAGGAGATCAGGCAATGTTGATGTACGGAATAATCACACAGATGGGGAAGGGGCGGGGGGACTTGGGTGCAGTCACCCCCTTCCCTCAGGTATCTTTGCCAAGATAGCCTTCAGGTCACCAGATTCGGGGTCTCCCATCAGGCTACCTTGTTCCCACAAAATGGTGGACAATGTTATCCTTTTTTTCCCCTTGTTGAAACCCAAGAGCCAAGGGCTAAATAATATCCACTCTGCCTTTTTTTTTCTAAATGGATACAAGCTAACTCAGGCCTCCTTTAAATACACAAAATCCCTGTCTTAGGGCTACTATAACATAGACCCACCCTCTCCTCTCATAGCTACTGATATTACATATTTAAGACCATAGTAAAATTCTCCTATCTGATTATGCTTCACAGTAGCAACAAACACTTGGCCGGCAGTAACCAAAGCCAAGGCGAGAGGTGAGAACAGCACTGGCTGTGAAAACTACCACTATGTGTCAACCCGAGTCTCCCTGGTGTTCCAGCTGTCTAATGATGTTGGCACCGCCTGCTTTGTGAGCTGATGTGGTCATCCTCCATTTTCGCATCACACTGGTTTTAGTGTGGACCATGAAGCAGGTGGCTTTGAAGAACAGAAATGTATTGTCTCACAGTTAGGGAGACCAGCGATGGAAATCCAGAGCATCAGCAAGGGCTATGCATCTTTTTACTTTTAGAATCCTGGGCGTTGCTTGTGGCTCTTTGACTTGCAGACTTGGTCTAGATAAATCTCCATGTGCTGCCCTTCTCCCTGTGTGTGGTTCTATTTCCATACCTTTTAGAAAATACCACCCAGGAGGGAATAGGGTTGAGAGACACTCTTCTGGGGAGGGGGAGGCGGGATGGTATCCTTGGCCGATCCCATCCGCCAAGGGAAATCCTCTTTCTCCAAACACCATCACATGGACGGCTGCAAGGTTAGGACTTCAGCATGTTTGGGGGTTGTTGTGACTCGGTGCCATTGAGTCAGTTCTAATTCACCGGGACCACGTGCACCACAGACTGAGGCACCTCCGGGTTCTCTGGCAGCCTCACCACGGTTGTTATGTTTGAGCTCAGCTTCACCGCCACTGTGTCAACGCATCTTGTCCAGGGCCCTTCGCTTCTGAGATTCCCATCTCCTTTACTATTTATGGTATTTGCTATTGGAGGGGTGTGGGGAGTTCTCGTCACCTAATTCAATTCAATCCATGACAAAACCCCTTCTAACCCAGCAGCACCTTTGAATTTTCAAGAAAACTCAAAAAGTGCTTCTAGACTCTGGGCTCTGCTGATTCCTTCACCACCTCACTCCACCAAGTTTCTCCCTTGTCTTGGGAGAAGCATGGTGAGGAGGATGAGGGGGGAGATAAAGGACCTTAGGCGTCAGGGCAAGGACATTAAATGATAGTGATGTAAGTGGAATTTTTTTCATTTGTGCTTTCCTTATGGCTTTTTTACTATGAAAATGAAAATGCAGATTAGGGCGAGACTTCGGTAATTTTTGGAGGCAATCTGAAAGGAGCAGTCCTATCTAGCTCGTGGTCTTTCTGTGGCGCATTAGAACAGGAAGTCTTAATTATACCTATCAAGGCGACATCCTTTCCACAATGAACTGTGTACTCTATTTTCCCTCCTAGACAAAGAAGAGCATTTATGCAATTAAAATAGGCTGATTGAAAAAATCCATGTCAGGCATAATCTTGTATTTATACTTTCGGGCTCAAGTGACTGGAGGATATTAAAAAAGGAAAAAAAACTGCATAACAGAGCAAAACGGATCTTTTTTTTTTTCTCTCCAGCAGAACATATTGGGAGCAGGGCTGAGGCATGCTCCCTTCCCCATGCTGAGCGGCAGCTCCCTCCTCATTAACCAGTGCCCGGCAGCCGGGGCTACTCCCTCTGGTCCTCATCAGCGCTCTCAGACAGGCTGCAGAATTGATCTGACGGCCATGAAAGAGAGTCTGGAGGCAGAGAGAAGCGCTGGAGCAGGCGAAGGCTCCACTAGTGTGGGATTCTCTATTTTCAGGGTATCGGCGTGTTTGCCTAACATTCAGGGCTGTGATGTCAGCTGGTCCTCCGGTTTTGGGGCCACGAAACCATTGTGGTAAGGAACCCCGCGGTCCCTCTGTCTCGCTCACTCTGTGTGTAGCTGAGCTTGAAAACACGGATTGGGAGTCTCTGTTGTTAGTTGACTTCAAGTAGGCACTGGCTTGCGAAGAGGCAGAGCGAGGACAATTGCCCGGTCCCGGCCCTGCACCATCGTCGCCGTCGTTGGTAGATTGGAGCCTGTCCTTGTGGCCACAGTTTATTTTGAGTGCCTGCCAACTGCGGCAGCTCCCCCAGCACTTTATCCCACGATGTTCTGCTGCGATTCTGTTTTTCTAAAACAATTACATGGCCAGGTCTTTCGGTCTTAGGAAGTGCTGCTGAAATCTGTCCACCCCGGAGCTGCTTGCTGGTATTGAAAATATCGGTGGCATCATCTTAACAGAAAAATAAAAACAGCAACATCCCAAAACTGCTGTCAAGTGGCTTCTGACTCAGAGCGAAACTTCCAGGGAAAAGCAGAGTTAACCTTGTGGGTTTCTGAGACTGTAACTCTTTACAAGAGTCAAAAGTCTCGTCAGTCTCACTCAGCAGGGCAGGTGGCTTTGGAATTCTGACTTTGCGCTGAGTATCCCAATGCATAACCCACTCTGCTCCCAGGGCTTTGTGTCGAGCAGCGTGACATGAGAGCCACCACGAGCAGAAACCTGACCGAAGCGCTGGGGAGATAGTTCTCGGACTGATGCCCGAATCTCTCAGGGAAGAAGACTAAAGCACTTGCCGTTTTTTGTCTTCCATTTGCAGCGAGAGATTCTCATGCCTAGCTATCACCCATCAGCGGAGGCTCGTGCGTTGCTACGATGTGAAATAGGCTTGAGTGGCATTTCTTGATTTACATGGGAAGGTCTCATATCTACTTCAGAGAAGTAGTCAAGGAAAACCCTGCGGGCAGCAACTTCCGGTCCCCAGGCAGCCATGGGAAAGGCAGCAGACCAGGTGGCTCTTCCTGTCTTCCTGCAGCTGTGCATGGAGTCATCGTAGCTCAGGACCGACTACATAGCAGTTGACAGCAACAGCAAGGCTACGGCTAGCGCAGTCCTGGAGCATCGCAGGAAAGGGAGCATGAGGGAAGCATGGGATATTGGGATTTACCGTAAACACAAAACTATTTCATACACCTCCAGGGCATATCGGATAAATTGGCTCAGCTTCGGGGAGCGGGGGCCTTAGCTTCCCAAAGAGCTCAAGAACTCACGAGTGTATGGCTTGGGATTTATACTTGGCTCTCGTGACTCCAAAGGTCACTTTTGTAATACTTGGTTGTGATGCACCTTCCACATCCCCAGGACTGCGGAAATGTCCTCTGAAACTTGAACAGGACCATTCGCAGGGAAGGCTCTAGCCTCCTTGCTTCCTCATAAGAATGGTTGTTTCTGTTCCAAGGCACGCCTGCTGCCTCTTCTCCAGCAGAAAGGATGGAGTTTCCTGGGGTGTGATATTGAAAGGACTGTGATCTTAGAAAGGAGGGTAGCCTCCTTACTAAGGTCACAGCCCTGTGCAATGCAAAGGCAGTTTTCTTAGGGGTGTGACCTACTCCTATTTAAGTAGATTCTGTGAGAAGGCTTGCCATTTCTCGGTGGGTCTGGATCCTGCATCTGTCTCTTCAACTTCTGGTTTTGTGGACTTGAGCCAATGGCCTGCCATATTGCCTGTTAGCCTAGGGAGCTCTTAGTGGCTTGCCATAATGCTTGTCAGCCTTGGATTTATTCTATTCTGCAGCCCTGACAACAGCTTGCAGACCTGGGATTTGCCACCTCTGCTTCCGCTAGTCTGTGGACTTCCTGCTTCACCTGCTTGTGTTTACCAGCCATCACAGCTGCATGAGTCTGAAACCGTCTTCAGCTGAACATGTGACTCATTGACTTGAACCAGATGGCTTCCTGGCTTCTTCAACAGTGTAAGACACACACACACACACACACACACACACACACACACACACACACACACACACTCTCTCTCTCTCTCTCTCTCTCTCTCTCTCTTTCTGTTAAATTGGTTTTGCTGTGCTAAAAAGCCAGTGTAACACACACACTGTGCATCTTTTGAAAACTCCAATTAAGATTTGGTACACACACACACATGCAATGGAGTACTATGAATCCCTAAAAAGCAGCGATGAACGCATGAAATACACTGCTGCATGGGAATAACTGGAGGAAATTATGCTAAGCGAAGTAAGCCAAGCACAAAAGGACATGCACAACATGAGTCCATTGAAAAACATGCACAACATGATTCCATTAAACAAAAAAAACAAACAAAAAAAGCAAAAAGGGACATATGGGAAAAGCTACTAAATAAATACATACAAGCCCAGGGTGATATCCAGGTACTATGACAGGTTCCAAACCCAACCCAGGGACACGTATGGCAGCCAAATAATGAGGGAAGGAGAGTGAGAGCTAGAGCGCGCGCGCGCGAGAGAGAGAGAGAGAGAGAGAGAGAGAGAGAGAGAGAGAGAGATATGGTTGGGGAACAGGGCACTAACCTACCCAAGGGGAGGGTGTTGTTTATATCTCCATAGGAGAGGGAGAGAGGGACCAGGCTTCAGCCTCACATGCCAAGACATGAATGCAACATATAGGCATGAACCAGGGAAACAACAGAGAGATCAGCGGGGCCGGCCCCCAATTCCAACTATGTGGGCATCCCCAACCCAGAGGAATGCACTTCAGAGGACAACACTGAAGCTACAGCTGAGGAAGTGGGGCGCGTCTGAACAGGGGCAAACAAAGAGTGGAGAGGGGAACACACCTCAGCCTACCACGCCCTGAGGACAATATTCCAGCTCAGAGCAGCCAAAGCACAGAGAGGATCAAAGGGCCGGCTCCACCAGGAGACAGGACAACATGTCCCTCAAACACATAGTGCTAAGGGGGCAGCACTGGGGACACGGTGTGGGAGACGTGCCTTATCTGACCCCACTGCACTGGGGTGAGCACTAAGGGTGGACAGCAGAGCAGCAAGGGGAGCAAAGCAACGAAGTCCCCAAGGAATACCAAAGGAGGACTTGGGGGACAGGGTATGGCACCCTAGCAGACTTGACTGGAAAACACTCATAAAGGTCAACAGACAGACCTGGAACTGTTTGAGGGCTCTTCAGTTTTTGCTGCCGGTTTTTCTTTCTATATTTTTGTTTGTTTTGTTCTATTAACTGTTGTTGATTTATTTTTTTTATCTTTTTTGGTTATGTTTTGCTCAGCTTTGTTTTTGCCCATATTATTGTCTATGCGTGTCTATGTGGACAAGATAGCCGGGATGAATAATCTGGAGGAGAGAACAATGGGACCAATGGTTCCAGGGGGACACAGGAGAGAAAGAGACGCAGGAAAAGGAAGGGGGTGTGTGTGCCAACAAACCCAGGGACAAGGGAAGAGTAAGTGATCTAAAATTCATGGTGAAGAGGGCAAAGAATGCTTGGGGGCAGGGGGCCTCAATCAAGGGCAATGTAACCTAGAGGAACTACCAAAACCTGGATGAAGGCTGGACATGATAATGGGATGGGAGGAAAGTAAAAGGAAATAGAGGAAAGAACTGGGAGTCATCGAACAGTTATAGAGGTCTAAATACAGGCATGTATCATGTATATATGTAAATATACTGATATACAACAGCAGGGGGATAGAGATATGTACATATATTTATTTATAAAGTTTTATGGTAGCAGATGGACAGTGGGCCTCCACTCAAGTACTCCCTCAATGCAAGAACAATTTGTTGTACTAACATAGCAAGCTTTGATGTTCACCTTCCTTGACATGATCGCTGAAGACAAAGTGGGTGCACAAGCAAATGCGGTGAAGAAAGCTGATGGTGTCCAGCTATCAAATGATATAGCATCTAGGGTCTTAAAGGCTTGAAGATAAACAAGTGGCCATCTAGCTGAGGATCAACCAAGCCCACATGGAAGAAGCACACCAGCCTGTGTGATCATGAGGTGTCAATGGGATCAGGTTAACAGGCATCAGAGTCCCAAAACAAAACAAACAGAAAACATTCCAATGGGAATAGGGGGTGGGGGAGAGAGCAGAGTGGAGACCCAAAGCCCATCAGTTGTCAATTGGACACCTCCTGTCAGAATGGCCACAAGGAAGAGATGAGCCAGTAAGAGTACAGTATAGCAGACAAAACACATAACCTTTCTCTGGTTTTTTAATGCTTCCTTCCCCCCAACTACCATGACCCCAATTCTAACTTGCAAACCTGGCTAGACCAGAACATGTATTCTAGTACAGATAAGAGCTTGAACACACAGCATTCAGAACACATAACCCCCCCCCCCCCAGGATCAATAAGGGGAACAGTGATACTAGGAGGGTAAAGGTATGGGAGCAGGGAGAGTAAGCAGGAACCGATCACAATGATCGATGGAAAGCCCCCATCCCAGGGGGATGAATAGCAGAAACGTGGGAGAAATGAGACAGCGGTTGATGTAAAGACATGGGGAAAAAAGAATTTATAAATTATCAAGGGGGCATGGGGGACGGAACGCGGGGGAGGGAGGGGGACAAAGGAGGAGTTGATGCCAGGGGCTAAAGTAGAAGGAAAATGTTTTGAAGAAGATGATGACAGCATATGTACAGAAGTGTTTGAGAAAATGGGTAGATGTATGGATTGTGATAAGAAC
Organism: Tenrec ecaudatus; assembly: GCF_050624435.1. Classification (NCBI taxonomy): domain Eukaryota; kingdom Metazoa; phylum Chordata; class Mammalia; order Afrosoricida; family Tenrecidae; genus Tenrec; species Tenrec ecaudatus. The sequence continues at coordinate 207,945,847 of NC_134532.1, read as the reverse complement.
TGTAAGAGCCCCCAATAAAATGGTTTTAAAAAATAACCTACGCAAATTCACACAGATGATTTTTCAGTGGAGAGTTATCTCAAAAGCCTGTAATTTGAATAGCTAGTCTTGATAGCCCCCAAACAGTGGCTGTCACATTATAATATTAAAACTTAACATATATATTTTAAAATTAAAATTTTAAAGATAAAAAATATTTGGTACACACACACACAGTGTTTGGAGTTCAGCAAATCAATCAAACTCCACGGCTTTTTCCTTTTGGATCGATTCAGGCTACTAGCACGATAAAGATGACATCACCTCTCCCACACCACTGCCGTCGTCATTCATTTCCATGGAAAAATCTAAAACTGTAAATGAAAAGATTTTATGGGAGTTGAAGGAAGATGTTCTTCTGGTTCTGTGGAAACAGAAAGAATGTATAAAATTCTCTTTTGCTTTCTCTGCTCTCTCCCACTCTCCCTCCCTTTCTCCGTTTCTTCCTTCCAATTTCCCTTTTTTCTCTCAAGCTTGGGAAAACCCAAAATTCTTCTCTAAACACAGCAGACAGTTACTCACTGGCTCTGAAAACCCTGACCCAGTGTGGGTACATCTTCCTTCCCAGGGATCAGCTGAGCTCTTTTATCTCTAGTTTAAAACCTTTGAATTTATGTCTCCTGCTGCTCTCTTGCATTTCTTAATCACATCTATCTTGCTACACTGGTTTTCTTTATTTAGCTAGTACCACCTCTCCTGTGCTTTCTGCAGATTTAAATTTCTTCTGTGATAATCAGAGAACTACAGTATAGAAAGGCAATCCACAAAGTGTGGTCTGTGCATCCCTCGTGGCCAGTAAGATGGTGGTAGGTGATATAGAGGCAATTATCTTTTGTTATTTTAAGAGCAATGGATGTGTTCATTTTAATGTACCATATATACTCGTGGGTAAGCCGAGGTTTTCAGCACAGTTTTTGTGGTAAAATTAGGTGCCTTGGCTGATATTTGGGTTGGCTTATACTCAAGTATACACGGCATATCAAAATGTAAAATTGAAATGTCAAACTTGATTTCACCTATAGTATCGCTTAGGACAATGTTCAGCTTCAAAAGTGAGTCTACTTATGACCAATTGAAATATGTTAAGAAAATAATAGTACACTTGGTATGTGAGTAAAGCAAGGGACATACAGTACTTGGTCAGATACGGCATTTCTAACACACTACCACCCAGCTTCTCTGATGGTTTGCTCATCAGAGGAGCTGAATGCAGGAAGAGTGTGCATCAGGATTGGAGGAAGTCTTATTCACAACCTGGGGTGTTCAGATAACACAACCTTGCTTGCTGAAACTCAGGAGGAATTGAAGCACTTGCCGATGATGATTAATCAATGATTGTAGCCTTTGGTATGGATTACAACTCAATGCAAGGAAGACAAAAATCCTCACAACTGGACCAATGGGCAGCATCATGATGAATAGGGAAAAGGCTGAAGTTGTCAAGGATTTCGTCTTACTTGCATCTGCAGTCAATGCTCATGGAAACATCAGATCAAAGAATTCATTGTATGGGGTAAATCTACTGCACATGACTTCTTTATAGTATGGAAAAACAAGGATGTTACTTTGAGCATTAAGGTGTGCTAGCTCCAAGTCATGGTATTTTCACTTGCCTCATATACAGGTGAAATTTGGACATCGAATAAAGAAAACTGAAGAAGAATCCATGCATTTGGATTATAGTGCTGGGGAATAATATTGAAAATACCAGGGACTGCCAAAAGAACAAACAAATCTGTCTCGGAAGAAGTACAGCCAGAATACTCCCTGGAAGCAAGAATGGCAAGACTGTGTCATATACTTTGAACATGTTGTCAAGAGATACCAGTCCCTGAAAAAAGACATCATTCTTTATAAAGCAGAGGAGAAGTGAAAAAGAGGAAGGCACTTGATGAGATGGATAGACACAGGCACAAGCTTAAGAACAATTCTGAGATGACACAAGACTAGACGGTTTTTTATTCTGGGTCGAGATGAGTCGGAACTGACGTGACAGTACCTGACAATATCAAGAGACCCATCTCAGATATTACTTCTCTGGGAATCCTTCCATAGCATATTTTACCTTTTTCTTTCTTCTTTTTTCCTTGTATCCCTTTATCTGTATAATGCAAAGTAAGTATATAGTTATGTTTTTTTATCTAATTCCACTGTGGTAGTATTCAAGGGCTGAGCACAGAGGAATCTCTTGGTTTATTGTTTTCCCTCTGCACAGGGCGCAGCTTGGGGGTTTGCATACAATCATAATACAGAAATGGAAAAGGAGTTGAGAAAGGAGAAGTAGGGAGAAGGGCCCCAACTCAGCAGGACAGGGCCCTGTGGTTATAGAGCTTTCCAGGAAAGGCAACAGCTAGGCCAACTTTAAGACAACGTTCCCTGAGAACTAGGCAGGCAGTTGCGACTGCAGGATGAGCAGGGAGGGAGAGCCCAATGTAAATTCTGTTTTTCAAGGACTAAAATGAGCAGAGCTGGTGTCATCATGGTTAGCTGTTGGGCTGTGACCTACAAGATCAGCAATTCAAAACTACCAACACTCCTCCCCACTCCAAAGGAATAAAGATGGCGCTTTCTATTCCTTGTAAAGAGCTACAGTGTTGGAAATTCACAGAGGCAGTTCTACCCTGTCTACCATAGAGTTAGCATCAACTCCATGACAGTGAGTGTGACTCAGATTAGGGCTCCCGGAGGGTACGGTGGTTAAGAACTTGGCTGTTAAAGGAAGATTTGTAGTTGGAACCTTCCAGCTACTGCACAAGAGAAAGACCTAGTGCTCTTCCCATAAAAGACTTCAAACTAGGAAACATGGGCCAATTCTACTTGGTCACATGAGATTGCCAGGAGTCAGAATTGATGACTACAGTGGATTTGCTTTTGGGTTTAGGCTTAAGATTTTCCCAATGGACCCATGATCATGATCGGATGTGCTGATTAGTTTGTGACCAGTTAACTCAGTTAAATATGAAGACACATCCAGTGAGTGTTTTCAGAACCAGGCGATATGTCTTCAATGTTTTGCCTCTTTCAAATAGGAGCAGCAAGACCAGGCTTCATATCTCTCTGACTTTTGTAATAAAACCTGAGAGGTTCATTGAGAATGTAACAAATGGATCATGGAAATAGATGGAACATTGGGTGCTCAGGTACCTGATTCTCAGGTCTTGATAAAATAACTAGATGTCAAGATCCTTTTAACTTCGGGAGCAAGGAATTGGGGCAGGGTGAGATGGCAATGCCATGATAAGCATCATAACACACAATCGACAGACTTGGGTTTGAATCCTTTCTCTGTTCTTCCTGTGTGTGTCATTTTGACTCTCTAAGACTCTGCCTATTCCCTTTGAAAAATGGGGTTTAATACATGTGGCCACTGCTCAATATATAAGAACTCTTCTTTGCTTTGTTTGTAATGAGCACTGGTGTTCAATTTTGTGTCAACTAGAATTTGTATGAAAGTGTAGGGGTGAAGCCCAACCAGTAAATCAGGCCTGATGACGCCTCCTTGGGAGGTGTGGCCTTTTTATGAAAGACTCTCTCTCTCTCTCTCTCTGCCCAATTGTCTTCCTGCTTGCTGGGGCTTTGTGCCTGCCCCAGAGACAGCCCCATGTGGGATGCCCAACCCTGGGAGCTATTGGCACCCTGCCTTGACCCACTGACCTGAATCCATGAGACTCTGCACCCATCGGCTTGTGATCTTCCTGCATTTCTCGTCACCTTTCTGCATCATTGGCTTGTATCTACATGAGGCTGAAGAAAACCCTAGCTAACATTGGACCCATGGACTTAAGTTTGCACTGGGCTGGGAAGCCTTCTTGATATAAGATTGCTTCTTGACATAAAGCTTTTTCTTATACATATGTGAGTGTCACTGCATGTGTTTCTCTGGACAGCACAACCAGCACACTTCTGAATGGTGCAGTTAACACAATCAGCAACTAACCCAAAGTTTAGTGCTTCTCTTCCATCCAAGGGTGTCGCAGAGAAAAGGAGTGGCCATATATCTATACAAACAAACAAAAACAAACAAACCAGTCTTTGAAAATCTGTTAGAGTCCAGCTCTACTCTGAAACAATTCTGACATTGATTTGTTTGTTTCATGTAAACTCTCATTCAATCTTTGGGACTTCGTGAGATCTGCATTAATATCCCTATTTTATAGATGAGGAAAGTCAAGCAACTGAGGCCCAGAGAGTACCAGTAACTTGTCCACAGCCAGTAAGAGGCAGAGGTGGATTTTGAATGGCCATCCCGAGGTCCATGAGTAACCTCACTAGCCCACACTGCTGACCTGGAACTAACAATCACTTTGGTAGATTATAGTCCCTAACTAGTACAGGCATCATGGGTACGCCCACGTGAGAACTTCCATTTCCTCCAAGATGGTGGAGAGACAAAACTTGCAAATTGAATTTAAGATGTATCTCTGTCGTCCTTGGTGTTTTACCACATTGTTATTATTATGTGCCATCCAATCAGTTCTGACTCATAACCACCTTTTATACAACTGGGAATGAAAACATGCCCAGTCCTGTGCCATCCTCACAGTTGTTGCTACGCTTGAGCCCATTGTTGTAGCCATGTGCCAGCCCATTTCATGGAAGGTCACTCTCTTCCCCACTGGCCTGCTACTTGACCAAGCACTGTTTCATTCTCGAGTGACTGCTTCCTGGAGATGATATGACCAAAACCAGTGGTGCGGAATCTTATCCTTGCTTAAAAGGAACTTTCTGGCTATACTTAGTCCAAGACTGATTAGTTCATCCTGTTGTTCTGAGAGTCCACAGTGTGCCCTACTGGATCCAAATATGCTTGACAGTTGTCTGTAGGCAAATTAATATCTTCTTTCTCTGAAATAAAAAAAGTAAATCATGAATGATCATTGACCCAACTCCAGTGTTTAGCATAGCACCAATGGCTGGCGCATTTGGATGGAGGGAAAAGAGCTCTGTTGGATTAATGAAAACAAGCCACGGGGATAAGGAAACAATGAGCACTTGGTATCCAAGAACAACCCGATGCCTGATGTGATGGTGAGGAGACGGAACCTGGGAATAGGTGGGGGAAGTAAGGAAAAAGTCTGGTTGTTGAGGACATTAATCGGGAAACAATAATTCTCAGAAAGTATGAATGATTTTTAAAAATAGCTTTATTGGCATATCATTTACACAAGAACAAGTTGATGAAGTAGTGGAAGCCACCATTCATCTATGGTGGGAAATTTGAAGACTGGCCAACGGAATGGAAGACATCTGTATTTGTACCAATTCCAAAGAAAGGTGATCCAACAGAAAGCTCAAATTATAGGTTGAAGTTGTCATGAAATTAATCTTGCTTAGATCCACAATCCATGCTCATGGAAACTACAGTCAAGAGATCAAACAGCAAATCGCATCTGGTAAATCTGCTTTACATGATCTCTTTAAAATGATGAAAAGCAAGGATGCTACTTGTGGACTAAGGTGTGTTGGACCCAAATCATGGAATTAAAAACCCCAACATTTTATTGGGGGCTCATACAGCTCTTATCACAATCCATATATACATCCATTGTGTCAAGCACATTCGTACATTTGCTGCCAACATCATTCTCAAAACATTTGCTTTCTATTTGAGCCCTTGGTATTTAATTACTTCCTATGCATATCAAAATTGGACACTGACTAAGAAAGACCAAAGGAGAATCGATGTATTTTAATTGTGGTGCTGGCCAAAAATAGTGAGACACAGATTTGTCTTGGAAGATGCATAGCCAGAACCCTCCTTACAGACAAGGATAGTGAGACTTCATTCTGTGTAACTTGGATATATGATCAGGAGAGACCAGTCCCTGAAGCAGGACATCATGCTTGGTAACGTTGTTGTTGTTAGGTGCCATCGAGTCATCTGACCCGTAGCGCCCATATGCACAAAAGAAGGAAACACTGCCCAGCCATGCCCATCCTCACAGTCTTATCATTCACAAATAGCAAGAATTTAACTTCTCTGCCCAGTTGAATTCCTTTGATTTCTTTCTATTGTCTAATGGTTCTGGATAAGACTTCTGGCATGATGTTGAATAAGAGTCATGATAGGGGGCCTCCATGTCTATCTCCCATTTTCAGGGAAAATGTTTTCAGTTTATCCCCAATGAGTGTTATATTTATTAGCCATTGTATTTTCATATATGGCTTTTATTATGTTGAGGATTTTCCCTTCGATTACTATTTCATCGAGTGCTGTTATCAGAATAGGTTTCGGATATCATCGATGCTTTCCCTGGATCTATTGATCTGATCATGTAGTTCTTATACTTTATCTTGTTTATCTACTGGATTACAGTGATTGGTTTTCAAATTTTGAACCATACTTGCTTCGCTGGTATGAATTCCACTTGACCGCAATGAACTACTTGTTCAATATATTGTTAGATTCTACAGGCCAGCATTTTGTTGAGAATTTTTATGTCTACATTCATGGGAAATAATGGTCTCTAGTTTTGTCTTTGTGGAGTCTCTGTCTGGTTTGGGTATCAGGGTGATCCTGGTTTCATATAATGAGCTTGGAGTTTGCTGTCGCTTTCTTTCTTCTGGAGAAGTCTGTAGAATTGGTGACAGTTCTTCCCTGAATACCGTATATACTCGAGTGTCAGCCAACCTGAATCTCAGCCAAGGCACCTAATTTTACCACAAAAACTGCGTTAAAAATGTGCTGAAAAACTCGACTTATACACAAGCCTGTATGTACTTGGTAGAATTCCTCTCCTGGACTTCACTCGGTTGGAAGTTTCTTAATGACCATCGCTATTTCCTTGTTTGCTTTATGTGTCTGTTAAGGTTTTCTACATCCCTCTGCCTTAATTTGAGCAGATGGCATATTTGTAGGTATTTGTCTAGCTCATCCAGATTATCAAATGTTGAAGTCCAGTCTTTCTTAGCTGTTGTTAATAAGTGAGATTGAACCAATTCTAACTTTAGCAGCTCCATGAACAACAGAATGGAGTATTGCTTGGTCCTGTCCAACCTCACAATCATTCCAATGATGGAGCCCATTGATGCAGCCACTGTGTCGATCTGGTTTGTTGAAGGTCTCCCTTGTTTTTTCTGCCCCTCGACTTTACCAAACATAGTGTCCTTCTCCAGGAACTGGTGACTCCTGACATGTCCAAAGTACATGAGACAAAGCCGTGCCATCCTTGCTTCTAATGAGCATTCTGGCTACCCAGGCCAGATTCAGAATAGGACAAGGAGCAAGGAATAGCATGGCTGATGTCAGATGGATCTTGGCTGAAAGCAAAGAATACCAGAGAGACATTTTCTTGTGTTTTACTCATCTTTCATGGTATGATGTTATTATGTTAAATTTGTGTGTGTGTGATGATTCTTTTATTTATTTATTTATCTATCTATCTATTTATTTATTTATTTATTTATTTATTTATTTATTTAAAGTCATCTTATTAGGGGCTCGTACAGCTCTTATCACAATCCATCCATCCATCCATTGTGTCAAGCTCATTTGTACATTTGTTGTCATCATCATTGGATATATTGTGATGTTGTCTTGTTCATCTGCAATTCTAGATATTTACATCTTCTCCCTTTCCTTTGTTAAGTTTGTCAGTATTTTGTCAACTTTGTTTATCTTTTTAAAAAAATAATTTTATTGGGGGCTCATAGAATTCCATACATCCATCCATTGTGTCAAGCACATTTGTACATTTGTTGCCAGCATCATTCTCAAAACATTTGCTTTCTACTTGAGAACTTTGTTCATCTTTCAGAGAAACAGTTGCATGTTGATTTTTTTCATTATTTTTCTGTTTTCCAACTTGTTCATTTCATATCTAATCTTTATGATATTTTTTTCTTATGCTGTGGAGGGGTCTATGTTATTGCCCTTGTTCTAGTTGAAGGTGCATGTATGCATTGATTGCTATAAATTGTCCGCCGACAACTGCTTTTGCTGTGTCCCAAAGGTTTTGGTATGTTGTGTTATCATTCTTATTTGTTTCAAGGAATTTCTTAATTTCATCCCTGATTTTTTCTTTTTTTTTTTTTTACACTTTATTAGGGGCTCATACAACTCTTATCATAATCCATACATATACATACATCAATTGTATAAACCACATCCGTACATTCTTTGCCCTAATCATTTTCAAAGCATTTGCTCTCCACTTAAGCCCTTTGTATCAGGTCCTCTTTTTCTCCCCCTCCCTCCCTGCTCCCCCTCCCTCATGAGCCCTTGATAATTTATAGATTGTTATTTTGTCATATCTTGCCCTATCCGAAGTCTCCCTTGCCCCTCTTCTCTGCTGTCCATATCCCAGGGAGGAGGTCACATGTGGATCCTTGTAATCAGTTCCCCCTTTCCAACCCACTCACCCTACACTCTCCCAGCATAGCCCCTCACACTCCTGGTCCTGAAGGTATCGTCCACCCTGGATTCCCTGTGCCTCCAGCTCCCATATGCACCAGTGTACAAACTCTGCCTTATCCAGACCTGCAAGGTAAAATTCAGATCATGGTAGTTGGGGGGAGGAAGCATCCAGGATCTGGGGGAACGCTGTGTTCTTCATCGGTACTACATCGCAACCTGACTAACCCATCTCCTCTCCTAAACCCCTCTATGAGGGGATCTCCAGTGGCCGACACTTGGGCCTTGGGTCTCCACTCTGCACTTCCCCCTTCATTCACTATGGTATATATATGTATGTGTATGTATATATATACATGTATGTATATATACACACACACAAACACACACATATATATACATATATTCTTTTTTTTTTTGCATGATGCCTTATATCTGGTCCCTTTGGCACCTCGTGATCGCACAGGCTGGTGTGCTTCTTCCATGTGGGCTTTATTGCTTCTGAGCTAGATGGCCACTTGTTCACCTTCAAGTCTTTAAGACCCCAGACACTATCTCTTTCGATAGCCGGGCACCATCAGCTTTCTTCGCCACATTTGCTTATACACCCGTTTGTCTTCAGCGATCATATCATGGAGGTGTGCAGCCAATGATATGATTTTTTGTTCTTTGATGCCTGATAACTGATCCCTTCGGGACCACGCGATCACATAGGCTGGTGTGTTCTTCCATGTGAGCTTTGTTGCTTCTGAGCTAGATGGCTGCTTGTTTATCTTCAAGCCTTTAAGACCCCAGACACTGTCTCTTTTGATAGCTGGGCACCATCAGCTTTCTTCACCACATTTACTTGTTCACCCGCTTTGACTTCAGCAGTTGTGTCGGGAGGGTGAGCATCGTCGCGTGCCAATTTAATAAAAGAAAGTATTCATGCATTGAGGGAGGTCCTTCTGCCACCTTAATACTAAACCTATAAATATAGACACATAGATCTATTTCCCCATCCTCATATATATATTTGCATGTACATGTCTTTGTCTAGACCTCCATAAATTCCCCTTGACTCCTAGCTCTTTCCTCCATCTCCCTTGACTTTCCTCCTGCCCCACTACCATGCTCCGTCCCCACCTGGGCTACAGCTATACCTCTTCTCTAAACAACCTTACCCTTGATCATTCCCCACCAGGCCTGCCACTCCCCCCTCACTACCATTTTGGGTCCCATGTTGTTCCCTTGTCCCTGTGTTTGTTAACACCACTTCTTTACCCCCCTACCTCCCCTGACCCCAAGTCCCCCCGGAACTGTGGGTCCCATTGTTTTGCCTCCAGATAGTTCATCCAGCCTGTCCTATTCAGACAGACCTGTGGAGACACTAACATGCACGAAAACAAGACAGAGGAAAACAAAGCAACAGTATACAAGCAGACAACAAAACAACAAAAACAAACCACTGACAAAGAATAAAAGAAAGCACGTCACGAAAGAAAAGTTTGTAGTTAGTTCAAGGATCGTTTGTTGGCCCTTAGGAGTGTTTTCCAGTCCAGTCTGTTGGGGCACCACGCCCTGGCCCCAAAGTCCACTTTCAGCATTCCCTGGGGACCTTGCCACTCCATTCCCTTGTTGTTCTGCTGCACTCCCCCAGTGCTTTGCCTCGGTGTGGTGGGATCAGGTCAGGTGCAATTCCCACACTGTGTCTCTGGTGCTGTCCTCTGTATCGCCCTTAGTCACTGAGGGGCATCACGTCTCATAGTAGGGCCAGCCATGTTGTTCTCTCTGTGGCCTGGCTGCTCTACTCAGGAACATCTTCCTCACGGCCTGGTGGGCCAGGCTTTGTTCCACTCTCTCCTCCTGCCCCATCATCTGCTCCCGTGTGCTCTGATCAGATATGTCCAGCTCCCGGAGCTGCAGAATCAATGTCGTCCTTTGATTCAAATTCTTCTCCGGACAGGGGCAGGAATCCACTTAATTTTTGGTGCTGGGGCCAGTCTCCCAGACCTCTCCACTGGTTCCCTATCATCCCTGATTTGATCTATTACCCAGTCATTTTAAAGTTGTATGTTGTTCAGTGTCCATGTGTTTGTATTTATATTCCTATGTTTTCAGTTGTTTATTCTCAGTTTTATAGTGCTATAATGTAAGAAAATGGACTGCAGAATCCGAATGCATTTTAATTTGTTGAGGCTTTCTTTGGGGTATAAAATGTGATGTATTCCAAAATATGTACCCCGTTTGCTGGAGAAGAGTGCATACCATGTTGTTGTTGAGTAGAGTGCTCTGTATATATCTAGGCGGTTAAGCTGGCTGACTGTTTTGTAGCTCCTGTGTTTCTTTATTGAGTTTCTGTCCTGATGAGCTGTCGTTTCTTGAGAGTGGTGTATTGAAATCTCCAATTACTATTGTGGAGCTGTTGATTTCTGTTTTCAGCTCTGTGAGCATTTGATTATTTCAAGGCTCTTTCATTGGAATATATATGTTTATTAAGGCTATATGTTCCCCGTGTATTGTTCTTTAATCATTACGTGGTGCCCATTCTTGTCCCTCTCTATGTTAGTCACCTTGAAGGCCATTTTATCATAGATTACTATTACCACTCCTGTCTTTTTATGGTTGCCAATGGTTTGGTAGATTTTCCCTTATCCTTGGAGTTGTAGTCTATTTTTATCTTTGCATTGTCTGGAAGTCTCTAAGATGAGGTGATTTTTGAAAAGCGATGAGTGAAAATTCCTTGACTGACTTCTGTGGACTGGTGGCTCCTGGGTCTGTGTTTCTGAGCTAGTGAGAATGTGAGTGGACAGACAAAGTTGACAAGCAGGAATGGGCCAGAGAGGTACAACTAGTTGTTACAAATCACTAAGAAGTGCGGTAGTCCTTGGATTTCAGGACTCAGGAACACAAATGGGTCTGAGGGTGGGCGTGAGAACTGGTAATAATATAGCGGGGAGCTTGTTTTATGGGGCTCTGAGATGAGTAGTTTAAGCTGTAAAAGCAAAAATATGAGTCATTCTCATTTTCTGGGCTTCTTCCAGCTGCCCCCAGAGAGAAGAAACAATGACTGGGAACATTCACCCTAATAAATAAATAAACACACTCACATTTTGCAGTGATTGCTTTATGCCAATCCTTAATATGCCTCCCAAGTGGGGAAAATATGCCAATCCTTAATATGCCTCCCCATCTCTCAGTTCTCCCTTCCTAGCCTGGCCTTCTCTCCTCCAAGGCTGGCAGCCTTGTAAATTGACCAGGATACTGCTTTCCACCTTATGCAAACATCACCTGTGTGCCATTTCTGGTTGGGCTGGGCAGAGCCTGTGCAGTTTCAAATTGGGCCACTTTCTCTGTGTGTGGATACTGATGATTCCAGCGATATTGTGGGATCAAGGACATTATGAACAGAAATGTAAGAAAGGGGACGCTTTTCTCTCAATGTGTCTGATCTCAGGATGCTGTTGGGAGTGGCGGAAAGTGCTCAGAATTTGCAAAGCCCCTTCCTTGGAATGAGAGAGGAGGGTATCCTTAATAAAGCATTGAAACGTGGTTCTGTTAATGTTGAGCTTTGGCTGAAAGCAGGATCTTGGCATCCCTTCCTCTCAGTGTCCTGGAGAGAAGTCAACACTCATCAAATGCAGAGGAGGGGAAGGTTGGCCGCCTGCCTGGAATAAAGATTTCACATTTTATAGCAGCGATCAAGGGCGGGGGGCGTCCCTCCAGAAGATGTTGATCAGTTAAATATACATTTGCGCAAAACTTTCCCAGCTGAGCCCCAACCCCTTGGATTCCAACCTTCCTGGCTGGCTGGTGCTGCCCATTAGCGCCAGCCTTGACCTTGCCTAGGGTGTTTCCAGACCATTTTACTGTGTTCACTTTCAAAGTAATTGTGGACTGGTGGGGCATTCTCTCATTTCATGGACTTGAGGGCATTGAAATCACGGCTCCTTTAGCTCCAGTTTAGAGTTCAAGTTTGGGCTTCAGAAAGACCACACTTTTTAAAAAAAGATAAATTACTATCTTCTTCACTCATTCTAAATATTTTACAAACATTAACTTTTTAAATCCTCACAGCAGAAAGCTCTGTGAAGTTTGCCTATTTATCTTCATATCCCCATTTTACAGATGGGGGCGAGTCATACACGAGGCATTTGAAGAGACCATAGCTTGAGTCAATTGTACCTTAGTGTGTTAGTCTGTGTAGACTAGAGAAACAAATTCATGGACACTCTCATGTATATAAGAAAGAGGTTTATAGACAAGAGCAATTGAATATTGAGAAAACGTCTGAGTCCAGTTGTTGAGTGCCTACTATGGGGCAGATACTTTGCTTAAGGCCTTTGTGTGTCTCCCCTCAATTAATAAAATTTAAGAATAAAGTCTCTGGGCTCCTTAAATGTACAGGATAACGTATTTTGAATTTATATATGTAAACTTTTTATTGTCAACAAATCCAAGCCTAGTGACTTTAAAGCACAGCCTTCGTCCTTATTTAGCTGCCTTTTGATGTTTGGGGATTTGTCTGCATATGACACATCCTTCACAAGGTGGACGGCAGAAACTACTTTCCAAACTTCCCTTGCTGATATCTGAACATCGGTGAGGGTGCTCTATTCAAACTCTCCTTTCCTCCACATCCAGTCCTGGTTCAGTGTTTCTCCTACCACACATCAAAGGTAGGATGAGTACTGGAGCAGGGTAATTCCTTTCTCTCAGTGAAAGCCTAGAGAGGGCCAGAGTTGGGAGTTTCCCCTCTGCTATGTTGATTAACCCATTGCATTGAGTCCCTTCTGACACATAGTGACTCTAGGACAGAGAAGAATCACCCCATAGGATTTCTAAGGCTGATATTTCTATTGACGCACACTGTCACACCTTCATCCTTTAGGGCAGCCGGTGGGAATGAACACTGAACCTTGGGGCTGGCAACTGAGAGCTGAACCAGTGTGTCACCTCCCAAGTTGATCAGACTGATGAAACCTAATTTGGATTAAAAACAAAAGCAAAAACCCACTGCCAATGAGCTGATTACAGAATACACGCAGAGCAACTCCATATTTTTAAGGCTATAAATCTTTGATGGAGGCCGGCAGCCTCATCTTTCTTCCCTGGACCGGCTGACGGGTTTGAATGACTGACCTTGCAGTTGACAAAGCAACAATTAACGGACCGCACCACCAGGGCTCTGGTAAGGTTCTTTCTCTTAAACAAGCAAACTCGCTGCCATCGAGTCACTGCTGACGCCTAGCAACCCCCGTCCGTGGGTTTCTGAGAACATAACCGTTTTCAGAGGTCGAAATCAGTCTTTCTTCCGCGGAGCTGCTGGTGGTTCGGGACTGCTGGCCATGCCGAGGGCAGGTTTATGAAGAAGAACAGGTTAATTATCACGACTTCAAAATGGTTACCTTTTCCCTCCCCTGCCAGACACGGAAGGGGTTTTCCTCCAAGCAACTTGGTGGGGACTCCTGGAGGAAAACCTCAGGAATGCGTGGTGGCCCTTCCAAAGCTGGCCTCTCAGAGTGCTTCTCTCTAGTCCAACCGCAGTCTCCAGCCACTCACTGCAAGCGTTTCTCTCAGCGCCAGGTGCAGCACGTGGTAGTTTCTGCTCCCTCTGAGTGATGAGTCCGGGTATCAACCCGTCTGTCTCTCGACTTGTGGGGCTGGTGGCTTGTCCCAGGACCTCACTTCTCTGGTAGATCGGAGAATTGCTGCACTTCTTGTCTCAAAGCTTTCTTTGTGTTGTGAGGATGTTACTCCCCCACAGGGGCCAGGCCCTGGAGCAGCAGACCCACATTCCCTAACTCCAAGTGACCCAGAAAAAGAGACGAGTGTTAGAGGGTAACAGCAGTGGAGTGTCCGAACGCAGTGTGGGCTGTCTTACTGGGCTTCCCGGTTGAAATCAAAGCACATAGAAACGAATACACTTTCACAAAGCGGGCGGGAGGTCTCTACAGATGGTTTGCATTAGTTCGGGTTTCAGGGTAATCTTGGCACGCAGTCGTTGACTCTTTGTAAGCAAACAGAGGAGTGCGGTTTCTCAAATCTAAGGACTGTCTCAGGATGTCCCTGTTGACTAACCAGGTAGCAGGAATTAGCTTTTTGGCTACCAACCGTCAGGTGAGGCACCCAAGAGAGGATTCTCAAGTATCATTATCTGGATATGGAATCGAACATTATTGGCTCAGAGGAATCTTGAATACACACACACACACACACACACACACAGTCTAAAGAGACTGAGGTAGGGGACAGAGAAAACATGGCCTGAATTAGGCTAATATATTAAAGGGAAACGTGGTATGAGTTAGGCTTTCTATAGTAAGCCTGTTAGGGTGCAAGAACAGTTATGATGACTTCCAAGTTCTTTGCATGTCAAACCAAAAGTATCCCCTCATTTACCATTTACTCTTGCCCCATCCACACTTCTCTTTCTACCCCGAAACCATAATTGTATCTATCTATCTATCTATCTATCTATCTATCTATCTATCTATCTATCTATCTACTTAATGGCCCACAACTCTAATCTGGTTACAAGAACAAACAACAATCAAAGGCAGATGTGGGACAGTCTACAGAATCCCTGGCCAGTCCTCCACAAGACAACCAAGGTCAAGAAAAACAAAGCAGAACTGAGAAACTGTCACAGACCAGAGAAGACTGAGGGTACATGAGGACTAAACGCAATGTGATACCTAAGATGGGATCCTGTAACAGAAAGAGGACATCAATGGAAAAACGAATAAAATTCACATTGAGTCTGGAGTTGAGTTCACAGTCGTGTACTAAGTTGCCAACTTCCTTGTTCTGACTAGTGAACCAGGGAAATGCAGTATGTTCACAAAAGGGGAGCTGGATGAGGGGTCTAAGGGGGACTCTATGCTGTCTCTACAGCTTCTCTTCAAATTGTTATTTCAAGATAAAAATATATACATATGGTATGTATATATATATACCATATTAAATGAAGGGGGAAGTGCAGAGTGGAGACCCAAGGCCCAACTGTCGGCCAATGGAGATCCCCTCATAGAGGGGTTTAGGAGAGGAGATGGGTTAATTAGGGTGCGAGGTAGTACCAATGAAGAACACAGCTTTCCCCCAGATCCTGGATGCTTCCTCCCCCCAACTACCATGATCCGAATTCTACCTTGCAGGACTGGATAGGGCAGAGGCTGTACACTGGTACATATGAGGGCTGGAGGTACAGGGAATCCAGGGTGGATGATACCTTCAGGACCAAGGGTGTGAGGGGCGATGCTGGGAGAGTGGAGGGTGAGTGGGTTGGAAGGGGGGAACTGATTACAAGGATCCACATGTGACCTCTTCCCTGGGAGAGGGACAGCAGAGAAGGGGGAAAGGGAGACTCCGGATAGGGCAAGATATGACAAAATAATGATGTATAAATTACCAAGGGCATATGAGGGAGGGGGGAAAGGGGAGGGAGGGGAAAAAAAAAAGAGGACCTGATGCAAGGGGCTTAAGTGGAGAGCAAATGCTTTGAGAATGATTGGGGCAGGGAATGTATGGATGTGCTTTATACAATTGATGTATGTATATGTATGGATGGTGATAAGAGTTGTATGGGTCCCTAATGTAAAAAAAGAAAAGAGGAGAAAAAAATGATTAGGGCAGGGACTGTACAGATGAGCTTTATACAATTGATGTATGTATATGTATGAACTGTGATAAGAATTGTAAGAGCCCCTAATAAATTGTTAAAATTAAAAAATAAAAAATAAAAAATATATATATATACATATGTTAGAAATTCACATAGATTAAAATTTTTTCAGTAAAATCAGCTTTAGAGTTTTCCAAAAATTAAAAAAAAATTTATATGGTTTCTTTCATGGTACGTTAGCTTATTTGAGAAGCTTTTAGGATCTTGCTTTTTTCTGGCAAATTTTTTTTCCAGTTCTCTAATTGTCTTAGGCTGGGTTCTCTAGAGAAGCAAAATCAGTGAAGGTTATATATGTATGTCTAGAGAGAGGTTCGTATATGGTTCACACCACTGTAGAAGCAGCCATGTTACAGCTGTTAGAATGGGGCTTGTGACTTGATTAATTGCAGGAGAGGATGAAACAAAGATTGAGAGGAAGATGGCAGACTTCTGGCTGCAGAGGTAAATGGATCCAAGGTCAGTGGATCAGACTTGTAGCTATCAAGGCAGGTGAATCCAAGGTGGGCAGGTAAGATGGCAGGCCAACGACAAATGCAGAATCCAGACCCAGCAAAAAGCAACCAAGCTTTTCCACAGAGTCTGCATGTATTGGAAGTTGGCTACACCTTTGAGGGTCTCTCATCTTGGGGGATTTCTAGATCTTACCTGTGATACCGCTAAGGACCCTGGTCCAGTCAAGCTGACCCTAAACAACCATTCTTTCTTCTTAAAAATTCCATGGCTTCTTAGTGCAGTCAAGGTAAAAATTCCAACTCTTTAACGTCGTCTGTTATTGATTCTTGACGACGTCCTCAGCCTTGTTTCTCGCCACTTTCCATATTAGTATTGTATTTTCTCACTACACCATTGTTGTTGTGTGCCTTACCATTGACTCCAATTGACAGCAGTCCTATAGGACAGAACAGAACTGCCCAAAGGGTTCCGAAGACCATACATCTTCATGGAAGCCGATCTCCACGTCCATTTTCCTGCGGGGTGATGAGTGGATCCAAACTGCTGACCTTTCGGTTAGCATCTGAGTGGGTAACCACTGTGTCACCAGGACTTCTTCCAAATATATTAGCTCCCTATTCTATTCAGTCCCTCAAATCCATCAGAATCTTCATAGATGTGCAGCCTTTGCTTAGTCTATCCAGCGCACCCACACCGCCTTACCTCCCCAATGTGTTCTGTAAATTCCTTCTTCCTCTTGAAGAATCAGTCTAACCTCAGCTTAAACATGGCAGCTGGACTATCACTTCCCTGCCTCCCCAGGCTAGCGTGGTCTTCCTGGGTATATGCCCTTGACGCCTGCCTTGCTTCTCCTTTGTCTCACTCATGGTTGTAATTAAACATTATGTACCATAGTTTGTTAAAACTGGCTTCTCGTGGGAACTTTCAGGGCGGAAACTGTGCTGTTTTCATTCTGAGCTGTTTATCAAACTCCTAACTCAAAAGTGGGCATATGCCAAGTGTTCAAGAAATAGGAATCGAATGACTGCAAGCCCAAGTCCACAGATCGATCATCAGGAGCCCTGGCTGGGTAGTGGGTCCCCCTTGGGCTGCTGACCTCAAGATCCGAGATTGAACCTCCCAGCTACTCTGGGAGAGAAAGGTGAGGCGTTCTAATTGGCTGCAGCTGTACAGCCTCAGGAACCCTCTGGGGCAGTTCTCCTCTGTCCTATAAAGTCGTTTGAGTCAGCATTGACTCGATGAGTTTAGCTTTCTTTTCCTTTTGGGATGGTGGTGGCTGTGGGAGGATGAGTGTTGGTTATCAGCAAACAGCTCAACTGTATTGTGACTATGTCCCGTTGAATTTTATGGACCTAACTTTCATGACTGACCAAGTAACTCATTTGTAGGTTTAAAGGGAAGAGCCATAGAGAAATGTTTGTGTTTGGTTTATCATCTAGCCATGGGTTTTACATGACCAATCATTACTGTACTAACGATGCTGATCTCTGTCAGTGAATTGTTTTCTGTGCTTAGTTCCACCTCCTCATGGGAAATATACTCATTTGCATTGTTAATCGTGATACCTTTACTGTCCTCCTACTTATTCCACCATCAGTTGGAACCATACCAAGGATATTGTACCACACACTTGTGGTTTCTTAAGGTGGTTGTTGTTCCATGCCATCAAATCCTTCTGACTTACAGTGACCCTCCTGGATAAAGAAGAACTGTCCCTTAGAGTTTTCTAGGCTGTAATCTTCATGTAAGCATATTGTCACATCTTTTTCTCCCACAGCATTGTTGGGTAGGTTAGAACTGCCAACGTTTTCGTTAGTGACAAAGGGCTTAATCGAGCCCCAGCAGAATTTCTTTCCTTGTTAAATGATACTGCATTCTGTTCCGGTCCTTGGTCAAGAGACTATAGGATGCAGCTGCAGTTTCAGTCCTAGGGTTGAGTCTCGATGGGCCTCAAGCAGCCATGATAACAACTTCCTTTAGAGAAAACTGGGGAGTCATGCCGCTTGGGAACATCCTGATGTTCCACTATGCAAATACAACCACTCTTAGTATTTCGTTAAAATCTCTTCTGTTCTTTTTTTCGAGGTCACGGTGATAATGTTTGGCATGTTGTATTCACATTTCACATATACTTTTGGACCTTGTCTGTCTACTTATGGTCTCTTTTCATTCTTCTTTAAACTATTATGTAATTTTCATAATTTGTCAATGGTTATCTATGCCATTGAAAAGTTGTATTAGACAGCCTGTGTTTTAACTTTCCACTGTGTTGTTTACTATAGATTTAGCATTTTTGCACTTAATGTGTTTTCTGTATCTAGAATTATTCATCTGGGCCAGATCCCCAGAAGTGGAATTACCGGGTCAGAACATACAAAGGAGCATTTTCAAGTTCTCTTACAAATTACTATGTTACTTTTTAAAACTACCCATTTAAATTGCCATTAGTGATATATGAAGGTGTCCATTTCCCCTCACTCTCTCTGCTACTGACTTTTTTAGATAAAAAAGAGAGAAATATGCATATATACATATATAAAGTGGCTTGATCAGCAAAAATAATAATATCTTAACATGCATAGTGGTTGGACACGTTGCTTTACTTTATTCACTAATTGCGTTTCTTGCGTGTGTGTGCTTTCTTTCTCTGCTAATTTCTCTAAGGGAGTCTTCAAGGTTTTTTTTAATCAATGTCTTACATTTATGGGATCACTTGTCCTAAACTGCGCATTATCATTATTTTTGCTGTTGTTCTTTCTACCCTAAGACAATTTTAATTGGGATGTAATTGCCTGCAAGGGTGATTCTCAAGATGTAACTACGAAGTACAGAGGAAGGCCTAATCCATCAGAATGAGGCCTGCCTGTGCTTGACCCTGCGCTCGCAGGCGCTCATGCTTTGTCCTACTGTTTGTAAAATCATTTATCATCACTATGAGCAGACAGTCTGTCTCCCTCCCAAAGCAAGGGAATTAAATGGATTTCTCATTGTTATTTATACGCATTGCATTCTTTAATTAATCAGAAAGGTCCTTTGGCATGTGGAATGAGCTAATTATTTAAGTATATTGTGTTCCAAATTATTAGCTGATCATCCCAACCTCATTTATTGAATAACTGGCTGTTCTGGGAATTGACTTGTGATGAATTCTTGATTACCTATTAAAATATGATAAATAATAGCATCATTTTCTGGGTTATCGTCCCTGATGCTGCTTCTTTTTTTTCCACCAGTGTCACATATTTAAATTTTTATAGCTTTATAATATGTAAGGAACCCCATGGCACAGTGACTTAGGTTTGGGGCTGGTAAACAAAAGGTTGCCAGATTGACCCTACCACAACTCTCCCCCACCCCCACCCCTACACACACACACACACACACACACACCACACACCACACACACACACACACACACACACACACACACACACACCCTGCTGCCCCAGACCAAGAGGAAGGCGTGGCGACCTGCTTCGGAAAATATGAGATTCCTGAAAATTCCACAGAGCGGTTCTCCTGGGTCCTAACTCACTGCCATTGAGTCAATTCCAACTCAAGGTAACCCTATAGGACAGGATAGGACTGCCTCTGTGGGTTTCCAAGATGGTAACATTTACTGGAGTAGAAAGCCTCATCTTTCTCCTTCCTGCATCTGAGAAGCCCCCAAAGAGTAGGAACCAACCCGATAGAAGTGTGGAGGGGATTACAAAATACAGTGTATCCCTCCTTAAAAAATGCCTTCAATAGACTGCTCATTTATAGGTGAGGTCGCTTGCTTGAAGAAACTAATCAATGTCACGGAATTGCCCGTGTAGAATTGGTGAATGGGTGTGTGCTTTGTGGCCTTATGGTGAGCTTCATAGAAAACGTACTAAGGTAAGCCTCTAAGAACACTGCCCCTCCCTGGGCTGGCCAGAGAGGGCGGTAGGTAATCCTATTTCAATGCTCTCTCTCAACAACATCCATAGAAAAGAGAAATCAGATTGGGATTTTCATGAAAGCAGCATCAAGCCATAGGTGAGAGAGAGAGATGAATCCATAACTTTGCAACCCTCAGCATCATGAGACAGGCGTGCGCTCTCCTCTAGGGGGCTCATTCGGTATCTCTCCTCCAAGGCTGCCAGCACTCTTTAGATAGGCCGGGTGACTTTCCTTACAAGCATTTCACTCTGTGTTCTCATTGCCGCTGCAATCATAAAACTTAAGAATATGTATTGTATGTGCTTGGGGCAGTCGTCTTTGTCGATCTTATGTTTGAATGCTCACATCTTATTAAATTTAGATCCTTTCTACCACATTCCTTTCCTTTATCTGGATATGTATTTGCATGAGCTCTCTAAAATCATTTTTGCCTCTTGCTTTGTTTGTAATTTCAATATATAGTCTCTTATCACTGTAAACACCTGTTCTTATATCTGAATTAAAGCTTAAGTTCTGAGCACTTTCTTCACTGAAGGTTTATGGGTAACAGTGAAAGCCCCAACTCATTTGCAGCATTTCGATGTGTACTAAGCCTCCAATGAATACCTTCTGACCAATTAACTAGGGATGGTGACAGTCTTGACCTTGGGCAGAGTGCATTGGAAAGTGGATTACCTCCCTCCACCCCTCTTTGAACACGAGGTACGTGTCCCAATCATGGTCCCATTCTGTTTCTGCACTCCCACCTGTAACTTTGATGTATTAATCTGCCATCAATCATGACTCTGCGACAGATTCTTTTGTATTCCACTTTTTAAAGTAGCTGCATGACTGTAGGTCTTTGGGTGACACTACGATGTCCTGCTAATGGCCTCCCTCATCTGGATGATGTGACTCTGTCCCATTTAAGATTTTATTATATTATATTTGAGATTGGGGCCTCTTAAATTATATTTGAGACTGGGGCCTTAAATTATATTTGACATTGGGGCCTCTTTTGTACCCTAAAATATATTCCTACTCAACTTTCCACAATAGGAAAAGATAGGACATTTAGAAGGTGCCATGGGATTATTTAATCGAATGATGTATTTGTTGCCCTTGACCCCGACTATGACATAGGGTAATACTTGCTCTATTATTTGCAACCCATCGTTGACGTCTTATGTCTGATGCTGTGGGACCCTAGTCTAGGTGGACTTTCAAAAAGACACATTGAGTGGCAATGGCAGTTAGATTTTGTGTCAACTTGCACTTGTGTAGAGGTGGAGTCCAACCTGTCATTCAGGTCACAGCCTGATGATGCCTTCTGGGAGGTGTGGCCTATTTATAAGAGAGACTTTGGGGATTCCTCCCCCTCCCTCTGCCCCTTTGCCCTCCCTTCTTGCTGGGACTCTATGCCTGCCTTCAGGAGTGGCCCTAGGTGGGCTGACCAAACCTGAGAGCTGTCAGCACCCTGCCATGTTTCCATTGACCTTGGATCCTTAAGCTTTACATCAATGGGCCGGTGGTCTTCCTGCATCCCGCTTCACCTTTCTGCGCTGTTGGCCCTGTGATTCTGAAGAGGGCTCCGACTAGCACCAGGCTGCTGGATTTGGGTTGGGCTGGGATTTCTTCTTGAGACAAAAATGACTTCTTGCTACAAAGTTCTGTCTTTTACTGTTATCAGTGTCATTGATGTTGCTTCTCTAGACAACCAAGCCTACCACAATGACATTGTTTGTCTTTCATTAATTATTAAAAGTAGGTTTGGTTATTATTAATGAATTGCCAAGCAGTCCCAACCGTTACTGCTGTGAGGTAGCCTTTACTATGAAAATATAATATTAGGACCCAGAGAGTGGTGAGTCTGGCACAAGAACCTGAAGCCATTCGCCGGTGAAGGTACTTAGTTTTTACTCACTACTGTGAACATCCTTTGTGACATCCTTCTCATGTCAATTCACAGGCATTTCCAGAGCAAAGCAGCCTCTATGCTGAGCACGAGGGAGGCTCCTCTACTCATTCCTTGTGATCAGAAAGACCAAGGCTCATTTCCTGGCTTGGCTGTTCTCTGGGTGAATTTAAGTCAGGCTCAGAATACTCAATTTTTTCTCACTTGCAAAACAGGAAGAATAAGTAGCCTTTGAGGGTTGCTGTAGTAAGCTGCTATAAATTGCCCTCCCCCGATCCCTGGCTGTCTCCCCACCCACCCCAGGCTCATGACGAGACCATGTATGCAGAATAGACATGTGCCATACAGCTTTCTTGGCTGTGGCCTTTTCTTGGGTAGCGGTGCTGGGTGGGTTCCAATCATCAGCCTTTGGGCTGGTCGCTGATCACAAATCCTTTGTGCTGCCTGGACTCCTAATGATGTCATGCAATGCCATTGAGCTGATCGCTTCTAACTCGTGGTGACATAATGTGTGCAGAGTAGACCTGCTTCAGAGGGTTGTTCCACGCAGTGACCTTTGGGTAGGGCTGCCTTGCAAAGCATCGCACTAAACTCAAGTTCACTGTCATTGAGTCAATTTTGACTCATAGTGACCCTATGGGACAGGGTAGAACTGCCCCTGTGGGTTTCCAGGGCTATCGCTCTTTATGGGAGTAGAACATCTTGTCTTTCTCTATTGAAGCATCTGGTGGATTCAAACAGCTGACCCTGTGGCTAGCAACCCAACAGGTAACCACTGTGCCACCTGGGCTCTTTAAAGCATCTCTGGTGTTAAATTGCCCTGGGGTTTAATTTGTCAACCTTTCTGCTAGTAGTTGAGTGCTTAACTGTTTGTGCTACCTGAGAACTCTGATCCAGAGCTCTTCATAGTGTCTGTGAATGGAATATTCCACAAAGTCAGTTGTTATTACCATGCCTATCATGGATAAGTTTATGTGTCAACCTGAGTAGTCGATAATATAAACAAAATCAGTTGCAAACTAGTGTAGATGCTCTTCTGAAGTATTTCACCTGTGGTTAACTAGTTGGCTAAAGTAAAGCAGATTACCCCCCATAATGTTAGTCTCATCCAATTAGTTGATGGCATTGAGAGTAAAATATAAATAAAATTTTCCTGGAGTTTGTTCTTTTGTCAAGGCCATAAAAAAAGACATTCAGTTAAAAATGGTTGTTCTGTTGCTAGGTGATGTTAAGCCAGTTCGACCTCACATTGGCGCTGCACAACAGAATGAGAACACCGCCTGGTCCTGCACCATGCTCACAACTGGTGTTCTGTTTGACCCTCTTGTTGCCGCCGTGTGTCGACTCATCTCCTTGAGGGGTTTCTCCTTTCGTGTCCTCCTCCTACTTTTCTAAGCACGGTGTCCTGTTCCAGAGACTTCTCTATCCGGACAACTTATCCAAAGTTCCATGAGACCAAACTGTGCTAACCTCCCTGCTCAGGGGCATGCTGGATGTACTTCTTCCAAGACAGATCTTTTGGAAGTCCACGGACATTGCATATTATTTTGCCAACGCCATCAATCAAATGCATTGATCTGTAAGCTAATACAACTCTTATTCAAACATATGCACCAGCCCCTGGAGCTAGAGCTGGAGAAATCGAATGGAAGCGCAAGCCAAGAAAGGCCCTTGGTGGCGCCATGCACATGCTCAGTTGCTAACAGGAAGGTTGGCAGGTTAGGTCCTCACAAGAAAGGCCTGGAATCTCCTCCCTGAAAAGCAGCCACTGAGGTCTCAGGAGCACAGTTCAGCTCCAACAGACACGAGATCGCCATGAGTCTGGATTGATGGCGCAGGCCTGTTGGTGTGCGCATGCGTGCGTTTTAAAAGCCACATAACCGGAGTTTCCGTACCAGGATGGCCGGCCATTTCTTGACCAGATTAACTTGGGGTGAAAGTACTTAGGCCCCACCTTCTGTTAAGTACCGTGTCAGCTCAGCACCCGGAGAACTCTCACATCTACGCGTGCTCTCACTTGGCGTTGTGCTTTGTCCTAACTGGTAGGCAGAGCTGCAGCAGAAACGGAGAGCGTGGAGACCCCCTCCTTTCTCCAGTGCTGCCCTGAGAGCTGGTTGCAAAAGATCTGCTTCCCAAGTGTGGGCCTCAGTGGTCCTTTTAACAAGTGCCTTTGGCACGGGACTGGCAAGAGGACCCCGCACAGCGACGACTTTTCATGGGCCCTGCACTGCCCATGGCTGGCTCTTCCTTCCCTGGCGTTTGGGATGACTGGTTTCATTTTGCACGCTGAGTTGCTTTCCTGACCGCCTTGCCTTTCAAGACGCTCAGCTGTTTGGTGCCTTTGCCCTCTGCCCCCAACCGGGGTTATCGGAAGCTGCATTTCAGAAGGTCTCCCCTTACTTCCTCTCCTCCCCCTGGGTAATGAGCTTTCTGGGAAAGAAGACTCTCCAGACCTCTCAATGGTGGGAAAGAAGAGCTTTGTCATGCTCATGTGTCAGCTGAGACATCAGTCACTAAGCCACCCTAGATAGAGGATGACACCCCCTGAGGCTTCAATTTACAATTGTGGGCAAACAATGCTGGAGGAGGGGCGGGCATGTTCTCCTAGGCTTAGCTGGGAAAGGGAGCACATGATTTATAGTCCCAGGGTCCCCCTCCTCCACGCCTCCTCTCCCTCCCCATTTCTCAGTCATGCTGTGCGCCCCCAAGGTTTTGGAGGCCTATTAGCAGGTTAGCAACTGTGGAGACATATTGACCTGCAAGACCACAGTATTTAATCTCATCATCAGTTCTCTGGATACTGTGGCTCCTCCTGGCCCTCTCCACAGCCTTGTGGAAAGCCTGCTGGCATGGAAGCCATTTAGAGACTGTAATCAGAATTCCTGGGCGGGAACGGATTTTAATTATGGGGTAGGCAGTTGGGGCTATGGAGTTAGGGATATGAAGCCAGCTGGGAGTGAGCAGTCTCTTTGATCACAAGGCTGAACGATTTGCTTTGATCATGAAGAAAACAATTCATAAAAGAACCCAGTCTCATCCTGAAATTTGCAGGTAAACAGGGGGATCATTGGGATGAATTTTGGAACCAACAATTCAGATCTCAGACAATGGTCTTCTTTGAACTGGATTTAGGGGCCTATTGTTCAACTTGGCAAAGAGGATTTGGTGGCAGGGAAAAAGGTGGCTCCAGTCCACAGGCAGGTGTACCAAGGGGTCATCTACTGATGCCCCAATCAGACTTGTAAGTCCTGGTTGCACTCTTCTGTGGAGTCCCTGGGGTGTTCAGGTTACATGTGCATGAAAATGAACATCTTTGGTAACATGGAAGGTGCTTGGGACAGTAGAATTTTGGTAGGCTTTGCAGCAAGGGAATCTGGGATCAAATTCTTGATTGTCCATTTATGATAAGGGGACCTGAGGACTGCTACATCAACTCAGGTGTGCCCAAGTTTCTTTATCTGTAAAAATTGGACATGAATACGAATGCATCAAGGGTTATTTTTACAGGTTAGTGCCATGCCAATGAAGAACGAGGCGCAGCTATAACTGCCAGGCATCATGGGAAGAAGAAAGCACGGGTGTGTCCTTGCATGACACTCCACGATGCTCTTGTTGGCTCTCTACAGGGAGTCCCTGTGTACTCAGCTATTAACCAGAAGTTGGCTATGTAAGTCTACCCTGAGATGCTTTAGAAGAGAGCACAGGTGATCTGCTTCCACGCAGATTACAGCCAAGGAATGCTATCAAGCTCAGATCAGGAAATCGAAGGCCACACTGCATTGGGCAAATCTGCTGCACAAGACCTCTTAAAAGTGTTAAGGAGGCAGGATGTCACTCGGAGGACAAGGTACACCTGACTCGAGCCATGGCATTTACAGCCACCTCATATGCGTATGTTGGTTCCTGAATAAGGAAGGCGGAAGAAGAATCCATGCATTGGAATCATGGTGCTCATGAAGGAAATGGAAAGAACCGTGGACTACCCAAAGGACCAACAAATCCGTCTTGGAAGAAGTACAGCCACAGTGCTCCTTAAAGGCAAGGATGTTGAGATGTGGTCCCACATATTTTGGACACGGTGTCAGGAGAGGCCAGCCCTGGAGAAGGACATAGTGCTTGGTGAAGCAGAGGGGCAGTGAAAACGAGGAAGGGCCTCGAGGAGACGGATTGACACAGTGGCTGCAACAACTGGCTGAAGCCTAACAGTGCTTATGCGGCTGGTGCAGGGGCTGGGGGTCTATTAAATTTAGAGTCACTATGGGTTGGGACTGACTCAAGGGTACCTACCAACAACAATAACAACTCGCTAACACATGGAATCACCATGAGCCCGAATGGATTCAACCAATAGCCCCCATATTTCTGTTTTGTTTTTTTCCTTTCCTAATGGGTGCATATTTCCAATCCCCTGGCACTGTGCAGTAAGCATGGCTCTCCTAACCTGCAAAGTTGGTGATTCAAATTCACCAGCCCCGCCGAGAGAGAAAGATGAGCCTTCTTGCTCCCATAAAGGCGTACAGTCTCAGAAACCCTGCAGAGGTTCACCATGAGTGGGAACCAATGGGACGGCAGTGGGGTTTTCCTACCTTGGGAACTTCTAACATTTTGCTACCTTGTGTCTGAAAGTGTGGGCTGCACAGAGCAGCAACCCTGGCACCACCTGGGGGCTTATAGGAAATGCAGAACCCCGGGCCCAGCCTTTGATGGTCATCTACGTCTTCAAGCGATCCCCATGTGACTTGTCGTTGACTAGTTGTGTCCAGTTGATTCTGGTCCGGGTAGAACCATGCTCTCTGGAGTTTTCAGCGGCTGGTGTTTCAGAAGTAAATTGCCACATCTTTCTTCCACACTGTTTCCGGGTAGACTTGAACTCCTTAGCAGCCAAGGGGGTTAAGTTTTGCACCACTCATCAACTCCCTGGGTTACTTGGGTGCCCACTGCAGCTTAGGAAGCACACCCTACTGATGTCAGCTCCCACTGCCCACTATTCACTTAGTCATCTCAATCTCTAGCCACCGCCTCCCCTTCTACTTTGACCCTGGTTGACGGGTGCTGGCAGAACATCTCCCCAACACGCCCCACCTGGACTCTCTATACTGTCCCTCCCTGAGGCCCCTCAACATGCATGTGTGGCTCAGCGTGTGGCAATGCCTCCATCAACTCATCCTGCAGGCCCTGGACTTTGTATTCTCTTCTTCTCCAAGGCCAATCTATCATTTCTCTGGGTGTTTCTCTGACTCTTTCCATCTTCTGAGTGGCATGAGGTCCCTGCTATTGTGGTTAGTTTCTAACACAAGACTGTGTTGACTCAGGTGGACTCCACCACAAACGAACAACACTGCCCAGTCCTGAGCCAACTTCATGGTCATTGGTAAGCTGAGTTTATCGGTGTGGCCACTGCATTTTAAAAAAATCATTTTATTAGGGCTTCATACAACTCTTATGACAATCCATGCATACATCAATTGTGTAGAGCACATTTGTACAATCGTTGCCCTCATCATTCTCAAAACATTTGCTCTCCACCCAAGCCCCTGGCATCAGCTCCTCATTTTTACCCTCCCTCCTAGCTCCTCCCTCCTTTATAAACCCTTGATAATTTATAAATTATTATTTTGTCATATCTTGCCCTGTCCGATGTCTCCCTTCACCCAATTTTCGGTTGTCTGTCCCCCAGCGAGGAGGTCACATGTAGATCCTTGTAATCGGGTCCCCCTTTCCAACCCACCCTCCCTCTGCCCTTCCAGTATTGTCACTCACACTATTGGTCCTGAAGGGATCATCTGCCCTGGATTCCCTGTGTTTCCAGTTCCTATCTGTACCAGTGTACATCCTCGGGACTAGCCAGACTTGCAAGGTAGAATTGGGATCATGATGGGGGGTGGGGTGGGGAGGAAGCATTTAGGAACTAGAGGAAAGTTGTATGTTTCATCGTTGCTACATCGCACCCTGACTGGGTCATCTCCTCCCTGAGACCCTTCTGTAAGGAATGTCCAGTGACCTACAAATGGGCTTTGGGTCTCTACTCCGCACTCCCCCTGCCTCATTCACTATGATAAGATTTTTTGTTCTGATGATGCCTGATACCTCATCCCATTGATACCTCATGATCACACAGCTGGTGTGTTTCTTCCATGTGGGCTTTGTTGCTTCAGAGCTAGATGACCGCTTATTTACCTTCAAGCCTTTAAGACCCCAGACACTATACCTTTTAATAGCCATGCACCATCAGCTTTCATCATTCACTGTGGTTTTAAAGAGCCTTCCAACCTCGGGGAGTCATCATCCTGTTCTGTATCAGATAAGGTTCTGTTAGAATCCATGGAGTTTCTACTGGCTGATTTTGAGATGCAGATCTCCAGCATTTCCCCTATGGTCTGCCTTAGTCTGGAAGCTCCTCTGAAACCTGTCCACCATGAATGATCCTATGGGTAAGCCACCAGGATATAGCAAACAGACAGACGAGTGAAGGCTTCTCTCCTGGTCTAGTATTTATCTCTAATAACTGGACCAGTGAATCTTGACACCTCTGCCCCCCCAACACACACACACACACACACACGCCTCAAACTCGGTGCCATGGAGATAATTTCAATTCATAGTGACCCTCCAAGAGAGGGTAGAACTGTCCTTGTGGGGATCTCAGACTAACTCTTGAAGGGAGTAGAAAGCTATTCTTTCTCCCAGACCAGTAAAAGAGAGTCTTAATTGATACACAGGTTGGCAGCTTTGTCGTCTTGCACTTCCGTTGCCTCCATCCACCTTTGTTGTCTGGCACACTCCTTTAGGACTCAGCTCAGTCAGGAGGCATTTCCTGACTTCATACTCACACAGAATTTTTTGCTCCATATTTTCTTAGGGACTCTGAACCTCAGTTGTCTCACCTGTGAACTGGGATGAATGGAATTGTTTCAAGGAATAAATGAAGTACTGTGTAGAGAGTTCTCAGAGAGATGCCTGGCACAATGTGTAATTTGTGTTAGCTATTGCTCTAGTCTCTCGACATCCTGCTGTGTTGTTTAGATAGTTTCTTGTTCTCACACGAGAGCTGGCCTTCTCAACATTAACCAGCACATGGAGTCAGCCATGGAACTAGAATGCTGACTGGTCTGAGAAGCCCTGTCCTCATTCCATGAAGCATCTCAGGAGCAGGGCCTGTGTCTGAAGCTCCTGGGGATCACATGCCTACCCTGACCTGGGGATCATTGCAGGTACTTCCAGAGTCTTTTCAGGGGAAGATGGGGCTTCTAGACAGGTTTGTGGCGGGTGAGAAGGGACATCCCACGTGAGGTACAAACCCAAACCAACTCACTGCGATGGACTCAACTCTGACTCAGTGACCCTCGAGAGCAGTGTTTCCCAAAGTGTTCCACACTGCCTCCAGGGGGTGCTGGAATGATCCAAGGGGGCGACAAAAGCCAATACTTAAACTATGCTGGTGGCGTAATGATTATGCATTGGGCTGTGATCTGAAAGATCAAATGTTTGAAATGACCAGACTGCCCCTGGAAGAATGATGGGGCTTTCTATTTCCGGAAAGAACTACAGTCTTGGAAACCCCCAGTGGGAGTTTTGCCCTGTCCTATAGGGTCGCTATGAGTCAGGATTGACTCGATGGCAATGAGTAATTGTTATGTATTTTATCCTGGGTTATTATGGGCTATAGTACAAAAGGTTTCAATTGCCAAGGGAACACTGGTTTTGGGTTTTGTTTTTTTTTGCCTGAAAAGGGGGCAGTAAGCCAAAGAAGTTTGGGAATCTCTACTCGATAGGGTTTCTAAGGCTGTAACTTTTTACAGGATCAAATAATCTCCTTTTTCCCCCATGGAGCAGTTGGTGGATCTGAACTGTTGAAGCTAGCAGCCCAACACCCAACAGCGCCACCAAGGCTCCCTTCTAAGATATTAATAATAATAATAATAATCTTGCAAAAGAAGGATCATGACTCACTGCTATGGAGTAAATTCTGGTTCACTGTGACCCCAAAGGACAGAGCCAAACTAGTCTGAGACTGTAGCTGTCTATGGAAATAGAAAACTCCATCTTTCTCCCAAGGAGCTGCTGGTGGTTTTGAACTGCCAACTTTGCAGACTGCAGCTAAATGCATAATCACTACACCACCAAGACACTAGACTGGCTCTCGGGGGCATTTCCTAAATGAGAAGTGTTGTCAGTTTGGGCGATTTATAGTTCTGAATCTGTTCCCAGGAGCTGTTTGCAGAGAGTTTATTTAAATATGTGTGGAAAATACACACACACACACACAATTAAATTACAGTGATGTGTCGCGTATTTTCCCATTTTAAGACTCTCCGCTAACCAGTACAGCATAGGTAATGACAAGTCTCTGACTAATGCTGCTGTGTTTTCTAATTAAGCCATTGAGCCCCTACAATTACCATAGGAATGAAGATTGGGGTCAAAAACCGAGAACCGAAAAGAAAGCTGATGTTAGTGGGTAGAAATGGCATTGAAAATGGAGAATTTCCTCTGACTCTTCCCTGTGCTGGTGACTCTCCCTGGCCCGGATGCTATGTCTGTCCTCTCACCCCCAGCCCTCTTGCCGCTTCAACCCCAGTCAGCTCCACAGGGCCACCACTTCCACGTGCCGCAGACCCGAGTTGGAATCCTGCCTTAAGTGATGTGTGGCCTTGAAGCAGGTCTCTTAATATCTTGGAATCTCAGTGTTCTCATCTACAGAATAAAACCCCTGCCTCACTGCCCCTCAGTCAATTCTAACTCGTGACAAGCCTCTAGGACTGAATGGGGCGCCACAGAAGGTTGCTGAACTGGTCAATCTGTATGGAGGCAGATGGCCATGCCTTTCTCCCATACAGTGGTGACTGCTGGGTTGGAACTACTAACCTTGCAGATAGCAACAGAGTGCTTTCAATACCGCGACAGCTGGTCTCCTTCTGTGGGTATAATCCCACAGGCTCCTCCCCTTCCATGTGGGAGGGCCGTTTCCATGCCTGCCCCTGGGCAGCCACCACACACGTGACCGGGGGAAAGTCTGTGCTTCGATGCTGGGTTTCCAGACGTACATGGCTGGGACCAAAGGCTTTTCCATCACAGTCTGAAACATCAGCCAATGAAAACAATCCCATCACACGGGCCAATCCCTAGCAGAGGGTACCGGGCCAGGCAGCATTTCACGCTGCTGTGCGTGGGTGGAGCTCAGGTGGCATCATGGGCTACACGTTGGGCTGCTAGCGACAAGGCATCAGTTTGAACCCACTCGCTGCTCCTCCAAAGAAGGATGAAGCTTTCCGTTCCCACAAACGCAGCCATCCTAGAGGGTGGTCATGAGTCAGAATGGACTCAGGGCACCTAGTATGGTTTTCGTTCCTGCTTGGGTCACCGCGATCAGTCATGACTCAGTTACAGCCAAAGACAACAATAGAAGTCGTCTTCCACTAGAGACTAGAGGTGAAGGCAGTGAAGACAAAGAGTCCCCTGCACCCCTGAGGGTGGATGGTTGGGTCCACAGTACTGTCCCTGCGTTGGTTTTACTGATACCAGTAAGCTGTATATATATATTTAACTTTCTTGAATAATATTTTTATCAACATATCTTCCTCATTCCAATATATCCCTTCCCTTCCCATACAATTCTGTTGTACAATCCCATCAGGTGGGGCTATACAATCATCAGTGCTGTCAACTCCCCTCGCCCCGTCCTTCCTCACAGCCCCCCCGCCCCTCCTGACTCCAGCAAGATATTCACACTGATCCTTCTCCATGTACAAAAGACTGTCTTCTTATGAGCACCTTGGAGATATTTCAAATGGATCCCTAGTGGTAATGTAGTTAAAATGCACCACTGCTAACATGAAAGTCGGCTATTCAAATTCACCCACTGCTCTGGGGGAGAAGACAGTAGCTGCCTGCTTTCGTAAGCAGGCACAACCTTGGAGACTGGATAGGGCCACTCTGTCCTACAGGGCTGTTATGAGTCGGAGTGAACTTGAACGCAGTGCATTGGGGGTTTCATATGTGGAAAGCACACAGCCCAGATCTCTATATTTGGAATGCCTGCCCTTTGGGAAGTTCCCTGTGATTTACTTGACTTCAGTAATATAGGAGATTGTGAGGTGCCTCCAGGCTGTTCCAACTCACAGTGATCCTATACACAACAGAACAAAACACGTCCCGGTGTTGGGCCCTCCTCACAAGTGTCCTGTCGGAGCCCGTTGTTGCCGCATGGCGCCAAGCCATCTCATCCAGGGCCTTTCTGTTTCTTGTTAGCCCTATGCTTTACCAAGTGTATGTCTTTTTCCAGGGCCTGGACTCTCCTGATCACATGTCCAGAGTACAGAAGGGCAAACTGATTCATGAGTAGGCTTATCATTGACTTCAGCGATCACAAGCCTAGCTATTTACTCAAATGAGCTGGAAACTTAGGCTCACATATAAGAACCTATACACAAATATTTATATAGGCTACATTACTGTCAAGAATTGGAAGCAACCAAGATGCCTTTTAACAGGTGAGCGAGTAAAGAAACTATAATACATCAAAAATCCATGACCAAACTAGATGCCGCAGAGTCAGCTTTGACTGATAGCAGGTCTGTAGGACAGAGCAGAGAAGGACATACCTACACTTATGGAAAATCTATACTTTCTGCAACAACCATCCGATAACCTTTAAACTGCTCTGAAAACTAAAGTACATTTAAAAAAATCTTAAATAGAAGGCAAAAGGCACATAACAAGCTACTTTTCTTCCCATCCTCCCCTTCCAAGACTTTGTGAGAATCTCCCCTAAGCACCAATTTGGGCAGACAAGAACTACAATGAATATATAATCAATTTTACTGGACTGGAGAGAAAAGGATTAAAATGAGAAAAAAATGATTTAGATTGTTTTGTGAATTAACATGACAGCTAAATAGAAACCGTGCCGGCTTTTCCATTTTCTGGACAATTGCTCGTGTATTTGGTGATCATCAGATTTAAAAGAAGAATGAAGACAAGCTTCCCAGGAGACAGACAGACAGTTGCTGCCAGCCATGCCTCCCACCCTGTAGAATGTTGTTGTTTGTTGTGGAATGCTGTCGAGTCAATTCCCCTTCATAGCAATCCTGTGTACAACAGAATGCAACACTGTGCCGTCCTCAAAATTGTTACTGTTTCAGCCCAGGGTGGCAGCCACTGGGCCAATCCATCTCATTGAGAGCCCCTGCAAGGAGCTTGGACCCGGGCCAGAGCACAACGCTATCTGCTGAAAGACTCAGTGATGGAAAAGTGGCTTTGTTGAGCCTGGGAGCTTGTTCCTCACGCTGGCACAGCCACATAACTGAACCAAGGACTCCCAAATCCGCATGCCATCTTCTCCTGCTTTCCACTGACCTGCATCTGTGTTTGATGACAGGCTCCAGTTCCTGGGTCACTAGTCTCTAAGACATCTGGTTCTTGATTTTCTTTGATAGCCTATTCTTGTCACCAAAGAGGGATAGACCATCTTCGTGGGTTCTTCACCAAGAGGAGATCAGATTGAAGAAGGAGTTGTGATGGAAGCCTAGACATTCGCTAGAATGCTGTGATTTCACTTAGACCATTCTCTAGAATGCTGTGATCCTAAGAATTCACCATTCCCAAGGATGCTGAATCTCTTTGTCTGTAAAACAGACAAGGTAATTATTGGTCACTTCACAGGAGCACTGGAAAAATCGACAGATTGCTCAAAAGAGCAACATCAAACCCAGCATGGACCAGGACTCCAACCGACCCATTGTACAAAGGAGGAAAATGAGGCAAGGACAAGAGTCATGACACGGTTACCTTCTTCAGAAATAGAAGCAGAGCTGGAATGCAAATCTCTGAACTCTTTGTCCTTTGCTCTGTGCATACATAGAAAAGGCTTCCTGAGCTAGATTCTGCTGCTAGGAAAGTGCAGAGTCAAGTTTGCTACCACACCTTGAGTTCCTGCGGAGTCCCATATGCTGCATGCAGATTACCTCCTTTACTCCCACAGCAATGAACAACGAGGGCATTCAGAGACCTAGATGACTTGTCTATGGACATTCAAAGAACTCAGAGTGGAGTAGTGGTCAACACATTGGACTGCTAAGGTCAGTAGTTTGAAACCACCAGCCACTCTAAAGTCAGGGCTGTCTACTCCTGTGAAGGGTTGGAAGTATGATCAGCGTGCTCCTTAGAAACAAGGGTGGAGAGACCTTGTCTTACATACTGGACATGGTGTCAGGAGAAACCAGTCCCTGGAGAAGGACAACATGCTTGGTCAAGAAGAGGGGAAGTGAAAGCGAGGAAGGCCCTCAGTGAGGTGGATTGACAGAGTGGCTGCAACAATGGGCTCACATATTGGAACAATGGTGAGGAAGGAAGGCATAGGATCAGGCGATGTTCCAGTTTGTTGTGCACAGGGCCATGGTGGGTGGGAACTGACTCCGTAGCACCTAACAGCAACAATAACAACTATAAGAATTATAGCACAATAAAAAGTCTCAACAACGCACAGGAATAGTTCTATCCTGTCCTATAAGGTCACTAAGAGTCAGAATTGACTCAATGACAGGGAGTTTTATTGTCACATGGTGTCCAGGTCTGTTTTGGAGTCTTTCTTTCATATGGACTCTATGCCTATTGAAAAAAATAACAGCATTTCCTAAATGCTGGTCTTGTACCAGGTCTCATGTTAAGGTCTCTTGTTTGATGGTCACAACAATGCTATGGATGACCTGTGGGCCCAGCCTATAATTTCATCTGCTTCTAAAGCAGCAATTGCAATTTTCATGTGCCATCAAGTCAGTTCGGACCTATGCATCTGACGGGCAGTGTTTTATTCTGTTGTGCAGAGGGTCATTATGGGGTGGAACCAGCTCAATGACACCTAACAACAACAACAATAACATGCTATGACTCAGATCAGTCACACCTTAGTACCTTAGTCCTCAAGGTGATAGCTTTCCTTTGGACTCTTTAAAGGCATCTTTTGCAACAGACCTGAGTGCTACTTCCGCAGGCATTGATTTGGGATAGAAGGAAAATAAAATCCTTGACAATTTCAGTCTATCATGATGCCACGTGGCTTGTTGGTCCATGGCACATTATGGACAGCATTGCGAAGAATGGGCATTCCCAAATATTCAATTGAGCTCATACATACAGAACCAAAGGTAGTCATTTGAACAAAATAAGGGCTATCTCGTGGTTTAACATCAAGAAGGGTGTGTATCGGGGTTGAATCCTTTCATCACACCATTGAGGATCATCCAGTAACTGCCAAACCACGGAGCACGATGGCACACCCAAGTTGACACCTGTTGGGAGACACAATTCAACCCATGGGCAGAGTGAAGATGAAGGTCACAGATGACAAAGGACTGGTCCAGCGTTATCAGCAGTAAAATCCTAATCTTGTGGACTCCAAATACAAACTCCTCCCACAAAGATTTGTGGGGTCCAGTTTGAGGGGGAAAGTGGCGGGTCATATTACAGGAAATGACATGCATGGAAGAGGTTCTTAGGTTAGATGACAAACACTTCTTGGCATCTAATCAAGTATATTTTAAAATGAAAACAAAAAAGATTCAGAGCCACTTAGTTTTTAAAATTATAAACAAGAGGTGGGACCAATGTGCAGAATCCAGTTTGTACCAATTTATTACATCTGATTAATAATTTTCCAAAATTTAACCAGTTAATTGATATCACATCTAGAGCTTGAAGTTGACTATACTAGGAATATTTACACCCTGGTTTTCCTCAGAGCCTAAACTGGAAAGGCAAACCAAAACCTTGATTTAAGAATGGGTAGATAAGAGATTTCTCTGGGTAAACATTTATATGGTGTTTTGATCTCTGAATTAATGTTAATGCATTACCAATTAAAAATTTTAAATCCTTTCAAATCGTAAATATTGGAAGCAAAAGATTATTGACATAATATGTCAACTTGGCAGCACAGATACACAGAGAACAGGATATACTTCGTGAGACATTACAACACAGGCATCCTTTGTGGGAAATATTCTAAGGATGAAAGAAAGTTCAAAGAAAATTTAAATTTCCATGAATGCTTTTGGTGTTAAGAGGAACCACAATAGTGATATTTTGAAATGATAGACTGTCAGACTCCACAAATGAATCACTATGCTAACACACTTACAAATCAAGGTTTTTAAGTGTAAGATAAAGGAGATGCAATTATAAAATGAAAGAAGTGAACTGGAATCATGGTCATGTGAAAATGGAATTGAATATCAATAAGGGTGCATGTGCACACACACACATCCACACCTCACACATGTGGCCCACATTGGTTTTCCTAGGTGAATCCAGGAAATAGCTCGCAATGAGCTTCCCTAGCAGCTAAGATTATGGTCTCTCATTTAATTCCCCACAAAAAAGAAAGTGGATATTCTTGGGGACAAAGGATAACCGCAAATCCAGTTGCAAGACAAAACAATTACCAAAAGGCACAAGACACAAGATAATCCAGGGAAATCCTGTGCCAGACAGCAAGGAAATGCTCAAAATTTGATATTGAGCATTAATTTAAAAATTGTCACTAGAAGTTATGAGAATTTGAGCTTTTCCAGTAAACAGCTTGGGGGCCCATTTTGGACCACCTCTGGCTTCCCTGTTGCCAAGAGGCAGGGGTCTGACATGCCTCCACACTCCATCCTTCTCTACTGACTCTGACACCAACCATCCGGCCCATGGCACTCCACTCCCATGCTGGCTTCTCTTATTTGTTGCAATGGCCACACTGAAGTCACTCCAATTCTGGGGGTATAGTAGGGAAACCCATCTCTCTCTAGCTTCCATTGAGTCAATGCTGACTCATAGCACCCCCTTGTGGGTTTCTGAGACTGTAACTGTTGGGGGAAGTAGAAAGCCCAGTCTTTCTCCCATGGAGCTGCTGGTGGTTTCAAACTGCCATCCCTGAGGATTGCAGCCCAACTCGTAACCACTACACCACCAGGATACCACAATAAGGATCAGGACACAATAAAAATACAGTCATTGGTCCACAGTAACACCTTTTCTCAGCCAGTTGTGATGGAGTGAAATTTATTAATATGGCTCTTCTACCCAAATCTCTAACTCTCACCACTATACAGACTCATTGAGGGGATTGGTCAGTTTTTGTTATCAACCCTTGGAGAGTAGGGTGAGTCAAGTTGGAAGTGAACCAGCAAAGCCTGGAAGAACCCGTCCAAGCTCTGTGTGACATGGCAGAGACCACCAAGACCAGAGGCACCAGGAACTGTGGCAGACACTCAGAGCAGCAGCACCGGGACTATGGGGTGCCTTCCTTTCAGCTGGCCTGAAACTGGAACTGTGGGACAGAGGGACAGACAGGCCAGCTCCTTGGGCTATGAGGCAAAGGCCAAGGGACCACATGACTGAGGGACTGAGAGCCACAAAGGGTCTTGGCAGCTGGCTGAGGACACCAATGCCTATAACCTTCCCATTTGCAGATCCTGACTTGTGCTAATTTATCTACTTCCCTCATATGCTTTACCTTACCCTTTGCCCTTTAGTACTGCCTGCGAATTCTGTGTGATCATTGCAGTGAAGTTTGGAACCCAGCATAGAAGCTGTGGGAGGAATGGTTGGTGTTAAGAAGAGATAAAGAAAGATGGAGTGTGGAGGCATATCTAATCCCTGCCTTGTGACAATCGGAAAGCCAGAAGAGGTTTTATATTCCACTTCTGAGTCATTTCTTATACTAGTAGCCAAGTTAAGTATTTCCCTACCAATCTAGTAGAATCTATGTTCTGGTGTTACCAATAAACCTGGTTAATCAGAAGAAACTGTATTTTATAATAAAAAGAACATTAATAACAAATAAAAGCTCATTTTTCAAACATTCTGGGAAATATCAATTCACGTGAACTCGAAGTCGTTTTTTTATGATTGCTAAAACCATCAGTTGAATGATTGATGAAGTACTGGACATTGATGAACGCCAATGGAATGTCAAGCAAATGACTCTCTGGAGCGAAGTGGAAAATATTCAGTGTGCAATACAGGATGCACTTGTGGCCTTCTTAATGGTGGCTCACATAGGAAGTGGGTATCTTTCTATGTGAAGCAATGTGTGTGGACCTCAACACCCATGGTGTGTTTTCACCCGGATTATCTGACATGAGTCCATCAGGTACATAGGAGATATGAGAGGGCTTCACCATGTCAGGAAAATCCTCCTTCTCTATAAAGTCCATTTTTCCATGAACATAGAAAATAACCCAACATAACAAAATATATGTATTGTAAATTTAGTGAAGATTTACAGAGCATGGATCAGTTTTATGGTCAATAATTCATATACATTCTGGTTCAACTCATCTACTGTAGTCCTGTCAATCTACCATCACTTGTCCCATAGCTTCCCTGGGTTTTCTGTTCCTGCTCGTCTTTCCTTCCTAACTGTCTGACATCTATCCTTGGGTAAATACTACCCCGTTGATCCTAAATGGTTCATCATTCTGGTGAGTTGCAGTTACAGCTCTGAAGGGAGCCCACCAGTCTCTACCTGTCCAGAAAGAGCTGGTCTCTTTGAGAATTTGGGATCGTGTCCACATGTTCCTCTCACTTTATCCAAGACCTTCTACTCTGATCCAATTCAGAGCAATTAACAGCTGTAATCAGGCGCCATCTAGTTCTTCTGGTATCAGTATTTTGCCATAAGTGTTTTTAAGGGCCCCTCCCCACTTAATGCAAAGTATAAAGGAATGTGCTAAACAAACCTGGGAAATGGGACAAATCTAGGAGGTACGGCCCTCAGAATGATAACTTGACTCCAAACCACTCACTGCTATTGAGTGGATGCCAAACCATAGCGACCCTTAGGGCAGGTCAGAACTGAGTTTGTGAGTTTCTGACACTGTAATTGTTTATGGGAGTAGAAGGCCCATCTTTCTCCTGTAGAGTGGCTAATAGTTTCGAACTGCTGATCTTGTGGTTAGCAGCCCAACTTGTAACCACGGTATCACCAGAGCTCCATATAACTTGACTACTCTTTCTAATAAATACGCCTTTTTTTTTTTTTAAGAGAACCAATCAAAGACTCCAAAGAAGAATCCCAGCCCGATATGGGGAAGACAGATGTGCAAAAGAATTTCAACTTTTTATGAACTCCAAACTTTCTGGAGTCCTAGAGACTGAATGAAGCCCCAGAATTATTCCCCCAAATAATCCTTAAACCTTAAAAACCACCAACAACAAACTCCCTTTCTCTTGAAAACAAACAGCAGTTTAGCTTAACTGGTAAGGAAGCTCGATCCACTCTGAGCACTCTTTTGAGAACTGCGCACATAGAAGCAAATCAATAACTGTAACTTGAAAGATTAGATAGTAAGCTGAGAGAGCAGTGAGTTTAAAGTAGCGAGGGAGGAAAATTTCAGCACCTAGGGAAGAATATTAGGAAAACTTGAAGAATATAATCAGCATCCGTGAATTGCACATGTAGAAATTGCTGAATTGGTGCATACTCTGTGAATAGTCTTAAAAAGAATCATTTTTTAACTGAAAAAATGCATAGTTCAATAATGAAAGAGACATCAGGAAATAAATCCATAAAACATGCCATATTAGGTTGGCATGGATTAAAGAAACTAGATAGGACTTTAATTTGGGGGGTAGTTAAGGGAATTTGATTATTGTCTGCATAGTACAGGCAATGAAAATTTACCAAACAGAACGGTAATGATTGCTGACTGAAATCTGTTTGTACAACATGATTTCATACTGACTAAGAAACATAGAGGGGCATTTGCGTCTCACAAAATAAAACTGAAGGAACCAAATTACTCTCTAGTTTGAAATAATCCCAATATAACAACACATATAAAGCAGTAGTTTGTGAGACACTGAACATCAGACTAGGAAGGAAGCGATTTGTAAGAGACCCACAGCAATGTAAGAGACCAAAAACAATGAAGCGAACCTCACGGGTCCTCCAGCTGCCTTGAGGGATTCTTGTCCGGATTGTTACTTCGTCTTAAAACTTTGAACATGTTGTGAGGAGAGAGCAGACCCTGGAGAAGGACATCATGCTTGGTACAGTAGAGGGCCAACGAAAAGAAAGAAGGCCCTCCAGGAGTGGTACTGGCTGCAGCCGTGGGCTCAGCCATCAGAACAACGGTGAGGTGGCGCAGGACCGGGCAGTGGTGCCTTCTGTGGCGCCTAAGGTGGCCGTGGGTAGGAATCGACTGCATGACACTTGAACGACGGAGGAGAGGGAACTCGAGGGGAGCCTGGTAGACTTTCCTTGGTCATCAAAGTGACATCTTTGCTTTTTTAAGACAGATAGGATTGAGAAAACTTGAAGCAAGAATTCCAGGAACATTTTCCAAATTTGATAAAAGCTACAAATCCACAGATCCCAAACGAAAACATCTGAAGAACTGAGGAGATGAAGCTAAGGATCCTGGAAGACCACGGAAGCTGGAGATCCCAGAGCGCCCTCGGGGGATTTGATGTACTGACTGTACGCATGCTTTCAGGAGATACTGGGGGCTTTGGGGAGTGCCACAGAGACGGATTACAGAGAGCTGTGTTTGCAGCTCACACAGGGCAGGGGGAAATTCTTGTTCCCAGCAGTCAACCCAGAAAAGCTCATGATTTATGGGCTTGGGTAGAGCATATTGCAGGGTTTTGTCACCGTGGTGGATAATAATAAACCCTAGACAGCACTGTTTCCTTCCCACCTAAAAAAAATATTTTTTAATGTAAAACCCAAAAGGATCAAACTATTTTTGAATAACTTAATTGTATCCTCCAACAAAGCTCATTTATACTTAGAAAAAGACAAAGCTGTGTCTTGGTGAACCAGCTAATGTTTGCAGGGCTTTGGATCAGGCATACAAAGAAACAGAAAACCATAACCTTTATGAAGGAGGGAACCAATCAGTCAAAACCAATTCAGAACGTCTCCGTATGCCATTGTTACTCGATGCCGTCAAGGGGATTCCAGCTCACAGGGACCAAATAGCAGCACAGAGCGCTCCCCAGTCTGGACTTCCTCATAGTGATTCTGTCCGAGCACATCGCTACAGCCACTGTGACAGCTTATCTCATTGAGGATCTTCTCTTGTTCTGTTTTTCTTCTTCTGACTCTGTACACGTAAGACATGCATTCTTTTCTCAGAGACTGCTTTCTCATGATAGCATGCCAAAGTATGTGAGATGAAGTCCTCCCATCCTCACTTTTAGGGAGTACTCCACCTTTTCCAACGCAGATCTCTTTGTGCATCTGTCAGTCTGTGGGACTTTCAGTATTCTTTACCAACACCGTAGTTCAACGCCTCACTTCTTCTCTGTTCTTGATTCATCGTCTAGCTTTGACGTACATACAAGCCAATCAAACCAAACTCACTGCCATGGAGTTGATGCCGACTCATAGCGGCACAATAGGGCAGGGTGGACCTGCTCCTGTGGGTTTCTGAAAGGATGGCTGCTTAAGGGAGTAGCAAGCACTATCTTTCTCCTGAGGTGTGCCTGGGGGTTTTGAACTGCTGACTTTGCGGAACTCAGCCCAATTTGTAACCACTATGCCCCCAGGGCTCAGGCTTGGTGTAGGCCCACCTTAGTGGACAAAGTGACATCTTTGCTCTTTGACACTGACAGTTTCAGTATTTTCTATGTTGGTAATGATGTGGCCTATTGGTCCAGTGAGGACTTTTGTTTAACTTGAGTTTCAATCCGTCCTGTAGGCTGTAGTCTGTGATCTCCATCAGCTAGTTCCTCAGTTCTCTTTGCTTTCGGCAAGCAAAGCTTTGCCCTCTGCATATCATAGATGGTTAATGAGCCTTTCCTAATAATTCAAAGGTCCTTTTGTCTTTATATAGTGCAATCTTCTAGATTATTTGCTCAGCAAACAGATTGAATAGGTATGGCCAAAGGATACAACTTGAAGCATACCTATCCCAATGTTAAGCCTTGCAGCATGCCCTTGTTCTGCTTAGATGCCTGTCTTTTGGTCTATGTACAGGTTCTGCATGATCACAAAGAAATGCTCCGGAATTCCTATTCTTTGCAACATTATCCGCAGTGTTATAGCTCACACAGTCTAATATCCTTGCATGATC
Source organism: Tenrec ecaudatus (assembly GCF_050624435.1). Taxonomy (NCBI): domain Eukaryota; kingdom Metazoa; phylum Chordata; class Mammalia; order Afrosoricida; family Tenrecidae; genus Tenrec; species Tenrec ecaudatus. The sequence goes on along the minus strand of NC_134532.1, from coordinate 207,903,455 downwards.
AACAAAAAACAAATAAGTATCTGTCTTGTCTCTGCTCTCAGGCAAGACTCAACTGATTTTAGCAATGGTATCTGTCATTTCACATTGTGTCTGAATTCAGTTTGAATTCCTGGCAGCTCCCTGTTGATGTACTGGTGCAACTGTTGACATATCGATTCAGCTCAAGTTTGCTATCATGGTATCAGGAGGTACCAGTCCCTGGAAAAGTAGATGATGTTTGGTAAGGTAGAGGAGGTGATCCTTAAAAAAGAGGAAGCCCCTCAACAGAATGAGCTGTCACAGGGGCTGCAATAATAGGCTTAAGCGTAACAACAATTGTGAGGATGGTGCAGGACTAGTACGTGTTTTGTCCTGCTGTGCATAGGGTCACTGTGAATCAGAACTGACTCAACTGTACCCAACAGCAACAATGAGCCTTGGAAAGCACTCGGTGGCACCAGAACGACATAGTCACAACTCAACAAAAGAAAACGGGACTACAGTATTACTGAACTGGCTATGTTGACATTCGATTTCAGAGCAAAGAATATTAACAAGGGGTAAAGAAAGTAATTTCACAATACTAAAGGTATAAAATCATCAAGTGAACATGGTAATTTAAAACTTCTGTGTCACTAAAAAGCTTCAAAATGCATGAGCTGATAGAACAGTTCAAAATACAGCACCGATCGAACTGCTGAAGATGTTGAGAGATTCACACTCATAGTCATAGTTCAACACTTCCTTCCAGTAATCTATAGAAGTAGACAATATCATAAAGATATAGGATATTTGAAAAAATATATAAAGAAGGGGTAGGATTTAAACAAACTATAGTTCTAGAGTCCTCATTTCTAATTGCATGTCGTGTTACTTGTTACAGACTCAGGCTCTTTCACTCTGTCATGCAGTGTCTGGTGCTGCTGATCTATATAATGATAAACTCAAAATCACTGCTATTGAGTCCATTCTGACCCATAGGGGCCCTATAGGAGAGGGTAGGACTGCCTCTGTAGGTTTCTGAAACTGTAACTCCACAGGAGGAGAAAGCCTTGTCTTTCTCCAGCAGAACAGCTGGTTGTTTTGAACTGCTGATCATGTGGTCAGCAAGCCAACATATCACACTACCCTGCCAGGGCTCCTTCTAGAATGATCCATATAAGGAATCCATTGAGTACTAACTATTAGTCTTCTCTGATCTTCAAATCCTCTCTAATACCTTAGGGAAGAAGTTCCAAGCAAATGTCATTGATACAGAAGCCTGAAGTCCAAGTAAGAGTCCCAGACTTATGAGGTCATTCTTTCCAGCATTAAGTAGGGCCTTGCATAGTAACTGATGTTAATATAGCTCCAGGCTTGGCCAGTCTCTGGGTGAATTATTTCCTCAAATGAAATATTCTGATGCCCAAAGAGAGCTCCTGCTCAGCATCCTGTAAGCATTCCTGCAGACATCCTTGACTTTTACCATGCAGGTGTCCCTCTGTCATGTGAATAAGTTTGGGCATAAGACCCCATGATCTATTACAATTATCACAGGAAGTTCAAATCTTCAATCTTTTGCTCCCTGACAATTAACTCTGCTTCTCCAAGCCTCAGCTTCATCTCCTTTCAACTCAATCCACAACAAGTGTGTTATTCTGGGTTGACTAAAGAAACAAATTCATAGACACTTATATGTGTATAAGAAAAAGCTTTATATAAAGGAGCAATTGTATATTGAGAACACATCCCAGCCTACTCCAGATCACGTCCATAAGTGCTATATATAGCCCATATGTCCAATACCAATCTATAAATTCCTCTTTGGACTCATGCAACACATGTACCGCCACCGAATGCATGAAGATCACAGGCCAGTGGGGAGAAAGTCTTATGGATCCAGTGGTGGTGGAAGCATCTCAGCGCTGTCATGGGTCTCCACGTGGCTCCTCCAGCTCCAGGGCTCTGGTTCCATCAACATAGCTCCGTGTGTCTTGTCAGCAAGAAGACGAAGCAGAAAGAGTGTGTGTTCTACCTCCTGGTGGGAAGACAGGAGTTCCCAGAGTCCTCAGGACAGGGCCATGCCCACACGGAGACATTATTGTCTATGACCTGATGACTTCACCCTTTCCCCAGTTGACAGTAGTTTATGGGACTGCCACACAGTGATTGTGAAGACGGAGTGATATTATGTGTCTCCTACTCAATACCTAAGGAGCCCTAGAGGCACAATGGTCAAACATTTGGCTCCTTACCAAAAGGATGGCAGTTCAAGCCCATAGGTTGTTCCACAGGAGAAAAGATCTGACGAATTGCTCCCATAAAGATCACGGCCTAAGAAACTCTGTGGAGCAGTTGGATATTTACACTGGGTTCTGATGAGTTGGAATCAACTCACAGACACACAACCACTGAACACCTACTGAGGGCCGACCATCCTCTGATCCTTACCAATATAGGGCAGTGAGATTTTGTCTCAACTTGACCCTCCTTGTGTGGAGGTAGGGATGGAGCCAACCTGTCAATCAAATGGTCACCTGGTGACAGCTCTTTGGGCATAAGAATGAGAGATATTGAGAACTGCTCTCTCTCTTTGCCCTCTGGCCTTCCTGTTTGTCGGGCCGGTGCTGGCCTCCAGGGGCAGCCCCACGAGGGCCGCCTGGCCAGAGAGCTGCCGATGCCCCGCCATGTTTCCACCAAACTGGAAACCACAGGACTCTGCACCCACGGGCCTGCTCCACCTTTCGGTATCCCTGGTCTGCAGTGAGGTGTCTTTGAAAAGGGCCCTGCTAGCGTCAAGTCTGTTGGCTTGAGTTGGACTGGGCTGGGGCACTTTTTCTCTGTCAAGTAGTGTCTTGATATATTGTTCCTTGTACGTAGATGAGTGTCCCCAGTTTTGTTTCTTGAGACAACCCAGCTTAACACACATAGTGTTACTGTATACACTCGGGTATAAGCCCACCTAAAGTCAGCCGAGGCACCTAATTTTACCACAAAAACTGCCTTAAGAATGTGCTGAAAAACTCGGCTGATACACAAGTCTATACAGTAACTTCCTTCCTGCCCTGATTATCTGACAAGACATAGAAGGAAGCTCAGAACTGGTGAGAAGAGAACTCAGGAGAGAAGAGGGGCAGGTAGTTCATAGGATAGAGCCAAGTGTCTTTGTCTGAACATCTTTAAAAGGGGGAAAGAAATAGGCTTGCACTGAGCTCTACCAAGAGATGTTACCTAGCATGTATGTTGCTCTGCTGCTCTTTCTTTCTCCTGCTAAATGCTCCCCAACATCAATAAAAGCAGCTGAAATAAACTTTAGAAACATTTCAGATGCTGCATGAAGGTGGACTTAAGTGATAACTCTTTCAGGGTAGTAAAGAATTCACTCGCACTTGGGTTATTTGATCTTGGAGAGAAAAAAACTAGACACATGGAATTGATACTGTTCCTCCCACCTGAAGGCAGCTGAAGGGTTAATTCACTAAGTAGTGACTTAAAAATACCACCTGAGTTATTTCAGAGTCATTTTCCTAAAAAGCTTCTGAAACAACGTTCTTGAAAGCTTTTCCAGTTCCCCAACCCCCTAGAGATCGTTCAAGGAGAAGGATAAGACTTGATGTGATGAAATGAGACCTGTGGAAGGCATTGATAAGACGTGTTAAATGATGGGATAGAATTGAGTGTTTAATAAATGTCTCTGAACTCCTTTGACGAAAGAAGCATCCTAGGACCCCATGTAGCCACTCCAGAGGAGGTGTCCAGACTAGGCCACCTGCCTGCCAAGTTTGAGGGACCACAGTTTTAATTAAAGCAGTGTGTGGGGAACAAGATCTTTCAGAGGGACTGTTGCTGGTCCTCTGCTGGTTTTATTGTTAGTTGTTCTAGACCTACCTACTGAGGCCACCGTGTTCTGCTCTGTAAAATGGGAGCAATAATCGAATCTATCTCAATGGGCTGTAACGAGGACTAAATGAGAAAATTAAGAGGTCTTAGGTTGGTATGTGGCATATATTGTTGTTAGTGGTTATCAAGTGGATGCTGATTAGTGGTAATCTAATGCTCCACCCATTTTTTTGGCAGATACTTAGGTCAAGAAGGAGACTGCTAATCGATTGCATCGAGGGTATCCCTCTTTTTTGGTGTCCTTCTACTTTACCACACATCAGGTCCTTTTCCAGGGACTGATGGCATGTCCAAAGTACCCAAGACAAAGTCTCCTCCTCTTCACATCCAAGGAGCATTCTGGTCGTACTTCTTCCCACACAGATCTGTTTATTCTTTTGGCAGTTCATGGTACTTTCAAGCACATGGTAATTTAAATGCATTGATTCTTCTTTTGTCTTCTGTAGTCAAGGTCCATTCATATGAGGTGACTGAAAATACCCTGGCTTGGGTCAGATGCACCCTAATCCCCAAAGTGACATCCCTGCTCTTCAACGGCACTGGGGTTTCATTGTGTTGTACACAGGGTCAGCACGAGTCAGAATTGGCTGGACAGCACCTAACACCAACAAGAACAGTGATGTGTGGCCATCTTGTTGCAAACTCTGAAGGTTGTTTTGAGTAAGAAAGGACTCAAGGGCAGTGAAGTTGGGCTTGCATGTACAACAGAGCAGAAACTGCCTGGTCTGGAGTCATTTTCACAATCACCACATGCTCAATCAAGTCCATCAGTCGGCTATTGTGTTAATTCCTCCGATTAAGGGTCTTTCACACCCTGCTTAGCTCTCTCCCAAACCTGATGTGTTCCTCTGGCAGTTGATTGGCTGGATGCTGTATACCAATGCCTGTGAGTCAGACAAGGTTTTCTTGTGATTTGTTGGCCAATTTTTGGAAGTCGTATGTTTTAGCCTGGGAGCTAAATAGAAACACGTCCACCACGTGTGATCCTGCTGATATTCGAAATAATGGTAGCATAACTTGCAGCACGTGGCAACATGTGAGCCAACACAGTATAGCTAACAGACAGCGGAGTGGTAGGGCAGATTCTGTCCTCAATGAATGCTAGCTTGTTCTTCTGACTTCTTCCAGAAAACTTGGGATTCCTACCAAAGGCTGGCCACTGTGGCAGACATGAAGTATAGTGTCAGCATGGGTCAGGGTGGATTGGATGGCAGTGAATCAGAATTGCTGACACTGGCAATACAAAGATGATTAGGGCATAGTGTACCAGTTAAGCTTATAGTTGCAAAGAACAGACCCTATCCTAGCTAATGTAGGTAGAAAGGGAATTTCTCCAAGAGCCTTTGGAGACCACTGGGCACTTTAGGAGGGCCAGTTATCAGCCAGTAGTTCCAGCCACCAGGCCCGCTGGGCCCATGGACATTCTGCTGCTATGTCTGAGCACAGGCTTTTCAGTCCGCACTGCTGTTGCTGAGAGTGAGATGTCTGTCTGATGTTGGAGTGCATTCTGCACGGATAGACCCCTCTTTAGAACTCTTGTTGTTGTTAGTTGCTGTTCATTTGACTTCCACTCATGGCGAGCTTGCATACGGCTCATGGAAATATTGGCTGCTCCTGCACTATCTTCATGCTCATTGCTATGTTTGATTCCAGGTTCAGGACAGCATCAATCCACTGAACTGAAAGGTTTCCTCATTTTTATTGACCCTCCCATTTGCCAAGCCTGATGTCCTTTTTCTATTGCATGGTCTTTCCTAGTGGCATGTCCAAAGTAAGAGAACCAAAGTCTGGTCATGCTCACTTCTAAGGAATATCCTGGCTGTTTTTCTTCTAATCCAAATTCATTGCTTCTGACAGGCCACAGAATAGTCAATATTCTTTGGCAGCACCACGATCTGTCTTCTTGCCTCCATTTTCATTAATGCATTTCACATGCATTCCTCTAGGATACTTTATCTGAACTGGAAACTTCATGAGTGCATCTGATAGGAAGAGTCTAGGTCACAGACCTCTCTGCCCTAGCAGCAAGAAAATCTGGTGTGTTTTTCGGATTCTAGCTTAGGGTAAAACACCCCCAAGGATGTAATAAATGGCCGTTGCTCACAGTTCTAGCTTTTGCAGAGCTCAGTCTACTGAAGTGACAGGGATATAAATAAATCATAACCTCAAAGAGTACAGAAGATGGCATTATCCACCAGACGTTCACTCTTATCCGCCCCCTCCAATGGGGGGAGTCTACCTGTTAGACATGGTCGCACGATTTGCTTTGGTCTATGGAATCATGGGTGGGAATGAGCCAAGGAGAGGTTTAAAGAAATGTGGTAAATTTTCTTGTGTTTCCACTTTTACCACGAGACCTTTACACTCCTGAACGAGTGGTACCTGTGTCAGCCTGGATATTTGGATGAGAAGACAAACGGATCAGACCCCAACTCAACCACAAGTTGGCCTCTGTCTTTTTCTCCCAGCTGCTGACGTACAAAATGAGCAGGTCACGAGTGTTTGTATTTGCAAGCCTTTGAGATTTGAAGATTGTTTTTTTAGCAGTGTTACTGCAGACCATGCAAGTAGAGGAGGCCAGATACAGGTGTAAAACGTGTTCCGTTTGGGAGGAAATGCAGAGGAGGAACTAAGTAGTTGGTAACCTCAGGGCAGGAACCACACAGAACGTGATGTGTGGAAAGCACTCATGATCCCTGCAGGTCAAAAAGCATAAGGAAAGTTGTTTCAGGAGGAAACTCACATGAAAAGTGGCTGAGCATTGGGCACATATGGCTGAGACGTGGAGTAGCTGAGCATTTTCCTGGCAAGTCAAAGGATTCTTTCCAGCATTTCTCGAATTGCAGTCAGTAGAACTGCATTTAATATTTTGATTAAAATCAATTTACGTTCTTGCCTTGCTAGTCCTTTACTACTATCATTGCAACCCCCTCAAAATAAGAGTCAAATGGCTAGCTTGCTATGTTAGTAATGTTTGTAGTACATATTAAATTCATAACTGCTGAAAGTTAAAAAGAAGAAAGAAAAGATCCCCGTGTGCCAACAGCATTGCATGGCTTGAGTTGCATTCAACATTGCTGTTGTTGTTGTTATGGACGATTGAGTCAGTTCTGGTCCATAGCAACTGTAGTCACAGCAGAATGAAACACTGCCTGGTCTTGCACCATCCCCACAATTGTTCCTGTGCTTCAGCCCCTGCTTGGAGCCACTGTGTCAATGCAGCTCTTTGAGGGCCTTCCTCTTCTTCACTGCCCCTCTGTGTTTCCAATCATGATGTCCTTCTTCAGGGACTGGTCTCTCTTGACAATAGGTCCAAAGTATGTGAAACGCAATCTCGCCATCCTTGCCTGCAAGTGGTTTACAGAAATCCCTCTCCGATCCGTTAGTGCCGATGCCACTTTACTGAGGCAGCCCCGTGCCCGATTAAGAACGTTCACCGCTGCAGACTTCTTGGCAGATATTCTTTGTGTGCCTTTAGGTGTCCATGTAATTCAATACTGACCAGTAAAGTTTTAGCACCCTAGAGGGGACCTTGGGACAAGGAATGTTTGTGCATTTGACTGTTAACCAAAAGGTTGGCGTTTTGAACCCACTCAACTACTCAATAGAAGGAAGAATCGGTTATCTACTTCCATACAAGATTTTGAGCTAGGACATTTTATGAGGTACCACATGGGGTACCTATGAGTCGACATGGAATTGCTAGCAACAAACAATAACAACGTGAGTGATAAAAGAAATAACTTAGTGACAGGTGATTTTTACTTTTTAGTACATTCCTTGTTCCCCCTTCTTTACTGGAATGGAGATTCAGGGCTTGGACAACCACAGCTATATGAAGCTTATAAGGAGGAAAGGCACATGCTAAGGTGGGCAGAGCAGTAAACAAGAAGGAGCTTTAGTCCTTGCCGTCTTCCTTTACCAGCTGCTCCAACCCTGGCTCTATCTTTAAGCCAACTGTTACAGATCTATTACTTGCAGCCAAACACAAACCTAACTGGCACACATGTTCCTGAAGCCCTCGGCTACAGAAGAGGCCACAGAGAGTTAGGGGGAGAGGCATGAAACGTAAACAGGGCCATATCTCAAAAAAAACTTGCAAGGTAGGCAGAGATGCAGGCTTCTTTCTCCAGAAATAGGTGTGGAACAGTTTGGAAGCTGTGACTTCGTAGACTGGGTGTCCAGTCCTAAACGATTACCATATCTAGTCTCTTCCCACTGTTGTGGGACTCATCAGGAAAACGGCAAACAGGTCTGAACTTGTTCATTGGTAAAATGCCTCAGAGTTTTTAATGTCACATGTCATGTGTGCACGGGGTTAGGATGGGGGTGAAGGATTGCAAGATGTATGTTGTTGGCACAGAGGCTCCCTGGTGGTGTAGTGGGTTCTGTGTTGAGCTCCTAAACACAAGGTCAGCAGTTTGAAACCACCAGCTGCTCCATGTGAGAAAGATAAGGTTTTCTATTCTCATCAACAGTTGTAGTCTTGGAAGCCCCCTGGGGCAGTTCCACTCTATCCTTTATGGTCGCCGTGAGTTGGGATCAACTGGATGGCCTTGAGGTATGTTGGCACATTGATAGAAGAGAATCAGCTTGAAGAGGTAGAGTAGTGGAGGAGATCTACTGGGCTTTGGATCAGGAAACCATCACTCACTAACTGGTGACGCTGGGTAAATCACTCTCAGGCTTTCAGCTCAGTTTCCTTAACAATAGACTAGAACTCTTTGAAGGGGACTTCATCCATTTGTGATGCTGTTGGGTATTTTTGACCAGTCATTTAAACTTTCTCTTTTTTTGTTTAAATCATTTTATTGGGGGCTTGTACAATGCTTATCACAATCCATCCATCCATCCATTGTGCCAAGCCCATTTGTACATTTGTTGCCATCATCATTCTCAAAACATTTGCTTTCTACTTGAGCCCTTGGTATCAGCTTCTCATTTTCCCCTTCTCTCTCCCCTCCCCCCTCCCTCATGAACCCTTGATAATTTATAAATTATTATTATTTTGTCATATCTTACACTATCCAATGTCTCCCTTCACCCACTTTTCTGTCGTCCATCGCCCAGAGAGGAGGTTATATGTAGATCCTTGTAATCGGCTCCCCCTTTCTAAACCTTTTCTTCCCTAGATTTTTCTGATCTTTGAACCTGACCTCACTCAGATGGCCTCTTGCTTAGGTCCTGGCTGGTACAATGAACATAACGCAATTTCCGTGCTTAAAGTCAACATAAAATAAAACCCATTGGGCTGCTCTTAGGGAGGCACAAGGTGTTATTTGTCTGGCTGATGGGAGGATTAGTTTGAGCTGAGAGGGCTTCTGGAGCGCACAGCAGTGGATTAACTTGGATGCTGGAGCATTCTCTGCCGCATGCGCTCTGTTTGTTGTGGGGAAAACCCTGAGTAAACAACTGATGAAAAGTGCAGGACAAGGAATTCTACTTTTTTTCCCCCTCTAGAAAAGGCATTCAATATCCTGTTCAGCTTCTTAAATTGCATGATGATGATGGGTTTTTCTCTCCCTCTGCCCCTTCTCCTGCCCCCCTACCTCCACACCCCCCCCCACCCCGGCCGAGTAAAATGTTTTAAACATAGTCTGGATTTGAAATTGGTTAAGGAGGTCAGAACTGCCTGACCCAGCTTACATTTCCGTTGGCCAATCTTCAGTTCTTCGAGTACGGGCTCAGCTGGCTGCCTGGACGGCCTTTTTATTTCCAAGATGACAGTTTCATTTCAGTCCATTTCACCGATTCTTAGAGGCGGAGAGGGATTTCTATGAATTTAACCAAGCCCCACTGCCCACGCCATCCTTGCCTTTCTACTGACTCAGGCTGATGGCTGCTCAGCCTGCCAGGTAGTGCCCTGCAAGAGCAGACTCAATTATTTGGGACATGCATCTTTACCTTTGGAAGACACCGGTCCTGGGTTCAAGTCGAGGTTCTACCACTTACAAGCACTGTAACTCTGGGACCCTGAACCCCTCTCTATGTTTCAGCTGTGAAACAGAGGAAACAGTACCCTCTCCATGGGTTGAAGTGATCATGAAAGAAACTAGGAGGTTCAAATTGCACTGTGGAGTAAATGCCCCACTATACATTCTTACTTCCCTGAGTTTCCATTTACTGAATCATCTTCCCAGTTCATCAACCCTAGAGGAAACTGCTGCTGCATTTAGTTATCTGCCCATCTGCTTACTTGTCTTTCTCTCCGTCCATCCATCCATCCATCCATCCATCCATCCATCCATCCATCCATCCATCCATCCACATTTTAGATATTCCTTCTTCCCTTTGTCTACCACCCAAATTCAATCTTCCAGCATTCAACCCCATCAGAACATATCTGTATGTCTGAAATGTATCTGATAAGCCAACTCATGGGAATGTTTATTTGATTAGAGAGTGAAATGCTTTAAAGCTGAAAGGACCTTTAGGATGTAGTCCAAATCCCTTAATCTATTTACAAAGAAAGGGTTAATGATGTACAGTGCCTCGTGGTGCAGTGAGAATGCCAGACTGATCTGTGTGGATTCCCCAGGCCTGAAAGACTGCAAATGTAGAGAGATCTAATATTTTCCCATGCTTGTATTTCACTCTGAGAAAATATCAGGGTGATTATGCTGATGGTGTGATGATCGTGACATTCACAGGCATATGTTTTATCCCTTATCACGTGCCCAGTACTATACTTTATGCATTACCTTATTTAACCCTTCAAAAGCACTCTTTGAGTCATAGATTGTGGTTTAACGGAGAGCTTATGTAACTTGCCAAAGGCAAGGGAAAGAGCTACAATTCAAAGATTCAGAAGCTTTTCTGTTTGAATTCAAACCAAAAAAACCAAACTCATTGCCAGTGAATCAGTGCTGAATTACTAGCGACCCGATAGGACAGGTTAGCACTGTCCCTGCACGTTTCTGAGACGGTAACTATGGTGGCAGAAAGTCCTGTCTTTCATCCTTTAATTCAAAAGCACGTTCTTGATCTCTACTCTCCTCTGGTAGACTCATCTGGCCAGACAGTGACGATGGTGTTGACGACAATATCATCACGCATTCACAGAGCATTAACTACGTTAAAAACAAAAATAAAACTCACTGCCACTGAGCCAATTCTGAATATAGGATGTAGTAGAACTGCCCCTGTAGGTTTCTGAGAGCATAACTCTTTACTGGAGTAGAAATCCTCATCTCTCCTCATCTTTTTTTCCAGGGGAGCAGCTGTTGGTTTGGAACTACTGATCTTGTGGTTAGTAGCCCAATATGTTAGCCACTACTCTACCAGGGCTCCTACACGCTGACGATGTATTTCCACATTTAATCCTTAGGCCAACCCAGTGAATTCGGCACCTTTATGATCTCTGTTTTCTAGCTGTGAATACTGAGGCACAGAGCATTAAGAAACTTGCACCACTACTAGAGAGTGCTAGCCCAGGCTTCCCATCCAGAAGTGTGTTTTCAAGGCTCTCACTCTGGACCACTGTTTAGGGACAGGCTCCATTGGAAAGGCAGCGGGATGGGCTGTGCCGTGGCAGCAAGACCACAGAGAGAAGTCGCCACAGGGGAAAAAGTGCATTTATCCTGCTGATGAGCTAATGCTCACAAAGGCACTTTGTCAACACCAAAATGCACATGTGGTTATACCTACCTCTCCTCAGTCTCGCCTGCCTGTCTCAGGGCTGAGCTCCATCAGTCAGGAGGACGCAGTAGTGCCTTTCCTTGGGATTCAGACCGCATCCTCAGAGAGCTGATCACCAGAACAATCTGGAACTGGCACTGCAGACCCAAATGTTCTGGGTGGGGGGTGAAAGAGGTGGGGATGGGGTGGAGCCCTGACATTGCAAGAACGACTTAGTTCTCATGGGAAACAAGAATACGAGATTTTTTAAACGCACGTTATTATTTAGAGATGTTTTCGATGTACAGAAAACGTGTGCAGAAGGCTCAGGGAGCTGCCATCTGCACCTCACTCTCCCTGCATCTCACAATACATTCCCACTGGTATACTGGTTATGACAGATGATTGTTAAACCAAACCAAGCTCACTGCCATCGGTCGAGTCCATGCGGACTGATAGCGGCCCTACAGGACAGGGTAGAACTGTCCTGTGATTGTCGGAGACTGTAACTCCACATTTAATCCTTAGGCCAACCCAGTGAATTCGGCACCTTTATGATCTCCATTTTCATTTATGGGAGCTGAAAGTACTGTCTTTCTCCCATGGAGCAGCTGATGGTTTTGAACTGCTGACCTTGCAGTTAGCGGCCCAGCACGTAACCATGATGCCACTAGGGCTCTGTCCAGTCAGTTCTGATACGTAGCAGCCTTGCACACAGCAGAAGGAAACACGGCCATCCCTGTGCCACACTCAGAGTCATGGCTCTGTTTGAGCCATGTGTCACTCCACCTCATTAAGGGTCTTCTTGAGTCTACCATGCTGTCCTTCTCCAGGGACTGGTCCCTCCTGATAATATGTCCAAAGTAAATGAGAGGAAGTATCACCATCCTCCCTCCTAAGAAGCATTCTGAGTGCCCTTATAGCAAACAGATCTGCTCATTCTTCTGGCAATCCATGGTCGATACATTATTTTTTGGCAATAACGCAGTGAAAGAGCATCAGTTTTTCTCCAGTCTGCCGTATTTATTGTTTTGCGGCTGCATATGAAGTGACTGAAAGTACCATGGCTTGCGTCAAGCACACCCCCATTCTCAGAGTGACCTCTCTGCTCTTTAACCCCTTAAAGAGGTCTTGTGCAGCAGATGTACCCAGTCCAGTGTGTCGTTTGAATTCTGGCCTGCTGTCTTCGTACGTGCAGATTTTGAATCTCAGTAAAATGAAATCTTTGACAGCTTCGCTCTTTTCTCCACGGATCATAAAGTTTTTCATCGTTCCAGTGGTGAGGACTCTTGCTTTCTTTATATTGACACGTAATCTATCGTGAAGAACAAAGTCTTCGATTTTCACAAGCCTGTGTTTGTGATCCTCTTCACTTTGAGCAAGAAGGCTGTGTCATCTCCTTATCTCAGGATGCTCGTGAGCCTTCGTCCAATCCGAATCCCCTGTTCTTATTCATAGAGTTCAGCTTCTTGGACTATTTGCTGGACGTACAGATTGAATACATACGGTGAAAGGATACAGCCTTGGTGCACACCTCCCTTGTTTCTTTACCACACCACAGTTCCTGGTTCCCTTTGAATGACAGCTTCTCGGTGTACAAGTTCTGCGCGAGCACCATAGAGTTTTCTAGAACTCTCATTCTGTGCAGCATTCTCCAGAGTTTGTCATGATTCACACAGTTGAGCGCCTTTGAATAGTTCACACAACAAGGCCATCCCTTTCTGATAGTCATGTTTCAGCCAAGACACATCTGATGTCAGCATTGACATTCTTCTTTCTGAGTTCTGGTCTCTCCTTGCTAATATATTGCTGCCACCAAAAAATTATCCTCAGTAAAATCTTTCTTGTGTAATATGAACAATCTGGCTCACAAATTATGTTGGGTCATCTTTTTTGGCACGAGTACAAATATGGACCTCTTCCAGCCTGTTGACCAGGAAGCTGTCTACCACGTTTCTTGGCCTAGCTGAGTGAGCTCTTCCAGTGTTTCAGCTATTGGTTGAAATATCACAACTAGCATTCTGTCACTTTCTGGAGTCTTGTTTTTCATCAATCCCCTCATGGCAGTTTGGCCATCTTTCTTCAACACCACTGGTTTTTGCTCATCTGCTATGTGCTAAAATGGTTTAACTTTGACAAATGGCTTTTGGTTCAGTGACCCTGGGTTCCTTCCATCTTCTTTTGATGCATCTGTGTCACCTGAGATTATGTCTACAGACTTTACAGATTCCAGTTTGCGGTTTCTCTTTACTTTACATTTCAGCTTGAGAAATGCTGAGAATGCTCTTCCCTTTTTATTGGTTAACGCTAGTTTTTCTTCTTCTTCTTCTTTCATCGTATTTGTCTTCTTGAGTTACCCTTTGAAAACTTCTGTTCATCTCTGTTTTTTCATCATTTGTTTTAGTTCTATTTACTTTGGCTATTCTATGTTTATCAGCGACTTAGTGAGTTCTCATGGGTTTGTATTTGTACCCTTCAGCTGCATCTTGAATAAGAGCAATTGACGGTTGCCCTGCAGTTGGCTCCTGGTTTTGTACTGACTGATGATAATGAACTTCTCCATTGTCTCTTCCCACAGCTGTAGTCAATTTGATCCCTGTGTGGTCCATCACGTTGGACTGCACTCCACAAGATGGCCACGTAGAAACCACCAGCTGCTCCTTGGGAGAAAGCTGGAGCTTTCTACTCTAGTACGCAGCTACACTCTTGGAAATGCACAGGGACAGGTGTTCCCTGTCTTATAGGGTTGCTGTGTGTTGGCATTGACTCTATGGCTGTGAGTTTGGAGGTGGGGGTGTTGTTTGGATGGTAGCCCATTTGTTAGGTTCCTGGATTGGAGTACCTCAGTTCTTGTTTCCTGCTACTGAAAGAATTCATGCAGCAGAAGAATGTTTAGTAACCCAAATCACTTTTATGAGGAGGTAAGTTTCAGGTATCACAGTCTCAAAATACATGCTTTTTCTGGAAAGCGTGCAAGGCCATGTAGGAGTTCATGGCTGAATGAAAAAAAAAAACACGTGGAAAACATACAGGAATGGGAGCCCCAAACCCACGCTTGCGGAATCATGAACTCCCAAGGGGCCAAGAGAATATGACTTGAACAGGCCCTGGGCAGGCATGCCGACACATGCTCACCTGCACATGGGAGGGCCGACCCTTTATGCTAGAGAGAGTAGCCAAACAGGAGAAGAGTCAAAGAGCTTGGCCTTCTTGGGGCCTGTGTAATTTAACCCCTCTACCTGAGAAGGCGTGTTGACTGTTTTTAAACACACCTGTGTGATGCCATGTGGCTGGGCCTAGTCTGTGCACCCAAGTGAACCTCTGACCTGGGCCCAGGGGGCTTAGTCTGCATTTGCTCAGTCCTGGATTTTCCTATAGGTGTCCATGGATTGCCTGATTTCTTTCCACCCTCACCGTTGTGGCCATTTGCAGGCACCGGAGAGCCAGTGCTCCCTTTGTCCCTGATCTAGCTACCCAGTACTCCCAGTGATGTCCACGTGCATTGCTGCTCTGTATGTTAATGCAAAAAGTTATTTCTAATGAATCAGTCCTTGCTATTGCAATATTTATGAGGATTGTTAAAATCTATGCCTTACATTAGGGTCATAGTTTGTGTATGCGGGTTTGACAAATACATATCATATGTCCATCATGACAGTGTCATACAGAATAGTGTCAATGCCACACAAACCATCAGGAGGCCACCTGTTCATCCTTCCTCTCTCCGCCGCACTCCTGGCACCACAAATCTTTTTGCCGTCTCTGTAATTTTGCCTCTTCTGGAATGTCATATATTTAGAATCCCACAGTATTTTGCTTTATCAGAATGGCTTCTTTCACCTGAAATATGCATTTGAGGTTCCTCCAGGTCCAGGAAGGCTTCCTGGAGGAGGAGAGACCTGAGGTGGGCCCCTGTGTGTTCTTCCATAACCGATGCTCATACGCTGTCAGTCATTTGCAGCTCGTTCCTCTGTTTACTCCCATTTGACTGTGACTGCCATCCTCCCTAATACCACAAACGCACACCAAACTCACTGCCACTGAGCCAATTCTGGCCACAGAGTCAATTCTCACTCACAGCACACCTATAGAGAGAACAGCCTGTTTTTCCAAGACTATAATGCTTTAGGGGGATGGGACGCCTCATCTTTCTCCTGAGGAGTTGGCAGGTGACTTTGAAAGGGTTTTCATACCCAAAATGTGGAGTTTATTTACTGTGTCACAAGCCAGTTCCTGAGCTGGGTCCCCACAGGTAGATCTATTGACATCTTTGCTCTGGAAGTCTCTGAGCCAAGTCAGGACTTTGAGACAAAGCGGGTGGGGGTGGGGTGGTGGGGAGGCTTGAAACTGCTCAGGAACAATGGCTCTTTGTTGAGACTTTTTCCCTGTGGTTGCGGTTGCCCTTCCTTTCAAAAGGAATGCATTTCCAAAGTAGGCGTGTTTCCATTTCCAGCGCCTGTTTACTGATAAAGGAGGGATAATATCATGTAATAAATTTTCAGAATGAAAATGCTAATGCCAATCTTAAAAGTTTAATAAGGAAGACCCTCTAAGTGTGCTTATGAAAATCTTAATACGGAATGGAGAGTATTAGCACTCTGAAACCCTGACCGCTAAAGCCTGGGTGGTCCTGGTCTGTGGGCCAAGCCCTGCCCTCTGGGGGAAGCAATGAGCAATCCGGGATGCATTTACAACATTGCTGCTGATGTACTCTCTGACCAAGTCTTGGAGGCGTGCCCCCTCCTGAAGGCTTACTCTGCCCAGGAACCCGCCCCTGGTGCCCCCTGGGGCAGTAATGTAAGAAATACCAGCATCCCAGAGGCTTGGGGCTTGCCGAGGTTCTCTGGGCATGGATTTCAGGCGTCGGTGCTTGGCGCTGCTTTCTAATTTGGGGTGGAAAGAACTGGTCGGGGAACAGGACTGCATTCAATGGACTTCCCTCAGCAAAGTGTGTCTAGACCCTTCTTTTCTGAATCCCCTGCTAAAACTGTACCTTGGAGGTCAACGGAGAAGGCCAACTGCAGAAGCTCCAATTGTGGACAATGGTCAGCATATTGCTTGTGGGTCACAGGCTGTCAAAGGGAGAAAATGTTCATGAAAGGCAATTGGGAGGCATCTTAAACACCAAAGAGAGGTGCAAACATACTTTGGCCATACCCTTCCAGGACCACAGAAGGTGCAGGGCAGAATAAAACACGTTTCCTTATCAACTAGAGACATCCCGATATTAGAGATCATGACACGGCTAGGAGAAGAAAGACGTTTACATGACTCTTGAGTTTGGGGGCTGAGACAAGACCTGGAGTCCTGGGGTGCCAGAATGCCAACATTTAAGAAGAGGAGGGGACATTACACAGGACCAGCCAATAGCAGAAGACCCTCCAGAAAGCCAGCCTAGGTGGACGGTCCACCATTCCAGCTTTATGCTTTGCCAGGCTGTCTGGACTAGCAAAGGTCCCTTTGGAGTTCTGAGCCAAAGTATCCCCCTTCAATACATTCACTCTTTCTGGTCAAACCTTTGAGACTCTTCTCTGAATTTTGTCTCTTGCCTGAAGTCTTGCCTGTGAGTGGGACAAGAATAGAGGAGTGTGGAGGCTTGAAATGCTGAGCGAGCCTCCTTCCAGTAACAAGATGACAAAGGTGACTGATGCTCACGGTTGATTGCAGTGTTGCCTGGGTTACTTGGGCTGACCTTTAGCCAACAGTGCTCTATGACAAATGGTGGCCAAACTCAGATCTTGGCTGAAATGTAAATTTAAGATAAATAAAGAGAAGGTGTTTTACTCAGGAGTTCTTTCTTAAGTTGTGATAACTTCTCTGGTATTCCTGTTTTTCTGACAGACGCCACCTTTCCCTTTTCCCTGTCTAGTCCAGTGTCAAAGGAGCTGCAGCTCAATAGTATAGCTACTTTGTTCGTTCAGTCATGTAGCAGAGGGATTCAAAAAGGTCATGGAAAAAATGCCACCATCTTCCTATTCCGTTTTTTCATGAATTTGATGAAGCTCCTTTGTATTGGTGAAAATCCCTGATGTGAGACAATTGCCTTGACAGACACTGGGGATATGTGTATTCACACAATAGTCTGGCCCCCAAACAGCTTCTCTCTCCAGTGGGGAGGAAAGCAAGTAAACAGCATGATAAGGGGACTAGAGGTGAGAATGGGGTGATGGGGAAGCACGGAGAAAGAGCAGCCCACTGATGAACAGTGGTGTCAAGTTTGCCCACCTTTAGCCCTTCTGTCTATCCTTACATTCCAAATTCATCTCTTCTCTAGGTAGGATAACCCCCTATAGATCCGCAACACATTTGTTCTTCTCTGATTCTCATTGTGAGGGTTATAGATGTCTCTGAAGCTCTGTGGAGATTAAATACTCCTGTAAGGCAAAACTCTGTGTCTCCAAAGCATTGTATGGTGTTGTTGCTAGATGTCATTGGGTTGGCTCTGACCATGGCAACTCTGCGCACAACTGAAGGAAACACTATGAGGTCCTGCACCTTCCTCACAATTGTCCCGATGTCTGAGTCCATTGATGTAGCCACTGTGTTGATCCATCTTGTCCAGGGCTGTCCTTTGTTTTACCACCCCTCCACTTTCTCAAACTTGATATCCTTCTCCAGAGACTAGTCTCTCCTGATAAAATGTCCAAAGTGTGTAATACCAACCTTGCCTCTAGGCAGCACACTGGCCTTACGTCTTCCAATACAGAGATCAGTTTATACTTTAGTTGTCCTTGGTACTTTCAATATTCTTCTCAAACACCACAATTCAAATGCATCTGTTCTTCTCAGGTCATCCGTATTCAAATTCCCATGTTCACATGCAACGGAAAAAGCCATAGCTTGATTCAGACTCACCTCAAAGTAACATCCTTGCTCTACAATACTCGAGAGAGAAGTCTTGTGCAGCAGATTTATTAATGCAATGATTTTTTGACTGCTGCTTCCATGAGCATCGATTGTGGAGCCAAGCAAGGCAAAAACCTTGACAATTTCCATCTTTTCCCCGTTTATCATGATGTTACCGATTGGACTTGTGGGGATTTGGGCTTCCTTTACAATGAGTTGTAATCCACACTGAAGGCTACAATCCTTGATCTTCATCAGCAAGTGCTTCAATTCCTCCTTGCTTTTAGCAAGCAAGCTGATATCATCTGCATACCGCAGGTTGTTAATACACCTTCCTCCAATCCTGATTCCACATTCTTCTTCATATCATCCAGTTTCTCTGATGATTTGCTCAACAAGTCTGGTGAGAGGATACAATCCTGACACACACCTTCCTGATTTTAAACCATGCAGCGTTCCCTTGTTCTGCTTGCACACCTGCCTCCCGATCCATGTACAGGTTCTGAATAAGCACCGTGAAGTGTTCCTGAGTTCCTATTCTTCTCAAGATTATCCGTCATTTATGCTGGCACACACAGCTGAATGCCTTTGCATCGTTAATGAAACAAAAGTAAATATCTGCCTGGGAGTCTCTGCTTTGAGCCAAGATCCATCTGACAGCAGCAATGACAGCTCTTGTTCCACATCCTCTTTTGATCTGACCTGAACTTCTGGCACTTCCCTGTCAATGGACCACTTTTATCACTGTTGATCTTAAGCACCATTTTACTTGTGTGCAATATCAGTGATATCATTCTATAGTTTGAATGTTCTGTTGAGTCACATTTCTTTGGAATGGGCACCGATATGGATCTCTTTCAGTCAGTTGGGCCTGGGAGTTGTTTTCCAAATTTCATGGCATAGATGAGTGAATGCTTCCCGTGTTTCTTCAGCTGACTGGGACATTTCTTTTTTTTTTTTATTTTAACAATTTATTGGGGCTCATACAATTCTTTTCACAGTTCATACATATACATACATCAATTGTATAAAGCACATCTGTACAGTCTTTGCCCTAATCATTTTTTTCTCTTTTCTTCTTTTACATTTTATTAGGGACTCATACAACTCTTACCACAATCCATACATATACATACATCAATTGTATAAAGCACATCCATACATTCCCTGCCCCAATCATTCTCAAGGCGTTTGCTCTCCACTTAAGCCCCTTGCATCAGGTCCTCTTTTTTTTTTCCCCTCCCTCCCCATTCCCCCCTCCCTCATATGCCCTTGGTAATTTATACATCGTTATTTTGTCATATCTTGCCCTATCCGGAGTCTCCCTTCCCCCCTTCTCTGCTGTCCCTCTCCCAGGGAAGAGGTCACATGTGGATCCTTGTAATCAGTTCCCCCTTTCCAACCCACTCACCCTCCACTCTCCCAGCATCGTCCCTCACACCCTTGGTCCTGACAGTATCATCCACCCTGGATTCCCTGTACCTCCAACCCTCATATGCACCAGTGTACAGCCTCTGTCCTATCCAGCCCTGCAAGGTAGAATTCGGATCATGGTAGTTGGGGGGAGGAAGCATCCAGGATCTGGGGGAAAGCTGTGTTCTTCATCGATACTACCTCGCACCCTAATTAACCCATCTCCTCTCCTAAACCCCTCTATGAGGGGATCTCCATTGGTCGACACTTGGGCCTTGGGTCTCCACTCTGCACTTCCCCCTTCATTTAATATGATATATATATACATATATACATACATATATACATATACACATATATACACATACATACACACACTTATATCTTTTTTTTTTTTTTTGCATGATGCCTTATACCTTGTCCCTTGGGCACCTCGTGATCGCACTGACCGGTGTGCTTCTTCCATGTGGGCTTATTTGCTTCTGAGCTAGATGGCCGCTTGTTCACCTTCAAGCCTTTAAGACCCCAGACACTATCTCTTTTGATAGCCGGGCACCATCAGCTTTCTTCACCACATTTGCTTATGCACCCATTTGTCTTCAGCGATCCTATCATGGAGGTGTGCAGTCAATGTGTGATTTTTTGTTCTTTGATGCCTGGTAACTGATCCCTTTGGGACCACTCGATCACACAGGCTGGTGTGTTCTTCCATGTGGACTTTGTTGCTTCTGAGCTAGATGGCCGCTTGTTTATCTTCAAGCCTTTAAGACCCCAGTCACTATCTCTTTTGATAGCCGGGCACCATCAGCTTTCTTCACCACATTTACTTGTTCACCCACTTTGGCTCCAGCCGTTGTGTCGGGAGAGTGAGCATCATAGAGTTCCAATTTAATAAAAGAAGGTATTCATGCATTGAGGGAGTGTTTGAGTAGAGGCCCAAGGTCCTTCCGCCACCTTAATACTTGACCTATAAATATAGACACATAGATCTATTTCCCCATCCTCCTATATATATTTGCATGTACATGTCTTTGTCTAGACCTCCATGAATGCCCTTTGACTCCTAGCTCCCTCCTCCATCTCCCTTGACTTTCCTCCTGCCCTACTACCATGCTTCATCGCCACCTGGGCTAGAGTATACCTCTTCTCTAAACAACCTTACCCTTGATCATTTCCCACCAGGCCTGCCACTCCCCCTTCTCTACCATTTGGGGTCCCATGTTTTTCCCTTGTCGACTGGGACATTTCAGTGGGTACTCTGTCAATTCCTGGAGCCTTGTTTTTGGCTAATCTATTTAGTGCCATTTGAACTTCTTCCTTCTGCATTGGTTCTTGCTTGTATACCACCTCCTGAAATGGTGGACTGTCAACTAGTTCTTTGTGGTAGAGTGACTCTGTGTATTCTTTCCATCTTTTTTTTGGTGCTTCCTGTACCATTCAATATTTTGCCTATAGAATCTTTCAAGATTGCAATTCAAGGTTTGAATGTTTTTTTTTGAGTTCTTTCAGTTTCAGATATGCCGAGTGAGTATGTTCTTCCCATTTGGTTTTCTAATTCTAGGCCCTTGTGCATTTTGTTATAATTTTTGGCTTTTTCTTCTTGAGAGATTTTCTGTTCAGCTCCTTGACTTCATCCTTTCTTCTATTTTCTTTAGCTACTCTTACGTGTAAAAACAAGTTTCAGAGTCTCTTCTGATATCCTCTTTTGATCTTTTCTTTCATTCCTGTCTTTTTAATAAAGCAACTCTTGGAGAGAATGTAGCATTTTAAAGGGGTCAACACACATTTCCCTACATGACTTCCAAGCTACGCTGTGGTGTAAAGGGCCTAGTTTGCCCTAGCCTTATTATTAGTTAGCTCAAGTCTTATTGATAGGAAGTTTGGCTTTTCTAAGAAGCTAATTGTTTTCTCTCTTTGGTTCCTACTATAGGGTGCGGTTGGGGAATGTGTTCTCCCAGGCTGAAAGCCTACAACCTAGTACTCCTGACCTTTCTTTGGACACACACACTACTCTTTAGACAATGGGGTCTCTAATTGGTGGGTTTGAGCTTGGGAAGGGAAACCAGGTGTTTCCCATTCACTTTCTGTTGTGATTATTCTGTCCACAGAAAGTGTATTTTCTGCTCGCCTAGCCGTCATATGGTGAAACTCCAGGACCACCTCTGATGGCCTGGGGTAATCTCTATGGAGTTCAGGATTATAGTTTCAGGTATAAGCCACTTTCTCTGATGTCACCAATGAAAACAATGAGGTGCCATTTCCAAAGCCATATAACTTACCTCACATGAACTCTCAATCAAGTCAAACTATGGCCAGGACAATGGCTCCTTTTATTGTTTAGAGTCAGATCTCCTCCAACACACTTAAATCCTTATGTAGAACTCCCCCTCGGGTTAAGCATCTGGACATTCAGATCCCAAATGGTAATATGGTGAACTCATGTGCAAGAGGACACAGCAAACAGAAAATAAAACACAAAGAGTTTTTGGTATAAATGTTCTCCTTTCCCCAAACTGTTGAAATAATTTGGCTAGGTGAAAGTAAAAGAATAGTTTCTATTTTTCCAATTTCTTTTCATTTGTTGTCCAAATTCTGCTTATTCTTGCCAGTTTGTTTTCTGTTGTACTTTTGTCCTTGGCTGGCCACCAAAATATGCACTTTTCCTTGAGCATCCACGTATTATGAGATTGTAGACTAATGTCTGGGTTTTTGCATACTTGTGTTAAAAATTCAGATTTTAAATAAAGTTGCTCTATGAAAAATACAATGAATGGTTTAAAATCGGGAGAGGTGTGCATCCAAGTTTGTCCTTTCATTGTATTTATTCAACCCACATACCGAGCAAATACAATCTGAGAAGCTAGACCATGTGAATAAGAACACGGCATCAGGTTTGCAGACAGTTTCATTAGAAACCTGCTATCTATCAGTCAGGGTGTCATATTGTGGTAGCTTGTGCATTGCTATAATGTCAGAAGCGAAGTCACCAATATTTCAAAGTGGCCAGGCTTCAGTAGAGCTTCCAGACTAAGAACAGTCAATGGAAAAGCAATCCACTGCCCACTTCAGAGGCAGTAGCCGCTGAAAATCTTACGCCTAGCTTCAAATCATTGTCAGTTGCTGAAGGCTAAGGAATAGATGCAGAGCATTGTTGGAGACAGTGCCACTTGGACCAGCGGGCACTCAAAATGTGATGGTGGAGGAGTCGATTTCTTAGAGTGTATTTGACAATGGTGATACGAGTCAGGTAAAGGCTGGGGGAGTAGAGTCTCAAGATTACATTTTACTGATAGGGCATTGCTGAGGGTAAGAGGAAACGGATGATCATCTGCTAATGATCAGAATTTGGAATGTGGGAAGTATCAATCTAGGAAAATTGGAAGCAGTCAAAAATTCCTTGTAATGGCTAAGGATCGATATTCTAGGCATTAGTGAAAGGAAACGCATTGGTATTTGCCAGTTTGAATCAGAAAACTATATGATTTACTCTGCTGGGAATGGCCTGGAGCATTCATTGCCAAAAGGACATTGAAAAATCAATCTTGAGGTACAGTGCTGCCTGCAATAGGATTATATCCAGCTGTCTTCAAGGAAGTCCAACCAATACAATTACTCAAATTTATGCATCCACCACCAAAGCTAATGATGAAGAAACTGAAGAAATCTACCAACATCTTCAGTTGGAATTTGATCAAACATGAAATCAATATCTATTAGTAATTACAGGTGATTGCAAACAGAAATGAAGAAGAAGCAGTCGTTGGAACATTTGGATTTGGTGATAGAAATGAAGCTGGAGATCTCGTGGTAGATTTTGCAATAAAAATAACAAATAAAATAAAATAATAAAAAATAATAAAATAAAATAATAATAAAATAATTTTTTCACTAACACAAAAAGTTGATACACAAAGACTTCTCCAGATGGAATACATAGAGGTCAAATTGCCTACATCTGTGGGAAGAAACGACGGAGAATCTCAATCTCAGCCGCTAAAACGAGGCCCCGGGCTGACTGAAACATACCATCAATTGCTCATATGTAAGTTCAGGTTGAGGCTGAAGAAGATTAAAATAAGTCCTGGAGTCCATCCCACCTGAATTTTGAGAACATCTCAAGAACAGATCCCACGTTAAGCATGAATGTCAAAAGACCTGATGAGCTGTCGGAGGACATCAGGACCATCGTTCCTGAAGAAAGCAAAAAGTCCGTACAAAGATCAGAAAGAAAGAAAAGATCAAAGTGACTGTCAGAAGAGGCTATGACACTTGCTCTTTTTTTAAAAAAAAAATCATTTTATCGGAGGCTTGTACAACTCATCACAATCCATCCATCCATCCATCCATTCATCCATTGTGTTGAGCATATTTGTACATTTGCTGCTCTCATCACAGAATACACCTTTTTTTTTCAAACACATTTGTACATTTGTTGCCTTCATCATCCTCACAACATTTGCTTTCTACTTGAACCCTTGGTATCAGCTCATTTTCCCCTCCTTCCCATCCCCCTCCCTCACGAACCTTTGATAATTTAAAATTATTATTATTCACCCGATTTCCTGTAAAACTTACTCTTCGTGGTAGAGCAGCTAAAGCAAATGGCAGACATTCAAAGAGATGAATAGAAAATTTCATAAGAAGGTCGAGAAGACTAAATCAAATATTATAATGAAACATGCAGAGACCTAGACAATCAAAAAGGAAGAACCTGCTCAGCAGACATTAAACTGAAAGAACTCAAGAAAAGTTCAAGCCTTGAGTGGCTATTGCTAATTCAAACCATCCTGTGGGCAACATGCTGAATAATACAGGATGCATCGAAAAAAGATGGAAAGAATACAGAATCACAGTAACAAAAAATAACTAGATGACATTCCTCCATTTCAGGAGGTAGCATTTGAGCAAGAACCAATGGTACCGAGGGAAGAAGAAGTTCAAGCTGCACTAAAAGCATTAGCCCAAAACAAGATTCCAGGAATTGAGAAATACCCACTGACATGTTTCAGCAGGCTGCTGCAGCAGTGCCACCACTCACCTATGCCAGGACATTTGGAAGACAGTTACTTGCCCAACCAACTGGATGAGATCCATTTGTACCCAGAAGGCTCAAACTGTAGAACAACATCATTAATACAACAGGCAAGTACAATTTTTCTGAAGAACACCCAACAATGGTTGCAGCAGTACATTGAATGGGACATGCCCGAGGTTCAGGCTAGATTCAGAAGACATCGGACAAGGGCTATCATTGTTGATGTCAGATGGATCTTGGATGAAAGCAGAGAATACGAGAAAAATGATTTATTTGTGTTTTATCGACTATGCCAAGGCATTTGACTGTGTGGACCATAACAACCTATGGACAACCTTGAGAAGAATGGGAATTCAGGAACACTTCAGAGTGCTCACTCAGAAATTGTACAGGGATCAAGAGGCAGCTCTGTGGATGGAACAAGGGGATCCTGACTGGATTAAAATAAGGAAAAGTGTCTGTAAGGCTTGTATCCTCTGACACACTTGTTCAATCTGTATGCTGAGCAAATCTTCAGAGGGCCTCGATTATATGAAAAGAGTGGGACATCAGGATTGTAGCAAGGTTTATTAATGACCTGCAGTATGCATATAGCACAGCCTTGCTTGCTGAAAGTGAGGAGGAATTGAAGCCCTTGCTGATGAAGATGAAGGATTGTAGCCTTCAGTATGGATCACAACTCAATGTGAAGAAGACCAAAATCTCTTCATAACTGGACTACTAGGTAACATCATAATAAATAGAGTCAGATAGTTAAAGTTTATTGTGCCAACATGGCCAATGAACACACGTGGGATTAATTGAAGGGCGGAGCGATAAATGGCTTGGTGAGCCTTATTTTTCTTGTCTCTTGCTCTTTGATCATTGAACCAGTGTGCGGCTGCCTTGCTTGTTCTCTGCCTCAATTTGCAAGCTACAGTACCTGTGGGAAACCTAACCCGTGGACTGTGTTGCTATAATTCGAGGTTCCTTCAAGACTTGCTTCGCCACACTATTGGAATTTATACCTTTTGAGCTGGGGACTGTCAGACCCTGTCATCTGGATGACTGTTGGTGACCTGCCTTGCTGTTTGCTGTCTATGGCTGGATACCCTGAATTGCTGTACAGAGAACTACCCCGCTGCCCTCAAGACTTGTAGGACTGCCAGTGTCTTGTAACTGGCTCATGGGAATGAGTTGCACTGAGCCATTTGTACTGCTTTATAGATTAATTAACTGTTTATTTCTTATGTCATATATCTATCTGTATAAATATCTATAAAATTATTAGCATTCTAGTTTTGTTTCTCTAGAGACCCCCAGAAGTTTTCAAGGATGTTGTCTTGCTTGGCTCTACAATCAGAGCTCCTGGAAGCAGCAATCAAGAGATGAAAAGATGATTGTATTAAATCAGTGGTTCTCAACCTTCCTAATGCTGCGACCCTTTAATACAGTTCCTCATGTTGTGGTGACTTCCCAACCATCAATTTATTTTTGTTGCTACGTCATAACTGTAATTTTTCTGCTGTTATGAATCAGGCAAACCCTGTGAAAGGGCGGTTTCACCCCCAAAGGGGTCGTGGCCCACAGGTTAAGAACCACTGCATTAAGTAAATCTGCTGCACCAGACAGACCTCCTTAGAGTGTTGAAAATCAAGGATGTTACATTGAGGACAAGGTGCGCCTGACCTAAGCCAAGGTACTGTCAATGTCCTCATATGCACGTGAAAATTGGGCATTGCATGATGAAGACTAAAGAACAGGTGCATTTGTATTGTGATGTTGGGGAAGAATATTGAAAGCGCTGCTAAAGAGAGAGACCCTTCTTTCTTAGAAGAAGATTGGCCAGTGTGCTCCTTGGAGGCAAGGATAAGACTTCATCTTGGCACATGTTGTTAGGAAAGATCAGTCCCTGGAGAAGGACCTTATGCTAGGTAAAATGGAGAGGTAGTGCAAAAAAGGAAGGCCTTCAACACAATTGATTGACACAGTGGAAAGCAACAATGGTCTCAGGCATAGTAACATGTGAGGGGGGCACAGGTCAGGGCAGTATTTCTTCCTAGGGTCACTATTAGTCAGCGCTGACTTATGGCACCAAATAACAACACGGTCTGTCGATACAACTTTAGCGAAATGGAAAAGGACGGAAAGAACTACAGATGAAAATACAACTACACCCTTCAGAACAGATTGCAGCTCATTGCAAAGAAAACAAAAGTTCTCACAACTAGATCAATAAATAAAATTATGATAAACCAAGAAAAAAATTGTGGGAGTTATATAATCTGGTGTCAATTTGAGACTATTAAGAGTGCAGGGGCCTGTCAATCAAGTCACAGCTTAATGACCTTGTTTGGAAGCAATCCAGAGATAAACAGAATGCTGCAGGTGGGACACACAGATTTTTCCTGCAAAACATTCCTATTGACAAGCCACATGGAGCTACGCTAGAACTTTGGAGCTGAACGAGCCATCTGGAGACCCACATCAGTGCAAAGACGCTTACACCACCACTGGATCCACAAGACTTTCCACCCACTGACCTGTGATCATCCTGTATTTAGTGTAATTGCATGTGTTTCTTAAGTCTGAAGAAATTTATAGATTGGTTTCAGAC
Source organism: Tenrec ecaudatus (assembly GCF_050624435.1). Taxonomy (NCBI): domain Eukaryota; kingdom Metazoa; phylum Chordata; class Mammalia; order Afrosoricida; family Tenrecidae; genus Tenrec; species Tenrec ecaudatus. The sequence continues at coordinate 207,876,090 of NC_134532.1, read as the reverse complement.
ATATGCGCGAATATCAGACCTACAGATTTAATTTGGACTGGGCTGGGATGTTTTCTCAATATTCAATTGCTGTTGTATATAAAGTTCTTTCTTATACACATATGAGTGTCTATGAATTTGTTTCTCTAGTCAACTCAGAGTAACACAAAACTGAAGTTGTCAAATATTTCATTTTGTTTGTATCGACAATCAATGTTCATAGGAACAACATTGAAAAATCAAATGTCAAATTGGACTGGGAAAATCTGCTACATAAAGCCTTTCTAATGTACTGAAGAGCAAAGATGTTGCTATGACGATTAAGGTAGACCTGACTCAAGCTATGGGATTTTGAATCACTTCATATAAAGGTGAAAGCTGGACCATGAATAAGGAAGACTGGATAAGAATTGATGCATTGGAAGAAGAACATCAGCCTGTGTGATCACAAGGTGTCAACAGGATCAGGTATCAGGCATCAGAAGACCCAAAACAAAAAATCATATCAATGCAGACAAGGGTGGGGGCAGACTGGAGACCCAAACACCATCTATAGACAATTGGACATCCCCTCACAGAAAGGTCACAAGGAAGGGATGAACCAGCCAAGGTACAGTGTAGCACTGATGAAATATAAAATATTCCTCTAGTTCTTTAACGCTTCCTCCCCTTCACTCTCATGACACCAGATCTACCTTACTAATCTGGCTAGACCAGAGCATGTACACTGGTACAGATGAGAGCTCTCAATACATGGAACCCAAGACAGACCCCTCCCCCCGCCAAGGAACAGTAATGAGAGAAGCAATACCATGAGCACAGGGGAAAGATGAGGGAAGAAGGGGGAGAAAGGGAAAACCTATTACAAAGATTGACAAATAAACCTGCTACCGCCCCCCACCACCCCAGGGTGAAGAACAACAGAAACATGGGTGAAGGGAGACAGTGGATGGTGTAAGATATAAAAATAATACTAATTTATAATTTATCAAGGGTTCATGAGGGTGGGGGAGGGAGGGGAAAAAGAGGAGCTGATACAATAGGCTCAAGTAGAAAGAAAATGATTAGAAAAGGATGATGGCAACACATGTATAAATGTGCTTGCTCCAATGGATGTATGGATCATTACAAGAGCTGTAAGGGGCCCCAATAAAATGATTTATTAAACTAAGAAAACAAGAAAAGAATTGATGCATTTCAATTATAGTTCTGGACAAGAATATTGAATATACCATGGTTCCCAGAAAAACAGAGGAATCCATTTTGGAAGAATTACAGCCAAATTGGCCCTTGGAGGTGATGATGGCAAAACTTTGTCTCAAGACTACTAGATGCGTCATCAGGAGGCACTAACCTGTGGAGAAGGACATCATGCATCACACTTGGTAAATTAGAGGATCAGCCAAAAAGAGGAGGACCATCCAAGAGATGAATCGACACGGTGGTCACACCCATGATCTCAAACCTAGAAACAGGTGTGAAGCTGGTCCAGGACTGGCAGTATATTGTTCTGCTGTACATAGAGCTGCTTTGAGTCAGCAGTGACACACGGACACCAAACAGCATGAAAAATCATTCAAGAAAGGCATTACCCCAGGAACACACTCCTTTGCTGTTAACTGGTCTGGTTCGCCGCTGCCCCTGGCCCTCAACACGCTGTAAATGTTCAGCCTGCTATTTCTTCCTCCTGAGCATCTGTATATTTGCTCCTCTCAACAGCTAGAGCATCCCTTTGATGAGGGCCTGATCTGAGATAGAGTCTTCCTTTGAGGAGAACTCAGATGCTTTCACAATAGTGGTGGTGAATACTAGGAATCACATTTTCACTTCCTCGACTCGACCAGCTAGAATTTTAGATGCTTAATCACCTTCTTCCCCTTTTAGGGAGCATTACAGTTTCATCTCCCTGGGGTTTGGGGTTTTCATTCATGAGGAATCGGATATGGGCTATTTTGCCTCTGAGCCCCTTACTTTCCTTTATGTCCTTGAACAGAATCAGGTATCCATAGAAACAGTAGAGAATGAGTACTCAAAATAAGTCATCGTTCTTGTAAAGTTGAACAAAACAGCAAAAGTAAAGGTTGTAGGAGGAATCATCGAAGCTCTTGCCGCCAATTATGAGGTCCATCGCCAGAATACAGGGAGGTGGACAGGAAGAGGCCACCTCTTTGAACATTTTCTTGCGTGTTTAAATGTAAATACAGAGACTGCTCATACAAGGTGGCACAGAGATAAGAGTTTGAGGGGCGGGGGCAAACCAAGAAGGATGTGCAAGAGACCAACAATGGGAGCAAAGCCAGGAAGTCCCGGAGAAATCAGACTAGAGACTTCTGACTCAGGGGGCTGCACTTGGCACCTCATCTGAACTGGTTGGGAGGAGTTGCTCACAAGGGGCCACCCTGAAAGTCTAAAGGTGTAATGGGGTAGGGTGGGGCGCACTACATGGCTCCCACCCTGACTACAGGAAGAGCAATGAGGACTTGTAGGGTGCAAGCCGTTTGGTCCAGAATGCTGAGGCCTAAAGGGGTACAAGTGCTGTTGGCTAAGCGGTCCCGGGATATGAAACCCTGAGAAAAATGGAGATTAGACTGCTGGTTTATAACACGTCCTTCTCTATATATAACAGAGACACACTCATCTACTCTGGAGCAAGATAACCTACTTTATTTTTTCTGCTCTCTCTCATCTATATAAGATAGGCAGGATAAGCAAGTCCAAGAAGACAGCAATGGGACTAATGGTTGGGGGAAGGGCAGTGTTTTGGGAGGGGAGGAGGTGGGGTGGGGGGAGGGGAGCGATGAGTCAATAACAACAGGGACAAGGGAATAGCAAGGATCCTAAAATCAACGTTGTAGTATTCCTGGTTGTGTTGGATGAATTTGAAGCATAGCTGAGAGGAATTACTGGGAGGTGAAAGCTGGGTAGGCATGATGGTGGGAAAGAGGAAACTAAAAAGGAATACAAGGAAAGAAGCACAGCAAATGTGGTGAAGAAAGCTGATGGTGCCCGGCTACCAAAAGATATAGGACCTGAAGTCTTAAATACCTGGGATAATCAAGCAGCCACCTAGCTGAGAGACAACAAAACCCACATGGAAGAAGTGCAGCAGCCTCTCCCGACTCGATCACTGAGGACAAAGTGGGTGCATAAGCAAAAGTGGTGAAAAAAGTGGGTGGTGCCCAGCTATCAAATGATATAGCGTCTGGGGTCTTAAAGACTTGAAGATAAACAGGTGGCCAAGTAGTAAGAAACAACAAAGCCCACATTGAAGAAGCTCAGCAGCCTACCCCGACACGAATGTTGTAGACAAAGCGGGTGCATAGGCAAATGTGGTGAAGAAAGCTGATGGTGCCCAGCTGTCAAAATATATAGAATCTGGGGTCCTATAGGCTGGAAGATAAACAAGGGGCCATCTAACTGAGAAACAATAAAGCCCACATGGCAGAAGCATACCAGCCTGTGAGATCACAAGGTGTAGAAGGGGTCAGGTAACAGGCATCAAAGACCAAAAAACCCCCAAAACATAGCACTGTGAATGAGGCAGAGTACGGGTGGGGACCCAGGGCCCATCTGTGGGAAATTAGACATCCCCTTGCAGAATGGCTGTGGCGAAGAGACGAGCCAGTCAGGGTGCAGTGTAGCAATGATGAAATATACAATTTTCCTCTAGTTCTTGAAAGCTTCTCCCCCCCACTATCATGATCCCAATTCTACCTTACATATCCGGCTGGACTGGAGGATGTACACTGGCACAGACAGGAACTGGAAATACAGGGAACCCAGGAGAGATGAACCCCTCATGACTAGTGGTGAGAGAAGAGTGTAGTGATATCGGGGGTGGGGGTGGAGAGAAGGTGAGGGAGAAAGAGGGAACAGATTACCAGGTCTACATATAATCCCTCCCTGGGGGACAGACAGCAGAGAAGTGGGTGAGGGAGACATAGGACAGTATAAGATATGCCAAAATAATAACAATGTATAAATTATCAAGGGTTCAGGGGGAAGGGGTGAGCAGGGAGGGAGGGGGAAAATGAGGATCTGATATCAAGGGCTCAAATAGAAAGCAGGTGTTTGAGAATGATGATGGCAACATATGTATGAATGTGCTGGACACAATTGATGGATATATGGATTGTGCTAAGAGTTGTATTAGCCCCTTATCAAATGATTTAATAAAAAGGAAAGAAGAGCAAAGTAAAAATTATATATATAGGTATAAATATAGACATGTATTTATGTAAATATATTATGATAGGTATACTTGCCCTTGTATATATATGTAAATATAACAAGGAAACAGATGGACTTTGGGCCTCAACTTAAATCTTACCTCAGTACAAGAACAGTTTGTTCTAATAATGTGACGTTGTATGATACTCACCTTCCTGACACAATCACTGAAGAAAAAATTGGTGCATTAGAAAATGTGGTGAAGAAAGCTGATGGTGCCTGACTATGAAAAGATATTCCATCTGGAGTCTTAAAGGCTTGAAATTAAACAAGTGGTCATGTAGCAGGACAGCAGCAAAGTCCCCATGAAAGAAGCACACCCACCTGTGTGATCATGAGGTGTCGATGGGAATAGGTATCAGAACTTCAAAAACAAGTAATAAAATTGACCTGAAGGAGTGTGGACAAAGTGGAGACCCAAAATCCACCTGTAAAATAATTGGACAGTCCCTTGCAGAAGGGCCATATGGGAGGGATGCTATTTCTAGGGTGCAGCAAAGCACTGATGAAACACAACTATCCTCTAGATCTGTAATATTTCCTGGCCCTTACCATTATGACCTTTGTTTTACCTCATTATTCTTGTCAGAGCTGCATAGTTCTGTTTGTATAATTAAGATCATTCAATGCATGGAAGTAAAGATAGATAACCCTTCAGAAACAGTAATGGGAGCAATGATTCCCTGAGGGTAGTGGAAGAGGGGAGGGAGGGGAAGGGGAAACTGAGAGCAGTGGGGACTCTCTAGCCCCACTCGGGGGGAAAGAACAATGGATGTACGGGTGGAGGATGTAATATATGATGATAATCTTAACAACAACAATAATATATAATATTATAATGAGAGTTCCTGGGGGGGGAGGCCGAGGGAGGGCAGGGGAGAAAGAGGAACTAATATCCAGGAGTTCAAGAAGAAAGAAAATATTATAAAACTGATGGTGGCACCAGTTGTACCATTGTTTGATCTAATTGAAATATGAATTGTTATAATATCTGAAAGAGCTCCCAATAAAAGGATTAATTTTAAAAAGTGCATCAGCTTTCATGAACCCTGGATATTGTCACTCAATTCACGCCTGCTAGTGTGGGTCTGGTTGGACTCCAATAGAACTAGGGTGTGGGAGGCCGTGGAACCCTGGACCTGGACCCGCATCGTCCTAGAAGGAGCATTGAGATGCGATGCAGTCGAGTTCCAAGTCACTGAACCCTTGGGTTCATGAGGGAGTGGGGAGGGAGGGGAAAAATGAGGACCTGATGCCAGGGGCTTGGGTGGAGAGCAAGTGTTTTGAGAATGATGAGGGCAATGAATGTACAAATGTGCTTTACACAATTCATGTATGTATACGTGTATTGTAATAGGAGTTGTATGAGTCCTTAATAAAATGATTAAGAAAAGAAATAACTGAAAACAGATTAATCCATTTTCAACCACCAAGTGTTTACCCTAACCTTGCCTTTTTACACAGAAGTTTCAAAGTAATTAAATTCAGAGTTAAATAATATAATTTAAATAAGAAACAGAACATTAAAAAAGTTTTTAACAAAGAAGTTTTACAGCAGACCACATTAGACAGATTTTTTTTTTTTTTTTGAGAAAGCCAGTCAGGTCCTAGTGAAAAAAGGCAAAAAAGGGGAAAAAAATTCCTGAAAAGCAGCTGCCAGTTGATTTTATGGAAGGGGATCCCCTTCCAAACAATGACTGTCCCGCCACACCTCCTCTCCCCATCCGTGTCCGCAGATCGAGATCCTCATCAATCTCAACGTTTCGCACTGAAATCTGATTATGTCGTGTACTGATACAGTTGAGTGCCGGGGTTCTACTAAATGTCTTTGCAGCTATGGTGATCCAGTTCTCCTAGTTTGTCCTGCTGTGCCCTGGGTCTCATAATAAGGCAGCTCATCTTGTTTTGTGTTTTTCCTGGTGTTTAGAGCCATCTTAATTACTTATTTTCTTTATCTCTAGTTTTGTCCCTGGATGAACTATACTCTAATCGATGCTCATGGAAGCACTGAAGCAATCAAAGGTGGTATGCATCACATTGAGCTCGTGTGCTGTATACAGTCTCTTTACAGTGCCCAGGAGCAATGATGCCACTGTGGCCACAATGACAGGCCTGGCTCAGCCATCACATTCTCAACCCCGTCACACCTATGTGAAAGCTGGACAGCTACTAATAAACTACAGTATATGAATTATTTAATGTGACTCTTCTAGCCACAGTCTCTGCAATTCCCACCAAGCAACCTTTCCCTGAGAGGTGTGGGCAGCAGAAGGTAGGAAGAGATACTTACAGGATTATGTTGTGGGTGCTTGACGGCAGGACTCACTGTGGTTGCTGTCCTTCTGGGTGGGCGTCATCTCAGAGCGGGGCATTTCACTACCAACAAGACCCGGGAGTGGAGCATGTCCTGTGGACCAGGATTTCCATCAGGAGATTATCTTTCCTCAGTGAGGCACTGGTGCTTCTTTAGTGGAATTCTCACCTTTCTTGTTCAATACTCTGGCCAAATGCTTCTCACACACAGCTTCCACCCATCTGCCAGAGGGGGTGTATGTGTTGTTATGATACTGAACAAGTTTCAGTAGAGGTTCTGCCAGGAAGACATGCCCATCAATTTTCTTCCAAAAATCAGTCACATAAACCCTATGGACCAGAAGGGTTCTATCCAATGTCCCTGGGGTAACCATGAGGCGGCCATGTTGGCAACACCCAAAATGAACAACCACAACAGTGATTTCCTGTAGGAAATAGGCCATCATTTCTAGAGGTGAGAGGAAAGAAGGCTGCTATGTGCCACAGAATGAAACACTGTTGGTTTGCACACCATCCTCACAATCGTTTTTATGCCTCAACCCATTGTTGCAGCCACTTTGTCAATCCATCCCATTGGAGACTTATCCCTTTTTCACTCACCAAGCATGATATTCTTCGCCAGGGACTGGTCTCTCCTGATAATATGTCCAAAGTACGTGACACCAAGTCTCCCTATCCTTGCCTTTCAGGAGCATTCTGGCTGTACAGCTTTCAAGACAGACTTGTTTGTTCTTTTGGTAGTCTGTGGGACTTGCAGTATTCTTTGCCAGCACCATAATTCAAATGCATTGAATCCTCTTTGGTCTTCCTTATTCAATTTCCAACTTTCACGTGCATGAAGCAATTATAAACACCATAGCTTGATATTGGAATTCCTCTGGTTATAAAATTGAAAGTTATGCTTACAGACCAGAGAGGCAACATGGCCCCATTCTCTTGTTTTATAGTTTTATTTTTTAGGCATTCACCTTCTTGCTTATCTGCCATTTGTTTTGTTTGATGAGTGCCAACTCTTTACCATGATGTTATTTTTCTATAGTTAGCTAATTTTCTAGACATCACTTGTCAAGTATGTCCTTCTCCTTTCTCGATCTGTGATGCCCTTCCTATCAGAATGACATCCTTCAACATTACAGTGTTTGTACTACGCTGCTTAGTCTGGTCCAACCATATGTCACTTGCCATAAAAATTAAATATAATTGATGCTTTATAAGGCATTCAAATAGGGGTAACCCTTATTACCAGTTGCTTTTGTTTTTCAAAACATTTCCTCACAAGTCTGACAGATCATATTTCTTAAAGAGAAGTACTTATCACATTTTTTCCTTTAAGACCATGGTTGAGTGCTATATTAATTTGAGATGAACTTATATCTTTGCAGAAGCAGAATCTTAGAAGCACTTGGTGTTTTACTGAATGACTTCAAAGAACCAAAAACATACTGATTGCTCCATAAACATTGTTTCATTTAATTCTCAAAACAAACTTATGGGATAAAGAAGATGACGTTTATTTAATAACAGCTTTTGCAGGTCTCTAGCAATCACATAGCTGACAAGGAAAAGAACCAGAACTTAAACTCGGGTCTGACTTTAGTGTCCTTAACTGAAACTTGCAATTTGCGTTCTTTCTCTGTCTTAGAGTTTAATTCTTCTTCTTCTTTTTTTGCATATAGATTGTGTATATTTAAACTGAAGCTCATTCCTGGGTATTGCAGCCTTTGTTCACTTCCTTTCTATGTGAGTATTATATTTGGAGTGTGTAGAAGGGACAGATGTTCATATCTGTAGTGCAGCTGGCCAACTTAGCCATCCTATTCAAAACTACACCACACATACATCAATTGATAATGCTGTTAGTCTGACAATACGCTCCAAGTTAATCTACAGAGGCAGTAAAATTCCCAACAAAAATTCATCTGTCTTCCTGGCAGAAATTGACAATATGATTCTAAAACTCATATGAAAATTCAAGGAACTTGGAATAGCCAAAACAATGTGTAAAAAGGTAAAAAGTTGGAGGACTGACACTTCTTGACTTCAAATTTTATTACAAAGCCACAGATTCTACTGCAAGTTGATTCCTACTCATGGTGATCCTACATAGCTTTTCTGAGGCTGTAAATATAGACATATTTTTATTTAACTCTATTCCGGCAGTTCTTAGAATGAGAAAAAAAGCAGTAGGTTTTATCAGCAATGATCTCAGTTTTCTTGCTTTGTAGTTGGAATCAGGTACCCGGGAGTGGATCCCATTCATACCAGAGCACGGTGACCCAAGCAGAAGCTTCCCCAGAGGATTTCCTTGGCTGTGTTGGCATAGTGGTTACGCATTAGGCTGCTAACCATGAGGTCAGTAGTGGAAAACTAACAACTGTTCTTCGGAAGAAAGATTTGACTACCTACTCCGTAAAGAGTTACAGTTTTATAAACCCATGGGGGCAATTCTACCCTGTCCTATAAATCACTCTAAGTTAAAATCCACTTGATGCCAATGAGTTGTATTTTGGGAATTTGTGTGTGTGTGTGTGTGTGTGTTTCATTTTGATAGGGTCAAGCCCTGGTTGTATAGTAAAGTACTCTACCACCAAATTAAAGGGCTACAGTTCAAACCAACCAATCATCCCCCAGGGAAACTGTGTTGGTCTGTATGTGTCGAAGGTGTGCCCTTGAGAAGTCTCTGTCGCCGTTCTCCACTGTTCTCTCGTTATTAGCAGTCAGAATTGACCAGAAAACGATTGGAGTTTTCATCCTTATGGGAGAAGATTGCCAGATCTTTTCTCCCACAGGGATGCTAGGAGGCTTGAATCACCCTCTTTTATTTTGTCTCTGGAATGATAGTTACATAGGAGAATGTTTCCAATATTTAACTGGCTACAAATATTTTGTTTATACTTCTGTGGAAAATTTTTTCATTATTATTAAACTGTGTACAAAATGGACAGCCTGTGTAATTATCGCATTGGAGATATTTTTGTAGGCTTTTAAAAAACCTGTTTTTTGGAAGCTTTGAGTAAATATTACATCCACATGTGCTAAAATTGCTCATTAATCTGGATGAAGATAAATATCTAGCTACTATCTTAAGCTGATGAAAGGCATTATATCATTTCTCAAGTCCTAATTTCTTGTGTGCGCTTAATCTGGGAAAGAAGAAAAATTGGTTTTATATTTTGGTACAATGTTACCATGGTGACTGTGATAGGCTTTGTGTCAACTTGGCTGGGCCAGGATTCTCCTATGATGGGCTGTAACCTAATGTCATCATCTTTATGATGGGATCTTCTGTGAGCTTCCATGCTGTGTGGGAAGAATGGGATGGAGCAAAACTCCATAAACCAAACTCTATGCCATTGAGTCGATTTCAACTCTTCGTGACCCTAGAAGGCAGTCCCTGTGGGTTTCCCAGATTGTAATTCTTTATGGGAGTAGAAAACCTCATCTTTCTTCCTCAGGACAGTGTTGGATTCAAACTGCTGCCCTCAAGCTGGGCCTTCGGGGTTGAAATGCATGTAAAGATCCCCAAATACAGAAGATCTCCACAGACAGCAGTGGTTATGAGTGTGCCTAGGTCAATGTTTGCTATATGTCGGGTCTGTTTGCTATAGTGTCTGAGACAGAAGCGTCTCCTGGGCAGTGGAACTTTCTATGACAAGACAGGGATGATCCTGCACAAACACGAAGGTTGGCTCTCTGTCCATTTTCCACAGCTGCTGGAAGAGACACCCCACAAGTGGGGGCTTTAAAGACCCAGCACTTATTTTTTCACAGTTCACTATGAAAGTCTGAATTCCGGGCACTGTCTTTAAGGCAGGACTCCCTCTCTGTCAGCTCTGGGGACAGGTCCTTGTCTCAATTTCCCTAGCCTCAGTGTTCCTCGGCCCCTTGGAGATCTCCATATGGCATCTTCTCTCTCCTAATCTGTTCTCATTTCTTTCTAAGGAGCCCTGGTGGTAAAGTGAGTTAAGCATAGCACTACTACTATAATGGTCAGTGGTTCAAGTCCACCAGCTTCTTCATGGGTGAAAGATGTGACAATTTACTTCTATAAAGATTTATAGCCTTGGAAACTGTATGAAGCTTTTCAACTCTGTCCTGTATGTTGTTATGTGGCGGTAAGTTAGTCTGGGTAGACTAGGAAAAAATATCCACAGAAACTCATATATGTATAAGAGAGTTTTATATAAAGGGTAAGTGTACATTAATAAAGTGTCCCAACCTAGTCCAGTTCAAGCCCATAAGTCCGACACTGATCTACAAAGCCCTCCTCAAACACACAAAACACCGGCAAACTGCAGGAGGAAAGCCAAATCAGTGAGTGTGTAAGCATCTCAGCACTGGCAGGGTTCTCCATTTTGCTTCTTCAGCACCCATGATTGAATCAGGGTAGGTCCATGTGGCTTCTCCTCAGGGATGTCTCACAGGAAGTGAGCTTGCCAGCTGAAGCAGAGAAATAGCTAAGGCAGCAGCAACTGGTCCCACCATCAGAGAGCAAGAGATAAAACAGGGAAGGCTCGCCGAACCATTTTATCTCTCTACCCTTCAATTAAACTGCCCTTCAATTAATCCCACATGTATTCATCAGCCAGGTCGGCACAATAAACCTCAACGATCACAACCATAATCAACTTAATGACATTTTGTTTCATTTAATATCTCAATATCAAATTTGCTCTTTTTATACCTAAAGGTCCTAGGCTTAAGAGTCAGACATAGCCTCATTAAGATAACCAAGTTGTACAAATGTGCTTGATACAGTTGATGTATAGATTGTTATGAAAGCTGTAAGGGCCTCCAATAAAATGATCTTTAAAAAATAATAACCAAGAAAATCCTATTACTAAATGGGATTCCATCCATAGGTACTGGGGCCCTCTAGGATAGAGAGTTTCCGGAACTGTCACCTCTATGGGAGCAGATCACCAGGCCCTGTCTCCAGATCAATGGTTGGTGGTTTGGAACCATGAGGCTTTCAGTTAGAAGCAGAACACGTAACCATTGCACCACCAGCTCATCTATCAACAGGCATCGGTGTTAGAATTCCAATCTCCATTTTTCAGAAGCACAATTCAATCCATAACCTCGTTCTTATATGAACAACCAACTGAGCTGAATTTCACAGACCTGGTTTCAAAATAGGGCTTCAAACTGGTCATGGCCAATGAAGCAAAAATAGAACCCAGATTTCTAAAATGTGCATGCACCAGATCAATAACTCAAATGGGAAAATGTACAGTTGAGTGCTTGGCTAGAAACGTAATTTACCTCTTATAAAACAATGGCAGCATGTGCACTGCACAGCAAATTGCCTGACCCACAGAGTCAGAAATGATGGCTTCTGGTTCAAGATGGGAGCCAACCACATGACTATGAATGTCTGTCCCTCTGCACAACCCTGACAAGAATACAGCCTCACACCTAAGGTTTCTGAAAGGGATTGGTGTGCCTCTCCTGAGACTTCCATACCAGGGCTTTGACATTCTCAGACATCGTGCCAGGGGATGAGCCCCTCCAGTTGGAAGGTTGGGAGAGTTGCCTTCTCAACATTGAGTCAACCTAGGTCTGTGGGTGGAGGAAAGCTCTTGTTACCTTCGTTGACTGATGGGACATGGAAGAGACCGATGAGAAGACGGACACCAAGCAATGTCAACGAATTCTAAGAAACATCAAAGAATTCCGGGGCTACCCAATAAGGAAGGACTCTCCACACAACCCACCCCCTGTGGTGATCCCCTAATTTGCACTTCCAGTGTCCCAAGCTGTCAGAGCGTACTGTCCTGTGAAGTTAAAGTTTTCATTGCAACAGTACCTGGGCCTATGGCCAATACCTGATGAAAGACTTCCGGTTGAACAGTCTTAACCTTTGACCAACTAATTAATGATGAAAATATTATTACATGATGATAAAACAAAAAATAAGGGTTATTGACCAGCCATAAATGAGTGGCTTGCCACATTGTGGTACATCCCATTAATGGATAATTCTATGAAAATGAAGATCACACTTTCAATGCACAGTTTTACAGTGGCTCAAAAAGGTCCCAGAAACACTCCATGATGTTTTCATCTGCCCCCCCCCATTTTTTGCAGGAAATCTCTGAAACCCCCTTGTCTTGTTAAGTGAAAAAAGTTCTACCACCAGATGTGTTGTGGATGAGCCCAGGAGAAAAGACTAGAAGGACAAGCATCTGCATATTAGCCATGGTTAGACCAGGGTAGTAAAATTATTTTATTTACTTATTTTCATTCCTGTTTGTTCACATGATATACTATAAGCTGGTATTATTTGAAAATCCCAAAGGAAAAGAAAAGCCTAGTAATTTTTTTCTTATAGAGGATGAAAAAGCTATTTCATTATAAAATGAATTTCCCATGGATGTTACAAATCCTTCTTTACGGAAATTGAGCTTGATGCCCAGGTGCCACCCCCCCTCCCCCGCTTTCTTCTTCCAACACTGGGGTGGGTACAATATCCTATTGTACTAAGTGCTCACCTCAAGGTTAAAGAGAAATGGAGAGAGAATTTCCCTCAGGGACAGAGCCATATCTTTATAACGTCTAGGCCATCTTCCTTTGAAATTTCAAGGTCCGAAGCTGAAACAAGGTCCTAGGAGCCCTGAGAACACAGTGGTTATTCATTCGGCTTCTAATTGAAAGGTCTGAATATCAAAACTACCAGTCATTCCACAGAAGAAAGGCAAGGCTTTCTACTCCTGTAAAGAGTTAGTCTCTGAAACCCACAGGAACAGTTTTACCCTGTCTCAGAGAGTCACTGAGTTGGCATTGACTTGATGGCAGTGAGCTTGATTTTTGGAAGGTAAGACTACCCTGTTGCATGTCCTCACCAGGGGAACTGACTAATCTTGAACTCTGAAATATTCTTGGAAAGCTTGGAAGCATACCAATGAATGACACACACAAAAAGTGAATACTCGGATCACATCCACACCAGAGGATTCCTTCAAGTACTCTGGCCCTCAGACAGGAAGTTTGGTAACAAGGGCCAGCATCAGGGTGACTGGTTTTCATTCAGCATCACTGAGATCTTGGGCTAACCTTCTACCACCATGAGTCCCACCAGCTAAACCTAAGACAAACCCAACCCAATGCCATTGAGTCAATTGCAACTCATAGCAACCTTGATGAAAGTTTCCAAGGCTAAATTCTTACTGCCCCATTTTCCTTCCTTGGAGTGGCTGGTGGATTTGACTGGCTGACCTTGTAGTTAGCAGTCTAATGCTTACCCCACAGTGCTATCACCAAAGTGGAGGTTGGTGGGTGGACAAAGATCATACCTCCCCCATAGAGATAGTGTAATTAGACAACGTGACTGTGCTTGTAAGGAGCTGTAACTTAAACAACAGGGGAAAAAACCAAAAAACAAAGCAAACTTGAAAAGTTGTTCTCTGTTGTGTTGTTCAGTGCCATCGAGTCGCTCTGACTCAGAGAGACCTTACATACAAAGAATGAAACCTGTTGCTGATTTGAATCCCTGGTGACTCCGTGTATATAGAGTAGAACTGGACTCAACATTTTCTTGGTTATAATCTTTATGGAAGCACCTCGCCAGGCCTTTTTTTGGTGAAGTCTAATTTCCAACCTTTCCAATAATGGTCAAGTACATGAACTATTTGCACCATCCAAGACTCCCTATGTCTTAGAAGAAGCACATCTGGAATGCTCTTTAGTGGCAAGGACGATGAGACTTTGTCTCCTGTCCTTTGGCGATGTTTTCAGGAGAGACCTGTCCCTGGAGAAGGACATCACATTTGGTAAAGTAGAGGGGCAGTGAGAAAGAAGATGAAATGACACAGTGGCTGCAACAATGGGCTCAAACACAAGAGTAATTGTGAGGATGGCGGCGGACTGGGTGGTATTTCATCCTGCTGTGTATAGGCACCTCCCAACCACCTAAGAAAGACTCCCTCACTCTCAGAGCATGGATAGGATGGAGAATTCGGAGTGGTGGGAAGCATTTGCAATGGGCCACTAGCTAAGAAGAGGATCCCTGTTCTGGAAGAACAAACCACAGCCAGAGCCTTAGAAGAGAGGATGGCCAGGCTTCATCTCACATATGTTGGACAGGTTATCAGAGCGACCAGCCCCTGGAAAAGGACATCATGCTTGGTAAATTAGAGGGGGAGAGAACAAGAGGAAAGCCTTCAATGAGATGAACTGTCACAGCTGCTGCCATGATGGGCTCAGACATAACAGTTGTGAGGATGGAGGAAGGCTGAGCAGTGTTTTATTTTCAGAACTGACCCATGGTGCCTAAGGTCAACTCATCACCAAGTTAGCAGCTCAAACCCATTCCAGGGTGCCGAGGAACAAATGCTCTGTGATCTGTTTCTATAAATATGACTGCCAAGAAAATTCCATGGGCTCAGGTCTACTTTGTCATCCACGAGGTTGCCATGATGTGTGATCAATTCATCAGTAACAGGTCAATATGGTTTAGTGGGTGAAGCACATATTTTTGGATGGAGGACCCTAAATTCACAATCCACGTTACCATTTATGAGCTGTGCGGTCAAGGGTGCCAATAACTTACCTCAGCAACGGGCTTCACATCTGCAAAATTAGCCTCACACGAGGACTGGAGGGCATGTATGTAAGGCAGGAAGGTCAAGTGAGTGAGTGGGCTGGGTGGAGTGTGGCAGCTAAGGAAGGGGAGGCAGCCCAGAGCCAGCCAATTGTAGCTTGCCATCCATGGAGCAGTCTGAGTCTATTGCTTTCAGATTTGATATTCTAGGCAAGCTTCATTTCTACAGAAAAGTGTTCAAATGTGAGTCCAAACTAGGAAACGGTAAGGCAACATTGTGTGGGCCACCGTCCCCGGGTGACTTGAATTCCAATGGTTTTCTCACGTCTTTTGTCGCTTGAGGTCTTTGCAGAAGGCAGGGGGATTTTCGCACCCCACTGATGTTGGACTAGATCGCATAACTGGCTTTGCCATGTGTGCAACATGTGCTGTTGTGTATGTGTGATCTGTCCCACTGCGTCTACTTCTATTGCCTGCTGGGGGTGGGGGGGGGTAGGAGCCTGCCCAAGGATGCCACTATCCTTCAATGAGATGAGGCAAGACCTCAAAAAACAGGGGTCCCAGTTGACCCTCTGGTCCATGAATGAGAAAAATGAGATGTTGTTATAGCCCACCAGGACTATTATTATTACTTAAAAAATCATTTTATTGGGGGCTCATACAATTCTTATCACAATCCATACATCCATCCATTGTGTCAAGCACATTTGTATATTGGTTGCCATCATCATTCTCAAAATATTTGCTATCTACTTGAGCCCTTAATCTCTGCTTCTCATTTTCCCTCTCCCTCCCCAACCCTCCCTTATGAATCCTTCATAATTCACAAATTATTATTTTGTCGTATCTTACACTGTCTGATGTCTCCCTTCAACCACTTTTCTGTTGTCCATCCCCCGAAGAGGAGGTTATATGTAGATCCTTGAAATCGGTTCCCCCTTTCTACCCCACCTTCCCTTCACCCTCCAGGCAATGCCACTCTTACCACTGGTCCTAAAGGGGTCATCTGACCTGGATTCCCTGTTTCCAGTTCCTATCTGTACCAATGTACATCCTCTGGTCTAGCCAGATTTGTAAAATAGAATTGGGATCATGATAATGGGGGGAGGAAGCATTTAAGAACCAGAGGAAAGTTGTATGTTTCATCATTGTTACCCTGCACCAGGAACTGGCTTGTCTCCTCCCCGCAACCCTTCAGTTAGAGGGTGTCCACTTACCTACAGATGGGCTTTGGGTCTCCACTCTGCACTCACCCTCATTTACAATGATATGATTTTTTGTTCTTTGATGCCTGATTTTTAGCCCATGCTTGGATCACTAGTTTGAGAATACCAGGAAAGAGTGACATAAAACCAGTTTCCGTGAAGTTAATTTCGACTCCTGGGGCTCCCATGTAGAACTTCGCTCCATTGGAATTTCAACAGCTGATGTTATTGGAAGTAGGTCACCAGGTGTTTCTAAGGCACTCCTGGTGGATTCAAACCTCAAGCTTTTTAGTTAGTAACTAAGTAAGTTAACGTAGAACCACTACCCACAGACATCTCCTAGTCCACGTTTCAGGTGCTGAGTCAATTCTGACTCATCGCAACCCAACAGGACAGAGTGGAATTGTGCCATAGGGGTTCCTAGCCTGTAATCTTTACAAGCGTAGATCATCAGGGTTTTCTTCTTCAAGTGGCCAGTGGGTTTGAAGCACTGACCTTTTGGTTAATGGCTGAGTGCTTAACTGGGGTGTCACCAGGGTCTCTAACTGGAACCTAGTAGTAATATTAGTGAGTGCTATTGAGTCAATTCTGACTCATCGCGACCCCACAGGGGAGAGTAGAACTGCCTCTGTGGGTTTCCAAGGCTGTGAACCTTTACTGGAGCAGAGAGCCTCTCTTTTCTACCTCAGCATGGCTGGTGGGTTCGAACTGCTGCTGCCTTTGCAATGAGCAGCCCAACTCATAGCCTACCATGCCAGCAGAGCTGAGCTCCTTAACCAGACACTGTATGTGCTTCATACGTGGTTTCCCTATTATTATAGAGCTGATGGTTTCCCTAGAGTTTCTGCAATAGAATAAGAATGGGGAGTCTTTTTTTCTACAGAGGGCCATCTGGATAGCTGTAACAGCATTTGTAGGCCAGACTGGCCAAACGTCGAATGAACTCACCTTGAACTGCCTCTCGTTGGAGAGGCGTGTGATGCTAGTTGATGTTCATGATTTCAGGAGCCTTGTATGGCCCCGAGCCAGATGTTCCCCACTGCTGCAATAGGGGATAGATGTGGTCCAATGCTTTGCAGAATGTTTGTTTTGTACTGATTTGACCCTGGGACAACTTGAACACACCCTGCTCTGCCTCGCTTCTACCTCCTTACCTGCAGACAGGTGTAAGCTTCACCTCAAGTTGTGCCACAGAGTAACAGATTGTTTGAAACAGGATCATGTGTCCCTGACGGGGTTTTCATGACTTCTTGCTTCATGGAGGCTTTTGACTTTATCTTATCCACAAACAAGCGGGATACAGGTGATGCAGATATTCACGATATAGATCGACGTGATCACACTTCTCAGAGCTCACAGAGCTTAGTGAGGGGGTTGAAACAACAACCAACACTGTAAAGTACTAACAAACCTAGTGCTTTCGGAGCCCATGGAGGTCACCAGCCATTACTAGACAGAGACTGGGGGAGGTCGTAGGATGGGAGACGTAAGCTGGGTTTTAAAAGGTGGTAGTTTTTATTACCGGAGAAGGTGACAATAGCACTCTATGAGGGAGAAACCTATACAAAGATATACACTTGGATTATTCAGAAAACACGGAGGGGCTGTGGGTAAATGAGGAGCCAGGTACAAATGGGGAGTGAATAAAGAAGAACCTGAAGGTAAGTTGGGGCCGTACCCTATGTGCCTCAGATGTTGTAGATGCCTGTTTCCAAAGGTAGCCACCATTACACACCCCCGCCACAAACACAGGCCGCTTATCCGTGAGGAATGCATTCTATGCCTCCATGCATTGAATCTAGGCTGGGCTATGATTCTTTGATGGAAAGGCACATGAGAAGTGACTCTGTGGCAGTCTCGGGCACTGGCCGTTAGGTCTGCTCTCTCATGGGAATGCTGTCTCTTGGGAGATGGCATCTCAGAAGCCAGCCACAGTTCTGTGTGAGGCCTAAGGTGAGGCTACATGAAGCATTCCAGTCAACAGCACCAATAGCCAGCATGTGAGAGTGCCATCATAGATGTCCAGCCCATTGGCTTCCAATGACTCTGGCCCCAGTTGGTATCTGGGAGCCTTATATGCAAACCAACCTGAGCGGACATTGGTTGAAACCAGAGAAAACCATCCACTCCAAATCACGACATTGTGAGCTGATTTGCTAGCAGCAATAGCTGCCCAGAACAGGTGTTAAATCAATTATCCTAGGGGTAATCTGCAGTTATTCAATACGGGTGACTTTAAACAATATTGTGTGTGTGCGTTCATGCCACGGATGTACATGGTTTGTGCTGGTTAGAAAACAGACCTGAATCTCCCACCTGGAGGGTGAGAAGGTGACCCCTAACCTTACTACCTTTGTCCTCTTTAGTCCAAAGTGGGAAAATAGGGGGGCATTTTAAAAAATTCACACACACACAGAGGTCTATAAATAAAGTTTTCATGTTCTCTGTGTGGCAAGCTGCCCTGGTGGCATAGTGGTCATACCTTGGGCTGCAAACTGCAGGGATGGCCTTAAAAACCACCAGCCGTCAATGATATGATTTTTTTGTTCTTTGATGCCTGGTAACTGATCCCTTTGGGACCACTCGCTCACTCAGGCTGGTGTGTTCTTCCATGTGGACTTTGTTGCTTCTGAGCTAGATGGCCGCTTGTTTATCTTCAAGCCTTTAAGACCCCAGTCACTATCTCTTTTGATAGCCGGGCACCATCAGCTTTCTTCACCACATTTACTTGTTCACACACTTTGGCTCCAGCCGTTGTGTCGGGAGAGTGAGCATCATAGAGTTCCAATTTAATAAAAGAAGGTATTCATGCATTGAGGGAGTGTTTGAGTAGAGGCCCAAGGTCCTTCCGCCACCTTAATACTTGACCTATAAATATAGACACATAGATCTATTTCCCCATCCTCCTATATCATTGACTGCACACCTCCATGATAGGATCGCTGAAGACAAATGGGTACATAAGCAAATGTGGTGAAGAAAGCTGATGGTACCCGGCTATCAAAAGAGATAGTGTCTGGGGTCTTAAAGGCTTGAAGGAGAACAAGCGGCCATCTAGCTCAGAAGCAAATAAGCCCACATGGAAGAAGCACACCGGCCAGTGCGATCACGAGGTGCCCAAGGGACCAGGTATAAGGCATCATGCAAAAAAAAAAGATATAAGTGTGTGTATGTATGTGTATATATGTGTATATGTATATATGTATGTATATATATGTATATATATCATATTAAATGAAGGGGGAAGTGCAGAGTGGAGACCCAAGGCCCAAGTGTCGACCAATGGAGATCCCCTCATAGAGGGGTTTAGGAGAGGAGATGGGTTAATTAGGGTGTGAGGTAGTATCGATAAAGAACACAGCTTTCCCCCGGATCCTGGATGCTTCCTCCCCCCAACTACCATGATCCGAATTCTACCTTGCAGGGCTGGATAGGACAGAGGCTGTACACTGGTGCATATGAGGGTTGGAAGTACAGGGAATCCAGGGTGGATGATACCTTCAGGACCAAGGGTTTGAGGGACGATGCTGGGAGAGTGGAGGGTGAGTGGGTTGGAAAGGGGGAACTGATTACAAGGATCCACATGTGACCTCTTCCCTGGGAGAGGGACAGCAGAGAAGGGGGAAGGGGAGACTCCGGATAGGGCAAGATATGACAAAACAACGTTGTATAAATTACCAAGGGCATATGAGGGAGGGGGGAAGGGGGAGGGAGGAGGGGAAAAAAAAGAGGACCTGATGCAAGGGGCTTAAGTGGAGAGCAAATGCCTTGAGAATGATTGGGGCAGGGAATGTATGGATGTGCTTTATACAATTGATGTATGTATATGTATGGATTGTGGTAAGAGTTGTATGAGTCCCTAATAAAATGTAAAAGAAGAAAAGAGAAAAAAATGATTAGGGCAAAAAAAAAATTAAAAAAAATAAATAAAAGGGTATAGGACTAAATGAAAAAAAAAAAAAACAAACCACCAGCCACTCCTCAGGAGAAAGAGGGGACTTTGTACCCCCATGAAGAGTTACTGTCTCAGAAACTCATTGGGACAGGTCTACCCTATCCTATAGGGTCTCTATCAGTCAAAATCAACTCGATGCCATGGAGTTTGGCTTTGGTTCTAGGTAGCAAATGCCTTGGGGGGAAAATAGGCAAGTGAGCCTGATTCCTTAATGGTAACTCATGCCTCCTCTGTGCAGCCGTTGTCAGGATGAATGGGAAGCGGGGCTGTGGAACACGAAGCACGTCAAGTTGAGTTGTCTGCTACAGTGGAAACATTCAGTGGATGGAAACAACCCGTTTCTGTAACTCATGGCAACCCAAGTAGGTAAGGTGCACACGTGTGCTCCATTGGGTTTCCCATAGCTGAGTTTTTGGGGCAGCAGATGGCCAGTCCTATCTTCCAAGATGCCCCTAAATCAGCAGTTCTCAACCTGTGGGTCATGACCCCGTTGGGGGGGTCAAATGACCCTTTCACGGGGGTCACCCAATTCATAAGAGTAGCAAAATGACTGTGATGAAATAGCAACAAAAATAATTTTATGGTTGGGGAGTCACCACCACATGAACTGTATGGAAGGGTCATGGCATCAGGAAGGTTGAGACCCACTGCCCTAGAACTCAATCTCCAGCCTTTTGGTTATCAGCCGAGCACATTAACCATTGGCACACCGTGGGGGAGTCATCCATTTGATGGCAAGCTCCTAGAGCCCATTCTTCTCATCATGTCGCTCCGTGAGCACACTGCCTGACACAGAGAAGGCACACCATGCCTTCCTAGGAAGGAAACTGCAGTCAGTGGGCAGGCCGGGGCCCACAATAAAAGCGTTAGCTCAGGTGTACCAGTTCCAGCCCATCGGAGACTGAACCATAAACCCAAGCTCCCCATGTGTACCAGCAGGCAGATTTCTACCGCATTCGAACAAACAGCCAGCTCCACGTTTGGGTTGATAACACAGTTTATTATTGGCACACTTATCAGTGAAGCATACATAAAATACAGCTGTTTGGTAACACACGGAGCCACTGTGTCTTTACATGTGTAGAGGAACATATTAATATGCAAATGGAAAAATTAGTTCTCTTATAAAGTTTCACATAAATACACTGGAATCGCCCCTCTCCCCCACCCCAAAAAAAGAGAAAAGTCCCCATCAAAGAGCCAGCTCAGGGCTTTACAAAATATTGTACAAGAAATAGACTATGAAAAGAGCAGCCAACTCAGATACAAGAATCATCATAATAAAACACAAAAGGTTTCAGGTTTATTAAACTGCCCACCGGAAAGAAAAAAGTAATAATCAACGGATTACATGGCTTGAAAAGATTTGGATCACCAGCAAATTTACAAGACCTTCTCAAGGGGCCAAGTGTCTTTCCCATCAAACTCTGCCCTGGTGTCTTCCGTGACACCAAACGGCCCTTCTGGTTTCAACTGGCAGGCAAAACCATTAAAACACGCATTGACATCCAATTACACACGGGGCCCCTACTTCGCTGTTCCCCAGTGAAAGCAGGTGTAAAGGAAAGGAAAAGAAAGGTCTCTGGAAATTAATGCCCCCCTCCCAAGTGGATTTTTTTTTCCTTTTCTTTTTTTACGGAAACGAGAAACTTTCAGATGCAAGTCAAAAAGCAGAAAATATTTTACAATATTAAAAAGTCGTCGGCATTATTCACGAGATCCTGAGCACTGAAGACGTATGGGCAATATGGCCTTCGTTGGGTGCACAAAAAGGAACTTCAACACAAACCAGGTGTGAATAGCCCGCCTGGAGGCGAGCTAGCGTGGGCGCCTTAATTGCATTCAGTGCCAGTATCTGCATCACCTGCACAGAACTTTGAGGAAGGCTCGCAGAAGCTTAGCTGGAACAATCCTCTCAATGGGAAAAAAAAGGAGGGGGTTTGGGGAGTTGGGAAGGGGGAGTAATAATAATACCGCAAGCAAGAAAATGAGATCATAATGGTTTAGAAATAGGTATTGGCGTGTACAAGTTTGTGTGTTTCTCCTCTTTTCTCTCCTGCTAAAGCAAAGATCTGGAACAGTAAATTCTGACCCACTGGCCTACTGAGAGTAGTTTGGGGGAGTCAGTAACTGACGCTCTTATTGGGAGGCCTGGGCTGGGGGGTTTTCTGATTTCGTCTCCTGAGCGGCAGGCGGTTTACTGTTCCAAGGGCTGTTGTTCCCCAAGGCGGGTGAATTGTTGAAGTCTTCCTCGTCGTCCATGCCGTTGGCTGCATCATACTGCGTGTTTTCTAATCTAGTGATTAGCCTTTCGTCCTCGTCCCCAAACTCTCCTCCCATCAGAGTCGGCTCTCCTACCACCATCACGTCCTGTGAACAGCAGCTGACATTATTACAGGGGAACCTTGGGAGAGAGAAGCTCAGCGTCACATCATCGTGGGAGGTGTCGGGGTAGCTAGGACAGACACGCTTAGGTACAACAGGGTCAGGTGTTGAGGTGGGAGGGTGGGAAGGGCACGCATTTGAGTTCTATGGGAAATAAATATCGCCTCCTGTGGTGTAACAACCAGTCTATGTCTTGAGCCAGCAGCCTGACATGGGAGAAAGAGCAATGCTAGCAATCTGCAGAAACTGGGTGGGGGTGGAGGGGGAGGATTTGTCAAACGTTATTTTTATTTTTTTTATTTGAAAGCCCCATAGTTAAAATTTTTATTTGAAAGTCCCATAGTTAACCCACTGCAGTGGGTGAGGGAGCTGAAGTAGAGGGTTTTGAGGAAACTTCTGTGAGATCCTTGGCTGGCTGTCCAAAAACCTTACTTGGGGCCTCACAAGTAGAATGGCTTTAAGAGCTAGCAGCAGCGAGCAGAGACATTTGTAGGTTGCCAGCCTGTCATCAGTACACTTCTCTTGCCAAATGGATTTTCTCTGTCCCGAGGATGGGATAGGTTCTAACTGGAGACAGAGCCATTCCTTGCTCTCCTCAGCCAGGCCCTCTTTTAATGCAGCCAATATCCTTGACATTCTGCTACTTAATTATGGTAATTAATTTAGGTAAAGTTTTCAGATAAAAACAATGTTCACACTGATTTGACAATTTGCATAGCTAATTAAGTCATTAGCAAAAAACCTGCTGATTGCCAACAAGCCCTGCATTTACCATCTGTTATTTCATGGTGCCTGTCACCTATCCCCATACAGGCAACCCTGCCACCAATCTGGGCCATGGAGAGACAGGACCAGTCTGTCCAGCTGGTGCCATAAAAAGGAAGACAGAGAGTACTCATTAGAATTAGCCCGGATGAAGCTGGTCGTCACCAAAAAAGGGGAGCGCACAAGAAGAAGGCATCTAATCACTGGTTTAAGCACACACTTGCCCTTCCATGCAAACAAGGAAGCCACCTACTGTAGCTGGGAGCAGCTTGGAGGCCACACCTGGAGAGGCACAGGTGCGGGGGAGAAAGATGCATACACAGGGCACAGCTCCGGCCTCTTTGTTCAAAGGGGACCATATGGGGTTGATGGGTGACCTGGGCATGGGACAGGACACCTGTGAGATGGACATTTCTGGGCAGGCTCTGAGCATTATTCCACTTCAAAGTGCAGTGATTCCACGAGGCTGACCAACTGCTATTAGCTTCTGCTGGAGGTCAGGGAAAGCAGGGTAAGGTTGTGTTTGGAGTTGGAATGGTGGGCTTCCTGCTAAGGCGCCCCATTCTGTAAGGTGCTGTGACAGCTGGGCAAAAGTGCTCTTCAGCGGTACGGTAGAAAAATGCTCCTTTGGACTGGGGAAGATCCAGGGGCCCCTGAATATTTTGAAGCGGTCACTGACTAAATCCCTTAGCACCTGGCCTATTGTGACATTCAAGATTTTGTTTTAGTTGCACTTCCCCTCCTCCCCACACCTAGTGGCAGAACGAGAAGTGCTAGAATTAGTGGGGGTCGGGGTGAGATCATCAGCAGGTTCCCGAAGGTTTCCTTCTGCCTAATCGTTCTTTGGAATTGATGAGAAGTGATTCTCAACAGACATGACCCAGATGAAGTAAATGCCCGAAGTATGCCTTTGGTAAACCCAGCCATGAAGGTACTGGTAAAGGTATGGGTAGGATATGCCGATGTGCACATCCAAGAACATCTGGATCGTGTAGTGAAGAAGCAGGCCTGGTGCTGACACCTAAAGCGACTCGTGAGGACTCTTGAAGGTAAGACACAATGTGGTAGGAATTCCAACAGGATTGTAGATGGAATTTGACTGTCATAGAAATGTAAGCATTAGTGAGTTAGGTGAGGGCAGCTGCCGTTTGATCCATTGAGGAGGGGTGGTGGACTTCAGCGTAACACAGTGCCGCTTAGCTAGGAAACCACGTGACAAGAACAGAGGTGGGCAGCAAGGATACGCTGAGTTTAGCCAGAGAATGCCATGAACGGTTAGTATCACTTGGTGACTTGTGTCCAGCACCCTCTGCAGGGCTTGGCAAATGCATGCGTAAGTTCTGAGGGGGCAGGAGAGGGAGGTGAGAAGCCCCCCCGCGGTTCTGCATTAGTATCATGAGCACAAAGTCACCGAGAGAGGCCGGCAGAGCGCGAGAAGGGAAGCATTTCAGGGAGGAGGCCAGAAAGAAGCAGCAGCCAACTGAAGCGTGAGTTTAGAAGGAATGTTCTGAACCCTCCCGATCCGTTGTGCTATATTAAAAAGCAATAGTCATGGAAGACGCGTGCTATAAAAAGAGTGGGTTGAGTCATGTCACGTGGGGGCTGACATATGGCGGGGATATGTTTGCTCTATCGTCTCTGTGTTACAGAGTGCTGGGAAGAGATACCCAGGTATAGGTATTTTTAAGCATCGCAAACTTCAGTTGAGACGCCACCTGAATGCGACTTCATTTTATAAGTAAAACGTATCCCTGGCCAGGTCCCTAACTGTGTATGCATGCATGAGTGTTTGCACAGAAGCGACTGCTGGAAGGTGACTGACAAAAGAAACACAGGTTCCCAGTGAGGGCTTCCTAAGCACCTAGATCACTGAGACCATGTGCACAAGTATGTCTGTGTCCCTACGTGGTTCTCCTGAGCCTCTGGATGAGGATAGGTCAGGGGAGACCCGGAGACTCTCGTGGCTCTCTGCTCAGGCAGTCTCATACAAAGTCTCCCACAAAACATCAGGAGGTACCGTGACCTGCTGCTAGGTATGGGGGGTTGGCAGCCCCTGCCCCACCCACACACACCTTTCAAAATCATCCCCTCCCCAATGTCAGCAATGCAAGGACATTGCCTTCCCATCTCTACTATCTGGGGCATCCCACCCGAGGCAGGAGGGTTCGCTTTGCAAGTCACCCAGCTGGATAGATCGACACCCTTGGCTCTCCAGGAGGCAGACCTTTGCTCCTTGGCTGGAGGCCTGCAGCTGCCACCAGCTCTTGTCCATGTCACATCTTCTCACTAATGACCCCCCCTGCAAAGACCACCAACCTCTGAGGAGGACTGGAAGTGACTCCTTTCAGGGCCCCTCAACGCTTCTCCTTAAATTGGCCAGAAGGGGTCACTGCTGCTGAATGGCACAGGTCTCCATTCCTCCCAGGGTTGAGGCTGCAGTTCGGGATGGCTCCTAGCCCCTGCTCATGGAGTGAGAGGCAGAATCCAAGGATTAAAGCCTAGTCCTCACCAGGTGCATGCACTGCCCGGCTGGCAGCTGAGTGAACCACAGCTGTGGGCACAGCTGCTCACTGAGTCTGTCCATGCCTCTGGGGCAGGCAGGGAACTAGAGATCGCATTTCGATCGAAACAGTAAAATGGTTATGCAGTAGACAGGGTTAAATGATGTGGCCAGAATATTGCTTATCATTTACAGCTCATTCAACTAGCAGACACACAGGGACTCTTGCATTCCCTACCCTGGTTGCCCTCTTTGCCTATCTTGGCCATCTGCATGGTTTTATTAATTAAAATGCTTTTAATTGCTTGCTTCAGGTATCGGGTTTAGTTAACAAAACAAAACAACAACAACAACTAAAGCACCATCTTCATCCAAGACAGACATTACTAATGGATCTCAGTCGGGACTCAGAATCCTCAATTCTGTACTCTGTGCAGCTGACAGAGGAAGCTGTCAGGAGGGACAGAACCTCTTTGCCGTCTTTAGTGAATGAACCATTGAAGTCTTTAATGACCTGGGATATGTTGTTATTTAAATTGTGGTTTTGTTAGTACCGGGCTTTAGGTTGGGCACATGAATAGGACTCAGGAAACCCGTGTTGAGCTGATCAGAATTCTTCCAGCAATGGTGCCTTGGATCAACTAAACCACAGTTCCAGAATCCCCTGCAACACATTTTGCTAATGTGTCACATGTAGAGTAAATGGGCAGTCCCTATGTCCTTTTTTTCAGGAGTAAGTATTTCTTATCAGTACATAAAGGAAGTGATTCAGTTTTTCTCCCTGTCTCTTCAGGTGTGAGGCCCAATCAGACACTAGAGGAGGTCTTGGCATTGCTTGAGAACTACCATTCCCAATGGCCTTAGAATTACAGCCGTGCCTCTCCCCACAGACTGGTCACTCTTTCCCTGACCCCTTCTTTCTAATGGGATGGGAATGAGAAGACAGGAGACGTGCCCTACTGCTCAGGGGATGCTCAGGTTACCAATAGGGTTGATTTTGGCCAAAGAGAACTGACCAATGGAAAGTGGCAGAACATGGGTGGGGGCAGATTTGCAAAGCATATCTGTAGGTCAGTCAGAAATACGCTGTGAATACTCTACTCTCACAGAGAGATGGAGCCAGGGCAGAGGATGGAGGTGAGGACAGACGCAGAGGGGAAAGACAGTAAAGGGATGGCAAGGAGATTTCCTCCTTAACTGGGATCAGAAACATGAAACATAAGAACACTTCCAAGAAGCAGGCAGCAGGGAGAGGATATCCAGGGAGCTCCAAGAGCATGTCAAGATTCAAATGATGGTTAGATGCCCAGTGACAGAGGGAGCAGGCAGAGCTGCCAGGAAGAAAAGGCGGCCTGGTGGGGGGCGGAGGGGTGGGGGGAGGAAGGAAAACAGATGCTTCAGGGAGCATGCGCTTTCAAAGGCCAGGCACGATGTCATACTGGACCAGGGGTGCGACAGGGATTTGCAGCGCGTTTAGGACCAGGCAGAAAGGGCAGAGTTTGGGAAGAAGGCCTAAGAGAGGAAGTCATTTCACTGAAGGGTGGGAAGTCTCAGCATCGTTTACCCTGTCGGGGAACTGACTACCCACGATTGTCAGCTTTGGGATCCAAAGACGCCCCCTTCCCACTGGCCTCGAAATTAAAGGAAAGGCTACAGAGGTCAAAGAGAACCGAGACCCAATTTTCATGGTCTGGGCTGATTCTCCTCCCTAGCTAATGAAACGGGCAAAGCTGGAAGTCCACTGGGCCAAACGTATAATGGCTGTGAGCTAATTGCCCAGGTCTTAAAATAGGAGGGGACGCCCGTGTTGGGACGGCCCCAGTCAAATTAGGAGTCGGAGCCGGATCGCAGGGAGCTCATTTCCGGCGGAGCTCAGGGTCTCTGACGCGGGTGACCAGCGGCCCTCATCTGCCACCAGGCAGGCAGCTAAGTGATATTTTAATTAAACCTTAAGTGACATATCTCCTGTCTGTGACTCTGATGGCTTTTTAATTCAGGTCCTACTGCAGCACCGACTCTTATTAATACAGGCAATCCCCGGGTTACAGACGTGATCCCTTCCTAAGCGGGCCTCAGTTGAATTCGTAGGTAAGTCGGAACAGGCCCATAAGGCTCTTGGGTAGCCTCACTTTCCTGCAAGCTGGAAGCCCTGCTTAGAGAGCGGCTACCTGCAAGGTTGGCAGTTCAAGACCACCAGATGCTCTGTGGGAGAAAGAGGAGGCTTTCTGCTTCCTTAAAGAATTACAATCTCAAAAACGAAGGGGCGGTACCACCTACAGGGTCTCGGAGAGTTGGAATTTCTGCTAGTAAAGGCTGGAAGCCTTTTCAGTGGTTTAAAAGCTAGACGTGTCGCGAGTGAAGGCGACTGCGATGAAGAATTTGTTGCGAGTTTAGAGGGTCGCTCAATCTTTCAAAATGAGAACGGGAACACTTAGGCGATGTCTGCCTCAGGGATTCATAATCTGGGGACCACCTGTATTTCCTTCTGACTCCCAGCTTGGAGGAGAAGGTCTCCGTGGCAGGGCTCTGCCCCCAAACCCAGCCCCTCCCGCCCACCCACCTGCCCGGGCGGTTCTGCAGCTGAGACTCCCACCAGGGCCCCTGCATTAGGAAGGCGGCACCCGGGCAGGCCAAGCCTGAAGGAGAGCGAGACTTACAGGTACCTGACTGGACAGACTCAGGTTGGCGGCCGGGGTCTTCTTCTTGCTGCCGGTGCTGGTGGCGGTGTTGCCGGCGCTGCTGTTGGAAGTGCTGCTGGTGGAGTTTTTTCTTTTTCTTCGTTTCGTGGTCGGTTGCCTTGTGGGTTCTGCTGCAATAGGAGGAAGGGAAGAAGGATCAGTTCCAGGCTAAAAGCGGAGAGGTGCGGAGAGGGGGGAGGGGGGCCACTAGTCCCATCCTTCCAACGACGCTGCCCTAGGACATGAAAAAGAATAGACTTCTAACAGTGCCCTGCCCTACCTGTTGTTTTCACTTGACACCCCCCCCCCCCCACCAACAAAACTAGGTAAGAGAGGATTACAGGTGAAGGTTCGTTTTTATGTCTCCTCTATGTGCTCACTCACTGACGACTCAGGGTAGAACGCCCATGTGGGTTTCCCGGACTTGACTCTCTACAGGAGTAGAAAACTCCTTTTCCCTGAGCAGCAGACTATGGTTTCGAACTCCTGACCTTGCAGTTAGCAGTCCGATGCATAACCACTGCATCGCATGGGTTCCTTTTCTTTACTATGTAGTTAAAATTATTTTGTACCATTCTTTCTAATTTCATACACAGGGCTGCAACCGACTACTGCATTTGAGGGGGTGAGCTATGAATATTTCTGGATGGCAGTAATTTCATATTTGAATTAAAAATATCATTGGTGAACCATGTTGGAATTTTAATTATAATTGGTTCTACCTTGTTCCCTTACCTCCCATCTGTCCATTTGTCTCATGGAGGGTATGTTCATGTGGCTGTGAGGCTAGACACTGTGCTAATAGTGTTTCACATGCCAGCAGGGTCCCCCATGGGTGACAGGTTTCAATGGTAGCCAGATTGGGAAGAAAGGTCTGAGGATTTACTTCCAAAAGCTAGTCCATAAAATCTCTATGTATCACAATAGATTATACTATCTCATTCTGCACTGGAAGATGAGCTCTGATGGCTGGATGGGACTCAGAATACAAGGTGGCTAGAACTACAGACTCAGGCATACCCAGGGATGTGCTTGTGAAGTGTGTACAAGTAATGTGCTGTTCTGTTGTACATAAGGTTGCCATGAGTTGGGAGTGACAGCTTACAACATGGACCTTTTATTTATATAAAAAGAAGGACTTTTGGACTCCCTGGCGGTGCCTGCAAGGTACTGGAGAAATGAAAAATGTTGTACAGTGAAGTGAGTGAACGAATGTGTTACAGCAGCATCTACTGGCTAAGCGTCATATTGCAACCTAGCTCTATTACACCCTGAAATGCTCAGGTAAAAGGAAGAGGAATCATCAGTTGTGTTAGCTGTGAATATGAAACTTAGAAATCCCCAAGTTTAGTAGACATACCCACAGTCTGACCTTGGAGATAAAATGCCAGAAATGATGGGTGCTATGATCGGCATAGAACTGAAGGCAACCTAACCCTGGTCGTGTTCATTTTGGACCAGAGGGACTGAGCACAGCGTTAATAGACATACAGAGTGCACAGCAATATGTGGTAACACACACACACACACACACACACACACGGCTCTTTGTTTACTCAGTAAGTATTAAACCAGGTTTACTCAGTGCCAGGCACTATACTTAACAATCAAAAATGTATCAAAAGTTTGATTTTCATAGCAACTCTAGTAATTAGTTACAATTACTACAATCTTTAATTTGTAACTAAGAAAACGAGGGCACAGAATCTTAGTGTTTTGCCAAAATGTAGGCAGCTAGTAAGTATTAGAGGTCAGGCCATACTTCCTCTGATCTCCCCGAGTCTGTCCATAGTTTCAGAAACCTTGAATATGGCAAGTAAAAACAGCCAGTTTTGCTAAGTATTCTGGTCATAGCAAAACTATGTGAGAAAACTTTGTAACATTTTCTCAAAACACTTGGTCTGCCTCTGACAGGCACTGGGGTGCAGTTCAAAGACCACTTCATCCTCTCCATTAACTCGGACCCTTGATGAAAACCAGGAGCCCTGGTAGCAGTGTTGCCCTGCTAACTGACAAGCCAGTGATTCAGAAGCACCAGCTAGCTGCTCCGTGGGAGTAAGACGAAGCTCTTGATTCTTTAGAATGTTTCTGGACCTACTACGGTCCAGTTGGAGGGTCAGTCACGGAAATGCACAGAGGCGGTCCGATCCTGTGCTACAGGTTCACTGTGAGTCGGAATGCACTTGATGGCTGGGTTTTTTTTCTTTTTTCGTTTGCTTGATGGAAATATGTAGATTGTGTTGCTTTCGATACATGTGTTCTTGTTCTGGTGTAATTAATTTGTTCCTGGTGTCCAATTGTCTTACAGTGGTGGCTTGCATATATGACTCTGATATTGGAAGCTATACCATTAGTATTTCTGTGGTCAGCAGGGTTACCCATAGTGAATAGGTTTCAGTAACGTGAACTAGGTGTACTAGGCAGAAAGGCCTGGCATAATCTGTTTTAAAAACTAGACAACAGAACCCTTATGGACCACATCAGAATGTCACCAGTGTGGTAGCCGTGGACACACCATCAGGATAATTAATTGCCCATAGAGGATGTCGTATTTGGTGACCTAGAGCATCAATGAGTGCACACGGTGACCTCAGTGAGGTGGAAGGACTAGAATTTGTTGGCAAATGTGAAGGTGGGCTGAACCAGGCAACATTTCTTGCTCCATGCGCTGGAGTAGAAAGAGCAGCTAACAACCACCACAACACTCAAAGGGTTTCACCGAAGGGACTAACACACCTTTTGATGGAGAGCTATGGGCATTCACCCTGAGGGTGAGGGGGACAGGCGTGCAAATGACTTCAGCGGATGGTGTTTTGGAAGAAGGTTTGCAGTGGACATTCTAAAGTCCAGCAAGGACCTAAGTCTGCTCTTGACAGGCCCAGAAAATGATAAACCAGGCGCGATTTCTTTGAATGTGCACAGTATCCACCACCTCTGCGATAAAGAGAATGGGTTCATCCTAGAGTGTACAGCCTGGATTCTTTTTATCGGCTGCAATAAAAAGGCATGGATTTTAGAGAAAAAAAATCAGCTCTGGCTGCTGCCTGTCCTCCTTTAATTGCTAGCCAGGAGGCTAACCTGATAGCCTCAGGAGCCATGGTAGGAAATGCAGGTGGTCATTGATATTAGCTTGTTTTGCGGGCCCAATAAGATGAATGGGGGATTTTGAAGGCTGTGGGTTTGACCATTTTATTCTAGTTACCCCCACCCTCCCAGTGCTCAGAGTCCCCAATACCTCAAGAAGTACTTGTTGAATGAGTGAATAAACTGACAAATAATCTATGTGTTCTATATGCATGTGTTGGAAAAGAGAGGTGCCTCAAATATAGGTTAGGTTAATAGACTACTTCCCCCCACCTCTGCTCACCCCATAACGGCCTACTGATATTAAAATAGAAAATCAGGGCAATTTAAGCACAGTTCATGTATTTGGATAATAATGTTCTCAAAGTCTAAAATCCAACATCACCCCCGCCCCACCCCAGATACAGAGGCCAGCGTTCTATGTGGAATTACGCTCACATCCTCAGATAACCGTGCATTTGCTTCCATTGACTGTCATGCTTGTTTTACACAGGACCCCAGGCCAATGATGAGCGGAAGGTGTCCATGCTATTTTGTGATTCAGAAAGCTCTGCGCCTCGTGTTCATAATTACTCTTTATAAAAATGATTGTGAGCGAATGGATGTGTGTTGCTTTTATGATCAATGAGGCTCAGTCCGTGCCTGGGAGGGGAAATGTTTTCGCTAGAAAGACAATTAATGATGACTTGAAGCAATAATTTCAGAAGCCCAGCAGGAGACTACAGTGTCTAAACTGCCGTCTATGGAGGTGAGGGAGAGAAGATCTTCCCAGTGTTCTCTTCATGATCAGCGTATGAGAGGAAAGGCCTTAACCAATAGAGCAACATTTATTTAAAGGTGTGTGCTCCCTCCCTCCTCCCTGGCTCCTTCCCACCTTCTTTTCTTCCTTCCTTTTTGTTATTCCTACCACTGAAAACTCAGCAACATAGCACACAACCCAAATATGAGGTCTTGCGAAGGCAGCTGTCTGGTCCAATGGTATTTTCACTGGCCAAGGAGACAGAAGAGCCTAGTTCCAGCCTCAACCTTGCTAATGATCTTCATAGTGACCCGGAACAAGTCATTCTTGGTTTTGTTGTTGTTGTTGCTGTTTATATGTTTCTGTTTCACAAACTTGATGGCATTGAGTTTAAAGTCCCAAAGCATGGCCAGGGTCTCCCCAATAAGCTACTTTTGCTGAGAAATGATCACCGTCTCATTTTCTGACATCCCTTCATCCCCCACCCCCCACCTTCAAGAAGACGCACGCCTTCGAAGGAGGGCGAAGAAGGAATGCGTACCTGGGGGCGCCACCATCCGCTGCCACTTCTGGAACAAGCAGGTCTTCAGGCAGTCCCGTGGACTGAGGTTGTAGGTTTTATGTCTGGACATCAGCTCCTGCATGGGCTCCAGGATGACACACAGCTGCAGGGGGGCAAAGACATCGGGGTTTGACGACTTGGTGATCAGAATGGCACTACAGCATGGCAACTGCTAGGATCAGTTAGAAAGCTGCTGAAGGATAATGTTCTCCTCCCCACCCCCTCATACCTACACCCCTGGTTTTGGTTTTCTCTCCACAAATATGGAGGAAAAGAAATACTACCAACATTTGATTAGACCTGCTTAGTATAGTATCATTTATCACGTGACATTGTAGCTGAATGTGATTCACACACACACACACACATACACACACTCACACACACAAGGCATTTTCTGTGTAGATACTTTTGAGCTTGAAGCTGCTGCTCTGGCTTCAGAAGCTGCTGCCCTGGCTTCTGGCTGGGGTTGCTTGCAAAAACCGCATGTTGGGAGTTACAAAGCTAGTGGGTGCGGATGACCTACATTTCCAACCCATCCAGTGAACTCCAGAGAACAAGTGGAAGCTACAGGGACTTGTGATCCTAATTCATAACAAGGCGGATGGTCAGCCCTATTTTATTTGATTCATGTCCCCATGCATCGTACACATGCTAAAAATATAAAACACTCCAGTCAGGCACACCTTAGTCCTCGCCCCTACCCTCCTTGCTTTTCAGACTTTAAAGAGGTCTTGTGCAGCCGGCTGACCCAATGTCATGCTTCCTTTGATTTCTTAATGGCTGCTTCCATGAGCATTGATTGTGGATCGAAGCACGAGGACATTATTGACAACTTCTATCTTTTCTCCCTTTATCCTGAACCAAGTCAGGGTACTTTCAATTGCATGTGGAAGCTGCATGTGGAGTAAGGAAGACTGAAGAAGAATCGATGCCTTTGCAGGATCGTGCTGGGGAAGGATGTGGAATGTATCATGGACTGCCAAGAGGACAAGCCAGTCGACCTTGGAAAAAGTATGACCAGAATGTCATACTTAGAGCCAAGGGTGGCGAGACTTCATCTCCCATGCTTTAAGCATCTTATCAGGAGAAAGCAGTCTCTGAACAAGGACATTGTGTTTGGTAAGGTGGAGGGGCGGCAAAAAAGAAGACCGCCAACGAGTTGGGTTGACACAGTGGCTGCAACAATGGGCTCACACGGGTGTGAGGATGGTGCGGGACCAGGCAGTGTCTCAGTCTGTGGTGCTTCGTGTCGCTATGAGTCACAACTGACTCGATGGCAGTAAACACCAACAACACTCTTCCTGGAAGCTGACTGCCACATCGTCCTCCCACAGCGGGGCCTGGTGGCTTTGAACCTTAACCACGGCACTGCCACGATCTTGTGCAGTTGCAAACACAGCCATGCAAATCCTGGAAACACACCTTCCGAGGTGGGAAACAAAACCAGTTTGCTATGGAAGAGACATGTGCAGCCTCCAGCTGCTTTGTGACCCCTTTCCTTCCCTTTTGCTGGCTCTCATTTTAAGCACTTCCAAAATGAGATCACGTGGCCTTTTCCCAGGGGCTCCCTGCACTTGGACTTCTTCCTGACTGAGGCTCATTCACGGTGGAGAACCTACTACCTTCTGCTGCCCAGACTGCGCTCCCTAATCCCCCACAGGGTGAGGTTGATGCCTTTCTTACATGCTCCCACAATGACCAGCTCTTTCTGCTTTATTTATTCACAGTGTGGGCATCTGCTGCCAAGTGTGTCTACTCCACCAGGCCATGAAGTCCGCCTTTCCTCTGTGTCCTCAGCCTGGGCTTAAAAGCATGGATGGATTGATGGACAGATTCCTAGGAAGATCTGAGAGAATCTTGTTCCTCAAAGCAAAGTCCAAGGAACATTTCACTCAGGACCAAATGGATTGCTTGTTCAAAACGCAGGCCATTGCCTCTTGTATTTTCCTGCAGGCAGAGTCCAGAGTGTTTATTTTTCGAAACCACAACCAAACCAAATCAGCAATACCCAACAAATCCATCACTGCGAGGTTGATTCCCTCCCTATGTGTGTCAGAGTGGAACCTCCAACTTCCAGTTAGCAGCCAAGTGCTCGTGCAAGAGCATTGTTCTTGCTGTTAGGTGCCATCAAGTTGGTGGCAGCTCATAGTGACCCTGTGCACAGCACAACGAAACTCTGCTCTGTCCCGTGTCATCCTTACAATTGTTACTCTCAAGTCCATCGTTGCCACCACGGTGTCATTCAACCTTGTTGAAGCCCTTCCTCCTTTCCGATGCCCCTCTATTGTAGCAAACATGGTGCCCTTTTCCAGGGAATGGAAAACCATACCACTGTTACAGGACCATCATATAATTCTGAGAAACATGACTGGGGACTGAGGTCCACTTCCCTATATATCCTGAATTCCAGGAAAGACCATAGAAACAGCAGGCTGTGCCCACATTCCCAGTGGTCTCCAGCTCCGACCCTACTCCCTTCTCGCTCCCCCACTGTGCCCTTTCCACTCCCTTTCTTCTCACGTCTAGGCATGGTTGCCTTCATTGAGAAAAAATATAATGCCTCATCCTTTTTATTTATCAACGATCCACATCTTCGCCAAAGCCATCAGTTCCTTCTAAGGGGCAACTATATTGTCCTTCTACTCGCAGTTGCCTCTAGACACAAAAAGAGCACTACTTTTAAGAGTGCACAACAAATGGATGTTGCGATGAAGCCGTCTCACACTGTGAGGGTGACTGGAAACAGACAAATCCGGATTAGCTATGACAGATCTTAAGTTTTGCCTACTTGGGAACCCTTTCTGCAAACTAAAAGACCAGTGGTGACATTTCACAATGAACTCCATAGCTCAACATTGTAAAGATTCTACATCTTCATTCCTGTCTTCAGGTTTCTTTGCTGAAAATCCAGGGATGCGCAAACCAGAGGCTACCCTATGCAGTCTTCCTTGGCTGCTATAGAGACCATACTATCCCTTCTCCATGAGATGTAAGAACGGATTCTCTTTCAAAGAGGAACCACTGCAACATTCTGACAAGGCCCAGGAGATGTTTGCAACTAGGATTAAGCCAGAACAATGAGGTGAGCACACACTCATAGGCTAAAGAGGCCCCCATGGGGGTGTCAGCTCTGTCATTAGGTGCCTCTCCTTAAAGGGGCCTCTGAGTAATTCTGGGTCTCCGTTTCACCTGTAAGGCAATACCCATCTCAGATATTTAGGGCAGAGATTCAGACACTATTCCAGGTCCTGTCGGGCACAGGACGGGGTGGTGTTTCCTTCTGTTGTAAACGGGGCCACTACAAGCAAGAACTGACTGAAGGGCACCTACCAACAACAATGCCAGGTATGAGATGATGTCCAACAAACGGTAGATAGCATGGCTGTATGAGAGCAAGTCAAAAAGTGTTACAACATCACAGATGCTTTGATTTATTTATTTGAGATTCTCAGGTATATATATTTAATCATTTAATTGGGGGCTCTTACATAAACCATCCATCCATCCATTGTGTCCAGCACCTTTGTACATATGTTGCCATCATCATTTTCAAAACACCTTTTTCTACTTGCGTATCAGCTCATTTCCTCCTCACCACTCTCCCTCAAGAACTCTTGATAATTTTTAAATTAGTATTTTTTTCATGTCTTTTAGCAACCGCTTTCTCCCTTCACCCACTTTTCTGTTGTTCATCCCCCTGGCAGAGGGTCATATGTTGATCATTGTGATTTGTTCCTCACCTTCCTCCTACGCTCCTGGTATCCCTACTCTCACTGTTGGTCCTGAGGGGGTTATGTGTCCGGGATTCCCTGTGCTTCGAGCTCTTATCTGTACAAGTGTCCAAGCCCAGGTCTAGATGGATTTATAAGGTAGAATTGTAGTCATGATAGTGGGCAGGTGGGTGGGTGGGTGGGGGAGCATTAAAGAACTAGAGGAAAGTGGTATATTTTGTCAGTGCTATACTGCACCTGACTGGCTCGTCTCTTCCTTGTGAACCCTCTGTGCAGGATGCTTAGACACTTGTATTAAACAAACATTTCTGAATGTGAAGCTATTGTTCCTCAACGTAGCTTCTACCTGGGTCTCCACACTTCTGAAGGCAGTGTCGCCTTCTTTCTAAGCCTTTCCCAAAGATGCATTTTTTTAAATTTGTACTAGGTCAAGTGGCTGGCATGCTGCTTTGGGGCCAGCCACACTGATAAGGATGGCACCTTCTCGGTCCTCCCAGCCCCATTAGCCTTCCCTGAAAGGATGCTGGCATATGAAGAAGATGAGCCTGTGTTTACTGTTCAAGCGTGTCAGGAAATCACATTTCCCTGCATCGAGTGTGTTTTGCTATATGGCAAATTCGACTAGCAATTTGACGTCTTTGAGCCAGGAAAGGCCTATCCATATTGAACATACTTGAAACCGGGGGATTACCTCTCTTATGGGATCCCACGTGTTTCTTCCCCTTTTCATGGTCAGTGCTGTTCTTCTCTGGGTTTGGGGGAACACTTTGTCAGGAGCTAATCCTCGGAATTTATCCCTTCCCCTTTAATATAAAAATACCTTCTCATTACTGTAACCCATCAAAAGGAACACACATCTTTGAATGAGAATCAAGGGTTCCCAAAGCCATTTCTTTCCCCACAGAGGGTTCTTGGGGGCTTCCCTTAATCACGTATACAAGTGAACCTCTGGCTCTTGGCTGAGAGCCACCGTGGCTTTGCCAGGCTGCATGCCGTAGGTGGCGGAGCTCATCCAGCTGAGAGCCGGCCTTCCCAGCAAACAGCGAATGCGGGAGAGTTAGGAAATGAAATCTGAAAGAAGGTTGAGGGAGTGGATTCCTGCAGTCAAGAGCCAAATCCTTCTGGAGCCAGGATTTCTGCTCTCACTAAGGTCTTAGGATCCCCTTAAGAATTTGGAGAAAACTTTACAGCCCACCCTCTCATATTTTGTTCCAAATTTTGGATGCTTGTGAGGTCACTTTTGGAAGACTTAGTTGTGCTCATGAGAAGCCAGCACATAGACTAAGAGGCAGTAGTTTGACCAGCACAAGGGAATGTTTTGTGGTTTAAAATCAGAAAGGTGTGCATCAGAGTCAGATTCTTTCTCCAGACGTATTAAATCTGGGAGGCTGCATTATATGAAGAAGATTCCAGCATCAGGATTGGTGGAAGGCTCGTTGATCTATGCTACACAGATGATGGAGGAAGCTTCATCAACAACCTGCGCTACGCAGGTGGCACAGCCTTGCTTGCTGCAAAGTGAGGAGGACTTCAAGCACTAGTGGATAAAGATCAAAGAGTGCAGCCTTCAGAATGGATTGCACCTCAATATAAAGAAAAAAACAAACAAAAAACAGTCCTCCCTATTGGACCACTAAGCAACACCCGATAAATGAAGAAATGATTTAATTTATCCAGGATTTCATTTTGCTTGGATCCATAAGCACCATCCATGGAAGCAGACACGGGTAAATGTATATGTGAAAATAGGTAAAGACGTATCCCTCCATATGTGTACCAACTGTTTCAAATAGGTTTATAAATGTAGTGAATCACATAGGGGGCAACGTTATGAACACTCATTATCCATGGCCCAATACCTAAAGGAAAGGGATCCCTGGGTCGGGGGCTCTGGACCAAGGTCAATAGCATAACATAGTCTACAAAAGCAAAGGTTCCACAGCTATCTGGTATTTGGTGAATAGTGGCTGTTCTTTTAAAAGCCTGCGAGTAGCCCTTGCAGGTGCAATTATTGGTCTGTGCTCATCTTGAGCAACAAAGAGTGAAGAAAATCGAAGACGCATAGAAACAATTAGTTTAATGGAGCACACGAACCTCAGTCTCCATGATCCCGAGACCAGAAAAACAAGATAGTGCCCAGCTATCATATCATGTTTTCTGAAATGAATCACATTAGGAGGCCCTGTATAGAATGGGAGAAAATGTGAACCTCAAGATCGTGAAAGACACCAGGTTTATGTGTCAATAGAGACTGGTGGAACCCCTGGGACTACGACCTTTAATCACCCTGCTGTCCAGGTCCATAAAAGGGCCTATAACACTAGGGAGGCACAGAAAGTCTTCATCGTAATCAACCATTTGCCATCAAGAGAGCAGCTTTTCCCCATGGGT
This sequence comes from Tenrec ecaudatus, assembly GCF_050624435.1. Taxonomy (NCBI): domain Eukaryota; kingdom Metazoa; phylum Chordata; class Mammalia; order Afrosoricida; family Tenrecidae; genus Tenrec; species Tenrec ecaudatus. Next base: position 207,837,028 of record NC_134532.1, on the reverse strand, counting down.
AATTCCCCATGGAATTAGGGGGGAAGAGGAAGAGAGAAATATAATGAAAAGTATCTATTTGCATTGTTAGAAAGCCACGCTATCACTTTGAGGATTACGCTGCACCTGACTCAGCCTACAGTATTTTCAGTCAACACACACACACACACACACACACACACACTCACACACACACGCACACACGCACACACACACACTCACACACACACTCACAAGATGGATGTATAATGGAAATCCAAAGGCTAACTGCTGTTTGGGATTATGGGTGTTGGCAAAGAGTGTTGACTATACTGTGGACTGCAGAAAGAGTAAATCTGTCTTGGAAGAAGTACAGCCATGTGCTCCTTAGAAGCAATAATACCGAGATTTTGTCACACCTACTTTCAACATGGTATCAAGAGGAACCAGCCCCTGGATTTGGACAGAGTTAGGTGATAGGGTTTATATCAACTTGGCTAGGCAATCATTCTAGTGGGACAAGGAAAAGGAGGAAGACTCTGAATTAGATGGATTGATGCATATGTTAGTCCCGGTAGACTAGAGAAACAAATTCATAGACACTCATGTGTATAAGAGAGAAGTTTATATATAAGAGCAATTGAATATTGAAAAAACATCCCAGCTCAGTCCGGGTCAAGTCCATAAATCTGATATTAGTCCACATGTCCATTACCAGTTTCTAAATTCTTCTTCAGACTCATGCAACACATGCAATGGTGCCAAATGCAGGGAGATCACATGCCAGTGGGTGGAAAGTCTTGTGGGTCCAGTGATGGTGGAAGCATCTCAGTGCTTGTAAGGGTCTCCATGTGGCTCCTCACCTCCAGGGCTCTTGCCATCAGCCTCTCTCCATGTGGCTTGTCAACAGCAATGTCTCGCAGGAACTGAACGTGTGTCCTGCCTCCAGCGAGCTATTTATCTCCTTAGTGCTTCCAAATGAAGTCATCAAGCTGCGAACTAATTGACAGGCTAAACTCTACCCATTCACTCTTAAGTCTCAACTTGACAACAGATTATGTAATGACCACAGTGCAGTAACTGCAACTATGGGTTGAAATTTAGCAATGACTGTGTGCATGAAACAGGACCGGCAGTATTTTCTTGTGATGTACGTAGGAACCAACTCAATTCAACAGTACCTAACAATGATAACATGAGGTCTTTATAATCAAACCCATTGCTGCTGGGTCCATCTCAATTCACACTCAACATCTAGAATGGAGAAGAACGGCCACACAGAAGTCTGTCAGAAGCAGACTTCTCATATCTTCCTCCCAAGGAGTGGCTGCTGAGTTGGAAGGTAGCTGACCTTTCAGTTATCAGTTGAGCTTCTAACCACTGCATCATCATGCCTTCTTCACCTTGCATGTATGAGTGCAAACTCCCCCTACCCCACACACACCCCACTAACAGGAATACTAACAGAATTAACCTTAACAATGTATGCCCTTTTATTTTGAGGAATTTCTATACCTGAGAAGTTGATCCTGCTGGATACCTCCCAGCGGGCCATTCATTTTCCCTGATGGGAAAGGCCACTGCAGCCAAGCCAGCTGCATCTGTAGCAGCTTGCATGCAGGCTTAGCTGCATTTGGTCACCTTCTGCAGCGGTGCTGGAGGATACCAGGAAGAATTCCAGGACACAGTGGAAGAGGGCAGGACACAGCTAGGTCTGAGAGCTTGTACCTGAAATATCCAGTTAAGATTCCAAAGAAAGCTTCTGCCGATCCCAAACAAACTCCCAGAACACCCTTTGCTCATTTAGTGGGCATTGTTGGAGTGTCTTAAGGAGCTTGCTTGGGTGGTGCTGTGAGTTAGGCATTGGGGAGCTAATCAAAAGGTTGGAGTAATTAACTCACCAAATGCCCCTTGGGAGAAAGATGAAGCTGTCTACTTCTGTGAAGAATTCCAGATGCAGAAATTCTATATAGGATGGCTAGAAATCAGGAGCTATCCAATGGCAGTGGGCTTGTTCTGTGAGTTTGGTTAGGAAGGGCTTGGTGCTAATAGTTATTGCTCACCAGTTAATTGGAAGTTGTTGGCTCAAGCTCGTCTCTGGTTTGAAAGGCCCGACGACTTACATCTGAAAAACTACAGTCACTGCATTTCTACAATGTCACATGTAAGGTTGTCAAGAGTTGGGATCCACTAAAGGCAATTGCTTTTGCTTTGTTTACTCTGCCGTTGTCGGTGTTTCTGCTTCTAACTTCATTTTCTGGAATTCTGGCCCCAGCACTGACGTTTCTGCAGGGAATTCTCCAACCAAGGAAGGATGTAAGGAATGGGTAAAAGATAATGGGTAGCTGAATTTATAGCAAGGGGTTATCTTTTAATATAGTAGACAAACCAAGCATTGTCTTACAGACTTCATGGTGAAGAATTTGCCCATTTGATTTAAAAAAAAAAGATTGCTTCCCAAGTGTAAAATTCTTCCTTCAGATGCACATGCAATCAATCACCCATTACCACATGTCTTGTAGCAGGAAGGAAGATCTGAGTTCTGTCTCTGGAATCTTGCCTTTTCATAATAGCAGAGGGCCCAGCATATGTAGACAGCATGGGGCTTGTTTGTTTGTTTGTTTGCTTTGTTCTGTTTTTATCTGACAGCTGTCTGAGAGAAATTGGATTCCTCTTAGCTGCACACTCGTATCCTGCTGCTGGCAGCTCTCATTGCATAGGTCTCAAGTGTAGGTAGTGCTTGTCACCAAGCCAGAGCTGACACTGTGGTGGAAGCATTTCTTTACCTCCCAAATGTGCTTTGCTAGTGCTGTCATGTCAGCTGACTCATCACAACCCCCACACAACAGAACGAAGCACAGCCCTGTCTTGCACCGTCCTCAGAATCACGACTGAGCTTGGACCCATTTTTCCAGCCATTCTATCAATCCATTTCATTGAAGGCTATGTTAGTCCAGATTGACTGCAGAAAAAAATCCAGAGAAAACAAAACTAATATATGTATAAGAAAGAGCTTTATATCAAAGAGCAATTGTATATTAAGAAAACATGTCCAGATCAAGTCTCTAAGTCTGATAATTGCCCATATGTCTGATACCAGTCTACAGTTTCCTCTTCAGACTCATGCAACACATGCAATGATGCCAAATGTAGGAAGATCACAGTGGGTGGAAAATCTTGTGGATCCAGTGGCAAATGCAGGAAGATTTTTCTGTGGGTGGAAAATCATGTGGATCCAGTGGCAGTGGAAGCATTTTCAGGGCTTTGGCTGCCATCAGCATGGCTCTATGTGGCTTGTCAAAAGGGTGAAGCAGAGAGAGTTGTTTCCTGCCTCCAGAGAGGAAGATAGGACTTCCCAGAATCCTCAGGAGGTCATGCCCACACAGATGCACCATTGACTATGACCGGATTGACACCCCTTCGCTCAGGTAGACAGGAGATTATATATCTGTATAAAGGTCTTTCTCACTTTTATCATCCAAGCACGAGGTCCTTCCCCAGGGATTGATCGCTTCTGGTAACATGTCCAAAGTATGCCAGACCAAGTCTCACCACCCTTGCTTCTAAGGCGCATTCTGGTTATACTGCCACCAAGACAGATTTGTTCATTCTTCGGGCAATAGTATGTTCACCACTCTTCACTCACACCATAATTCAAAGGCATTAGTCTGCCTTCCACCTTCCCTTTCTCCTGTTTTCTTTTCATGTGCATAAGAGTTGATTGAAAAATACCATGGATGACCCAGGTGCACCTTAGTCTTTAAAGAGATATCTTGGCTTAAAAATATATACATATAAAAATACCTTTGGCAGCATATTTGCCCAATGCATTACATTGTTTGATTTCCTCACTGCTATTTCCATAGGCATTGTGGATCCAAGTAAAATGAAATCCTTGAGCACGTCAATCTCATTTCCATTTATAGTGATACTGCTCTTTGGTCTAGTTGTGTATATTTTTCTTTATGTGGAGGTGTTCATGGGGAGGAAGACTGATTAACATTTTGTTTGATTTTTTTTAATGCTATACTCTGAGCTTGAACCATTGGCTCTGTGTGTATTGATTTGCCAAGACTGGCAAGTCAGCACCTTGCTCAGTTCTCATGTTATTTTTTGTCCCTTGGAAGCTTTCCTTCCTTTTATGTTAGTCATCTAACCAAGGGATCGGCCAACGACGACCGATGGATTAAACTTGGCCTTGTTTACAGATTGTTTTGTGTTATAAAGTATAGTAAGGTTTCCCCACGAAATTCTCGGCTAGCCAGAACTTGCTAGCCTTGAAGAATAAGCAGGTGCACGATAATGGCGCTAAAACCTTCCTTGGCATAATTTCCCTGGCCTTTTGCTCAACAATGCAGTCTCCAACTTTCTTAAAACTTCGGAATAAGCCGCTATGATCTTCCTATGCCCTTGGAGAAACTATGAAGAGTACTCCTTTGAAATATCAAAAAATGGTTGTCATAACCTTCAGAACTGACCTCTCTGCCTGGAATTTAACTGGCCTAGCACATCCATTCTGAAGCCATTAATTTGATTGGACCTTTCTTTTGAAGTCACTATGAGCAGACTAAGTGCATTACCAAGAGAACTTGCCTGCATCCATCACTGAGCACAGTGGCATATTTCAATGTTCTGTTGGAATAAAACCATGCATGTTTGTAGAGGAAACTTAATAACAATAGTTTTTATGACATGTCCCAATATTATTGATTTACATCCCAAAGCACGTTGTTTATTTTGTGGTGGTTTAATCTGGCTCTGATCTATAGACCACACTCTCATCGCATCATCTTAATCCATCCAGGTCTTTCAAGGCCCAGCTGAAAGCTCAGGGCATTCTTGCCCAGAGAGGACCCTTTTTACTTTTATAACACTTATTACGTCCAATGTTTGTTTTTGAACTGAGAACTTTCCTTTCTTGTGAACTCGTGTCATCTCCTTATCTGTAAAACCTCCACTTACTGGCATCACATCAATTCTGACTCACACGGACCCATATCTTTATCTGTGGCAAGTGGAATTTTACTTTTCTGCTTTTCTTTATTTGTTGTAACAGTAGGTCGACAGAAATATTTGTTGAGGTGTAACTCAATGATGAGTTGTGGAATAGCAACCCTGGTATAGACATTGAATGGATTATAACATTAATCTGCGGTGGCCCCCTGCCCAGTGAGGAAACACAGTTGCAAAGCCACAAAGTCATCCAGACCTGATATTAAGGAATAGGGTTCTTATTATATACTCTAGAGAGACTATATCTTGTTATATACCCAAGGGAATACGTTTTCAAGGGCAGAGAAGAGGTCCCCAGTTAAGTTGGTCTGATTGCACTCTTTGCTCTCCACTAACTGCTATGTTATCTGTCGCTCAGAATATGCATGTGGTACATTGCCTTTAGGATGTCAGGTTCAAAACTTTCTCATTGTCTTGCTTCATTGTCATTGTACTGCTCCCTAATACAAATACACGGAGTTCATCTGTGCAAGAGGGGTTCAGACTTCTGAACCAGATTAATTTTGCTTCAGTCCCAACTCTGGAGTGGAACACAACTAGCTTGTGTACTTTTGGCCAACAGCTGTCTCTTAGTCTTGGTTTCTTCATGTGACAATGGAGACGATGAAACCCATCTCTGATGAGCTGAAGCAACACATAGGTAAACTAAAAAACAGCATCACACTAAATGAAGGGCAAATCGAAATGGTCACAATTCCATTCTACGTGGATCAGTCGTCAATGTCCTTGGAAGTAGTAGCCAAGAAATCAAACAACTTAATACGCTGAGCAAATATCTTTTTTAAGTTTAAAAAAAGAGGTCACTTTGAGGACCATGGTGTGCCCTGCATTGCCTCATGTGCATGCGAAAGCTGGAAAGTGCAAAAGGCAGGTTGAAGAGTGGATGCATAGGAATTATGGTAGTGTTAGACCATCCTGGATATGGTGTCACCTGACAAAAGAATGGACTGATCGGTCTGAGAAGACATACAACCAAGAAGCGCCTTAGAAAAGAGGTTGGTGAGACTTTGATTGACTTAGTTTTGACATGTCATCAGGAAAACCCATAGCTGGAAAAGGGAATCATGTTTGGTAGAGTCCAAAAACCGAAAAGCAACCTCATGGCCATCGAGTCAATGCCAACTCATAGCGACTCTATAGGGCAGGGTGGAATTACCCCTGTTGAGTTTCTGAGACTGTAACTCTTTACAGGAGTAGAAAGCCCCCTTATTTTCCCCTGGTAAAGTAGAGGGTCAATAAAAACAAGGGAGCTTTCCGTGAGGGGACTCTCGCAGTAGCCACACATACTCAAACATATCAACAATCATGAAGATGGTGCAGGACCAGGCAATGCTTTGTACATGAGGTCACCGCAGAATCGATGTCAACTAACAGTATAACAATAGCAACCATCTGTCAGCCTTAATGCATGAACCGTCATAACTAAAACCAAACAAACAAGGAAATGCATTGCTATCTAGTCAATTCCAACTCACGGCAACCTTAGAGGACCTACTCATTGGGTTTCCAAGGTTGTAATCATTACCAACATAGATGGTGACATCTTTCTGCCACAGAGCAGGGGGTGGCTTCTAACCACCGACATTTTGGTTAACAGTCAAGTGTGTAACCACTGGACCACCAGGGTTCTTTGGTGTGCTCACCAGTGTTCAAGTGATGAAAATTGTTAGTATGATGCACGAGAAATAGATCACATGGGCTGTCTGGGAAATAGGGAGCCACTACAGAGAACATTGCAAGGATGGCAATCACCCCAGGGGTACTTAGCACTTAGTAGCTAATGTCCCTGATATTCTAATTTTAGAATTCAGAGATAAAGCCAAGATGTTCAAATACAAAAGATGTGTGTGTGTGTGTGTGTGTGTGTGTGTGTGTGTTTCCCCCAGGAATTGCTCCTCTGGCTAAATTCAAATTAGAAAGATATAGGAGGCTGGGGGAATGATTAAGAAGCAAGCTCTTATCTAAGTATGAGGTGGTCTCACCTCATTAAGAAACACAGCTCACAAAAGGGATCTTAAGACAATGGAAAAAGATAACTAATGAAATCTACAAGCAAACCCCCAAACAACACAAATAATCTCACCTAGACACAGATAAGAATGAATAGCAAGCGTACACAGGCGTCCAACCCGCTCTGTTGTGGATGCTGAGAAACAAGATATGGAAATCAATGCTTTTTGTGCAATTGCTGAACATCAGATTATGGTCAGGGTTTATTTCTTGATAGGATTAGAGGTAGATTGGTTATCAAATTTAAAACAGCCTCTTATTTTTTGGTTTCATCTAAAGATTCACCTGGAGAGCCTTTTCCTATTCGCCCCACCCCGCCCCCAAATATTTTGCAAACGGATGTCTCCCAAACTTATTGCCTCCAACCCCGGAGACTGGGGACTTCCTCTGCTCTGGGACAGGAGGACTGAGGAGGAGGAGAAGGAGGAGGAGGAGGCAGAAGAGCAATGAAGGAAGGGTCATGGCCATCTAGTGGATGTTGACTCACAAATACCCTGTGAGTTCCTGAGACCGAACTCTTTATGTGAGGAGAAAGGCCCATCTTTCTCCCACAACACAGATGGTGGTTCTGAACTGTGAACCGCTGGCCTTGAGCATGGCAGCCCAATGCATAACCACTGTGCCAGTGTGGGCCTAAGGGACCATGATTCTCCCAGAGCATGTATGCTTTGATGTTAATCTGAGCTGTCAGAAAGGATGGTCATCAACCACTACTGGAGCCACGGCTGCTTTTCTGACCCTGGAGGAAGAGGGTTTTTCCTGGACGATGGCCAAGCCTCCATCTCTGCTTGCAAGCATTCGACCGAGGATGTGACCAGTAAAGGCCCCTTCTCCCTATTTCTGATCCCGTGGTCATTCTTTCTGTGCCATGCCACGAGGCACACCTTCCACGGCACTCCAGTATTTGCCTGTCTGCTCTCAGAGTGACCTCCTTCCTACAGATGTAGACCCCTGCACAGGGCTCTATGTCAGATATCTTTGTCAACTTACTGAGGGTGGGGCTTGGCCAACTGGAGGTCTTGGAGGAGAATGGAGGCTAACAGGTAAGAGGTTGAATAGTTCTCATCCCGTCTGCTTCAGAGAGCCTCTCCATCAAAGGTGGAGTCTCTGCTGTCTCATAGCCCAGCAGTCACCACACAGATCCGCTTCATGGCCAGGCTTCAGGAAGTGACCTTGTCATTGTCCCTCTTACCTTTATACTTCTGGCCTAGTGGTGGCAGACACTAACCCAGGGCTGCCTCATCTCACCTTGGTTGCTGCTTCAACTCTAACACTTTTATAACTAATCTGTAGTCTTGTGGTGTTAGGTGCCATTGAGCTGATTCTTGACTTATGGGGAGCTCACATCCAACAGAGGGAGATGCTGCCCAGTTTTGTGCCACACTAAGCACTGGCTGGAGAGCTCACTGTTGCAATTCATAGAATTTTATTTTTTTTCAAACAAGGTAACTTTTATTTTGAAGTGAAACTTTTTCAGGATAGGTTTTTTAATTAATCATTTTATTGGTTTTTTTACACCTCTTATAATAATCCATACATCAGTTGTATCGAGTCCATTTGTACATAGGTTGCCAACCTTATTTTCAAAACATTTTCTTTCTCCTTGTGCCCTTAGTATCAGCTCCTCTTTTTCCCTCCCTCATTCACCCTCATGAACCTTTGAAAATTACAAATTATTTTTATTTTTATATCTGTTTCCCTTAACCTAGGTTTCTGTTGTTTGACCCCCTGAAAAGTGGGGATGATCTGTTCTCCCTTTCTCCTCATTCTCCCCCCACCTTACACCTCCCTTAATGGTATGATTACTGCCAATACTGTTCCTCAGGGGTTTATCTGACCTGGATTCTGTGTGTCGAGAGCTCTTATCTGTACCTGTGTACATGCTCCGGTCTAGCCGGATGTGTAAGGTAGAAATGGTGTCATGATCGTGGGGTGGGGGGCTGGGGGGGGAGCATTGAAGAACTAGAGGAATATTGTGTGTTTTGTTGGTGCTATATTGTTCCCTGGCTGGCTCCACCTTCCTTGTGACCTTTCTGTGAAGGGGATAACAAATGCCTAGTCTAACTGAGCTGTTAGAAGGCACAGCAACATCTCCTTAAAGTGTTAGCTTCCTAGGTGCTGAAACGATTTGTGCTCAACCACGAACCTAAGATTTGGTGGGTCCGGCCCACTGTGGTAGTTACATAATGCGGTGTCAGTTTGAGGAGTAAGAGTGTAGGGGTGTCAGTCAGGTCATAGCCAATGCATGGCCTTCTCCTGAGGGTTCTGAGAACTCCTTTTTCCTCCTTGGAGGTAGGAGACACTCTCTCTCTGCTGACTCCCTAGAAGACATTGCAGTGGTAAGACACATGGAACTACTTTAGTATCCTGAGCTGGAGCAGCCAAGAGAAAACCCCTGCCAACGCTGAGATGCTTACAATACCACTGGCGCCACAAGACTTCCCACCAGCCTGTGATCTTCCTGCATTTGGCATCATCACACGTGTTTTGTGAGCCCGAAGAGGACTTTATAGATTGATATCGGATATAGGGGTTAATATTTGACTTATGGACTTGATCTGGATTGGGATGGAATGTTTTCTCAATATTCAACTGCTCTTATATAAAAAGCTCTTTCTTATACACATATGGGTTTGTGTGAATTTTTTTCTTTAGTCTACCCAGACTAAAACATTCACCAAGTAAAGCTGTGGAGGAAAGACCTGGTGACCTCCATTGTCATGACCACAGCCAAGAAAACCCTTGACTGTGGTGATTAGAGCAGCTCCACTCTGTAACACCAGGAAGCACCATGCGTTGGAATAAATGTGACAATAGCTTTTGGTTTTGAAGCACGAAGAAAGCCAAGCATTTATAGTGATGGGGGTATAACCAACCTCAGGAACGGTGGTTTCATAGGTGATATTTTAAAATTTGTCAGGACACACCTGATAAAATGCTACAGCTGTTCCCTGCAGTACAGACACACATTATGGGGCCAGATGAGTATTTCATGTGACTCCTCTTGCCAGAGTCTCTAACTCCCACCCAAACACCTTTGCCTGCGTAGGTTTGGTAAGAAGGTGAAGCAAAGATAGTGATAGGCTTCACTGAGAGTAATGGTGAACAAGATTCCCTGGAGTGGCATCCTGTGGTGCAGAAAATGAACCCTGTGAGAAACAGGAGGAGCGATTTCATTCTCAGCAAGAGCCAGGAGTGGGGTGTGCCCTCTGGACCCAAGATTCCTGGGCAGTGACATTCCTGGACCCAGAATACAGCTGTCCCATCAGAGAAGCAGCAGCAGAGCCAGGAGCCCGAGCACAGAGTAGAGTGGCAGACTTCCCAATTCATGGAACAAGTTAAGATGAGTGCCTTGTGGAAGAGGCTGACTTGCAGAGGGCGGCACCTCTGGGCACTTACTCCAGGAAGTTGCTGGCCCAGGGAAGGGGAGCCGAGTGCCTACCATGCCGAGTCTTACTGGAGTGGGGTGTGTCTGGTTACTTAATTCAGGGAGATAGGTTTGCTGACCCATGCACCTTGAGCTGAATGCCTTTGGTTGACATTGACAGCAGAATGGGAAGCCCCTTGGACATTCATCAGCAGACCCAAAACTGTGTAACATGCTAGCAATCCAACTTGTTAGCTTCCTTGAAAAACCCTTTAGTCATGACTTTTGTCTGTGAGTTTCCGGGTAGCCATCTCAATAACTATTAAACACTAGAGATACATTGTAGAACATTCATTAAGTCACTATACACGTGCACACTGCCTGGAAACTTTCATGACGGACATCTGAAAGGTGCATCCAAACGCCTTTCTTAGGAATAACTTGTTCCGGCCATTGGACCATTGCCTAGGAAGCCTGGGACAGGGTGGTATTGGAAACCACCCCATCACGGGATCAGCTGGAGTAGGAGAGGGTCTGGCTGGTGTGAGGGACAGGGAAGAGGGAGGCAGGGTGAGACAAGTTTCTTCCTGTGGAAGTGGCTCCCTATTGCTCTCACTGACATCGAATTGATTCTGACTCATCGTGACCCTAGGGGACAGGGTAGAACCTTCCCCTTGGGACTTCCAGGGCTGGCCCAGGCCTCCATGTTGGCGCTCCGCGAGCCCTGGTTGTGAGGGGTCCTGTTGGTTATTTGCCCAGTGCTTCTGGGGAGGTGCGCTGGAGCATTAAGGCTCCCCTTTTTGGGTGTGGTCTGTGGGAGTCCCCAGTGGCGGCTCTGGCGCAGCAATTACAATCCTCAATGGACATCGGCTGTGGTTACAGCCAGGGGTGGGATTCAAATAATTTTACAAGTGGTTCGCTGCCATATGATCATTTTAAGCAGGGGGAAAAAAGATATGCCAGAAGATCGTGCATTATTTCTTACAGTTAATTCTTAAATAAGGACAATAAAAGAGATGCACAAGACTAGGCTGTTGTAAGATTCTAAAATATTGATGAAATTATGAAATAATACCTGATACAACACAATCACAATTTTATTTATAATACTTTCACATTGCTTCTTGATTGGCCTCCTCCGAGCGGCGTCAGCTGTGTGACTCATCCTCAGCCATCTTCTCATTGTGGGAGTAGGAGGTCATTCCTTTAGAGGCTTCCAATTAGAATGTAGTCCTTGGTTGACTCTATTAAGGAACAGCTTCTCTTCCCTGCACGTATTACACAGCTTCTCTTCCCCGCACATATTACACTCATCTTTGAAAAACCCCTTTCTGCTTCTGTTTAACTTACAGCAATTGTTCGGATAGTATTTTTAGCTCTATGAACCCTTTCAGGAATTGCATACTTCACTCATAATATCTTGTGGGAATTTGGGGCCGTAACACAAAGCATGTCACTTTTGGTTGGTTGGCACTTTTTCTTTTTATGCCGTTTGCTTGTTTACTGATGTAGCAAACATACGGGGATAAAAATGTAGTATTTGATCAAAAGTATAACGAACTTTAGGAAGTGAATAAATATTACAAGCATTGTTCTCTCTACTTTTTTTATACCTATGGATGTGATGAACATCACTATGGGTGATTACAATATGCTATTGAGTAGATAAATGTTAATTTAAAAAAAGTCAGGAATATGAAGGTGTGATTTCCATGTCAGGCAGCTTCCCAGCAGTCCACTTTAGAAAGAACCCTGATCACAAGTGCCATTTTAACAAATTTGCCTAAGTCAACCAAAACAAGTAGATATTGGTTCTGCCAAACTGGTGCAAACTGGCTGAATCCCACCACTGGCTGAAGCCTCCTCTTACCCTGGTGTAAACACTGATCCATTGTAAAAGCCCAGGGGACACTGTGGGCGGCTTCCCCGGAGCCGATATCAGGATATCAGGGTGGACTGCTGGGCAACTATTCTCTGGGTTTGCGATCTGGACTGCTCTTACATCCAGCCCCCTAGCACGTGGCTGCCCTGAGATGCCTGTATGCCTGCCTTCTTGGGGAGCTGGTGCAAGGCCAGGGGCCTCCAGCTTTACTCAGGCACAAAGGAGGGGAGTGAGCTCTCAGTAATATAGCAGCACTCAGTGTAGCTGCTCCCCGGCTCCCCAAGCACCTGGTGGAGTCCTGCATCCCCAGCCATTTCATCTTCCAGGGATGTTCATGCACTTGGCAGGCAGAAGGACTCTTGTTGGCGATGCCAGCATTTTATGAAAATGAACTAGACAGAGAGTGGAGTTCATGCGTTCACTCATTCCAGGCATGTTTCTTGAAAGCATGCTATGTGCCCAAGGGAATACTGCATGGATTAAAATCAGCAAAGGTCAGGCAAGAGGGCTCTTTTCACAATACTTTATTCAATCTGTGTGATGAACAGATAACCTGAGAATCTTAAAAATAATCTGAAGAATAATAATGCGAAGCATAATATGAGGAATACAAGAAGAATCCGAGATAATCCCAGATATAAAGAACGGGTGACATGAAGAGGACCTTAGGATCAGGGTTGGAGGAAGGCCAACTAACAACTTTTCATATATCAACGACACAACAACCACCTCTACACAGATGGCACAACCTAGCCGGCTGAAAGTGAGGAGGATGTGAGGTACTCGATGAGAAAGGTCAATGATGGGTTACCAACTCCTTGTAAAGGAAGTCAAAATCCTCACAACTGACAGCATTTTGACAAACAGAGAAAACATTGAAGTTGTCAAGGTTTCATTTGGTTTGGATCCACAACGCTTATGGATGTTAATGGTCAAGAAATCAGGTGACATACTCTATTGGGAAAATCTGCTGCCCAAGATCACTTTAAAGTGTCAAAGAGCAAAGATGTAACTCTGAGGACGAAAGTGCATCTGACCTAAGCCATGGACTTTCAGTTGCCTCACATGCATAGGAAAGTTGGACAAGGAACAAGAAAATTGAAAAACGATCGATGCGTTTGAATTATGGTAGTGCCAAAGGATATTGAAAGGACTGTGGACTGTCAGAAGAACAAACAGATCTGTCTTGGGGGGAACTATGACCAGAAAACATCTTAGAAGCAAGAATTGAGAAATGTCATCTCATTTAACTTAGACATTTGCTCAGGAGGGGCCAGTCCCTGGAGAAGGATATCATACTTGGTAAAGTAGACAGTGAGTGGACAAGAGGAAGTCCTTCAATGAGACGGACTGACAATGTGGCTATAACAATGGGCTTAAACATCACAGTAATGTGTTGGCACCGGACCTGGACCAGGCAACGTTTTCCTCTGTTGTACATAGGCTATGTGGAGTCTGAATTGACGTGTTGGCCCCTAACCACAATAACACCTATATACGTAATATTTGTCAAGACACTGGGGATATTGTCAACAACAACAAAAAAGATTGCTCTATGGAACTATATTCCAGGCAAGGGTATAGAGAACAAAAGATACGTGTGTAGTGACTGATACAGGGAGAAAACTAACCCAGGGAAGGGAGATATGAAATACTGGAGATGAGAGCGCTTAGATTTGGAAAAGGTTGGCTAAAGTTGTTATGCCAGGAAGAAAAATGACCCCACTCCCAAAGATGTCCCAAAGATGTTGTGTTTCTGAAATCTCAGAATGTATTGTGTTACATGGCAAAACAGAATTAAGATGGCAGATACAATTAGGATTCTTAGCTGAACTTGAAGTAGAAAGATTATCCTGGATTACCCAGGTATGCCCAGTAGGGTCACCACCATGGCACACTATCATTGAGTGAATTCTAACGCACAGAGACCCTACCTAGGGTATCTGGTGCTCTACATCTTCACAGGAGCAGGAAGCCTGCTTTTCCTCCCGAGGAGCTGCTGGTGGGTTAGAATGGCCTACATGGAGGTTATCAGTTCAATGCTTACCCAACAACACACAGATTGTTAAAAATGGAATAGTGACTCTGGATGGAGAGCTAGAAAGATGGCAGCTGGAGAAGGAATTGATTCGACATTCCAGGCTTTCAAGGTGGAGGACAGGGAGCATGAATGGAGGAAAGTGTGTGGCCCTCTAGAAGGTGGAAGAGTCAATGAAACGATTCTCACCTACAGTCTCCAGAGAGAACCTATCCAGGAAAACACCTTGCTCTTACCCGATGAGATCTGTGCCAGGCATCTGGACTATTGATAATGGATTTGTGTTGCTCATAGTCACTGTGTTCCTGGCAATCTATTACAATAACAATAGAAAACTGATCAAGCCACTGAGTACTTGACTTTTGAATAAAGATCTTTGATAAGGTTGCCAGACAGAACAAATAAAGATACTGGACAGCCAGTTACATTTGAATTCCAGACATGCAAAGAATAATGTGTATAGCTCTTTATTGAGATGGAATTCATACAACACACCACTCTCCTATTTAGAGTATAGACTTCAATGATTATTAATATCATCACACACATGTGTGACCACTGCCACAGTCCATTTGAGGATGTTCTCATCACCCACATTCCATATTCCACGTTTAATTGTCCGTCACTCAAATTTGAATTTATCAGGGAGAGGCATATTTCATCTGGCACTTGGAGATCTCAGAGGCTGTTAGAAGCGAGGCACATGGGGGGCATATGCCATGCATTTTGAACAGAGGGAGCAAGGGACAAGGTCTGGGCAGTTGGAGAAATAGCTTGGCAGTTTGGTGGAGAGAGTGAGACAGGCAAAATGAAAAGAATCTCAGGGAGGTGATGAGGAATTGCATCATGAAGCAGTCAGGAGGACTTGGTCATTGGTCTGAGAACGATGGGAAGATATTGGTGGATTTTGAGCAGAAGAATGCCAGTGATCGGATCCTCCTGAGAATGGAGAGAGGTGGCCTGGGAACTACTTAGGGAGAATGACTGATCCACTTCTGGATCTCGCCGGAAGGCAGAAGGTCTCCTAGTTGGCTGAACTTGCAGTGTTCCATCATCCAGCAACATCTAGCCCCTTGGAAGTGGGAAGGAGGAGAAAGCAGGTGCAGAGTGGCAGAGGACAGGGAGTGTTCACGAGGGGACATCTGAAACCTACCTGGCTATTTGTAATGGTCAGAGGAGAGCGACTTAGACCTGGAAACATCATGAGGGCAAAAGAGATTATTTACAGAACCAATTTTACCTTGGGTATTTAGGACAGCGGTTCTCAACTTGTGGGTCACAACCCCTTTGGGGGGTCGAACAACCCTTTCACAGGGGTCATCCAATTCATAACAGTAGCAAAATGATAGTTATGAAGTAGCAACGAAAATAATGTTATGGTTGGGGGTCACCACAACATGAGGAACTGTATGAAAGGGTGGCGGCATTAGGGAGGTTGAGAACCACTGGTTTAGGAGCATGGAGAGGAGTGTTGTGATCACCGTTATCTAAGCTGATAAATTCAGACCTGCCCAGTTGGAACCAAGAGCCGAGGAAGCCAGATATCAACGTCTCAAACACATCCCATGAAAGACTTATAGTGGGGAGAGAAAACCATTGTGACGAGACCATGTTAGAAACTTGCTAACTAAGCCTTCATTGCCATTGTGATGGATTGAATTGCATCTGATGCCGGAACCGTGCTTGGAAGATGGTCACGTGGTCACATACTGGAGGACTGAACCCAAACCAAATCCTCTGCCATCAAGTCCTTCCAGTTTACAGCAACTCTGCAAGACCGAGGCGCCCTGGCGGTGCCGTGGTTTAGCGCTGGGCTGCAATCAGAATGGTCCCTAGTTGGAAACCACCAGCAGCTCTGCTGGAGAAAGACTGGGCTGTCTCTTCCCGTGAACAGTTACAGCCTCGGAAACCCACAGGGGGTTGGCATGAGTTGGCATTGACTCCGTGGCCGTGAGTTTGGTTTTAGTTTTTCTACAAGACAGCTAGGATCTGTGTTGAGTCCGTAGGAGAAAGTGGATGTGAGGAGCCCGGCGACACAGTGCTCAGATGCTAACTGAAACAAATCCGATGCAGAGAAGAGAAGACCTGGCAATCTATTCCTGTGAAGATAAAAGCCTAGGGTACCTACGTACTTCCTCTCTGTCCTGTAGAGATGCTGTGAGTCAGCATCAGTTCCATAGCCAGGGGTTAAAGGGTGCATCCCCCCGTAGCCATGGGCTAAAGGGTACAGGCATGGGTTAAAGGGTACTCTGTCCTGTAGAGATGCTGTGAGTCAGCATCAGTTCCATAGCCAGGGGTTAGAGGGAACATCCCCCCGTAGCCATGGGCTAAAGGGTACAGGCATGGGTTAAAGGGTACTCTGTCCTGCAGCGATGCTGTGAGTTAGCATCAGTTCCATAGCCAGGGGTTAGAGGGACCATCCCCCGTGGTCCTTTTTGATGTCCTCATTGTCCAAGGTGCAGGAGGAAAACGAAGCTTTCTGCTCCCCAAGTGAGTGATAGTCTCAGAAACCACAAGGCCAGCTCTACCTTGTCCTAGAGGGTCCCATTGAGATGGCATGAACTCAATGGCAGTGAGGCTGCTAGTTTTAATCCAAGGTAAGAGCCTCTTGTGATCAGTCTTAGTTTAAAACATTGATTCATTTGGTACATTCTTTCCTGAATCCTAGGATGTCCTTCTTTTTAGCATGACCAAGAAAAAAACATGCTTTGAAGTCCCAGAGAACCTTCTCCAAGTTCCCATTTATCTTCACAGGGATTCTGTGGTGGGGCTTTCTTCCTCCTTGATTTTATCAAGGTAAACGAAGAGGAACTCAGGAATCACCCTAAGATGGTCCCGCTCATTTTTGCACGGTCACCCCATTTAATCATCCCAATCGCGCTCTGAGAGAGGCATTATAATCTTCATTTTATGGAGGTGGAAATCTAAGACTGAAAGAGATTAAGGGTCTTGCCACTCACCAAGTATCTCACCTTATTATCTTCACAGCACTTTACAGATGGTTAGCCCCACGTTCAAAGGTGTTCGTGAGATTAAATGATGGCCCAGACTGGCATAGCTAGGGAATCAAGGAATTTCTAGGTTCTTTGTGGATGCTGTTGCTTTCGATGCTACATTCAGGAAACCAAACCCCCAACCCCAGCCCCCAAATGCTAAACTCAAGACCATAGAGCCAATTCCGACTCGTAGCAACCTCATAGAACAGAGCAGAACTTCCCTGGTGAGGTTCCAAGACTGTACCTCTTTATGGGAGTGCAAAGCCTCACCTTTCCCTGCAGAGTGGCTAGTGCAGTGGTTCTCAACTGGTGGGTTGTGACCCCTTTTGGGGTTGAATGACCCTTTCACAGTGATCGCCTAAGATGATTGGAAAACACATATTTCCAATGGTCTTAGGAACTGACACACTGCTCCTCTATCTGTCTCCAGGCGGGTCTGCCCACAGGCAGATACGCCCACAAATGAGTACCCAGCGTGAAGACTCATGCTAAACCATGTATCAAGACAAAATTTCATTTATTTGTTATTAGAAATAAATATTTCACAATATATAATTACATATGTTTTTTTGCGTTGAATCACTATGCTTTAATTATGCTCAATTTGTAAAAATGAAAATACATTTTGCATATCAGATATTTAGATTATGATTCATAACAGTAGCAAAATGACAGTTATGAAGTAGCAACGAAAATAATTGTATGGTTGGGAGGGTCACCACAACATGAGTAACTGTGTGAAAGGGGTGTGGCATTAGGAAGCTGGAGAACCACAGGGTGAGTGGTTTTGAACACTGACCTTGTTAATAGCCCAATGCATAGCCTAGTATGCCACCGGCTTCCTCAACATCCAGCTCGCGGTGATGTTGCAGTCAGTTGCTACTGGCGACCTCATACACCAAGCACCAGAAGGCGGCCTACTCCCCACCATCCCAACTGCGGGTTGCAGAGTGGACCATGGCATATTATAGGGATTTTTTTCCCATTGGCTGATTTTGAGCCTGGCCTTTCTTCCTGGCATATCTTTGTCTGAGACCTCTCTTGAAAGAATGCTCTTCAAAGAACGGATTGTTCCAAAGGCCATGTTCTTTCCACCACCCACCCTTATTGCAAAGGAGTCCTGTTGGTGAAATGATCAAGTGCTTAGCTGCTAACCCAAAGGTCAGAGGTTCATACCCACCCCTGGGCCCGAGAGATAAAGGCCAGGTAGTCAGCTCCAGTGAAGATTACGGCCTGGTAAGCACTAGGGACAGCTCTACTCTGTGCCATTGGGTCCCTCGGAATTGGAGGCCATTTTGGGGGCACAGACCACACTGTTACCACTATGAGAGGTTTTCGTTCACTCTGGAACACAGTTCTAAAATAGAAGGTGACAAGAAAGCATTCGGCCAAACTCTCTGCTATGATTAGGGATTATGCCAACTACACACTCCTGCTTAAGGGTAGGGGCAGAGCCCAGCCTATCCATTCGGTGGAAGCTTGGTGACACCTTCTTGGTCATGTGTTCTTTTGAATAAGAGAGGAGACCCAGCAGAGTCAAATCCTCTTTGGCTTTTTCCCTTCCTCTGGAGCTGGATCTTGCTTGTGTGTTGGGTAACCTGCTGATCCCAGGTGCTGTCAGCGGACTAGGGAGGGTAGATTCAATCGGCTGACTTTGAATTCATGTTACTTCTGCATCCACCAGCCTGTGCCCCCTACTGCTTCTGCTCAGTCATCAGCTTCCAAGAGCCAGGAGAAGCCTGATTTGAATGGGGCTGGATTTAGCTTTTGCTACAACTGTGTAGACCATTTCTTGTTAGAAATCTCTTTCTATCTACAATACATATTTAAAACCATGGAGTTTGCTTTTTGGAGAACCCAGCCTAACACACTCTCTTCCTTCAGGCCACCTTTCCAGGCCACAGTGTTTTCCCCCCACCCCACCCCGGCTCCCCCACAACCGGGATCCTTTGCTCCCAACAATATCTTTAGAAAGCAGCTGAGGAAGCAACATGTTTCCCTGACGAACATCTTTCATCCCTGTCATGTGTGAAGTTACAGAATGACATTTCCTTCCTCTTAATTTCTCCAAAGGGGTGAGCCTCGTATTATTCAGGAGTTCTGAGCCAAATCTGAACACCTGATGTGTCTGATATGTAAACTGCTTGCTCTTTCCATTTGCGCAGTGCCGAGACCTTATCGTGCTAGCTGCTCTTCAACTCCATGAGGAAACACAGCCCTACACACACACACACACACACACACACACACACACACTCGGCAGCTCCCTCAGCTCCCGACATTCTCCTCTTGTACAACTCCTTCTGGGTCCAAACAAAGCCAGCACATCCACTACTCTGCAATTCATTGTCTACTTTGGGCCTGGCCAAGCAGATGAACAGAGAGGCAGATGCAAACCAGGGGTGGGGTTTAAGAAAACCTTCCTCTGGACATGCTTTTAATCTAGGCGTGTTCCATTAAAAATGGGGAGTTTACAAGGAATCCTACCAGGAACTCTGCCAGCCAGCAATTTTTCACCCAATGCAGTGGTTCTCAACCTTCCTAATGCCACGGCCCTTTCATACAGTTCCTCATGTGGTGGTGACCCCCCAGCCATACAATTAGTTCCGTTGCTACTTCATACTGTCATTTTGCTACTGTTATAAACCAGGCAACCCTGGCGAAAGGGTTGTTCCACCCCAAAGGGGCCATGACCCACAGATTGAGAACTGCTGCCCTAGTGGGAGGAAGCCAAGCAGGCACCAAAGCGCTCTTTTCCAGGTGAAACTTGCAATGAGAAGGCTGCTTCTGAGGCTCCTGTCTAGCTTGGCATGATGGTTCTGTGCACTGACCACAAAGAGAGATTATGCAGAGGCAGGACATTGCCACCCCATCCTCCCCCAACCCCCAAGGGTCACCTCTCTCTTTATCCTTCTTTCTTCACTTTCCCCTGTGCTTTAATTTGTATTTTCCAGCCTGGTCACAAGCCACGTCTTCAGGAGCATAACAAATGATTGATTCCAGCTCTCGCAACGTTGCCTCCAGGTGTGCATAAGCTTACAGCGACACAGACACACGCACGCACGCCATAGTCCATGTTTCTGTTGTTAGGCTAAAGCACAGATGCTGTGTGTTTACGTGAACTGGTGCTCCTTTTAGGCTGCATTGCAGGAAGTCGGCAACATTAATACATGAACAAGCAGCTCCGAGCTGGGGTGCATGCTGATACGCCAGCGCAAGAGCAGGCTTGGCCTTTAGCCAGTGAACTGTGCTTCCACGTTGCAGCAGCAGAAGGAAAAACACCACTTACAAAGGAATGATTAATACGCTGACAAATGTCCAGGCACTCATTCTGAGCCTCCTGAGCACGCTATATTCATACCAGCATGCTCTCGCCTTTATTAGGAAAATCTCTCTGCCTGGTTCTTTCAGGTGTGTTCATGGAAGGTTTCCCATATCAGCGAGGACACATTATCTGGGGCGGTGAGCATTTGGTGAGCATTGCATTCCACCGCCCCTCAAGTCTCCGCGCAGACCACGTCTCATTATGTGTCTGCGTAACACTTTGAATTGTACAGCACCAAGACATGCCACCTTGAGGGAATGATTTGCTGGGCCTTGGGGAAAGGGCTAAGCACCATGGTTTTGGGAGACAACAAGGTCAGGTGTCGCAACACAGCCCACACAGACAATGTTTTCTTTTCTACTCTGATGAGTAGTGACTGGGGTCTGCAAAGCTTGTGAGTAGCTATGTGAGGTGTGACAACTGGTTTCTCCTAGAGGGAAGAAGAGTGAAGGAAACGAAAAAGCGTAGGGATTGTTCATTCAAGAGACTAAGGACCACGTGACTGTCAATGTCTACAACTCTGACATCAGAAGAACTAGCTGGTGCCCTGAAGCCACCATCCACCATTCTCATCACATGAGAAGGTCCTAGCTAGATTGGAAGAAAAATATGACCATAGATGACACAACCAAGTAAAACAGTTTGGGGTGGGCAGTGGTGGCTCCTGGGATAAAATCTTTACCTTCTATGTAGAAGACCCAGGTTCAATTTCTGGCCAATGCACCTGTGTGAAGCCACTGCCCGTTGGCCAGTGAAGGCTTGCCTGTTGCTATGGTGCTGAACAGGTTTCAACATCACTATGGTTTGGAATCATCTCCATGACAGCGCGTTTTTCTCAGTTTCTGGATAAAGGCCAATTAACAAGAGAATGGCCTGGTGATCACTTTCGGAAACTCAGCCCATGAGAACCTCTTAGATCACTTCGACCCAATCTCCTTGTGCATGGAGTCCCCATGAGTTTAACAACGATAAGATATCCCTTCTTCGGCTAGCGAATATATTTCTGTGCCTGCTGATAATGCTGGGATTTAGGCCAGGAGGGTGAGACTCTGACAGTGAAGGTCAGCATTGTCACTATGGCCCCAATGTGAACAAAGCCTTGTCTGAGGGGTCCTCCCCTTTGGGGGTTACAGAAAAGACTTACTCACCAATAAAGTTCCAGTTAGGGGTTAGTAAAACAACGACGACAAAGAAGGCTTCGTTTGGAATTAAATGTATTCAGAGAAGCACTGATCAATGCCTGCGAAGCAACAATGCGTTTAACGATGAAGCGAAACTCCCAGCACCAGTGAGGCTTTTAAGTCATGATATTTCCTTCGTTAATAATACTCCAAACCACATTCATAACCATATAATTAGCGACATAATTCATGCCAGCCTGCCTGAGAGCCCTCTGCATTATTCATGGACGTCGCCTCAGCCTTGGTGTCACGCACCAGGCTTCATTTTAGCTTGCCAGGGAAAAGGGTCATAAAGTTGGGGGTGGCAGAACTGGATCCTCATGACTCAGGTGAACGCTGAATGAAAGTGCCATTCACTGCACAGGTAGCAGTGACATGCAATTGACAGTCTAAGCTGGAGTGGACTTGGCTGCCCTCCCCAATTTATACGTGGCCACATAGGATGCATGCCCTCAAAATGCTTCTTCGACCCTAGTCGCCATCTTAAAACTCACAGGACATCAGCATCCCTCTGGGGTCGGAGTCTGAAAAGAGAGGTGTGCCTTAGGTGGGGCTTCAAAGCCAGTCATACTCCCATGGCACTTGCCACAGTCCCTCAGCCTCCTTCCATGAACACCCTTGTCTGGCTTGTGGGAATTCCCAGCTCTGGTCCTGGCAGGTTGGACTCACAATGGAGGTGGCACTGGTTTTACTAGAGGCCTATGAAGGTCATGAGCAAGGAAAAAGCAACCAAACCAAACCAAGACAACACACACACACACACACACACACACACACACCCTAAAACCTATAGTTGTGCTAAGTTATATCCCTCAAGAGGTTTAAAGGTTTGTTTGTTTTTATTCATCTTCACAATTCCTATGCATTATCTACTTAAAAACAAAATATATGCAAATTGACGGATAATAGTATGAAATTATTAATTTACGTGCTGGCAAGTGCACAACACAGCTGACGGGGAAGATGGCAGGGCCCAGAGTGGATCAAGATATTTCAGAAGAATCTTCAGTAGTTTGTCACAAGCTACCTGGCTTTCCTTCCTGAAGGCCTTTCTGACCATCCTAGTTACCTGAAAAGCTAAAGTTTAAGAACAACTATGAGTATGGTGCAGGAGTGGGCAGTGTCCTAGTGTACATACGGTGGCCGTGAGTTGGAACTTAGTGGATGTCAACTACCAATAATCTTGTGGGGAGATCATCAGATCTTCGATCCCATGGAACTAGTGGGTGGGCTCGAACCACAGATCTCCTGGTTCATAGCCCAGTGCAAATACTGTGGCACCAGGGCTCCTTGGAGCAGACCCTAGCAACTGCATGTTCTACCTGGGTTTCCTATGACACCCTAGGAAGTGTGGTAGACGTGGTGGATGCTGATGTGGGTAGCCCTCCAAATACATGCTGAAGATTCTGGTATTGGGGTGGGGGTGGGGTGTCTCAGCATTGGAAATCCATTCTGCGTCTCACCATCCCCCTTGTCAGGATGCTGATAATTATGTTGCGCTCTTGTTGGAACATGAAACTAACAATCCCATGCCATGTTCCACCTGTTAAGTTGGCAGCTGTTCTAAATGATCAAACATCATATTTTTCAAGATTCTGGAGAATGCGTTGAAGCTGCTTGGGGGCTCTAACAGCGCAACTATAGGTTTTAGTTTTGTTTTGTCATGACTCATGCTCTTCATAGGCCTTTAGGAAAAAAACATCCATGGGGAAATGTGACCTTCCTGGACCTCATCACTCACTTCCTTCTGCTCCAGGCCCAGAAATGAAAAGTCTTGAAGAGCCCTACTGAAAGCCTGTACCTCTGGGGGCACGTCCAGTGTGGAATGGGATTTTCTTTGATGTGTGAATGAGGCCATATCTATTTGAGGTATATTTTAAAGTTAATTACTTTTAGATTTAAAGAAAGAAAGTGTGGAGTCGACACACAGAGAAAGAAAGATGCTGTGTGGAGATCTCCAAGAATGGAGGCACCCCTTTCAGATAGCAACAGAGTGAGTACTTTCCATATTGGGAATCTGGTTCCCTTATCTGCACAATGGTGGTGGCTTTGTCATATCCACCACCCAGAAGAATGCGAGGGAAGCTGGGACGAGGCTTCTCTCCCAGAGCCAACCATCCCTAGAGTGAGCACCCTGCGCCTACATTTGTAGTTCCCTGACCTGTCGGTACATGGATTCTGCTCTGGAGGACCACCCGTGTGCGGTATGTCTGTGACAGCAGCACTAGCAGACTGAGAAAGACTCATGAGCTCTGTGTGTATTCTGGCGGTGGCGCTATTTCATCGTCCCCAGCTCATGGCAACCCCGTGTCATAGAGTAGACCTGCCCCATACATTTGCATGGTTGTAATCTTTATAGAAGCAGGTGCTACATCTTCCTCCACACAGTCACTCACAGCCATTGAGTCCATTTGGGCTCAGAGCCACCTGATAGGAGAGGGTAGAACTGTCCCTGTGGGCTTCCTAGAGTCTAACTCTTTATGGGAGTAGCAAGCCCCATAGATTACAATCGTCAGCATTCCACTGAGCAGCAGAATGTTTAACTCTTGCATCCACAGGAAGAGAAATAACACCCATCTACCTTTTCAGTCCCCCACTGGGCCAAACCAGGGTGATAGAGCCACCCTCGAAGGGCACCTGATGTTTCTCTTTCTGAAGGTCACCTTCCTACACTGCTGTCTTGTGTGTGTCGGAGAGCAGGCTGTGGATCCAGTGCCCAGAGAGCTTTCCCCAACCCTGAGAAAGGGGCTCCTCTGCAAGGATGTCCATGCTTCCGTGTTGTGGTAGTTATATAATCATTTGTCAATTTGAGGATTAAGAATGTAGGAGTCTAGCCTGTCAATCAGATAATAGCCAATGAGGCCTCTGTGTGGGCATGGCTTCCTCCTGAGAATTCTGGGAAATCTGGTATTTCCTCCTTGGAGGCAGGAGAGACTCTCACTCCTTCACTCCCTGGGAGACATTGCAGCTGACAAGTCACATGGAACTACCTTAGTGCCCTGAGCCGGATAAGTCACATGGATGCAACTAGATCTCTGAAGCTGGAGAAGCCACAGAGAGACCCCTGCCAGCACTGAGATGCTGACAATGCTACTGGACCCAAAGACTTTGTACCCACTGACTTGTAATCATCCTGCATTTGGCTTCATTGCATGTTCTTCATGAGTCTGAAGAGGACTTTAGAGATTGGTATTGGACATATGGGCTAATATCAGAATTATGGCCTTGGACTGGACTGGGCTGGGATGTCTTCTTAATGTACAGCTGCTCTTGTATATCAACCTCTTCCTTATACACATATGTGTGTTCATGGATTTGTTTGACTTCCATTGCATCTTTACAGGGCCAGACGGGACTGCCTCCCTGGGTTACCCAAATTGTAAAGCTTAGGGGAGCAGAACACCCTTTGAACTGCTGACCTGGTGGTTAGTAACCCAAGGTGTAACCCACTGTGGCAGTTACAGAATCTGTCAACTTGCAAAGAGGGTGGAGTCTAGCCTGTCATTCAGGTCACAGTGAATGAGGGCTCGGTGTGGGTATGGCCTTCTCCTGAGGATTCTGGGAAATCCTGTCTTCCTCCCTGGGGGTGGGAAACACACTTGCTGCGAGACATTCCTGTTGACAAGCCCCATGGAGCTATGCTGAGACAGCCAGAGCCCTGAGGCTGGAGGAGACACGTGGAGACCCACGCTAGTGCTGAGATGCTTCCACTGCCACTGGATCCACAAGACTTTCCACCCACTGGCCTGTGACCTTCCTGCATTCTGCACCATTGCATGTGTTACATGAGTCTGAAGAGGACTTAATAGATTGGTATCAGGCATATGGGCTAATATGGGACTTATGGACTTGAACTAGACTGGATGTTTTCTTAATATATAGTTGTTCTTTATATAAAGCTTTTTCTTTTTTTCTGGAAAAATTATTCTATTTAAATTCTATAATTTCAAACTTCAAAATTAGTTTGTATCTATTACCTCACTTAAGTATCCTATTGATCCTGTGCTGCTAACCAAAAATTTGGAGGTTTGATTCCACCAAAAGGCTGATCAGAAAAAAGGCTTGAGGAGGCACTTTCAAAAAATCCGCTATGGAAAGCCCTCTGGAGCATGCTTCTACCTGATATACATGATGTACTCATGAAGAGGAACCGATTTCATGGCATTTCAAGAAAAACTATATTCCAGGCACTATGTTAAGCACTCTGCATGCATACTTGATGTACTTATGACTACAACCCTGCTGTATGAGTCTTAACTGCCTTCATTTTATGGGTGAAGGGATGACACTGATGGGTGGAGAAACCTGTCTGGGGACACACAACCAGTGAGCGTTTCAGCTGGGATTCCAATCCAGGCGGTCTCAGTGTAGAGCCTGTACCAGTGAACAAAGTGTGGGCATCAGTGCCTGGGTGTAAGCTCACAGCCCAGTGGAGAATTCAGGTATGTGGAGATCAGTGGTACGTAGGTGAAATTAAACTAATTTGTGTTAGAAAAAGTAAGGCCAGAGTGCTCCTTAGAGACACAGATGGCAAGGCTTGGTTTTACATACTTTGGACATGCTATTGGGGGAGGCGAGTCCCTGAAGAGGACAACAAGCGTGGTGACGTGGAGGGGAAGGACAAAGAGGCAGGCCCTTCAGGAGAGGGACTGACACCGTGGCTGCAACAATGGGCTCAAGCATAGAAACGGGTGAGGCTGGCGCAGGACCGGGCAGTGTTTCATTCTGCTGTGCAGGAGGTCGCTATGGGTCAGAACTCGATGGCACCTAACAACAACCTCACAGGTACAATTTCTCCACCAGAACAGGTACACAGAGAGGCACCCCACATTGTAAGACAATGTTTGGAGTAGGTGTCAAATCTGTCCCAGACAGAATAATCAATGAAAGAACTCATCGGACACTAAATGACATAGTAACTAAAATCAGTCACACGGCCTTCACCAAAAACCAAACTGTAAGAGCGTTAAGGCATCAGGAAGGGCTGCACAGTAGGATGATGCTGGATGTGGTTTGGGTGGTCAGATGGGTGTTTTCTGGTGAAAGGGAGTGAGAGGAAGAGAGGGAAGGGGATGCCAAGCAGAAAGTACAGGATGTGCAAAGACACGTGGAGAAGGGAAAGGGGCATGGCGCGTTTGGACGATGGCCGAGAGGTGAGCAGGATGGCCTCCAGGATGCTTGGGTAGGAGAGCAATGCAGTGAGAAGGCAAGCCATGGCTTCAGTTCTCTGTGGCTACATATTCAGACCAAGGCAGTCTCCACCCCCTCCACACGGGTAACCATGGTGATGCTAGCAGTGCCAATGGTAATAGATTAGATTTGCATAATATCTCCCAGGGTGTGAAATATTCAGACAGCACAGCATCTCATTTGATCATGCAGAGTAGGCAGGACAGGAGGGATTCTTCTCCCCATGCTACAAAAGTATAGTTACCTTTCCATGGCATTCCATGAATTTGTGCAACATTTACTTGACCATCCCAGACTGTGGAAAACTGTAGCCTTTTACTTGGAGTCTGGTAGTATAGTGGGTACGAGTTGGGCTGCAATCCTAAAGGTCCAAAGTTCAAAACCAACAGCCACTCTATGGGAGAAAGACAGGACTTTCTACTCCCTTAAGCAGTTACAGTCTCAGAAATTCCAAGGGGCATTTGTACCCTGTCCTATTGCGTCGTTATGAATTGGCATCGATTCAATGACAGTGGGCTTTGTGTTTTGCCACTGTTTCATTTACCTGTTTTTTGCTTGTTTAAAAAGGGAGGGGGGAAAGGCTTGAAGTGAAACAAGCAGCCATCTAGCAGGGAAGCAAAGAAGCTCACATGGAAGAAGCACACCAGCCTGGTGATCATGAAGTGTCCATGGGATCAGGCAGCAGGTATCAAAAGACCAAAAACAAACAACTATGTCGATGCGAAAGAAAAGGGTTGGAGTGGAGACCCAAAGCCCATCTGTAGACAACTGCATATCCCCCCACAGAAGTGATATAAGGAAGGGATGATTCAATCAAGGTGCAATAGAGCACCGACGAATCACACATCATCCTTCCAGTTCTAGAATACTTCCTCTCCCCACTACCATGGCCCAGTTCTAACTTATAAATATGGCTAGACTGGAGAACACACATTGGTACAGATAAGAACTCTGGACACAGGGCATTCAGGAAAGACAAACCTCTCAGGAACAGTAATGGGAGTAGCGATATCAAGAGGGTAGGGGATGGTCAGGGAGGGGGAAGGGTGAGAAAGAGGGAAACCATCACAAGATTGAATATGTAACCCTGCCCCCCGACCTCAGGGCACAAATAACAGAAATGTGGGTGAAGAGAGACCATGGACAGTGTAAGATATGAAATAACAATAACAATATATAATTGATTAAAGATACACAAGAGTGGGAGGGTGGCGGAGGGAGGGGAAAAAAAGAGGAGCTTATACCAAGGTCTCAAGTAGACAATGTTTTGGAAATAAAGATGGCAACATACGTACAAATATGCTTGATACAATTGATGCATAAACTGTCATAAGAGCTGTAAGAGCCCCTAATAAAATGATTTAAAAAATCATATGTAACATCTTTACTGTGGCAGAGTTGGTGGTCATCGGCTATCCATGTGATCCCCTGTACTTCCCAGCATCCTTTACAGTTGATTTGGCAACGTGTGAATAGTTCTAGCCAATGGACTGGGGGTAGCAATGAAGTGTCCCTTCTAGAACAGAGCAGGTAAGGGCTTTCTCCTAACAGTTTATTTATGGTTCTCAAAGTCCTGGTCTGTGTTTTCTTCCTTCTCTCGGACTATAGCTCAGGTTGACCCATGCCTGGGAAAGAGTAGCGAGACACAGGAATGTCCCAGAAAGCACTGTGGAGACAGTAGGAAGGTCAGTGTGATATTTCTGAGGACTAGATGGGATCACTTCTTGTTCTTTGGGGGGTTGGGGGGAGCTGGGGGGAAGCACACTCTGCTTCATTAGGTTAGGTCTGAATGGTTGAGCTTGGCATTTAAGGTGACCGTCTTGTCTGTATTTTCCACCCACCAATGCACCCTCTCCAATGTATTGTTTGGCCTCCCTGGGCCCATAGAGTGCCCCAGCTAAGCTCTTTGAGAAGTATTTATAGCCAATCATTTAGAGCCTTCTCGCTTTCATGTGACTGCAAGTTTCTTGAGGGCAATGGTGTGCTAATCATTGGGAACTTGAACCCAGTGCAAAAGAAATGTGGGCAGAGTTGAAAAAGAAACCACCAGGCAGGACGCCTTCCCTTTTGGACCCACCACAGCAGGCAGTTTCAAGGGAGCCCTTGGGGCTCTATTCCTTAGGCATTGGGCTTCTACTGTGGAATCCACAGTTCCACCCACCAGCCACTCCAGCAGAGAAAGAGGGGTGCATCTGCTCTGGGAATGATTTCCAGCCACAGAAAACCCGTTGGGTGGCTCTACTCTCTCTGTGTGTTTTTAATCAAGGCCCTTTAGCTGCTTTTAGTAACGATGCCATTTTACACAAGATGATCTTTTACACTGCGTATCACAGTCTTTGAAAAGTATTAAACCTTCACTCAAAAGTATGGAAAAGTCAGAGTGAACAAGGGACAGCATTATCGATGTTCCACACATGCTATGATTTATACAAGAGACTTGGTAAGATATTGAACAAAACATCATCAACAAAACACAAACATTAGAGTATATATTTATGTTGATTATGTGAGGTGTGGGGAGAGGATATAGAACAAGAGAGCAATAGCCACCTAATCAGTTCATCTGGATGGTTGAAAACAATGATCGGCTAGTAAACATTAGAAATTTGCTTTCTGCTCATTAGAACCCGAGCATACTTATGTGCTACCGCTTGTCTGTCAGCTTGCCGTACTATGTTGGTTTGTGTGCTCTTATGATGCTGAACGCTACATCACGAGTGTTTCAAACACCAGGAGGGGCATCCCAAGTGAATAGGTTTCAGCTGAGCTTCCAGATAGGATCAGACCATGAAGAAGACATCGGCCGTCCAGGTCACTAAAAACCCTATGGAGAGCATGGAGACCTTGTCAGTTCCTGAAAAACTTAGAAGCAGAACCTTGTCAGAGACAGTGCCAGAAGAGGAGCCCCTAAGGTCAGCAGGCACTCAGAATATAGCCGAGGAAGAGCTGCCTTGTCCAAGGAGAGTCAACATTAATGACGATGATGGAGAAAAGCCTGCAGGTGTAAATCCTCCAGGACTGTGATTTGCTGATAGGGCACGCCGCCTCCAAACGCAAAGAAACAGCTGCAGCCATCAATTAAAACTTGGATATATGAAGTATGAATCTGGGAAAATGGAAGTCCTTAAAAATGAAATGTAACACATGAAGACTGATCATCTAGGAGCTAGTGGGCTGAAATGATCTGGGACTGACCAATTTGAGTCCGAATATTAAAATCAGGTTTACTCCCCCAGGAATGACATAAACAAGAGGAATGGTATTGCACTCACCATCAAAGAGGGCATTCCAACACCCCTCTTAAAGTACAATGTTGTCAGTGGCAGGATAATTTGGAAAATGTCTATCCATATATCAGAAAATCCAAACAATACAACTAGTATTCAAATTTATGCACCAACCACAAAAGCTAGTGATGAAGAAATTGAAGAGTTCTATCAACATCTTCAGACGGAAACGGAACCTCGGGGCACGAGATGGAGAGAGAGGAGCCATTGGTGGTGAGGAAAACCTAGAGAGCTCGGTGCTCATAAACCGAGAGGAGAAAGGCATGCTGGGAGGGCGGAGGGAGGGTGGGTGGAAGAGGGAACCGATTACAAGGATCTGCATGTGACCTCCTCCCTGGGGGACGGACGACAGAAAAGTGGGCGAAGGGAGACGTCGGACAGGGCAAGAGATGACAAAATAATAATTTATAAATTATCAAGGGCTCATGATGGGGAGGGGAGTGTGGAGGGAGGGAAAAATGAGGAGCTGATGCCAGGGGCTTAAGTGGAGAGCAAATGTTTTGAGAATGATGAGGGCAATGAATGTACAGATGTGCTTTACACAACTGATATATGTATGGACTGTGATAAGAGTTGTATGAGCCCCCCAAAATGATTAAAAAATAAAAGAAAGAAAGTGACCTGAGTTGAAGGGAAACATTTCTGGCGTTTACTCTCCTTCCTTTTGTTCCCACCATCCATTGCTCACCTCGCCCCCCACCCCCCTCCTTTGCTCTTTCTATCTTTTATTAGATCTATGAGGCTGTGTAATTCTGGTTCTCTTCACAGAACCAAGGACCCTGAGATTGTTCCGGATATCCCCAAAAGGCATGCAAAGACAGGAGAGAAGGCTATAATCATATCAAAGAACTAATGTCCCTACTTCCCCCTTACACTGTATTCCATGAACAGTCCTGCTGGTACTTGGCTCCCAGCTTTTGACATGGAGAGTTGAACGGACATGGAGGTAAAGGCTCAGAATCCTCAAAACGGGTCCCTGAGCGGCCTGAATATCTCATTCCTGATGGGCTCATTCAGTGAGATATTGACTTCAGCCAAGAGCCCCCCAAAGATGGGTGGCTCTGTGTTCACTGAACCCGACAACCTCACAGAGACAATGACTTGGGCCAAATTCACACAACCTTTTGATCCATATGAGTGCAGAAAAAGAATCATGAAGATTATTAAGCCCATGCTCCTGACAGCCCCTGCAGTTATAAATAAAGCAACCAATGAGAAGAAAGCGGTCACTACCCCGATTCCCAAAGGCCCAGCCATCTTTGTGCAAGAACGCTGTGACAAATGATACGTATCGCCTTTCTAGCATACCCCTTCTCTGATGATAGATTTAGATGGGATAACATGACCACAAGAGTTAGGCCCAAGCAGGTGATTGCCTCCAGCACCTACCGTCTGCCATTCGGGCAAAATTTCCAAGAGCCAAATGGCATAATTGCAACTGGGCAAGTGTAACGCTGCGAGTGAATTTATAAAAATTAAAAGGTCTGCAAAGCAATGCTCCTGGACTCATTTGTCTCATTCTTCCTCATTAAGATTTAATTGAAATGAACTCTGGCAACTGTAAGAAAAGTTACATTCGTATTTGAGATCAGCAGGTTAAGTCTTTTTTTAAGCCTCCCAAATTTTGGAGGGATCATCAGCTCCTTGCACAGTTACATTCTCTATTTCATGGCAGGCAAGAGTACAGACATCCCAGTGAAATTGAAACTATAAGACATGCTATTTAATCCTATCTGAGTGAAACCGAGTTTTGACATTTAAGGAGCATGGGTATCTATATTGGAAGGCACAATTAAAACTGCTTTCCAACAAGCTCAAAAATGTGAATTGGCCCCCTACCACGTAAAACTAATTTAGAGGAAATGGAAAGTCAAAATATTGTCATGTAAAATAATTACCTTATAGCGACAAAGTCATTCATTTATCGCACTTCAATATACAGGCCTGCGAGAGGGAATGCAAAACACTCGTCGGTGGGGATCGGTGGACTTAGGAATGGAAGACTCTGGGAGAGTCCGCCTTGGGTTTGGTTCATGTTCATGTATTTTTCAGAAGGGACCAGTCCCAGGAAAAGGACATCAGGCTTGGTAGTCAGCGAAAAAGGAAGCTCCCCAGTGAGATGGATTGACACCATGGCTGCAACAAGGGCTCCAACAGAACAACACTCGTGAGGAGGGCAGGGCTGAGCAGTGCTTCCTTCTGCTGGATAGAAGGTCGCTGTGGGTTGGAACTGAGTGGACTGCGCCTAACAGCAGCAGTGCAGATGCCATTCAACACTGGGAAAATGGTCTGATGGTGCAGGAGAGAAGGAAGGCCAGCTCTAGGCTATGGTCTTTGGGTTTCCGTTTACCATTAACTCTTCCAAGCTGGGCCACTTCAGCACATCTCCTATGCTGCTCTTGCACCTGAGAATGCCAACTCCTTAGAGAGTTCACCCCCTCCCTACTCCTTTTCAGCAGGATTTGGCATTGCTGCCACTCACTCCTATCTGGGCATAACAGTATCTCCTTCTTCTGGGACGTCGAGATCTCTCGCCAGCAGACCAGTCTGCATCTCTCTTGTCTTCTCTTTGGTCTCCACTCAGAGTTCCTCATTGTCTCTTACCCTCAGGCCCCAAAGTTGGTCCTCTTCTAAGATTCTGCTCTGGACTCACTGTCCTCTTGTTTGAGATTTTGCCAGAAATCCAACCAACCAACCAAACCCCAAACTCATTCACAATAACAAGTTGGATTATAGTCCCCAAAATAGATGCACCAGCTCTCATACTTGGAAATAGGTTAATTACAGACACAATTAAGTTGAGGTTCTTGAGATTATTTAATTCTGAGCTTAGAGTTGGCTCCATACCCAATGGCTGGTTTCCTTATAAGAAGATACTTCACTCACCCACAGGATACAGTATTATCCTCTATCAGCTGCCTCCCCCACTAGACTGTCAGCTCGCTGAAAGAAAGAATTGTATTTTGTTACCATGTGTACCTTGACCACTGAGAACATGGCCTGGCATATAGTGAAGACCCAGAGACATCTTTGTCAGGATGGCCGTATGAGTATCCCTGTGTTAGGAACTTTCACATTCACCCACAGGCAATGAATGAATGCCAGGGTCAGCTAAAAAGAGATGGTAGCAACAGCATGATTGTCCTAACAGCCTCCTTGTTAACAGTTAGCTGAAAGCCTTCTGGGACATGTAATCTGCCCTCATTTGAATTCCCACAAAGCACTGAACTCTCCAGTCTGACTGAATATGTATACACTGCCTTTCACAAAGAAAACCACTTTGTTTGCCAGTGACAGGGATCTGATGCTATGGAGATTAGGGATAGGGTAGGCTTTCTAAAAGTTTGGGGGCATTGAACAAGACCCAAAGACCTATGCCTGGAAGCAAAACAAACAAACAAATAAAAATAAAATGAACCAAAAGTATGACATCCTGTATGATTAAGAGGTGCTGAAGTATTAAGGTCTTTTGAGAGATTGGAACCAACTTTATTCAGTGTGATGAGTACAGTAGTGCTATCAGAACTTGAACATAAACCAACCATATTTTGTTGTTCAGAGTTTTCTAGACATCAAGGAGCCAACAAGAAAACACTTTTAAAAAGTAACTCCAAACCCATATGTCTTTTTAAAGATTCATCTAAATGTTCAGACCCCAGCTTCTGGAGTTCAGTGGTTTATGGATAGAGCAAATTGACTAGTGTCTACTCATATAGTGTCTACTCATGGGAAGACCTGGTTCACTGGTCCTCACTATGACTTGCTGAGGAATAAGGAGGAAAATAGGAAGAGATCTTTTTCTTAAACCTCACATCCAATTTTTCAGGAAATCCTGTTATTCCAAACTTTATAATAGATTCAGTTGAACCATCTCCACTGTGATCACCAGGGTCCAATCTATCATCATATTCTTGTGTCGGGATATTATTTTATTTCTATGTCTTCCATCTATTTCCATTTGTTCTAAACTGCATAACCAGAGTCTCCCTATTTAGATTAGGGCAGGCCACTGGGATGTGTCTGTTGAAAACCCTGTAACATCACCTGGAGTAAAACCTTGATAATTCCTTGGTTGAACTTCTTGCCGTCTGTAAGTGAGATCTGAAATAAGTTGCCCGTCAATGCATCTCACACGTAGTCATCAACTGTCTGCTCCTGTTAGCTGGTGTGCTGCTATGATGTTGGACAGGTTTCAGCGGAGTTTCCAGACTAATATGGACTAGACTAGGAAGGGAGTTTTGATTACCTACTTCCCCAAAGATAAGCCAATGAAATGCCTATGTGACACATGGGTTCAATCCACAACAGCTCTTGGGTGTAACATAGGCCCAGCAGCATTTAATGTTGTTGGGCTTGGGGTTGCCACGAGTCGGGGATAAACTCAATGGTGGTAAATAATAGTAATCAATCAAAGAAAAGGAGCCACTGTGATAGGAAGAAAGAAGGAAAACAACATGAAAAACAACTTCATATTTATAGAATTGGCCAAAATCCCAATACAAAGTTTTGGCCAGGATGGGGATAACACAACTCTCATGCCCCTTAGGTGAGAGAGTAGTTGACACAATCCTTTTGAAAATTATGTTTCAGACACACAGCGTACTTCATCCTCTAAGTCTGCTCCTGGGCGTGTGTGCCTTTGAAAGATTTCGTACACGTCTACAAGGATGTTCAAAGCAATCAATTTTGTCATAGCAATACAAGTAGGAACTACCAAAGTGTCTCCCAACAGGACAAAAAGATGGAAGTTGTGACATAGGTTGTGAGGTGGCTGGAGTTGCTCCTGACTCACAGTGACGCTATGAACACCAGAAGGAAACACTGTTCACTTGCACCGTCTCCAGAATCTTTGCTATGCTTGAGCCCATGATTGCGGCCACTGTGTCAATCTCTCATTGAGGGTTTTCATCTACATGTGTCAACTACTGGTCTTTCTTCCTTTCCATCACCAGTGATTATCAATGAATCTTGATCGATTGGTTGATCAATTGTAGACCCCCAATTTCTTTAACCTTTGGAATTAGTGGTTGGTGGGAAAAGTTGTAAAGCACTGAGGATGGCATAGAGGCCATCTTCTGGGTAGAAAACAGTGAAGGGAAATCCAGCTACACATCAGTCGAAGGCTGCTTTCTGTGAGACAAAGGTCAGACAGGTCTCCACCTTCAAACCTTCTTTATACCTATTTGACTGTTCCTCCCCTAGAACTCCACTTCTTGCTGAGGTCAATAATCCATTTCATTGACTAGACAAAACTCATAGCCAGTGAGGTTTATTAAGGGAAGTTAACAGGTTACAAAGGATATAAAATTCCTAAAGTAATGATTATCAAATTCTGGTGGGTGGTCTCTCAAGGGGATGGGACCAACGGGATTAAAATGGGACCAAGAAAGTGTTTCCTAGTACATCCATACTATGATTACTTTTCCATGGAAAGGACTTAGAGAAAATACGCAGAACCCTAAGTTTTCAAAATATTGTGTGAGTGATACACAGCTGTTAATTATATCATCTTCAATATTTCATATATTTTTATTTAGAGAATTAAGGGCAAGTTTAACTTAGCTATGAAACTTGAATGTCAGGTAACTCTATTTTTCCTGGTACCAGTATAAAATAATCTTTATAAGTTTATTTAGTATAGAAACTCCCTTGAGCGAGTCCCTCGATAGACTTAAGTCACACTGAAACCTTCGCTCTATATTTGTTCTTTCACTTCTACTGTTTATATTTTCTTCTACTCTTTTGTCATGAAACTATTTTTGTGAGTGCACAATACATGTGTTTCCTGAAAAGACGAAAATGTAATGGGATTATACTTTTGTATATACTTTTATATCTTGTGTCTAATGCTTAGTCATCCGCTCATCCATCCACCCATTCATCCTCAAGTATTTGCTAAGCATCTGATATATGGATATTCTATTCAGAGACTTGGGATGTTACTGCTGTTTTGTTGTTACATGCTGTTGAATCTACTCTATTAGCCAGCTCATATGTAACAGAATGAAATTCAGCTCTCGTCTCGAGCCATCTGTACAATCATTGCCATGTTTAAGCCACTGTTGCCGATCCATGTCAATCCATCTTCTTGAGAGTTTTCTTTTTTCAAATCTTTTAGCAAGAAGACAGCAGTCAGAACACCGAGGCAACCACGTGGGAGAGAAATAAAGCAGTCTGCTTCTGTAAAGGCTTAATGTCTTGAAAACCCTTTGAAGCAGATCTGGTCTGTCTGACCAGGCTGCACCTGACCCAAATCATGGTATTTTCCATAACCATCATGTTGTTGTCATTTCATTAGTTCCAACCCATAGCGGCACTACACACAACAGAACAAGCCAAGGCTGGTCCTTCGTCATTCTCACAACTCTTTCCAGGCTAGAGCCCATGTGGCCGTCACCGTGGTAATCCATCTCCTTGAAAAAGGCCTTCTTCTTCTCCCCTTGCCCCTCTGCTTTAACAGCCATGAGGTTCTTCTCCAAAGAGAGCTTTCTTGGCAACATGTCCATTGTATGAAAGTTGAAGTCTCATCATCCTTGCCTCTAAGGAGCACTCTGGCTGGACATTTTCCAAGACAGATAGGTTGGTCTTTTCAGCAGTAGTGGTCTTTCACTAGTCTTCTCCAGCACTGCAATTCAAGTGAATGGATTCTTCTGTGGCTTCTCTTATTAGATGTTCAAATTTCACATGCATTATGAGGCAATTGAAAATACTATGGCTTGGGTCAGGTGCATCTCACTCCTTAAAGTAGGATCCTGGCTCTTCAGTACTTTAGAAAGTTCTTGTGCAGCAGATTGACACAATGCAACATGTCTTTTGATCTCCTAACTGCTGCTTCCATGAGCACTGGTTATAAACCCAAGCAAGACAAAATCCTTGAAAGTTTCAAGCTTTTCTCCATTTATCACGATGTTACCTCTTGGTCCAGTTGTGAGGACTTGGGTTTTCTTTACAGTGAGGTGTAATCCATACTAAAAACTGTGGTCTTTGATTTCATTAGCAATTGTCTCTAGTCCTCCTCATTTTCAGGTTGTGTCATATGCCTATTGCAGTTTGTTAATGACCCTTCCTCCAATCTTGATGGCAGACTCTTCTTCATATGATCCAGTTTATTTTATGATTTCCTCAAAATACAGATTGAATAAGTGTGATGAGAGGGTGCAGCTCTGGTGCACACCTTTCCTGACTTTAAAATATGCATGATTTCCTTCTTATATTCCCCATAACTGCCTCTTGATCCATGTTCAAGTTCTGGAATTCCCATTCTCCTCACCTCATATGCATGTGAAAAATGGACATTGAATTAGCAAGAACGAAGAATAATTGATGCATTTGAAATTGCGGTGCTAGTGAAAAATATTGAAAGTATGATGGATTGCCAAAAGAATAAACAAATCTGTCTTGGAAGAATTTCAGCCAGAATATTTCTTAGAAGCAAGGATGGTGACACGTCATCTCAACTACTTTGGACATGATATAAACTATGTTAGACAGGCTAACATGTCCCTGGAAAGGACATCATGCTCGGTAAAGCAGAGGGACAGTGAAACAGAGGAAGGCCCTTGACAAGATGGACCGACACAGTGGCTTTAACAATGGGCTCCAACATGAGAACCAGTGTAAAGATGTGGCAGGGCAGAACAATGTTTGATTCGGTTGTGCATAGGGTCGCTGTAATTCAGAACTCTCTGGACAGCACCTAATCACCACTACCACAGGGTTACTATGCACTGGAATTGACTAGCTGGCAGGGGGTTGGTTTGAGTTTGGTTTGGTAACCACTTAGAGTTCTCTTTAGTTTCCCAACCCTTAGGATTTAACCTTCTTTTCTTTTCGCTGCTTGGCATACCTGTGAAACAAGGAGGATGCATAGATAAAAAAAAAACTAGTCTGCTTCAAACATACTTTAAAACTATGCTTCCCAGGCACTTCCCTTCCTCACCATAGCCCCTCCCCCCTCCCCCAAATAGCACAACTTCTCCGATTCCAGAGAAGACCATATCCAAAGTTCCCGGCAGCCATCTACTTCCTGCCCAATGCAAACCATGTCTCAAATCTTAGGGAAGGCAAAGGGAGCACTCCCGCTGGTCCTCTGAATGACAGCCCAACAAACATTGCTTCAGGAGTCTCTCCTGTGACACTGTCTGCCTTGACTGACTGAGAACACGTAAGCTGAAGTCAAAAGAACTGACAGGTACACAGACAAGCCATTCCTAGGCAGGTGATTCTGTCAGGCTGAAGAGAGTCTTGTCCAACCTTTCACAACCTGAGACAGAGAACGGCTGGGCAGTGGAGGGGGAGGGGGCTGTTGGAGGTGGGGGGCACCAACACTACCCTAGGCAGGCTGTACTCACTGGCCCAAAGTGTGGGCAATCCCTAGCTTATCAGTCACTCTCACACATCCACGGACTCCGAATTGCCACAGCCCTTCCTACGCAAAGAGGATTTTTATTCGCAGAATATGCTTCCTGGGAAGAGCAAACGGTTTCTTGCCTGATAACTGAAAGGTTGGTGGTTCAAACCCACCAGCAGTAAAAAGCCTGATAAACTTCTCCCATAAATATTTCAGCCAAGATAGTTGTTTGGGACTCAGTTCTACAAGCAATACATGAGGTCACCATCATGTTGGAAACAATTCGAAGGAATTGTTGCACAAGATAGCCCCCTTCCTGCTGCCCTCCACCCTTACCCCAAAGCAGGTGTTCTTATTGCGTCCATTGTTCAGGTAAAAAAACTGAATCACAGGGTTTTTAAAATGCTTTTTTGGTTGACTTTTATTCCTTTACTGTGATTGGACAATTAGAACCTGAGAAAAAATAGTAAGTGTATTTCCGACATCCCAGCACTTAGCTCAGTGCTGACATATGCTGTTACAATATCTTTAATTGCCATGATTATGATTCGTAGTGACCTTAGGACATGGTCAAACGTGGATTTCTGAGGACATGGTCAAACGTGGATTTCTGAGCCTAAAAGTCTTTACCGGAGTAGAACGCCTCGTCTTTCTCCCATGGAGCTGCTGGTAGCTTTGAACTGCTGACCTTGAGATTAGCAGCTCAACCAACTGCTGATCTTGAGGTAAGCACCCAACAGAACCAACTACTGTCACGCTGCTATCAACTCATGGTGAGTCCAATTCCTGGTGATCTTCTCTGCATTGGAGTCAAACGGGGCTCCACGGGAGGTTCCTCAGGAACGGATTTTTCTGAAGCAGAAAACCAGGTTTTCTTCAGAGGCGCCTTTAGGTGGGCTTAAAGCTCTAACCCTCTGCTTAGGTGCCATGTGCGTTGATAATTTGTGCCGACAGTGAATCACCACCAGTAGGTATTTCATAAACACGTACTACAGTAATGGATGAATGCCCAACCTGTAGTAGGTGCTCAATATAAATCTGTGATCACTGCTAACCAAAGAACTTGTCTTTGTTTTTGAATGCCCCTGGCATTGGCAGGTAGTGGAAATGCAATTGTTCTGAGTATTATCAAAGCTAATGAGTCTGCCTTTGACTTCATCTCATAATCGGCATTTTAAGTATATCAAAAGTATTTTTCTCCATCATAAAAGCATGTACAATAAAAGCTGTTCATTCACCTAATCGTTGCCACAGTTAGAAATTGCCTAAAGCCACTGGGAAATTAATAAGGAAATAATGACTTTCAGAGGGGTGACAGACCTCTAACTAAGGGAAAATGTGGGTACACGTGTAGTTAAAAGTCAAATCAATGCGTAAACATAGTAAAGGAAAGCACCTGAATGGCTACCTGTATTTAAAGCAGGCAATCCCTTTCCCCAGTTAGCTTTGTTCATAAAGAAAGCAGGGTACCAAATGTTTCTCAGGAGGAAGAAGTAACACAGAATGTGGTTTACACTCCAATTTTGGGGAGAGTAGATTCTCGAGTTTGGAGGGAAACTCTCCAGCCAGAAGACCCAAGTTAACTTGTATTAAAGGGATTAAAAAGAAAAAAATGGAAATGCTAGGTATTCGTGGTTCATAGGTGGAGATACTGTGGAGAGCCTGATCAAAACAGAGGCAACACACCCCATAGTAATGAGTCTGCGACATTTCCACAAGAATGCCCCTGCACCCACTTTTGATCATGAGGATGTTCGTTGGCTTTCAAAATGGACATGTCATGTTTCAAGAGGTCCATGCACCAAATTCCAACCTACAGTGTTGTTAAACAACAGCTGAAAACATCCCCTGGGAGATCCTGAAAGGACTGCAGCAGTAATTGCTAGAAGAGGGCCACATCCCCTCAACCATGACAGTAGGCACTAATTAGCATCTACATGGGAGACACCCCTGGAGTCCCAGCAGTAGGCAGAGTAGAGCATCCCTTTGGAGGCCCTCCTGCAAGGTCCTCATCAAAGAACCTCCCTGGGGATCTGAATGGAACCAACACAGAAGCATAGGGCTATCCTAGGGTGACTGCCTGTTATCATCAGCTTGGCAATGTTCATGCTCAGGCCCAGCCTCTCTTCTCCAGCCTCTTTATCCTTTCCTCCAGGGAACTGGCCTTCAGAATGATCATCACGGGCTCATTTCCCAGATACTCCTAAGATCCACAGCTTCTATCCAACTGCCTTTGTGACACCTCTATTTGGATGCCTCAAATGATCTCAAACCAAACATATAAAATGAAACAAACAAACAAAGACCCGACGGACTCTCACGCTCCACTAACCCACGGCCATCTCACACGACTATTCTTTCTACTCGTGATCAGTAAAAGAAACCAGCATGCAACCAGTATCTGGAGGACAAGTTAAAACCTAGAGGACGTAGCTGATACCCTCTCCTTATCACATCTTACACACTCTGTATTAAAGATGGTCTGCTGGCTCTTCTCTCCTAAAATCTAGCTCATGCTCCTTCTCAACCATAACTCGTTTTCTCCTCTAGGCACCCACTTCTTGCACTTAGGCCTCCGCAGCCTTCTGGGTGACCCTCCTTCAACAGCTTCCCATTAGGGTGCATCTCTTCATGTTGGGCAGGACCTACTCGGCTTCCCATCTCTCCAGCATCAGATTGAACTTACTTCCATTTTGGTTTTTGGGACCAGTCACAGTAACCTTCGTTGAGATTTCTAAGCATATACAGTTCCCTGCTTCTACAGAGATTTCATTTCTCTACCAGTTTCCTCTTTACCTCGTTAGACGTAGTTAAGGGTCCCTTCCTCTGACTTCCATGACTAGAAGCACTGTGCTTTCCTTTTATGCAGCACACGCTTCTTAGAAAAACCTGTGATTATAATCCACATTCATAAGTTTTTTCATTTGATGCATATGTCACCACATATTAAGCCATATTGAAGGGAGGAATATCAAAATAGATCAATTGCCTAGAACAAGTATCAGGATTCCACCTTCCATGAAAAATACCCCAGGAGCAGTGGGTTTCATAGGGGAATTATAGTTAGTTGGTATCCCTGGAGAATTTTACAAAGCATTCA